>NC_140307.1:7500-1207500 GCF_964211825.1 Aythya ferina | reverse complement strand
TTCTCTTTAAAATGCCCTCTGCAAATACGTGTGTTAGACAAAACAGCTCTCCTGCCCGAAGGCATTTCAATCCACAGCGAGCAGAGTGCGAGGAAGGCAGCATATCAGAGCGCCAGGATTTCTCCAAGGCAAATGAATCTGTTCTCATCTGGTTTTCCTCTTTGATGCATTTTTATGTTAAGGGCTCTAAGTGCTCCTTTAATGGTTCTGGCCCTGTCAGAGGAGCTGAGGTTTCTTCGCTTTCTTGTTTCTTCCAAACTTCCCTCCACAAGGCTCCCTGACAGTTCGTTCCCTGCGAAGGAGCTTTCCAAGCCCGCGTGCTTCACTCAACTTGAGCCGGGAATACCCACAGCATCCAACGGTGATGCTCAAAAACGCAGCGTGTCAAATCATTTGCCTCCATGACTGGGGGCTCCCAGGAGAAGCTCGGGTTCTTCGTGACAACAACCCAACTTAAGGAAATCTGTCTGCTGTTGGTTGTGGGGTGCAGGGACCCGCAGGCTCGTGCCTGGCCCCAGGGTGGTGTGGTGCTGAGCGGAGCCCTCCTTGGGTCCTTCCTGCTCCACACCAGCCTCTCCGCTCTGCCCCACCACTGCTGCTGCTCTGACCAGCTCCAGGCATGGGGTTTGCAGCTCTGGAGAGCTTCTCCTCTCTTCTGCACACACACAACTGCTCTGGCACAACGTGGTCAGTGCTGAGAACCCGACTGTGCTGCTGCTGGAGGGCTTGTGGCTGCAGTCTTCAAGATAAGGAGAGGGGAGCAGGAAAAGCAGGTGACAGTGACAGCAGAGCCCACAGACTCTGTGGCAGACTTTTTTTTTTTGCAATAACCTCAGGTGTGGGTCTTAGTTAGGGGTCACCTCCCCTGAGAAGCACCCTTGCCCCTGCCAGCCCCTGGTGCCCCTTGGGAGGAGGCGTCGCGCACTGCTCCGTGCTGCCTGCAGCCGTCTGGTGGCTCCTCGCCCGAGCACTCAGCGGGCAGCTCTGGGCACTGCTGTGTCACCACCCGGTCCCTCCCGTCTGCCTCGGTCCCTCTGAAAACCACTTTTCTGCTGCCACCCAGCCGAGTGGCCCCACAGCGCGCCGTGCCTGCGCGCCCACGGAGAGGGCAGCTCGCCCAGAGGGAGAAACAGAGACTTGGAAACCTGTGGCTTTGGTTGCTTTAAAGAACAGTTTCCCTGGCCTCTTTCTTTCATGTGGGCTGGGCTTTTAATTAGCTTTTTTAAATATAATTTTAAACTTTTTTTTTTTTTTTCCTCTTAAGGAGTCTGCTCGCATTTTTATCTCAGCTTTGGATGCACAAAGCTTGACTGTTTTGTTCTCAGAGTCAGCTGGATGATCAAGGTTTTTAAAGTCTACTAAATTATTAAAGGAAACTCAGTTACTCACTAAATATTATTGCTTCCATACTGTCAGAGAGAAGATCACAGCAATATTTTGTTAATTCAAACATCTTTATCTTTCTCTGAGGCTGCTGATGACAGGCAAAGAGCTCGCATAATATACAAAGGTGCTTGTTACGGAAAGAGGACGTAATTAATTCTAGCAGGAGCAATAAGTCTTTGCTCCATGGAAAGCAGCACGAGGGCCATGCAGCTGGCTGGGAGCAGCCTCGCAGCTCGGTTGGCATTGCAGAGAAACCCCGTGGGATGCTCACCCGTGGGATGTGGCACTGGTGTCCCTGTCAGATGCGAGGGTGCTGGTCCCTGGAGGGGTGTGCCCGGTGCTGGGAGCTCACAGAAAGGCTGCAGGACATTATCTGGGGACCTGCCGATGCACTGAGCCCCATGAGATGATGGGGAAGGTGACGTGTGGCTCACACTTGCTCTGCCCCATGGGGTTGGAGCCCCTCGAGGTGTTGCAAGGTGCCCGGGTGTCCTGGGAGAAGCTCGGTGCCCTCCCCGGGCAGCTCCCATCAGATGTCCGGCAACCAGCACAGCCCAGCTGCAGCCGGAGGGTTCACCAGCACCAGCAACACCAGTAAGCTCCTGCCTGGCACGGCTGGTGCCACCAGCACCACCAGCCCTGCAGGTGACAACGGGGACCCGCGGGGACCGTGGCGGTGACGGGTGGCTTGTCCCGTGCCGTGGCCAGGGAGCGGGGACCCGGGTTGTGCCTGCTGGGGCTGAGGCTGCTCGGCAGAGAAAGCCCCCAGCGAGACGCTGCCACGCTCAGCCTGGGGCCCGTGTGGCTGTGTGGCAAGTTGTATTTTCACACCAATGTTTTTGGTTTTTTTTTTTCAAGTCATTACAAGCTAAACAGCTCAAATAGTCTTCAAGGTGAAATCTGCTTTTCATTACTCTGTAAGGGCACTGCGGCTTCATTTTCATAAGTTACATTACCATATGCAGCATTATAGTGCTTTGCTCTGCTACATATTGTCAACATTAAATAACCTCTTTTTGTGGTTACATCATAAAAATTCTTTAGATCTTGGAAGCAGACTGTGAATATTTGCATATGTATATCTTTAATTTTCGCAGAACAGGCTGGCTACCAGATGGGTGAACCAAATAAGCCTCCAACATTTATCTGAAAGTTAGACGTTTTCCTGTGTTGTTAACCGCAAAGGAAACTAGGTGGTTTGCAGCCATGCTGAGCCGCTGCCAGCCCCTAACCTTCGAATATTTTCACAGGGAGGGGGAAGAGGGAGGGAGCCTTCTCCTTCAAACCAGATGGCCGTATGGAATCAATAAAAGGCCGTTTCAAAAGTTTGTTTACTTAACATTGAATATAATATGCCTTTGTGGTCCCTTTGCACAGCAGAAAAATGCGATCCAGCACCAAGCTAATGAGTCCGAGCACCGCGGCTCAGGCCCGAGGACACGGCTGCTCCGCTCGACGCCTCTTGCACCCATCCCCGGCGCGGCCCGCGGGCTTTCAAAGGGGCTGCGGGGCTCTTAGGACGAAGGCCCCCTCCTCTCCTGGGACAGCAAATTCTTTTTTCTGGCTAAAACTGTGGATTTTGTCATTTGGGGTGTAACGATGCAGGTTGGGGTGTGGGGATGCTGCCCCTGTCCCCAGCCCCGTCCCGAAACCTGCGCAAAAGGAGGGCTGGGCTCTCCGCCGCGTGCGAGAAGTATCTGCAAACTTGTAAGGTATTAATCTTGCGCCGTAATTATTTTTAAACATCCCAAATTATACGAGCAGTACAGCAAAAACAATGTAGCCTTGTCTTTAAAACATAGACTCTCATTACGGAAATCTGTCATCTGTTAATTCATTAGAGCCCTGACAGAAAGAGCTTAGATCAAAACTATTTTAAATGATTCCTGATGACACACAATGGCAAATTTCAGCCATTATTCCGGAAATGTAGCCATCATTCTTTCTGCTGGATTCAACAAGGGTCCTTCCTCTGATATTAATTGACTTCTAAGTAGTTGCACATGTTGTTGTTGTGCTATTGCTCGGGTCCCTCGGTGGGAAGGCGCAGCGAGCAGCCCTGCGCTTGCCCCGGCTCTCCGTCGGGCCCCGTGCAGCACAGAGCGGCGCTGGGGCAAGGGGCAGCACAAAGCCACGGCTCTATCCGCTCACCCTGGGCTTGCAATCACGAAGCACCCTGCTCTTTGGAGAGAAAAGAGTAAAAAAAAAAAAAAAAATTAAAAAAAAAAAAATGAACATGTTTTGCCTTTTATTTATTTATTTATTTCTGCAAATCCGAGCCAGGATCTTAAAAGCCCGATCCAAGCTTTAATTCGCTCTCCTCGTCTCCGTGATGCCTCGTGGTGGCTCCGCGCACGCAGATCCCTGCTCTGCTGATGAAGCCGTCCCAGAGTCGGCAGCTGCGAGCACGGAGACGCGAGGCGCTTGGACAGGTTCTGTTCAGCAGTTGCTCTTAATGAGTTTATTTACACAACGGCTTCATTGTTGTTGAAAGCAAGAGGTAGAAACTGGAATGTTTGGCGCTCACACGTTTTTCTTCTTGCATTTCAGTTTGGGTCAGGCCCCTGAACCCGTGCTGCTGAGGCTGGGCAGGTTGCAGCTGGGACATGGCCCCAGATTCGAGCTCGGGGCAGCACAGTGCTGGGAACCTGAGGAAGAAGGAAGAAAACCAACTCCTGTTCTTAATGCAGCTTCTGTCCTGAGGCTGGAAGAGCCAAGCAGTGCGCAATCTCCAGCAGATGCTCTTCATGGGACTCAAATACGGCCCCCAGGATCATCCCAGTGGACAAGGAGCGAGGGCATTTGCACGTTTGGATGTTCCCAGTGCCCTTCTGCAGCTCACAGCTGAGTTACCCTCCCCTGAGCCCAGCCAGCCCCAGCTGCATCCCTGCTGGGCGCTGCTTTGAGCCTGCATCCCCAAGCAGGAGGGCATTTCGGGTGGTTCCCGGGTCTGTCCCATCACACAGCACCCTGAAACCTTCATTGCCTTTCATTTTTGGGTGGCAGATGTTAGCTGTGTTACCAGACTCTGCTGTTAGAGAAAAGGGAGATGTATTCCTGCAAAACCTCATAACCTGACCTTTTCCAAAGACTTCTGCTGGTGTGCCACAGAAAATCCTTATTCTTGTCGAGCCATCCGGGACAAGGCGGTGGTGCAGGGCTTCTTCATGCTGCTGTGGACGTGCACAGGAGGTGCAGGGCTTGCTGATGGCTGCTCGGGTGATGTTTTGCTCCCGTGCACGGAGAACCTGCTGCTGCCTTCGCTGCAGCCGCGCTCCGAGGCTTTCCCGGCCGTATCAGGTAGCCCCCGGGCAGCTAATGGGGAGGCAGCAACGTGCTCGTGAGGGAGGAAAAGTGGTTTTGTGCGTTGCCAGAAAAATGTATTTTGTTCTGTTACAGTTGGCTCTGCACTTTTTCCTAGTAAAGTATATGAAAATTCTGCTCAAATGATGCGTGAGTTCCTTACGAGTTGGGCTGAGAGCCGGCAAATTGCTGTGTTTAATTAAATACCTCGATTTACTGAACTTGAGGTGAAGCCAAGGATAGCAAGCAGGCCGTTTTTATAAATTATGAGAAGATGGGAAAACCGACAATGATCCATATAATACTGTTGGACCAAAAAAAAAAAAAAAAAAAGAAAACCAAAGTGGTGGTAGGGGGATGGATTTGAGTGCTCTTTTTGTAATAGTGCTGTCCCAGGGCATTGCTGGGCACTTCCCAAAGGGCTCCTGGGAACGTGGCAGTGGTTGAGCTTTGAGCAAACCCCTTCCCTTGAATCGTGTTGTATTTGCTGTATGTTGTGCTGCCATCAGCTGCGCCCACCCTGTGTCCAGTGCCTGGCATTTTGGGGGCAGATTAAGGGGTTTGGGAGAGAAAAATCCCCCAGGCAGGCAGCCGGGCTGTGCAAAACTTGGTGGGCTGCATCCTGTGCTAGGTTTTTGCATGGGGAGGAACCCTCCAGCCCTGCTGACCCAGGCAGAGGGATCATAGTTGTAATATGGATATGAGAAACGGCTCTGGGGCTGAAGCCTGGGGAGGGTGAAGGCATTGAACAATTCTCACCAGTGTCCTGACTTGTCACGGGAGGTTAGGGAAGGGACAGGAGCAGCCCAGCTCTCCAGCATGAAACCAAAGCTCCAGAGGCACCAGGATCCATCCCCGTGCTTCAGGGATGTGCAAGGACCAGGCTACCCCTGCTGCCAAAACCCCTCAGGGGGCCAGAACTGAGCATCCTCACACCAAAACTGGTCGCACCCTTGCCACCACAGCCACGCTGCCTGCCAGATCCCACGTCCCCAGCAGCAAGGGACACCAGGAGCAGGGGCAGGGCCCTGCCCCAATCTGGGCTTTGCTTTCTGCACCACCCAGCCGAAGTCCTTGGGGACAGCAGGGCCGGGCGCAGGAGCGCTCACCTCCAGCCTATTTATCTTCGGGGGCTGCTACCTTGCGGTGCGTGAGCATAACTCTTCTGTGCATAATTCAGCGTCTTTGTACTTCATCAGCCTTTAAATAGCACAGCGGAGCAGAGAAATAATTATTCTCTTTGGTTGGCTAGGGTTGATGCTAAATCTGCACGAGCAGCGGCTGTTCGGGGACTTTCAGTGCTTGAGTCAGCGATCTTCTGACTTTGTAACTTCAGAAGGGGACAAGCGGCTTTCCTTTTTTATTTATTTATTATTTTTTTTTTACAATACACAGTGACAAAGATATAAATCTGTGGCAGCCCTGAAGCATAAATAGCTGTAATGCAGCTCGCTCGCTCTGCTGCCCATGACCCACGAGAGGCTTCACAGCTTCCTTTTCATCTGTAAAATCGCTCCACTCGGCTGGGAACGGCTTTGGCACGAAGAAAACCGGTGCCTGCTCCCCATCCCTCACCAGTTTGCACATTTTTGGGTGGCCAGTCCTGGTGCTGGGGGCGGTTTCTGGGTGTGCAGACCACGAAGTCCCTGATATATTAAAGGTTGAATACCTCGCCTGGGGGATGCAGCATGTGGAGCCCCCACCCCAGGAGGTGCAGGGATTGCCCTGAAAAAATGGGGCTGTATGGGGAAATCTGGGGGAGAAGAGGAGGAGGAGGAGTGCCAGAGAAAGCATGGGGATGATGTGGGAGTAGGAGGGAAAACAAACAGCCCACGTTGCACGGCTCAGCCTGGGTAAACAGCAAATATCTTCAGGGCTGTGCCCTTCTGGCCGGGCAGAGCAGGAAGGGGGCAGGCAGCTGGTGGTGCCGAGCCCTTGGAAGGAAGGAGCCGCACGGCGCTAATGAGTTAATTCGGAGTTAATTGGCTGGGGCCTGCCCATGCGGGCGGCAGGGCTGAGCAGGGAGCAGATCCTGCCGGTGCCAGCAGAAAGCAGCGAAAACGTCGAGTGGAGTGTTTACAGATTTTTCTTTCCTTTTTTTTTTTCTTTTTTTTTTTTTTTTTTGAGATGCTCTGATTACGAGCCAGACTTTTTTAAAGCCAGGAAGTGCCCAGCAGATGAGCATATCAATCACTGCTTTTATAAGCGTTTGAAGATTTTGCAAATCATTTTATTACTTTGATAGCAGGCTTCCTGCGAAGGCAATAAACCTGGCACCGAATCAGGCAGGAGGACGTGTGCGTGGTGTGAGGAGCCGTGCCCAGGGCTTGCTGGAGGGCGGCAGCTCGGGTGCTGCAGGATGATTTCTGTTCCTCCCCTGTGGCCGTGCCAGGAGCGGGCTGGCTGCGGGGAGGGTTTGTGGCTGGACCCCAGGGATCCAAAGCTGAGAGGGTCCTGTATAAAGGGAGGATGCACGGAATTAAAGTAGCAGTGTGAGAGGAGCGAATACAAGCAGGATGCAAAGCACAAGCAGGAACACTTGGGGACTGAACGCCGTGCAGCAGGTCATGGAGAGCTGGCTCTGCCTCCTGCTTCTGCTGCAGGACTGACTGTGTGTGTATCTGAGGTCTGCTGGCAACAGGAGGCTGGGGCAGAAGCTCTCAGCAATGCTGTGTCCACATCCTTGAGCCTGCAGTGGGAATCAAGAGGCAGGGATACGTGAAACCACCCCACAGCTCCATGGGCTCAGTGCCATGGAGGTCCAGCACTTCCCAGGGTAACCCAGCCCATAACTGCACGTGGAAGCCCTCAGGAGATAAAATGCAAAAGTTTGGAGAGTTTTGTAGCTGAACCCACCGTGTCCTCTCCCAGGACAGCTCTGTGCCCACCTGGCTCCCACTCATTTGGGTGGGGGCTGAGCTCTGATCCGTCACCTCGGCCCCACGAGCGTCAGGAAGAGGACACAGGAGCCTGGCTTCTGAGCAGCAGCCCTGGTTCTGAGCCCTGCTTCCAGAGCAGGCAGCGAGCAGGGGGTGAGGTGGGGCTGTGCTGGAGAGGTCTGCGCTTCACTTTCACAGATAAACTCTAAGCTGAGCTGCTGGTTTCGCGTAGGAAATTCCACAGTTAGACTCGGTCTAGGCCAGCGAATAGCACAGCTCTTTTACCACATATTTTCAAAGCATATTTTATTTTTGAAGACAGCGAGTGTGTCTGGGAGTGGCGCTCAGTGATTTTTTCCTGCGTTTTCCTGTGCGAGGAGATCGCGGGTCCCATCCGGCCGGGCAGGGCGGGGGCCACTGGCACAGCCGTCACCTCCCCGGGGACAGGGCGCCTGGCAGAGGCACCAGCCACGCACTGGAAATCTTTGCCCTGGCTGCAATTCATCTTAATTTGGGCAAAGCAAATAAGTTTAGCTGCTGACTTGGCGCAGCTGCTCCTGGGCTCCGAGGAGGAGCGATAAGGGAACAACAAACCCGACCCGGTGTTTGGAGAGCCCAGGACTCGGGGCCAGGCTCATCGGCCTGTATTTATAGCCGGTGCAAAATTGATCCGTGCAGTTTCCAGACTGTGCAGCCAATTAAACCTCTCGCTCTCTCGCCGTTCCTGGTGCAATTACCATCTCGCGCCCTGTAACTTGCAGCTATGAGTAAGCCAAATTCAATTTTATATAGAGTGTGCAAAGTGAACTGTAACTGGGGAACAGTTTCGTGCGTGCTGTCCCTCCCCAGCCTGACAACCAGCTTTACTACCCAGCAGGGAATAGACTGATCGCTCATTTACGGCTGCAATCATCTCCCTGTTACAGCATTAGGAAGGAATGAGCACCAAAAGCCATTATAATTAAGATCTCTCTGGAGCTGACAGTAGAAATAGATGGCATGTGGAGCTGGAGCTCGGTGGCTCAGCTGTTTCTTTTCGAGCTGTCACTGGAAAATTACAGAGGCTGACAATCATATTTTTAACGCAGCAGTGCTAAGTAATATAGATCCACCGTGCGCCGTGGAAACGCGGGGCGCTGCACCGCGAGCGCCGTGCTGGGCAGCGCCGTGGGCAGAGCCCTCGTGCTGAGGCTGAGCTGTCCCTGCTGCTTCCTTCGCCTCCGAAAACCCAACCCCAAGCCACCTCCGTAGCGTTCACCGTGTTTCTTGTGCCGTGCCAACGCACAGCAGCATCTGGGGCTGGGTCAGCGCCGCACACAACTGCTGTAACACCAAAGCGCAGCAGGTACGTGCCCTCGTGCTTCACCTGGGAGGGAGCATTGGGGCCTGATCTCGTCCATCTCTGAACTTGGGCAGCTATTTGTCACCGGGGGAGCTGACAACCCGCAGCCGCTGGTGGCCTCTCCCCGCTGGGAAGACGTGCGCAGAGCCTGAAATATTCCGAGCAGCAGCCAAGGAGCAGCGCCCGGCCGTTCGGAGACGGCGCGCTGTGTCGAGACCTGTGGGTCTTCATACCTGAGAAGCAGTGTTGCTCAACAGAGATGCCTGGTTTGAGACGGCAGACGATGGTTTCCCAATTATTTCATAATAACGAGCGCCTCCTCCCCTGCCTCTGGACAGCAAACAGCACGCGGTGAGCCGCCTTTCCCCCGCAGCCACCGGTGCCTTTTGCAGGGCTGGGCTCTTGCGGGATGCTTTGTGAGCATAATACGGTGGGAAAACACCCGCTGGTGCCTTCGGGGTGTCATTAACGTGGCAGAAAGGCAGCTCGGGTGCCGCTGAGCGCCAGTGCTGCTGCTTTTGGGAGGCTCTGCTCATGCGCCGTGGCGTCGCGCTCCTTCCTGCCGCAGGCGAGGGGTGTCCACAGCATCCCCCCTGTTTTTCTCCTATTAGGCCAGCTGGGGAGATCCCCACCACTCGAACAGTTTTGCATTTCATTTCATCTCTGCCCATTGCCAAAGGCCTTTCATGTTCACATAGGAATTCAGCGGCGAGGCCGGGTGGCTTATCGGGCTCGGGGCTGTCTGCACCCACCGGCGGGCGTTCGCCCGCGCCGCTCCTTCCCCGTTGCAGCAACTGAAGTCACACACTTGCTATCTACATTTTTCCCTGACAGCCGGCATTAGAGCTATTTCTATTAAATGTCTGATGCTGTGTCTTGTTGCAGAAGGCTGTGTTGGGTTACTTCTTGCCACATACCTCCGTGACAGCGTGCGTTATTTAAAGAAGCAGCGCTGAGCGAATTATACTTCCTCGCCCCATCATGTAATCCGCTGTAAACACGGGTGGGCTTGCTTTCCTTATAAACACCTCGTGTTTTTTAAAGATCCAGATTAAAATATGATTTGTAGGCAAGGGATGCATCAGCCCCTGGGTTGTTTTGACGTGCTGGTCTTTCCCAATCCTGCCCAGGCTGTGGGTGCTGGCGGGGCTTTGTGCCGCAGGGGGCAGAGGCTGCTGTGCCGTGACTCACGGCGCTCGCTCTCCCCTGCGGGCAGGCGGCGAGGTGATGGCAGGCAGGCAGAGGACACACGCATTAGCTGGCATACTGTTACGAGGATCCTCTTCTAATCACTTTTCAAATAACCCCGTCAAGGCACGCACCGCTCTGTGGCACAGCGAGTCCCCGGCTGTCATGAGCGAGTGAGCAGTGATTTCGCTTGGGGAAAGGCAGGCGGCATGGCACAGCTGCCTTCGTGCCCCAAAATGTCCAAGAGACAGGAGCTGACACCAAGTGCAGCCGCCTTGCAGGCTCTATGGGAGGCAAGCTGTGGGTCCAGCTCCATTTTTTTTTTTTTGTTTGCAGGTAAATCCAGCACCTTTGCCACGCTGTGTTGTGAGTCCCTGCACCTTGCCACACTGAGCTCCCCCCTGGTTTAAATCCAGGTGGCTTCAGCCCGATGGTTTGTGAGCATTGCCCGGCTGCCCGTGCATTTGGGTCTGTGCAGATGGATCGGGGCAGACTTGGGATCCCTCTGCCTTTGGGTCTGCAGGGACCGACAAGGATTTTGGAGAACCTTCCTCCACCACAACGCGGAAAAGATCCAGAGCCAAAGTGCCCTGTTCCCACTGGGTGACATTGTGCAAAAGTTTCTTTCTAAGCTGCAAATGAATTATTGATGCAATTATTCATTCTCATTTAAATATCTATTTAATGGCATTTAAATAACAGTGTTCAGAATATGTCAACAGTTTACACAATAATTTATATTCTGATCTTTATACCTCTGTTTTCTCCCACACAAATAATTGAAACTCATCCATTTTGAGTGACAATTGTAGATAAGTATCACTTTTTTTTTTTTTTCTGTTGCACATGTGCGTTATCTAAATATATTAAATCACTTACTCAATTTCAATTTCATTTGAATGATTAATCAGTTACTCGGCTATAATTGTTTGTGTTAAGACATCTCAGATTAGAAAACAGAGCGGAGAGACAATTAGGAGAGCAAGGGCTTTGAAAATATCGCTGCCTGCGTCTGAGGGGTTGGGAAAGCGTCTTTGTGCTTCGTCAGGAGGCGCTGGTGCTGCTGGCAGCTTGGGGATGCTCCTCTGATGGTAACAGCTCTTCCCATCCAGAACCGCTGCGGGGACTGGGATGAGAAGCCCCCCAACACTGGATTTGGTGTGGGCTCTCCCCGGCTGCTGCCTGCTTTTCTCATGCTTTGAGGACTTTTTCCATCTTGCCCATTTGTGCAATGGTTCGGGGGGAGCCTTGAGGAATTGGAGAGCCTCAAGTCAGAGCCATAGTGCCTCACAGGGCAAATACTGCGAATGTGGAGGTGCTGAAAGCCATCTGGGGGCTGCTTCTGGCTTCAGGAGCAGCATTCGGATGGGTGTCCCCTGGGGCTGTGCACCCCTTGTGAGTGGGTCAGTGCCCAGCACTCTGGGAGCTCGGTGTTTTCAGCTGGCTTCAGGCGCGCTGCACGTGAGCAGGGCTCAGGGCGCGATTCGCAGGTCGGGATTAAAGCCTCTGCTTGGAAACCACACTCTTGCCTTTGATCTTGTTTCCACACACGTGTAACTTTATGGCCTCTGCAGAAATGACTCCTGATGCACCTCTCCCCAATGTCTGCATCGCGTCCCTTAAGGTGGTGAGGAAACCCGGGGCTGTGACTGCGTTTTTTGGTGGTGGCAGGGATTTGGCAGGGTTTGGTGAGCACTGGGCACAAAGAGGACCTCAAAAGCCAGGGCTCTCCTGGTGAGCAAGGTGAGGGCAGGGAGCAGCAGGGAGCAAGGTGCTGTTGGGGGCTGTGTCAGCTTGCTGAATTTTAGGGTGGTTTCTCTTCGAAAAGGTTTTTCTTGGTGACCGATGCATGGTGGGTGATTCACCAGCCCGTCCCTTCCACACCGCCCCACCTTTCTTTATTTTATCCCAGGGGTGTATCCCAGATGTCAGCTTTCTGTAATCAGTTTTCCCAGGAAAATTTTTCTCATTCCTGAGGAGCCCAGGAAGGGGAATGCGGAGCTGAATTAGGAGGGGCCTCTCTTCCACAGCACTAACGGGGAGCTGGCCCTGATTTGTGGGGGCTTCCCCACCAGCCCCCTGTGTCCAGCACACGGCAGGGCTGTGAATGAAGCCATCAGCATCCCGGCCACCCGCCTGTCCCATGGCCCATGGCTGGAGGAGCTGGAAAGCTGATTCAACCCCAGAAATGCACGGAGAGCAGGGTTACGTGCTCCTAATCCCCGTTTTCCGAGCCCATATTTGCTCCAGCCACGCCGTGCCGTGCACCGCAGCCACCTCTCAGGCTGCAGCTTTCGGGGCATTCAATCACCTTATTTTATTATTATTATTTTTTTTGCTGTTTTCCGGAGGGCTGCGAGGCTGGGGAGGCAGCGAGCGGAGGAGTGCTGAAGTGCAGCTGGAGCGGGGATCCCATGTTCTATACATCCAGGCCGAGGCGCTGAGCGCAGCCAGATGTTTCTCCCCTCCCGCAGCTTGTCAGCGTGCGGCGGCTGCCGGCTGCGGCAGTAGTCGTGTCGGAGGCAGGAGGAAGCAGGCACACGTTGGGGTCACGGGGAGCCCCGGCAGATCCGCACCAAATTGATGGCTGCGCCTTCCCGCGGGGCTGCGCCGGGCACGGCGGGGTAACCCTGCAGTTACCTGGCTCCAGCCAGAGAACCGTGGGAGCTGCTAAAAAGGGAAAACACCGGAGAAATCCCTGTCAGGAGAGGGGAATAAAGGGGCTCGGAGAGAGGGCTGAGCATGGTCTTGCTCTGCAGTGGAGCAGCACATTTCCCCCTGCAGCACCAGGGCCGAAGCGAGTGGCTGCAGCAGGATGCTGTCCCTGCGGGCAGCCCATGTCCCTCCCCACACACTGCCTGCACCCCACACCTTTAATTACCCCCGGGGACTCTCTGCTCACCCCGAGAAGCTGCAGCTCCGCTTGTTTGGAGGTTTTTGGTCTGGTTGATGCTCCAGGTGGGAGGGAACCGGGCTCCTCTAATGTCACAGCTCGTGCAGTGACAGCCCCACACACAAACCTCGCTGGCACCGTGGCAGTGACGACAAGGGTGGCTGACCCCAGCTGACATCCCCCAGGCTGACATCCCCCCAGCCCGGCCGAGCCCCCCCAACCCAGCAGGGCAGAAGCTTGCACAGTCTGAGCCTTTCCCATCGCAGAGGAGTGGTTTGGCACTGCCCTGGGTGAAAATGCGGCGTAATGAGCCAAAAACGCGCGCTTACTGGAGCTGGCTGGGCCGGAGCTGGGTGGCAGCCAGGGGTTTGGCCCCGTCTCCAGCAGCAGGAGACCTTCCCTTAAACATGTCTTTTAAGGAGAAAGGGGTTTGGACTGCCTGCACCGGGCTGTCAGACCTCGGACACCCGGCTGGGGAGCTGGGCTTGGATTTTCCCCGGTGCCCCAGCAGTGCCGCGGCGCAGCTCCCGCGCGCCCTCGGACACGCAGCCCTGCCGGGGTTTATAATTTTATTTTTGGCTACAAGGAGGAATGCTGGAACTGCCCCAACACTTCTTGTTGTTAAAGTGCCTCAGCACTTTCCAGGCTCCTCTGGCTCAGTACAAAAATCAGGTTTTTATTTTGCTGATCGTTACCAGAAGCAAAGCAATCCGGGTTTCTGCTCCGAGCAAAGTGGCTGCCGGGTGTTTGGGACTGCACGCTGTTGCTCCCACGCCTGCAGTGCTGCTGCTTTGGTGCAGTCACAGAAACAGAGGCATCGTGGTGAGAAGGGAGAGTGATTTGAAGGCAGCACCGAGACAAAACTCTGTGTATCTTCATGCAAAACCCATGCAGACCTTCAGGAGCAGCCCCAGCTCTGGCCATGCAGCAGCCCCCACGGCAGTGAGCAGCAGCAAAGCCCAGGGGGCTGCTGATGTAGGAGCAGGGATTGGGCTTTGCTCACTGTCACCTCGTCACGATGGTGGGACGGTTCTGCGTGCCTCCCCGGGCTGAAGATGTGCTGTGTCAGCTCCAACAGGCACACGGGGTGCCTGGGCCGTTAGAGCAGGGCGCGTGCCCATGCGCTGGCACCCGTCCTGCGGCCGGACCACAGCATGATGTATGGAGCTTGTTTCTCAAACACCACGAGTTCGAAAAAAAAAAAAAAAATGTCTCGGCTGTAATGAAAACCCAATATTTCCCACAATTCCCTCCGTAATGACTTTAGCACATTGATGAGATCAGCCCAGGCTGGCTGGAAGCAGCACGCCCCGCGGTGCTGGGCTGCGCCGCAGAGGGGGTGCAGCGAGCGCCGACATCGGTGCCCCCAAATTCGTCTGTTTGCTCAGAGGGATTTCGGCAGAGCAAGTGCTTCGCTGGCTGACGTATACATTTCTTGAAGTCCTACAGCATCCTTCGGTATTACAACGCAAAAAGCCAACGCCATTTATCACCACCAAGTTCAGCAAAAAGGAGCAACACACTGAAGGCTTCTCCAGCAAAGTCACCCCCGATAAATTTGCCCCATTGTTCCCAAACCAGCTGAAGTAGAGGATGTGTGCAGCTTGTAAAAAGAGGCAGCTTTTATTTTGCTTCTGGATAGCTGCTCCAGCCCATTCCAAGCCACTTGTTCGCTTTTTTTTTTTTTTTTTTTTTTTTTTTGTAAGGGGAAAAATATCTTTCATTTGTCCTAATTTAATGCTGTTAATGAGATTGATGTCAGAGGCTGCCCAGAACATCAGCAAGAAGTGGGGGTCGAGCTTCCTCCATTAACAGCAGCATCCAGCCCGTGGCTGTGACCCGGTGTATTCGGGGGCAGGCACTTTGGCAGCAGCAGAACATTTTACCAGCTCTGTTCTCACCCAGTTTTCATTTTCTTTCTTATTTTTGCAGCTCTGCTCCATTAATCTTCTTCCTGGCACCAGTTTTCTGACGCCTCAGTCTGTAATGTGTTCAGCAGTGCTATGTGTTTGCTTTTTATTTCTCCTTCTCCCACAGGTCTCGTTGGCTTTATAACAAGGCACAAAATGACCTGCTGATAGGAAGGATGCGCAGCTGGATGCCCGGGCTCCACGCGCTCGCCTGCGCTTCTGGAGCTGCTGCTGCTGCCCCTGGGTGCCCACAGCAGCGGGGCCAATCCTGCTCCCGGTGCAGGGGCCAAGCCACGAGCCATAACAGCAAGGCAGAAGACCTCCCCTTATGGCTGTAGACCTTCTTGGGCTCCTGACACCCGGCACGAGTGCAGGAAAAGAGCACGGTGCAGAAAAATTACCCCTGGCACGGCGCATGGCACCACCATCACCTCCTCACCTCCGTCTCGTCTCTTTCCCAGCACTCAGCCCAGCCAAAGCAGACATTCAGGAGGTGCTCAGCCTATGGGGACCCCTGTGCAAGGAGACAACGGATGCTGTGGTGCGGCTGGGTGCTGATCTAGGAGCTGCCAGGGGGCACCCAGATGCCTCTCCCCGCACGGCACCCGGCAGCGGGCGCTCCCGACCCAGGGTGCTCGGTGAAACGTCAGCAAAAATAAATCTGGCTAATCCCGAGGAATGGCCGGGCGCAGCAGCAACCCTGCAGTTCCAGGGAGATTAAAATAAAGTCTAGCATTACACCGCTTGGAAGAGCCGAGATTTACTTGGAAACTGAATCACATTAATTAGCATTCTGCTAATGGCTGTTTTGTATAAATATAGTGTGTCTTAATACCAACACGAGTCGCAGGTTGACATATTTAGATCACTGATATCAAAGTCATTAACGCCTCTCCGTGGTAAACCTATTCTCAGTTAGGGCTGCAAATGGGATTCTCCTGAGCCAATCAATCTTACTAAAGCCTGAGCAGAGCCTGTTGATCTTTAGCCACTGAATGGATACAGCTTCCCAGAAATGTGCTTGCATCTGTCAAAATTATAAGCAGCTGGCAGCCGCAGACAAAGGTCATATTTGCTGCTAGTGTGAAAATAGGATCCCAGGACAAGAAATGCTATTTAGCAGCATATCAGTTCTGGACGTGCTATTAATGTTGCAGCACAATACGAGTGTGTGTGTGTGTGTGTCCGTCCGTGCAGGCATTTCTACACATGCCAATTATGTATTTATACGCAAAATTTCTCACATATACCCTGTGGTCCTGGATCTCGTCCAGGGCTTATTAAAACTCAGTGACATCAAAGGATGGGAAAGGTCTGCCCGAGTTTAGGAACTTGGAGAGCTTAACAATTATTTTGCAATAATTCCCTCTTAATTTATCATCCGCTATTGCCTTGATTAAAAGCTCCCCTGCTTGATGGCAGCACTGAAGGTACCGGCTGCTGTTAGAGGCTGATTTGGGGCAATTTCAGCATGGCAAGAAAATGGGGCTGCTCCCGTTCCTGAGAGCCCTCTCCACACATTTGCTGTTTAATTTCTGTTGTTCCTGCCCCCAGCCCCGCTGCCTTGGGCTCCTCGTGCCCTGACCCACCCGGGCCCGACCTGGCGTTCACCGTGACGCCGGGCGCGCGGTCTCCTCTGGGGTTATAATTAGATCACAGCAGCAGGGATAAAGCCACGTAAGCCCGACTTCTGAAGCGTGCAAATGCCTGTCTCCTCCAGGAAACCTTGCTCGGTGCTGTAATCTAAGGCCACGCGTTTTAGCTTGGGAGCTTTTAAATCATAAATCACAAAGTTACCAAAATCGGGGCGTCACGGTGCTGGCTGCCTGCAGCTCCCATGCTGGGGATGGCGAGCGGATGCTCCTGAGCCCCACAAATTGAGGTACAATTGCTCGGGGGCCAAAAAGGCTGGGCTGGCATCCCTGGGTGCGCAGGAGAGGAATCTGTGCCATTTCTCTGCCTCTTTTCTTCTCCCTTTTCTTGTGCAGGGACGTTTTTGCCTTGTAGCTCACAGCTGCAGAACGATTCTCAGCCCTTTGGGTTGAGGAAAATCCCTGTGATCCCCTTCCCCTGCACAAAACACCTCTCCTGGTGTGCTGCAGACAGAGCAGAGCCCAGGGCTGGGACCTGCGCCCCAGCTCAGCTGCAGACAAGGTGCCCCAAACCTGTACGTGTCCATGGGGGGAGCACTGCAATTTAAGTTTACCTTATAAAAGCAAATATTCCCCTTTTGCTCAGCCCTTTAAGCAGAAACATCACTGAAATTGTTTGAAAATTGCTCCCGCAGAGCCCCTGAGCACGCTGTGTTTGCAGGAGCGGTGCTGAGCCCTTGGCCATGGCCAGCACCTGCCCACTGCTCGCAGGCACGGGGGAAATCCCACGAAGCTCACCGAGGGGCAGGCAGTGCAGTGGGAAAAATGCTAGGCAACAAGTTGAAATGGCCTGACAATAGTGAGTGCTTATTTTGACAGCGTTTTTTTTCTTCATTATTATTATTTTATTTTTTTTTTTGGTTGGGAGGTTATAATAAAATCCGCGCTTGGCTGATGGATTTTAAATAACGCTTATCTCATGGATCGAGCCAGACGGTATGTAAGGCTGAGGTCCGCGTGCAGCAAGTCTGTCCTTTAATTATTCCGACCTCCTATTTCGGGTATTCGTGAGCCAGCCGCTCCCCCTGAAGCCCTGCAGGGGCTGCGGATTGCAAACAGAAGTTTCCAGAATGTGACCAACCAATAAAGGTATTAAACAAAAGTGAGCGCGAAGCTGTATGAAAAGCTCTGGAGTGGACAGGGTGTGGGAAATACGTCTGATGTGAATGAACGTAAATATCTACAATTATTTTAATTCCAAAAAGAGACATGGAAGGGGGAGGGGGAATACCTGTCAGTATAAAACTGGCTGGCAGAATTCGTTTTGTCATCACCGAGGCAGCTGCAGAGAGATTTAGACACAATCCCCCCACCAAAAAAAAAAAAAAAAAAAAAAAAAAAGGCAACCAGAGGAGAAGATTATCAGAAGAGGAAAGGCTTTAATACACTGCGAAGCCCTGCTCACCCACTGAGAAGTGAAGCTTAATTAGAAGATTAAGCCGTGTGCTGGCTGCGCGTGCGGCCGTGCTGGCGGCAGAGGGGGGCTCCGGCTCCTTGGGTGCGCAGCCCCCCCGTGTCCCCACCATGGGGACTCCTCGGAGCCTCTCACCCTGATGTGTTTGGGATGACTCCATCCACCCTAAAAACGCCCACGAGCGCCGTGTGAGGCAGAGCTGGCAATGGGGCCAAAGAGATGGAGCTGGGGGTGTCCCACCTCCATCCCCTATGCTGCGCCCACCTTAGGGGCATCACCGGGCTCTCCCCGCACGCCTCAGCTCTGCCCCTTCCCCCTGTGCTTGTCCCGGCTCCCTCTGCATCGTCTGCACCATCAGCTGCCGTCGGGACGCCTGCTTATTTTACCCAAGTGCCTGCAAAATGGGAAAGCTGTCTTTAGAAGGATATAAATCGGGACAATTCATATGTCTTTATTGCTCAGGCTCCGCTGACTGCGTGGAGGGCAAAGCGGCGCATCCCTGAGAGTTTTTGAAATGCTGCCGCGGCGCGCTGCTTTATCGGCACGCCAGTCACAATATAGATTTCAATTATTTCGAGCAACATGATGCAGAATTTATGCCTCCAATTTCTCCGTTTAGTGGTGAATCAGGCTTGCTGGTATTGCCAGCTCATCTTTATGCCAGAGTTGTTAATGTGCTCTGAACCCTCTTTAACTCCATACGCTGAGGTCCCCGCTCAGCTTTTCTCTCCTAACAGCAAATCAGCCAGACGTCAGGGATGCTGAGAGCTGAAGCCAGTGAGCTCACGTACTGGCAGCACTTGGGGCACGTGTAGGGCAGCCCGGCAGGACCAGAGGTGTGTGCCCCATGGTGTGCCCGAACCCCCTCGCGCTGTCCCCATGGGCTGCACATGGCCACGGGTGCCTCACCCAGGTGAGATGCTGGGATTTCACCTGCTTGGGAAAAAACTGAGCTCTGCAGACATCACATCCTGGTCCCTCTGGAAAAACGTGCTTTTAAACACCGTCTTCCAAGATTCAGTCTTGTCAAAGAGCCAGCTCAGGCTTTTTTTATTTTGCGTGAAAATAAAGCATGTTTGCATCCATTCGGGAGACCCGTGGGCAGAAGGAGCAGCAGAGGCAGCTGTCAGGAGCGGAGCACATCCCAGGCAGGTCGCTCCGTGCTGCTCCCCAGGGAGCCCCCAGCAAGGTGCTGGCTCATCCTCCGGCCGGGTGGCCTCATCCTGCCCTGGCGGAGCAGTGACGATGCTCAAGAGATGCCGGAGGGCACTGCAGCCTGTTGCAGTTGTGCATGCTATTTGAGAGCACTGCTGCTCCCACGCCTTCGCCAGCGTGGGTGCTTTCTGCACCGAGCATTTCCCAGGTTGCAGCCTTAGCCCGTGACTCATGTGCTCGCTTCTTGCTGGAGCTGCCGAGCGGCTCCTGCCGCGCCCAGGGTGCCTCCTGCTCACATACCACTGCCCTCCGCACCCAGCGCCCCATGAACCATCCCCTGAGGGTCACACCTCCCGGCACCCTGCTCCGTTGGGTGCTACGAGCTGAAGTTATGTTCCCTCAGGGCTTTATCTGACATCCTTTTATCTGACCTCCGTGCACAGAACCTCTTTAGGGAGGCGCAGCATGGCACCGTGGTGCAGCTCCCACTGCCCAGCCTTCATCCAGGGCTCTCAGGGTGCCTGAAGCAAAATTAACCCACTGCTAAAGCACAGCCCCAGCCTGGGCTCATGATGTTTAGGGTCCCCAGAAGTGACCAGGGGTGCTGGGGCAGGTCATGCTGCAGCATCTCAGAGGTGGGGCAGGATGGGTGCCACCGCTGCGGTGCAGGGTGCGCTGCCGCACTTCTGGCAACGTGCTGGGCGCTTTTCCACCCAGCCACGGATTTGGGCTCAGTAAAGGAGAGCAGCAGGCAGCAGGTACACGAGAGATGGGGTGGCAGCACCCCCACACACCCGTGACCCCGGTGCTGAGCCGTGCCCCAAGGATGTGGGCACGGGGACACCGCCGCGCACCCCAAAGGGCAAAGTGCCCCCGGCGCACCCGCACACACGCGGCTTGCGAAATCTAATAACAACCGGTTTAAAAACATACTAAAAACAGAAAATTTATGTAGCATGACCCAAATTGAATTATACATTACAGCACTATAATTGATTTTTTAGAAGAGAGATTAAATTTATTTTATGCCTCACTAACTAACAGCTAGATTTACCTAATTGCTTAGAGTGCAGAGTTAGTATGATTCATTAAACCCCATACATGCCTGGGTACATTACACTGTGACTAAAGCTTCCCTGCTTCGAGCAATTAAAGTGGAGAAACTTGGGGCCTCATAAGTAATTGAATATAACAATACAGCTTGGAGTTGCTGTGGATGTCTTATTAAGTTCTTCGAGCAAAAAACACAAGTTCCCTCCGTTCTCCAGTGAATCATTTCGTGAAATTTTCTATGACTGGCGTTGTTTTCTCCTATTGCCAAAAAAAAAATTGTATCTATGAGACAGATTTCATGCCTTGCTTCACAGTTTAATTTTATCAATCATAACATTTAAAAAAAAATTGACAGCACTGAGTAGACATCCCTGCTATTCCAAGGAGAGAAATTTTGGGTATAATCTAGTAACATTTGGTAATTATATACACATTGCAAAAATAAAGGTAGCAATTTAGTAAAACAGGAGTGGAGAGAAATTATCATTTTAGCTGGCAGGAATAAATTAGAATTGTTTGGCACAGTCTAATAAAATCCCACAGACGAACACATTGTGCCTGGAACAAAACAAAGCGAGCGCCGGCGGCTGGGGATGGTGGCAGGGGGAGGCTGCAGCCTCGCTTCGGTCTCTCCTCACCTACATTAAGATAGCCATCGATGATGTCATCTCGTGGCATTTTTTTAATGTTTTTTCCCCCCCATTTCCCCAGAAATGCAGATGGGCAGCACGTTGTCCTCAGTTCCCTAGCTCCTACTCAGCGTGACCGTGCATGGTTTGCCTGCTCCCAGCCTGCTTGACTTCCACCACTCTCCCTCCTTCGCAGGTTTTTTTATCTCACCAGCAGAGAAAATGCCCTGGATTACGAGCACCACTTGCTCTGGGGCAGGGTGCTGCCACAGGGCTCCCGAAACCCTGGTTTTGGGGAGAATCTGCTCCCGCTGTCCTAGGAAACCACTGGGGGCTCACCCCCGGCCAGGTAGGACACGCTGTGCCCTCATTGCAGCTCCTGCAGACCTGAGGTCTACAAAATCGGGCTCCCAATCAGAGGAAGGACTCGTCTGTGGAATATCAAACGAGTGAACAAATTTCACAGAATTTGCTTATAAGAAATCAGAGGCCCCAGCAGGGCCGCGCGGCGGCTCTTGTGTTCTCGTTTCGGTGAAGAATTTGGGGTGAACAGACGCTTTGGACAATTATTAGAAAAATGATTAGTAGCCTTCCAAATGCAGGGGTGGAAATGCACATAGCATTAACATTTAATGAGCATTGCACAATCCAGGATCATCAGTCTACTCACTTGGTGAAGCCCACAGGTCATAAAATGCAGGCTGGATTGTGTGAAGCATCTTACACAAAGGGCTTCCCATAACAAAATAAGCCCTTAATTAGCAGAGCATCAGGCAAGGCTGAGGTGCAACTTTCCCAGACATATCACCGGTGACATTAATTACTGAAGGACTTTGCATATGCATGATTTATGCCATTTTCACTTAAAGTGCTGCCGTGTCTTGTTCTTTTGTGAGGCTTTCAGGGCGAGGGCTGGGTGCCCATGGGCTGGGGTGGGAGCACGGCTGTGGCTCCATCTCTTCTCCCACTTGCAACCCAAATTTCTCATTGAGGATGCAGCCATCTGCCTGTTGCTATCTGTAGGGAAGAGCATAAGAAAGGGTTTCTTTGGTAGTGTCTGGTTATTGAGTTAGAATAAGATTTTTTTTTATTTTATTTTTTTTTACTTTTTTTTCCACTGAGTTTGGGGGCATTGGTGGCAAGCTCTTAGGGGGAAAATGTGGGAGGCTCTCAGGACGTGTCCGGAGTTGGCATTGATGTTTGTATGATAGGTTTATGATAGGTTTATGATAGGTTATGGTGGGTTTGTGATAGGTTATGATGGGTTTGTGATAGGTTATGATGGGTTTATCAGACCTGGGAACATCCCGCAGCACATCCTGCGCCGCTGATTCTGGCACACGGTCCGTGACCCGAGATACCAACAGTCCACAAGACACAAGCCAACAGATGCAGGGAGAGACAACAATTTTAAAACCATTAGGCAAATGACTGTGGTCTTCTTAATTACAACTCAAGCTGTATCACAGGAAACCTTTCAGGGAAGGAGCGCGCGGCGCTAATGGGAACGGAAGCTTCTGCGCTTTATGGTCTCAAAATCCGGTTGTGTTTTCCCAGTGCTGGCCCCAGAGATGCCAGCAGTGCTGCTGCTGCCTCCTCTGCCTTACGGGGCTCTTTTGCTGCAGAGCTGTGAGCCTGGGAGTGCTGCTCCGAGGAGCTGCAGGAGAGGCTGAGCTGCTTGCTAGGAGATGCAGCGATAAGGTGATCCCTCTATGCCTTTCCAATCCCAGACTTCTTTTTATTTTTATCTTTTAAAGGAAAGATCAAGGGTTGCGTTTAACAAAACGAGATGCCCTTTATGTCTGTACACACCACCATCCCTCGTAGCTGTTACCATGAAGGGAGAGCATCATTAAGGAATAACGAATGGCCCTGCACGGGCTCCACCCAGCTCTCGGTGCTGGGAAGCCTAATTAGAGCGCGGAGATAACGATGGAGTGCTTGGATGAATTTGCATGGGACTCCAGCCTGTGTAGGGTATGAAAGTAATTTATTAAGCTTATTAGAGGGAAGCTTTTGTCACCGCAGGCTGAGCCCCGGTGAGCCCCTGGGACCTCCAGCACCTGCAGCTCCGGCTCTGCCCAGGTCCCTTCCAGCCCTGAGGATTCCCAAATCCTCCTGGGGCTGGGGCTGGACCCAGATAAGGTGCTGGTGGTGATGGGGAAGGAGGAACAGGTCCTGGTGCTGTGTCCAGAGGAGAGCAGGCAGTAATCCCAGTGGGATAACTGGAGACTGAGCTGGTGGCAGCAGCTTGCAGCAGGGAGCTGCGGGTACACCGGGGGCTCACAGCCCACCTCCCCCTCTGCAGCGCCTTTTTCAGCAAAGGAAACCATTTTGTTTGGCCTTGTGAAGCCAAAGGGGAAGGCAACGTTTTCTCCCAAATGTCTGGAAATCCCAGATAACCAGCAGGAAAAGAGCAACATGGGTTTTGACAAGGGGCATTGTGCTCACTCCCCATGTGCTGGGGCAGGAGCGAGGAGCAGCACCCACCCGGGGGCTGTGCAGCCTGCACGGAGCCTGCCCCCGGCTCTGTTTTGGGTGAAAACACGTTTATTTTGCCAGCTTTAGATTCGCTGCCTTTCCATTTTCCAGGGCGCAGCTTTGTTCTCATCCAAGATGAAAGCCTCTGATCTCCTCCTTTAAAGCATTTTGCTTATTTGTGTTGGTTTGCCTCTTGTTGTTCCCTTCCCAAAGAGGGGATGGTGCATACTTGGCAGCCCCTCCGGCTGCAGCTCCGTGGGCCAACGCCAGGGAAACCCAGCACTTTGCCTCCCCTCTGATTCCAGTTCCTGACATGGGATCGTCATTAACGCCACTCGCCTAATGAACGCGGTCTGTGAACAATGGCAAACATGTAAACAGGTCTCATCAGGCAAACTCTGATTAAAAGCGTGGTTTGGGTTAATTAGGTGGAAGTGTCTTGGGTTGCTTTCCCTTTTCCATGAGCAGTTTTTGATGTTCTGAGAGGAAAAAAAAATAGATTACAGAAGTTCAGGAGTTTTGGAGATGTTTATTTCCAGACCAAGGCACTTTTCTGAGGCTGCAATTGCGTTTTAGTGGAAAAGTGGCCAAGCAAAATCTTTCCAGTGGGGTGGGAGCTGCGGGTTTTTGTCGGTGCATGCAGACCATGCAGGGCTGGGGCTCTGGAGCCCTGTGGCTGCAGGACGAGGTGCAGCACCAAGCTGCTTGTAGGTTCGGGGGCTGCATTTCCAGCTCCCTGTCCCAATCCTCCTCTGGGAACCTTGTGCATTGAAAGCTTCTGTGAAGCTACCAGGGGTTTTGCATGGGAAAGGATGGGGTAAATAGGTCCTGGGAGAAAGTAAGGGGAGAAAATCCCCCAGCCCAGGTAACCTGTTACTTGCCTGTGGAATGCATCCCAAGCTTGTCCTGGGCATTCCCATCCCACTGGGCAGCACCTTGGTCCCTTCCTGCTGCTCTGGCACACACGGATGGTGCTGGGGGATGCAGACCCCATCCTGACCCATCCCCAGCTGGCAATCCTGCCCCCAGCACGTCTGGTGGGGCTGCCCCGTGCTTTCAGCCTAGGAAAGGGGCTTTAGGGTTAGCACGGGCTGAGATAGCATCAGGGAGAACCAAACCTAGGCAGATGATCTCTTCAATCTCTCCCTGCAAAGGGTTTCTCGTAGGCACCAACCCACGGATCCCACTGCTGGGTCCCTGGGCAGATCCTGCAGCCCCGTGGTTCCCGTAAGCCTGGCTACGGGAGGAATGTGGCAGCGCTAATTGGAGGTAATTGGCACCGACCATACCCCGCGATACCAGGGCCACCTTCGGGGCTGCTGGAGCTTTGTTCTTTGCATCTGGTTTGACCTGGGCGTGTTCCCTGCTCCGTAATTGCGTGCCGATAATCGCACACAGCCCGTGCGGCGGGCTCTTTTATGGGGCTTTTAATGGAGCCGTGACTTGCAGCAGCACCGAGAAAACGTCGACCAGAAGAGCGGGCTGATAGCCCTGTTTTGCTGCAGGAATTGCTCTGAGAAAGACACGAAAACACCCCATTAAATGCCCTGGCCCTATCCACGGGACAGCAGGAGAGGTCAGGGGTCCATGCTGCCCTCCGCTGTTAATATTTTGGACTGAGCCACACTCCGCGATGTAGAGGTTTGGGCTACAACGCGTCTGCCTTAATGAACTATAACAGCACAGAAGGCAATTATGTTTTTGTCTAGACCTGTCTAAGACCATCAACAGCACCTCATTACTTTACAGATTGTTAATGCTGTTGGCAGAAGCTGAAGATCCTCCTTGGAAAAAAAAAAAAAAAAAGTCAAATTTATTCTCTGTTGCTACATACTTCAGCTGATGATAAATGATAAATAGGGGCTTGTAGCTAATTAGACCTTGCTTTGTCCAGAGGCAGATACATAACTGTAAACCGTAACCATGATAAAAGGAAGAGGGGAAATGGCAGAGAACTCACATGAGGTTTCTTTTAGAGATCATTAGAAGCTTTAGGGAAATTAGGAGACAAAACTGCTGCTGGCGTATCAGCACATCTTCCCTGCGTATAAGGACTTGTGGTCAGCAATTAATCACACCGCGCTCGGGAGCCTGCGCGCAGGTTTGTTATGCAAATCTGTCCATTTTGGGTCATTTCTGTGTACATTACAAGCCTGGAGAGGAGGAGGATACCCCCAGCGGGGTCTCCTATCAGCACTTCTCCGGTTTCCAGAGTCAATGACCCTTTGTTTTCCTGCCTCCCCATCCCTGTCCCCCCCTGTGCCCTCTGTGCCCACCCAGCGGCCGGGTGCCGAGCGGTGCCGCGGAGACACCCAGGAGCAGGACGCAGCGAATGGTTCGGGCTCTGTCTGCACACGTTGTGAAAGCAGAGCTGCGTGTTGCGAGCTGCCAGCCAGCAGTAATGGACTTGTTAGGCTCCTGATTGATGGCAGTGGCCTTGGAAATTGCCAGAAGCTCTTTCAATCTCCGTCTGGCTCGGAAGCGGCACCGCACGGGGACGGGGGAAGCGCTGACAGAGGGCTTTGGGCAGCCTCACAACCAGCTACTGAGGGAATGATCCCCGGGCTGCTCCGTGGCACCCTGCAGGCATCAGCCCTTGGGTCCAGCAGCTCAGGACTCTGGATATTAGCAGCTGGGTGTCCCACAGGTCCCCGTGGACCCTGTCCCTGGAGCAGCCCCAGACGGAAAGGTGCAGGGATGCGCCGTAGAGGGTGGTAACATGTAAGGCTCGGAGAAAAAAGTGTGATAGAAAAGATGAGTGGGTCAGCCTCATCTCAAACCTGAGTGACTCCATGGTTCTGTGATTTTCTGAATATATTCACAAGAGCTGCTGCCCATCCAGCATCCCAGGAGATGAGCTGGGAGCAATGGTGACTGCCAGCAGCCCTCTCCATCACGTCTCAGCCCTCTCCATCACGTCTCAGCCCACGGTTGGGTTGAGCAGCACTGCCTTTCTGCAAAGTCCCAGCATTTGGGCAAGCTGAGCTTTGCCCCCTCTATGTCTCTTCCTGCAGCATGCCAGGCTGCATTTCTTTTGGAAAAAGCTGTTTCTTTACAGGTCTTCACTCTTTATTTTGGCCATGAAGATGAGGATTTCTTACCCGTTATGGTGCTCCTGAACTGGCATGGTGGGATGGCTGTGGCAGGGCTGGCTTTCCTGGCCCTTTGCCCTTAGCTCAGGGTCACTGTGATCCAACAGTGCCACAAAGAAAGGAGCAAAATCCTTCATAAGAAACACGGGAGGCATCTGTAGTGCACTGGTCAGGATTTAAGGCCAGGCTTCTTGTGGAAGGTGTTATCCTACAGCAGAGAGCATCTCAGCTGTCCTTATCTCTGAGCTTCCAGAGGTGAAAATCTGCAGTGGAAACTGAGAACAGCTGATTTCACAGCCACATCCTCTGCTTCCTTAGGATCTGGTGACTGTCTGGAAGGGGCTGGAGGACGTGCACTGGTGGGCGAGGAGGAAGGAGAGGTGGAGAGCTGTGTAGAGATGGGTGTGCACGTCGGTGGCTACAGCGTGCCCAGCGCCTGCGTGCGCTTCCCCGGGGCTAACATCGCTCCAGCGCTCATCCACACAGCTGAGAAGCAAACAGGGCGGTTATCCTGCTCAAAAGGCTCATTTTGATGGGTTGATTGATGACGAGGAGCACGCCTTCTCTTAGGAAAGTCTCCTCTTGCTCCACGCTGGTCAAAGCCAGAGGGGAGGGGCTGCTGTTATTAATTGGGGAATTACCCCAAACACGCTGATGCTATCCAGAGGTATGAAGGGTGCGAGTGTCTGCCCTGGAGATCTTTCCATCTGAGCAGACGGGGTGGGAAGTGTAAGCCTGCAAGATGTGCAAACGTGCAGATGTTTATCTCGGAAGCTGGAAGCTTGGCAAGCAGCGAGTGTCTTCATGTGACCGTGGATGGGGAAAGGGTTTTGGCTTGTTTTCGCTGGGGCTTTGGTGCCAAGTCACCGTGTGGGAATGTGTACAGGAGCGGATGCGTGCTGCTTGCCCATCCCGTGTCTCACAGCGGATCTTTCCCTGAGTTTTGCCCCTTGGTTTTTCACCATTTTCCCTTTCTCTCCAGGTGAACTAAGGACAGGGCAGCTTTCGGAGCCCCCCTCCTGCCCACAGCCCATGGGCGTTGTGGAGGTATCAGCAAGCAAGGCAAGCCCAGGGCACAGATAAAGCACTGGATGGGGTTTCATCCACAAGGGAAGCCTGTTCAAAGCAGAGCTGGTCTGGAACACGGTTATTAGGTTTGGAGGATGGAGAGCTCATTTTACAAGGGTAGACAGAATTTGCTTGCTTAATCAAGAAAAACAGCCCGTGGAGGAGATTATGCTTGAGATTAATAGATATACCAGGGACAGAAGCATGAAGGAAGATGAAATTTTGTAATGCAGATGTGAATAAATGAGGGCTTGACTTCAGAAGAAGGCTTGCAGCCCTCTGAGAGGGGAAGTACTGTGATCGCCTTGGAAAAGTTTCAAGTTTGAGGCTGATTATGGGATCTTATGGTGTGTCTGGCTGGGAACAGGCTCTGCAGCCCTTCCAGTCCTCTGTGAAGAAAACTGGCCCTCACAGAGCTGCTACATGGAGAAACAGTTTATTTTTGTCCCTATTTTGGCCAACACAAATGTGCCTTTCCATCAGCAGTGCAGACAGCAGGGGGGCATTTGGGTGATGTCCAGGTGGTGAGGTTCCCCCCGAGCCCTGGGGACTGTGCCCCTGTGTCTCCAGCAGAAATCCCTGCCCTAAAACCAGTGCTCCCAGTGCAGAACCTACTGTCAGAGCTGAAAATTTCCATTTCCCTATTTCCCAGCCCCAGCCTCGCATCGTGCCGTGCCCCATCCTCCCCGCGTCCCCCCGCGGAGCGCCTCCTTCTGCAGCAAACTTGTAGAGATCGAGGGAGCCCAAACTGCTCATCTCGGTGACCCCAATCTAATTTAGGTTGTTTATCTTCACCACAGAAAGAAAATTAGAAAAAAAAAAAGAAATCAAATCATAGTTGTGGAATTCATTGCAGCGTTTATTATCCTCTATTGTATTATCTGCAGCCCTAGCACAGATTTTGCAGCCACGCGGCGTTGCTTGCTCGGTGCTGTGCCAATGCGCCTCGCTGTGACCTGAAGGGATCACTATGTCTTAGGTATAAAATGTTATTTTGTTCCCTCTTTTTCAATCTTGGGGCTCGTTTCAGTGAATGCGATCATTTCAAATTGTTCTCAGCAGTGAGGTATTTTTTTTAATGGACTATTGAGCTCAGATAACAAATTTTAAATTATAACACACATGACCTGAGCCAATTTAAACTTAATCTAAAATGCCGAATAGCTACTGCTCAAAATGGCTGAAAGAACACACACACACACAGAGTTGTTGTGCAAAGAAAGTTATTGCAGTGAAGTGAGCAAGGGCTCCAACCCACGAGGAAGAGGAAGCCTTGATCGAGTAAATCACCAGCCACATGATGGAGAAGGGGTGTTTAAAGCAGATTTGCGTGGGCCAAAATCTCAATTAAAATATTTTTGCGTCTCCTCAAGCCTCATTAAAAAGCAGGCTGCCACAATACGATTATTATTTTTTTTTTAGTGTTCATTTGTGTCTAGGCTGTCATTAGATTACCCAGGCTCGAGTCAGCCCGCGATGCTGCTGCGAGGTGGGGTACCCAGGGAAGCGCTCGGCTTCAGGATGCTCATCACTGGCGTCCAAGGCCTTGCTGTAACTCATTAAGCAACTTGATTTAATATGTCACGCATCCATTGTGCTGTCCTCTGCCAAGGAGGGTTGTCCATGCTTGTGGGTTTTGGTTTGAATTACTTTCATTGTGTGCAGACACAGAGCACCCCGGAGGGGCAGGGACGGAGCACGGAGTCCTGCTCGCTGGGTCTGGTCCCCTTGTTCCCGGGGGTCATCTCCTGGGATCTGGGCTGTGGAAACACAAGGTTTCTGTGTGGGCTGCTGCAAGCCATCGCTTGGTGACGCCCGGTTACGTTAGGAGCTGCTGCCCTGGTGTGAGCAGAGCACAAAACCGAGCTGGAGGTGCTCGGGTCTGGGGCCACGCTAATGGGCTGCTCCTGCATCACCTGCTGATGGTCCTCCAAGCATCACCTGTGCAATTATTAATTAAGATTTTCCCAGCTGCTTTTTGGCCAAATGGATTAGACTGAGCTCCCAGGGAATGGGTCTGGGAGAGCCTGGGAGTGCTGATAACACGTGTGGCTTGGTCAAAGGGAAACCTAAACTGAAACCAGGAAGGGAGCTCCACTTTTAGGAGCATTTGCTGAGTTTCTTGGGATGGGGAGGGAGCTGGGGGCTCAGCCCCATGGCAGGTTGGTGTGGGTGAGGGTCCTCCAGCTCCTGCCCCCCAAAGGGAGCAGCAGAAGTGCAGGCGTGCACGATGCTGCAGGCAGCTCCATGCTGCTCACCGTGCTGAGGGCTGTGGCCAGGACATGTCGAGCCATGCCGAGCTGTGTCATGCCATGCCGAGGTGTGCCGAGGTGTGCTGAGCCGTGCCGTGCCGTGCCATGCTGAGCCGAGCTGTGCCAAGCCGTGCCGTGCTGTGCCGAGCCAAACTGAGCCATGCGAAGCTGCGCCAAGTCATGCTGAGCCATGCCGTGCCAAACCATGCCAAGCTGAGCCATTTGCAATCTGTGCCAAGCCGTGCCAAGCCGTGGGAGCAGCCGTGACAAGCCCGCAACCATAAACCCTGTGTGCAGGAAATCATCCGTGCTGAATAAAATGACAACAGAGCTGTAATGCTTTGTGGAGTGTGTTTAATGAAAATATCAGCCCAGGCCTATGACATGAGGCATTCATGTATAATAAAATGAGGTTCCTGAAACACTTCAGAGCATAAACCATCTGGTCTGCTGTGATGTACTAACAGCTTTGACTAATTTTTAATGCAGGTTTTATGACGGATATGCACATCATGCTACCCATGCATAAGGAAGATACAGCCTGGCTGCACTTTGAACTGAACTGACTGATGATGAATTTGTCTCCCATTTTAATTACTTTCTGTACATTAAAGGTGTAGTGGACCATGTGAAGTGCTTTGTCTGTCTTATCCCCTCTGTGTCCCCACGTTTCTGTAAAGTGCTGGAGCTGCCTCCACTCCCTTATCTGCAGCGACGTGTGCGGGCAACAGAAAAAAGGGAGATTGAGTAAAAAACGCCGCAGATAGGATTCGGTCAATAAACACATCAAGCCACCAGCAACAAGCACATTTCATGAGGTTAATTAGTTCTTATTAATTATGTCCCTGGAAATGTTCTGCAGCCCATATGGCAAGGATTGGTGCTGCCTGGTGGTGCTTTGCAGGGAGAGCTCACCATTTCACTCAGCACAAATCAAAGCTGTGCCCAACGTTTGCAAAAGGCTTTCAGCCTGGAATCTCTGCTTGTGCCGCCACACTCTCAGCTGTCTCTCGCCAGCTTCTTTCTCTTTAATGAATTTTTAAAACACTTTATCAGCTTCAGAACATATTTATTTAACGCAGCCTGAGTGGAACCATTCATCTGAGCAAGCCCCAGCCGTGGGGATGCTGCTGAAATGGATTTGGCCTCATCAGGCTGAGCCATGACCAGTACTGGTGGTGAAACCCAGGCAGGACTTCTGCCTGTTTCACACTGACTCTGCAGCCTGGTTTGTGAGTCTCCGGATTCCCAGGAGAGCCATTTCCCTGAGGGGAACTTGGTTTTGGAAAGATGAGCATCTCCTCTGCTGGATTCTTCTGACAAAACGTGAATGACTCTTGATTTCAGCTTGGAAGGGCCGTGCCCTAGTTTCTCCAAATTTTCCCATCTTTCAAAACAAAGGAGAATAAGAAGAAGTCTGAAAATAGTTTTTCTTCCTTAAATTGCACATATTTATCATGGACGAATGTGTTTTGATCAGAAAAGTAGTTTTTGTTCAGTAAAAAAGGGACTTGTGAGTGGCTGAAGCTGTGCATGCATGCATGTGCTCCTGCTAAAGCCCTGCACAGTCCAAGCTGAGCATAATTTTCTTTACTGGTTAGCTACAATATTAGGCCTTAACTTGTCATTTAAAACGCATGACAGGACTTCAGTAAACAAGATGAAGACTTTTTATAGCTCCCCTTTCTCTCTCTTTCCATTGTGCGTGGAACTGGACAGACCATTAATTGCAAATACATTATCTAATGACTCTCGTCTTTTGTTTATTCGGAAAGTCATTTGTGAACCGATCACGATTCCTCTAACTGCCGTCAGCGTTTGGGGATGAATGAGCTTTACTGTAGTCTGGGAATTCGGCTTTGGCTGTCCAAGCTGTGTCGGTTTTGATGCTCGCAGCGTTGTCCTGGCTTTGCTCATTGATTGGCCAGATGAGGCATTTGAAATGGGAGAGTGCTAAATAATGATGAACCTGCTTCCTTAAACGCGTATCCAGACATGCCGAATGTCAGAAGGCTTCGGGGATTCACCAGGATTTGGACAAATTAGCCAGCAGTCATCCTGCTCCTTGAGGAAAGCCAACGCAATGGCTGGGCTGTGAGCGACCGCAGACAAAACACGCCGTGTTTTATTAGCAGGAATATCCACAAATCATGGCTGATGCGCTCCAGCCAGCTCGGAGTAGAAACTTAATTTGTAATCTGACTTTAAAGAAATAAAAAGGAAAAAAAAAAAAAAAAGAAAAGAAAGAAAAACAGTCCCGAGGCTGGGCTTGGTGACTGACCAGAAGGGAAAGCACCTACGAGCTGCAAATCAACTGCTAAGGACAGAAACTCCTTTGAGTGGAACGCATTAAAAAGCAAAATGTCATCTTATTGGAAGCGCATTTCATCTTGCTAACAAGCACTCTGCCTCGTGCCCTTTTCCTGGAGGATTTTAGTTTTGCCTCTATTTATTTATTTATTTTTTTCTTCTGCATTTTCTCTTTCTTTCTCTCTGCGGATCTCCAAGGGAGCAGCTTGCGTCACCCTCTCGGATGGGTGGTAATGGGGCTGTTCTCCCATTAGCAGCAGTAATGGCAAGTTCAGCACTTAAACCGTGTGCTAACTGATTTAAGCGGTTTTGTCTAGACTGTACTTGATCACCAGGCACAGATATTAAATGCATCTCTATCGCTGCGTGCAGCTCCAGACAGCTGCTGCATTTGCATACCGTGTTCCCCAGTACAGACACGATCCTGCTTTTCAAAGTTTCTTTAGGGAATACCTCACAGTTGGCCTTGTTTGGTTAGGAAAATATTTATACAAGTTGTTCTTTGAACAGCAATGCTCACTGAGAGAGGCTTCCTGATGCTGGCGTGAGCTGGGAGGGGAAGAGCTGGTCCTGGGCACGCAGGGCTGCCGGGGGATTCGCTGCCCTGGCTGCAGCTTGTAGGTTGCATCCGTAGCTGCTGATGTCCCTTTGTGGTCCTAGAGCTCTCAGTTTGGCTTCCCACCAGGGAAGCTCCCCAAAACATGATGCCTCCCTGAAATACAAAGCTTCTCCAGAACAGTGCCAGGTACTGGTGCTGGATCTGATGCACCACGTGGCATCTTTCCATCCTGCTCAGCAGAGGTGTCCAGGATGGGTCCCCGCATACCCACTGAGGTTATCCAGGATGCCAGGAGCCAAGCAAGGAGCTGGGCAAATCCCTGGTTTCTGGGGAGCACCCTGAGCACCGCCTGTCCCTCAAAGGGCTGGTCCCAGCTGGGCATGTGGCCCTACAGAGGGAGCAGGAACCTGTACATTGCTTTTGTCCTCTCAACATCAGGTCCATTAAATCTCCTGATTGCCTAATTCAGAGCCAGACATGAATGAGCAGCGTTATTCAGACGGGTGAGTTTGCACCAGTGGGTGCCATCGCTGGGCAGCACTGCCAGGCACCAGGCTTTGGCTGTCGAGTCGAGACCAAACCCTTGCCCGGGCTCATTTCCCTTCTTGCAATGACAGCCGAGTCCTCTGTCTGTCCTTTTTATTTTTAGGACCTTTTTATTAGGTCAAAAATGTGGCTGACTTCTTCCCTCCGACTGCACGTTTCCTGTTTTCTTTGGGGACCTGGAGCGCAACGCACGGAGCTGTGGGGAGGAGCCGCGGCCGCCCGGACAGACGAAGCTTTCCACGGGTTCCCCTGGGATTCCCGGCCTGGCCCTGCACACACACGAGTGGTTTAAATCAGCCGAGCACTTACGGAGCTGGACTTCATCTCCAAACCTCTTCAGATCCGCCCATTTGTGTTTACTGCTCTAAAGCTCACTTTTATCATTACGTAAGGATAATGGTGCTCCTCGCACTGGGAGCCGTGTTCTCCCGTTCGGATGTAAATGGTGCACATTTTTATAGAAAACGTGCCCTCCTCTGCAATTAGACACGAAGTGCTTCAGCTGCCTATCCGGGCACTGCAGCATTTGAACCACTTGCAGAAGGCGAGATGCTCTGAGGCTCCTGGTAGAGACATCCAGGCTTGTTTTCAGGCTGGGGGATTAAACGGGTGCTGTGTGGCCTCCTCTGTGTCTGCTGGGGATGTAGGGACAGTCCCCACCATGATAAAAATGTTAAGGATGAGCCCAAACCCAAGGCAAGGCAGCCAGCAGAGGTTCCCTCCTGTGTAACGAGCACCTGTGTGCACTCAATTTTGGTTGTTACAGTCCCCAGGGGGCTCAGAACAGGACCGAACTGGGAAGGCACGTGTGTACTGGGAGAGTAGTGGGGTCGGAACAAGAAAGGGTCACTCATAACTGCTGGGCAGTGGGGACAAGCTGAGAGATAATAAATAGGTTATGGACGTACTTTGGATAAGGGGAGCTCAGTTTCCATGGCTGTAAGTCCAGCATAAAACCCACCCCCAAGCAAAACCAAAATGCTCATTTGTGTTTCAGAGGAATTGCGAACACCTAGAGGTAGGAGCTTGCCTGGGCTTTGTGTGCCTGTACCCTGATTGCCTGTTTGGGGGGTTCACAGCTTGACTGGAGAGAACTCTGGCTATCACAGATGAGAGCAAGAGAGAAAAAAGCTCTCCCAGACATGCACACACACAGCTGCTTCCAGTTATCTATTGCTCCCTAGGCAGACGGAAGCATTGCACAGAAATTCATCTTTCACTGTGGAAGTGAATATTTTTGTCCCACTTTTTTTTTTTTTTTTTCTACTTCAGCTTCTGGGAGGAAGGGGGCTTCCTTCCCACCACTGTCTCAGTGTGATTCCTCCTCCCTGTGCCCAGCAGGGTCTCCGTTCCTCTAGCACATCCCTCGGTGCAAGGGCGATGCAGGAGCAGCAGCGGTCCCCCCGTGGTGGCCCACCTGGAGCCCCAGCCTCCACAACCAGCACAGTTTCAGCCCCTCTCGCTGCTCTTTGAAGCCCTTTCTGCTCAGGGAAAGCCCTTCTCGTGGAGCCAGCTCAGTTGAAAGCAAAATACCATGTTTAGTGAAAACATTCCTGGAAATGGCTTGTGCTCATGCACTGCTCCGTCAACATCGTTACGGCTTCTCGTCCGATTAGCGCCAGCCCCAGCGTTGTTGCCAAGCCAGGAAAGTTTGACAATGAAAGGATTCCATCATCACTCTCGCACACATTTCCTAATGCTTATTTTAATGCCTGAACATCTGGGAGAGATACATGCTCCGCTCCCAGAGCCATTTGCTTTGGCTGCGTGCAGGCATTTTGGAAAGGCGCTGTGCGGGGAAGCAGAGCCTGTGTGGGCCAAAGCTCTGTTGAAGTTGGAAGTGCGAGGAGAGAATTATTTTAAAAGTGCATGACAAGTAATTAACAGCTTCCTGAAAACTAGAACCAGTTGAAATTTTTGCTGAAGTTTTCCCCCCCCCCCCCTAATAAAAATTGTTTTTTGACCAAATAATTTCTCTTTGATTCAAGTCTTATTTCTATTGACAATTCAGGAGGTTTTCTTAAAAAAAATAATAAAATAAAATAAAAAATGGATACTGAGATATTTTTGGTTGCTGGAAAAAAAAAAAAAATTCTCACTTCTGAGTTTTCTGCTTTTATTGGAGATGATTGACAAGCCCAGAAAGAGAGAAGAGAAGAGAAGAGAAGAGAAGAGAAGAGAAGAGAAGAGAAGAGAAGAGAAGAGAAGAGAAGAGAAGAGAAGAGAAGAGAAGAGAAGAGAAGAGAAGAGAAGAGAAGAGAAGAGAAGAGAAGAAAAGAAAAGAAAAGAAAAGAAAAGAAAAGAAAAGAAAAGAAAAGAAAAGAAAAGAAAAGAAAAGAAAAGAAAAGAAAAGAAAAGAAAAGAAAAGAAAAGAAAAGAAAAGAAAGAAAAGAAGAGTTGCAGAGGCTCCAGACAAGGAGAGCCAACAAGGTCTGCCCATGGCCGGGGGGACCGGGGACGTCTCCAGTGCCCGTCTGCGCTGCTGGAGCCCCTGTGCACCCATCAGTGATGGGGAAGCAACTGCGTGGATGGTTCTATTCAATTCAATTATATTGGAAACAATTAGATTAGACTACACAGCTAATTAACGACAACCTTAGTGGCGAGAGCTTCATTAGGAGGGCCGTGTTATTGCTACGGGCGGCAGCGGCGTCCTTCCCGCACCCTCCGATGTTTGTGCAGCTGGGGGAAATATTTTCGCCGGCGAACTTGTGCACTGGTGGCGGGCTCGAGGGACGGCGCTCCTCGATCCGGCTGTAATGATGCTAATATGCTGCTTTCTGGTAATTTTCTATTAATTGTTTGCACTCCCTGTGTGTCTTCAATCCATTAGTTACACTTTCCGGGATCGGAGCAGGCAATAAATCCTGTGGTCTGCCAAGGCTCCTGCAACGTCTTTCATACGATCATCCCCAAAGCTAATGTTTATAATGCAATTGAAGCAATCCATATCAGGCCTTGTCCCTCTGCTCTCCGCTCCGCCAAAGACAGCGAGAGCAGCGCTGCCGGATTCCCCCGGGGTTGTGCCTGTGGAGTGATGATAAGGGAATCGGATTTTAGTGGCGACACGAGAGGTGAAATCCGAAGATCCAGAATATTTAGTTATGTTTACCCACAGTAATCAGCTTCTCAAATAGATGTCACTGGGAAAGCTCTTGCTACATTGATTGCACTGTTCCCCGCTTTCTGCCCAGGGGCAAACAGCTCTGATTAATATTTCACAACACTTTCTTTTTTTTTTTTTTTTTTTTTTTTCTTTTTTTTTTTTTTTTTTTTTGTGCTCGGAGAGCCTTGATAGAGAGACACAGAATATTTTACCATCTCTCATGTTTGCCTGCTCCAGTAATCATTGGATTCAATCACTCTTGCAATGTTTTTATGAATTAATAACAGGCACTTTGGAGGGCTAGCGGGGAGATGGGAAATGCAATCTGTACAACCTTAATGAGCACCGTGGGGACCCGGTGCCATGGTTTCCGAAATCCTCTCTGCGCTTCGCTCTAAATCATTGTCTCTAAAATTACCTGCTCGCAGTCCCTTGTAGCTGGCTCTCGTTCGGCGGGTGAGCACACCTGCCTCCCCGCCGTGCCCTCTCTTTCATTGCAACGGCTCATTTGGAAGCTGTCCCAATTAATTTTTTTTTTTTTTTCCTTCCGCTTTAATAAAAGCTCACCTTTGTCAGCACTGACAAAATGTTTGTCTTCGCTGCCTCATTAGCGTTAGCTGTGACCCAGGCGCTCAGCACCAGAGCGGGTGGGACGGATGGGTGCGGAGCAGGGCGGGGGAATTGGAGCTGGGAATGAAGCACTTCGGGCGTTTTGCTTCGTGAGTCACTGGGGAGGATGGAAATAGGGAAGGGGGGGAGCTTGCCTCAGCTCACACTGCCTCTGCTGCTGTAAAATGCTGGGGGGAGCCCGGCAGGGCACGGCGGGGTGGGTGCTCCAGGTCTCCCCGCGGTGCAGAGGGATGGAGCCCCGGTGCTCTGCTCACCCCCTCGCAAGGAAGATGGGTGAAGGTGAGCCCAAAAACAAGCTTCAGTCATTTCTGCCCATCCATGCTGCTGCAGGCTCCATCTGCAGCGCTGCCTCAGCAGGGCTGGCTTTGCTCAGGTCTTTGCGCAGCCCTCCCTGCTCTGCTTGAGGCACTCCTTCTTTTGCCACCCTTTGGGTACATCGGGTCACCGGCTGCCCCCATCCACTGAGACCCCGGTGCTGCCCGGTGCATCTTCAACAGCATCTCCAGCACCCCCAGCCACGGTGGGACATCTCCAGTGACCCCCTGAGCCCGTTGCCCTGTGCTGAAGGAGCAGGGATGACCCACAACCACCAGTCCCAGCCCCTCATCCTGCTCCTGGGCCGGGCGGCAGGAGCGCAGATGTGCCGAGCGCTCGGCGTGTCGGCCGTCGGCTCCCGCGGGGTCTTCGAGGACAAGCATCCAGACAACCTTAATCCTAGACGTGCGGCTGCACTTTTAAAAGTTGTCTGAGTGGAAATTTGGCCACAGGCAGCACAATTGTGTTTCAGGCTTTAAAGCCAACTGGAGTCATTAAAACACATACTGCATTCCTCTGGAGGAAACATAGCTGTTGATAGGGCATAATTTTACGGCGCAAGTGTTGGGTCTTAATCCAACGTTAGTTTTTGTACAAGTTCACGTCTGAGGAGTCCAGAAATATCAACTGGAGAGATCCAAACTGTGAATCCTTCGGTGGTTCCCGGAGTGAATTACGCCGGGGAAGCGGCCGTGCTCCGTGGGGAGTGTCGGGGACGTGGGCAGAGCTCAGTGCCGCTCGGTGGGGCTGCTGCCCTGTCTGACTGCCCCAAGCCCAAATTCTCCAAACCCAGGCTTGGGCACTGCATACCGGGGAGCACAGGTGCTCTTCAGATCTTTGGGAGCTGATGTTTCCTTGCTTGGATCACCAGTGAAGGGCTCGCCTGCGAGATGAGGCTCTGGTAAATGCTCATCAGGGCTTTGCTCAAGGTCTCCATCCAGGTGGGGTTGCACGGCTGGGGACTGGGGTGTCCCCCAAGCAGCAGGTCCATTCTGATGCTCATCCTAAATACAGCATTTCTGGTGCTGCTGGCTGCAATCCCATGCTTTTAGCTGAAGACTAAGTCATTGAAAAAAGGAATCAGCAAACCAAGCCCCAGAGAAGTGCCAAGCTGGGACCCCTCAGCTCCTCGCAGGCAGGCACTTCTCTGCCACCAGCTGGGTCTGGGGTCACCCTGCCCACTCCCCATGCCCACAGAGCTGAGCTCCTCATGACTATCTGAGAACAAACGTGATGACATGGGATGACAAATGTACCCAGCCCATCTCTTCACGAGCCTGGTGATTTATTTCCAGCCCCCTCAAGAGCAAATTGCACTCGATCTGCTAGCGAGCCCAGAAAAGCTCTGACTTCAGGAACCTCTCAGTTTTCACCCTGCTCTATTTACTTTCTGCGTGTGTGTGTTTTTTAATTGCTTTTTAGAAGTCTGTTCTCAGCCTACAGCTATTTTGGAGATGTGGCACGGAGTTCTAGTCTGGGTGACTAACAAGTCATTTATAGAGACTTGGCCAGCGCCGCTCAAACATTTCTGCTGGCCAGACAGGCATTACCGCACGCAGACGTGTCGGGACACGTGCAGCAAGTGCACTGGAGCAACACCTACAGAGCTCTAATCGGCTTACAGCGGTGTGAACCCGGCAGCACAGGGGAACACGACCTGCTTTCCACACCAGCAGGCTGCGGGGTTGGCTCCGGCCGGGTGCTTGTGCCGCGGTGGCTGCTCGCAGCGATGCTGCGCTGCGGCCGCTCGCGGGCTGAGTCTGGCCATGTATGGGCAAAGCCCGGGTGGCTCGCACAGATGCGCTGCCGATGGAGCTCATGGTGAAAGAATTTCCCCCAAAACAAGGCCCGACTGTTAACCTTCCCCATCCAAGCAACCAGCCGGGCCCGAGGCGGCCGCACTGATTTCCTGCGCTGATTTATTGCGTGTGCACCCGCGGCGCTGCCCGGCCCCAGGATGGCAGCCAGCTCCCCGCCAGGGGGGCACCGAGCTCGCTGGGTGCCCCCTGCCCAGGGACCAGGCAGGATTTGGCCTCGCAGCATCACCAGCAGCAGGGCTGCCAGCAACCCAGAGCCGTGCCGCCAGCCCCCCGCGCTGAGCATCCTTGTTCCTGCCTCACCTCTGTGCTGCCAGCTGATTTTTTTTTTTTTCCTATTATTTTTTTTTTTCCCCCTTTTGCTTGATGGTGTTGTTGTAAAAGCGCCTGAACAATAGCCTGCATTTATCCAGAGCGCGACAGCCTGCCAGCTGGCGGCGGATCAGCCTTCTCATCCACTTCCAGGGCTCTTAAAGACGACTGTCCCAGAAACTCGGGTGTGCGCTGCTCTGAGAAGTCCCTGCTCTCTTAAATGCCTGGGCACTGATACAATTAATGTTTAATGCAGCATTCTTGTTTCCTGGTTGCCATTCTCTGCAAAACAATGGGGTGTTTTGCCCATGAAATTACTGTTCTGATTAGGAGGAATATGTCTGTCATTAGACTTTCAAATGCGATCCTGTTGCAGCACAGCGCTGGCAATCCGGCCCAGATGACTCTGGCGATATTTCTGTTCCTGAAGGAAATAGCAAGTGCAAATCGGGTAATTTTATACGCTGGCTGGGGAAGGGGGCTTGCGCTGATGGATGCTGTTGTGTTTGCAGCAATAACAGCTGGGGCCAGGGCACGCAGGGGATCTGCCAGGACGTGGCTCGGGCTGCAGTTGTGGCTCTGGCTCTGCAGACACACGTATGGGCAATGCTCCTCCTTCTAGCAGGGGGCCTGGGCTCAGCTGCCAGGGATGCCCTGCTGCAGGTGTGAGCCTGAAATTCCTCTGGAGCCGGCGCAGGCAGTGCCGCGCTCCCCCAAACCCTGCCAGTGCTTGGCCTCCAAAATGCAGGGCCTTGTAATTGGGAGCAGATGCTGCAGGTTCCTGCAAGAGCACAGTCACGGCAGAAATCCCCTTTGAGAGAGAGAAGCTGAGAGGATCAGAGGCATGAATCTCAGGGCTGGGGTGTTTGCGTGGCTGTGGCACGGGGTGCAAGCAGAGCATGGGGCACCCAGCTGTGGTGTGGGGTGCACGACACCATACCCAGTCCTCCTGGGTGTGTTGGGTTGGAGCTCAGAGGCACAACGGGACCCCAAACTGTTTTGGGGTTCCTGCTCCATAAAGGTGAATCCATCTGCGAGGGGAAGGTGCTGGGGGCAAGGAGCATCCATGGCTGCTGGGGGGTTCAGGGTGGCCTCTTGCTGCTGGTTTTCCTTGGGGAAGGGGCGCAGGATGAGGCCAGGAGTGCAGGGATGGGGCTCTGCTGCCATGGGGAGCCAGGCACTGCTGCACTGCCCCACAAGAAGGGTCTCAGCCTGAGGTCATCTTGGAGGGTCCTGGGTGCCGTGGGTGGACAAGGCAGGTAAAAAGCACAGCGAAAAATCAACATCTCCAAATCCAGTAGCTCTGCACAATGTGCTGGAGCGCGGGATGCTGCTCGGCAGCCACAGGGGAGCTGTTTATTCCTGCCCATTTCCGACCAGATGAGAAAAGCACTTTGAGCACAGAGGGAGGACGGGGAGCTGGAGCTGGGAGCAAGGACATCCCCCTCCCCGCCCTGCTCCTGCCCCAGCCTGAGCCTCTCTCACCAATAAAACGTCTCTTCCTGAAGCTTGGAGAGTTTTTTTCCGGAGTTCAGCTGATATAAATTCCCACTGGAGAGTTTGAGGCTGGCAATCAGCTTACTCATTCTTCGCTTATCATCACAAACCTCTGACCTTCAAACATCGCTGGTGCAGTGCCCGGCTGAGCAAACTAAAATCAAACCAGATGGTGATTCACCGCGCTCCCGTGTCGCGACACGCGGCCCCTGCATGTTCCCTCGCCACCAGCCGCCTCCCTGCAGGTTCCCGACCTCGTCCCACGTCTGGTGCTTGTCCCACACCAGTGGTGCTGGGCCCTGGGTGGTGCTGGAGCACGGTTGGGGTTCCCACATGGTCCTAGGCGAGAGGGCAGGGATGCAGCACAGGCAAGGATGCTGAGCTGGTTGGGGTCCCCCAGGTGGCCCCAGCCTGTGCCTGACATCCCCTGGGACATCTCTCCCTTTGCAGGAGAACCAGGGTTGGGTTTTGACGAGATGGATGCCTTTTCCAGGCAGCATTTTCTGCTCCCCCTGGCCCGTTGGATGCTGGCGACTGACTTTCTGCTCACTTTTTCCTAGAAAGAGCCATCCTTACGGCCTCTTCCAAAGGCAGTTCGTGCGTGCCAGAGCCATCTCCGCTGCCCGGAGCCCTTGGTGCTCGGAGCAGGGATGCTGCACACGCAGGGGGATGAAACAGGGGGGCTGTGGGGCTGGAGGGGGGCGCAGCCACTCCTGCAGGAGGGCCGTGGGAGGCAACTGGTGTGCCAGCAGGCGCGGAGGAATGCGGCAGCAGGGCGGGGGGAGGACAGAAATTAATAATTATCTGAAGCGCACCCCTATCACTGTTCATCGAAATTTGCCCATACTTCATTCCAGCCTCCTTTCTTCTTCTTGCCTCCAGTAAGTACTTTAACATCCTTTTTAAAAATTAAAGGGGGAGGGTTATGGAACAGATAAGAGATAATTGCCTAGCTTTGACTCTTCTATTGATGTGAAAATAGGATTGGAATTACTCACTCTGGTTGAAAGGTTAGTTGAAGGTTATTACAGGAAAATTGTTATTCATACATTTTTTCTGTGCTGCTGGATAGCCTAAAAGATTAAATTCACAGAGTGCATAATGACCCATCACAACGGACAATGGTGGGAATAATCTCCAGAGACTCCAGATAACAGAACAGAGACTTCTTTGAATAATTCATGGTTCAACAGACATCCCTCACTAACAGATTACATGCGAGTTTTCATTAGAAAGGAGATAATTTAAAGTAGCTTTAAAAATAACCGGTATTTTTAACGGAAGTGGAATTACCATAAGCATTTATGCAGTTTGTTTATGCTTTAATAAATCTACTTTCCTCCTGACCTTCATGCCATGGGAACAAAACGCGAGGGGATAAAGAAAGTCATTGTTTGTGACAATCCGGCTCTCGTCCGCGCAGGGCTGACGGAGCATCGGTTTCATATTCTGCCTCACACTTGGCTGCCTCCAGCACACGGTGTACACAAATCCTGGGGCCAAGGCAATGCAGCAGACAGGTCAGGGTGCTGCAGGATCCAGGTTTCTGCCCCAAATTCCTTCTGCAGGGGTATGGGACGCCCGCAGCCCCCCTTGGACCGCGGTACGGGGTGGCAGGAGGAGGGCTCGATGCCGTTCCCCAGCCCCTCGCTTCTCCCCGAAACCATGCACCAGCTCGGGCTAATCTTTTAATTTCATCTCGTGGAGTAGCTGTTGTGCCTTGAGAGCTGATTGTTTGGTAAAAGCAAGTATTTACGAAGGTTTAGCAGAGGCGCGATACGCATCTGTAGCATTGTTCTGCGCGGCAACAAATGGATCTCAGACAATTAATTGATATTTAGTAAACATGTAACAGTTATCTCCTCCCATCTAAATTAAATCCTAATTAATGTTATACAATGCGCTGCTGCAGGCTGCACTGATTGCAACTTTCCTGGCAGCGGGGACGAGGGGAGTGCAGTCACCGCAGGGCGCTGAGCTGGGCACCCCCGGCCGGGGGCACGGAGCTTTCTTCCTCTTCCTCTTCCTCTCCCTCAATTTTGGGCAGTTTTGCAGGGAAGGACCAGGGGTGATGCTCTGCTGGCAGTCCCGGCGTGCAGCGCAGCAAGAGGCCGGCAAGAGCATGCTGGAAGCTGTAGTCCAGGTGCCCCAGCATCGCCAGCGCCGCGCTGAGCTGCTCACAGCCCTCCTGCTCCTCCTCCTCCTCCTCCTCCTCCTTCCTCACAAACACCGCCTCTGCTTGCTAATCCCTCCCAGGCTTTGCAGCCTTCGTGGCGGGTTTGAGGCCGAGTGACAAAATGCAAATGGTGGGGGAGCAGAGGCAGCAATTAGACAGCGAGGAAAGATAAAGCAAATATCCGAACCACGAGTCGCCCTCAGCGCAGCTCGCTGGCGCCCAAGCGTTCCCCCGGGAGCGTCTCAGCTCGGAAAATGTTTGTCGTCTCCCATCAGGTGAATCTGTGGGCACGGTGTGGAGTAAATGTTAATTAAACTACCACGGAGCTGCCTAGCAGTGGGCCGTCACAGGCAATCCCTTCTGCTGTCGACAGAGCTTGTTGAGAGCGTGCGAGGGAAGACTTTGACCCCAAGCAACTGCTGCAAAGGAAGCAGAAGCAATTTTGCTGCGATCAGTGGCATTTCCCTGGATTTCTTCTGGCCTTGCCAAAAGCAGAATGTGTTGTCGAGCCTGCAGGAAACGAAGGTTTCTTTATTTTGCAGGAGACGCTTGCTCTAATTGCTGTCTTCCCGTGCCCCAGCAGCCGGCACCGCTCACATCCAGCGGGGCCGGGGCTGGCCGAGGGACGCCGCTGCTCCTGGGTCCTGCACAGGTGGCTGAGGTGCTGGGGTTTTCCTTCTCTGGTGAGCAAAAGAAACCCTGGCAAAGTGAGTAAGAGCAGCGTGATGATGTGTTAAACCGTGAGTGATTCCTCGGGTCCTGTCCCAGAGAAGGATGCGCCAAGAAGGATTTATCCCCCCGGGGGAAGCAGCAGCTACAAGGATCTTCCTCTCACCCACCCCTCTGGGTGTAAGGGCTTGTTATAAATAATACTCGAGTCTAAAGGAGGTGAATGAGGACTTTTATGGATTTAACACGCAACTCTAACATCTTTTTCCACTAAAGCTTCTGTCAATAAATCATTTTTTAATTATCAGCTTAAATTATCAGCTAAGCACGTCTAAATGATCTCTGGAGTGATTTCTGATGTAAGATGTTCAGAGCACCATTAAAGAGGTCTCAGAAGAAAGTTGTTCCCCTTCCTTTTAAAACAGTTTCCCCCTTTTTTTTTTGCATCTCCCAGAAAACTAACCTCTCAATGCGTGCCTGCCAGGTGGGGTGTGAAGGAAACGTGGCTCTAACAGCACATCAACCCTCCCCAAATCAGGGTCTGTGCCAACCCGCATCCAAACGTGATGGCTCCAACACCTAACAGCAGCAGCAGGTTTGATTTAGTGCTGCCTCCTGCCATTAGATCGTGCACACCTTGTCTCAATACCATCTAGCCGTGCCCACCAGCTCCTGGGTGGGTGCCCTATAAATTGTTTGCAGGGTGCCTTTGGGGAGGCTGAGGCTCAGCGGTGGGCTGGGGGCAGGGATCTGTCCCCCTGCTCACACACACACACTGCGGCTGCCTGCAGAGGTGGCCCTGACCGCCTGCCTCCGTGGTTCTGCCTCTTGTGAGATGCTTTTTTATCCATCTGATATTTTTAACAAGAACTCTGGAGTGCTTTGTTTCAGTCCAAGGTGGCACAGGGAAAACATTTGAATTACTTCAGTTTTCAGGGATGGAAACTGGGCTTTGCAAACTCAGCCTCTAATAACTCACTGGGAAAAAAAAAAATAAAGGGCTGTCTAAAAGCAGAAGGTTAATGAGTCTGCTTCTTGCCCCTGTAAAATAACAGCAACTAAAGCTGACCAGAATCCTGCTGATTGGGATGCAAACAGTGGGTAACCACGATAAGCCCACTCCATCCCCAAATGCCCCATGCCATGGCTGTGCCCAGAGCCCAATGCTCACGGCAGCAGGGTGTCCTCATCCTGCCTGTTTGAGAAGGGCAGGCTGCTGCAAATCTCCCAACCCGAGAGCCACGCTGGAGCAGCAAAATCCCAATTTTACCGAGGGAAAGGCAAAAGCCCTGAGCGGGGCTCACTGCAGGCTCGGCCGTGGTGGGGCATCGCCTGCTCCCCTGGGGGCACAGGGGTCCCATGGCAAGGAGTGAGCACGGACAGGTTGAGGCTGTTCCATTAACCAACAGGATGAGGATGTCTAATTAACCATCAGGATGAGGCTGTTTCATTAACCAACGGGACGAGGATGTCTCATTGACCCGACGGGACGAGGCGGGCCCCTTGCTGCAGGGTGCGGGCAGGGCAGGGGCCCTTTGCTCCACAGATAGCTCTCTGGTGGCTCAGAATCAATTCAGGAATGATTTTCTCCTTCACAGGAGGAGATTTACAGCGTTTCTCGTGTTTCCCATCTTGCCCTAATTAATGCAATTAATCAGGGCTGTGCAGCCCGTTGCCCCAGGCGAGGAGCTGGGAGCTGCGCGGGCTCAGCCCCAGGAGCTGGATTTGTGCCGCGGCGGGGGGCTGCGCCACGGGGCAGGGTGGAAAGAACCCAGAGCATTTTCTGGTGCCTTTTCTTTCCCCTGCAAGTGCCTGACCCGTGAATTGTTGTGTGAGACCCCGTGCAGACCAGCACCCTGCTCCTTCTGCGAAGGAGTAGCAAATCTCCCGGTGCTTTAAGAGGTCTGGAGATGTTCAGATGAGAACGTTATTGGTATTCGATGGCAATCCTCCTCGGCTCCTCTTATCCTCCCAACTAGTCTCTGATTTCTCACTTTCTTTTCCTCTGCCCCGATTAATGTTATTTCACGGGTTCCATGACAACACGAGCATCCGAGGATCTTGCTCTCCAAACCGTTATTGAATTATGTGCGGGGAGCTTGGGCTCGCTCAGCCCCCGAACCACATTAACCTGATTATGCTATGAAGGTCGAACACAAGAATTAACCAGAGTGTTAGAAGCACATCATTTTACACCAGAGTGCAGGGGCTCGTTACAGCATGACACCACCACGGGCTCTCCGGGCTGCCCTAGGAAGAAGGACACAAAGTGCTCCTTGCACCAGGAAAGCGCAGGAGCGCTCTGACCATTTGCTGCCCGGAGCCCCTGGGGGTCTCTGCAGCCTCTCAGCCCCCCACAGCATGTACTCTGCCCTAAAGTGCCCGTGGTTTAATAGCCAGGCACGATGACATGGTGCTGCTGTGCCCTGTGGGGCACAGTCTCCCCTCCACATCCCTGGTTCCCCCCCCCAAAACCAAGGCAATCCAAGTTTTAATTCACATTTGCCTGGTGCGGCGCGATGCTGCCTCTCCCATTAATGTTCAATTTCCGTGGGCATCCACCGAAAGCAGCCGCTGCTCTGCGGGGTGCCCGCAGCCTCGGGAGGATGCTCGGGGTGATTTACACCCCGCCAGGACAGCTGATGGAAGGATCAAGAGCGGCACGGGCGGGAAGGATGTGGCCCTGCAGGAGGATCCAGTGGGCGTGCGGGCGCAGGGGAAGGAGCAGTGCTTGTTTTTATGGGTCTCCCTGCCTTACAGCCAACGTGTGTCCCCCAGTGAGCCTGCTAATGGGTTTCCATGTCACAGAGGTGTGTGGGGTCAGCGTGGCCCCGCGTGGCTCCCGGGGACGAGGCTGCTCCTGGATACGTGGCTGAAGCACGAGGGCACGCAGCTGCCCCGGGGGCTGCGCTCACGGGGGGCGCAGGTCTTCACCCCGCCTGGGCTGTAAATATCCCTGCCCGAGCCTGCTTAAAGGCTTTTGTCTGTGCTTAATGACGTGGCTGCAAATTCACCTTTGAGGAGGTAGGAGCTGTAAATAATGTGATTTTTATTTATTTTTTTTTTAATAGAAAAAGCCCTTTGAATGGGATGCTGTTAACCCCCAGCTTTGCTGTTCCTGCAAGGTGCTGCGAGCCCTCAGCTGGCACAGGCAGGGCAGGGGGGTGCGGGGTGCCACGGGCAGCTCAGCACCCTCGGGATGGTGCCCAGGGCTGGTGCACACCCCTCTGTGCACCCAAAAACAGGACTGGATGTGCTCTGTGCCCCCTGCTTGCCACCCGCACGGTGACATTTGAGCTACACCCCTTTGGTGAAAAGCGCCCCAGTGGCACCTGGGGCAGACTGGGTGCACTGGTGGGGTGCACTGGGCTGGGAGGAGGCATGGAGCTGGGCTCTGCGAGGAGCTGGGAGCACGCAGGGGGCAGGGGGATGCTCTCAGCCCTCCCGTCCTGCCTCTCCCCAGCTTGGGATCCTTCCACGGGCTGTGCTGCGGATTCCTCCGTATCTTCAGTGTCCATCTGCACGGCTCCCTGCTAGTCAAATAGCGACGGCTCGCTGCGAGTTTGTTTTTCAAATTGAAAAGATTCGGTAAAATAAGGGTTTTGCTGTTGTTCAAATAGGCGCCTCCCCACAGAAATGGTGACATTTGCTCTCGGACCAGCCACAGGACTGCCTGTCTCCGCACAGGACGCCGCGGCTCCTTCCTGATGCTGCTCACATCCGACCAGCACCAGGATTTGGCATTTCGAAAATGCCCACCCGTGGTTTTAGGAGCGTGGAGCCAAGAAGTCCTCCAGGTTTTTGCCTGCAGAATCGCACAACTTTGAGGTATCCGCTCCGATGGGCCGCAGCCCTGGGGGAGGGTTTGTTGGGAGGCTGCAGGATGGGTTTGTGGGGGGTTTTCCTAAGGATTTCTGTCTGTACAGCATGCACACATGGTGGCATTACCCCTGCCTGGGGCAAAACCCTGAATAATAAAGAGTTGCCAAATTGAATTGTCTTTTCTCCTTCTTATTTTAATCTGTGAAAGCGTTTGATGGTTTTAAGGCACCTTTCCCTGCCAGCGAGCTCTTTAAAAGGAACAGGAATGGGGCAACTGAACTGCGTAATGCCAGGCGTAATCCAAAGCACCCAGATCTGAATATTGTGTGTGTGTGTGTGTGTTCGCTCTCATCTCCTCCACCCAAGCGGCTCTAAACAGCCTCAGACCTTCAGGATAAAGCACGTGTGCCGTGCCTTTTCCACAGCCAGCCCTCCAAAAACACACACAGCCCTTTAATAATGAAAAAAGCAGATGATGTATGAGACACTCGCAGGCTGTTAGCACTTCTATGTATCACTGCTCCGGAGTTTTGGAAAGCAAATTGCATTACCGGCCTGCATGGAGGGAAGTTTCCCTCCCAGCTCTGCGGTTTGGGCAGCGCACGGGGGGGCTGGGGGCAGGTGGAGTCGTGCTGGAGATGGCTGCAGCCCCAGTTTTGGGGGCGCTGATGGTTTCTGTCAGATGAGAGACGTTCTTGTGATGCTCTGCATGGCCAGACCCAAAGCAGCGCCCCGGCAAGGCCATGCCCACGGGGCTGGGGGTGTCTGGGGGGGCTTTTCTCTCTGCCTGGTGCTGGTTTGGCAAAGAGACCTGTCAGAAAGCTGGGAAAGGTTTGCGACCTCTCCAAGTTACCGTACTGCCCTGCCTTTTATCATTAGCTTTTATTGAGCAGGCACTGGGTGGGAACACTGGCAATTTTATTTATTATGGGGTGGTGTGGCCTTGTAGCACAGGGGGAGCTCAGAGCATCATGGAGAGACTGCCTGTGTGCAAACAAACTCCAGATTGAATGAGCAAGCTGAGGTCACCCCAGTGGTGAGGCTGTTGAGGCCACCGGGGCTCTGTGCCCTGGGGCTGCACCCGTAGGCTTTCTGATGGCTGATTTGGGGCCACACATTGCCACCTTCGTGGCTTACTCAGGGCTCAAAACTTGGATGGAAATCTGCCCGGAGCAGCTACCAAGTAGTTGAGGATTACGGGCTTCAGGGGAGGTTTCCATATCCAGCACAGGGCAGGTTTGGATGCCACGTCATGCACCTATAACTTATAACCACTGCACGTGTGTCTGTCAGCCTGCAGGCCTGAAAAAACCTGCTGCTGCCCTGCCAGCACTGCGATCTGAGCCTGCCTGCTTTGCCCTCACCTCCAAAAGATGACGGTTTGCTCCCTGCACCCAGAGCAGGACTCTGAGCTGAGGTGGTATTTGATTACGAAGTGCGAAGTTTTCCACTCCAGCCCTTGTTTGCCATCTGGTATAGCACAGATTTTATTTTTATTTTTTTTTTTCCTCACTCTTTATTATTCTACTTGCTGTTTCCAGACCAGACCTGGACCAGTGGAGTGCTTGGTGTCAGCATCCAAGTGTGTGCTTTCATGCACGGCGTATGCAAATGCCAGGTAATTTGTTTTATAAAACTATTTTTATTGCGGTTCCCAGCTCCCCGACTCCCAGCTGCTGTGAGAATCACTTGGATGCTAAAGTGCTGTTGACAAAATTGTTCCCAGTGGCACGTGGGCACAGATGCGCGTCTCTCTCCCTGTCGAAACCCAGCAGATCAGGAGGGTGAAGGCAGGAATTGTGGCTTCGTTTTGAGCTGGAAAACCTTGACCAAGCATCAGCCTCCACCCAGGTCTGTGCTCGGACAGCAGGAACCCCACGGGGGCGGAGGAGGTGGGCTCCCAAATTCTCCAGGGCTTGGTGGAGCAGCGTGCGTGCCCTAACCACCCTAAAAACAGGGTCCAGCATGGGCTGGTCCTTCCCTTGCAGGGATGTCCCTCCTGCCAGCCCCCACGCGGCTCGGTTCGGCGGGGAGGGAAGGCTCTGACAGCTGAGTTTGGGGAGGAGGAGTTAACAAGCAAGGAAAATAGGAGATAAATAGCAAAAGAATGCTTCAGCCCATTCATCCCAGAGCCTTACTAAATGTACCATGAATGATTCCTTGCAAAATTGAGATGTATGTACACTTGCTTGATGGCACTGCAGTGAATTGCTTCTTCAGTAAATCTGTCATGTATGCGCAGACTTTATGGCTTTTTTTTTTTTTTTAATGTAAGAACTGTGCATCTCTTCAGGTTGAATATCTCTTGCCGTGAGCAAGGTTAGATTCCAGTGCATCATCCCGAATCCCTGGTATTCGTGCTGGGGGCTAGGGCAGAGGGGCCTGCATTCCTGGGGCATCTCTGTGCTTGCCTCAAGTGCTGTGATTTTGCCCCAAATGCAACGGGCACGGGGTGTAGCTGCAGGTGTCTGCATGCGTCCAGCACGTGGCCAATGTGGGTACCCAACCAAATTAGTCCAGCACGTGCAATAAATGTGTCCAGTGCATGCATCCACCTGGGTCACTGCACGTGGAAGCTGCGCCCGCAACCTTTTCATGCCCTGATTTCTTCCTTTGCTAGTCCAGAAGGAAGATTTCTTCTTTCTACTCGCAGGGTCACCGAGAGGGTAAATGCGTTAATGCTACTCCTGGACGGATGGTGCTGTTAAAACAAAGTCTTCCTGCTATTTGTACACTGGATTTTGCTCCGAGGGCTGCTCGCGGCCAGCCGGTGGCTGAGTATTTACACGCTGTGCTCCCAGTCCACGGGACAGAACAGATATATTTTTTAAGACACTTTCTTTTCCATAAAAAATATTTGATTGCGGTATTGACAGAACTACTGATGTAAAAGGGCAAGGAAATATTTCCAAATGGTTTATCTGACAGCTGTAAATTTCATCTCATGTTGCTTATTGACCTCTAATTGTTTCCAGTAGTAGCAGAAGACAGGAAGATCAATAGGGCCGGGGAGATAGTTAATATCCTCACGGTGTGCTTAACTGTAGTTAGAAAATACTGGAATTCATCTTCCTGCGATTTTTAGCAGCTTTATAATTGAAATGTTAGGTGCCTGTACCGTGGCCTTCTCCGTGCGATGGTTTCGGTATAAAGCAGTAATTTCTTTCAGAGAGATGAGGGTTTAGGATTATTTTCTCACTAAAGCATTCCCCCACGAATACAAAGAGAAAGAGGTGGGATGTGTGGAAAAAGGGCCAACCCGAATGTTGCCCCAAAACTAGTGCTGTCTTTAGGTCTTGTCTCCCTTCTCCCTGATTCTCCAAACCAACTTTTTCGCCCAAAGAGCCTGGCCACCTCATTTACTCAGTAAGAAAGGGGTTGTGTTATATTTGCTGAGTAATGAGGAAATGGTGTGCCATCGTCCACAAACATCCCTTCCCCGTTTAATTCCCATAGCCAACCAGTTTGAAGTTGCTGGGAGGGTTTCGGAGCCTCGCTGCTCCTCTCCCCTCCTCTTCGTGCTCACCCAGCCAGGCACCTTCCCCCACACACCGTGAGCTCAGCGCCCCTTCAGCCCTCCGTGCCACGGGGCGCTGCGGCTTCCTGCGCTATAAACAGCATTTTTTATTATTTTTTTTTTTTGCAATTTGCAATTTATGACCTTTAATGCCCAGATTAGTGGAATGATTTCCCGTCACTTCACAAGCTGGAAAGCATGCATATCGATCGGCTGCTCATTGCAGAGGCCCTGCTTTACGCCACAAAGGCTGCCCGTTGGGTTACCCTTGTGGATCCGGATACGGGCATGCCCGGCTCGGAGCCGTGCCAGCAGCTTGCACCAAAACTGCTGTCCCCATCCCACGCCGATTCCTAACACCTCTCTCATCATCCTCGGCTTTATTTCTCTGGCTCGAGCATCAGCTGCTCGATTTGCATCCCAACGGCTGCACACCCCAAAGGGCACGTTTATGATGCAAACATCAGGTTCGCTCACGGAACGGCGGCGCACCAAACCCCGCCTGCGCGCCGGCACTGCAGGCACTGCAAACACCACGGGCACTGCGGGCACCGTGGGCACCTTCCACTGCGGGCCAGCATCTCCTCCTGCTGCCCTCATTTCCCAGGAGCAGCTCTGGGATGTCCCCGAGGGCTCTGCTGTGGGCGCAGCAGCATTTGGTGCCCTCCCCGTGTCACCTGCAGGCCCTGGGCCACCCAACCACCAGGACGCAGCTCCCCGGGGTGCAGGGATGCCTCCAGCCTGGCAGCGGGGTTACTCTGAAGGCCACGGGGTGCAGGTAATGGCAGCGGGGTTATTGGCTGCCCGGCGGAGCACGAGCACCGCTCCTGCTCTGCCTGTCATCATGAATCACGGCGGAGCAGTAATCTTTCATTAGAGCATTCAGCACTAATTGCTGGCAAAATGCCACGTGCCTATTTTCTCATTTTAACAAAACATTTATGCATGAAAGATTTAATGCCAGGTATCAAGCATATCATTGTAAATTTACCACTAATTAAGCCTAATTAAAATAATTAAATGGCTGTGGAGTCACAATGTGAATTAAAATCACATTTCCTCTTGCGTGCGTGCCACTCTTCTTGCTGCCCTTACTCCGAATTTAAGATACAAATATTTTCCTATTCAGAGTCATGCAAAGTGTCTGTGTGGCAGAGGGGATTTAATCATTAAGATAATGCTGTGATTTGATGGCAAGTTTTTCAATTTCGGGACCTCTTGAGATTTTTCTTTATCTGGATGAAGTATGGACAATTTGACAAATCTGTTCCTCCGAGCAGTCGCTTGCTTTTGCATATTCATTACTCATTGGATTTTTAATCAAAGTCGCTGATGGACCCTTTGCACCGCAAATAACTCGGTCATGAATAATTTATCATGTTTAGCTCGGCGTTGTTTGGAGGCTGCGGGCGGCTGCGCGCTCGGTGCCCGCGCCACATGGCGCTGCAGATGTTGGGGCTCCACGTGCGCCCCGCTCAGCACCGCGGTGCTCAGTGCCTGCCCCGGCACCAGCTGCTCCCCGGCCCCAGGTGAGAGCAGCCTGCGGAGCTGGGGGCTCCAGCGCCGCTCTCCTGCTGCTGGTGCACGCGGTGTTTGGGGTTCTTCTTGCTGCAGAGTTCCTGCCTCGTTTACACGGCGCGCAGGCTCTGGAGCTCCTGAGGATTTATGGGGTGCTCGTCCCACATGAGCCTCGTCCATCCCCGGGGGAGGAGAGCTGCTCTCCCAGCCCAGAAAACCAGTGTTTGTTTTCTGGCCACATCTCATGGTCCCTCACCCCTTGCTTTAGGTGCTCAGAGCATGCAGGAGATGCAGAGCAGGACACGTGCTACGAGTAATTAAGGTGCCGAGGAGCGGCTGGAACAGCTCTCATCGCCGAAACAATTAGCCGTGTGATTTTGACCTAAAAGGACATGAGGAGAAGGGGAATTGTAATTGAGCACCTGAGAGCGAACACGCTGAGCCTGGAGAGCTTGGGCAGCCCCATCACAGGCAGAGCCGGGGAGGCTCCAGGCACTGACACCCCCAGTGCCAGTGGTGATGCTGGTCCCAGCGAGACCCCCGAACTGGGAAGGGCCCCAAGGCAGCGGGAGGAGGCAGAGGAGAGCCCTCCTCCCCTGCCCCCCAGCCTCTGCATTAAGCCCCGTCCACTCGGGGTCTGCTAATCCTCTCAGTCCACGGGGGAAATGCAAGAGCAGATAGAGGAAATCCCCGCTTCAAAGCAGGGATCCGACAGTCCTCCCAGCACTGTGATGAGTTTCGGGTGCCTGATAAAGAAGCTTGCGATGTGCTCCGCATCAAATTACAGCCGGGGTTACGAGGAGCTCGGAAATCCACCCCGCTTGCCCTGGGAAGGGGTCTTCCTAGGCACGTTTTCTGGGTGAACATCTTGCTGCTGCACTGATCCGTGCACTTGACCCAGTTTTCCCCAGATTTCAGGGAGGTGGGGAGCTGGCAGCTGGCTGTGCCGCTTCCTTGCTTTTGCTGCACTGCTTTTCTGCTGGGAAAAGCGAGCAGGAGCCCGGCTCTGCGGGGAAGCTGCTTGCCTTGGACGAGTCCTTGACACCCCTTGGAGCATCGCTGCTCCCCTTGCACCTTCCCCATGCCCTGTGCGTGTCTTCCACGTCTCCACCTGAGCCGCACTCTGCAAACCAGCAACGACTTCCCTGGGGCTGCAAAAGCCTTCGGCTCTCCCCCAGGCACTAGATAACGTCGGACCAAATGAGTTGTCACGCAAAAATCCAGCTGGCAGGCCGTTTCATTGATTTATTGCTGACTTTTACTAGCTGATTTATTGTTTTCCTCCATTAGCCGTGTTATTGATTCGCACCCGGTTCTCGTCTCGTGGCCCTGACTCACGGGAGATAGCACAGGGCCCCCGCTGGGCTTGGCACATCGCCGCTGGTGGCAGGGACATGGCACTGCTGGCTCGTGGTGTCATGCATAAAATGCTTTTTTCTTGCACTTCTAAACTCTCAGGGTTGTTGGCTGTGGGGTTTCGTGCCCTTTTTGGGGGTGCTCAGGCACAGCGGGTGCTGTCACTGCTTGTTGAGGTTTTGCAGCTGGAAACCCGCTTGGGTTTCTTGGTGCCATCAGCGTGGGGCTTGGGTTGGAGAGGGTGTGAGCATGGGCTGCCCCACGGGGAGGAATTTAAGTTCAGTCTGCTCCATATGGGGTGATTTAGTGACTGTGGTTACTGGAAGAGGATGGCTCTGGGTGCTGCAAATATCTGGGGGAAGGCATCCAAGGAAGCATCACTTGGATGCGCTCTGGAGGGACAGGGGGGGCACGGAGCCCTCTGCATCCACTCCCAGATCTTCCCGGGGGCTGCATCTTGCAGAACCAAACCCCTGTAAAAGAAATAAAACCCTGTGTCAAAGACCAGGGCTGAGCCACCCAGAGGCCATAAAACCCCAGCGATGTGCACCCCATGGGGTGCTGCATTTGGGGAGAGCTTTATCCCATCCCCTTCCCCGCAAGGAGCGGGGCAGGACGGTGCCTTTTCCGTCCCACTGGAAGGGGGGTGGTATTTGTTCCCCCGCGGAGATCATTCAGACGGGCAGCCTGGCACTGGGATCTGAAAAAGGAGGTTGACAGGGGAAAAAGAAAGGGAAAAAGAGCGAGGGAGCGAGGCTGGCCGGGGCGGCGATGCATTATTTACTGCTGCTCTCGCATGTGTGGTCTCGGCCAGGTCTCTGATGCGGCATAATGGGTTGCAAAGCCTCCTTTGTATGCTCGCTGTGGCCGCTGCTATATTTTAGACTTGAGCCATTCAAGTAAAGCCTGGGCCGTGCTCGGTGCGGGCTGATTAACCTTTTACTCCCCAGGAGCCAGCTCGTTTTCCCTCGCAGCGTGGCCCCGAACCCCGAGCCCTGCCTGGCCCCTGCCCTGCCCAACTGGCCTGGGAAGGGACCCCCAAAAACATGGGGCTGCTCCGGGGCTGAAGCTGCCCTCTTTTTGTGGCATTTAACGCTGAGCACCCTTGCTGCATCCTTTCACCCCAAATAACCTCCCCATCCCAACTGGGGCGGGCTGGGGGGAGCAGAGAGAGGCAGACAGCCCCCAGTGGGGTTATTGGAGGTGTAATGGGGACAAACCCATGCTGTGAGCCCACCCCACAGCCTGCAGACCCCGCTCCGCCTGCCCAAAGCCCCCCAGCCTGCTCTCACCCCGCAGGTCCATGGCAGCAGGCAGCTGCAAAGCGCCGCCCGTTTATCTCCTTCATCGCAGCGCTTCGCAGGATGAGGTTGGATTTCTCTTTTTATAACCTGGGAAAGAAGTAGCTAGGTTTTTTTTTTTTTTTTAAAGAAAAAAAAAAAAGAAAGAAAAAAAAAAAGAAAGAGAGGTGTTGGTTTTCTGAAGAGAGCTGCCTGTAATTGTATCTGTGAAGGTAGATGCTCTGCGAGCCTACGGGGAAAAAGCCCCTCCAGGGCCATAAATAATTCAGCTGTTCTGAAATAGACTGCAGGCACGTCAGAGGAGTTCCTCCGCTGCAGATAAATCCATTGATCCCTGTTTAGTTTCAGTCCTGGAGACGGAGCTTCCCGCACCGGCTGGGGCATCACCCCCATGCAGAGGGGGAGCTGTGTGCCCTCCACACCCCCCTGCTCAGGGTTTTTGCCCCAAATGCACCGTGCCAGATGTCACCTCCGGCACATGTCCCATGGGGAGCCACCACTCACTTCCCGCATGTTTCCATCCAGACGAGGAATTTGGGTTTCACTGGGAGAAGGCAGCTGGGCGTGCTGATGTGCACAGGAAAAATAAAAAATAAAAAATAAAAAATAAAAAATAATAATAAGAGTGATTCCAGAAGGGGAGGCAATGGGGCAGCCCCACTGCAGCACCAAGCTGGAGCCAGGAGCTTGGGCTGAGTCTCCTGGGCACCCAGGGATGCTGCATGGGGAAAATCCACTTCCCTTATCCTCTGTAGGGCCACGGCCTCCCAGGCACACTCCTGTTCCCCTCGATATTTGCAGCCACCCCTTTCCCCACGTGATAAAGCCAACACAACTCCCGCGCAGACCCCGGCGAGTTATTACAAAGGTATTCAGAGACACCTCTCCCGGCACAGTTCTCCTCCCCGTTGTTGAGCACACTGGAAAGATTCACATGCTTCAAATGGATTAAGCATTTGGTTTTACTTGGATTATTATTTTTTTTTTTTTTTCCATGAATATAAACCATTTTGCATTTCAAAATCCTTCAGCAAACAGAGCAGTTTGTCTTTGTGTTTGCTAATTTAAAAACAAATATTTGCCTGCCAAGCAAATATAGTCTCTTAGGATGTGCTATTAATAGGATAATTAGGCAGCCGGTAATGAAAAGGATTGCTGGTAATTATGGCAAGATTTGTTTTGGCATTTGAAGGCAGAAAGGGAGGCTGAAGTGCTAAAATCTACCTTAGAGTTAATTAGTGCTATTAGAATACACCTGAAAAAATAGGCCAACTAATGAACACTTCAGTTTATTTTTAAAGAGGCCATGCAAGGATTTTTCCTTGCGATGTTTAGACAGGAGACAAAACCCTATTTCTTACTGGCCTCCACGAAGTGTTTGGGGCTCGAGGCACTGCCATACGGCACGGGAGCAACCCGGCACCACGGGATGGGTTTGGGGCAAAATCGGTGGGTTTTGGCAACGGGATGCTGGAGCCATCACGGGGCGCCGCGGTGGTTTGTCTTCCAGGGCCGAAAGCTGGCTGTTACATAAAACCTCCCCTTGCTAGCAGTCGAATTTCGTGTGCATTTGTTGGTATACTAACAATGCAGTGGCTGGCTCCGAAATGATTAATTAGAAAATTACATTTATATAACCCTCTAATCTGTATTTATGTGTTGCCAAGGGCAGAGGCAGAGGTAGGGGAATTACATCCAGATTAGCTCTGAGCCAAAAGAAGCCCAGATCTGAGATTATTTTGAGGACAGAAATGATAAAATTGTACCAACCCAGGGAAAAAGAGCCAAAATTAGGATTTTTTTCTTAATTCTCCCCTCCCACGATTAAAAAAGAGAGAGAAAATGAATGGAGTGAGGTGGTGCCTTTCAGGGTTACTGGGTAACGGCCCCGGAGCCGGCTCTGTAAAGCAAGAGGTGAGATTATAGAAAAAGCTTATTTCCAGCTGAACATGGCCTTCAGTTTCCCAAACAAAATTGCTTTTATTCTTCTCAACATGTGTTCAAAAAGATTAAAGAGCTGTAAGCTTGCACAGCTTAATAAGAGTATGCATTAGAAGAGTGGCCTGGAACGGCGGCGCAGAACAAGTCCACCCTGGGCTGGGGAGGATTTGAAATCCTGTTTATTGAATTATAAAGAACCTTAAAGGATAAAGGATATTGAAGTAGGGATTTTAATACTTTGTGGTATTTGGGGGAGTTATTCGATCACAACAAATCATTTAAAAAGTATTTTGTTCGTTTTTTTTTTCTTCTTTTTTATGCAACTGGTTGGTTTTCCGAGAGTGAGGGAGCAGGACTGATTATGAAGAGTTAATTGAAAAATAGGACGTGGCTCTGATCGCGGTATCGATCTGGAATCTGACGGCTATAAAGCACACATTTGCTCTGTAATTATGCGGACAAATTAAAGATGAAGCCTGGAGGCTTTTTCAGATGCTCTGTTAACTGAAGACGTTGAGCTGCAGCAATGTTCTCGAGCTGAGCCCTGCGTGGGCTTCCCGATGGCAGGAAATTTGGGGTTAAGTTAATTCTGGAAGGCAGACGCAGTTGAACGCGTATCTTTAGCGTGTCAATCACGGCGGTATTTAAGTTCCTAATAAGATCTGGGGATAGGCAAATTGGTTGAAAGAAAAGAAGGGACTCAAAGCCCTGAAATACCCATCGAGCTATTTTGGGGCTGGAGGCTGACCCAGGGCCATGGCGCTGCATTCTTTGGGACCAGCAGGGCAGGGATTTCGGCACCTCCTGGCATCTCCAGCCCCACAAATGGATGGGATTTGGCCCCAGGTCTTCTATGGGGAGGTCACTGCTGCCCCCAAAGAGGAGCTGCTGGGGGGAGATGGGGCAAGGGGAACCAGCTGAAGGGGCACATCTCCCCGTCCCCGTCCCCTTCCCATTCCTCTGACAGAGAGGGGTGTGTTGGCAGGTGCCATGTCCTCTCAGGAGCGGGATTAACTCAAGAGTTAGGGGTTTGCCAGGGTGGACGGGCGGGTGGATTTGCAGTTCCTAAGCGGCCGCGTTGTCTGCGGTAACTTATGCTGTTCTGCTCCGTAAGAGGATTGGGCAGATTAAATGAAATCATGAGACATGCTATGCAAATTACATCCCAAACCAGATTTTCTGTCGGAGATTAGGGTTAAAACACTGGAAACTGTAAACTTTTCCTTGCCTGGCCTAGCAGGTACACTTTCCAAATGAGTCGGGGAATGCGAGCTCTCAAGCCACGGCTGATTCCTCGGCGTTTCCAGGTCTGGTGTTTAACCACACCGAAAATACCCCTCTGCTACTTTGCGTGGAGCCTCACCGCTTTTGTACCCTTCCCCTTCCCCGCTGGTGGGCTAATCTTCCTGAAAGTTCCTGGGAGCAAACCCCGGCCAGCACTGAAACGCCTCTGCCCGCATTATGCATGCGGCGGCTCGGGGCTTTCATTAGATCTGGCCCGCAGATCAATGGGCGCTGGGGCTTTTAGCAGCTTAGTGCTCCTGACAACTGCTCCTTACACCCGGGCTGCTGCGGGCGCGGACAGAGATGTAAATCTGCTAAATTTCCAGAGCGCTGCGCCCAGGGATCTGCTGGAGTTGCACATTGGGTTACTTTATGGCTTTCTAATCTCTTTTGTTCCACAGCCGGGCAATGACATATTGAGTGATGGATTTGAGGACGGAAGGCATTAGCAGTCCCCGCAGCTCCCCGTTTTGTAATCCCCCACAAACCGACCTCGTTTTCAGGTGCTCTGTGTTCTTTCCACGATAATTAGCCCGGGCACAGCACCAAGCGCCCGTTGTGCTCCCCCCGTGTGTGCAGCCACCCGTCCTGGCCAGGCACCCAGAGGTGGGTGCAGCAAAGCAAACAGAAATGAAAGTGGCTTTGCTGTTGACTCAAAAGGTCACGGGGCAGCCCGGCAGCCCCCGCGGGGACACCCCTGGGTCAGGCACAATGGTGGTGGGACGAGAAGAGCAGGCAGACCGGGGGAGAAAACCCGCACCAAAATCTCCGAGGAGCAACATAAATAAAGATAAATCGGAGTCTTTCCATGACTCAGAGGAATTTGTCATGGAAAATACGTTTTGGCCAGTTAGGAGTCTCTGTGGGGCTTGGCAGCCAGGCGTGGCAGAGCTGTGGTGCGTGCTGGGGGACCCCGAAGAGCTTGGATAGGGGCAGAATTTTGGTGGACACACACGTGCCTGGCCTCGAAAGCAAAGCAGCCCCAAAAGCAAGGTGGTGTTAGCCAGGGTACAGCTCCTGTTGGGGTCTTGGTGGTGCCGGGCAAGCTGGGTGAAAGAAATTGCTCCGAGTGTGCTTGCATTGACCCAGGAAACAACAAGCAGAATAAGAGGAGATGAAAAACCTGATGAGGGCAGGTTAGGAACTGGGCATCTCTGCGGCATGGAGGCAACGGGGAGCAGAGGCACTCGCTGGAGGCCGGCGTTTCCCCACGGGCCTCGTCCCGCAGCTAGCACCCTTTGTGCGCTCCTCTATTCAGGCCCAGATTTAGCCTTTCACGGCGGCGGCCTGGGAATCACTCAAATCTCTGCCTGGTCATTAACCCCTTTTGACGTTCTCATGTTCATTAGGCTTCATTATTTTTCTGTTTTCTTTTTAAAGCCCCGGATCGCAGCTCATGAACTCCATGTTCGGCTGGCTGCTCGCCACTTGGAAAACGGTTCCCGGTTTGGGGCCGTGAGTCAAGGCTGTCCCAGTAGAGCTCTCGGTGAGATTCACACTGGTTTGGGGTGTGAGGTGCTTTCTGACGGGTTTCTTGGGATGTTTCTTGGATGATCCCAGCAGCAGCTGGTGGTGCCATGGGCAAGGGTGCCCTGGGAGCTGCTTTTCAGCATGCGCCAAAAAATCAGCCCCAAACCCCCTGCCTGCTCCTTGCTTTGCCCCAAGCAGGGTCAGCCTGGTTTTATGGGATTCTTCGAAGGAAGAGCAGGCAGGGCAGAAGCAGCAGCCCCAAAATAAAGCTCATTCTCCCTGTTTGCACCACACCAGAGCTGGCAGTGGGTGCGGGTGGCAGGGCTGCTCTCGGCGGCTCCGCCGGTGTTTAATGTCCCGAGGTGTGGGGCGAAACGCTGCTGCGTGTAGCACGGGGTGCGCCGGGCTCTGCTTCTTGGCTCCCGCTTGCTCCGTGTTTCCTTTTAAACATTTCCAGCCTGGCTCAATTTGTTTTCTATTACCATCAGCTCCGGTGCCTGTGCAGTTTGTTGATCAAAGCAGAACACGTTGGCTGACATTGAAGCGCTTCCAAAACACAGGGGGAACACGACCTCCCCGTGAACTCGCTGCAGAAATGACCCAGCTTGGGGCTGAGTGCTCGCCAGGGTGGGCTCCGGATGATGCTGGCCCTTGGTGGGACCCGGTGCCATCACCTCATGGCAATTAGAGCAGCGTGGCAGCTGTCCCGAGCTTCTCCCCTTTGCAGGTTCCAGATGTGAGCCCCGTGCCCGCGTGTGGATGCCTTCGGTGCGTTACTGGAGAGGGGAGGGTTTCTGCAGAGACCTCGTCCCGCGAGCGCTGGGCAGGGACCGCTGCCCGCGGCCACTGCCGAGCTCCTCAGCTGCGCTGTCTGGCCAGGATTAGGCAACATTAGCGGCCACAGCTGAGGGCTTCCAAAGGCAGATGTATGAGCTGGCATCGCCTCGCCGTTTTATTTGGTTTTTTGATCCATTCCTGGAATGTAAATTAAGGCAGAGGAAAAACATATGGGGCCAAATCCTGCCGCTCGATAGGCGGGCACCCGGCCCGCTGGCTCCGACATCAAGGGGAGCTGCACCCGCGGCGGGGCCGGCTCTGGCGGGGGCTGTGTGGGGTGGGGAGCAGGGCTGGGGACACGGGGGGAGCTTTGCCCCAAGGAGACCCCCCCAAAGACCAGGTTCCCCAAAGTTCAGCAGCACAGAAGGGGATATCTTCTGCGGGGGGCTCACATAGCTGCCATCAGCTCGCAACTGACCTCAGCTTTTCCCTTTTTGCAGGGCTGCTCCCACCCCATGAGGGTCCTTCCCTTGTCCCAGAGGAGCCATCTGTATTTGGGGTAAAGCAGAGAAGGAATCGGGGCAGTGACCTGCTTTGAACTCAGCCTGAGGGGAAAATCCTCTTCTCCGCTGGCCCCATGGGCTTTCTGAGCTGCTTGGGCACCGAGCGATGGCCTCCTCTCCCTGGGAATCATCTGCTGGCTTTGTGCATGGAGAAGCAAGCTTTGGGGATGGGCTTCCACAGCTGGGCTGGTACACAGCTCAGGAAAACTCACGGTGGCTCTGCCAGGCCCCCAGCTGAAGCATCGGGATGCATTTATGTGGAGTGTCTCCTCCACTTAGCGCGCCTTCGGCATCCCCACGACTCGATACAGGAGCTGGTAGTTGTCAGGGAGAGCAGCCCTGCGAGCTGTACACCTTCAGCATCCTCCAGAGCATGTTTGAGGAGCTGACACTAGATAAATAATACTGGATTAAGATGCGGGGGGACTGCTGTTCTCAGGTACTGGAGCGTGGTGCTCAGCAATCGCCTGGCGTCTCTCCTGGAGGTTCCCTAACGTCTGCAATCTCATCATCCCAAAGCCAGGGTATATTAATGCTCAGGATGAGAAAATCTTTTATTTTTTTTTCCCCAGGTGGTGCACGGGAGCCCCACGTTGCTCCTCAGAGTCCCAGACCATTGGGAAAAGGAGGGGAGAGCAGCGTTGGGACCAGGGGGGGTCATCACCGAGGATGTGGCGCTTCCAGTCCCAGGGTGCGGTGTGCTGCTCGCTGCTGGGAGCTCCACACGGTAATTAACACACCACTAATAGGATTTACAGGGGCTGGAGCCAAGGTGCAGCGGCTGCAACAGGGGAAGAGACCGAGGGCTTTGCTGATTTCCCTGACTGCTGCTCGCCACGGGCGCTGTTTGCTCACTTTCACAAAAAACAGCCACCCCGTGGCCTTTACGCGTCCCCTTCCCAAGCACCAGTCCCGTGCACGTCCAGCAGGGATGCAGGGAGCTGCTCCCCCAGAGGCTGCCCTTACCCCTCCCAGGGCTTCAATTCTTCCTGTTCTTCTCCACGTTGGATCTGGTTTAACTCCTGAAAGGCACCACGAGCCTCCCCCACCCACCTCCTGCCCCGGGCTCCCCAAACCATCCTAATCCTGCACGCCGGGGTGCAGTGGTGCTGTGCACGGGGAGCTGCAGGAGCACGCGTTCCTGCACGGGTCAGGGCCCCAAATCGTGCTAAATTTGGCTCCCATCTGTGAGAACTCTCCATTAAACCCTGAACCTTTTTGGCCAGCCGCCTAACCAGCTCCAGGTTGGGTTTGGCGTTTTGTTGCTCTATATTTTTTTAACAGAAGAGGCCTTTCGGTCACATTATTCAAATAGGGGATTAAAATGTAACTCCCTGAATTCAAAGGTTACAGCCAGCCACGGTTCCCCCGCGTCCTTCTGGTCTGCCCCAGCAGCCGAGCAAAGTCTCTCTGCAGACCCACTTTAAATTATTCCAGAAGATGGATTATTGCCTCTTTTGTGTCCTGCAAACTTAAGAGGGGGAGGGACTTTTTTTTTTTTTTTTTTTTTTTAACTATTTTATTTTCATGGATTAATCATCGTAAGGGGAGCATAAAGGGTAAGTCATAATAATGTGGGTTTGAATTAAACTTCTAAACTTCAAGCCCCTAAGCCTAATAAGATTAGAGCGTGCATACCTCAATGCCACATTAAAAGGTCGCGTCCGCTGCCCGCGCCCTTCGGCAGCGCGCTCGGTGCCGTCCTGCTCGAGCCTCCGGTGGCGTCGTATTAAACTGGATGCTAATGAAACTTGCAGGGGAGGTTTATATTAATTCCAGAGGAGGAACTGCGAGGCACACCTCAGAGCAGGACCCGAGCCTCTGCGCAGGGCTGTTCGCAGCTTTTTGCCATTATCAGTGCGTTTCTGCTGCCGGGAGCGCAGCCCCATGCCGGAGGGACTCGCTAGGAGGCAGAAAAGCTCATTTGGGGGAAAATCCTTCGGTGTTCTGGCTGAGGGTTAGGCCAAGCCTGCGGCCATGGGGTCGAAGGGCTGTGTTTGTGGTCCAGCTCCCTCCTGCTCCAGTTTTTTTGGGGTGGCTTTGCCACCCGGCTGCGTGGATGGAGACAGGACCGCTGTGCCCAAACGTCTTCCCTTCATCCCACGTTGACTCTGTGTCTTTACACAGAAAGTTTTGCCACTTCCATCAGAGAAAGCTGAGGAAGGAGGTGAAGAAAGATTTCTTTTTACTGTCTAGGAGATGGAAAGGAACAGGCTCTGAGTTTTGGTTATCAGAGGTAGGAGATTTAAGCCCCGTTAGCATCCCTGCTGCCGCCGGCATCCATCCAGGTGAGCACGGATCCCATGGGGCTGGTTAATCTCTGGGACTTTCCCCTCCAACAACCCACAAAAAGTGTATTTCATTTAACCCGTGTTCAGAGGCAGCACCGGAGTTTATGCACTGTGGTTTCTCTTCCTGTCAAACAGACTAAGGAGATTACCACGCTGCAAATGTGATATAAAAGATTTCTTTTAAAGTCACTGATAGATCTCAATAAATAATGAGCTCGGTGTCTGAGGCTGCCTCACAGAGATATTAGACTATAAAAAAATTTAAATGGCTGTTGCTTAAAGTAAAATAAATAAATAAATAAACCTGTAGTGTATTGCATAAAAACAATACCGGTGGGAGAAAATGTGAAGTTCTGTCTACAGCAAAAGAAACATTTCAAATTGCTATCTATTCATACCTGAATACATAATGGTTTTGAGCTGCAAGTTTACATACATTTGCAGAAAGAAGGCTGTATTGAAAGGGAGAGCCAAGAATTTGTGTCTCATTTCCAGGAGACAAAAAGACGGCTGCAAAAATGTTTTTATGCATAGCCTGTGACTTGCCAACGGGCCCAATATAAAAAGATGAAACCCGGCTATTCTTGTTATGAGAGTCTTGCAAACACAGCGAGTACAAAAGGGGCATTTTAAGCGGTGCATGGCGAGAGCTGGGTTCCTTCTTGGAGAAAATTACAAATGTGGAAGGTAAAGCTGCAAAGCGAGCGGCTGCAAAAGCGGTTATGTGGCCAGAGAGTAATTCTTAAGCAAACATAACCCTATATGATTGCTCTTCTGGAGCTCTCCCTTCCTCGCCCGGCTTTCCTCAAGTCCCCATCCCTGGTTTGGGCGCTCGCAGCAGCCACCTTTCCCTTCCTGAGCTGCCAAGCATGGTTCCCAACCAAAATCACAACCTCCACGGGGGAAAGGTGCTGTATTTATGGCTGGGAGCAGCCCACGAAAGGTTTTTCCTCTCCTGACAAACCCACAAACCCCCCAGCACCGGTGGGCAGCAGGGCTGAGCTGTTGGGTCCCCAATTTGGGGACAATTTGGGATCAGAGGCAGAGCTGGACAGGCTTTGGGGAGGTGAAGAACACAGCATGCAGCCTTAACGAGGGATAGCTGAGGTGCAATTAAATGTTTAGAAGAAGTGGAACAGCACAGAAGGAGAAGGATCTGCCAGGGCAAAGCACAGCCATCGCTTCACCCCGGTGTTTTAGTGAGCACTGCTCGGTGTTCAGCCAAATTTAGCTGCAAACGTGCACATTTGCCCAGTGGTGGGGAGTGGCACTGAGCGGGTGCCCCACGCCCCTGGGTGATGCTGCACGCCCGAGCTGTGGTGGTGCTGAGCTGCTACGGTCCCACACCCTGGGCACCCTTGAGCAGCCTCCAGGCATGGGGTGAGGAAGAGGAGGGGGCTGCAGGGATGCAGCAGAGGCTGGGAACACGGCTGGTGCAGGGCAGGACTGGAATATCCTGCAGGGAGCATGCAAGGGGCAAAGGAGCCGCAGGGGTGTGCTCGCAGGATCAGTTCCAAGCAATCTGGGGTTTGCAAAACCACGCTGGTTGCCCAGATAATCAATATCTTCCTTCCTTTTAATGTACAGGAAATGTGGCTTTCTTTTTTTTTTATTTTTTTTTCTTCATTTCATTTTCACTTTTTCTTTTAGAGGATGCCTGCGTTGCATATCCATTTTAACCCAGGCTGCCCCGGGGGATTTATAGCCTCTATCCAGTTTTATTGTTGATACAGATCTTTATCTGCCCTGGGCTTATAACTGACATTTAAATTACACTGCAAACAATGAATCAATATTTATGGATTACTGGTCCAATACATTCGCCAAACGAGTTGTTATGGGATTCTGTCTCCCAGCAAACAGGACAATGAGGTCAAGGTCAAGGCTTTGTCTAATGAGAAATAGGCACAGACAGGAGCTGCCAGCCCAATATTGACTGCCTAATAGGAATGCATTTATGTTAGTCATTTAGCCGAATGTATTGAGCTCTTTGTTAATTTTCTCATTCTTGTCATTTTCCCGCTGATAATTGTTCATAATTTAAAGCCCCGAGCCCGGAGTGTTTCCCCCTGCCCGTAGCAACCCCGAGCACCCGGGCGAAGGAGCCGGAGAGCGGCTCAGCCCCTGGGGAGCGCTCACATCCCTGTGCACGCTCACGCTCACATGCACACGCGCGTGCACGCTGCTCTCACACACACGCTGTGCAGATTTGTGCTCTTCTCGGTTTTCCAGCCCTGTTTTTGGTGCCCCGGGCTGGCTGGCAGGAGGCGAGGAGCCTGCTGCAAACGGCTTCTGGGGTTTGGCCTGAGCATCCTCGGATGGAGCCCGCGTGCTTTTCATTAGCCGAAATCAGGAGTCGAGCTGGCAAGAATGAACGTGTCTTTTTTTTTCCTTTTATTTTTATTTTTTTTTTTGGCCCTGTTTTTGTGTAATTCTCTGCACATTATGCTTAGGTATCTGCTGTCTTAAAGCAGGAGTAGCGCCGTGGCTGCTTGCTGGCTATTTGCACGCCCGTGCCACTTAGCATTTCATAAACACCGATTCATTATGTTTCACGTGGCAATTGGAAAATAGGGGGGGGGAGAGAGCGTGTTTCTTTGACGAGAAGGCTAGCATTTGTTAAAACTCAGCTTCTGCTTTTCAAAAGCAGGAAGGCACGGCCAGCTGAGCGCAAAAGCAAGGCCAGCGGCGTGCTGGATTTTCCCACGCAGCGCCTCTGGACGCGTGCACGAGTAGGTGAGGGCCCAAGGTCACGGGGCAGGAAGAAAAACGGCAGCTCCCTGCCTCTGCACGCCACGGGGCTCGTCCTGGCAGCTTCTTGGGGCTCTTCTCTGCAGCCTCCATGGGGCTCAACCCTTCAGCCTCCATGGGGCTCATCCCCGCAGCCTCCATGGTGCACACAGCAGGGACCACGGCTGCAGTGGGGGGCACAAGGCTGGAGAGCGGCCCCCAAGGTTTTAAATCAGCATAAAGTGGCACAGGGCCATGCCCCCCACCCCCTGGCAGCCCCCACCCCCTGGCAGCCCCCCAGCCCCTCTTTTGGGGCTGTGCCCCCCGAGCAGCAGCGCGGCTGGGAGGGGGCGGCCGGTGGGGCGAAACGGGGAGGGGGCTGCGGGGTTTGTGACACCGCTTTTAAAAGCTGTGTTTATCCCCCTTGTTAAACGCCAGATGAAAAGTTTAAGGCCTAAATTAGTTTTGTCCTCTTCCATTCGTTTATTTACATTATAATAATCCAGCGTCTGCGAATTGTGTCAATTATTCTTTCCTCTTGGCAAGCCAAGAATTCTTTGTTCCTCGCTAGTTTACAAAAGTGAAATATAGGTGAGGTTTAGGACCTTTTAATCCTCCTATGTAATTACTGTTCCCTGCAGACACCGCAGCATTTTACAATCGCTGCGTGTAGCTGCTGGGCCCAGATTAGACACACAAAGTCCCTTCACTTCATCAAAGGTTTCCTTATCTGCCCAAGACAGCGAAACAACAAACGATCCACAAATCTCAGCGGACCCAGTGTTTATTTGACCACCGCTGAAATAAATAAATTTGCTTTAGACAAACACGCAAGGGCCTGGAAATTTCCCTGAGAACGCAGGGCTTGGCAGGCGTCTGGGTGGGAATTTTCAAGAGCATCAAGGGCCGGGGACTACAGTGGGGCTTTTGAAGTGCTTTTTCCACATTTTATGAGCCCAAATGAGGATGAAACTAAAATGACATGAAGAAATAATCCTTCATTCAGCCCTGAAAGGATTATTCTAATTACTTTGATTATTAAAGATCAGACAGATTTTTTTTTTTTTTTTTTTTTCAGCGTACGAGCGTAAGTAAACCAACCCAGAAATACAAATCCTCGCTGGGAATTGAAGAACGTCTTAAGTAAACAGAGGGAACAAATGGGTTGTGTGACAGATATACAGGGCTTCTGTCTGCAGCGCAATCAGCCGGCCCTGCCGCTGCCGTGCCGGGGGCCCGGCTTTTGTGCCCGCCTGAATAGGGGCTAAATATCCCTTGAAATCAGAACTCTTTGGCTTCGCGAGTGGAGGGGCCGCAGTCTTGCTCTTTTCAGATGCAAATGCAAGTGGTTTTCTTCTTTATCTCGCTCGTAAGATGGTGGTGTCAAGCTGGGCCTGGATGAATAAAACGGAGAATTTATGCTTTATTGAGATCTATTTTTCTCCCTAAGCCTCATTCCCCGCTCCCTGCCTGTGCCGGGGAGGGGGAGCACAGATGGTCCCTCCTGACCCGCTATTTATCATCCCGGCAAAAGCTTACTCAGTGTAATGCTCCGCAGCAATTCATTTAAGGACTCTGTTTGTTTCTGCTGATGAGGACTGTTAATTTGCACAGCAGTCTCATTAGGCCTAAACCACCAATTAATTTCTTTTGTTCTCATTAAATGCCTGATTCCGAAACATTTCGGCGCCGACAAGGGGCGGCCGGGCACCGCCACGCAGCCACCCCGGCGGAGATGCTCGGGGTGCCTGTACCCACCTTGCCTGGCCCCCAATGGGCACCCCAAAACCTGCTGAGCACCCCAAAACCTGCTGAGCACCCCGAAACCTGCTGAGCACCCCGAAACCTGCTGAGCACCCTGGCACTGAGGGCACCCCACTGCCTACCGGGCACCCTGGCACCGCAGGCACCCCACCACCTACCCAGCACCTTGGCACTGTGGGCACCCCAACACCCAGCACCTGCTGAGCACCCCAGCACCTCCGGGCACCCCAACACCTCCTGGCACCCCACCTCAGCCCAGCACTGAGCCGTGGAAGCCAGCCCATGGGCCAAGCCAGGCGTTTCGGCAGGCATTTCACCACGCTGAAAACGAGGGACTGGTGTCTGCGCACCATTATGGTTTCATCTGATTATGGGTGCGTTCAGGCCAAGAATATCTTGTGGCTTGTGTTTTTCCAGCTTGGTCACACAATTTGCAGCCGCATTGAAGAGTCCTTGACTGTCTCTTAGCAATTTAATGCCAGAAAGTGTCGGCTTTTGTCTGACGGTGATGCTAGGGCAACTACTTAGCCTCGTTTGACATTCCTGCAGTTCAAGCTTTCTTTGGAGAATAAAACACCCAAGGTGAGGTTACAAAATGGCTCGCCTTTTACCACAAAAAAAAATAAAAATAAAAATAAATAAATAAATAAAATCCCACAGGGAGGAGGTAACCTCTTTGCGGCAGCCTTGCATCAAGCCCTGCTGCAATCCAGCTGCTTTCAGGAATAATGGGCTCGGGCTCCAAGTAGTGCTGGAATCCATTTTCACGTGGCCGTGGACGCGCATTCAGGGCCCTGCTGCTCCTTTCACGCCGCTGCTCCGGGAGGGAGCTCGGGGGATGCCAGCCCCATCCCAGCACCATTGGTGCGGTGCTGGGGCTGCGAGCACACGAGGCTGAGCCCTGCACGGCAGCACGCTCACATTTTTCCTTCCCCTTCTTCCTCCCAGCAGCGGTGATGCTGCGCTTGGCTGCATAAATATTTTCTTTCCTTTGCTGCGCACACTTTTGTTCTTCTCCCAGCAGTTAGAAGAGCTGGTGCGCAGAGATAAAATGCGAGCAGGGAGAACACAGCCCTCGTCTGTCAGCTCGGGAGCCCAACAGATTGCCCTTTGTCTCGCCTTGGGCGCAAACACTGGTTTGTCCCTCGGTCTCAGTGACACATCTGGTTGTTGAGATGCTGCTGGTTGCTCCGCGGTGGTGGACAGGGGCCGGCTACGCCAACACCTTCAGACCCCATCAGCCTGGGCATTGCCCATCAGAGATTTCTGTGCTGGGGACAAGGTGGTGCGAGAGCTGCAGCATCCCTTTCAAAGCCATGGTGGGTGAGGTTCGGGTTGGGGGCTGCTGGCACCATCCCTCCCTGGGGACTTCCCTCCCCGGGGAAGCTGGAAGAGGTCCCTTGTTGGTAACCGCTCCCCATGCCCTGGCTTTTGGTGCTTTCCTGGTGCCTTCTTGTTTGTTTGTGTGGTGCTTTTCCAAATATTCTCCCCAAAAAGCCATCCCCGCTCCATGCAAAGCCAGGAGCACCTGGCGTGGCATCCTCTGCCCATGGCTCAGTGGCCAGGAGCTGCGGGTGAGCGCTGCGCCCCAGGGTGCTGGTGCCATCCCTCAGCAGCAAGAGGAACACCCTGGGTGAGTTCCCCCTTTACCAAACACATTTTCATCAGGCTCACGCCAAAGGGCACATATTTATTTTATTTTAATGAATTTGGGAAGGGTCAGTGGGGAAGCCTAGAGAAACAAGTCCCAGTGAGGCAGGTGTGGGCACCCATGGGCCAGGTGAGTCCCTCAGTGCTCTGCACTCCCCAAAGCATGTGCCTGGCCCATCCCAATTAACCTTCTTAATATAACGCTGTCCTCAGGTGGCTAGCCATTAGCAGTCAATTAAGAAGAGCTGTGCCTAGGTATAATTACCACCAGACTGGGCTGCAGGAAGGTGATGTCCCTGGAAGGGGAGGTGGCACAGCCCCAGCCTCCTGCCGGGGCAGGTTGGGTGACGGTTCAAACGCCATCCGTGCTCTTAAATAACAATTGCTCATTGTGTTTGCTGGGCTGGCCGGGATTTATGGGGTCACCGTGGCCTGGTGGCGTGAGTAAATATCTGCTGAGGAGTGTACAGCGAGTCCAGCAGTGCCAGGGTGGAGCTCAGCACCCATCCTGTGCGGTGGGTGCCAATGAAACCCTGCGGGGGGCTGCCCACGCTCACCCCTGGGTGCTCTCCTGGTGGAAAGGAGATGGTAAGTGTGGCGGGGATGACTTACAGGCATTAAGGGCGATTTGCATTCATCTCCATTACCTGCAGGAAGGGCACAATGATCCTTGAAAAGGGCCCGTGTCGGGCCGCACCGCTGCTCCTGCTCCTTCCCCGCGCTTCCTGCGCCTAATGAAGATGGATGAGTGTTATCGGGTGAATGTTATCACAGCGTGGCGGAGAAATTCCCCCTCCCCAGGCCCTGGGTGTTTGGAGGATGGGCAGTAACCCTTCTCTTGTTGTGCTGGGTGTCCCTGAGAGGGTGCTGGTGGCACCGGGAGCTGGGGAAGGAGCCGGGGAACCCAAACCGAAGGAATAGTGGAGGCTGGCGGAGGTAAGGCTGAGAAGAGCTGCTTGGAGCAGGACGTCGTGGTGATGTGCTCCTGCTCTGTGGTGATGGGGAAGCGAGGGCTGGGAGCAGTGGTTGGTGATGAAGGAGCCCCTGCTCGCACGGGCGTTGGGCACTTGCTGCCCGCGGGTGTTTGGAAATCAGCGGGTCTGGTTAAGCTGCTCCGAGGAGTTTTAAAACATCTGGTCAAGGAGAACGGTCGGGCCATTAATGTTGATTTTCAATAAGTCTTTGAACGCCGGGGTGGTTCCAGAGGGCTGGGAGAAAGCTAATGTTGTGCTGGTATTTTAAAAGGGCAAACAAGATGACCCAGGTAATTACAGGGCTGTCAGCCTGACATCGATCCCGGGAAAAATAATGGAGCAGCTGATACGGGACTCAATTAATAGAGAATCAGAAGAGGACAGTGCAATTAATGCCAATCAGCGTGGATTTATGGGAAACAGCCCCTGTCAAGCTCTTGTGATATCTCTTTGATGAGATTACGAGTTTGGTGACTAATCATAACCGTGGAGGCTGCGTGTTCCTCAATGTCACCCAACGCCAGGGCGCAGAGCGGCGCAAAGCCCAGCGGCACGTGGAGGGGCTGCTGCAGGGCTGCTCCCCCGGGGTACACCGGGGTTTCCAGCGGGACCCCCATGTGTGGGTGCTGGGGATTTGGGATACGGCCACCAGGGACCTGGAGGAACGACGGGAATCGCTCCTGGGGTCGGTGGGTGATGCGCAGGGTGAAGGGGATGGTGCATGGGGAGGAAGGGGTGGGTGAGTCTTGGTGCAGACTGTGTGCATTTCCACCAAAAAAAATTAAAATAATAATTAAAAAAAAAAAACCTACCTGAAGGACCAGGGCAGGTCAAAACACCTCTCCAGGAGGCTGACCTGTTTGAACAGCACAGCTGGGCTGCTGAGCGCGGTGCCAGCTAGGAGGAAGCAAGCACAGTGCTCTATTTAGCCCTCCGATTAACCTTTGGAATCTCACACAGTTTTTAATTTTAAAAATTGGGGGAAAAATGTAAATGCAAAGGCTAAATTTCTTCTTGAAACTGCCATGTCTAGAAATAAAACACATGAGCATCTTCAAAAGAAAATCCCTGCTCGTGTTCTTATTTCCAGGCGGGCTTTGTACCAGATCCCTGCGGTTTCCGATGCCCTTCCCATCCCGGACACGCAGCTGGGCTGCTCCTGGCACACGGCACAGGTGGGGGATTGGAAATGTGGATTTGGGGTCTGTGGGGCTGGGCTCTGTGGCAGGACCATGAGTGCAGGGCCCCCGGTGCTCGGCACGTTTGTCCCCGCAGATCGCCCTCATCAGCTCCTGCCATGCACTTCTGGGGAACCTTTTATTTAAAGTATTAGGCAGGTTATAAAAACGTCACCGATGATTTGCTCATGTTTTCTAAACTGTCGTTAAAGAATTTACAGTCAGGACAAAACGCGAAGGACAGAGGAGGGGGGGAAATCCTCGCGTTTTTAAGCCGAGTCTCTCCATAAATTAAAGAGATTTGCTTTTGAGGGTGGTCCGCGGAGCTGTGTGCCAAAATTGTGTGTGCTCAAAGAGAGAGGATCACGAGGTTAAGTGCTGGGAAAGGGGAGGAGGAAAGTAACTTGGTTCAGAGAGCGGCAGGCGAAGCAGGGAGAGGTCCTCGCACCGGCCTGGGGGTCCCTGGGGTCCCCGGGGCAGGGTTGGGATAACCCCGGCTGCCAGTGTGCGGGGCCGTGCTCCTGTGCTGGGGGATTTTGGGGGATTATTGGGGCACTGGGGGCTGCAGGGAAGAGATGCAAAGGGAGAAATGATGTGAACATGTGGAGCAGCACCACGGCCTCTCCCACCTGAATTTTGCACCAGGATGGGGCCCTTTGGGACTCAGCAGGGGCGCAGTGGGGTGGATGAAGACCCACAGATGAAGCAGTCCCTGCTCCTGCTGCGAGAAGTGTGTGCAGCCTTGGGCTGCTCCTGCCTTCGCTCCCCACCCTCCGAAAGCAGCAGGCAGGGTTTTTACGGCTCAGGAGAGCTCCTGAGCGGTTTATTAGCTGGGATGATTGCTTTTCGGTTCAGATGGCTCCTGCTCCCTGCAAGTTATTTATCACGGGAGAGAGAAATCTCCCTGCAGCTCGGTGCCGGGGTGCGGGCAGCGAGGTGCTCTGGGGAGGAGCAGAGACCCCCAGCCTGGCAAGGTCAGCGGGTTACTGACTGCACCTCCAAACCCCAGATTTGCAGTTTTCTGCCTCTTTTATGCTCCACAGAGGGTGGCCACCCTCCTGCTGTGGCAGAAGCCGAGCTGGGAGCTGCCGGCGTGCTCTGTGCACCTCTCCGGGGGGAGGTTTTGCATTTTGTGCTTTGCCCCTTCTGGCTCCTGCTGCTCCTCCAGGGCCAGGCAGGGCTCACAGCCCTGGAGCTGCCTGCTCCATGCCTCGAGGAAGGTGCACTCTGCCCTGCCTTGAAGTTTTGCACCTTTACATGGGTTTTTAATATCCAAACCATCAGGGAAATATAACACGTATGAATTTAGTGGCATCAATGGAAGATGCCATCCCTTTCCTGAGCTTGGGTGGCCAACACAAGACCAGCTTTCCATCCCTGTGCTCCCAAGCCATATCCACCCATCTCCTCACCCTGATGATGGGAGGCTGAGCCCTCACAAGGACGAGGAACCTCCTGTAGAGGCCAGACCCACTGCGAGCACCCACTGTGGGGCACCCCACAACCACCTCGGTCCTTGCTGGGCACCAGAGACGGAGGCACGAGCCCCTTTCCAAGGACGTGTCCCTGCCTGGAGCAATGAGCATCCATAAATACCACATCTGTCAGCAGGCTGGAGCCCGCTGCCTCCCCCAGATAGGCTGCTCAGGGGGATAATATATTTATCTGCGAGTAAGGTATAAGGCCACGAGTCCAGAGCTACAAATCCTCACAAGTGAGTATTAATGGATTATGCCTCTGCAATCCGTTGCATGTTCTAGTTACACAACAAAAATTGGGATAATAAAACAGCTCTTAGTGTCAAAATGTAATTAAACCGCTTCAATATGCCTCGAGAACAGCACAGCTGCTCCGTGCTGCCATAAAGCACGGGGAAACTGCGGGGCCCTCTGCTTGGGTGCCTCGCCGAGAGCTCCTGGACCTGGCGGGGGCTGCCTGGGGAATGACAGTGGCTGTGTCTGGGGATGCTCTGGGTCTGTGCCCACCCCACAAGGTGTGGAAAGGGGGTTGAGGTCCTCAGGGATGCGATGGGGGGACCCCCACCAGCCCTGCTCCTGCAGCAGGGGTCTGGTCCTCAGTATGAGTGATATTGGGGGGTCCAGGGTTCTCCTGCTGGGAGGGGAAAGGTGAGCACGAAGTGAGCAAGGCCCTTCAGTGCCCTCCTGTTTAGTGCCTCTAATGGCTAAATGAACCATTAATTAACCTCTCAGCAGAAGCTATCAGACCCGCACACACGAAATACCAATTATCAGCCGGGCGCAGCGGTTCTCCTCATCAGCCTCGTTAGTGTCCCAGGTGTGCCCGTGCCCCCATCCCCGTGGATGCTGTGGTGTGGGGGCAGCGTGGCCGAGCCCAGCCCTTTGGGGTGACCACCCCAGGTGCCACACGGGGTTTTTGGCACGGATTTTGGCACCGGGCACGGCTCCTTCAGGTGCGTGCGTGCGTGCACGTGCACCCTGCCCGCCGCCGGCGTTATCATCTCGCCCATCTTCTCCCCCCCCCTCCCCGGGGTGCTGGGGGGGTCGGCTTTTATGTGTAACAATCCCAACTTCCATTGTAGCAAAACATCGGCTGGTCAAAATTAGACTAGTTAATTCCAGAGAATTGTTTCATCTCGGCTCAACGGTAATAATGAATCTTTTTTTTACAAGGCGAGTTGGTGAGCAGCCAGCTTCCTCCGGGGCAATTCCTGTGCAGTGTTGATCCTGCTGGAATTTACCTTGGGAAAAAAAAAAAAAAAAAAGAAAAAAAGAAAAAAAAAAAAGGTTTAAAACTCCCAAATGCTACTATTCATAACACCGTGCTGTTTAGCTCAGCCTTTTACTGACAGTGTGCAGATGGGGCCAAGCCTTTTACAAAAGTGCTCACACAACGCTTTTTCTCCGAAGCCAGCCGCAGCCTGGAAGCACCCGAGGTGCACATGAGCCAGTTCTCATCCTCTGGGAGGCCAAAAAGCACGATGGGCGCTCTCAGGACACAGCTCTGCCTTTAAAAATTGATATTGGCCTGGCCTCTGCCTCAAAGATTAAAAGGGTCCCTGCTCGAGCGCTTGGTGTTGAACGCGTGAGCATCTCCTGTGCCCGCTGATCATGGCTTCATCCCCAAAATCCATGGAGGTGGTGGTCACGGGCACGGGGCTGGGTGCCTGGGCACAGCCAGCACACGGCAGCCGAGCCCTTGGCAAGCCCCCCAGGGGAGCCTCCACCCCTGGTGCCAACCAGTGCCAAAGGTGTTTTTAGTGGGCCAAAGCCCTGCAGGGTTTTTGTTGTGGTGGTTTGCTTTTTTTTTTTTTTTTTCCCCTTCCCTTTATTTATTTATTTTTTTTAAGAGGGATTAAGCCAAATTAGTTTTTATCTGTTTCTGCAGTTTTCCACCGGGATTCAGTGAAGCACCAGTGCCTGAGAACAGAAAAACGATAAACATCTAAACGCAGCCACTCTGAGTAGTGTTTTATCTGTGCCATTTGAAGTGATGACACCCTTCAACCAGATAAACAAAGCAACGAGGAGGGGCATGTTGTTAGATGGAGTGTGTAACGAACAGAATACTCCCTGCCACATTACAGACAATGGTAATGCACAATCATTCATTATAACTCAATTACAGTAATTAAAACTGGTGGGATGCAGAGGCAGAACAGACGAAGGGAGTAGTGCCAACAGAATTTACACTCCGTGTCATCAGCTAGCGATAACAACAGCTGACGGTGTCCCAGAGCCTCCTCCTGCCATCTGTTCGGAGAAGCCGCCGCCGAGGGATGGCACGAGGCGCCGCAGCAGCGCACGGGGGTGCAGGGGGGGGGACACGGGGCTCTCGGCCCTGCCCGGCACCGCGTGCGCGACGCACGGCACCCGACGGCTGCAGGCGCAAAGTGTGCTCGCTGCGGGCACCCCGCTTTGTCCCCAGAGCTTCGGATGTGGTTGTGGGGAGAATGGAGGGGGCGCCCCATAACCTGGGGGGCGGAGAGGGTGGCTGCCCTCCTGGGGAGCCCAGCCTGAGGGTGGCTTCTTGGTGCCCGAGGTGGGCACGGTGCGGCACGGCGCAGTTTGGCACAGTTCGTCACAGCACGGCTTCCCTACACTGACACCAACGCCTGGTGCTGCCCTGTAGGGACCAGAGGGACAGCATGGGAAAAGCCACGTGGCCAAAAGGCTCCTTGGGGACAGCGTTCCCATGGGGTGGCACAAGAGCCACCACCAGCAGGGTTTCAGCCCGCTCCAGCAGCCCAGAGCCAGGGGGTGCGTCTGGTACCCCACTTATTTTCTTTATGATATTTTTCAAGGCAAGCTAACGACCTCTGCCCCAGCGCCTGGGCCTGAACGCTGCAATTTGCTAATTAGCGGTTACTCAAAGTGTAATTTCACCTGATGGCCGCCCCAGAAAACTGGGCTGGGGAGGAGGAGCGGTGCGGGCACGATGCGTGGGCTACCTCCAGAGGGTAGCGGCTGGGCTCAGCAGCTGAGGGACCAAACACCCCACGTGCCTCCGGTGTGGGAGCCCATCCTTGGGTGAGAGAGCTGCTGCGGTGCTCACAGAAGGCAATGGAAATGCCTTAATGGAAAGCAGGTAACACAACCCAACGGGTGCTGCGGGCTGGGGATGGATGCAGCGCACCTGCAGCATGGTGCAGGCAGCCCCGGGTGCCCCACTGCGATGCCCGTGGGATCCAGGAGCACGACAGCTGAGGTTTGCACCAGGGTCACAGCAGCCTCAGCCACTGAAAGCATTAAATGCCAAAAAAAAAAAGGTCTTAAGAATGTATAATAATGAAAAAAAAAAATAGTGCGCAGGGCTCAGAATACTTCAACTTCAAAGTCCACACACCCGGCGCCTGGCTGATAACGTAAATGGAAATCGGAGAGACTGTGCCTGGCTTCAACACCTTCTCCGTCAGCACTTTTGGAAAGGTTGCAGTCAAACCAAATTAACTGCAAAGGGCAACAGTTTGCTGGGAACTGCTGAGAGCCTCTCAGCCGCCCGAAGGGGCAGCACCTGGTGCCCCCAGGCCGGGGCAAACCCTTCCAGTGCCGTGCGCCGGGCTCTCCAAAACCTTACAACAAAGGAGTTCTTGCAATTTTTATCTTTTAATGGTCCCCTGTGCCAGCCCCTCATTCCATCCAGCTTAAAATCAGCTTTAAATGCACTCATCACCATTTACCGGCGTACATTATCGGAAAGCCCGGGCAGTTAGAGTGCTGCTCCTGCTTTTTATTTCTCCCTCGCAGCAGGCTCTGTCATGTTCAATACATCACGGGGCAGAGCCCTGCAGGACGCTGCGTGTGTCCTTGCTCAAGGAAAGCGCTTCGGCTGCCGGGGTGCCCGGGGTTGGCAGCAGAGGAATGCGGGACGTTGGCGTCGGGCAATTTCGGAGCACAGAGGAGCCCCCAGCCCCACGCGGCAGCGGTGGCATCGTCCCCAGGTGTCACCGAAGGAGAATCCCCATCAGGCTGCAGGCTCACGAAGGCAAAAACCAAGCAGCAGGTGACGGCTTCAGGCTCATTTTGAGAAGAAAAAAGCGAGGATTGGATCAGGCGAGCCTCGTGTCCCTCCAAGGAGGTGGGGATGCCCACGCAGGAGGCAGCAGAGCCCTGAGGGGCACGGCCACCCCACGCAGCATCCTGGGGGCATGGCAGCAACCAAAAGCATCCGCAGCCGGACGAGAGGAGTCGAGCACCAGGGCCGGAGTCCAGCCGCTCCCACGCAGCACGGTTCGTGGTCCCAGCCCACTTCCACGGGTGGTCGCATCCTGCAGCACCCCGAGGCTGCAGGGAGGGGTAGGACCCTCCTGGCAAGGGGGGGTTCTGCACTCCAGCCCCTCCATGCAGGAACAACAGCCTCTCACTGTGCTTGCTCACATTTAATACCAACTCAGTGCAGGTTTCCAGAGGTCAAATCGTTTATAGACACTTTGCCTTCATTTGAGCCTCATTACATTTATTTTTTTACTTTTTTTCTCCACCCCCCATTTTTTTTTTTTTTTTTACAAAAAAAAAAAAATAATAATAATTGTAGTTATTCCCAGCTGTACACATCCTGCTACATCCTTTGGTGTGAAGTTGAGCAGTCTGACTCGGCCGCCCTCCACCACGTGCAGTTCCTCGCTGGCGGGGGGCTTGCGGGGGAAGCGAAGCGCCGATGGCACGGGGCGAGCAGGCAGGAGGGGAGCCGGCGGTGCCCCCAGGGCAGGAGGCAGCTGCCATCCAGGTTTTCCAGAGCTATCGACCCTTTTCCTGATGTTGCAGACACGGGGATGCTCCCAGAGGCTGTACCAGGGCTGGGGGGACGCAAATGCCCCCACTGGGACCGTCCCCGCTGGTGCCCCACAGCATCACCAAGCCCAGGAGCGCAGGGGGCTGTTGGGAACGAGCTTTTCCAGGCTTTTCCAGTCCTTTTTCTCGACCAAACCACCCTCAGAGCCGCCTTCCTTAAATGCAGTTTTTAAGAGCTTTTTTCTCCTCCGTTCCTTGCCGGGTAATTAGCGCACGAGAGCAATCCCATCTCCTCCGGCCGGGCACAGCGAGCGCTAATGAGCCGCGCTCTGCCTGGGACATCTCCCTCGGTTTGGAACAGAAAAGGGCAAAAAATCTCAGAAACGCCATCCTGAAGGGGAAAAGACATATTTTCCAGGAAATCTCCTTTCCACCCCAAATCCTCTCCCCCCGAAGCGGCCGCGATGGCCGGAGGGAGGCGATGCTGGAGGCACATATCCAAAGCTCACGGCCCGCCCGTCCCCAGCGGGCAGCTCTCACCTCGACCCTACGCGGGCTGTGACCAGGTTAAAAATCAAAAAAATTAAACGATAATCCATTAAAAACGTAGTATAAAAATTCTCTTCCATATGCTACAATACAGGGTGAGCACTTCTGCTACACAAATACTTTTATTTCCCGTTATTTCTTTTTTTTTTTTTCTTTTTTTTTTCTTTTTTTTTTTTTTTTACCCTTTAGTACAAAATGCTGAAATGCAGGCCTGTGCGGGGATGGGTTTTGCTTCATCGGAACCTATATACCAGAAGACACAAGACCATATAGCCACAGGACCCTACCAAAGCCAGCCCCTTCCCCCCACCACACACAAACCCTACTTGTTAGTAAACTTTGCTTTAAAAAACTGTATTTTAAAGGTTATCAATTCTAATTCTTTACTTTCATTTGAATACAAAACACATAAGTTGCTATTATCTTTCGTGGCTCCCTGAGCTGAATTTACTATGCTTTCTTTGAAATCACTCCTCATTGCTTATGTCCGAAGACCAAGAAGGGCTCGAGCAGATGATTCCCGGATCACGGGCTTCCCCTTTTCTTCAAACATACGAGCACAAAAATCCATATAAAAACGTGATTGTTTTGCTGATGTCCCGTCAGTAGCTGAGGATCCGACCGACTTCACCGCAGTCCGTACAGCGTCCGAACACGACTAACACACCGAACAACGCACGTGTACGACAGTAGGAACAACTTTCACCAGTGGACATCTTTGCTCAGTCTGGTTACACGCTGCATGTCCAGGTCGCGTCCCAAACGGACGCTTCGGGGCTGGGGGGGGGGTAAGGAAAAAAAAAAAAATAAAAAAAAAAATTGCCACCACCAAAACCATCAGTGGAATACAATTACAGCAGACGAAAAATACACACCTAGTGTACCGGGAGGGGTCCCCCACCCTTCCAATGCTATTTACTAGTCCGGTTATTTACATTTTTCACAAGTCTTATGCAGGATGCACCAAAAAAAAAAAAAAAAAAAAAAAAAAAGAAGTCACAATAAAAAAATAAGTCCTGTATAGTGCCACCAAAGCGCAGACGGAAAGAACCAGAAAACCAAAAAAAAAAAAAAGGCAAAAAAAAAAAAAAAAGAAAAAAAAAACCCTAAAACCAAAACCAAAAGTCGTTTAGGGCTTCAATGTGTGCCATATTTGCAGACCTCCAAATAAATCCGTGTGTAATCCCGGGCCGCCCGTCGGTGGCCGAGCCCCCGGCCGCTGCCTCCGTGCGCCGAGCCCTGCCACCGCCCGGCTGCAGCACGGCGCGCGGCGCCGCCAGCCCCGCTCCGCTCCGCGGCTAGTAGATGACCTCGTAGACCGTGGCCTTCTTGTCACCAGAGCCTGTGACGATGTACTTGTCATCCGCTGAAATGTCGCAACTTAAGACAGACGAGGATTCCTTGGACTGGAAGGAGCAGGGCATGGGGAAAAAAAAACAGGAATCGGGTCAGCGTGGTGGCCCAATGATGCTGCACCGAACCTAGAAGCCCCTGGGATGGTCCAGGAGCTGCCCACCCCCCCGTGCCCTCCCCAAAAAGCACCCACGCACCTGGAAGATGCTCGCTCCGTAGGGCGTCCTCCATGCGTTGAGCAGGTTGTCCTTCCCCGTGCTCACGAACCATTTCCCTGCGGCCGGAGCAAACGGCATCAGCAGGGGCCAAGCTGCCCACCCCGGCACCAGAGCCGGGTGGACACCCCTCTCCCAGCCCCAACGGGTCATGCTCGGGAAAGGGTTTGGGAAAAATTGGAAAATGGGGAGTTTTTGGACGCCCACCCCGGCACTGCCACCCCCTGCGCACGCAGCCGGCCTGCGGCTCGCCCTCCCCGCGTTGTCGGGGCTCAGAACCACGACCAGGTGGAGCAGCAGGATTGTTTCATGGCAAAAACCCCACCAACACCCTCACGGGGACAAACCCTGCCCGCAGCCTCCGTGCTCAGCCCCCTCCCAGCACCAAAACCTCGTGCGCAGCCCCAGGGCTCCCCGGGGCACCCATGGGAGCGCAGCGCCCGCTGCCCCCCACTCACCGCAGTAGGCGAACTTGAGGGAGAGGACGCAGCTCTCGTGGAGGTGCAGCTGGTACTTGTCGGGCTTGGTGTGGTGCAGCACTTCCACGTTGCTGCTCTCCATGCCCACCGCCAGCCACTCGCCCGTGGGGCAGTACCCCAGCGAGAAGATCTGTGGGGCAGACGGGGGCTCTCAGCGGGGTTTGTGTCTCTCCAGCTTTTGCAGGAGATGCCATGGGGACAGCACCAGTTGTGCCGTGCCGCAGCTCCCCCAGTTCCACCCACCCCGCTCTGTTCTTTCTTTTTTCTGGTTGATTTTAACCTGGTTTTGCTCACAGAGCTGACTGCAAAGCCAGAGATTCAGAAGGGAAACGACCTGGCAAGCTGGAAGGGACGGAGCCCTGTCCTAAATCATCACCCATCCCAGAGCTGGAACGGGGCTTGGCAGAGCCGGGAGCTGCAGGAGGGGCCCTGCTGCGGGTCTGCACCAGGCACCCAGCAGCATCCTGCAGGGACAGCACTCCCGGTGCTGACATTTAGGACAAAAAGTGTCTATCTGGCATGTCCAGAGCAGAAAGGCTCAGCGTGGATGGCAGCACGGCTACATGAGCTGTGAGTTTTGGCTCCTAGGGTTTGGAGAAGCACAGACACATCAGGGGTCTGGAGCCATGCAAAAGCTCGGGGGGCCAGCCACATGGGATGGACACATTTGCTAAGGGGCTGTGAGGTCCCAGATGTTTTTTTTTTGGGTTGGTTTTTTTTTTTGGAAGAGGGCTCTGGGAGGTCTCCAGGGGCACACAGCTGCCCGTGCCCTGCTCCCACCCCACGCACCGGGCTCCTCCAGCACCCCGGTGCAAACACTGCTCTCCTTATGGCAGCCCAGTCTTGCACCAGGTGAAAAAGCAACAAGAGGGGCTAAAAATGAGAGCCAGGGGTGTCCCACAGCTCCCACTGCCTCAAATGCTCCTGCATTACACCCAAGGCACCCAGGACACGCAGGCACCAAGCGAGCCAGGGCTGTGCAGAGCACATGCCATGCAGGAACCGTCAACTTCTGGGGCCATCCGGAGCAGGCAGGCTCACTTTTCACGGACAGAAAACCCCTGCACGAGGGCTCCACGAGGCCAGGAGCTTCCCCTCCGTAGCCCAAGGGCTCACCTGGGAGGTGAAGTCGTGCTGCTGGAGCTGCCGCCCTTCCCGCAGGTCCCAGGAGCGCACGGTGTTGTCCAGCCCCCCCGTCCACAGCTTCGTACCGTCATGCGAGATGTCTATGCAGCTGGCACCGTCCGTGTGGCCTTGGAATTGCCTGGGAGAAAAAATTAAAAAAAAAAACAAATCTTGAAGGGGGAAGGCAGGGCACAACCCACGGAGGTCGCTCGCTTCAAGGGAGCTGGGGAAGCTGCGGGATGGGGGCATCACCGCGCGCACCAGCACCCGGGCTGCACCTCCAGGGCTGTCCCCGCACCGAGCAGGTGGGAAACCCACACGGGGAGCCCAGGGAAGGTGCCGGCCGCTCACCTGACGAGCGTCTGGTTGTGCAGGTCCCACACGGCGATGTTGCCGTCGCTGCAGCAGGAGAAGCAGACTTTGGCGTCGGGGCTGATGGCCAGCGCGTAGCAGGCGGGGGCGGAGGAGGTGAGCTCGGCTTTGATGCGGGGCGTGGGGGAGGCCAGGTCCCAGATGGTGAGCGTGCTGGCCTCCCCCCCCACGATCAGCGTGCGGCCGTCGGGGAGCAGCTTGCAGGAGCGGATGTAGTTATCCCTGTTCTGGGGGAGGCAGTGGGGGCACGGGGATGCCGTGAGCACGAGGCTGGGGGCACCGCGCAGCGCGCCGGCGGCACGGGGACGGCCCCCTGACCCCTTACCAGGCAGTCGAGCTGGGAAATGGGGCTTTTGCTGCCCGGCTGGCTGATATCCCAAATCTTTACGCAGCCCTTGCCGCCGGTGTAGACGTGCCGGGTGGGGTTGCTGATGGTGACGGCGCACACCACCTCCCCGTGGCTCAGCGTGTTGATCTGCCGGGCGTGCCGCGGGATGCCGGGGCCGGCCAGGGCGTCGTGGGGAAAAGGGACCGGCTGCATCTGCCCGTCGGCGCTGACGTGGAAGGAGTAGGCTCTGCAGAAAAAGGGGGGACACACGGGGGTCAGCCCCGGGAAATGGGAGTGCTGAAACGCAGCACGGCCTCGCTGGGGGCACCACCGAATTGGGGGCCACCCGCACTCGACCGCGGTCCTCCCCGTGGAGAAACCCCGCACCCAACCCCGCAGAAAACCCTAAAGGTGCTTACGGCTTCCCTCCGGGGATGGATGCCAGGCTGGTGGGCAGGCCGGGGGCTCGCATGGGTGGGTGAGGATCGAAGCCAACCTGTCGGGAGACAACGTGGTGAGGGGGGCACGAGCTGGACACGGTGCACGTCAGCCCCCCAGCCCCAGCCCTGTGCCCGGCACGTGGATGTGCAGCCCCGCAGCTCCCCGTTTGCCCACGATTGCTCAATAGCTGGTTGCGATTTTACCCCCCACGCCACCAAGAAAGGGGAAGGATTGGGGAGATAACCAAAGATTTCAGGCCCTCCAGGAGCAGCGTGGGGCTCGCTCGCCCTCCCCACACCGTTCCCAAGTCCCTGGGCTGGCAGCAGGGAAGCTGCGCCCCAGTGCTGCAGAAACCCCAAACCCTGCAGCAATGGCAGTGCTTTAGTTCTCGTTCTGACTGTGTTTGGGTTTTAAAAACACACGATGAGGCATTTAACAGTACTAATCACGGGATCAGAGAACATCCCCAGGTGGAAGGGACCCATAAGGATCATCGAGCCCAACTCCTGGCTCCACACAGGTCAACCCACGGGGGTCTGAATGAAGGGGAAGCTGGCTGTGCAGTGGTTTTCCCATGAACCCAGGCCAGGATACCCCAACGCAGAGGGATACCCAAAGGTGCACACCCCAAACCCCGTGCCCAGCACCCCTCGCCAGCAGCCAAATCAAACCACGGCCGGCGAGGATCACCCCCACTCCCCCACCCAACACAGGGGAGCCCCCAAACATCCCCAAACCCCTCCCGCGCCCACCGTGAGCGAAAAAAAGGAGCTAAAAGTGCTACGTACAGCTCCAAAGCTCACCATTGGCGACCGGCCGTAGGCGGCGGCGGCGGCGGCAGCGGCGCTCATCTGCGGGGGGATGTTGTGCAGGCCGGCGTAGGCGCCGGGGCTGGTGAGCGAGCCGTTCATCTCGTGGTGCCCCATCATGGCAAAGGGGGCCGCGTACGAGCCCGCGATGGAGATGGGCGTCCGCAGGGCTGAGGCTGTAGGGTCAGGGATGCGGTCAGGGGGACGCGGCGCAAAGGCTGCGCCACCCCCTGATCGTCCCCGTGGAGATCGTCCCCATGCAAAGCGCACGGGGCTCGTGCCGAGCTGGGGTGGGTCCCCGATAACCCTCACCCCGAAGCCCTGGGGAGCCCCGGGGGTACCCACCCAGAGGGTCCATGCCGCTCGGCTTGCCGGGCATCGGCCGCAGCCCTGGGGTGCTGCTCGTCCCCGGGGTGGGGGCGTCGTTCCTCGGCGTCGGAGTGTTCGACTTGAGGCCGGGCGTTGACGATTTGTCGTTCTGGATGGAGAAGGGACCCCAAAAAAAAACATATAGGGGATGAGGTTCAACCACCAGCACCCACGGGAGGGCATCCCCTGCTCGGGAAGCCCAGGCAGGGGACAGGGCACGGCACGTACGTGGCCCAGGTCCTTAGTCTTGGAGGAGGGAGTGCTGCTGGAGGAGGCGACCGAGGCCGGGCTGTTCGGTGCGTCCCCCTTCTTCAGCCCGCGGGCTTTGTCGATGCCGTTCTCCGGGGGGGAGTGGGCCGGGCTGACCCGGGGGGTGGCGGGGTCCTGCAGGATGGGAGAAAGCGCTCACACCCTGGCATCATCCCCTGGGCCCCCACCCCAGCACGCAGAGCTCCCGAAATGCTGCTCGGCTCACCTCGTTGGAGACGTCGACGACCAGGTCGTCGCTCTTGTCACCATCGCTGTCCTGGAACACAGCAGGAGTCAGCACCCCAAAACCCCAGAGAAGCCCCCGCAGAAAAACCCCAAACCCCCTCAGCAGCACCAGGCAGGGCGCATCCACCCCGCGTTCACCACGTTTTGCCCAAACCCAGCTTTCTTTTACCCAAAGCCCTGCCCGAACAAGCAGTGCCCGCCCCTGCTGGCACATCCCGTGCCGTGCCACTCACATATCGGCTCATGCTGTCCTTCTCCTCCGCTTTCCGCTTCTTGGAGTCGATGCTGTAGTCTGTGGAGCTCCGGTGCTTCTCGCTGGCTCTCAGGCTTTCCGAGGGCGACACGGAGTTATTCTGCAAAAAAATAAAACAAAACAGCAGGCACGGCTGAGTTACGAGCACAAAGACTCAGGGGCTTGGAGAGCAGCAGCCCAAAAGGCACAGCACCGAGCCCAGAACCCAGCCCCAGAGCCCAAAACCCCAGGGGCAGGCGAGCCCCCGGCATCGCCTCCAGCCCCACGTGGCTGCTCGTGGGCACCTGAGCCTGTTTGCCCCAAAAAAGCAGGGAGAAGGGAGGAGCTGCCTGGTGTTCTGAATGGAAAACCCTGCGAGGAAGCTGGGGAGGCTGCTGGTAAATAGGGACACCAAACCCCAGCCCTCGAGAGCTTGGGGTGGCAGCAGAGCCAGGACCTCGTCCCCGGGTTTTATTAGGGGAGCAAAGGGCAGAGCGGGGCCCGGCGGCTGGAGAGCTGCTTTATCTCAGCCACAGCAGCAGCCGAGCTCCACCAAGCCAAAGGGCATTCAAAAAACATTTGGAAAAACACCCGGCAACAGGAGCCTGGCGGCAGAGCCGAGCTCGCTGGGGTTTTGCGCAGGAGCCCCGGGCACATCCGAGGCCGTGGCCCCACCAGGGACCCCCCTCGCCCACCAGCTCGGGGCTGGGAGCAAAAAACGGGAACGGGGAAGCGGTGCCGGGGCTGGCAGAACCCCGGCAGCCCGGCCCCGGGGCGATGGGATTCAATTAGGTTCTGGGAGCCGCAGGAGCAATCGCCGTCACCGCGCGTCTGGTCGCGGAGCTCGCCACCCCTGCTAAGCAGAGCTGTTTCTAAGCCCCTCTGCCTGCCTTTCTTTTCCTTCTGAAAGGGAGAACTAAAGCAGTTCATGTTTCTCCTCGGTACCCAATAAGCAGCTTTGGATAACACCGGGGTCTTTCTTCTCAGGCAGTCATGCTGAAAAACCTCGGAGCTACCAGAGAATCATGTCAAGCATTTAGAGGCATCGATCCATTCAGCCTTCTGCTGGCGCGCTGCCAAGAAACTAAATATTTTTTATTGCTCAGGCAAGGCTAGGAAAATATGAATGACTAACTCTGATTATCGTGCGCATTAAACCTCCCCGGGGAATGCCCCGTGTTTTATTTTATAGATCGGGAACATTCCCATCTTTCACGGCCCCCTCCCCGCCCCTGCGAGCAGGCAGGTTAATGATGCCCGATTCCCCTCTCCCCCCCCCCCCATCTTAAATAGCACTTTTCTTCCCATCCGCCCTCGGCTCTCCAAGGGCCCCTCCGCAGCGAGGGGCCGGGGCCGTGCACGGATGGCAGGAAATCACTGCAAAGCCTCGGCTCAGCCGGGCTTTGTGCCGGCAGCTCGGCTGCGGGATGCGGGCAGCAGGCACCCGGGGTGGGGGGCGAGGGCTGAACGTCCCCCCTCCCCAACCTATTCGAGCCCCCCATCGTGCCACAAAGCAGCCCCTGGCCGTAGCGAGAGCCACGCCGCTGCCATTAAGGCAGGGCCAAAAAAAAAATAAATAATTAATTAAAAATAAATGAAATCAGTGCTGGAGGTGGCAGTTGCCCTCGAGCACGGTTCTTGAGCTGGTTAGTTAACTGCTTGACCTTCCGAGTCCTACTTAACACGGCGTAATAGCCCCAACCGGCCCGGCAGATTAGATGACCCAAGATAATAGGAGAGTGATCGGGAATAAAATAGCTTTCCTAATCGCTGAAGGATTTTTTTTTTTATCCGCGCTCGCTCGTGGGGGGTGCGCCGCAGCCCCGGGGGGGTCCGAGCCCAGCACAGTGATCACATCCCGTAACGGGGTGGGGATTTCGCTTTTTTTTTCCCTTTTCTCTTTCATAAGACCCATCAGAAAGGCATCCCCCGAGGTGACGCCCAGGAGGCTGCTTTTTCAAGCGGTAACTGGAGCAAAACCGCGCAGCCATCGGCACCAGGATGGAGAGGAAAGGGGGCGCGGGACTCACCGCGCTCGAGTCGCGCTCTTTTAGAGGCAGCCGGTGGCAGAGGCGAGGTCGCAGCCAAACAAAAAGAAGACACAAAAACAACAGCGGTTAGAATGAGGCTTAGAACAGGAACAACAAACCCAGGGGCTCCCCGCTGCAGTGCCCTGCCCGAGCTCAGCCCACGCCGGGCTCCGCTCGGCTTCACTCGCAAACCCATCTCCCTCCCTCGTGCCACCTCCTCCCCCCCTTCCCATTCTCATTTAGATGGCAAAATGCACAAAGCATCGAGGAAAGGCATCGAAAGGCCCAGGGAAGGGCATGGGGACGGGGTCCTGATAGCCAAGGTGACAAACCCGGCAGGGTCCGTGCGCGTTTACGCGGCCCCGTTTCCCCTGGCACCTCCCGGTAACTCGGAGCCGTGCAGGAAAATGAAGGGAACTGGGTAATTGCTACCAGGATCTGTCTCCTGCTGGTGTTCACGGGGAGACAAACACGTGTGGGAACCTCACAGTGATGGGGAAAAGATCACAGGTCCTGCGTGCTAACACAGCGCTGCAGGGAAAACCTGCACCGCTTTTGGTGTGCAGCGGAACCCGTGCGTTGTTTTTTCCTCCCCAAAAGAATGATTTATTGCTAATAAGAAAAAAACGTGCACGATAGTGAACATCACCGGTTTCCAGGCCATCACAGCCTCTGAGCAGAGCTCTGATGGTGATGGAGGAGGAAGAGGAGGAGGAGGAGGAGGAGGAGGAGGAGGAGGAGGGGTGCTCTGCCATCACTGCACAGCTCTGTGCCTGCAGGGCTCAGCCTCGAGGGCGAGCTCAGGGCCACGGGAGCGAATCCACCCAACAGGGCTCAACCCATCAGTGTCACCTCCCGGGTCGTTTGCCTTCCCTGTCCTAAACAGGCACAGAAAGGAGCAATCTGGAGCCAACCCCCCCACCCCATGACACCCCTCAAACCCCAGCAGGCTCTGACCCACCGGGCACCCCTGGGTGACCTGGAGGCAGCGCCGCCGCGCACGGGGGGTGCTCCGGCACCGTTTTGGGACCACCCCACAACCCCAAGCAGCAGAGGGACGAGGGGGGGTAGGGCTCTCACCTCTGTGGTCCAGGTCGTGGTGGTTCTTCTCGTCCTTGACGGCCAAATGTGCCTGGCTGCCCAGGGCGCCGAGCGCCAGCAGCCCCGAGCTGCTGCCGGTGACGGGCGGGATGCCGGGAGGCTGCAAGCCCGAGGGGTGCGGCGGCAGCTGGACCGGGGGCCCGTGGGCGGCGTGGGAGAGGTGCTGAGCCTGGAGCTGCTGCTGCTGCAATGAGACCACCAGTGAGCCGGGGAGGGAGGGGGCAGAGGGACGGGGGAGGCTTGGAGCCACCCCGTAGGATCCCCGAGGCGCGCGGCGCCGGGAGGTGAGGCCGGCTGCAAGGAGAAGCCCCGTTAGCAGGAGGGACCCCGAAAGAGAGGGACCCCGGGGGTGGTCCCAGCCACAGCACGGGATGCATCCTCGATGCGAGGTGAGCTGCATCGTCGCTGCAAGCTTGGTTTTGCTCTCCCCGACAGACAGAAGCAAAAGCATCAGCGCTACCCGCGCGGCAGGGAACGGCTCTGGCCGGAGCAGGGGCCGCTCAGCCAGACCACAGGGACAAAAGCAGAGCGCCCAGGGGATGCCCGAGCTGCAGGTGACCCTTTTTGCCACTCTGCAACCCTGCCGGCACCCATGGTGTGCCCGGGGACAGCTGAGCTGAGGCTCTGGGGAGGGGAAGGGACAGGAGGAGCCGCATCCCTCGCGCCTCTGGGTCAGATCCGAACCAGCCTGGAGAAAGCAGGCTGAGATCTGAGTTAGGGGGTTACTGCTCCAAGCCTGGCTCAGAGCACTCATTCCCAAGCACCAAATTTCATCTCCACAGCTCCTGCTCCACCTCCCCACACCGTGGACAGCAGCAGGCTGCCCAGGAGGCTCCCCGGCACCAGCATCTCCCACCCCTCCTGCTGCACCAACCCCAGGAACGAGGGGCTGGGGGGGACCAGCAGAGCCCCCGCCTCTCCCCTGCCAGCCTGTGCTGGCACCGGCCACATCTTGTCCCTCCCCAGTGCCACCAAACGTGGCACAAATGGTCGCTGAGGGGGCAAGCAGGGGGTGAGGGTCCTGTGGCACGGCGAGCAGACGCACCGCCAGCCTGCGCACCCCCACGGGCACCCTGATGGGGGCACAGAGTGGGCAGGGGTCCTCTGAGAAAGCTCTAAAGGGGTTTTGACCCCTGCATGAAGCCCAGGTGACAGCAGCAGGCAGGGGCTGTCCTGCATCCTGACACCAGGGCCCTGGGTGCACCACGATGCCCAGGCAGCACGGGGCTGCTGCCAGCACCATCACGGCCCCGTTTGGTTTAATCCACGGGAACAGGGCACAAACAGCACCCAGCAGCCCTCACAGCCCCGTATTTTGGGGCACAGCCCCAAGAATTCCTGGGGGAAGCAGCGCAGGGGCCGGGCAGAGCTCGGGGTGGGCAGCCCACGCCTGCCCGCCGCTCGCAGCTGGGCTGGGTTTCTAAACCCCATGCGAGGAGAGAGGGAAATCCCCACCCAGCACACGACCCGGGGTCAGATTGGAAAGTAAGCAGTCGCAGTTTCGGGCCGAGGAGACGAATTATCTCCAAATGCAGCTTCTTCCGGGCAGCGCAAAGGTCTCGGCTGTGGCAGGAGCCGAATCCAGAAGGCAATTAGGCACCCGCAGCGCCGGCAGGGAAAAGGCACGAATCGTTTCATCCTCAAAAGCAGGAGCTCCGGACTTCTGCTGGGCTGCTCCATCCATGGTGCAGGGAGGGGGAGGCATCCTCAAGCCCTCCAAAAGCTCACAGACGTCCTCAGTCCGGCACGCACGAGGCAGCGGCACAAGGAGCCCGCGCTGGCAGGACCAGGGGGCACCATGGCTCACGAGGGGGTCCCCAGCCCCACGGCTCTGCCAGCACCCCGATATCGATCCTTCCCATCTCCAAGTGAGAGGCACAGCGCCTGGCCTCGTAGGGAAATCAGTGAGCCCTTTCCAGTCCCAGCCCTGCATGATTTCCACCCGTTTCGGGCTGTGGGACCGCAGCGTTCCCCGGATGCTTTCCAGCCCCCAAATCCAACGCTTTCTCCTCGTCTCTCCACGGCGGGCAGAAGCGTGGTTTCGGGATGCTCCTCCAGCCAACTCCATGGGGCAGCAGCAGCCCTGCAGGCAGGGCAGGGAGCCCTGGGCACCCCGCTGCACGGGCAGACCCCGCACGGTGCTGATGGCGCAGCCTTGGCACAGCCCAGGGACACCAGGGACACAGCACAGCCCCTCCGAGCACCCAGGTGGGGCAGAGCGAGGCAGGCAGGACGGCTCAGCCCCCTGAGCCTCTCCCTCCAGTGGAGCAGAAAAACGCTGTTTTCTTCCTTTTTTTCTCTTTTTTCTTTTTTTTTTTTTTCAAGCTGCTGGCAAACACGTCCAGCCAACGCTTCGCTGAGCTGCGTGGGACCGGCCCCATGGGGTACGAGCCACTGGGCGAAGGGGTAGAAATGAGCACCAAGCCACGATGTCCCTCCACAGCTTAAAATAATGTTTAAGAGCCGTTTTCCTTCCCTTTGGCAGGCAGGAACCGGTGAGCAGGAGGCACCTCGGGAGCTCCCTCGCCGAAGGGACCGAAGGTGCCAAAGGGACGACGAGCCCAGGGTGCCCACGCTGCGCTCCCAGCTCCGTCCTTCCCGGCTGCTTTGCTCTGCCACATCCACACAGGTGAGCCCACGGAGCTGTGAGCACGCATCCCACCAGGAATCCCATATCCTGGAGGACCCCGCAGCAGGGGGGACCCTGCCCAGGTGTCCGCAGAGCAGGGGGCTGAAGCGGAGTGCAGCAAGGCCCCTCGCTTTGTGCCTGCTCTGCCAAAAAGCACCATCCCTCCCCACCTTCGTTCCTTCCCAAAAAAAAGGCAGTTTCCAAACCCCACATCACCAAGGGGTTCATTGCCAAGCAGCCCCATGGGTGAAGCTTCAAGCTGGGGGCTGACGGGGTGCAGGAGCTCTTCGGCCACCTCCACCACCCCAAAACCATCCCCGTAACCTCAGCCCCGAACTGGGCACCCACTGCTGGCCGTGCTGGGAGCACCCAGGGATTCAAACCGGGCACCCAGCACCAGGGAGCACCCGGGGATTCGGGCAGCTTCCCCGTGGCACCCTGCAGCCCTCCTGGGGCAGGGAGCAAGGGTGGGCACCGAGCACCGCTCAGCCCCGGGTCCCGGCCAAGCGAGAGGAGGCGGCGAGGGAGGCGCAGGCGCAGAGCCCTTTTCCTCCTGGGGTCTCCCGGCGTGTGCCAGACAAATATGGTTAAGATATGAAGAGGTTACGGTTTACGAGAAAGGCTGGCAAGGAATATCTTGTACGTAGAGTGTTTTTAATTGGATTATGTACATCATGCTTCATGCCTTTGTTAACCGATTTAATGGTTCACCACTTAAGTTCACCACTTGCGTTAAATTTAGTAAAGTAGTCTAATCATTTCCAGAGCTATAACCAAATCAAGGGCTCAATTTCACAGAAGCCTGAAGCAGAGGAACTGTGAGACAATGGCCTAGATGCATAAAATTAACAGTTCTTGACCTCAAAAGGGGCGAAAAAAGGTTTTAATGGTTTGGTGCATTTTTTGTGCCGGTCGGTTTTGTTTTGGGCACCTGCTGGCGCGGTTACAAACACAGCCACCTCCTCTGGCCGTGAGGCCCCGTGGGGACAGCAGAGCCACCCTGTCCCCGCTGTCCCCACCCTGTCCCTAGAGGAAACGGGGTGCGGGGGCCGTGCACACCCCACGGGCTGCTCTCTCCCACCCCAGAAGCACGGACACGCGCGAGTGACCCTCCCCACACCAAAACCCTACAACAACAAGGCGGTGCGGGGAGAAATTCTCTCTGGTGAAGGGTAAAAAGCTCTGGTTTTGGGGACGGGATGACCAAAGCCCCATGCCACGAGGTGCCTGCTCCCCAGGGACCCCGTGCAGCCCCGCGCTCTCCTCTGCCCGTACCTCCTGCCTCGTGCAGGTTCGTCAGGCAGAGCAATTAACTGGCTGGCTGCTTAATGGCGGGATGACACTCGCCTTAGCTCTGCTCCGAGGAAGCAATTACCTTGAAAATGGGGGTCACAGGCCCCGCTCGTTTACCTTAATTGAATTCCGATATCTGCCTCTAGCTGCCTGCCTCCTGGCTAGGGCTAGGAGCAGCGAAGCAGCGCCGAGCTCCCCCAGCCCCTGCCCGGCCCCGCAGCCGCCTGGGGCTGCCCGTTAAAAGGGAAAACCACGGACACGCTCTGCACGTTTCCCAGGACACGCAGGATGCAGCGAGAGCTCTGGGCTCCCCGTGCAGCAGCTGCTGCAAGAAGCTTTCTGCCCCTGCGTCCGTGCAGCAGCGGGAGAAGGAGAGCGGGTTAAATGCAGGCAGAGAGCTCCCTTGTACCATAAGGCAGAAGTGCAGACAGTTGCTTCAAAAAAAATAAATAAATCTTCTATAGAAAACCAAAAACAATGCTCCAAAAAATTAAATGTTCTCCAGAAAACCAAGAGCTAAACCCAAAAGAGCTCTCGGGCCAGGACACTGCTCGGGGACTGCGCTGCCCCGCGTAGGGGAGCTCCGACAGGAGCAGGTTTCCTGCAGGACCGAGACCTTTGCATCAATTAAAGAGACAATTAAAGTCGTTAAGCCTTAAAAACGCTCGACAGACCCCGGCCACACCGAAGCGGGTAAGTCAATGCATGGAACAACTCCGGCAAGCTTACAGCACATTTCACATCAACAGTACAGGCAGAGGCAAGCCTGGGCTCGGGGGGCTGGGGGGACCTGGGCCCTGCTCAGCTCCCTTCGGACACCCCCCAGCCTCGGGGACGAGCAGCATTTGGCTGGAGGGGGGGCTCCTGGTGCTGCCTGGTGCCGGGGGGGGAATTTGGCTGCGACCCCACCTCGCCCAGTGCCGGATCGGGGGGGGGCTGGGACAGCGCAAGCTGCCCTTCCCTAACGCCGCCCGAGCGCAGGATTGCCTCTGGTTATGGTAAATGATAGGAATAAAAGGGGTATACACACGGTGAGAGGCAGATTGGGAAGTCCACGTACCCCGATGATAGCATTCAACTCCGTCATTGTCACTTGCTTGGCACGTTCAACAGCCTGTGCAACTTGCTGTTGGTGCTGCGGGGACAGAGGCTGGGTCAGAGCAGGACACGTGGCACCAGGACAGGTCCCCCCCATGCCCCAGGGCCACCCTGATCCCCTCCCCTTTTCATTTTTTTTATTATTGTTTTTAATTTTTTTTACACTTTTCCCTGCCCATGACAGGCAAGGGGCTGGTTTTGCATCACCAGCTCAGTCTGGGCACAGCAGAGCCCACGAAGCCTCTCCCGGGGTCCCCCCCTCTTCCCCACCAAAGGTTTTACAGCACCCACGGGGGACTGAGCCCCGCTTCCCTCAAACCAACCCCAGCCCCCCAAAAAGCTGCTCTGGTGGGGGAAGGTTCCCTGGGGAAGCACAGCCCCCACCCGGGGCACGGAAACGTCCTTACCTCTTGTGACAGAAAAGGCATGATCTGCGCTAAAATTGTATTCAGCCTTTTAGCAATTTCTGTCTGAAAAAAGGGAAGAAGAAAAGGCACGGGTTAGCACGAAGCTGCCTCCTGCAGACTGCGCCGGGCTTCCCAGCAGCAGCAGCAGAGATTTGCATCCCCTCCCATCCCCTCCCCGCGGCGCAGGAGGAAGCAGCTCCCCAAGAGCACAGCAAAAGCGCACGGGGCGCACCGTGCCCGCAGCACGGGGCAGGGGCTGCTCCCCCCTTCTGGCATCTCAGCCCCACTCCTCTCATGGGACCGTGCAGCACAAAGCCAGACCAGGCAGCTTCACGACTCCTGAAGCTGGAATGAAGATGGTGAAGGTCCGAGTGGATGCAGTGCCCGGGTGCTGGCACCGCTCTGGCCCCGCGCTGGGTGCGGCACGGCGCACCCAAGGGACACACGGGTGGCAGCCCGGCCCCACCGCCCATTTTCCAGGGCTGTGTTCTGCCAGAAACCTCTGCAAACACAGAGGCAGAGGCCACCCCAAGCACCAAGCAGCTAGCTAACAGTGACCTTGGCCGGTGCCACGTGTGGCCGATGGTTTCCTCCGATCCCAGCTGCATCGGGCTCCTTCCCCACCCCGAGCGCAGCCGCTGGGGTTACTGCTGCCATCCTTACGTCACACCCCAGATATTCAACCCGTAACCATCCCCACCTGTCAGCCTGACCACATTATTTAGGAGTTTAATAATAACAGCCTAGGCTGTCAAACTGTGGTTTCTGCGACGTCTCCATTAGCCGGGAATAACGTTTTCCTTGAGCACAAACCCCGCCGCGCGTTCCAGGCGAGTCAGCAGTTTGCATCTCAGCCCCCAGTGCTGGGAGCCACCGCCGTGCCCGCACCGAGCGCCCCGGGGATGCTCCCACCCCGCAGGGTGAAGGCAGCCAAGCTGTGGATAAAGGCTTGTAGGGGGGCCTCATCCTCTCCAGGGCACCTCCACACGGGAATCCGGTGCCCGGCACAGCCCGAGCTGTGCAGGAGCAGGGGATGGATGGGGAGCTGTGGCCGGTCCGGGGCAGAGCATGCCCCAGATCCCAAGAGTTAACGCCGGCCGCTTTGCTGGCCGCAGCAGCTGTTAAAACAGCTTCTGGTCCAACTCAAACAATTCCTGAGCAGCCGTAAGGCTTCAGCGCCGCAACAATGGTCAGAGCGGAGCCCTGGAGCGCAACCAAACGCCGAGGAATTCCTCCCGACAGCCCCGAGCGGTTACCAGTAAGGCAGAAGCGATTACCTGGTCTCGCTCCCATCGGCCAGCACCAGCTCAGAGCCCCCCCGCGTGCTCCCCAGAGCCCCCCGCTGCAGCCCCAGCCCCTGCGGGTGCCACACGGAGAGGGGCTCGCCCCCACCTGCTCCCCAAAGGCTGCAGTAAAAGCGAGAAATCCAAACTGATCGTTTACAGGGGAGGAGAAAAAAAAAAAAACACAGCAGAAACTCAACGCTGCTCTGAGGGACGGAGCAGAGGCAGGGGAACAACCAACGGGAAAACCAAGGGGCAGCAATGTGCAAGGAGGACCCCAAACCCTCCAAATAAACCCTCAGAAACACCCAGCAGCGAGGCAGCACCTGCAGCGGGCACCGTGCGCTCCGACTTCAAAGCGCCGGCGGTATTTCTGGACGCCGGCTTTTCAGAAAGCATCGTGGCGATCAGATGACACCTGATGCTTTTATTAGCCCTTTCAGAGGTCATGGGAATCGGCTGGTGCTGCATTTCAAGCAGGAGGCATCTCCCAGCTCCTGCCTTGGCGACTCAGGTGCATTAGCCGCAGCTGGGCGAGCGCCGCGGCCGCCAGGAGCGTAATGGACCTGAAAGCAAGGACGCAAGGCTCGCCTCGTGCTCGGTGCACTTAGGGTGCTCCTTCCTTCCAGCAGGAGCCTCTCAGTGCCTGCACCTCCCAGGCAGCAGCACCTCTGTCCTCACGCCAAATCCACGAGGAATTAAGCCAGAAAAACCCCGCCGAGCCCCGCATGGGGCTGATCCGGAGCAGCAGTGCCACGGGAAAGCACCCCGGGGCTGCACCGCCCGCTGCTCAGCCATAGGGAAAGCTCTCCCAAGGCCTTTTTGGCATTGACAGATCGATTAGACTCTATATAAACTGCAGCCCCATTAAATATTTATTCCTTCTGATGAAGCCGATTGGATTCTGGATGCCACGAGCGCTCGGTGCATGGCTCCTCCAGCGCGATCGCTCTCCGTGAGCAGATGCGTGGGCTCCTTTCTGCTGGCTCCTGGCAGGTTCCAGAACAAATTCAGCCCTAATTTGAATGGAGAACCACAGTGCCAGCAAGAGCAGCCCCTCGGGCTGAGTGTCGGGCAGGTCGTTTAGGTGCAGAGGGAAGAATCCTGCACCCCAACAGGCTGCGGGGAGCCCAGGGAGAAGCAAGCTGCTGCTGGGTCTTCCCTGGGCGCTGCCGAGCACTAACACCACCCAGACACACAAAATGCACCAAGAACAGCCATTCAAGTCCGATTTCGCCCAAATTTCCAACAAAGACTTGAAGAAAAGCTTCATCCCCTACAAAAAAAGACCTCCCACGTTCAGCAAGCAAGAATACATTAATGTCCGAAACGCTACAACCGCCACAGTTCCCGTTAGCAGGAGACTCGATAATCCTTAAATATTTGTTCACTTCAATTTTTCCCCTTCCCCAGCACATTAAACTCCAGTTGTCCCCGTTAGAAGTTTAATTGGCAGCACAAAGGGATGCTCTGGGGCTGCGGGATCAGGGCAGGGCTCCATACCCGACACCTTCCCCGTTCGTCGTGCCCTGCGGAGCCCCCCCCAGCCCCAACGGGCAGCTCCAGCCATGAAAAATCCCTATTTGTGGCACGGGGTTGCCATGGCGATGGCTGGCCCCGCATCCCCGTGTGCTTTGTCCACAGCAGAGGATGGAGAGCCAGGAGCCGTGCGGGATGCTGGCAGCACCGACACCCACCGGAGCCCCCCGAGGGATGCTCAGCCCCAGCAGGGATGCCCACAGCAGGTAAAAAGGGCGAGGAGAACCCAAAATCCCCACTAATCCCGCTCTGCCCTCAGCCCCTCCGGGGATCCGACCTGCTGCTGCACCAGAAATGCTTCCGGCTCAGCGTTTCGTGAGCATTTTTTGTGATTTATCTGATTTTTTTTTATTAGACATCTGCAGTGCCTGCATCACCCCCAGCACCCTGCTGAACCCCAACCCTCCCCGGCGTGCCGACTTAATCAGGTGGGACAACACCAGAGAGGAAGCACCAAGCACGAGGCAGCCCCAACCATCCATCCCCTCCACAAAACACCCCACAACAGCTTTAAGAGCCCCTCGGTGAGCCCCCAGCCCCCCGGCTCACAGGGCGAGGAGCCCCCCGGAGCCCCCCGGCCATGCCCCAGCTCCGCACCCGGCTCTGCCCCAGCCCGGTGTGGGAGGAGGACGAGGAGTAAATCACACCAGCCGTGAAGCACCAGAAGCGTTTGTTGAAGCCAGGATATTGTCTCTTTAAGCACATGAAAATCAGGCCCTTGAGCAGTGTGGTTCTCACTCCGGCACACAATTATGGGTACTTTCAGCTGTCTACCACTATTTCAAGTGCTCTCTCCAACCGGGCTGTCAATGGCATGTTGAAAGCTATTTGTGGCTGCTATCGTTATTAGCAAAGTGGAGAGCTTCGCTGATGAGAATTAAATTCGGGGAGGGGGCGCCGAGGGGCGGGCGCCCCCCCCCTCATTACAGCATTGCCAGAGGCCGGGCTGGGGGGGGGGCAGAGCCCAGCCGGGGGCACCCGCAGCTCCAGCGGGCTGGCACGGGCTCACTCCTACCTTGGGAGCCCTGAAAGCATCACCCTAGCAAATTACTTGGCTTCCGAAGTATTTAGCAAATTATTACCTGGCACTCCTCGCTAACGAGCATGACAGAAAGTATATTGTGTTCTTGGAATATTCTAGAAAAGGGGGGGAAAAAAAAATAAAAAAAATAAAAAAAAAAAGTAAGCCTCTCTTCCCAGGGAAGTGTCAGGAGGGTTTAGGTTTGTTCCAAAGCATTAAGTGTTTAAGCACGAAAACAAGAAGTGCTTATGTGGAGAGTTCTCAGCCATAAAAAAAAAAATACAAAAATAAAAAAAAACAACCACACAGCACAAAGGTTCCCCCTCGGAGGTGTCCTGTTTCCCAACGCAAAATTAGTTTTTCTTTTGGAATCGTTGCTCCCTCGGATGGCGTCTGGCGATTATCTGCCCAGATCTGAACAAAAACAATGCCGAAACAACACGGGAAAGAAGGGCTCTTTGTGAAAATCAATTAACCTTAAAAAGAGTTTCGCCGGGGTTTAGGAAGGGAAGCCCTGAGCAGCCCCGCGCCGGGGAAGCCGAGCGGGGTAACAGAGCGCTGCATTCACCGCCAGGCCGATGTAAGGAGCGATTGACTGCCTGACATGCAACAAAGTGGGTAGTCACTTCCTAAATATTTCCTTGCATATGGACTTGTTTATGAAACTGCATTTTTTTCTTAACGAGAAACAAAACGAGAAGAAAGGGGGGGGGGGGGGGGAAACACGACACAAAACGCGCACCCGGGCGCATATGCACGCGCTTAATATTCAGCGCAGAAGAGATAATCTGTTATATAAGCCCACAGCCAGACAATCCCCTTTTGCTTAAAGATGAAGTATCCATCAATGTTTGTCTCAAGCAGATGTAATCACAAGCAGTCAAGTCTGGAGGGCAGGACACCGCATGAATAATTCAGGCACTTCAGCCTCCTTGATTGTGCGCGGATAAACACGAGGCAACCGCCCAACAGGTCAGCCCCTAACTTCCTTGCTCGGACCCAACACGGCCACGCCGGGCTCTGGTGGGCACGGGGCTACCCAACTTGGGCATGGGGCTACCCAGGAGGGGCTCAGCACCCCGGGTCCTGGCTCCATCCCCAGCCCCGTGCCCGTTCCCACCCCGTTTTGGCCTGGAAGCGCGCTGGGCTCGCCGCGGTGTTTTCCTCCGGCACCACGCACGCCGCTGTCAATTGAAGCAGGAGGCAGCTTCGCCTCCCCAAACTTCTCACCCAACAAGCACGAGGCACGCAGTGTATGGCACCAGGAGCAACGCAGGCTGGGGGCACCCCGGGAATGCTCGCCTGCTGCGATTCACCCCCAGAGGAGCCCCCGGCACGTCTCGGGGTCCCCAGCACCGGGGTGCTGACACCAGCCCTCGCTGCCCTCCTGCAGCATCCAGGTGGGAGGTGGTGAGGGCAACCCCCTGCCTCCCTGCCAAAAAGCACCCATGGGTGCAGCAGGGCTCCTCTGTGAACTCCAAAACTGCCCCAGACCTGAGGCCAACGGGGAAGGCACGATGCACGGGGACACATCATGGCACAGAAGGAGCCGAGCATCCCACCAACACACCACCAAGCCAAGGCCAGCGGCCGGCCCCCATCCAGCAGCACAGCCCCTCCTGGAGCAGGGCTCTGCAGGCAGCCATCCCCGGTGCAACATCTCAGAGAACAGCAACTGCTTTCCTAAGCTCCCATCAGCAGAAACAGCGACATTTCGACACCTGCATGGGGCCAAACCATCACAGCACCAGAGACCAGGAGACAAAACGTGCTGCCTCCCCACAGCAAGGCTGGCAGAGAGCTCCCAGGGCAGCGGGCACCAGCCCTGCACGCGGGGGCATCCCGGGCCACACCACCACCGAAGGCACCCGAGGCAAAGCAGCCTCACACAGACACCTCTGGCCGGGCAGAAGCGACAGAGAAAAGGGAGTTGGGATAATCTGCATGGAAGAAGACATTAAAAAAAAAAAGAAAAACCAACACCCAAGAACAACAACCAAAAACCCAAGCCAAACAAAAGCACAACAAAAAGCCCTGACGGCTAAGCAGTAATTATTTGTGCTACTCTGTGACTACACACCAAAAAGCCGAAGGGAACCGTGTGTGAAGGAGAGGCAGACTCCCAGACACGCTGCTTTGAATTTAATCATCTGCTAACGACACTTCCATAGGCAGGACTGCGATGCTGCTATTAAGCAAAACCACTTTGGAGCTGAACGGGGCTGATCTGCGAGTTGCAAAGTTGATGTCAACTTGTATCTGCCTTCAGTTCTTAATTAGAACTACTTCTAAAACCAGTAAGCAGCAGCAGCACAAATAATCAGGTCTAATCTCAATAATAACTTTATTCCTTTAAGTTTTACCATCATGTGCCCAGCCTTTAGGCTCTTTAACTGTAATCTTATCAAGGTAGCACACCGCATTCTGCTCCGGCCTTCTATATTTTTCCTTCGGGCAAGTTACATATTAGAGGAGACCCAAAGGGAAAAAAAAAAAAAAAAAAAAAAAAAAGCACCAAACATTGCTTCATTTTTCCAGATGCAAAGACAAACCCGTGCCATTGAGCAACACACCAGCAGCTATCGGTATCCCGAAGATAATTCCCTGCAAGTCTCACGCCACGGCGCCGCGAGGGTCGGGGTTTGACCTCAGAGCGGGGCGCTTTGCGCCAACAAGCCGGAGGGGAAGGCTCCAGGTTATCCCCATTTTATCCCCATTTTTCCAAGCACCGGGAACCCACCACGCCGGGCACACACCTCCTGGCACCCCACACAAACAGATTTCCAAAATCTGAGTTTTTCCCCGAGCGCACACACCAAATCTGCTCCGCCAAACGGGGCTGCCGGGCCCCGAGGCTCCCCTGGAGCCACCTCCCCGACTCTGCCCTCGCCCCCCCTCACTGCTCAGGGTCTAATTCCCCCCCCAAACACGTTGAGAAAAGGGCAAGAGGAGAGCCCCCCTCCCCACCTCCCCCCCTCCCCATTACTCACCTGTTTGTGCATTTCAATATTCAAACCGTACGACATCTCATAGTACTGGGGGAGGGAGAGAAAACGCACACACACACCAAAAAAAAAAAAAAAAAAAAAAAAAAAAAAGAGAAAAAGGAGCCAAGGTGAATTTGAATTCATTTACCAGGAGGCGTTTGCATAAGGTCATTACCAGAAAGCATCCTGGTCGGGGCCGTGCTGGCAGCCGAGGAAATGACACCTTACAGCCAGCAGATGTTTCTGGCTCGCCCTGGCAGCAGCTCGCCCGGGGACACCCCGCGGCCCTCCCGTGTCCCCCCCCCCCAGGGCACGAAGCGGCTCAAACCCAGGGGTCGGGGGCTGGAGGGCTCCGGGGGGGGTTGGCAGCCCCCAGCCGGCCCGGGGGGGCACGCAGAGGGCTGGGCTGGACCGGACCCGGGGGCAGCACCGGGGGTCCGGGGGGTACCGGAGGGGGGGTCCCGGTGTTCCCACGCCCCCCCCCATCCCCCCCCAGCGATTAGGATCCTGCGGTTGGGAGCCTGGGGGGGGGCTCAGCGCTGCCACCCCGAGCCTGGGCTACCGCAGGGCGGGACAGGGGGGGGGACGACACACGATGGCGACCCCCCCCTCCTTATTTCTCCCTTTTCTTTTCCACCCCTCCCTCGGCCGGGGGCTCGTCGGCGGGGCCGCCCCCCCTCCACCCCCCTACCCCCCCCGCCCGCCGCTCACCATCACGTAATGGCGCTGCATCTCCGTCTTCTCGTTCGCCAGCTTGTCGTACTCCACTTTCAGGCTGGGGGGGGGGGGGAAGCAAAGCACAACCGGGTGTGTGTGCGTGTTGGGGGGGGGCCGTCAGCCACCAGCCACCACGGGGCGCAGCTCGCCACGGCACCCCCCCCCTCCCCCTTTATTTATTTTTTTTTATTTTTTTTTTATTTTTTTTTTTAAGGTGTCCCCCCCCCCCCCTTCCCAAGGCTCACCTGTGGTACTGGGCTTGCAGGAACTGGAACTCGTCCTTGATCCGGTCGCACGATTCGGCCACGGTGAATTTAAAGCCCGGCTGGCCCGGCTGGTGCGGAGCCTGCGGGGAGGGAGAGCGGGGGGGGGGGGGGGGGACGCTCAGCGGCTTGTGGAGGGGTGGAGGGGGGGGGGGGGAAAGGGAATTAGGGGAAGCTCAGCAAAGGGAAGGGGGGGTCCGGGACTCACCGGGTGCCGGCCCTGGGGGTACATGGCCGGGCTGGGGCGCGGTCACTGGAGCCAGCCGCGGCGATCGCGACGTGCGCTGCTGCCCGCCGGCCACGGAGCGCTCCCGGAGAGGCCGAGAACTGGAACAAAGAGACGAGAGGAAAGTCCGTGCGGGGGGCGGAGGAGGCGAGGAAGGAGGGGGGGGGAGAGAGAGAGAGAGAGAGAGAGAGAGAGAGAGAGAGAAAACGGGAGGGGTGAGGAGGAGAAAAGGAGGGTGGTGGTGGGGGGGGGGGAAAAGAAAAGCAGCGGGGCCCGGCCAGCCCCGCTCGCCCCCCGGCGCAGGCTCCGCACCGCGCGGCTCGGCCGGGGAAGGCGCTGCGCACCCGCGGAGCCCGGCCAGCCCCGCTGCTGCCGCCGCCGCCCGAGCCGCCGGGCTTTAACCCCCCCCCCCCCCCCATTCCCTCCTCCAAGAGCGAAACCAGGAAAAAAAAAAAATTAAAAATAAAAAAAAAAAAAATCAGCCAAAAAAAAGGTAATAATAATAATAATAATAAAAAAAAAATCAAAACAAAGCGGCGAGGAAGGAGCCCCCGAGGTAGTCCTGGGCGAGAAAGGGGGGGAAGCAAAGCCAGGAACTAACGGCGGAGCACGACGGCCATGGAGGAGAGGAGGAGGAGGGGGAGAAGGCCGTACACATCCGAGCGATCCGGCACCGGCCGCTCCGCTCCGCTCCGCTCCTCCTCCGCTCTCGGTTCAGCTCCGGAACGGCGGCGGCGGCGGCTCCGGGGCTCCTCGGGCCATGCTGGGCTTGGGGGGGGGGAGAGGGGCCAAGAAGAGATCCGGGGGGTCGGGGTCGCGGCGGGGTCGCGGTGTCTGGGGGCGCTCCCGGGGCCGGGGCCGGGGCCGGGTCCCGCCGCTCGGTGCCGCCGCCGCGCGCGGACTGGGGCAGCCCCGGAGCACGCGGCCCGCGCCGCCGCCACCGGAGCGCGCCCGCCGCTGGGCGGGGCCGCAGCCCGGGCGGCCTCGGAGCGCAGGCGGCCAATGGCAGCGCGGAGAACCCACGTGGGGGCGGAGGGAGAGGCCGCTGATTGGGCGCCGCCCTAGGGGACGTCACAATGGGCAGCGCGGGAGGGGCGGCCCCGCCACCGGGCGGCACCGGGACGGCCCCGAGCGGGCGGCGGCGGGGCTGGCGTTTTTTTTTTTTGGTGGGTTTTGCCCGTTTTTTTCAAATTTTTTGATGGTGTTTGAGGTCGAACGGGGGTAAAATGGTCGGCACAAAGGGAAAAAAAGCCGGGAAGGAGCCTCGGGAGCGGCTGCCCGCCCCGCTGCACCCCTTTCCCGAGGAACCACCGGGCTCCGCCGCCGGTCCCAGCCCCGTAGCGCTCGGGGGAGCCCCGGTCCCGGCCCCATCCCGGCCCCGTTCCCGGCCGAGCCCCGCGGCCCCGTCCCGGCGGCACAAAATGGCTCCCGCGCCGCGCGTCACCCGGAGCCTCCCCACCCCACGTGGGGGCACGTGTCACTCAAACCCCCCTCGGACCAATCAGAGCACGGCGCGGCCGCTTCCCGCCACCCCATTGGACGGCGCCGGCGCGGCTGCCACTCCGGCGGCGGAGCTGTCAATCAAAACCACGCGGGTCGGAGCGCTGACAAATGCCTCTGCTTTTCAGCCTCCCGCTTGCAAATAGTGCCCGGAATGGCTGCTTAATTAGCTCTGAATGGCTTTTCCTCCCAGCTCAAACAATCTGTCACTACCGCGCGGCGAAGGGAGCCATGCATAAAAAAGTAAGCAGAGGCTAAATATCAATTTGATTTTGTGTATCAAAGGAATATTTTAATTTTTTTTTTTTTTAATTTTTTTTTTTTACTTTTTTTTTTTTTTTTTTGGAGCTCCCTCGTAATGAAACGGAGCGATTTAAATTAAAAATATATATATATACATATATAAAAAAAAATTGGGGTGAAAAAGAAGAAAAATCCCCCCCAGCCCCAGCCCACCGCCGGCCTGCCCCCAGCGCCTCCTCTGCTCCCCCCCCCCCCCCCCCCTCCCGGGTCGGTACCGGGGGGCCGGGGACCCCCTGGCGGTGCAGCCCCGGGCACCCCAGGGGGGGTCCCGGGGGGTCCCTGGGGGGGTCCCCGGGGGGGTCCCGAGGGGGCCGGGGGCCGCCCCTTGCCCCCCCCCCCGCCGGTTGCCGCGCGCCCCGTGGCGGGGCCGGGCGCTGCCCGCGCGCCCCCTTCCCATTGGCCGCCGCGCCCGGGGCCGCCGTGCCCCACGTGGGGCCAGGGGGCGCGCCGCAAAACCCGGGCCGGATTCGCAAAGCGGAGCCGGAGCCTCCGCGCTGCTGCCCCCCCCCCCCCCAACCCCAGCCCCCCCTGTGCGGATGGCAGCGGCTCCTCGCCTCCCCCCCCGCCTTCCGCCTTCCCGCTGCTTTTATAATCCCCCCCTTTTTATTTTTTTGTAATTTATTTTTTTTTTTAATTTTATTTTATTCTAATTTTAATGTTTTATTTTATTTTTATTCTTTATTTTTATTTTATTTTTATTTATTTTTAAAATTCTATTTTATTCTCATTTTATTATTTATTTTAATTTCTTATTTTTTAATTTTTATTTTATTTTTATTTCTTTTTTTAATTTTATTTTTATTTCCTTTTTAATTTTTATTTTATTCTAATTTTACTTTTTTATTTTTTTTTTTTTTTAGTTTTATTTTATTTTTTATTTCTTTTTTTTTTTACATTTTTATTTCATTTTCAATTCTTATTTTTAGTTTGTCACGGCGGGGAGCTGGCGGTGGCTGCCAGCAGATCCCAGCAGGACTCAGTGTGCCAGAGCCCGGCCCCCAGCACCCACCACCGACCCTGGGGCACCCCCTGCCCACCGTGCTTGGGGCCCCCCAGCCGGGGCTCCCGAGGCCGCCAGCACCCCGAGGAGCGGCACAGGACCAAGGGCAGCCTGGAGAACCCCCTGCCCATCCCATAAGGCTCCCGCTGCTCCTGGGGGGCTACAAGGGCCCATCAGTCCCACCACCACACCCACCCCACCACAAAGGTCCCAGCCCCCCAGCAGCCCCCCAGCAGCCCCCTAGAAGCTCCCCCGATGGTGCTGAGCCCTACAAGCCCACGCAACCTGCTGGGCACTCGGTTGCCCATCGCTCCTCGCCCTGTGCCCATCAGGTTGGGGTGAAGCCCAGCAGCGTTATGGGGTTCCCACGGGGCCAGCCCTGCCCCATGGCTCTTGCCGTCCTGCTTCCATCCCCCAAAGATGAGAAAAGCCCCTGAGAAATGCCCCCCATGGGGGGAAAAGCACCCACGGCCGATCTCCCACGGGTGCTGGGCACCCACAGGGTCCCCATCCCGGCGCGGTGACCCACGGCCACCCCACACCGTGCGGCACCGGGAGCTGGGATGGGGCCGGCCCCACAGCCCCTGGTGCTTCCTGGGCCCCAATGGGGTGGAAAAAGGGGACAGGGAAGGGACGCGGGAAATTCGGTTCCGCTGCTGAAAATAGAAGGCATTAGACGAGCTGCTTCCCTCCCCCAGCGGTATTTATGGACAAATTCTGATTTTTATTTAATGGTTTCCCCGAAAAGGTTGTAATTTTCTTCACATTTCCATCCAGCCAGCGCTGTTGTGGTGAACTCAGACGACCAAGAATGCCTCTCGTTAATTGATATTCCTCACGCTAGGACTGCACTGAAATAGCAGATGTTTTATTTTAGGTTATTAAAGCTCACCTGGTTGAAGAAGAAAAAAAAAAAAAAAAAAAAAAAAGGAAAGAACAATTAGGGGTGAAAGGAAATGTTCTGGTTCATATTGATTTAAAATCTGCTTAAATTGATATTTGCACATCCCAATTAGAAACCATGATCTTTTCCCATAAGTTGTTTTTTTTTTTTTTTTTCCTTTCCCTGAGATTTTTTTCGTAACGATCTCAGAGGAAGCCTCGGCAGGAGGAGCGGCTGCCTCCCCTCCCAGCCCGACGGGCACCGTGCTCGAGGTGTGGGGTCAGCAGGGGAGCCCCAGCCCGCTCCTGCCCCTTGTCCTCCACATGCCCCAAGGGTTGTAGGGCCGAGCACTCCAGAGACAGGCGGTTTTGGGGTCTCTGGGGTGATGCAAGGTCCCCCTGAAGGTCCCACACGTGGCTTGGCCGAGCCGTGCTGCGTGCTTGAGGCCACGGCACCCCGCGAGGTCTCACAGCCACGGGAAGGGAAATGGGGAAGGGAAACGGGGACGTCCTCACCCACCCCGCTCGGGGAGAAAGCCCGGGCACGGCTCCCGAGCCGGGGGTGTTGTGACACCGAGCGGACCCACCGCAACGCCACCCTTTCAGGGAAACCCAGCCACGCTTCCCCTGCGCAATCGGCATCTGCAGGGAAGGAGCCACCAGGCCCCGTCCCCTTTGGGTCCCCGCTGTGCCCGCTGCTCGCCCTGCCCCAAAATCCAACCCCTGGCTGCTCGCAGGCTGCCCCCAGCACCGCTGCGGGGCCCTGAACCAAGATGTTGGGCTTTCCTTCCCTATCTTTTAACCTTCCCCTCGTGCCTCCCCGTTAATCCTGGAAGGGGCCAGGACAGCTTCATCAGCCCCGATTTGCCATTAGGATGCAGGGGAGGCGGCGAGGGGTTTGGGGGGGGGGGGGAAGAGGAGAAACCTGCACACACACACACACACACACGCACGCCCCGCCGGTAACTGAGTCGCTTCTGTTCCCATCTCATTTCCTGGCCGACGTTAATAGATTAACTCGCCAAACATGAAAGCGGCGCTCATTGTGTGCGGCTGTGTGAAGGCAGCCACCCCGTGAGGTGGCTTTATCGTTGACAAGCCGGTCCCGGCCCCAGTCAATAGCTCGTGTTTACATTTCAGGTGACACTATCTGCCCTCCGCGCAGGGCAGGACCCTGCCTGCCAAATTTCCTTTAGCTTTCAAGTTTATCTAAACAAGGATTTCAGAGCTGGAAAGGCAGCGAAACGCATACTAATGACCGAGCGAGGGGAGCTGGGCGAGCTATCAGCAAGTTTATTTGGCTTCGTGGGGAAGCTCTGTGGGTTTTATCTGCTCTTGGCAGTGAGGTTTCGCAGCCCCCCCTCAGCGCGGGCGGCTGCTCCTGGCACCAGCGGGGCCGTGCCTGCAGCCTGGGGACTGGGAGCACTGGGAGCTGCTGGGGCTCTTTGGGGACTTCCCCTTGGGGTGCTTTGAACCCTCGAACCCAGCACGGGCACCGCCAGCCTCCTGCGGGCCCCCAGCATTTCCCAGGCTGGGCTGCTTTCTCTTCCGATGCGCTCAGACACCTCGTTTCACCCCAGCCTGTAAATGTGGTGTTTTTTACCAAACCTTTCAGCAGAACTTTTGAGCTCCGGCTTTCCTGCAGGAAGTAAAACCGAAAAAGAACCAAAAATAAAGCCAAGGGAAGCGGTGGCAGGACACGGACACCGCAAGGAGTGCATATAAGCGTGGGCAGGGCTGTGCCTGGCAGCCAGGGGCGTCCCCCTGAGCCCCCCCTGCAGCCCCTGCCCCTAACCCTAAATTCGCTCAGTGCCCTGCGAGGGGCCACAGCCTCGCCCGGCGGCCAGAGGAGCGCATCGGGAGCTGGTGCTGTCACGACAGGCCCCGATTACCCGGTCCTTTCACAAGCAAAGCTCCCGTTGACCTCACCCTCATCCACGGGATCTGCTTGGGCAATACCCGTGCCGCCCAGCCCAGGCTCTGGGCTGCGCTGCCGCGGCCGGGGGCTGCCCAGGCAGAGGCGCCCGGCGGGTGGGAAGCTGCTGGGGATGTGCCACGACCTCGTGCTGGCACCGAGCGAGGGCCTGAGCCTCAAAAGCTGAACCTTTCTCCTCCATCCCCCCAAACTTAGGACAGGAGGGGTGAGAGGGGTAATGGGTACGACCGGCAGCAGAGGCAAGGTCATTTTGGCTTGGGAAGGGGCCGTGGACTTCCCTCGAGGTCCCAGGCAGGTTTCCCATGGAAAATCCCATAACCTCTGAGCTCACAGGTACCCACAGTAGGGCAACCCCCAGACAGCCCCGTGGCAGCAGGGGCAGCTCAGGGGAGCTGAGCTGAGGCTTGGAGCCAGGTCCCTGTGCCAGGACAGCCCCAGCTCATCACATCGATCTGGCCACGAGCTCGGGACCAACACGAGGAGGAGACGAAGGGATCAGGCCTGGGACTCCCTGGGGTGGGTGCTCACCACCTCCCGAGCCCCCCAGCACCCACCTGCCCTCCCCTCCCAGGGCAGCAGCTCAGCCCCGGCTTCGCTGTGCGCTGTCTAATTATAGATATTATATTGCAAATGGCTTTTGGGCCTGCTAATGGTATTACTGGTGTTATTCTTCTACGTGTTAATTATAACCAATTTGTTTGGGATGCCTTCCCAGTTTTCGGCTGTAATTGCTCTCCCCGTTCCCCGGTGGCTGTGACTCAGCAGAAAGCCGGCAGTTTCGCTCCGGGATGGGATGGGGATGGGGATGGGATGGGGATGGGGATGGGATGGGATGGGATGGGAATAGGGATGGGATGGGGATGGGGATGGGGATGGGGATGGGGATGGGATGGGGATGGGAATAGGGATGGGATGGGGATGGGGATGGGGATGGGGATGGGGATGGGGATGGGGATGGGGATGGGATGGGGATGGGGATGGGGATGGGGATGGGGATGGGGATGGGATGGGGATGGGGATGAGGATGGGATGGGATGGGATGGGATGGGATGGGATGGGATGGGATGGGATGGGATGGGATGGGATGGGATGGGATGGGATGGGATGGGATGGGATGGGATGGGATGGGGATGGGATGACTGCCGCTCTCCTCCTGCCAGCAGCCTCCGGGGGGCTGCGGAGGGGCTGCGGGGGGGCTGCGGGAGCGGTCCCGCAAACCCGTCAGAGGGCTCCGGTGGCTGGAAGCCTCCGAGGCTCGGCGTGACTAAAGGCTGAGCCAAGCAAATAGGGAAATATTAAGCGGATTGTTTTCTTTTTATTATTGCTAAACTCTAAAGAAGTTTGCTCTCCCCTCTCCCCAGCGCTGACTGCAGATAAGTTATTTGGAAAGCGAGTATTTCACCAGAGCAGCCATTCAAGTAGCCTAATACACACATTAGAGTCTATTTGCACTTAAAAGAAGTGGGAGGTATTAAATCAGCCTCTGGCCAGATAGTCATTGTATAAACAAGAGCTGTTAACTCCTACTTGATAGCAGCGATAGCAAGAGAAAGGAAAACAGCCCTGCAGTGTCACGACCAACCTGACACAACACGCTTTAGGTCTGGGGAAAGGGAAAAAAAAAAAAAAAAAAAAAAAAAAAAAGGAAGCAAAGCAAAGCAAAGCAGAGCCCGCAGAGTTCAGCACGGCCCGGGCCCGGCTGCTGCTGCGGGGGGGCTGCCGCTGCCGGGCTCCACCGGCTCCGGGCAGAGCCGCAGCCCCCGGAGCCCCCCGCACGGTGCCCGGTGCTTGGAGCCCGGAGCCCGGTGCCACTCGCCCGGTGCCCGGTGTCCTCCTCCCGGTGCCCAGAGGCCCCCACCCGGTGCCCGGAGCCCCCCACCCGGTGCCCGGAGCCCCCCACCCGGCACTGGGGCGATGCCGACCCCCGCAGCCGGGGGTGCCCGGACCCCTCTCCCACAGCCCTGGGGGGCTCTGCGCGGTGCCAGGCGGGACAAAGAGGCCGGGGGAGAGCGGAGAGGGGCCGGGGGGAGCAGAAAGGGGCCGGGGGGAGCCCCTGATGTGCCCGGCCCCGCAGCGCTGCCCTCCCGCCCGGCCCCATCCTCATCCTCCCCCAGCGCTCAGCACCGCGGCTGCTCCGAGTTTGCTCAGTCCCCGAGCCGAGCACTCTCGAGCCGTTCTCTGTGGCTAAGCAAATGTCACAACAAGCTGCCCCCCGTGATTTGGAGAGCTTTTCGGCAGGAAGCCGTTCGCCACCGATACGCCAGAGCCGCGCGCCTTTGTCTGGGGCTCAGCCTGGGCCGGGTTTCAGCGGCAGCTCAGCATCGGTTTCGGTCGCAGCGAGCATCTCCCGGGTAGGAGCCGTGTTGTGGTCTCCCTTTGGAGGAATAATGCCTATTCAAGCCCGTGGCAGCGATCCCACCGCTCGCCCCAAGCCGCTGCTGCTGCCTCTCGTGGGGCTCTCCGCTCTCACGGGTGGGCCGGGGTCGCTGCCCCGTGGGTGGGCAGCACCCCTCCGCCCCAGCACACCCCAGTCCTCGGCTCGATAATCCCTGCTTCACAGCCTGACCCTAAATCGGGTGATTTAGGTGATTTAGGACCGAAGCAGGGAGCTTTTGGGACTCACTCCGAGCTGCCCAGCACACCAGGAGCCGCTGTGAGAGGCACGAGGCGGCTTCTGGTCACCCACGGGTGACTCAGGGAGCCCCACGGTGGGGCAGAATGGGCTGAGGGGGCTGCAGAAAAGCTGCAAAAAAGCTGCAGAAAAGGACAGCCCTGACTTCACACCACCCGGCCCATCTCCACACAGGGCCAGCCTCGTGCAGCTGCTGAGGATTTTCCATTCTCTTCGTCCCCCCTTCAGCAGAGCAGAGGGAGCCCGTGCCCAGGTGCGTGGCAGGCTCAGGGCTGGCCCTGCCTGGGCTCTTCCCATCCCACACGAACCAAGGCCCTGCCAGCGCTTTCCAGCAACCACAAAACCACATTTCCATCACCAAAAACGGGACGCAGTGCCCAGCACGGGGCACAACCTGACGGGTGGCTCTCCAAAGCGCCGCGCACAGCCGGGTACCCGCTGCCCCCCAGCCTGCAGCGTGCCGGGCTCCGTGCAAGGGGGGGCAGAGCCAAGGCCTGGGGAGGGGGGGGGAGCTGTCAGCAGGACCCCCAGCCCCCTGACACGCCCCTGCCCAGCCCCGTACCACACACAGGCCGTGCGAGGAGCCGCCGGGGGTTCAGGATGCCCCGGCGCGCTGGCGGGGCTCCAGCATTGTTTGGGCTGAGTTGCGCTCGCCAGCCTCATGCGAACGCCAGCTGGAGCGCGGGGCTGAGACAAAAGCTTTGCTTTGCCCCAGCAACCCATGGCGCTGGGCTCCCAGTGAAGCGACAAACAATTCCGTGCTGCCTGCGGGAAGATGGGAGGGCTCGCATCAAAGCGAGATGGAAATGGGAGACGGAGAGACCCCCGTCACCTCCCGTCCTCACCGCCGCCACCGCCGCCGGCGGGATGGGTGCTGGTTTGGAGGGTGATGCCGCCCAGGTGTCCCCTCCTGCAGTGCTCAGTGGGGCAATGCCCAGCTCCAGCAGTCAGGATCCTGCTCCAAAGGGCTGCAGGAGCAGCAATACTCATGGCCCGGCCTTCAGAGCCATCTCTTGTCTCAGCTGAGCGCCAGGCTGCTCGCAGGAGCTGCGGGCCTGCACCGCGCTCTCCCTGCTTTCTGCTCTCCTCCCAGCACATCCCCAACATCTTAAAAAAAAAAAAAAAGAGAGAAAAAAAGAAAACAACCCACAGCTTCCTGAAGGCTCCACAACAGAGAGAGATGCTTCTGTTGCTCAATCTGTTGCTGGTCTGGAGCTGAAGCATCGCACTCAGAAGCACTTCACCGAACACGAGGCGCGCACGCACAGCCGGCAGCCCTAGCAGCGGGCGCTGATGCTGCTCTCAGCTGGGAGCACCCCGGGGCAGCACCCAGCACCCACCGGCTGCAGAGAGAAGCCCTGGGGTGCACCGGGACCGATGTGGGTCCTGGGAACGGGGACGTGGTTCTGGGCTGCCAAGGGGCTGCTCCACTGGGGGTGGAGGGGAGCAGCGAGGCGCAGTGACCCCGCAGAGCCCATCGAGAGCACCTGCCTTGCCACCTCCCCGCCTCGAAACACACCAAGATTTCAGGTTTCTGGTTTTGCCCGAAGGTCTCCCTTAAAGCTCCCCACCGAGCAGTGCTGGAGGGGCCGGGGCTGTGGCCGTGCTGCCCCACAGGGCCGGGGGGGCAGCGCCCGGTGCCCCAGCGCGCGGGAAGGGCGCTGGGAGCAGACAGGCACAGGCTTTGTTCCAGCCTGAGACAAGGAGAATGCTGTTGGTTTGCTTTTAGACAAATGAATGGATTTCACTGTTTGACCAACACTCATGAGAATGCCAGTCAGTGCAAATTTGGCAGGAGGGCTGACACTTGTCAGCTTTGGTTTATAACCAGAGAAAAGGAGCCAGCTCTCCGGAGGAGAATGACGTGCGCGCGTCGCTCTGCGTGTTTGTTCTCGGAAGAATGTGTGGCAACAGCAGATCAAGCAAATACTTGGGACCGCTACATCACGGAGGACTTTGTCAGCTCGCCGGAAAGTTTTAGAAAGGCTTCACACTCGTTAGAGACAGCCAGGGCACTGCCTGGAGCCCGGGCAGAAACGCAGCCGCGTGGGCTCTGTGAATAACAAGCGGCATTGCTGCGGCGTCCCGAGGGAGCGGCAGCCTGGCCAGGAAGGCCCCCGGGGAGCGATTTGAGCAAGCAGCGGGGTCACCCCCATGGCCCCCCCCGAGCTGTTGTGGGCACTGCCTGCGTTTCAGCCCCCCCAGGAGCCGGGCAGAGCCCCTGCAGCTGCTGCAGGATGCAGCCAGGGCTGGGCGCGTTGGCAAAGCAGCCTGAGGAGGGCAGGTGCTGCTCGTGGCCCCCGGGGGGGCACCGCCAGGATCACCGCTGGGACACAGGGAGGGCCCCCAGCCACTGGCAGCCTGCACCGAGCAGGATCTGGCCCCAGATCCTTGCACCCCCCCGGGCAGGGTCTCTTTCTGTTTAAAGAAATCTCCTTGGCCACATTTCCTGCGCTAAAGCCCAAGCTGGCAGACAAGACAAACACATGCAAGTGGCCTCGTTTGGGTTTTTAAAGGCTCTCCAGCCTGTAAAAGTGATCCGGGGTTTCTCTGCCAGCCGGGGCAGCTCTCGGCAGCATCTCTTCCAGGCGGTTCTTCCCCAGAGCCTGCAAAACGGCCCTGAGCAAACAGCCCAGGAGAGCTCCGGGTGACTCACTGCAGGCACTGCACGAACTCACCCCGCTCGCCACGGGCAGCAATCGCCTTCCCCTGGCTTGTTTGGAGCAGGGTTTAGGGACACGGGACTCGCTGCTGAGTGCAGTGGGAGCTGTGCAGCCGGCCGGAGGGCAGCTCCTTTCTTTTCTCCCCGCAAGAGATTTTCTCCGAGGCACGGCCAAGCCCCGGCTGCGACCTGCGGTGCCGAAGCTCGTCCTGCTCGGTGCTGACAGCCCAGGCTGGTGCCGCAGCCCGGCTTTGCTGCGGTTCGGGGTGGCCCTCGAGGAGTTGGGGCTTGGTTGGCTCCACCCAGCCCCTAATGAGTGTTTGCCTGCAAATTTGGCACGCTGGGCAGCTTCTGCTCGGGAGCTGCCCCAGTCTGGGAGAGATAAGGGTGGTGCAGGGCAGCCGCGGGGCAGGATGACGGAGCTGTTTGCACGGAGCTCCTCTGATCTGCCCAGCTCTGCTGTGGCTCCCCGAGCAGCCAGTAACAGCGCGGGTCATTAGGGGTGCTTTTCCCTTCGGTAACCTCTCTCAAGTCAAAGGAGGCCAGGAGGTTTCGTGCCTTCCCCGCCCTGCACAACGAGGCTGTGGCCGAGCCAAACGCAGCCCTGAGCCTGGACACGGCCAATTCACGAGGCTGCACGGGCACGGTGCTCCCCATCATGGGCTGGGCAAGCTCGTGGGGTGTTCCCGGCACCCCCTCAGGTCTCGCCCACCTTTGGGTGCCTCTGATATGGGCGCAGGGAGGTGCCCAGCCTCGTGGAGCAGACCTGTGGAGGATGAGGAGGGGCAGGAGCTGGCCCTCTCCTGGCTCCGTCTGCCTGAGCGGCTGGGGAGGAAGGAGGAACGAGCAGCTCCAAGGCTCCCAGGGGGTCTTGATTTCCATGTGCAGGGCAAGAACCCATTGCAGGACCCAAAGGCAGCCCCAAAGTGGCTTTTCCTCTAGCAAACGGGGTCTGGGGGGTGGCAGGGGTGGTCTGGTTGCTCCAGCAGCAGTCCCAGCAGCCTCCTGCTCGAAGGGATCACCAGGCCCTAAAACAGCTCGCTATCATTAGTTACATCTAATTGAAGGTGTTTTGAATGCAACCTCCACAACACACAAACCGAACGGGAAATGACATACCATCAAATTAATGCCCCCAAACCATGATAAATGGCTGGTTAGATGATTAATGTTTCTATTTCTTGTATTAAGAGAGAACAATGCCGCTCGGCCCAGCATTTATCTGCGCTGCCTGCAAAAGGTCGCCGGGCATTCCTGGAATAAATGGGATTCTCAGCCCGCTCCTATGCCCTCAGGTACCCCGTGCTCAGCCCTCCCAGGCTGTCCCTGTCCCCTTCCCACATCCCTGCCAGCCCCTTTGCTGCTGACACCCCAAAACCTTTCCCTGCTGGTCCGTGCGAGGAGGCCGCTCGTCAGAGCCGGGGCGGATTGCAGGAGGGTTCTGACATCTGAGAGGACTCGCTGCTAGGCCGGCGATTTTATTAAATCATTAAAAGACACTGCTCTAATAGCTCCAGAAACATCAACTTTTCATGTGGCTGGGGCGGCTCGCTGCGCTGCGCCTGGAAACGGCCCCGGTTCTCCGCCGGGTTCAAAGCCGTCTGCCTTCTGATACACCGCGTGTAATTAGAGGTAATTGGAGCCAGCGCCTTCAAAGGAGCCCGAGGAGCAGCAGAGCAGAGGCGCTGGCTGCACCGACCCGCACCGCCGGCCCCTGGGCACCGGCACCGGCTGCGCCCTGGTGGTGCCGTGGGACCCCCGGTGGTGCCATGGGACCCTTGGTGGTGCCATGGGACCCTCGGTGGTGCCATGAAGCCCTGGTGGTGCCGTGGGACCCCTGGTGGTGCCGTGGGACCCCCAGTGGTGCCACAGAGCCCCGGTGGTGCCACAGGAGCACGAGGGGAGCCCAGCAGGGGATGGAGCCTGGTGGCGAAGCCGGCGCAGCTCCGCACGGTGCAGCCCGCGCATCCTGCAGCTTGTCCCGACAAGGCGCCGTTTGTGTGCGGAGATTAAAGTCTCTTGTTTAGTAGCAGGGAAATGCAAATGCTGTCGAAACAAGCTGTTAATTGTTAAACCGCATTATTTAGGGGTAATAATCGCTGGAACACCTTGTACTGCTAAAATGAGGCCAAGAGTTCTCTGGTCATGGGCTCCGAAAGGGGAGGATGTGCCTTGTTTACGAGCTGGGTTTAATGAAAACTAGTAGGCAAAGACATGGGGAATGGGGGAAAAAAAAAAGAAGAAGAAAAAAAAAAAAGCAGGAAATGAGCAAAGTGTGAAAGGAGAGGTCAGAGGGAACAGCTCTGGTGGTGGCACTTCCCTGTTGGCCTCCTGGGTGGGCGCAGGCACCCACTGACGGGCGCTGGCTGCCCCCCCCCCCCCCCCCGCAGCTGGGTTGGGGCAGAAAAAGGGAAAACAGGGATGGAGAAGGAGATGCCAGGGATGGAAAAGGTGATCCCGCTGATGCAAAGGCTGATCCCGCTGGCTCAGCATCAAGGTGTTCGCAGGCGCAGGCACCTCTGCGTGAGGACAGGGATTTCCCAGCTGGCTGTCCCGGCGGGAGCAGGCGCCCTGTCCTTGCTTAACACCGAGCCCCCTGTGATCCTGCTGCGTTTTGCATTCGTTTGCGAGCGAGCCAGGCCTGCAGGCAGTTGTCACGGCGTGCTCGCCTGCGGGCTGGGTGCGTTCAGAGCCTGGGTGAGCTGGCCTCTCTCCGAGCCCCGGTGGCTTTGCCAAGGCTGGCATCATCCTCGGCAGCTCCAAGCCATGGGAAATCCCAGCGGGAAGGCTGGGGAGCAAAGCTGGCTCTGCCCGGCACTGGGCGATGGAGCAAAGCCCCAGGGCACTGTCCCCAAAATCCAGCACCCACAGCCCACCCCGTTCCCTGCGGCGGAGGGGCGTGGGCACGCTCGTGCCGCTGTTGGTGCTGCGGGGTGCGTGCACAGGGCTCCCGGACCCACCGCGCAGAGCCGAGAGCTGTGCCAGCCCCCAGCTCCCCAGCTTCACACCGGGAGCAGGCGTTGGCAGCCGCTGCTCTCTCCCCATCCATGCCCTCGTGCCAGGGGCTGAGCTGCTGGAGCTGTTTCCTACCCAGCTGCAGCAGGAGCGAGGGGAGAGGTTGCCCAAGCCAGCCAAAAAGGGAGCCCCGGCCACGCCGCGGCACCTTTGCACTGGAGCAGAAACGGTGCAAAATGCCCCAAAGAGCCACCGTGCAGGGAAAACACCGCAGTGAGGTGCAAATACAGGAGCCTCTGGGTTGGGGGAAGGTGGACGAGCCCTGGGCAGGACGCTGCTCGCTCCAGAGCCAGGGCTCCAGCAGCCGGGAAGCGATGTGCGGCTGGGACTGCCTTCAGCACGGCTGGGGCCATGTGCAGGATGTAATTTAAGCTCCAGCTCAGGGTCCGAATGTTCTCCAAGCGTGGAGGTTTTGGCACCGGCGTTTTGGTCCAGTCCCAGCGTTCATGGCAGGTTGGATAACCGTGTGAGGGCGAGGCAGGGGGAAAGAGAGAGAGAGAAAAAAAAAAAACACAACTCTCAACAGCTCTTCCAACAGTGGGAAGAACCAAAGCACATTTTGGCTCCACAAACTCTCCAAAAGTTATTTCCCTTTAGATCTGGAACAGGCTTTTGAACAACGCTCTTCAATTTAGCTCTTTATTAAAACAAAGCCATGCTCTGGCACATCCTCGCCGAGCTGTGGTGCCCGGCAGCAGAGGTCCCTGGGTCCCGGCACCCCTGGATGTGGGGCACAAAGAGAGGTCCCTGGGTGCGTATTTAAATCACCTGCTGCTGTGCTGGCTTTCTGGCCCTGTATATCTCTAACTACTCCAAAGTTTATGGTTTGCTGCAGCATAAAGGACCTTTTTTCCCCTGGAATACCTGTTTTCCCAACAATTAGTCCTGCTGGCTGGAAGAGCACGGGGGAAGAGCTGGAGACAGAGATGAACCCAACCACCAAACCCAAACCGCAGCGCCCCATCCCCGGTGCTTTTGGGAGCCCCCAGCCGAGTGAGGCAGGGTCCAGCCCGGTGTGTGGGGTTGGTTTCCCCCAGCCCCTCCAGGAGAACAGCGGGGGAATCCCGGGGCTCCCCCCGTGCTGCCCCAGCCCGGCCGTTTCTCGCTCTGACTCAGGCGCCTCCTGCACGGTGCCCGCTGGAAACTCCCGGGGCTCACGCGGGGCCGCCACGTGCACGGGCACTGCGGGGGGAAACGTCCACGCTGGGGAGGGCGAGATGCAGGCAGACCCCGGTCCCAAAACCCTATCCCCAAAAAAACCACTCGGGGCCAAGAGCCTCAACGAGATGCTGGGGCTGGGGCATTATAGGGGCAGCCAGCCCCAGCTCAGCCCCGCTGTGGTTGCCCCGGGCTGTGCCCGTGCTCTCTGTGGCCTCGGATGGCTCGTGCTGGAGCAGAAATCCTCTGCACCTCGGCACCTGAGGAAATCCCAAGCAGCAGCCCCAGCGTGGCTGAGTCAGCGGGGATTTACGGGTGCGCAAACAGCCCGGACCCGGCGGCTGGCTGCGTTGGGGACAGGGCACAGGGGAGGTGACCTGGGGCGGGACGGGCACAGCAGGGACTTTGTGCCACCCCTGTCACATCACCCCGCAGGCCCGCTGCCCTCAGCTCAAAGGCAGGACCCGCATCCAAAGAGAGACCCCGCTGCTGGTAGGGGAGCGGGTCGCATCGCTGGGGCACGACGAGCACCGTGCCCGGCCCCAAAGGGCAACCAGGGCTCGAAGCACCCGCTGGGGGCTCCACCAAGCCCCCTGCCCACCAGCCAAAGCCCCCGAGCCCGTGTCTCACCCCCCGAGGAAGCATCTTCCCCCTCGAAGCCTCCCCTCGGTCCCCCCACGCTGCCACCCTGCACCTCCCCGAGGCGGGCTGGGAGGCTCCTGCTAATCACCTACAACCCATTAAGTCGTCGGCCCCGACTGCTGGCCTGCTCCTTTTGCAAGGAATTAGGCCTCCATAAAATCAAACAGCATGAATCTTAAAGATTTACACGGTGCTTTTTTAACAGTTTTCAGTATATTTCAATAGTTAATAAAACTAAATGCTGCTTTGTGTAAAAGGTAATAGATTACAATCGGGTGTATTTTACTAGCACTCAGTGTGTTCATCTAACACCTAATACGTTAAAGTTGGAATCTATGAAAAGCACTTTGTGGAGATTAAAAGCAGATTTATCACAGATGTGCCTCAACATTATGCTTGGCTTGAACCATTAGACTCCTGGAGTTTAAAGGTTAGGCTTTAATGACTTCAAGGAAGTCGGTTACTTTTTAAAGCTCTAAATAAGCAGCTAAGATACTAATGCCATTTACAAAACAGGGAAGACTGGTTAAGAGCTGCTCAGAGGATGCCTGAGTTACCACTTCAATGTCTGCTCCCCAGCTCGCTTTGAAGCAGATACAGCCCAGCGCAGCAGTTCAACCCTCATGCAAATTAATAATACGTTATTTGCTAGATGAAAGTGGTTCCTTGAAAAATTTTGGTGGCGGAGCTTGGCTTCCACGGCTGCGCTCCGCAGGCCTTGTGGTGAGGGAGCAGGGGGGCCGGGGGTCACCCTGCCCGGCTGCTGCTGCAGGACGGGGACACGCCGTGTGTCCTCAATGAGCAAACACCCCACGGAGGGGAGCAGCAGCTTCAGCTCCTGTGTTTCCCCCTTCACCAGGTCCCCAGAAGGGTTCACGGCACGGCCGTGGCTCCCCATGCCCAAACCCTGCTGCTGGAGCCGTGGCCAGGTCCTGCCTCCGCTGCTGTCCCCAAGCCACTTGCCACCATGTCCTCGGGTGGGTGCCCGCCGGCTGGTGGCTTGGAGATGCCCTGGATGGGTTTTTTTCATCCACTGGGGGATCGGATGATGCTGACACGCATTTTGCAGAGCTGCGATGATTAATATCGAGACGCTGTGGGTGAAATCCCTGCGTGGCGTAAGCCAGCCTGGAAGCGGTGAGCTTCCGACCGGGCAGCACCTGAAGCCCAGCAAAAGGCTGAGGAGAGGCACCCGGCCCCTGCGCCCTTTTTGGTGCTCCCCATGCCTGGCACCACAACCCCAGCCCCTTTGGGGCAAATGCCCTGCCAAGATCCAAGCGAGTGCATTCGGCACAGCTCCCCGGCAATGCCAACCACAGAGAGATTTATTTACAGGGCTTTACTTTACGTGACTGGAGCTGGGCTTTGCTTTGCCCCTGGGAATGTCCCCGGGCCCCGCAGACGCAGGGCACACAGGGCACGCACACGAGACGCCCGCCCTGCCCACCGGGTGTACTCGTAAGGTGACTGCACAAACTTATCTCGGCAGTGCCTTAAAACAACCCCTTTATTGATCTTAATAAATACTTTATCTTTATGCTCTAACAAGGTGTATATTGTCATGCCTTCTGTCCCCAGGGCATTGACTCTAATTAAGCACTCGTAGGGGTGCTTAAAATTTAACCCCGGTGACGCGAAGCCTTCAAGGACACGCCGAACACGACACGTCTGGCAAAGGACTCAGTGATCGGTGCCAGCCTGAAGCCCTCCTGTGGCTGCCCTGAGCTCGGAGCAGGGGCATCGAGGTCCCCCCAGGTCTTGGAGAAGCCACAGGGCACGCGTGTGCATGTGGGTGTTTGGGGGGTGCTCGGCAGGGGAGCGGCCAGGTTCAGCTCCGAGCGGGCTTTTACGATCCAAAACTTTAAGGGAGAAACCCCCAAAAACGACCCAGAAGCGCAGCCTCTTCTTCCAATAGCTGTCGACACGTTATATTTTAGCAATTGTGGTAATTTGTCCGGTATGTTCGTCCTTTTTCATCTTCCTCATTTTCAAAGCGATGTTACACAAAGGCAGGGAGAGGAGTTACCGTTCCGGGGTGGTGTTTGCAGCCCGGCCCGTGGGCAGTCCTGCTCGGCGGGGAGCTGCTTGGTGGGTGCTCTGGGGCTGATGCAAGTGGAAACAGCCTGACCCGCAGTTGCAGCCCGTACGGAGCTTTCAGCTCTTTGATGGGATCTTTGAAGTCACCCCGAGATGCTGCAATTAGCAAGAAATGACTCGTAGCGCTCAGACTTCGCATTTGAAACTCTTCCCAGCCAGAATTAACCAGTTGCTAAAGGTTTTCCATTTTGCAACGACTGCCCGGATTGCAATTGCAAAACGTTAACCTGCCGTAACGCCACGGCTTCAGAAAATAAAGGAAACCATAGGACCTCTTCAGAAACTGTAAAAAAAAAAGAAAAGCAGCCCTCTGAAGAGCAGATATTCCAAACGTGGGTGAGTTATTTGATTGCCACATGCGTACATGTCACCAAGTCAAGGTCTCCAGCTGCAAAAGGCTGGCACGCCACCCGAAAGGCTTGTGCTGTGCAGGGGGATTGTCAGAAACTGGGCTAAAAAAGGGTGCTTGGGCAGCCCCAGGCTATGAGGGGCTGTGAAACAGCACCACGAGTGGGGCAGCTTTGTGGGGGTGCATCTCAGTGGTGTTTGGGGTGACACCAGGGTTTGGGGTGATGGTGGTGTCAGTAGCAGACGCTTTCTGTGGGGCTGAGGTGTGAGCCACCCCTGTTGGTAAGGGCAGGGGGGCTGATATCTGTTGGGCTGGGCCCGTAGGAGCAGGATTTGGCCCCAAAAGCTCTCTCCACACCAGCCCAGGAGCTGTGCACCCTGACCTCGCCACCAGCTTCTTGCTTTGGGAAGCGTGAGCCAAACCTGGGGCCGTGCAGGAGTTGGGGGACAACAGGACCCACACCTCCCTGTGCCCCATAGCCAGCACTGGGGGGCCCTTTGCTGCCCTGCCCCGGGGTGTCACGCCAACTGGGGGCCCAAATTTCCTCCAAAAGTGGAGTTTGGGCAGCGGGGAGGAGGTGACGCCGGCATCACCACCCTGCCCGCTGCGGTGCGCTGGGAACCGGCGCTTTCGCCCAGCTCTGCGGGTGGGAATTTGCATCGGTCCATCATTAGGCAGCAGCTCTTATTTAAGGCAATAAAGGTGCTTAATTTCATAGGGAAAACTTAATGGAGCACTTAGTTCCCATGCACTGCTTCCCTGACATTTTATAGTCTCTGAAAGCACGGCTTACTAATGGCAGAAGCCTGCATCCCCACGTCCTCCTGACCCCCTCAGGAAACAAAATAAAGCCATTTGGAAAAAAAAGAGCAGGTGTTGAGGAAAAGTCAGAAGATGCAAATTCCTTCTTCTCATTAATTATTGTATTTATTCCATGATTCCACCTGTTCGTGTGACGTCTCTCCCTCACAGAGACTTCTCACAGCAGATTAAAGTGCACTTTTATCATTATTCTGAAAGGCATTTCATAAGGGAACATTAGTTCTCCTACATTATTCTCGCGTGTTATAAAAAGTGTCTTTTTAAAATATTAGACAGCAATCGAGATTAATTTCAGCCACATCAAACACGCACGGCTGGCTCGCTGCAGCGCCCGTCCCCACCGCCACCCGCTCCTCCGGGCGCCGGCACTGAGCTCGGGGCTCTGAGCTCTGCTTTGGGCATGGCCCCGGCCCTGCTCCGCTCCTGGTGGTGCTGAGCAAGGCTCTGTGAGCTCCGGGGGAGCAGCACAGAGAGGTCTCGAGCTTGAGGATGAGTGGGAGACAGCCCACAGAGGGACCCCAGATGGACATCCTCCATCGAGCGCATGGATGCTGCGGGTGCCGGGATCCCAGCTGTGCCGTGGTTGGATCCAGGGAAGGTTGCTCCTCCGTGATCCACCCCAAAAGGAACAGGATCCCTTTGCTGGCAGGACTGCAGCCCATCCCCACTGCAGGAGATGCTCAGACCTCGCCGGCGGGACTGCTGGTGGCACAGCCTGGGGGGATAGCGCACGGCGACACCCTGTGCGCACCACGGCGAGTGGAAAACCCCAAGTCACCACCATTTCCTCCTGGCAACAGAAACTTGTAACCCACATTCATTTTCGGCCGAAATCATTTCCATGGGAGCAGCGAGTTTACGGCGCTTTTAAATATAAATCTTGCCTTCTTTATCAAGTTGGCAAACAGGGCGCTGGCACCCAGACACTGTGGGCACTCGGGGCTGTGGCATTTTATCGCCGCACATCAGAGCGCAGCAATCTCCCCTCCTCGCTGCCCGAGGGGCCGGATTCAGCGCTGCCTCGCTTAGCATTCAAGCCACATCCTCCTCTTGGAGGACCTATCAGCCAGATACCTGAAAACACATTTTCAACTCCAGCGAGCAATTGACTTTCAAAGCTTGTGATGCTTGTCAGCGTGTCTCCTAGGGCAACAAACAAACTCCGGAGAGCAGAGCGAGCCGCGCTTCCTGCAGAAGAAAAAGAGCACGGAGGTAGAAGAAGATTCTGGTTGTATTTTAATGCTATTTATGGGCTGCGCAGGGCTCGGAGAAGAAAGAAATGCAAAAAGTTTGGTCTGTTGTGCTAGGTGATGCCCTGTCGTGTTACATCTTCCTGCCCGTGCGCCTGCGGGTAGCAGGGCGGTGCTGGCACCCACGCCTGGGCTGTGCAGGATCAGTCCTTGCACAGGACCCCACAAAAAAGCAACATGTGGAAGGAAAGCTGGCCCGAGCTGGAGGGACACGGGGTGCTCTGGGGTCTGTGTCCTGTTTTGCCCAGTTTTGTGAGCACACGGGTGAGGCGCACGGCGTAGAGGGACCCGCAACATGGGGCACATGGGAGTGGGGCAGCACTCAGGGCTCTGTGTGTAGCAGCAATGCTGGGGGGCAAAACCCTCGCAAACCTCACCTGGAGATATTTATCTCAAGAGCAAAAGACTGCGGTTTGGGTCTGTCTCTATGTGTTTCCTCCTGAAGCCAAAACCCAGCCATGAATGGGATGGCCCGAGAGCAGCGCCTCGACCCTTGGGTTTTGGGAGCTCCTGGTTCCACAGGTGTGGGACATGGGGCTCCCAGCTGGACGATGGCCTGGCCCATGGGGTGCCAGGGTTCTGGTGCCATGCATAGGCAAGGGATGAGGAGGGCAGGGGAGGTGACACCGGTCCCAGCTGCCCATGGGATTCCCAAACCCCATGGGATTCCCCCTCACCCTCTCCGCTTCCATTTCTATGAAGCATCAGAGTGCTTCATAGTGCTTTTTCCCAACATCAAGTGCAGGCTGAGCGCTCCTGTTTGCCACGAGTTTTGTTAGCTCATTAAGACATCAAACAGGCACCCAAAGGCGCTGCAGCTCGCACCGCATCCCCGATCCGGAGCGCGCGCGGAGCTGCGAGGAGCAGGGGAGCGGCGGGGGCACCATCTGGGCAGCCCCCTCCCGTGCCCAGCCAGTCAGGAGGAGCAGCTCCCACGCTCTCCACGCCACGGCTGCGATCTCCCGTGCCTAATGACGCCCATTTATATGTCAGCGTTATTACACGACTCATCGCCGGGTGACACGGAGTCTCGGCGAAGTTCCTGTTATTATGGAGATCTCTATTACCGGGCTACCCAGGCATGAATCAGCCAGCGGCTCGGGAGCACTGGGTGTAGAGCAGGAGCCGTGGCTCGGATGGGTTTTGCAGGATGAATGCGTCCTGCTGAGCCCTCGCTTGCCGTGGGATGGGGGTCCCAGCCCCGGGGGCATGGGGAGCTGTGGGGTGAGGCAGTGGGGTCAGCTGGAGCTGGCTAAACGCGGCGCTGAAACGCTTAAATCACAGGTTATAAAATACAAGGCAGGGGGTGTGAGGGGGCAGACAATTGAAAAAAAAAAACAAAAAAAAAAGCTGAGGTTTGCCTTGGCGATGCTGCCTGGAAGTGCTGACAAAGCTGCTCCTGACAAAGCCCCAGCAGGAGGGGGGGAGCTGTCTCTTTGCTCTGCCTGTCTCCCGCTGAACAAGGATCACTTTTAATGGGCTGAATACATACAACATACAGCTGACAACAAAGATGTTAGACTAACCTAACAAGAGAGTGAAACAGAAACAGCACACAGTGAGTAATTAGAATCTAATTAATTTGCATTTCACAAGAGAGTCAGAGATGTCAGAGGGAGGAAAAAAAATAATAATAATAATTCCCAAAGATTAAAGGGCTCGTGGAGAAGGGAGAGGGGGCGAGTGGAAGCACTCGGAGCAGCCGGGACCGACCCGCAGCGACCCGTGGAGTCAGCTGGGATGAGCAGAAAGAAAAAGGAGCAGGTGTGACAGTGACAGGTCGGGGAGCAGCGGCGAGCAAAGGAGCCCGTGGGTCAGCAAAATCATGATGGAAATAGCCAAGCAGTGACTTTGCTGAGCGGTGTCCCTTAATTCATGGTGCTCTCCCCCCTCCTCTGCTCGATGGCTTTGCTGGGGGATGAGGAGGGGAAAGGAGGAGACAGCTCCTTCCCCAAATTACTGCTTGCAATGCGTTAATCTTTATGTTCGACACCCTATTTCTTAACGCTGGCTGTTCCCATGAGGCAAGCGATGCGGGATCTACATAACATCAAGGGAAGATTTACAGCTTGTTTCCATAATGATGACACCAGGCAGAGGATTATGCTGTCAGAGATGCCGGCGCATCCACACAAGCCCTAGGGAAGAAGAGCAGCCCTCACCCCGTGGTGCTACCTGATTGCCAGCGCCGCTACCGACAGCCCCGGAGCCCCCTGGATGCTGGGGTGGGATGGGGGGGCTCGGGGTGGGCACCGGGGGGAGTGCACGTGGCCACACCAACCTAAAAAAGAGGTTTGGGGTGAGCCCCAGTGGGGTGTCCCTATGGATTTGGGGCAGGAGGTGCCGGGCAGGCCGACAGGATGGTGATGGCACAAAGCGAGATGGCCGGGAACAAACGGCAAATCCCAAACCTTGCTGGGGTACAGGGGCTGGGGGCAGCCTGGGGACGGGGCTGTAAGAAACTGTAAGCAACATTTCAGCTTGAGAGGAGGTGGCTGAGTTGGGCAAATTACTCCTCTTCTCTTCTCTTCTCTTCTCTTCTCTTCTCTTCTCTTCTCTTCTCTTCTCTTCTCTTCTCTTCTCTTCTCTTCTCTTCTCTTCTCTTCTCTTCTCTTCTCTTCTCTTCTCTTCTCTTCTCTTCTCTTCTCTTCTCTTCTCTTCTCTTCTCTTCTCTTCTCTTCTCTTCTCTTCTCTTCTCTTCTCTTCTCTTCTCTTCTCTTCTCTTCTCTTCTCTTCTCTTCTCTTCTCTTCCCTTCCTGAACTGCCTTGTTCTCCCGTTTAGCCTTGTGTTTGCAATACCAAATCGACGCTATAAACATGCCGACGGGGTATTTATTTTTCTTGAAAGCAAAATAACCAAACAGAACATCAGAAGGGAGGCATTTAACTCAGTCGGCTCCTTTCTTTTGTTGAGAATCAAAGTGATGATTGTTTGAGCGGGTTTATTCCAGACAACCCACCACAGTGGCAGCAAATGTGCTGCAAGCATTGCTCCGGTTGCATCAGCAAGCAGAGAGCGGGATTTGGGGCAGTGTTTTTTGGGGGCATGCAGGGGAGCAGGGAAGCATCTCCTGCTCCCAAATCTGGACCCACAGCCTGCTGGGGCTGCCGAATGCTGTGTGGGGACACCGTGGCAGAACAGCCAGGACAGGTTGAGATAAGGATGCACGTCCTCTGCCAGAGCTCCCGAGGGACCCCGAGCAGGGCATCTCCAGAATCCCGTCCCCTTCCATTTGGGAAGCTCCATCCTTTCTTTCCTCCATAGAAATAAATAAAATAAATAAATAAAATAAATAAATAAATAACAACCCTCCCGGTGATGTCAAAGCCCTTCAGAAAGCAAACAGGCACCCTGCTATATCTGAAGTCACCGGGCAGCCAGCCACAGCCGGGGCGGCAGGATCTAGCCCATAATTTGTAGTGCGAGCGCTACAGCCGTGTTGCCACAATATGATGAGGTCATGAGTCATCTAACCACTGAAACCATCTAACCAGTCCCTGTATTAACTCACGGGCTGGGAAGGGAACACACAAGCACTTAGGTCTGGGGCAGCTCTTCCCCGTGCTGCCCGGGGAGCAGCGGCTCGGGAGGCGAGCGGTGCCGCTGCCGGGGTGCCCGGTGCTGGGGAGGGGGCAGCTGAGAGGTCGAAACCCACGAGCAGCAGGGGCATCCCCTGCCCTGCAGCCACGTTTGGAGGTAATAGGGATGATGTCTTTTTTGGGAAGCTGCCCCACAGCATCACTTTCGGCAGGGAGCGTGGACCCGGTGGTGATGCTGTGCCAGCGTGCTGCTCCTGAGGGAGGGTTGAGCCCCAAAAAAGCCCCGGTGCTGCCCGGGCACTGAGGGGGAGCCGTGATGGAGCTGGGCACCTTGAGCACCCGGGTGCTGCTCCCATCCTGCTCCAGCTCCCCAGAAAGCTGCCCAAGAGGTGGCTGGGGAAGGCGGCAGAGAAATCCCGCTGCCAATTCCACCGGCCCAATTACAGTCCCGTCCTTCAGGGACGTTTGCAAACAAAACAAAGAAGATGGAAGATTAATGCACCGCGTCCCTGACAGCCACGAGTTAGGCGGTGATACATCTCTACCTCTGGGACGTGTGGCAGATCCTATTCATTGTTCCTTTCTCACTTGTCACCGTGCAGATCTCGAGCAGCCGGGGCTGCAAACCAGGGGAAGTTCACAACTTTCCGCCGCGACTCGCCTGCAGATTTGTCAGTTGACTAAAGACCCAAATTACACGCAGTCACCGAGCCCAATCCACTGTTAAAACCTGCATGTGCTGCTGCCGAGATTAGAGATTCACTGTGGTAATTATGTTAATGTTGATGTGTAGACGGATAACTGGCAGCAAGGAGTTGCTCTGAAACGTCTATTTATAGTGCGGGGGAAAAAAATAAACCTCGCCATCTCCAGGCAAACATATGGGCTACCAGAGCAGACAAATTAAGTGGGAGATGAAAGGCGAGGAAGAAGAAGAGGCTGGAGGCACGCAAGAAGCTGCTTCCCATGGGCTGGTGGCACCTTGGTGGCACACCACGCGTCCTGTGCCACCATCCTGTGCCTCCTGTCCCCTGCGGGCTGCTGGGCCGAGCCCACGCTGCCAGCCAGCCTGGTTCTGCCCCCACATTGGCCCCCAAATGTGCCCCAAAATCCCTGGGCTGCAGGAAGGCACCTGGGTGCCCGTGGGACCCTATGGCTGCAGTGCCCCATGCCCAGCATCACCAAACCCAGTGAGGGCACCACTGGCACCGGGCGGGGACCCCGGTCCAGGGGGGGTCCACGGGTGGGCATCCAGGCTTCTCCTTCACCCAGGCGGCTGGCTGTGGTGTAGACACCTCCCAAAATACAATCCTGGCACCTGCATCCCGCGGCGTGGCGCTGAGCGCGGCACAGATGATGCTATATTCCTCAGCTCTCAGCAGGATGTACGATTTAAATTTTTAGCTGTGTGCTAAATTACATGGGCCGTCAGTCAACTCTTTGAGATGTTTTGAGTAGACAGATTTATACAAACACTCAAAGCTCAGTAGACCCAGCGCAGTATCTTTTACACCAGGCGAGGAGGAAATAAATCACGGCTTCCCTTCCCCCGCTCCCACCGCGCTGAAATTTCTCCCCGACATCTTTCAGGCAGGATCACAGAAATTTTTATTTACCGTGGAAACAACCCAAACCCCCAGAGCACCGGGGGATTGTGCATGCCCGTGACTGACAGGCCACCCAGCCTCAGCCAAGGGGAGCGAGCCTGCTGCCACAGGCTGCCCTCGCCCCGCACCACTGCGCCCTGCCCGGACCCTCCAAATCCCCATCTGGCACCGTGGGGGCACCCCCAGACCCCCCCATCCCACAAAACCCCTGGGACACGGCAGGGAAGGGAGCAGGGCTCAGGGCGTTGAGCGGTTTGGGAGCAAAAAAAAAAAGTCCCTGCAGAGGCTCTGACACCTGAAAATGATGTGATTTTTATTTTTTTTTTTAACCGATGCTCTTTTAAATTCCTGGTTGCAGGCTGGCCCAGTGCGCTTTTCCAGGCACAGTGCTATAACATGCCATTAGAAAAACAAAGCGCTTTCTCCACTTGATAGCTGGCCTTTTATTTTTGGAACTGATACATGCAATCACAGTAGCATGGCCCCAGCAATTAGGAAGAAAAGTACTTTTCTTCTCCAGGCCCAATTACCCATCCTGTAATTGACATAATTATTATCTTTCAGTTTTCTAATAATATTTATTGAACACTACAAATTCTCATTCTCGGTGAAGCTGCTCCTGGAGCACAGCAATTTCCAAGCCCTCGTGGGGTTGGCGCTGGGAGGAGAGATCGATACGGCCTCGCACAGCTCCCGGCAGGGGTGGGCAGGGGCTCGCCTCCCCCCAGCCAGCTCCTAGGACCAGAGCCCAGCTCAGGACCCCCCCGAGCCCCTTTTCCAGCACAGGAGCCCCCAAATCACCAGGGACATTGACACCCAGGCAGCAAACTGCATCCTCCTCCTGCTAACTGGCTCCTCACTGGCCAAACACACAACCAAATTTATATATTTTAGCTCAGCACAGTCCTATACAGGGGACGTATATAATGGGCAGCAGTCCAGCTACAAGCCCTAAAGGTCTGGGCGAGAGGAGGGAGGCAGGGAGAAGAGCTAATCCTAGCTGCAGTGAAACCATGCATATTCATTTAAAACAGGAGTAAAAAATAAAAAATAATAAAAAAAAAAATAATTTAAATTTTGTCTGCCTCGGGGCAGCTGTACCATATGCACGGACAAGTTGTGCAGAATTCCTGCATGGAGACGCGTTTGCTGGCGCATCCGTGCCCATCACGGCCACCAGGGCTCTGCTGGGTGCTTCCCATCCCCACGAGCCTGCAGATGGACACCCCTCCACCCCGCTCTGTTCATAAATTCTGGTAAATCCCCAAAAAAACAGCCCCACGGAGCCTCAGCCACGGGCACAGCGGGGACAAAACCAAGCCCTCGGGGCCCGTGTCCTCAGCTGGCGCTTTATCCTCCAAACCACCCACCTCCCCAAACCACTGCTTCCAGCCACATCCCCAAGCCAAGGGCCTCTTCCAGCCACCCGAATCCTACAGACCAGAACACGTTACCCTAACCACAGTTTTTCTTGCATAATCCGGATTATTTACGGCAAGGATCTCCTAATTGTCCCACTTATCTGATAAGTGGGTGCAGGGAAAGGGTGGGTCAGAGCAGCTCTTGGCAGAGCACAGCGGTGTTGGGCATCGGGTGCTGCTTTTTGGGCATCCTCCCAGCTGGAGACGATAACGCCCGATGCTCCAGCCCTGGAGGAGGCTGGGGAGGCCGAGGGGACCACAAACTGCCCCAAATTCACTGCAGCAAAAATGAAAATCTCTCACGGAGAGATTGCTAAAATCTATCCAATGCATGCAGCGAGTTCATCCATCATCCCCTCAACAGACTCTGATCACGTAGAACTGAGCAAGCACGGAAAAAATAAAGCCTTCATCTTCTCCCCACCTTCCTCTTCATCCCAATGCCTCTGTTCGTGCCCGTGCCGCCCGGGATCACCCAGGCAGCTTCAGCAACTCCCCCCGCCAGCAAAGCCATGGCTGTTTTGAGGAGTAACCTCACATTTCCTGCTCCAGCCAGCGTCTTTGCTGAAGTCACAGGGGATGGAGGCCAGGAAGAGCGCGGAGCATCCGCCGGGGAGGCACGGAGAGGGTTTTGGGGGTCGGCCCAGGGCTGGCACCGCGTGGTGGCCGTGCCTCGCCGAGCTGCCCGGCACGGCCGGCTGGAGGACCCTGCTCGCTCTGCCAGGGCAGACAATGCACTCATTGTATTTGTATCTGATTCATTTCATCTACAGGATAAAATTAGAAAATCAGCCTAATTCCCAGGAGCCTTGTTAAATCAATACAACATACATCAAGCAGGAGAGGCACAATGCAAGGCTGAGATAAAATTAGAATGAGTCCCCCTGGGTGGGTTGATATCAGCTCTACATTTCAAAATTGGCAGGCACTTTTGCATAATTTATCAATTACAAACAATTTAATTCATCCAGAATAATGAGTTGCAGGGCAGCTTTTGACGAGTTAAGCAGCACGGAGGCCGATGGACCGGAGGAAATGCCCGCAGTGATGTGGGGCAGGAAAACTGACCCGTGCCAGGGGGCTGCTCCCCTCGGGGACCCTGAATTCCCCACGGGGTGCCGGGGGGACCCAGCCCCGCCAGGCACCATCCCAGGGGTGCCAAGAAGCTGCACGGCAGAGCCAGGCCTCGGAAGATGGTGATGCCAAAGGGGAGATGTCTCCAGTGCAGCTACGAGACAAATGGGGCACGAAGGCAGGAACAAAACCTGACGCTTCCTCACCACCAGCCTGGAGCCAGGAGCCGCAGGCACTCGCGGCACTATCTCGCTGTCCCAGAAAGGGAAACACAAAAGGTTAAGGGGAGGTTATTTGAAAGAACAGGAGTGATAAAAATCAAAAGCATTTCTTCTGCTGAGCCCGAGTCTTTAGAAGGTTATGAAGCATTTCCTTCCTGCAGCCCTCTTTTGTTCCTCTGCCGATTGCCCCGGCTGGGCTGAGGGCTGAGGCTCCGTCGCCGAGCCGCGCGCGGTTCTCACAGCGAACAATAGCAATTTGTCTGGGAGAGGGAAGGTCTGAGTGCACGGGAGGCGTAACAACCCCCCTCTTGGAAATGACTCCTTCCCTGGATGTTTCCCCCACCGCCGAGCACCAAAATCCTGCTCTCTTGTTTTAACGCTGGCTCACGCGGCTATTAAAGCCAAGAAGTTAAGTGGTGCGTAATTATGGCATTGTGCTTGCTAATTATAATCCCACAATGAAATCAGTGCTTTGCAGTGAAGGCCGCAGAGGCCTGATGGCTTGTAGCAGGCTTATTCCCAACTCCTCCGAATTTCTCGCCGCGGCAAGGAGAACTTGCAGGGAGGATTTGGGGAAAGGGCGAGGCAAACACCAGCACCCCTCGGCCCCGTCGGCGTGCCCAGGACCCAGCCTCACGGCACGGCACGCGTGGCTCCACGGCTGCTCTCAGCAGAGCAGACAGCCGGGGTCCCTCTCCCAGCCATCCCAGCCTGGATCCATACCTATCCGTTACTCTCCCTCTCTGCAGCAGCCTAATAACACTGTCCGCTTTATATCCTAGGTGCTTGATTTATTAGGTAATTTGTTTCCTCTCCGTGGTGCTGGCCTGCTTGTCATCCATGTAATGGGATGATGGAAGCGCAAGCTATAGACACCGGGCATTAAAAGCTAGGCAAATATGACCCATCTAAACTTGATGTCCAAAAATCGATTCGTAGCAATTTCTGTGCTTTCGGCTTGCCTGAGAGGGGGGAAAAAATAACATAAAAAAAATAAAAAACCACAAAAATTACAGTGATTCAGAGGGGTCTGGATTCTCTAAGGAGCTGGGAGGGTGGAAATCACTGGGGTGGTGCTGAGCTGGGTGCTCCTGGGTGGGCACCGTGGGCAGGGGGCCCAGCCCAGCCCTCCCCAAACCCCTCTGCCTGCATCCAGCCCCTTGGGTAGCCGGGGACAGCTGCCTCCTGCGGGACACAGCCCGGGGCTGATGGCTTTTCTCCCCGTGTCACTGATCTCCTGCGTCCTGGTGGAGCTGAGCACCCACATCCCTCAGCCGGGGGAGCGGGGAGCGATGCTTCCCCTCGCGCAGAGCAGAGCTGTGGAAATCCCAGCCATAATCCCAGCCATCTCCCCAAGCGTCTGCAGCGGGTTGCTCCGGAGTAAATGGGGCGCTCATTGAAGCCCAGGCTAGAAACCACAGCGTGCTCTAATTCACGCTGTAATTTATATTTATTAATGTAATTAACCCGCTTAGGTAGCTGTACTGGTGAGCAGTGTGAATCACTGGACCAGGGAGCAGACCCAGGGCCAGGTGTCTGCAGTGCGCCAGGGCTGGCCCCACGCAGGCGGTGAGCACAAATGGCCCCAAGCCCTGGCGCTGGAGAACCAGAGGACCCCATGGGGGCTCCTGAACCCCCCGGGGTGGGATGGGGCCCGAATTGGCCCCGTGGGTGGCCCGGAGGAGCCTGCTGCCCATGGTGGAGCAGGCAGAGCCCCCGAGCTGGCAGCGCATCACCGCGATGCGTGGGATCCAGCGGGTGGTGAGCTCCGGAGCCCCGGCACTGCTCTCCCAGCAGGAGAGGGCTCGCAGCCGCCGCCTCACCTTAGCCAGAGCAATCGAGATGCGAGGCAGATTGGGAACCTCAGGCACGGCCAGGGCGTCGAGCTGCGCCCAGGATCTCCCACACTGATAACCATCGGCTGTCGAGGGCGTGGACGTCATTAGCAACTCAAAGGGCTGGGGAGGGATGCGCCGCTGGATACCGGGATAAGCGCGGCGCTCACCCAGCGCTGGCCCCGGCGCTGGCAGGCCGGTTTGGTTTGGGGTAGGCTCGTCGATAAGGATCGTCCCGCAGCCCTCGGCGAGGCACCGGCACGCCTGCCGGGAACGGCCCCACGCCGCCGTTCTCAGCTCCTGTGGCCGAGGCACCGCCGGTGGCATCGCCGCAGCCCCGCCGCAGCACCCGCAGCGTCGCCAAAACCCAGGGGCTGCCCCGGCCACCGCCCCCAGACCACAGCCAGAGACCCCCGGGTTGGATGCTCCAAGCATGAGGGCAGGAGCAGCTTGGCGTGCATGGAAATAAAATGAAAAAAAAAAAAAAGAAAAAAAAAAAAAAAAAGAAACTAATGAAGCCAACACAAAGTTAATGAGCACGCTGGAAGTCATCAGCCAAAACCTGTTTTGGCTCGGGGTTGCCGCCCCGACGTGCCAGACGGGGCCGGGAGCTCCGGGGGAGGAAGCTGCTGCCCCGAGGGCGCTTTGGAGATGAAACAGCATTTTGGAAACACGGCGTCGCTGCCCAGCCTGCGAGGGGCCGCGCTGCGACGGGGCACCCGGGAGGTCGCCGCCGCTCCCAGCGCCTCGCCCCTGCCACACTGCTCTGCCCGGCCTGGGAAACACAGGGCCAGCAAAAGGGAAAGTAACGTCTGATTTCAGCACTTTCTACTCCTTTTTTTTTTTTTTTTTTTTTTTTCTTCCCTTGTTATTATTTTTATTAGGCTCTCTGCCTTGGCTGCGGGGCCTCTCCGAGAGAATGGAGTGCCGTGTGGGTGTTACCGGCTGCTGGCGCTTACCCGGCTTCAGAAAGCAACGCCAATTACTAATTTCATGGAGATAAGCCCTTCTGAAGGAGGGGGAAGAAAAATTCTTCCAGCTTTGAAATGCGAAAGGCGCCTTTATTTATGTATTTCCATGAGAGCTGGCAGCCGCAGCGATGGCTCCCTGCCGTCCCTGCACAGAGGGACGGGGGCAGCACCAGAAGGGCACCACTGGCACACCCAGCCCAGGGAGCCCCTCGCCCACTCACTCACCAAAATGTGTGACCCTGCTGGGGCCTGGAAGCCCCCAGGGAGCCCCCATGGGGCTGGAGCCCCCCAGGGATGGAGGAGCTGTGGCTGCAGCCCCCCAGCTCCTGCCTGCCCCACGCGATGCCCGGGCAGGTTCCTGCCCCCAGCCGGCTCCCACAGCCCCGTGAGCACCCAGGGCATGGGCTGGGGAGGGAAAATCATGGTGCACAGAATTAATCTGGGTGTAGTTTGCATTTTTATTGCTCTAGCCTCAGATTCCAGCCTACAGAAAAGGTTTCAAAAAGGATTAGATGCCATAAAACCTTTAATAATCCTCCCACATCTTACGTTTAATTATTGTTTTTACACATGCGGAGCCAACATGCCTGTAGCGAGCAATCAAGTCTCGCACGCCACTCCTCCTGCATTTCTTCTCCCCTGCGTGGCTCCGGCGGTGCTCAGCCAGCACCCGGTTTTCCACGGCCCCACCGCCCAGCGGGGCTCACCCCTGCGGTGCCTCGCAGCCCTCCTCCCTGCCGGCCCTCTCCTCCCCAAAACCGCAGCCCCATATAAGCGCATCCCGCGGGAGCGCGCGGGCGCGGGGATTTGGGGGAGACGCTCGCCATCCTCAGCGGAGAGGCTGAAATCACACTTGGCTGGGAATTAAAAAATAAAAATAAAAAATCCTCGTCTCCAATTATAAGCCGCCTGCTTGGAAGGAACATTTTGTCGCTCGTTTGGTGCCATCAGAATTGTTACAGTTTCTTCAGGAAGAAAGAATCAGACCTTTTAATCATCTCTCTTTTTTTTTTTTTTCACCTCAACAGCTTTTCCTTAAGCCAAACAGGCCTGGGAGGGTTTCATCTGTAAGGAAAGGTTAAGAGTCACATTTTGGGTACCATTTCAGAGGTCCCATTATTCCTTAAAGCATTTTAAAGCAGCCCTGGAGCACCCACGGCCACACCAAGAGTGAGCTCCCGCTGCTGCCACCCCCGGGGCCACCCAGCTTCATGCCCTGAGCCGTGGGGACGTGGGGACCTGGGGCACGGGGAGGCACTGGTGGTGTGTGCCTGGCACTGCGTGGGGCTGTGGTGGCCCCGGCTCTGCCCCAGGCACTGGGCACAGGGACGGCAACGTTGGAGGGGGCAAGCGCCCTGTGAACAGCTTTATTATTATTATTATTATTATTATTATTATTATTATTATTATTATTATTATTATTATTATCACTATTACCTTACTATTGCCTGCAGCACAGCCTTACTGGGGGAGCGATTTTCTTGGCTGGGGGGAACCGACCAGGGCCACAGCACCTCCTCTGCCCCCACGCCTGGCTCTGCCACTGCTCCCCCGGGGCATGTTGGGTTTTTGTAGCAAAACCCTGTTTCTTTAGCAAGTTTCCCCATTTTGAACACAGAGCAGAGGTGAGCTGGGATGGCTCCAGGGCCCACTTCCAGAGGGACTGGGTGCAGGCAGCAGCAGCTGATGAGTGAAAGCCCCAAACAGCGCTGCCCGGGCAGGCATTGAAGATCCCTCTGAGCCCGTGTTGTCTGCACCCAGAGACACATCACACATGGAGAGTACAGGGCAAACTTCCTCAGCTTGCCATGGGACGGATTAAATAAAAAAAAAGGAAAGGAAAAAGCAATGCCCAGGAGGAGGAGTAGGAAAACCCACCCAGGAGCATGGGGCGATGCGCATGGGACGAGCGCACAGCCTGGTTTTGGGGACCAGTCCCTCCTGGGGGCCACAGCGCCGTGTGGCACCACGGCACTTCCACCACACGGCCAGGACACGAGCCCTGAGGTTGATCAGACACAGCCCAGGCCACCCAGCCCAACAGAGCCCCGCTCAGCTTTCGGCTCAGCCATCCCCAGGGCTCCGGGCACGGCAGGCAGGAGGCTGCAGGCTGAGCCGCCCCGACCCCCTTATCCTCCAAGACATCAGAAACATCAGAAGTTTCAATGATTCTGCCTTTGACTCATTTCTGATGAAGACTTTTTTTTTTTTTTTTTCAGCAGAAAATCAGTAGGTGGGATGGGCCGGCCCCCACAGAGCCGCTGCTGGGGGTGTCGAGGTGGAGACGTGCAGCATCAGCAGGGGCAGCTCGCTGGGGAGCAAACAACGAAGGCACTGGGCGTGCAAGGAGTTAAGGGACCCGGCCGGGCTGGTGCAGGAGGAAGCCACCCTCTGCGGGGAAGGAAGGGACAGAACAATTAGTCATTTATTTTGGTCGGAGGCAGCGTCCCATTAAAATATTGCTGCCCAAGCTGCGCGCACATGGCAAGAAGCAGAGCACCCGGCTAGCAGCGAGACAAAGGCAGCCTGTGCTCCCGAGATGTTTTATTCATGCACAGCCTGAGAGCACCAAAAAGCCCGGCCGGGACAGGGACAGCAGCGAGGGGCTGTGCTTACCACCACGGGCTGGGTCAGCACCAGGATTTGCAGTTTCTTTCCCAGTTTTGCCACCTCGTTGTGCTCATTCGCCCGTGCTGCGCAGGAGTCGTGGTCCTGGCACCGCTGCTGGAGCTCCGTGCCCCCCGGCGAGGACACGGGGACGGTGCCCACTCCCTCCCCAGCTGCCCGTGGCGAGGAAAGGCCACCTGCAAACAAAGAAATAATGGAGGAGTCGGCCTCAGTCTCACCCTGATCATTTCTAATGGAATATTAATACCATCTTGATCTTGTTTTAATGCTCCATTTAATCTGAATGTTTGTCTTATTTTCGTTTCAGGCGGAGGATTAGCTGTGATGTTGGGCCACTGCTTCTGCAAGCAGAGCTCGAGAGCCTTCCCAACCTGGAAGCGACTGCAAATTCAGCTGTGGTAAGGGCTAGGAATGAAGTTAACACACGGACACCACTGGCTCGAGGTGCTCACAGCAGGCAGGGTCTGGGTGCCCACGGTGGCACCACCCCACCCCGGGCAGCGTGGCATGAAGCAGAGCCGCATTTCGGGGCTTGGGTAATTGCCTGTGCCCAAGCACATCCCCGAGGGAGGGAACCGTGTGGGTTCGGGGCAGAGGTTGCACAGCTCCCGGAGGAAAAGACGCCTCTTCCATCACGCTGAGAGGCGGAGGTGGCAGCTTCCCACCCAGCCCAGCCCTGCCACGGCACTGGGTGGGCTGTCGAAGCTCTGAGTGTCCCATCCCAGGGGTGGATTTCCCCCTGAATTCATGTTGAGAGCACCATTAAATAAAGCACTCTTCATGGAGGCCATCCCTGGAAGCAGCAGGGGCTCAGCCAGGCTCCACAAAGCAAAACAGGCAAGGTTTGGAGTCACCACCCATCTCTGTCCCCATCTCCGTCCCTGTCCCCTGCTGGCACCCAGTCAGGATTGCTCGGGGAGAGGCTGCGGCGGTGGGGGAAGACCCCACCGGCCACAACAGAAATTAAACCCAGGATCCAAGGGCAGGCCAAAACCGACGCTCCTGTCCACGTGCAGCTCCATTTCCCTGCCCTAGCCCTCACGTTTCAGAGCTCACAACACATTTGGTAAGACTTAGGTAATGGGCCAGCTCAACCCTTTCCAAAATCAAGATAACCCCGCTGAAGGATGTGCCCATCCAGGAACACGTTAGCGTGGAAGGAGTGCAGCAAGCAGTGCTGCTGCCAGAAATACCAGAGCAATTAGCAAATTGGGTTGCAGCTCTCAAGTGAAACCATTTATTTAGGATGGACTGTTCCTTCTTGTAATCCTCTGTCATCAGCACTCGCTGCGAAAATTTAACTGTGTCAGACTAAGCCGGTGTGGTAAGCCTCAGGGCTAGCTCTGTGGGCAGAGAGACTCACTGGTTGCCCAACGCTATTTGCAAGTCAAGTGCATTTCTTTCTCCGTGTTGTAATAGCTGCAGACTGCAAATGCCTTACTAAGCAGAGAGGCGGCGGGGCCGTCTGGTGCTGGGGGGGCCGAGCACGGCCAGGCTCTGGCCGACCCCATCCCCTGGCTGCCCTTCTCCAGCAGGTCCTGGGGACGAGGGAGATGCAAGCCTGCTGCCCGCCCTGCCTGGGACCAGGAGGGATGCTTGTTTTTGGGGTTTTAACATGGACTGTGCAGTGCTTGGAGCGTGTGAGGTGTCTGGTGGCACTGCAAGCAGAGATGGAAATTCCTAATGGCCTTTCCAGTGCTCACAGAGGTGACATTTTGAAAGGAAAGGGATAAACAAAAAAAAGCGTGCTGCAACTAATTCCCCCCTCCTGCCCCCCTGCTATTTAGTGGGGAACAAAACCGGTGGAGAAGGAAGCTTAGAAAGGAGATGCAGCAAATCCCAGGTGCATGGTGCTTTGGCCTCCAAACCCAGGAGCTTCACGGGTTCACCCGGGGTTATGGCAGACCTGGTGACACAGAAAGCTCTTCCCTTCAGCGCTCCAGCTTGCGTGCCAAACTATTGCTTTGGCTGCTGAACGGCATCGCATCCCTGCCTTGTCTTCAGGAGATCGCACATCTCTTCCTCCAACCGCTGCTGGATGTGCAGCTCTTTGGAAATTAGTTGCCCTTCTCTTCGGGCTTTTGATGTACCCCAGGAGGAGGGTGCGTGGTAAGCGTTGCTTCACTGCTGTTTGTGCAACCTCGCTGCAGATCCCTCATTATTCACGATGGTATCTTGCCACTTGATATGCATAATAGCTCAAAGGTACCGTTGACTACATTTTTCCAGTGCTTTGATGTGCTAGCGATAACTTGTTTCTGTTTCGCAGCCATTAAGTTAGGTGGAAATCATTACACTACATTAAATGTGGGGTTTGTTCTTTAATCAGTGTTGTTCTGGTTCCAGGCTCGGTGTTGCAATCTGTCATACACGGAAAATATCCTCTTAACCCAGGTAACAATTCTGGAGGAAGTGAGCACAGCTCAGCAGGGTTTTGGCGAGGTCAGGAGCCGAGGGCCTCATCCTGGGGGAGCTGAGGGCATCCCGAGGGCCGTGGCAGCGCCGTGCTGCTGCGCCCTGCAGAGCCCCCACTGCTCACACCCCACTGCAGGCATACGGATGCATGCTCGGGGCTTCCAGACAGACCCTACACATCCCCACAGACAGCAGCTGATAATTTTCTCTGGGATAATTTTTCTGATATTTATTTTTTTTCTCATATTTTTTCTCTGGGAAGACTGATCAGAAGCAGAGTGACAGTGGCAGGGTGTGAGGAGCTCACCAAAAACCCCTCCCAGGGTCCCACCGGGGGTGCAGGGGCTGGTGCCAATGGCACCACTGGATTTTAGGAAGCAGCTCCCTGCGATGCTGAGGCTGCCAGGTGGGCGAAGCAGCTCCTTCATTCCAAACCCTGCTCTGGGTCCTTCTCAGCAGCACTGGCTGGGCACCGACCGCAGGTTGTTGGAGAGATGAGGTGCTTGCCTGTGGGACTGCTGCCGGGTCTGCAGGGTCCACCTGAACACTCCTGGTGTGCATCTTCTGGGCTAGGAGGCCTTTCTGCTCATTGCCCAGCAGGGAAATGAGCCTGAAAAGGGGTGGGAAGGGCCGCAGCCACTGTGGGAGCCATGGAAAGGTGACAGGGAGAAGTGGCAGGGCAAAGAGGCGAGGTGGGAACCTGTGCCCTGTGTGCACAACCCTGATGAGGGGCAGGGGCAGGGCTCCGGGCAGCAGGCAGGGCAGCACAGATGGTGCAAGGAGGGAAGAGGGGGCTCACCCCGGCACAGGGGTGCTGGGAAAGAGGGGAAAAGTGTGGGTGAAGCTCCCCGAAAAAAGAAACCCAGCAGCTGGCCGGGGCGCTTGGCGAGGCACCGGCTGCTGCTGCGCGCAGAGCCCCTCGAAAGCCAGTGCGGTTTTCAAATGAAGGCTATATTTGCTTTGCAAAACCTCAAACCAACCCTCCCAGGAGTGCATGACAGAGACAAGTGAAAAGGGGAAAATCGCAGCCCGTTAACCCCTTGGAACCGGGGTTGGGTGGGAAGGGGAGCACCCCACCGAGGACGGGGCCAGCACAGCCCAGCTCCGCCGCCCGCCCGGCCACGGCCGCCCCGGTTAAATTCGCCCTCCGCTCGCTCGGTGGCTTTGGCAGCGACGGCTCAGTTTCATTTCCTGCTTTCTTGCAGCCTCGGCATGTTTAGCTTGGCCTCCTGCGTTTTGCAACATGAAAGCCTTGGCTATAAATACACGGCCCCGTGTCTCCGAAGCCTTTGTAGCATTTTCCTGCCGGCTCCTCGTCCCCTGGGGAAGGTCGGGTGCGGAAGCCAGGAGGAACGCGGGGCTGGTCCCGGTGATGTCCCGGGGTGGCTCCCCTGGCACACGCTCCCGGCACAAGGCCCCGGTCATGCCACAGCCCCTGGCTTTCCTGAGGAGGCTGTGCCAGCCTCTTTGCATCCCGGGGCCGTCCCCGGGGCCCCCGCCTTGCCCCGCCGATGCTCCTGTGCCGGCCCGGGCAGCACCGAGCGCCCACGCCGGGGCCAGCAGAGTAAACATGTGTACGGTAGCAGCCCAATAATTACAGCCCTAATTCAGCAGAGCATCACCACTTGTAAGGCATCTAAGCATGTGCTTAAAGTTAATTACATGCCTAAAGATCTTCCCTGAATAAGCAAGGATTTAAGGCCGTGTTTGGTATCTCCTGTACTTAGCTGTGATTCAGCCGCACACCTGCCCTGCCTCTGCAGTCCCAATAACCCCAAACCTGCACGAGGTGATCCCAGAGCCCAGCTCCAGCACTAGAAACCAAATGTCACCGCACTCCTCTCTGCAGGCTTGCTGCAGGAAAATAAATATCCTTTTGATTCTTACTGCTTTGTTTCCCTGCTAGCACTTCCCTCCATGCAAGCAGGCTGGCAGATTAAAGCCTGATTAAGAATTGACTCTTCAGAGGCCTCGTGAAATGGCTTCTCTGACAGAATCAGATGCTTTGGGGAAAAAAAAAAAAAAAAGAGAGACAGAGAGAGAAAACACCTCGTTAGAAACTGCCCCGCTGCAAGAAGGCAAAACGCAGCCGGCCCCTCAGCACAGAGTCAGTTTTTCCATTGCATTTGCATATCTCTTCTGTTTTCACGCAGCCTGCGCCCGGCTGCCTTTTCCTCCGCGCCGTTTCTGTTCAACAGTCGCGTGTGAACCGAAGCCGCGGCTGCCTTGTGGCTTGCTCCCGGCAGAGGTGCACCGCTGCGGCGGGGCCGGCGGCGGCAGCCAGCCCTCCGGACACACAGCCCGGCCTCGCCGCCTGCCGGGGCTGCGGCCACGCCAGGGACAGGTTTGGGGTCAGCAGCAGGACCCTGTGCCGGAGAGCAGGGAGGGGTCAGGCACACGGCCACCAGCACGAAAATTACAGGCGCAGTGGGTAAATGATAGGGCGGGAGGGCTGGAACAAGCTGCCCCCGGGACGGCTTCCTCTTTCACCATTATTTCTTTAACAAATCAGAGCGAGAGTTTTCAAGAGAAGAGGACTTCGAAGCAAGCGGTTTGGGGGTTTTGCTGCTCAAGTTCCCCAGGGAAACATTCCCCAGGGCTGCGCTCGGACCCAGAAAGCACAGCCCAGGTGTCCGGGCGTTTCGTGGTGAGGGCAGCAGGGCCACGGGCAGCCCCCAGCCCTGCTACCAGAACCACAGGACCAGAGGATCACAGGAAGGGACCTCTGGAGATCACCCAGTCCAATCCCCCTGCCCAGCAGGGTCACCCAGAGCACGTTGCTCAGGATGGATTTTGGATATCTGCAGAGAAGGAGGCCCCACAGCCCCCCTGGGCAGCCCGTGCCAGTGCTCCGTCACCCTCCCAGTAAAGAACTGGTTTCTCACAGTCAGCCGGAACCTCCTGTCGCTTTATTCCGCAATGGAAACTCTCTGAGAGTTTTTTTTTTCAGTCGAGTTTCTGGTAGAAGAGGCACGTGGCAGTGTGTGTTGTTCTGCAGCATGGCTTGGAAATGGCACGCAGCTCGTTAGCGGGGCTCTTTCCGTGCTGGAGCCAGCCCCAGGCCAGGGGAGGATGCTGGCAGCCAGGTCCTGCCATCACTCCTCCGCCTGACAGCGATTCCTCCGTAGCCCCCCATCCACCCAGCATCGCTCCACCTGCAGCTGGGAGGTGTCCTTGTGCACGTGGAGGTGTCACATCCCGCTAATTATCTCCCATGGCAATTAGCAGCCGGACGTGTCCCCGTGTCAGTGCCCAGGGGAGCAGGCTGTGCCACCACGCTGCTCCTCCTGGCGCTGAGGAGGAGCCGAATCCAAACCTGGGGCTGTTTTGTGGTGTTGGTGCCATTCTCAAGGAAAGTAGCCTGCAAAAAGCTGCGGAGGAAGCAGGGGGGCAGCGGGCAGAGCCTGCTGGGGCTGCAGGCAGCGGGGGGACAACGTGGGGTCTGTTGTGCGAGCGTGTGTGTCGGGCATTCACCTGGTGCCAGCAGGCAGGAGCCTCTCAGAGCCACAGATAAAGTTATCATTAGCATCTATTAGCAATAACAAACAATATCTGCTTCATTCATTGTTGTAGGCTGGGTTATTAGTGCTGGAAAAACAGCTCCCCTAACGCCCTGGGAGCCAGCCGAGATTCATCTGTGTCTAATTAGCGGTGGCTTCCTTCTTTGTTTGTTCAGTTAAAATTAACTCTCCTCCTGGAAAAAAAAAAAAAAAAAAAAAAAAAAAAAAAAAAAAAAAAAAAAAAAAAAAAGAGAGAGAGAGAGAGGAAAAATAAAAAAAATAAAAAATAAAAAAAAAAATAAAAAGCCACACAGGAGCTCCTGGGTGGCTCCAGGACCTGCACCCACTGCCTGCAGCCTGTCCCGGGTGCTGCATGGGGCTGGGTGCCCGTCCCCACGGCCGTGGAGGAGGCTCTGCAGGGCACCAGCACCAGGCCAGGGCCCGGGGACCGAAGCAGGACGGGGCTTTCCCAAGCTGGCTGCACAAACCCAGGGATTTTTGTGTTTGCGTTCACGTCTACTTAACCCCATGGACTGGTTAATGCCTTTGTAAAATTACATCTGTTATTCGTCAGGCTCAACATTTGTATTCGGTTGCCAAAGCCGCTCGGATATTTATAAAACAAGCCAAAAAGAACCCAAAACCCCAGGGCCCAAACATTTCAGGTTTGTTAATCACAAAGAATCAAAAATAACCCGAGGCCGCGGTGGCGGACCTGCGTGGCACCTGCAGCACGGGGACTCTCACGGGGCAGCACGAGCCTAGGGGGGAAACCACGGCCCCAACCCAAACATGTGGAAACATCACCCAAATGCTGGGGACAAACGAGCAGAGCCCTGATGAGCAGCCTGGTTTGGGGGGAGCCCGGAGCCAGCGGCTTCCCTGCAGCAGCAGCGGGTGCCCGCCGGGCGCGTGCCCTCTGCCTGTGATCGCTTCGCCCCCAGCAAGTGGGAAGTGCTGTTAGGTCAGGGCTGAGATGCTGAGCACGGGGGAAAAAAGGTGCTTAAGCACTTGATACCATAAGCAAGAGCTTTTCTATGAGAAAAGTGAAAAAAAAAAAAACTGTACTGAGGAAGGTAAGGGGAAAAAAACAAAGCCATGCTTTGTGGTGCAGGAACCTGACCCCAGCATCACCGGGGCTGGGTGAGGATGAGCCTGATGAGCTCTGGTCAGCAGCGGTTCTGCTGCAAAACCCAAAACTCCTCAACACAACGGGGCTGATAACCAAACCCACTGAGGCCAGCGAGCACGGCCCTGCTCGGCCTTCCAGCTGAGTGACAAAACCAGTCAGTCCCACTGGAAAGTTAAAAACCAGAACAAAATCATCGCCCTTGGGAAGACCTTCCAGCCAGGGGCTGGGTGGAAGGGGCAATGCCTGGGTCAGGGCTGGCATCGTTTGGGGCACAGGGGCTTGCAAGGGGCCAGCCAGGGCTCTGCATGGTCCCCGCCGTGAGCACAGGGTGACAGAGCTCTGGAGAGAGATGAAATAAAGTATTTTTCTTTCTGTGCTCGTTGGGAAAGCAGAAGTCCTGGGCGAAAGGGGACGGGCTGCACCGCCTTGCCGTATTATTTAGCTGTGCTGGAAATGAAGGGTGAAGGTGATAAAGGGTTTATTTTAGCAGGCAGCAGCCACTAACTGCTCCGTAATGCACCGGGGAAGAGCTCAGCTCCACCAACCCGTTTCCCATTCCAGTCACGTGCCCCCAAAATTGCAAATGGAGATTTGTTACATTTCATTTGTTCCCATCCCTGGGAAGCCATTTGCGATGAGTTCATGTCTCCCAGGAGGCTGTATTCCAATCAAAGTGAAAAGAGAGGGGGGAAAAAAGCCGCGCCACGCCGAATGACAATGATATCTCACTGCCGATCGCCGGGCCCGGGCCGGAGCTACACGCTTTAATAACAGGCAGCCCGTGTGCCGGCACAGTACGGGGGCACGGCTCCCATCTCCCGGCCCTGATAAGTGTGCTCCAAGCCCAGACGGTCGCCCTGCCTTTCCTCCAGCTGTCCAAGAGCTCAAAATCCCTCAAGGCTTCGTGTCCCTGGTCCTCCTCCCCGGGCCAGGGCACGCGGGGAGGTCGGGGCGCAGCGCCTGGTGCAGGTCAGGCAGTTTCGTGTTGTGCTCGCCCGTGCTTTGCAAACTCTCCTTAACCAAGAGCACACACTGACGGAAACCGAAAGTGGAGGTGGTTGGGGAGAACTCGCTCTTTTTTTTTTTTTTTTAGTTCCCCCTTTTTAAAAAAAATAATTTTGTTTTCACTTCAGAGCAGTTCTGTGGGCTGTGGTCCGGCGCTATTGATCAGCGCGTGTTATTCTCAAGCAGGAAGCTGTCTGACAGACTGCCTGCCTGCTGCTCAATCGAAATCTCCGAATCTTTTCAATCCTTTCAAGCACCGGCAGATGAGAAGGCAGCACATTGAGGGAAATCTCTGCTCAAGGGGAACCGAGGCAGGACCTGCCCGAACAAGAGCTGGAGCTGTCGGGGCTCATGGGGAGCCACTTTGCACCATGCAAGGACCTCGGTGGTAGCAGAAGGGTTAAAGTTGGGTGCACGAGTGCTTCACTCTGGCACCAACATGACGTGGAGATGGGTGCCCAGGCACCCATGGGACCTCGGTGGGTTAAAGTTGGGTGCACGAGTGCTTCACTCTGGCACCAACATGACATGGAGATGGGTGCCCAGGCACCCACAGTGCTGCCCCAACAGGGGTCACTCAGCTTCGGTGGGTTTTGGGTGGTCTCTGAGGTAAAACCCAAGGTGCTGAGCTCCTGGGGCATGATTCTCCTTGAACCTTCCTGCAGTGCTCCCGTGGGTGCAGTGGCACTGCTCAGGTCCCTCTGGTTCCAGGAGGTGCAGACAGTGACATGCTCCTGCCCGCTTTATTGCTCTTAGTTCACAGCTGGGATATCCAGCAATTTTTGCTAGGGCAGATCAATAATTTGAATTTTTACAAATCCATGCTGGGTTGTTGCTGACTGACAGCCACCTGAACCTTTTGCATCAGGGAGATAAATGCACATGCACAAAAGGCCAATTTACATCGTGACAGCCTTAGAAGAGCAACGCATCCATAACTTCACGAGAAACTAATGGCACCATAGAGCTAAAACCTCAGGAAATCTGTGGTTGGTCTCTAAATCTTGCTCTCGGCCTGTATGAGGCCGTCCCCATACCCTGAACAGAAGCACTCCCTGCCGGGGAAGGGATGCTCAAAGCCTCCCGAATTTCTGGCCCATGTGGGGACAGCAGCGTGCCCAGGGTGCCTTGGCCCGCACGTATTTTTAGAGCGTGATGTTGGGAAAAGGAGACCGTGCTCATTAACCTGCACAGCCAGGAATAACAATTGCCTTCCATCAGGACCTCATGAATAAGTCGCACCATCTGATTTAGTTATTTATATCCTTCCTGCTGGTAAATTAATTAATGTTTCATTTGCAGCGCAGGCAGCCCGTAAAACTGCTTCTCCCAGCTCTGGCAGTGGGCACGCTGCAATGTCAGCTCTCCAAGGGGCACCTCCCCAGGAGACAGCTGCTGGGCACCGCCGTGGGGCACGGGTACAACGCAGAGGGGCTTCTTGCTCTGCCCACTGGGTCTTCAGCAACACTCGGGGAGATTCCCATGGGCAGGGAGGTGGGAAGGTGCCCGTCCTTTTGTGCTGCTGATGGGCTGCGGAGAGCTCAGCAGCCACAGCAGGGAACCAGGCAGAGGCACGGGACTCCGGTGCCCTGTTGGATGAAGATCAAACTGGGCAAACAAATTGAACCCCAAGGTGATGGATGCACATGGGGATGGATCCCCTTCTGCTTTCCAAGCACCATGCACAATTGTTTGGAGGCTTTATAAGGCAGCGTTTAATGCAAAATATTTTTGCCAGATGAACCGGCTGGAACGCCAACTTCACCTCCCCCGTGGCTGCCCCGAGTGGCACGGAGGTGCCCCCATCGTCCCCTCTGCAGGTGTCACTGCCAGGCCCTGTCCCCGTGCGCCAGGAGTGTGTCCCCACACAGGGAGAAGGGCGGGCAGCTGCCTGCAGCCTGCCTCTGCTTTGATTATTTGCTTATGGCATCCTAATACGCCCAATTATTTTTCAATGCAGACAGTTGCGGTTCATTTGCTTCGCCATCAGGCAGGGGCTTGCAGGAAGTATTCTAATGCTGGCCACGTTTTAATTTCCTCCGAGAATGGCACATTTTACGTGTGCTAGGTACAGATGAGCTTGGATCCAGCTCCGGGACCCCAGCACGTCCCCACCATCCCATGGGAGGAGGTGTCCCAAGGTGGCTCTGCACACCGCTGTCCCCTCCAACCTTCCTCAGCACTGTCCCCATCATAAAAATCTCTCTACAGGTGATCTCAAGCTTCCTGTGCTTCCAAAGCCAGTTGCAACATGCTGATGTGGGCTGTTTGTTTTATTTTAAGTGATTACCCATGGTTTTTCCATGCCTTATTTGGGATGCCAAGGCTGAGCCAAGACGAAGCCCACCCCAAGAGCTGGAGCTGTGCTCTCTAAGGCAGCGGTGCCAGACCGGGGTGGGTTTTCCTTGGTCCTCATTTTTGGGATGCTCCAAAGAAAGCGATGAGCAACATCTATGCTCCTTTTGCTCCCAGCCCCTCCTCTGACAAATTTGGGCACATCCAATTTTGGGTGTTTTCTTGTTTGGATGACGTTGTCCAGGGGTGTCCGTGTGCATGGATGTGCACACCGCAGCTCGCCCTGCTCGTAACCCCCGTAAACCGTGGTAATAAAGCACGTGCTAGAGAGATGTCACCGGCAGGGTTGTTAATGCGTGAGCCTAATGAATATGAATGGTCTCTTCATAAATGTAGCTTTGTGTCATTAAATTCCTTCACACCTCACTGATCATGGAAAGGTTACTCAGAATTAAATGTAAATCACATATTTACTGGTACGAAACAGATCAGCGTGTCGTTTTTAAAAAACATATAATTTAATAATGGTGCAATCTTCCCCCAGCCAGGCTTGCGTGATGGATTCGTGGCACTCTATCGCTTGGGGTTTTCACTGGAAGGTGATACAGATCTCACATTATGGGCAATTTACACCGTTTTCTTTCCAAAACAGTAGACCTCAGTTCTTAATCATGTCAGTGGCCCAGAAATGAAAGGAGTTATTTCACCCATGTCACTCCATATAATTAAAAGATTAAGGAATGTCTTCCATTGTGCTATAAATTAATGGGCTGGGGGCTGGCGGAGCACGGGGAGAGCTGGGCTGGGGAGAGGAGCAGGGCTGCTGAGCACCGCAGGACCAGGGCATCCCTCCATGGGTTTTGCTGCAAAAGCACAGGGCTGTGTGCTTGTTCCACATCGTGCCTGGTCCCCTCCTGGTGGCGCTTTTTGGGGCATTTTGGGGGCTTTTTGGGGGTGCAGCTGCAGCTCATCCTGCCCCAGCACAGACGGCTCAGCGCGGATCAGGCCAAGCAGGGTATTTTTAAGAAGCTCTAAGGAGCCGTCCCAGCTGCCCGCCAGCAAAGCCCCCTAACAGACTGCTTTAAACAGCAGCAGCACGTCTTAGCTTGTAAGGGAGAGCTGATTAGTAATTAAATGGCTTTCAAAAATAAAACCATTAAGACTAATCCCATCAAATTTGGAGCTTCACCCAGGCAGCTCTTATCAGTTATTGTCCCACCTTGCAGTTTCCAAAGGCCGGGCTGCCGGCAGCTGGGGAAATAAATACAGGGATTTTGTGCAGGTGTCCTGCTGGGGCACACTGCTGCTGCTCCCCTGTCCGTGGTAGCCCAAAGGGGGACAGGTCCCGTCCCTCCTGGCACGCACCATGGCAGTGCCACCAGTGCTGCATCCTCTGATCCCATGGGGCCAGGGACCAGCACCGGTGCTGGTGATGGAGACCCGAGCATATTCGGGTAGGGGCAGCAGCAGCCGGGCCCTGCCTAATCCTGCTGAAGTCGCCAGCAGCTCCGTAGCAGAGGGAACCGCAGGTTTCAGCCGCAGCACGTCATTATTTCCCTCCAAGTATCAATAATTTCAGGGTTAAAGAAACAAAAGCTTTTTTGCTTGTTTGTATTTTTCCCCTCATCAATACTGGGGCCAGGCAGGCCACTTCCAGACAGTCCCCGGGGCCTACTCAGCTATTAAAGATAGAAATTATATCTTCATAACCCAGGATATTGCTGCTCGCTTATTTATGACTTGCTCCATTTCAAGAATATTTATTCTAGACAGGGAGCCTGATAATTTTCATCCAATCTACTTCTCATAGCTCAGGGCAAAAGAATGGAACAGCTCAATTGAAAGAGCACTTTCCCATTATTGCCAGGTAAGGGCAGAGCAAGCTGATCTCATTTCTGCCCTGAACTCGCTAGCACCACTGGATTCAGCTCCTTTTTTTTTTTTTTTTTTTCTTTCTTTTCTCTCTCTCTCTCTTTTTTTTTTTTTTTTTTTTTTCTTTTTAATTCATCGAGGAATGGCAGCCCACACAACCACTTAAAGGAAGTACTGCATAAATCCCAGTGCAGTAATTACCCATTTGGAAACATGACGCTTTATAGGAGAAGCGGCATCGTGCCAGGATGCTCAGCACGCTACTCCTACTCCAGCTGAAATCCTCCCAGGGCTTGTAGGCAACAGTTAGCGTCTGCAGTCGCAGCCTAATAAAACTAAGCCATTGCAGCTGGGGCAGGAGAGCTGCAGCAGAAAGCTGCCTAGGTGTGGAAAAGCCCTTTACGGTCACGGAGTGCAGGAGGAACCGAAGGACCCGCAGCCATGTGGGGGACACACCGGATTCACTCTGCTCTGCGTGGCTCAGCTCAGCCTGGCTCAGTGGCCAACGCCGAATGCAGCCCCAAAAGCACTGCCTGTCCCCGGGACTGCACCCAAACCTGCGTGGGGTCAGGCTGGATGCAGCCCTGGGTGAGGCGTGGGGCCATGGAGAGATAGGGCCAGCCCTGAGTGATGCCCCCTAATATTGGTCAATGCCCCATAAAATCTGCCAATGCCCCGTAAGGTGGAGTGATGCACCATCAGACAGATCGATGCCCCATAAGATGGGTCGATACCCCATAAAATCTGTCAATGCCCCCATAAGGTGGATTGATGAGCCATAAGACAGATCAATGCCCCATAAGATGGGTTGGTGCCCTGTGATCTCCATAAGGTGGATCGATGCTCCGTAAGACAGCTCAATGCCCTAAAAGATGGGTCAATGCCCCATACGGTGGATCAATGCCCCATAAGACAACTCAATCCCCTAAAGTTGGGTTGGTGCCCCATAATGTGGATCGATGCCCCAAAACCCAGCAGCTTCATGCTTTAAGGGGAGCATTGGATTTGCTCCAGCAGTGAGCCCATCCCCATGTCCCCACGGGGCTGGCGCTGCCCTGGCAGCAGGACCTTCTGTCCATATCCTACAGCACCACACACCCCCTGCTCCTACAGCACCGCTCACACAGACCCAAATCCTGCTAACCAGGCAGGCAGAGATAAGAGAATGGGCCATAAAAGTGTTGCAGTGGTGTTTTCCCCCTGGCTGCATGGGGAGCGGGCACCCAGCTGGCACAGGGACCTCATCCAGCCCGGGGACAGCCCCCATGGCACAGCCACGAGGCCAGGGAGCACCGTCCCCCTCCTGCCGCGTGCCTTAAATGTCAAAGCCAATGAAGTGTTGAAAAGGCTTTATTGCTTTTTGTGAAGCCGATTAGGAATATCTTCTGCTAGGTAAAGAGTAATATTGCAATATGAAGGATCGGGGAAGTTGGAGGCAGCACTGTGTGAATTCCCTGCAGAAACCTCTGTTCTCGCAGCCAGAACAGTTATCAAAAAGACAATTTAAGCAGCATTGCGCTCTAACTAGCTGGAGGACATGGGAGCCGGTCCTGTATAGCAATGTTTCAGCCTGTAGTAAATGAAATTGCAAAAAAAATCAGCTTTCCTTCCTGATCTGCAGGGGGTGAAAGTGCCAGAAGGGCTGGGTTTTTTATAACCATGAGCTCAGCCCGCGCTCCCTGCCAACGTGCGAGCTGCCCCTCGGAAACCGTGCCGGGCGCTGCCCCCCGAGCGAGCTGCTCTGCTCCTCCCAGCCTGGTGCATCCCAAACCCTGCACTCCGAGGAGGAGGATGGAGCAAGCCCGTGGCTTTTCAGCTCCCCTTGAGTGCACACAGAGAGCTCCTGCCACCCCCGGCCACCAGCAAGGCACCCAAATTAAAGGAGATGCAAAATGGAGAACCTCGCTAAACTAAGAGAGCAGGCGCATGCAGTCTAGATGTGATGTCCTAGAGGAGTGATGTCCAGCAGGCTTTGCACAAAATTGCCGTGTTTCTAGGAGCAGCAGTTTCAGAAAACCATCAGCCAGCCTGGCAGGACCCCAGCAGCTCCACGGGCAGAGCCCCTTTGCAAATCCCCCCTGCTCGGGGGGAGAAGCGCGGCTGCTCCTGCTGCATCCAGGACTCAGCAGGGCTGTCCCTGCATCGTGAGCCCTGAGCATCACTGCCAGCCCCGCAGGGCCCTGGTTCTCCCTCAGCTTCTTCATCTGCTCTCCTCGGGGCGCAATCCTGTCTGAAGAGCAGTGCTGGAAAAGCAGCACCAGGTTAATAGCTCTGGCAGCCAGTGAGGACCCGGGGAGGCCTGTGCCAGTCCTCGCTGTCAATGAGCATTATTTACGGAGCACCCTGAGCTCACCCTGTGTTTTGGAACAACACCACGACGGTCAAATCCAGCCCCCGGTGAGGTCTGTGGGAAGCAGAAAGCCATTTCCACCGGCTTTGGTGGGAGCTGGACCGAGCCCCGAGGCTCTGATGACATGGATTTACAGCAAACATTGCCATTAGAGAAATGATAGCTTCCCGGCTGGAAATTACTTACAGACACATCAAGGGGAAAACTCCCTCTATTTATTCCCTGGTCAGGCAAAACTGAAAAGTCTGCAGCTGAAGCCCTGGTGGCATCCCCGGGGCCCCCCCATGCACCTCCCTTTTTGTGCAAAGCAAACCCACAGGGAATGCGCGAAGTGGTCGTGGTGATGGATGGGAGCGCATTTTCTTGGTTTTTACAAACTTCCAGCAAATGAATGCCACTGTCTCTGTGCCACGGGTGGAGGAGGGGGAAGCGGTCTGTGGGGTTTTGGTGATGTTGTAGGTTTCAGCCCCTCCTGGGATGACCCACGGCTGCGGGCAGGTGCTGAAAAGCAGTGACCCCTGACAGGGTCAGATGGTCTGCACCCCAGAAAGGGTCCTTCCAGTGTCCCAGGAGCAGACAGCTCCTCCGGCTGGAGGTCAGGCTGGAAACATCCCCTAAAAGCAATGGGGACTGCGTCGTTGGTGCTTCTTTAAGGAAAGCTGGAAGGGGCTGTTTGTTTTCCCAGCAGCAGGCACGAAGCTTTGCCTCTGCTTGCTCCCTGCTCCCGCAGCTTTCCCAGGAAAGCCCAGCCCTCGCTGGCGCTGCTGGGCAGTTTCGGAGCCCGGTCCGCGGACTCGCTCACACCTCCTCTAAAGGGAAAGCTCATTAAATTGTTGATCCAGGGATGCTTTATCCAGAATCTCAAATTCTTATTAGAGGCGTTAATTAAAACAATGGCAGATCAAAGCACAGCCAAGCATCTCATTTCGGGCGGTCCCTCCTCCTCTGCTTGGCACAGCCTTTGTTCTCCTGGCTCTGAGGCCATCGCGCCGCTCCTTCCCCAAGCAAAGAAGAGCCTGCAGGAGCGGCTGCAAGGGCACCAGGGTGACCTCTTGGTGTGCAGGCAAAGAAAAATCCCAAGATTTCCACCTCCAGGCAGGTGAATTTTTCTCTGAGGCAGCCAGGACCGGGCTGCCTTTTCTCCCCCCTGCAGGCACTCATGCGGAGACAAACTGCTAAATCTGCTCGCTGCAGCCCGGAGCACGGCGAAGCGCCTCGTCCTGCATGGCCGGTTTAATAGCAGCCCTGATAGACTGCGTGTTCGTCCTTGACCAGCAATTAGCAAGTGCCTGGTGCGATGAGCATCTCCGCTGAACTCCTCTCCCTGCTCTTCCAGCTGCTGCTTATTAATGTTTGTGAGCGCAGCTAAAGCAGAGGGCAGCCCGACCCAGGGAAATGGGCAAGCTTTTATTAGCGCTGCAGATAATTACATTTAATAAGGACACTAGCTTTTCCCACACCAGATAGCTGAACCATCAATCTTCCCTTTAATAATAAAACCCTCTCCGAGTCATTTGCATTCACTGTTCCTTCTGCAGTGCCCCATTACACACGTGTTACCACCCCAGCTCCTGCAGCGTGCCCGTCCCTGTGCCCCGCGCCCAGGGCTCGCAGCCACCCTGGCACACGTCGTGCACAACTTTGGGGTAACTCGGTGGCTTTGTGGACTCCAGAATTACCCACCGGGTGTTAACTCAAACCAACAGGACTGCATCTTTGTAGGACAGCGTTTGCAGGAGGACACAGAGGACTGCTTACCAGCGGGGACTTTTAAGGAAGAGTGGATGGGATCTTTAGAAATAGAAATAAACTCGCTGTGTGTATGTCGGGAAGCACAGGGCCTCTCAGCAGGAAGGAAAAATAACTTATAAATGAATAGCAGTGCAGCAAACATTCGTCTTTAAAGCTGAAACTGGGGAGTAGAGCTGAGGGTACTGCAATTCCCTACAGAAAGGAAGAGGTCGGAGCTGGCACCCACAGCCCCAGCCTGTGCCCTGTGCAGCGTGGAGCCGCCTTTTGCTGACACAGCCGCCCTTCTGCTGGGCCAAACGCTTCCTTTTTGCAGCCCCACGCTGTGGGTTTCTTCTCTTGGTGCAGGAAGGCAGGGGTGCCCCTGTTCTTGCAGGAGGGTTGTGGCCACAAGCCCTGCGTGCTGGAGCTCAGGGTGCCAGGACGGGTGCTCCCACGGCAAGCATCCCTCCCAAATCCCTCCCCGGGGCTGCCCCCAGCCAGCTCTAACCGTGCTACCCGCTGTGAGGGCAAAATGCTGGTGCTGGGAGCAGGGTGGGCTTCAATCCACCTCGGGCACAGGGAGGCTGCTGCTGGCAGAAGGGCTCTGTGCAGCGGGACCAGCGGCGGTGCGAAAACCACAGCGGTGTGAAGACAAAATGATTAAGAGGTGAGAGACCGGGCTGTGCCGGCCAGGCAGCGGGCTGCTCGCATAACTGAGCCTTGTTTCACGGGTCTGGGGACCAGCCCAGAGAGCCGGCAGCCAGCAGTGGTGCTCTGCAGCAACACAGCACCACGCGCAGCCAGCCTGGGCGAGAGCTGGGGCCAGCGGGCAGCTGGGGAAATGAGAGCAATGCACCGCCAGGGCTCCAACAGAGGGCCAAAGCAAGGATCTTCTACTGGGAAGTGATTTTTCACCCACATCAGCAAATTGCAGCTTTAGAAGTGGATCAGGATGAAGTTGGGGAGGAAAAAAAACAACATTATTTGCTCTCTTGTTTGTGTTTGGTCGCACCTCCAGCACCAAGCCTGGCTGCGCCCTGCAGGTCCCGCTGCAAGGTCCGGTGCTCCCCGGGCCTGGGGAAAAGGAGATTTTCTGCACGGTCATCTGCACGGAGCTCGTAAAACTGCCTGTTCCTGCAGGAGGCAGCTCTACCTCCTCCCCAAGAGGATAAACCAAACAGAGAGCCTGCCAGGGGGCCAGGCAGCCAGGAGACCCCTCTCCCCATTCTGGCCTCAGCCCTGCGCCTCCTCTCCCACCGCCCCACACCACGAGTGCCTCCGCAGCCCCTCCTCAGCCCAGCTGCCTTACAAACCCCCCAAAAAGCCCCGTGGGCCCTGCTGGGTGCAGGACCTGAGTGCACATCTGCACTTGTCCCCTTTTCGTGTTCCCACGCCCGAGCCCCGTGCACATCTGGCGGCGCGCTGCGGGTCCCGGGAAGCCACCGGCCGCTCCACGCGGTGCAGCGAGTGTCATCGGAGGCGTAAGTGCTTCCAGATTCAAAGCTGCAGCACGCGGGATCGGCCTTCCCCTCGTCATGTTTGCAGGCAGGTTTTACATATGGGTATCCACAGCTTTTTTTTTTTTCTTTTTTTTTTTTTCCCCCCCTTCTGAGGCGACTTCCAAAGCAAGCGATCGCACCATATGTTTCTAACACTCGTATCGAATCCTGTCCTTTAATGAGAATAAGTGTAGAGCGAGAGGAGTCATCTTCTTGTTAGCTTCAGGACACAGGAAAAGCAGAAATTGTCTTGCAATAGCTCCTCTGTAATAAAAAGGAAAAAAAAAAAAAAAAGGCAGAAATCCATGTGCTGGAATTCATTTATTTCTTTTTATCTACTGTGAGAAATGATAAAACACAACTTGGCTGGAGCCACCCCGGACACATTACCTCTGCAGCTCTCTACCCGATAATCCCCGCCGAGGCTCCGTGCCGACCCCCGCTCGGGACCCCCCCGGCCGGCCCCAGCGCCCCCCGAGCACGGCCGCGAGCCTTTCTGCTGGCCCCGTGGCCACCAGCTCATAAATATTTGTGCAGCAGCTCCTCCCCCAGCCCTGCTGACGTTACGGTTTCTGCAGCCTAGCAGGCCACTTTTTTCAAACTTTCTAATTCCGTTCATTAATCATTTAGAGAAATGTGCAATTACTCGAGTCCAATTACAGAAAATGTGCAACTACTTGAGGCCCATTATAAGCCGGGATGAAATGCCAAGAACTTGATTAGAGCGAAACCACCGCCAGCCCCATATACTTTAAAAGAAAATATTGTGTCTTGTCCTAGAGGGTGAAAAGAAATCACAATTTATTTACACACAAATGTGTCTAACCATCGCTGACAATATGGGAAATCTTCCCTATCGGCCCTACCGTGATCTCGGCGTTCCCTTAAGGAAGAGATGTCTCTCCCTTAATTAAAACAAGGCCTGAACTTACTGTAACCTCCTGATTTCATAGCGAGAAGCTGCTCTGATTTTTCCAGCGGGTTTATAATTACCCCACGAGCCGACGTCTGGCCCGGCTCGGCTCTGCTTGCTTTCCAGCAGCTCCTTTTACTGCTCGCCGGGGCCGCGATGCTGGGGCAGGGGCTGGGGCTGCGCCTCCCCCTTCCCCGGCCAGCATTTCTCCACGGCTGCAATCCTCGGGACCTGATGGGCCGCGCTTTGTTTGCAGGCTGCGAGGATGAAAACAGGAATAAGGAATGATGTGTGGTTCCCTTACGGCTCCGGCGGGACCTGGCCTCTCTAATCTTTGCAACCAATTGGCTTTATTCGGTAATCCGTAATTACACAAACTGTCTCCTATGCAAATCATAAATGTCTCAATCAATCAGCGGTAACAGCCCATCAGATGTGAGGGCTGCGCACAAAGAGCGAGCTCGCATGAGGCAGCACGGATTTATGCCACATGTGGCTTCTAAACTCGTGTTATTTAGGTCAGCATCTCCCGTGTGTTGTCTGGGGGAGTGAGAGGTATTACTGCTTATTAGGGATTAAGCCGAGATTTACGGGCCCTTCTTAGCGTGTGCGGGTGTGTGTGTGGATGCTCGGACGCTCCCCACCACGAAAGTCGGAGGTTTTCGAGGAGAATCGTGAGCTAAGGGGCTTAGGGAGGTGAATTAATGCACTGGCCCTCTGTAGCTCATCCAGAATAAAAATCCCTTATAAAAGTATAATTTTCTTCTCGTTATTCATGATTACAAAATAATAAGATTGTTTAAAAATCCAATAGAATGGATGTCAATATTGGCAGGAGATGTAATTGCGAAGCGCGCGCGCCAGCCTTCCGTGGCTTTTCTTAATTTTAATTAGGATAAAATTTACTAGTCTTACAGGGTTTACAGAAGTAGGTTTGCCAAGAGGCCATCAATTGATCTGAACGATATTGGCTTCCTTTTAAGAGCCCCTTGCTAACTGCTATGTAAAGACTGGGCTTTTAGCTCCTTTCTCAGATCATCTCTGCAGCTTTTTTGGCATGTCAAAAGGCCAGATGTTTTTTATTTGAGAGCAAATTGACACGTTAAATTACATTGTGCAAACAGTAAAGCCAGCCATGAGTAAACAGGCGACGAGGATTCATTGAATTTTATGGGTCGCAATAATGTTTATGTAATTTAACAAATTTATGCTTCGTGTCAGCTTTACCACAAGAGTTATTCATTCCAAAAGGAAAAACAACTTACATTACAGCCCCCATATTATTCTGCCTTGGAGCCAATCAAAAGCAAAACAAGCTTTAACATGACAATTGCATAGGGGCATGTGTATGCGTGCACATGATAATGTATATCGTGTAAGTTAAACACAGGCTGTGGATATTGCTCGATTTGTGTTTTTTTTTTTTTTTTAATTCTAATTTGATTACTTTTCTATCATCCAGCCAGAATACAAACAATGGGGAGGATTTCTGCCGAGCCAAGTATCGCTCCAGTGTTAGTAATACAGATATATGCTCCGTGCGCTGCTTTCAGAAGGTCATGTTGATTTTTACCATAATGCATTTTCCAGGTCCCTGGGAACCCACAGCAGATTTAGCAGGAATCCTCTATGAATCAGGCTGTCTTCGCTCTCCAGTGAAGTGTATACCTAGCCTGAATTTCACTGGCAATGAACCATGCCTTAATATTACAAACTCTTCTGGCTATTTAAATGCAAAATCACATCAGACTTCAGGGCAAGGCACCGAAGTCAAGCAGGCTGGCTCGGTGCTGGCAGGGTTTATCACATCACTCTCATTAATGCACTTTAACACCTTGTGGGCTCTGGGATGGGCCAGCAGCGGGCGATGCTCCCCGGGGGAGCCGGGGCTGCCGTGCCCGGCGCAGCGCGGGTTAACAGGAGAAAGTTCTCATTTTGGAGCAATGAGGCGTGCTAAGCTAATCAGACCTCTAAACTGGCATCAATAATAAATGGCTCTCCACCAGCACAGAGCAATTATCAATAGCAGCCGCTGCTGGAGGGGCTGGATGTGGCCAGGCTCTCGCGCAGGCGGCAGAGCGCGCAGCGGTGCTCGCTGGCAGCCCCAGGAGAAGCCCCGGGGAGCGATGCAAGGCTTCTTCCCACACTCACAGGGCACCCGGCCACGGCCCTGCTGGAGCCATCCCAGCAGAGAGGGTCCCCAGAGAAGGGCCAAGGGCAGCACGAGCCCAGGGACACCGCTGTCTGCGCCCCTTGGTGATGCAGCCCCCGGCACGGCTGGGAGACGGGGAGTGCTCGGAGGGCCAGGGCCAGCAGGTCCTGGAAATGCAACGCTTGGATTTACCCCACGGACTCCTCTAAGCTGAGACCATGAGGAGGTCCAGGGCCCCTCGCCAAGAGGATGGAGAGGTCTCCAGCTCGCCCTGCTCGTAACGCTGCCTTCGGCGTGGTGAAACTGGAGCAAGCCAGCTCTGGGCTGGACTCCGGCCCCATCAGCCAAGCAGGAAAAGCTTCCTCAAAGGCTTTCTCACCCTGCTAAGTATTGACCCACTTCTAACAATTCTCAGAAGCCACCGGCGGGACGGAGGCACTGTGGGGCAGGGGGAACACCTCTCCTGGTGCCTTTCCATGCAGGCAGGACCTGGTTGGACTCCGCACACTGTGTTTCCCTGTGCGAGGTGGTGGCTCCTTGCTCCTTCTCACTTCACATCCCCGAGATGGTCCCAGTGGAAGCACACGGTGGCCCGAGGCTGCCCTCCCTCCTCCCTTCACACTGACCCGTTAGATGAGGTTGTGGCACACCTTGGGGGTCCCGAGGTCGTACCCCTGTAGCTAGCAGGAGATATGGGGGAAGGAAGCCAATAAATGGCAACGAGCCATGAAAACATCACCTCTGCCTCCTTGTCAGCACTCACCAGCTCCTCGCCACTCCCCGCAGCCTTGGAGCAGCCCAAAACCCCAAGGGACCTCACATTTTGTTGGTTTAACAGAAGCACCAGCCCCCAGGTCTGCGCTCTTCGTGGTGCAGGTTTTCCTGGTGGGTCCCTCTCCGTTTGGGACGACATCGGCAGGGAACGGGGCTGAAACCCATCTCTGTACCTCAATGGCATCCAACACAGCCTTGAAGGAGAACTGTTATGCAGGATGTGGAGAGGGAACTAAGGGTTATTGCTGTCAATATAATTAATTTCAAGCTAATTCGAGCATCTGATTAAGTTTAGCATTACCATAAAAACTAAACTGCTATTTAAAACCAGAGAAGGGTTTATTAAATAAATGCTGGAATGCAACAGAAAGCAAGATGAAGGTAATAAAGTCACTTAAAGTAATAAAATTAAGTGAATGCTAGAGATATCCTTTGATGGATCTTTCCTTTACCCTTCCCCGGGAACAGAGATCTTTCCTCCTTAGCTACATTTTCTACACAGACCTCCGAAATTCTTGTGGGTCTTTCCAAATCTTTACATGAACAAAATACATGGAAAAAAAAAAAAATGGAACCCGGTCAATAGAAAGATTTTCTCCTGAAACAGAGGAGAGGACCCCGGGGAGGAGAGCCACGTCGCCCAGCTGGGGCTGGGTGCCTGCACAAGGTCACGCACGGCTCCGGGCGCTCCTGGCTCACATCCCCCAGGAACGCCGCCTGGGGAAGGGATGGCAGTGGGGTCACCCTCAGCCTGCTCCTTTGGGATGCCTCCTGCATCAGGCTCCTGTGTGTAATAAAGCATGAGCCCAGCGAGAAAACGGGTGGTGAAAACCCCACGGGGCTTCTACTGCTGCGCCAGAGCTGCCCAGGACAACTTACCCTTCTCCTCTAGGTTCGTGTCATCCGGAGGAAAACACTTATTTACTCTGAAGGCCACAGAAGCCTTAAAATGCAAAGCCTGAGATAATGCTGATAGGATCACACAGACATCCAAATTAATTTATACTGCTGTCCTAAGCAGAAGTGACTCACCGATAGCAGAGGAACACCGTCCCCCGGTTAAGCGAGGCCCGTGCCAGGGTGCTGAGCACAGGGTCGCAGCCAAGGGTGAGCTGATGCTCACCAGCCCTGCTCAGTGCCCACTCCTCTGCTGGGAGCCCCAGCACTGCCCCAGGACAGAGGAAAGTGAAGGAGGTGAGTGCCATGGTGCTGGAGAGCAGCCAGGACCCTGGTGGATGCTCTGAGCTGGAGCTGGGAGAGGAGGGTGGGAACTGCTCTGGGAGCGCAGGGGAAAGTCCCGTGGGTGGCCTCGCGCCCCCAGGGCTTCCTCCTGCATCTGCAGAGGGACCTGCAGCAGGGAGAGTGTCCCGGCAGGCCCGCGGCACCTCTCTAGCTCAGCAGAAATGTCCTGGACACCTCCCTTCACCCACATCAAGCCCATAAAGGCGTCGGGATGCAGGGCAAATAATGACACCGTAATTAACGGTGGGGCTGTGGGCACCCCGACTGCACCGCCCTGCCTTTCATCACGGCATCTTCTCATACGAGACTTCTCCAAAGTCCACAAGGTCCAGCAAGGCTTGTCCCGTTGTTGCAGCAGGCAGTGGGGCCCCACTGCTCCCCTCCGCCCCCCAGTTTTCTCCCCAGGCTCAGGGAGAGCAGATGGAGGAGGTTGCACTGACAGGCATCGGGGTTTTATGTAGTTCAAGCAAATGCTGAACTCCGTTCTGAGCCCCAACCTCCCCTCCTAAGGTTTCCATTTGGCACCGGGGCTTGCTGGTAACTTCCATCGCAAGGCTGAGCAGAGTTTAGTTTATAAAACATCACCGCGGGCTGTTTCCTTAATTGATTTCTTTTGTTTCATTCTATTCCTCGAAGATTTGTCAACATTAATTTTTATATGCTTAACACTTTGCAAATAGTGGCCAACTTTTTAAAATTAATGAGTCGAGATGGAGATTGAATACCTTCCCTCCCGCACAACTGCAGCAGGGAACTAACACGGGACGATAGTAAAACATTGTCAGCATTTAATTTGTAAAATTGGAGTTATTAAAAAGTGAATCTGCCAGCAGCCATTGGCGGACGCATTAATGCTGGTGACTGTTATTCTTGCGATTATTCTAGATGAGGTCTTCCTGTTTGCATTTCATAAACCGAAAAGCACCACATTTCCCACAACAACGTGATTTCATCTGAAGTTAGAAGATTCGTGGGTTTCCCAGGGTTCAAGTCAACAAACCAGCAACAAATCACATTTGTAGTAAATTCCTGGGAAGAAGCCGGCTCTTACAGGCTGCGAGCTCCGAGCGGCTGTGCCCTTTAACTGCGTGCAGCGTGTCAGCCGTGATAAAGCATCAGTAACTAAAACTAACAGAGCCGGTGCCAAGTCCTAGCGAGAGCCTCCTCCCAAGGAACACGGCGTTTTGATGCTGGGAGCATATCGTGTGTTTATAAGACCCGCTCTGAAAATACATTTTTGAGATAGCTTATATTAAAGTGCAATTACAGGTTAAGTAACGAATTGGCTTGCTGCCTGATACAGAGAAACGCGCTGTGACAATCAGATAATGCTGGAATTAAACAAGATGGCAACAGCTACTGCAAAAGGAAAGGCAGCGAGCAGCCGGCTGCTCCGGGGGGTGACTTCATCCCGGCAGGGACACGGGGCTCCGGCCGGCACTGCCGCTGCGGCTGGGAACAACGGGGACCTTTGAGAGCGTGCACTGGGTGACACAGCCTAATTCCCAGGAAAAATAAAATAAAAAAAAGGCTCCTCTCCACCAGCCAAGCCCCAGCTCTCGTGCAGCGGAGAGATGCCGGCTGTCGCCAAGGAAACCGGAGATTGCTGGAGAGATCTCCAGCGCTGGCTGCCTGCTTCTCCCTCGAGGGAAGGGGATGTTCGCAGTCGAGTGGCACTCCACCGGCCGCCATGCGCGCTCCTTGAGACAGGGACACCACTCCATCCCGGCGCAGGAGGACACTTGCAGAGAGGCTCCTCCGCAGCCGCTTCCCACCTCGGTTCCCTCCTCATTTCCACGCAGCGATGGGGCTCGAGGCACGGCCACTGCAGTGCTGGAGCTCTCCGTGCAGACATCTCACACCCGGGTACTGCGTCCTCCCCGGTCCCTCCTGCACCCAGGGCAACTGGAGAAGGTGCAGAGGTGGTTCACGGGGGGACAGCAGGCCCCTGGGGTGGCTGAGACAAAAGCCATGGCAGCAGCAGGGCATCCCAGGAGGAGGCAGGGATGTGAGGGAGGGCTGTGAAGCTCTGGGTGCTTGGAGGCAGCGAGCGGGGCTCAGTGATTCACCCGTGATGGCACACGGGGACATGCCACCACCTCATCCTGGTTTAATTCTACTTCTTCACCCGTAAGGTGGAGACTCTTAGAATGGCTGGCACGGGCAGTGCTCGCCACCATGCTTCATCTCTTCCTGGGGGTTTGAAGAACGCCGGGACCTCCTACCCAAAAATGCAGAGCCCGACAGGTCCTGTGGTGGCTTTGCCACCACTGAGGAGCAGCAGCACAGCCCAGTCCGGCCTTGCACGCTACAGGACAAGACCTTCCTGCAGGATTTACCCCCGTGGCACACAAAACCTCTCGTTTCTCCACTGCCAAAAGTGGTTTGGACAGCTGACGACAGGAGAGGCTCGCGAAGCCTTCGCAGGCTCGGCTCAGGAGGTTTTCTCAGTGCTTCAATCCCAATCTAGATCAAAATCTGCAGAGCAGCTCCTGCCCGGGCTGGCCCAGGCGGGGTGTGAGGAGCAGCTGACGGCTCCGCACATCCTTCCCCCAGCAGCCCGGTACCAACCTGCAGCTCCCAACATTCGCTCGTGACATAATTGCATTCATCCGCTTCCATTTTTGAAACAACGGGGAAGTTAGCAAAAGCAGAATACTTAAGCGCAGCTAGTTCTCAGCGATATAATTCTCTTTAATCTTTTAAGCATTTGACAGTATTTGCTTGAAAGAAGGAGCAACAAGTACATAATTATTGCACTAATTAAGCTGCCAAAACACAAGCATGCTGCAAGAGCACCTTTGAAACAGTGAGCTCTCGATTCATTAGCATCTGCTGTAAGCTTATTAATCACCTAACAGGCAATTAGCAAGCTGTTACTGTTTGAGACTAGTATGTAAATAAATTCTTGGGTTAATTTCTTCCTCTGATAATAAAGAAAACATTATGAAAATTAGCTAAGCGACAATGTAAATGATCTTGACTGTTAATTATATGATGGTGTTACATATGCGGCCGCCGTACACGAGATAAGGGATGCACCTCTCACTTTGCGTACTGGTTTAAAAATAAAATTGTTGACATAGGTAATAGGAAGGCTTTCTGCATTAGAGTCACAGATGTTTGCCTTTAGCTAACCAAAATGAACTGCCGAACGACTGACACTGCAAAATTAGCAGCCGGGTTTATTTGCAGCCAGCGCCAGCCGGCGCCGCTGTGCGGAGCCTGGTGTGCAGATCCCTGGTGGTGCCGCGGGGACGGGGCTATGGGGGTGCAGGGGATAAAAGGGGGGTGCAGGGGGTGGGTGCAGGGGTGGGTGCAGGGGTATCCCTGTGCTAGGAGGCTGCATCGTGCACTGGCACTAAGACCACCTTTTGCTCAGTGTCTGGGCATCCAGACCTCCACGGGGATGAAAATGAATAAAATTAGTGTGAAATCTGAAGCAGAACCATGCCTGCACAGTGCCAGCCAGCCTTTCAGACCCGAGGAGAACAGACTCATTTTCTCCCTGGAAAAGCAAGAGGAGGGAGTTGTTTTGTGGCCTGGATGCAGTGATTTACCTGCGTAGCCATTGATTATCCCTGCCAACCCAGGCTGATGGCATTGACCTGTTATTTATTATTTACCCGGGCAACAAATTGTAAAGCTTTCCTGTCACGTGGCACCACGTGCACCACCACCTGTGCAGCAATACTCAGCCACCAAAATAAAATAAATGGCAGGGAGCTGCGAAACGGGGTGATTGCTGAGGTGCTGGTGGCACTGCACATGCTGTGAGCAGGGCACCAAGCCCAGCCTGCCCCAGAACAGCCCCAGGACACAGGGCACAGCCCCGTGCCGATGTCCCACCCTGGTGATCCCACAGGGCAGGGCTGTCCCTCGCTCTGTGCCAGGGCACGGTCCCCAGGCCACGCTGCCAGCACCAGCTCTGCCCCCGTTGCTGCTCTGCCAGAGACCTAAGCCCCCAACCACACTGTGCCGTGAGGGCATGTCCCTGGCTGTCACCTCCCACTGACAAAAACCTGCCTCATTACGAGCTCAGCTCTGCTGCTTTCTCTCCCCAAAAACCTCCCAGCTCCTTTAAGCATGCTCCAGCGAAGCAGAAAACTAATTACAGTGAGCTGCGCGCCTGCTCGAGTGAGGAATTACCAGCAGCAGAGGTTACTTAATAATCTTATTAATTTAAACTATTTTATCACCATCTTTTGCCCCATAATTATGCAGACAAAACGCACACAGAATATTTCACAATTAAAAGGTTGAAACAAAAAAAAAATGAAGATTAAGGGCGAGATGAGGTGCTTTCAAGCAGCTCCAGCGTCCCTGGGCAGGGCAGTGCCAAGCCTGGGTGCTTCTGCTTGTTCCCTTCCCACTCACCGGGCTCTGGTGCCACCAGGGAGCCTTACACCAACACCCAAAGGCACTTCACCCTCTTCAAAGAGACTGTGCCTGGCTGCTGTGTCTTGCTGGGCAACAAAAACCACAAAAAAACCCTGTAGCCTTCCCCAAGAGCAGGCACTGGGAGCCCCAGGGACACGGGCAGCGCTGCCGTCAGGGCTCGGAGCAGTCATTTGCTCCGCCAGGCCTTTGAGCCTTCCACCAGGTCCCGAGCACCCTGAGGCTGCTGCACCTATTGCTTTTTACCAAAGGAACCCATTTCTTACTGCCTATGATTGTTTTTTGTCTGTGGCTGCCGTGAAAGAAGGCAGGACACCCGAGCAGCAGAGCAAACCCCAGCTCTTTTACAAGGAATTGCAGCCGTGGCACAACCGAGCTTCCCCGGACTGGCCCCTGCACGAGGGAGCATCGGGAGCTGCTGTGTTACGGTGTGGTCCTGCATCTGCTGCAGCAGGGGGTGAGGAGACAGCAGAGCCTCGGTGCAAGGCCCCAGGGCTGTTTTTTACGCCGCAGAGCAGGGCCTGGGGATCTGCTCCCGGCACTGTGGTCCAGAGCCCTCCCCTCCATCTCTCACTGCTGGCCCCGAGCCTCTCCTTGGCCAGCCTGCCAGTATTTCTTCGGCAGTTGGATCTTGGAGAAGAAAATAATCCAAATATATTGATTTCCTAGCTTGATTTAACTTGAAAACAAAAGCAATAAGCCGTTTGGTTCCAAAATATCATTTTCCATTTCCAGAAGTGAGCGCTGGAGCTTTAGAACAACGGCGTGAAACCAAGAAGACAAGGAGGGAATGGCTTGTAAATGGCTTTTTAGTACAAACAGTGTTTCAGTTTTATGGTCGACGGCTGGAGATCCCTTTAGAGCGATGTGCTAAGAGGTTATTTTGGATCCAGCTTAGAGAATGCAGCCGTTTGGCCCATTAAAAAGTAAATTTTTCATGTCAAGAAACAATCTCTTGCAGATGGAGTGCTCATCTGTGAAAAGGAGAAAAAAAAAAAACTAGGTCAGGAAAGCAGCGCGGCTGCTCGGCGTGCTCGCAGTGCTTCCCCAAAGAGGTTCCTCATCAGCTGGCTTTGCTCGTCCCCAGTGCCCTCCCACCTCTCCCAGTACAGAGGCGACTGGCTCTGGAGCTGCACTGGGACGAGTTTCGGAGCCAGCCCCCGGCCGGCAGCAGCTCCCGGCAGCCCGGCCGCGGCTCGCAGCCCGCTGCCACTGCAAACCATTTGTGGTTAGTCAGCCTGGAGCATGCGAGGGCCTCGGTCTCCCACCAGCAATTTAGCGAGCTGGATGCTACTTCTGCGTTAGAGAGCAGATGTTTGCGAAGGGGCCCGGTGACAGATGTGCCTTCAGCTCCGAGTGAAACCAAAAAAAGTTGCTGTTTCCCTTCAGAAACCCCGGCCTTCCTGTGATTCGCTCGATTATGCATGCAGCGCCTTGTTTTGATTTGATCTAAGACAGCTCCTCTCCTGCCATTTGTTAGTTTTTCCCTCTGTTCAAACACTGATAATGGCCCCTGTGTGCTCTGAGCAGGGGCTAGCAGGATGCCACACAGCATCCTTGCACATCACCTCGCTTCTGGATTAAAGAGATAGAGCCCGTGGCAGAAAAAGACGCTTGCTTTGAATTCACCTGAACTGAAATAACACATTTAAATAAAAAAAGCCCTCACAACCCCAGCATTGTGTTTTAAAGCCATTGCTAACACTTTGATTCCAGCCAGCACCAGCAAAGAGCCATGCCTGTGGCAGGCGCCGAGGGCTGCAGCACGCCCGGGGATGCTCGTGCTCCTGCCAGCACCCGGCAGTGTTCAGGGCTCGGTGGGGTGCTCAGGACCCCAGGTGCCTTCTCTGCCTTCACCCAGCTGCAAAACACAACGCAGAAAATGAGAAAATATTCACAACAAATCAAAAGACTGATGTGTGAGCGGAAAAGAGGAAGTCTTTGGCTGGGATGTGCAGTTCCTGGAGGATGCGTGGAAATCTCAGGAAGGCCAAATTCTCCTGCCAGGGAAAACTCTTTGGGACGCACCAAGCTGTCCCAAAGCCTCAGAGGGAACCCCTGCTGTGCCTCCATGGCCTTGGGGTCTCCGGTGCTGAGGTTCTCCCCTACACACACACCTGCTGGGCCATGACCCGTGTGGGTTTTGCCTGTGCTGGAGACCGAGGGCAGCAAGATGCCGCAGCACAAAGGCAGCCCCGGCCCAGCCCCGCACTGCCGCGATGGTTGAGGATGCTTGGACAGAAGGAAATGAAGGCAGGGACGCTTCTCTTTCCTCAGGGAACCCAGCAAAGCCCTGAGGAAGGGAGAGACGTGCTGCAGAGTGCGGTGACTCAGCAGCGGCAGCGAGCTGCGTGCCCTGCTGCTCGGGAGAGAAGTGCGTTTCCCAGCATGAGAATTTCTTTTCTGTCTACTTTATGGAATAAAATCCCCTTTGGTAGCCCGCTCCGAAAGGAGTCCAAAGCCGTCAAACAGCCTGGGTGTGATTGTGTTCCTAATGAAGGCTGCAGCACAGCGCAGCTGAAGAGCTGAGCTCTTCTGTGGCTGGTGCCTGGGTCGCCGTGCGTTATAAATCAGCTGCACAAGGGAACATTCACCATCAAATGCAACTTAAAGTTCTTCACATGCGGGACTTGGATTCCAGAAGCTTCAGGGTTCAGTGAATACAAACCCTGGGCCCAAATTTCCACCAGCAATATTAGACAAAAAGTCAGGGCTTGTTCCTCCAGCGTGTTATCATCATTTATTATTATTACCTCTTAGTATCCCTTCAGCTTAACTAAATGTGAAGTCAAAGTGAAATGCCCTCATTAACCTGAAATGAATTTGAGGGGGACAGAAAATGGCAATGTTTGGAGCTTTGTTTTACAACATTATGAACTGAGTTACACCCAGCAGTGCGTATCTTTGCTTCGTGCCCTGCTTTGATGGAGATTCCCCATGTACAGCTTCCCAATGAGGCTTCCCAGGGCCGGCTGCAGTGCTCTGCTTGGTGGCCATTTATGTTTTTTTTTCCTCCTGGAGGCATTTTTGTCTCGAACTCTGCAGAAAAGCAGACTTTATATGCTGAGTCAGTCTCTAAACAGCCTGTTGTAAGCAGGGCAGCAGGGTATGGGCGTTACACAAGACCCTAAGCTGCCGAGCTGCGTATCGATGCTCCACACCAGCAGCGTGGAGGTGTTACCCACGGCGATATCGATCCCTTAAACACGATGAGTCAGGAGGAGGGCAGCCAAGCCAAAATGTGAGCCCAGCCTGGAGGAGGCATTGCCCTGGCACCCCTCGATAGCAGCGGGCAGCGGAGTCGCTGGCAGGCGACTATTAGGCACCACTATTGCCACCGGCCTTGACCAAATCCATGCCCGGCCAGACAAACAAACAGCCCCGGGGCTCAGCGGGGCTCTGCAGGGCCCGAAGCCATCCCCATGAGGGCCCCGGAGCTCCGAGGCCTCCGCCGAGGCCTCTCCCACCCCCGTGTGGCCGCGCCGGCCGCTGCAGCGGGCCCGGCCCCGGGAGGCCGCGGCCCTGCTGGGCATGGAGCTGGTGGCAGGGGGCTGCTGCCCCAAAACCTCCGTGGCCTCGGGGGTCCCGGTGTTGAGGCTCCCCCCGTACACACACACAGCCAGGGGGCCACGACCCGTGTGGGTTTTGTCTGGGCTGGAGACCGAGGGCAGCAAAAGTCTGCAGGGAGCGCAGCCCCGCGATGGTTGGGGACACCGCGGTGTCCTTCTGCCTCAGCCTCAGGTTTTTGTGCTGCTTCAGATCTGGCTGACTGGCAGCCCAAAATAAGCTTTTGGGGGAGTCCATGCCATGCCTTTTGTAGGACTGGCTTCCTTCCAGCTCTAGAAAAAAAAAAAAAAAAAAAAAAAAAATCAGAAATATCAGGTTAGCGAGATGCTCCGTGCTGATACGCATACAAGAGCCCACCTTGTTGGCTTCAGAAATCTGTCAGTCTCCGGCGAGATAACGAGCACCGGTCTCTGACATTTTTTTCCAAGATCTACTGATATTCTGAGCCGCTCTAACCCCCGGTTTTGATATTTCAGGCAGGCAGCTGAGGACTTCAAAGGCACAAGTCCTCGTCTGTTAGAAAATTTCTCCGAATACCTGAAAGCATTTGGCAGTGCTGCTGATGGGCCTGGGCTCGGCAGGGTGGGACAGGGACAGGGACAGGGACAGGGACAGGGACAGGGACAGGGACAGGGACAGGGACAGGTCTGTGTCCATGCTGCGGGGCACCTTGTCCCCATCCCAGCTCAGCACTGGGCAGAGACACGGGGCACATCGGTGGTTTTCAAGAGATGAGACATTAAGTCAGGATTTTAGCCACCTTCCCAGGCTGTTACGCTTCCAGGTCTCTCAGCAGAGGAGGAGGAGGGTTTGCAGGGATTTCCCAGTTGCTGTGGGTTTTTGCAGCCGGTCTCAAATTCCCCTTGCTGAGCCTTCCCCTGGGCAGAGCAGGTGCTCCCAGCCATGAGATGCTGCAATGCTGTGCTGTGCCTGCCTTGGGAACAGCAAATGGCCATGGTGACCCAAAATATGCTGTGTGGGGACCCAAAATAAGGTGCATGGGGACCGCAATGTAGCTGCTGTTTGTCAGCATGGTCTCACGTCTGCACAAACTTCAGAGGTAGGGGCTCCTTTGTGCTCCCTTGCTCATCCTGCTCTTTTTTCTCTCCTTACTCTCTGACTGTGACCCCAAGCCTTTGATGCAGCTCCCGTGCCTGGGATCACAGCTGAAACACGTCCACGTGGCTCAAAGACAAGCGGGTACATGATGTGCACGACACGACAGGCAGCACACAGCCCTTCTGCGAGCGGCACCACACCGAGCATCTGAGCTCTGCCCTGCACCGCTCGGGCTTCGTGGCTTCACACGGTGCCTTCTGCGATGTCCTTTGGTCGGGCGGTGCAGGCGACGCAGGCACGAATGCTTCCTGGGCAGCTGCTCCCCTGTGTATTTGGGGTGAAACGTTCTACGGCTGCTACAGAAATAAACACTTTGCCCCCTACACGGAGTGTTTCAAGAGAGCTGGAGCTCTTCTGAAGCCTACCCTGGGGCGGGGGCACCGGCTCCTATGCACAGAGCCTCTCCGTGCCGCTCGGCATGGCCGTGTGTTCTCCAGCACAATGCAAAGAAGAAAGAAAAGCTCTGTCATGCTGGCTCCTTGGGGATTTTACCTCGGATGCCCCAAACGGAGCACGGTTTGCTGATTGAAGCGCTGCATGGAGATGGAGTGCAGGAACACAGATTACGCTACATAACTGGAGAGGGACTGAGCGTTTTCAGCAAATTACCTCTGTTATGAGCCTGGCCATAAAAATCACCTCGCAAGTGAATTTAGCTTTTCTTCTCTCCATGCCCAATCAATTAGCACATGAGTAATACCAGGCCCATTAGGGCAAACCGATGCCGGGGGAGTTATGTCATCTGCTATAGAAATGATTGCTTAATATACCAGTTGGCTCAAAGGAACTCTTACCCATCACACAGCCCTCTAAAATCGATAGCAACAGTCAAACTATATTGTTTCAAACAAGAATACTGCTGGCTAGCTAAGTAAGCTCAATATCAGTGTTTGTGATCTCAGACACTTACCGGGCTATAAATAATACAGAGGAACAACAACAATGGAGAACATTCCTAACCAGGAGACAGGGCTGGCTCCAGCCATCGCAGGGAGGCAGCGCGTGCAGCGCACGGGGAGCAGGAGGGGAAGGGCTCACGGCCAGGGAGGGGAGCAGCACAGGCACTGTGCAGGCAGCAGGTGCGTGCCCACACATCCATGCACGCAGCCGTGCCTCCGTGTGCAGTGCTCCCACGTACCGGGGGTACCCAGCTCCAGGGGTACCCAGCTCCATGGGCACTGCTGCAGCTGCAGGGCACGGCTGCAGGGAGCTGCAGGGCCACCGCCGCCGCTCCTCGTCCTCTCGGGAGCTGGAAGGAAACCTTGCAGCAGGGAGCTGCTGCCTTATTTCACCCTGCGATTGCAATGCTGCTGCTGGAAGGGAAAGACACAATTTCCATTGCTTTCAAATGTACTTATAGAAAGGAGCACGCTGCAGTTACCAAATCTGAGCTAGAGCACCTGGACACGGTGTCAGCGTGGGACCGTTATAGCCAGGCTCCACCTGGTTTCCATCACCTTTAGAGAAACACCTTGCTGCTCGTAAGGAAATGCCCAAAAGCAGGAGGAGAAAAGCTCCTCTGCCTCGCCCTGGGGAAGGGGGTTCACATCATAAGCACAGGACAAAGCACTCTTGATATTAGGTCTGCCAGAGGATTTGAATAGGATTGGCCTGGGCTAACAAACTGTGATCAAAGCTAATCTCTGATTAGCTATACTGAGGAGATTTAATTTAGTTTAAAGCCTTACCTGAAATGCAGAACTGGGTATTATTGCATATCTGACCGAGACTGCTGTTGTACAGCTGAAGTATTTATAGTAGAATTAAAACCTCTCTGAAAGCAATCATCCAAGAAGCAGCAAAATTGATTGCAGCGTTACTGCTTCCAAACATTTGAAAATCATGAGTCAGTCTCCAAAATGTCACAAGATTTTAAAATGTAATATATTTTGTCTTATTTTTATTTAGTTTGCGAGACTAGTGTTCAGATTTTCAAGCCACAAAGGTTGAAACCTGACTCTCTGCTGAGGAAATGGAGATTTGTGCCCAGCATGATTCCAGGAACCGGGGGTTTAACAGGGGATTTAAAAGGGCTGCCTTCATGGGGAGCATGGTGGAGGAGAGTCTGGTGTCCATGGGGCTGTCCGTGGGGCTGTCCGTGGGTCAGGGGCTGGCAGCTGGGTGGAGATGGGGATGGATGATGGCTGCTGGAGATCCAACCTCTGCAAGCAGCACTTCCTTGGGAAATCAGAGTACAGGGGAGGAAAAAAGTAACCTAACTAATTCCTATTAGAAACAAGCCGCTTGCTCTCTCCTCATCTCCTGCGAGTGCTCTTGATTAGCTAATAAATGATTAATCGTGCCAAGAAAAGCCAGCTCCTTCGTCTCCTGCTTTCATCCACCGGCTGCCTCCAGGGGATTTCAAATGTCACAGGCAGACAAAACGGCCTTGCTGGGCTGCAGGGAGCCCTCCCCATGCCAGGCTGTGCCCCAGAGGGCACGCAGCAGCCCTGCAGCCCTGCAAACGAAGCCTTCCCCTGCCCACCTTGCTCTGCACTCGTCGAGTTCCTCCAGCACCAGCCCCTCGGGCAGCCCGCCTGCCCCTCCGTGCCTTCATCCTGCACCTGAAAGCACCGCGCTGCCCGCCTCCGAGCGCATCCTCTGCCTGCTCTAAATGCTCTGTAATTTACCTAAGAGGAAATCGCATGCATTGATGCCACAGAAAGCAGCAGGCATGTCTCTGGAAGCCGTCGCTCCTGACAAGTGCTCTATTTTAATGCTCCTAACAGCAATTTTTATTCTAGCAGTGTGTGGAGGCACTTAGATTTCTATGCAGTTTTTACTTTTTAATCTCATATACTTCTTGCTGGTGTCAAAGTGTCACCATTTAATAGTCTTACTGGAAAAAAGAGTGTTTCAGATCTTGTTCTATAGTCCACATTGTGAATACATTAGAGAACCACTGAATGATTTAAGAGGAATTTTTATACCTCTGAACACGAAGGCAAGGCTAGCATGCAAGCGAATTAGGGGCCCAGCCTCCTGGCAAGCTGCTAAAGAGCTGGGCAGTGTTTATTTTCTGCTCCAGTCCCTCCCAGGGCAGCAGGAGGGGAGGCACTGCTGAAACCCCCTCCTCCCCAAGTGGCCAGAGCCACCCATGGTACCCACAGCCCCAATCCTTGTGCAGAGCACTGGGCAACAATTCCTCCCCAGGTGAGTGCTTCATCGTGCGGGCACTCCACACCAGGAAATCCCAGCCCGTAGCGATGTGATCGCCCTGAGCAGTGACCATCCACATGTCCTCGGCTCCACCAGTTCCTCCCAGTTAGCTCCCTGCCCTCCCAGGCACCGAGAGTGGCGATGCGGGAGCGCCGACCAGGAGCATCGGTCTGGGTGATGCTGCGGGATAACAGCAGGGATATTTATTAATAAATTAATAAGACTAACAACAACAATAATATTAATTTGAGGCATCAGTACAGATCATTTGCAGCCTGCCTGTTCCCCCGAGCAGGATTTGTGGAAGCTGTGGGTGCCGGGCACGGTGGCGCTGCCGGCGAGGTTTGCAGACGTGGCCCAGGGAAGGCAGAGGCAGCGCAGAGCAGGGAGCTCGCCCTGGGCCTGCGGCACTAATTGTGGAGGGAAAGGAGAGGCGGAACACAGCCCGCTTCTTTAGCCAGGGGATTTACAAGGCATCATTTGCTACAGGTTAGCGTTGGCTGCCATAATGATCCAGCTCCTGAGATTACCTGTCAAGCCTCTGTGAATTTTAAATAAAAGGTAAAAGGGTTTAACTCGAACACGACACCTCTGTGCATACAGAAATAGCTCAGCTGCTGCTTCCCTACAGAGGCAGGTACGCTCCAGACCCTGGATCAACACCGAGCAAAGCTACAAATCAAGGGCCAGACATGATTGCAAACATATTCTTCACTCTTTCCTTTCTTCTGCTACAAAGGAGATTGGAGGCACACATGGGCTTTGCTTACATCTCATTTCAAACAAAATATACAAGCATAAATAACGCTGGCTGACAGCTGGAAGGCTTTCTGATCACGCCGCGGAGGAGGACGACTGATGAGCAGCCCTGCTGCAGCGACAGCCGCTCCGGGGGCATGGCGAGCACGCAGCCCCCAGCCCCCAGCCCACCCCGGCGCCCCCGCGGGCACCCACCCCCAGCTTGCGGGGGGAGCTGAGGAGCGGATTCAGGGATTTCCATCTCAAATCCCGCTGGGAAACTCTGGGCCTGGGTTTTTATATGCAACGTGCAGAAATCTGCAGAACCTGCAGCCACAAACGCGTGCAAGAAGTCTGGGTAAAAAAGCCGATTATGGTCTGGGCGCAGGGAGAGGGCGGATTGCTGCTCACACTCTCCCATCACCAAAACTCAGCAATTTTGCTGAAAACCGGTGGCACTTTCAAAAAAAACGCCCAGACAGAGTATCACAGTCGGGTAGTGGCACAACTGACGCAGACGGAAAAATACTCAGCAGCCAATAAGTGAAAAAAATGCGAAAAAAATCCCAAATGAAGAGCGTGAAGCAGCCGCAGAGTGCGGAGCTGTCCTGGAGCACTCGGCCAGCCGTGCCTTCACACCAGGGCTGTCCCTGGGGGTTATTTCATCCTCTTCCAGAAGCCGTCGTTATCACCAAAGTGGTGGTCTCCGAGTAGGGAAGGCGGGGAGCACAACTTCCTCATCGTGGCAGGTTTTGATGGAATTAATTTCTTCTTGGCTAGACTTGGCCTGAGGGTTTTCCACGCCACCAGGACCCGTGGCACGTCCCAGCAGCGCATCCCCTGCAGGAGCCGTCCTGCCAAAAGCTGGGTCTGGAGAGGCTCTGAGGAGCTCCCACAGACACTGCTGCTATTTTGCTGTTTTTCAAAGGCAAAGGGAAGGCTTTTTTTTCCCCTCTAAACACACTCGGGGAAACGGATATATTATTTCAGCTGGATTTCCCCCAAAACTTAAACAAGTTCAGCCCAAGGTGAGCCTTCAGCTTACACCATCCGAATTTGCTGAAACAATAATAAACGGGAGGCAGGGGCTAGCTGGAAAGCGCACAGCAAATCCCTGCGTGGGTGCTGCAGCTCCCACCGACAGCAGCCCAGCCCCGCGGCCCTGCCTCGAGCACGAGGCATTGCGATGAGTTTTGCCATGGGAGCCACCAAACCCAAACCCTCATGGTGCAATAATATTTAGGGTAATGCAAATATTACCCCAAATGGGGCAGGGGCGAGCTGCCGGCCCCTCTGCAGAGCGATGCTCACGTCGGGGTGGGGAAGCGCATTTGCATTTCCCCGTATTGATGCAGGCATCCAGCTGGAAGATGGAGATGTCTTTTTAATGCACCTACATTTGAAGGCTGAATACATAATCTCCCTATTACACGTATACTTTATATATATGCGGCCATACAGCAGCGGTGATTTATGCGGGCGCGTTACACATGCAGGGGTTTGGGATCCCGGAGCACGGTGGGCAATGATTCTGCTTTTCCGTAGCTATTTATTTGCATAGCAGCGGCTGCGGATGATGAATACAGAGCGCTGCGGTCAGGGCGAGACCACTGCTGAAATACAGCCCGGCTTCCCAAAGCCGCCGTGGCATTAATTATTAACTCCGTACAGGAGATTTGCCACTCTCCCAGCACCAGACACTAAAATAGTTTCGTACATAAAAGAGCATTAAGTGAAAGCTCGGGTAAAGCCGATCGCTCTGCAAAGAGGCGTCCCGCTTTCAAGACCTATTGCTCGGCAGGAAAATTTACAATCCTTTAATTCCATTTACAACGCGGCAACACAAAAGGGAGCTGGAGACGGAGCCTGCGAGCAGGGAGACCGAAGGGGAAGAATAAAATAAACAGGACTCCAAGGGAGCCGGGATCAGGCCCGCGCTCCGGCATTCAGCTGCTCGTTAAATTCCAGCCGGGATTAGAGGCAGGAAAGCGCTGGGCACCGACCTCGGCGGCGCACAAAGGGAGGTGTATTAAGTTATATGGGTTCCATCTTGTCCCTGTTCGTGACTAGCCGTGTTGTATGTATCCGAGCAGCTCCCCGTAATTTGCTTATAAATAATTGACTTCTTCACGATTAAAATCTCTGGAGGGTCTCTCGGTTTATTCACAACAAGCCGCCTCGGCCTGCCGTGCAAATTAGCCCTTTCAAACCTGTCTCATCTCCAACAGAAACGTTATGAAGAGTGATTTTTTTATCCCCTGTAATAACCTTCAACTAACCTTTAAACTGAAGTGAATAATTTAAATCTTATTTTCATATCAATGGGGGAGTCAAGCCAAGCAATTATCTTTTATCTGTATACTCTGTCGTCAGCGAAGGCATAATAAAGTTTTCCCAAGTGGGCAGAGCGAAACAGGGAGAGAAAGAGAGAAAGGGAGAGAGATGGTATCTGAAGGCATTAATGCAACAATGAATTATTCAGTAATGAGTACAAGCTCTGCCACAACAGCAGCGCTCGGCGTTGGGTCGCGGCGCCCGGCCGGCGGCAGAGGCAGCGAGGGGTGCGCGGGGCTGGCACTGCCCGCGGGGTGCTGGGGAAAAAAGGGAGGAAAAAGGGAAAATCCCCGAGCAGGGGGCTGGGGCGGGGGGGGGCGGGGAGCGGGGCTGCAATTCCCCACAGTGCTCATTAACATTCTGCCGAGCACTTTTCTCCCCGAGTCCCGCCGGACCGTCCATGATCTTTTTTTTTATTAATTCATAAAATATCGCACCCGTGATTGAGGCCGCTGATTGCGGGAGCAGACAAACACGAGGGCTGGTGAAATATCGCGTGTTTCATACCGAGCCTCGCCAAGTAGGAACACGGCCCTGGCATGAAATATTAATCCCTTCCCTCGGCCGTGGGCAGGGAGGAGAGGCACGGGCAGCCGGCGTCGGCAGAGCAGGCTGGGGAGAAGCCTCCACTGGGAGAAAAAACACGGTGAAGTTCCTGCATCGGGCGTCCTCGCTAAAAAGCCTGAAGCCAGGGTTTCTCTTCCCATCGCTGAAGGTGTCTCGGAGCATCCTGCTCGGCCTGGGGTGGCTGCATCCCAAAGAGCATCCTCAGGCAGGGGCGAGGGCTTTGCTGCTGCTCGGTTTTGCCACCCGGCACCAGCAGGGGCTGGGAATCCACCGACTGCCGAGGAAAATCCCACGGGGCTGGAGCCCGTTTGTGCTTGCTGCTCCAAAGCAGCGAGGAGCTGGGATAATGCAAAGCGATCCAGCAGAGCGCTGGATTAGATGCCGGGGCAGCTCTGCCACCAAGCATTAAATATCTTCTTGTAATCTTTCCACTTAAACCAATGATTAAACAGATTTAGCAGATGATTAAACAAATAAAGATTAATGGAACAAGCAAAGTAATCAAATCTTTATGGGGGAATAAATGCATGATTCAAAACAATATTAGGACAAATTGTCTAAAACTAATAGTGAATGTGTCGCTTTTGTCTAAACAGCATTTGTTGTGTTCTCACTTAGCTGCAATCAAAATATTTGCTCAAACCAGGATGAAGCTGAAAAACCTAAAATGCTATCAGTGATCTAACAGCAAGCAGTGGCTCTGTGGGATGCCCCATCTCGGGGCCAGCACCAGCCCCTGTCCTGGGTGCAGACGGTGCTCAGCACCCTGCGGCAGCCCCAGGGCAAGGTGGGCATGGCACCAGCCCAGGGATGGCCACAAGAGGCATGGGACAGCCCCAGGGCACCCAGAGCACGGCCAAGGGGTGCTCGCAGGGCCCCCAGCCCCGCAGCAGCTCGTGCCAGCCCCCTCCGACGGGCTGCGCGGGGACTCAGGGATTTGCTTTTATACATAGGCAGCGGCGCGGGGTTTTCGAGCTGTAAGCCTTTTTCTTTCATCAATTTTGCATATGGAAAGATCGTGTTTGCTCTAAATACTTTTGTTTCTAAAGCCTCTTAAATTTTTGAGATGAAAATAACGAGGGGGGGGGGGGGGAGATTTCCAGACAAACTGTCACAAGGCTGCAAGCGCCAAGCGAACAGAAGCAAAGCTCCACCACCAGAGCAGTTAATTAAGAGGGGAAGGAAACAAGGTGCCTAACGCAGAGATAATTGCGTATGTTCCACCACGGCACACGCGTGCCTGCACGCATGCACCCCCCCAGGACAGCCAGCACGTTTCCACCCACCGTGGTCCCTGCCGCAGTGCTCTGCGGGGCCGTGGGGCTGTGGACATGGGGTTCCCCGCATGCACTGCCCAGATTTTGCCTTTTTATTCCAATGATGCTCGGAATAAAGCCATAAACTTGACTCAGCATCACAGGATGGAGCCAAATTGTTCAGCGACACCGCCCTGGCACTGCTGTGAGAGCCATGGCACCGCTGCACGGGGCTGTGCTGCACAGGGAGAGCTCCGGGGCGCAGCCCTTGAACCCATGCAGAAAAGAAGACAACCCTCCCTCCAGGCCAAGGAAGCGCAGCCGAAAATTCAAGGCGCATGCCTTCAGGCCCAGGGAGCTCAGGGTGTGAATGCCATTTTGGAAAGCTTGGGGCCAAAAGCCATTTTTTGGACCCCATGGGAAGCAGAAGTCCTCAGTAGTCCTCAGAGCCTCTCCAGCTCCCACAGCCTTAGGGTTTGGACATCACCTGAAGCAACTGATCCAAGGAGAAGCCCTGGTCCTGGGGGGTGCCAGCCCCTGCCTCCACCTCGACCCCTTCGTGCTGCCCTTCCCTGACCCCCTCAGCGTCTCCTTGTTGTGCTCAGCTCCAATGCAGCCCCCACAGCCCCTGCGTGGCTCCTGCCTTCCCCAGCTGGCCCATGTAATGTGCAAGGCTCCCCCAAGCTCGTTAGTGCCACCCTTATTAGCGTCAGAGCCTTGCCAGGAGCCGCATTCTGCTGCAAAGAGCCCGGGACTATCACAGCCGTCACGCACACTCCTGGGATGGCGCTGGAAACGAGGCTGCAATAAAGGAGTTTATTATTGCTGTTAAATTGGAAAATAAACATCTCGCCCGGCTCACAACATGTTCTCTTTCTCACGCCTGACGTTAAGGGTAACATCAGAGCCACCCACCGCGGCACGGGTGCGAGCAGGGCGCAGCTGGGGGCCGCTCCCAGCTCCTGTCCTCTCCTCGGGGAGGTCTGAGCCCGCGACAGGACGCAGCTGAGCAGAGCCAAGGGGGGATGTGATTTTTCCAGGCTCCCAGCGAGGACCGGGGCTCAGCTCCGAGCTCCAGATGCAGTTTATGGAGAGCTCAGGAGAGAGCAGCCGGGCATCCACCACGTGCCGGACACGTGCGGTGCCCACTGGGGCTGCTCCTGGACCAGTGTTGGTGCCAGCCAGGGACCCCCCCATTGCACCCCAGGGATCCCGGGGGTCTTGCTGCCAGGAAGCCACAGCCCAGGGGGTCTTGGCCACGCTGCTGCACGTCTGCCCCTTCCTGACCCCGTGGGCAAAGTGCTCCTGGAGCACCCTGAGTGTCGCCGGTGTGCTGGCAAAGCACTGGCTCCTCTTCCATCCCATCTGCAGCTGCAAACTACATCAAGAAGCACCCAAAGGAGCAGGGCTCCAACTCCGCAGGCAGTGGTTCCTTGCAGTCACACCACCAGCAGCCTTCACCCACCCAGGCCAGGAACACAGGGCTGGAAATTTAGGGCTAGAAGGGGGGGACAGGGGTGGCAGTGGGGCAGCTTGGCCCAGCACCACGTGCCGTGCATCACATCCCATCACATCTCGACACGTTGCATCCCTGGGGCTGCTCCTTCCATCCCCCAAAAAGAGCTCGGGGCAGACCCCACCACGCACCCGGTGCCCCCAGCGCTGCGTCGGGGCCGCGCTGCCCTCGCCCCCCATCCCGTGCCACCTTGCCACGGCACCGGGGGCAGATTTACAACCAGGAGCTGCAGCAGGAGAATCCAGCGAGTCCATGACATGAATTACAAGTCTCCTTCCCGCGAGGAAGCTGCTCAGAGCTGGCTCAGCCATTGCTCCTATCTCTCACTCTCCTCCCCCCCCCCCCTTTTTTTTTTTGGAGACTCATTACTATATTGTGGATATTCTCCACTAAAGGGCATCTCTTTGAATGCATTTGCTTTTTTATTAATGTGTGCTAAGACAAGTCAAGCCTGATTATCATGAAGACAATTGCTGAATTCCCTCCTGGAGAAATCTCATCTAGACTGTGTAGGCGTTTTAATTTCAGAGACCCATTAATTGGCACAATTGCTTAAGCAGCTGCTTTCCGTGTCATTTTAGGACCACTTTATGAAAAACAGAGCTTAAAAAAAAAAAAAAAAAAAAGTATGTGACAGGCCAGAGCTTTCTACATGGTAACATAATTAATGCACGGCGCTTCTTGCGGGCGGCCAAGCCACACGAAGCCCCCCCGGGGCCCTGCACCCTGCAACCGGGCAGGGTGCTCAGCTCCTGCACCGCACCGACCCCGCTGCCCCTGAGCTTCCTGGAAAATAGAAAATAAATAAAAGGGAAGGGGAAATGGCAGCCAGGAGAGACCTGCTGAGTGCATTTCCCATGGTGCGAAGCCGTGCGCCGGGTACAGCTCGGGATGCTGAGCGGGTGCAGGAATCCCTGCGTGGGCACGGGGCTTGGGGCCACATCCCCTGTCCCCATATCCATGTCCCCCTGCATTGGGGAGGCCCTGGAGTGTCCCCAACCCGCACTGTCCCTGTCCCCACACGCTGACCTCTCCAGCGGCCACGCAAGCCTGCGCCCTGCCTCGCAGCCGGCACAGACGGGCTTCCCAGAATTAGGTTAATTATTGAATTACTGATGAACAAATCCTTCACTCCGGGAGAGGTGGCCAGAGAGAGCCATGCGCCGTTCTTTGCTATAGGCAAAAATATACATTCCCGTTTATTAATAAATAAAGCCATATCAATGCCCTAAATTATCAGCGGAATATATTTGCTAACCTGAAGCAATAGTAGGAACAATTACTTATTAATAAAGCAATAGCTAAATCTAATTACATCCCCATCAGATCCTGCAAGTAATAAAACCACAGTTGCCTTGCAGAGCCAGGGGACCTCCTGACCCCAAATCAAAGTTTAAACCATCCATCAGCTTCCAATACATTCCCAGCACATCCAGCAATTACCATCACCTCCGCTCCGCTCCCTGGCAGGGGCAGGGGTCACCCCATGCACTGCATGGCTGTAAGCTAGAACAGAGCCTTAGAAATCTCATTATCCTGTTAACCATACATTTATCTGACAAGATAAAAGAGACTAGGTGACCAAGCTATCATTAAAGATTAATAGAAAGTATAAAAAATTCAGCTGCAACCAGCATTACTGTTTAGTGCCTGTGATAGGCCTGACAGGATTATTAATCAGGCAGCCAAAAAGATTTAGGTCTTTGCTCTTGGTTTTTCATTTTAAGTCTTTAGTTTCCCTCACGCCATAGAAACCACAGGTCAGAGACGACTCTTGCTAATTGGTTCTGCAGGGTTTGAATAGTAACGACTCAGACCAATTATAAAATCACCGGGAGCCGAGGTGACAATGCTGCACGGGGCCCCGCCGGAGCGGGGACGCTCCGAATTAGGGCTGGAGCTGTTTATCACGGCAGCCCCTCTCCCGGTGCTGGGCTATTAATAAATTGTACAGATCAATGCCAGTATTAATTTTAATAGAGGGCTACAAGGATCACGCTAGTCCCAGGGTGATTTTCCCCTCATTCTTAATTCCATTTAAGTTTAACATGAAAGATTCCCAGGTAACACCTACACAGGAAGAAACGAGATTTCCCTGTTTTTAAGTCTTAAGTATTCTTTTTATTCTGCTTTGCTTTTTCCCTTTTGATCATAAATCAATGTCCTTTCACAAGTTTCCCTGGAAGCCACGTTTGCAAGCAGGCTGCGCGGCGCTGCCCTTGATTTTTCCACCCGTGAGAAAGAAAAACCAATAAATTAGGGAAGGCGCTTTCAGCAACCCTGTGCCGGGAAGGAGAGCCCCCCCTGCCCCCGGCACAGGGGTCCCGGAGCCCCCAGCCATGCAGGCTCTGCGCCTCGTCCCCATCCCCATCCCACCACCTTTTGCCTTTCCCCCGACCATTCTTGCGTTCCTCCAAACGCTAACCCATTTTTTAAATAAAAAAAATATTGCTGAAAACATTTTCAGCCTTTGTTGGGGCGTCTCCAGAAACCATTCAAACCCTTCTAAAAGGATTTCTCACAAGGAAATATTCCAGCGGGGGCTCAGGGTGGCGAAAGCCAGCAGAGGAGTACCCGTCCTTTACCCCGAAAATGGAGCAAAGCAGAGAGACACACTGTGAGCTTTCCATAGGGAAAAATTGCCTTAAACAAAAAAATATTGCTCATTTCAAAAAAGTGCAAACCAATCCGCTAGGGCTCCGCGTGTCCCCCCGGATGGGGCCCTGAGCATCACCTCCTGCACGTGGCTTTGCATCCCCGCCTGCTGCACCACGCTCACCCCAGTGCCTTGAGCACCAGGAGGGGACCCGAGCAAGAGGTAAATGCAGCAGGTAAGGATGGGGGTGTCTGAAACACGGCCCAGAGCCCCAGCTGGGAATGCTCTCTGCAGAACCACGGTGTTTTACATCCCCAGTATCACACGTAATCCCCCACGAGCAGCCTTATCTGCTGCACGATCATGTTTAAAAGCATTCCCCCCCTCCCCACGAATTATCACTCTTCCAATCAGCTCAGTGCATTGTTTTAGGTGCTGCAGTTGGGCTGTTAATCGTCAAACATAATTGGAATTATGCAGGGAACAAGCTGGTGCTGCAGAGATGCTGCCGGGGGCTCCCTGGTGAGGGACGTGGGTGCTGGTCACCCGTGGGTGATCCTTCCCCGGCACAGGGCTGCGGGTTGCTGCTGGGAGCAGAAGTCTTGTGCTGGAGGAAACCTCTCTCCAGAGGGACATCGGGTGGTTGTGGACATCTCCCCAGCCACCAGAAAGCCAGCAGTGCAGGGGAGCAGGATGGTTTGAATGAAGAAGGATGTGGAAAAAACCCCCAGCTGGCCCTGTGACCCCCTCCCTGCCAGGCTGCAGCTATGCAGCCCCTCCTGTGCACCTCCTTGCAGCACTGCAGCAAGCTCCCCCTTCTCCAGGGATGCAGAAACTCTGTAAATTCCTTCTCAACCTTTGAAACACAAGGAAGGAGGAATTAATTTTGCCCTTCCTGCAGCAGGTTGGGGATAGGATGAAGGGAAACCCACGGCAGGAGCGCATCCTCCAGCAGGGATGGGGGGGCCTGGGGTCTCCTGGCACCTCCAGCCCCAGCCGAGTGGCACGGGAGGGGCACGGACCCAGGCTCTGAACCACACAGAGCCCAATGGCCTGGCAAAGGACAGCACAGAAAAGGGGAACTGGGATGTGCACATGCAGCTGTGCCCAGCATTTTCCACCCGTTCGTGCTGGTTAAACAGAGCAGGCCTTTGGCCTGGGCCATATGGCCGGGCACCGCGCTCCAAATGCACACAGACACCAAAATAATCCCGAGCGAAGCAAAGCAAAGCAGAACGTCCGGCGACGCTGCGATAACGTGAGCAGACGTGTCTCGGTTTTCGTGGTTGAAAATAAATTTAATAGAGGCTTCAACACTTCGCTGCTGCTATTCTGGGCACGGCGCTTGGAGCCGATGCGCAGCCCGCTAATTGACAGATCAGGCTCGTGATCCAAAAAACAAGAGTGTTGTCGTTGCGGGAAATGTTGTCGGCGCGGGTTTCTCTTGCTTCTCTGCCATATCTGGGTGGCACAACCATCACGTGCAGCCCCTGAGGACACCCTGCTGTCCTCACACCGTGCAGGGCATGGAGGAGATGCCCCAGGAGCACCCCGATCCCCGAGCTGCAGCGTGCCCCAGCCCATCTCCTCCTGCAGGGAGCTCCCCGACGCCAGCCTCGATGGCTCGCCAGCACCGGGGAAGTTTTCGGGTGCTTTCTCATGGGGCGATGCTCACAAACCTTTCTGCTTCCTGCCTGCAGGAACAGGCCACGTAAGCAAATGGGGAAAACTGCTTTTATTTGCATCAGGTTTTGCTGTCAAAAGCAAAAGATGGTGGCGTTGGCCTTGCAAAGGGTTTCCTAAGAGCCAGCATACTAAAAAAGACTCTGAGGAGCCTGGTTTTGCATCCACCCAGGAGCTGCAGTCGTCAGTGCTGCAACCAGAATAAATCAATTCCAGTTCTACAGGATGAGCACGGGAAGCACGAGCTGCCTCGTTCCCATCTGCAGCAGGTAGAGCTTGGCTGCATGCTGGCTTTGAAGCCTGCAAGGTTGAGATAAAAAAGAAATGCTAAAACTTCATGAAAGCGAGCAGAACTGGGATGGTGGGAAAGCTGGCCGTGAGGCGAGCCGTGCTGCCCCCGTGCTCCACGTCTGTCTGTCTGTGTCTGTCTGTCTGACGTCTTCCACGGGCATCGTGAGCAAGCACAAGGTGAAGGCAGAACCTCCGACAAGGGGCACCTCACCTGTGCTTTGCCATAATAATAACAAAAGTCTCCCAAAACCAAGGCCACATTGGCTCGGCCACATTTGCACAGGCTTCAGAACAATTCGGGGCAAAAAGTTGCAAGTCTTTGAAATAAAATTTCCCATTTTTAACAGAGCGTGAAGCCGGGCAAGAGTCACACGAGCCTGACGGGTTCAGCAAGGGAATGTCATCCCACAGGAGAAAAGCAAATCCAGATTGATCGAAAGTTCAATTCATCTCAGAGGGGTCCAAACCACAAGGAAACGGATCTAAATTTCAAACATTCCCAGGGTTTTGTGGTATTCCTATCCAGAGGGCTGGGTGGACCCATTACGCAGATGAAAACCAGGTGCAAAAATCTGTCATGAGGTGGGCTTGGACTCTGGGCTCAAAGCTTGTGGGTTTTCAGATTGAGGGTTTCGTTTCAGGGACATCTAATTCTAAGTAAATACACGTGATTCTTGCTTAAAATATTCCACCACATCCTATGGAGCTGGGTTTGCCATTTATCCCTATCTGGAGGGGATCGAGATGTTGTGGCTGCCATTAACACATCAACGTTTACCATATTATTTTCCCCGGCCTCACCGTGATGTTCTGTAGATGCACTCGGGGGTCAGCTGCCTTCAATCAGAGCAGTAAATTTACCCACTGCCGAAGGTGCCATCCAGTCCCCAGCTTCTCTGGCCATGGGGATTTTCAGATCATGTTTGGTGCTTTGTTTTTTTTGCCTACGGGATGCTTTGTGAGCTGCCCCCAGCTGGGTGTCCGCTTCAAGAAGCTCCAGCTCTGTGCAGAGACCACACAGCTCCCCGGGACCAAGGTGCCTCTGCTCCCTGGTTTCCACCAACACCAAGAGCTAAAAAAAAAAAAATTCTTTTTTTTTTCAGATAATGCTAAAAAATGGAGCTGCCACTCAGTGCAGAAGCTCAGAGCACTTGGCAGAAACTCTTCGCATGGTGGTAACTGGAAACGCTTGGGAGGAAAATCCATCCCTTTTCGAAGGAGGAAATGTCCGGAGTAGATAGAAGATAAGGTAGAATTAATTATTTACCTACATTAGCTGATGGAAAGCTTCTCTGGGAGCCCGCCGAGACCAGCGGGCTCCGATCTTTTATCTGTTTAGCAGGTTGGGATGGAAGAGGAGGATGGGGAAAGAAAGAGCTTAATGACGGTGTCTGTTGATCATCAACGCGAGAAAAATGAATCGCTTCCCTGAACCTGAAAAATATCAAACTGCATAAATAAATCTATTTAAATTATTAATAAACGAATTTACATTTGGAGCCTGAGCATGAGAATTAATTTCATTTCTTATGCTAAACTGGTCAGTACGGCTGATGACTCAAGAATTAAAAGATGCAGAAATGGAGAAAAAATAAAAGCTAGGCCAGTTTCATGAGAAAACAGATGCGGAGTGGAAATTCTCGGGCCCAAACAAAGCTGTAAAATGGGAGTGAGAGGAACAAAAATGGTGTGTGAGCCTGAAGCTGGGCTGAGGACCACCTCCTCTGCCCTTACAGCCCCATGGACCTTCCAGCATTTGAAATGATGCTGGCTGCCCAGGTCGGGATTGTTATGAGGGGCAGTGGATGCTCACACTTACTAAAAAATTAAACCTCAGTGAACCCCTGAATTGGTGTCCTTCCAGAAAACACCAGCACAGAAAGGGTCGGGCCACATTCTGCACACCCGCCTGCATGCAGAACCTCATCAGCTGGTTGCTCCCAGGGAAGTTAATTAGAATTGGGGTAAAATGTTGAGCTGCAATGGAGGCAGGGTTGAAATCCTTGCAATCTGCTGCCCTTTCTGGGAATTTATGCCAGATACGATGTCACGAAGCAGGCAGTTGGTGGCTGCCACGGACAGGAGGCTCTGGGTGGAAATGCCAGGGTTTTGGTGCACTTCCCGGACCCCCAGCACTGCTGGGACACAGGCAGGTGCCCCTGTCCCTCTGTCCGGATCCCTCCTGCTGCCCTTTTGGGGCAGCCCCGTTCCTTGCCCCCTTCCCCAGCTTCCCAGCCACGCTCCCAGCCCCTCGCATCCCCCCAGGACCCGGTGTGCCCAGCAGGATCCGTCCCTTTCCCCTACTGGGGCTCAGGCACATCCCAAATGGTGCAGGTCCCTGTAATTATCCTGATCTGATGGGAACTGGCATCTGTGATGGGCGCGTGTAAATCCTCCTCTGGAACAGCCTCTCCTCGGCTGCCCCCTCACTGGAGCCCGCTCGCAGTCTCTTCTCCAGGATGTATTGTTATTTCATGTGATGAGGCATTCCAGAAAATGAAATAAAATAAAAATAGACATTTGGAGGGGCTTTTGTTTTGCTTTTTCACAGCTCCCCCCCAGTTTGACTCCTGTGAACACACTTGTCAGGTTGATTTGCTCACGCTGCCTCCTAAGCATGTCCTTGTGCCGGAGACACTGCTCTTTTAAATTCAGTTTCTCAGAATTAGAAGAAAAACTTGGCAAAGCAACAATAGGGAAAAAAAAAAAAATATGAATAATCTCAGAACAGAAGTTGCATTATGTGATGTGGTTGCCATGTGGTTAAGCCTGAGAGAGGATCATGCGAGCGCATTGTGGGAAAAACGATAACAGGCTGAACGATCCGGGGGAACGCCGAGGGTTCGGTGAGGGGAGGTTACAGCGCGCACCCAGAGACACCGCACGGCGGCTCCACGCCAAGAGATTTGTGAGAGTGAGCACGGGGCTGGGTGAGGTGGGGGCACGGGGATGTGCCCAGCTCGTGGAGGTGGTGATGGGTGCTGCTGTGCCCGGCTGACAGCACCGTACCCAAAAGGTGCTCGCTCCTGCTCACGGTTGCAGTCCGTTCCCTGAATGTACCCAAAAATCCCCCTTGGTGTTGGATAGGTCCGTGCCACAAACAGAGCTGTGTTGGACATCTCAGCTGCCACCAAACTGAAGCCACCAGCCAGTGCCGTGCCCGTCCAGCCCCAGTGCCATGTCCACAAAAGTGGGCTCAGCGCGGCCACGGGGCCACTGGCCATCGCCATTCACAACCTGCTCCTACCGGGGTGTCCCCAAAGCATCATCTCTAGGGCACCGGCTGGGGAGCAAAGCCAGATTTCTGATAAATTTGGATTCAGATGGTTTGGGGGAAGTATTTGTGAGCTATAAAAAAGCATATTTTGTTCCCCTCGCCGTCTGAGCTGCGTCGGGGAGCTGCTGTCGGGACCGAGCCCAGCCGTCCCCCATGCGCCTCGCCACGAGCGTTTGAGTGGGAGGGAAGTCAGCACAGTCAGCCGGGCTCCAGGAAGCTCAGAGAGCATGGGGAAATGCGTGCATGCAAAAATCAAAAAGGAAAGGGGGGGGGTAAATTCTGTGAAACCATATCAGCAATGTGAATTCTGCTCTTTTATTGCACCGTGGCTCGCTGTCAGCCTGGTCCGGCAGAGCACGGGTGATGCCCACGGTGGATCCCAGTCCCACTGGGTCCTGCCCCTGCCCACGGCCCCTCGTGAGTGAGGGCAAAGCGCAGAGGGGAGGCAAGGAGAGCGGCAGGGCTGGGGCTCCCCCAGGCAGGATGGTGCTGGGGCTGAGGCTCCGGGAGCGGGGCCCTGCGGGATGCGAAACCCGCCGAGAAGAACTGGCAAAGCAGCCCGCGCCCTGGCGCCTCGCTTTGTCTCCGAGTAATTTAGCAGACTTTAATGAGAATTCATTCACGTTATATGGTGAATAGCTGCCTTTATGGGAGACGGGAGGGGATGGAGCAGTGGGAGCGGGGACGGCTGGCACAGATGCCATGGGGCGCATCGCTGCTGCGCGCCCCCGTGCCAGGGCGGCCACAGGAGAGCTCAAGGGAAATGGAGAGGAGAGGGAGCAGAGGGAAGGGAACAGCGGGCTCCATGCTGCTGGGGGGCAAACCCAGCCCTGCAGCTTGGGGGAATGTGGCGTTGTCCAAATGTGCTCACCCTGGGCCACCGCAGGGCTCGGCTCTGCCTGGGGAGTGGTCTCCCACGGTGCAGGAGCCCCCAGATGGGCCCCAGCCCCCTGCAGCACCCATGGGCTCCTGCTGGAGAGGGCTGAAAGCACCCAGGGTGCAGGGATGCTGGGGGCCCCGTTCCCAATGCTGCCAGGGGGCAGAGCCCCGGGACAGGCGAGCTTCAGGAGCTGCTGAGTGCGTGCAATTAGGGAGCGATGCGAGGCAGCGGGACTCAAAATCCTAATTTGGCCTGATTAAAGCTTAATGATTCCAGCTTGGTGATTAAAGAAATGCCCCAATTTCCTCGTTCCAAAAAGCCCTTGCTGCCAAAACTCAGGTGGAGAGGACACGCAAGGCTCTGCAGATCTGAGAGGCAGCATGAAAAAATTAGGATTTCAATGGCCTGGGCACAGAGAGAAGGATTCATGCAAGCAGATGAGCCGGTTATCTAACGAAAGGGAGGAATTAAAGTGTTTTAATGAGGATTTCAGGATGAATAGCAACCTGGTGGCACCTCCACCAGCACAGGGCTGCTGCCTGCAACAATTTGAAGGGAGGCAAAGTCCAGGCTGAAGAAGTTCAGCCCCGATTCCTGCCCCGAGGGTGCCCCCAGCATCGATCTCCACCAGCACAGCGCAGAGCCGAGGCGCCCACATCACCTCCAGGTTCACTCGGTGGGAATCAGGTGTGTGGGTGTGGATGTGTGACCCACACCGTGCAGGGAAATGCTGTCTTTCTTTCCAAAAAGCCCTGCGAGGCACCGTCCCCGGAGGAGCACATGCAGAAAATAAAGCTCCCCATCTGCGCGCAGCTCTGGACCCCATTAAATCGGCCGTCTGCGGGGGGAGAGGGGCCGGCCTCAATTCGCACAAGGTGCTCTCTTCATGAAAGCATCTTTTGATTATGTTATTGCAGCTATCAAAATATTGCAGAGTTCAGAGCATTCCACAGGGATCCCCGAGCTCTTCAAAGACCAGAGGACCACGGCTGGGGAAAAAGAAGCCTTTAATTATGTCGGCTTCCATGCTTGTTTCTGCAGTGGAGTTCCTTAAAAAAAAAAAAAATGTTTTTAATGAGAAGAAACACATATGGCTTCATTGTTCAAACACGGAAAGACACAGCTGATTTTTTTTTTTTTTTTTCCTTTTTAATAGATGGGCAAGTTTCTTTTGGCCCCGTGGTCTCATCCATGAGCACACACCACGGGATGCGGAGCTGGGCACTGGAGGCTGCGTGGAGCTGCGCTCACCTGGGGCAGAGCCTTTTCCCCCAAAACCCAGCCCGGGTCGATGTGCCCCTGGTTTTCCATCGCTGCCACGTACTTCAGCACAGTTTTCCTCCTCCTCACCTACTTCAAGCCACGCGAAGCCGTGTGTGATAGGACTTCCATAGGGCAACCTGCCCCGCACACAGTGGTTTTGTTCAGATGTTCGTTTGGATCCAAATGTAAAGGCTCATTTTCCCCCCAGCACAAATAGCAAATAGAGGAGCCGAGTATTGCACAACAGCAAGCACGGGACCACCCCGGGCTTTAAAGGACATATTGAGCACATTCTTCTAATGAATTATCCTATCTAGAAAATTTAATTAATGGGCTACAGTGTGTGGTGCAGCCTGCTGAATAAAGTATCTCTATCAGATCTGCAATGCTTTTAGGAGCTTTAAGTATTAATAAAAGAGTGTTTTGTTCGAGAACTCACAGGGAACAATTACAAATAATTGCCAAGAAGGGTGCGTGCCTCATTTAAGTGACTATGTATTAGAAAGGATGAAGGAGGAGTTTAAAAAAAAATCATAATTGTTCACCCCAGTAGCACTGAGTGGCTTTTACACAGTGATTTCTGCCCTTCTCCCCCCCACCCTCCCTGCTGCGTGTGCCCTGCAGATGGGCTGCTGCCAGCGGGGAGGGATCTGTCCTGCCCAGGGCATGCACTTTGCTGTGGCCAGAGCCAGGGACATGGATGCAGGCATCCCAAAATCCATCCCAATGTCTGTCCTGGTGTCTGTCCCGTGCCCAGCACCTACATTTCTTTACGGTGAGACAGGAAACCTGCAGAGCCCTGATTCTGTTCTGCAAAAGGCCGGAGCAGGTGGCATCGGCTGTTGCTGCAACGTGCCCTGAGGAGGAGGCCTCAGTGCTCCAGCCTTCGTGTTGCGTTTACAGAACACAAACAGCACTGCTGCACAGAAGAAAATAAGGTTATTCCCTTTTTTTTCCTAAAAACACCAACCGACAGGCACTGCAGAGCCATCCCAGCAAGGCTCGGCGGGGTTGCAGGCTTCCCAGCCCCAGAGCAGCAGCAAGTGCTGCTTGAGGCAACGAGTGCTGGAGCAGCCGGAGATGTGCAGCACTGGGAAAAGGAGCTGCAGAGCCCTTCACCAGGTCTCCTGCTCTATGCTGATGTCAAACCCATGCCTAACATTTAATGGAAACGACAGCAGCAACCTGTGCTGTTAAACTTTGATTTACGGTGCATCCTTTCAGCTTATGCCGTGCACCATCACGGGTATTCATCCATCAGCCCAGAAAGGCTCGAGCTGCAGGAGATGCACCCCATCACCTCCCCGTTTGGGTGGCCAAGTGGGGCAGGACAGCTGCTGATGTGCACTCTGGGGTCCTCAGCCCTCCCAGACCCTTCCTGGGTCCCGCAGGGATCAGACAGCAACAGGTCACCGAGCAGAAAACTTGTTCTGGATGGAAAAAAAAGCAAAACAACCACAGAGAAATCCAAACCAAGAAAACCACATGAAAAATCCCTCGCTGTAAATAGATTTTCTGGGAACATTTCCCCATTTTTCCTCCCCTGAAGTTATAGAGTGGGATTTTCCCCATGTGCAGGGTGTGAGACTCACAGGGATCAAGTGGTGCACGCTCATATCCAAACACACATGGGGCTCGGGTGCAGGACCCCCATCTGGAGATGAACCCAATGCCCAGGGAGATGCAGGGCAGGAGATGTGCAGCCACGGAGAACACCCCCGTGAGTTCCTCCCCTGGTGTCTGAGCTCTACAGGCAAATGGGAAATGGTTCGCAGTTTGTGTACTGCTTTCACAGCACTCGATATTAATATAGACCCCTTGGTACCCTGCCAGCGCCTGTCTTGGTGCTTTCAAACAGTAAGAACGGTATCAAGTCAAGTAAAAGAAAAACCTCCTTCAAAATGACTTCTCATGGTAGAAGGGCTTACAAAGAGCAACTTCTTGAAATGTTACACGCTGCAGCATTGGCATTTTAGCTGCCAATTTCTTTACACCGCTTGCTTTACACGACAATAGGAGAAAAGGAAAAAAGTGCAGCGATTCCCTTTCACAGTCAGCAGGACACTGGCGCGTAATGCCCAAATTAAAGCTCTGTCAATAACCAGCAGCAGAGATCAGAGAGGTAGCCACCGATGCCAAAAAGCGGCCCATTTAAAACCACCATAAAGACATAATTTTGCTGTGTTTTCACATGCAAATAACAAGCCAGGAGAGCAGCATCTCTGGCACGGAGAGCAAAGCAGGGTTCAGAGCAGGCTGCGCCAAGTGCCTGGGCGATCACGTTTAGCTGGAAAAGCTCAGACCTGTGCCCGTGAGCCTCCGCTCCCCAACCTCGCTGCATGGGGCTGCCCCGGACACGTCCCCCGGGACCTGGTCCCAGTGCTGGGGACGTGGTCCCAGTGCTGGGGATGTGGTCCCAGTGCCGGGGTTGTGGTCCCAGTGCTGGGGACGTGTTCCAGGCAGGGACCAGCAGCAGGTAGCGCAGTGCAAGGCCCCCATGAGCTGCAGCAGCCGGTGCTGCACGGCTGCAAGGATTCCCAGCAGCGTGCTGTCACACTGCGGGACAGACAGCAGCAAATCCCAGCCAGAGGCACGCGGTGCCACGGCCCGTTATTTTCCATCAAAGACGCACGCGATGCTTTGGCTGCAAACATCTCGTTTTGATTTCATCGGGAAGGAATGTTGTGAACTCGGGTTTAGAGAACAATTTATTTCTCGCAATTTCTTCCCCTGGTAGAAAGCGGCTCGGTTTTCCAAGACATGATTTTCCAAAATAACACAAGAAGTTAACCATTGAAATGAAGTAATCGGCTTCCACGCTGGTTTCCCTATTGCTGCGTTTCAGAACTTAGATTAAAAATGGAAAGGGGCACCTTTAAAACTTTAATACCATTTAAATGTTCCAGTCTCACTACTGCACCAGATCGTTCAGTAAAGTAGCTAATTAAAAAATGGCTGCTGTGATGACAGACTAGATTAATAGTTTTTGAAGAGCAGCCAGTGCACCAACTGCTCCTGTAGCCACGATGAAAGCTAATAATGTAGAAAATTCTGCCAATTCTTTTAATTCATGAATATTTAAGCCTGTGAAAAATCTGTCAGATTATAGCACTTTTCTGGTGATTTTCTGCTTAAGTACATTTATGGGCAAATGCCAGTTGCTCAAGAAACTTCAGTGGAATGCAGAGACTTTTTATTGTCTGCATCACCGGAGCCCTGCTCCTTTGCACTTGGTGTTTTAGCCCCGTGATGCCCGGTCCGTGCAGCCACCAGCCTGCACTGACTGCCAGCCCACACACCAGGAAGCCCCGTGTGGTTCACATTTAGGGATTTTTATTTTATTTTTTTTTTTTGTAGGAGCACAAGTGCCCTGGATTGTCACCCACTAGTGGGGATGGGGATGTGCCCAGCAGCGTGGCCACGGTGTCCCCTCTGGCTGGTTCCTGGGGCCGAGAGGCTGCTGCAGTCGTGCGTGGTTTATTGGCAGCCGACGCGCTGGCAGCTCCTCGGCTCGCTCCTTGCTGGTGGGCTGCGCTCTGCGGCGGAGCCAGGTGACTCATTTTACAGTTATTTAAAAAAATAAAAATAAATACGCCCGGTGGAAATGTAACCAGCTTCTCCCTTCCTCAAAATGCCGAAGGCTGGTGCTCCCCGCAAGCGCAGCGGGAGGCTTCCGCGGGGTTTTTCTCCAGACCACCGCAGCGGGGATGCTCTTTTCCATGAAACTTCCAGGACTTTTTCTATAAAAACTGCTTGTTTCTTGCTGTCAGACCATAACCCTTCTATGCCAGCTGGAACCAGGGCAGAAGAAAGCCAGCAGCAGCAGCAGGAGCCCCTGTCCTCTTGGGACAAGGTTTCTCTATGCAGAAAGTCTGCCCAAGAGAGGGCAGAGCTGTGAGCATCGCAGTGGGCCTGGTGTTTTGGTCCTGTCCTCCCCGGCTGGGATGTCCCCACAGCATGTTGGGGCTGGGGGCGAGGGGCTGCAGACCTGCTGCCCCCATACCCACAGCCTGAGGGCCGCCCCTGCCTCCTGGCACCCCGGTGATGGAGCAGAGGTGGGGAGGGAGACGGCGACAGGGGGAGGAGTGAAGACAAGGTGCTCAGCTGCACCCTGTGCTGGACGACCTTGCTTCAGCAAAGTCCTGAAAACACAAAGTATTCCCGCAAAACACAAATAGGAGGAAACCCCAGCAGCATTTGGAGCGTGTTACCGGAGCTGGAGGCGCAGTTCCTCATCCCAGCTGGTATGGCGGGGAAGGGAAATCCTACGTGGAGCCGCGTGCTGGGGAGGTCCATGCTTTAAACCTCTACCTCGAGTCTCCTCCGTGCTGCCAGCTTACATGAGCCCTTTAAAACGTTACATAAACATCGCTGTGTAATTAAGTGCTTACAGGATTTGCAGGCTATTTGTTTCACAGTTGGGAATGGCTCCTCCAAAGCGCCGAGCTCAGCCGTCAGCCCAACCCGGAGTCCCTTACGCCCAGGAACACCACGCAGTGATGCCCTGCTAATGAAGAATCGAGGTGAACCTGGAGGAAAGGCACTTCCAGACCCATCACTGGGCAGGAGGGCACAGGCAGCATGGTGCTGGCAGGGGCTGGGGCTGGGGGTCGGGCTGGAAACGAGCTCAGGGGTCTGGGGGCCTGCCCCGGTGCCGGGGTCCCTGCTCGGAGCAGCAGCCGAGCCGCCCCTTCCTCTCCTCACCACCTTCAGCCACTTCCAATGTCACTTCAGCCGAGCAGTAAGCAATTATGGTTTAATTACTGCGATGCTCTTCAGCAGAATTTTCTGAATAATAGTAGTGGCTTTTACGGCACCTCATTTATCCTGCTCCTCTTCACTTGCATTTGTTCTGCACGGGAGAGAGTCTCACGGGGCTGCCGCAGCCCCGGGTGCCGTGGCGGTGCTGGGCCGGTCACCTTGTCCTGGGGACTGTCCCCGTCCTCCCCGTGTCCCTCCTGGCTGCAGCACAGCCAGCAGCCCCAACGCACCCGCCCCGGAGCCTCACCGCTCAGGAAGAATGCGACAAGTGCCGCTAATTCATAAATATTTAACACCCAAATCTGCTGCCTCCTGATAGCTCTTTCCAGAGTTTCTATTCTAATACGTATTCCACCCCCTTCTCCTCCCCACCGGCCCTCCTCGTTTTTTTTTCCCTTCCTCTTTGCCGGGCACTAATCCAAGTGCTGAGATGACTGTTTCACTTCCCTGCTGTCATCAGTTGTTTTTATCTTATCTGGGCCGTGGATGCCAGTCAGCAACCCGTTGCGGTCTTTCCAGTTGAGTCCTGACCTCCGCAATCAGCCTCAAGATGTCCTGTAACAAGCAGATACGGTTACTCAACTTGTCCATCAGCACTTCTGGAGGAGGGAAGGAAAAAAAAATAAAAATAAAAAAAGAAAGAAAAAACAGAAAATGCTGGCACGAGGCAGGGCTGACACTCGGGGTGGAGCGCGGCCGAGCGCGGCGCTGGGCTGGGGACCGGGCTGGGGTTTGGGGGCTGCCTGGGCTCGCAGGGGCACGGGGGCTCCCCAGGTTCGGATGCTTGCCCACTCCAGGACCCTTCCTCATCCCTGTCCAGCATGTTGAAACCCCTCTAAATTGGGGCCTCAAGCATTGGCTGTGCACATCCCTGCAGGGCCAGGGGCCACATCCAGACCCCGGCGCTCAGCATCCCACCACAGTGCCCTCAGCCCTGCCCGCCTGCACCTCCTTGCACCGGCTTCCACAGATAATTTATCAGTTTAATAACTGCATCATCAAGAAGGGCGAAGCAAGGCGAGCACCGAACGAGACCGACTTTATATACATACCACCCAGAGTAAAAACGTCATGTAAGATTTACTCGACATGCGTTTTATCAAAGTGCTCGAGCGCTGGAGTAAAAGGGCTTTTAGTTACAGCAGGTTGAAGGGGGGCACGTGGGGAAGGAGGGAACGGATGGATTTGGGCTCTGCCAGAAGCTCCTGTTGCTTGCGCATCAACATCTTTATTTTCTAAGAGAGGATTTAAGAACTCGTTGTGTATAAACAACCGAGACTAGAGTAACTTGAATGGTGAGGAACTGTAAAAGGTCGTCATGAAAAATGCTATTAGTCCGCATGAAATAAGATTCTTCCTGGAAACATGACACTGAACATTTAAGGGAGGGGGAGGAATAGCTGTAAAATGGCTACAGAAAAAGGGTTACAAATTAAATATAATAAAAAGAATCCTTTTGAATGAGATCTTAATTTAACCTCAACATCATGATCATATATTTCAGGAAATTAATCCCTCGGCCTACAATAAATCCAAAGTATAATACAACCACTTATGGTTCAGCAATGAGCCATTAGTATGGGCTACAGATCCTGCAAAACTATTAGACCCATTATTTAGGAATGTGCTGAATTACCCAAGTCTAATGCAGCTCATCAGAGATCGGGGCTGCTGGTTTGCCCGCAGCACAGGCAGAGTAAATCACGGCAGGGCTGCTGCCTGAACCCAGGGACAGCTGAGCAGAGCAGAGCGCTCAGCATCCCGGATCAGGTTTGTACATCACTCCTTACGATGCGCCTCGCAGCACAAAAACCCAGCAAGGACACAAGGAGAGAGTTTTAAAAAGGGGACACCAAGGAACAATGAGAAGCAGCCGTGCAAAGCCCTTCTGTGCAAAGCCTTTGAGCACCTCGGATCTCAGGCAGGGACACAGGTATGGAGGTGGAAGAATTCTGCTAAAAGGGCAAGATCTTGTTTGCCCAAAGGAATGAAACCCCAAAGCCACGACCATCAGCTTTGCCTCACAAGGGAGCCTCGGGTGAGTTTGTATAGCCAGAGAGGAAAAATAAATCTCTCCAATTAAAGCATGCAGCTGGGGAGCTCCAGAGCCACATGGAACAACCTCTCCCCTGTGCCAGGGGTCTGCTGACTTTTGTCACCATCCCACCCTTCTGTGTCCCATCCCAGCCTTCTCAGGACTTGGTTTCTGAGCAAGCATCTTGTCTGCAGGTCTCGTGGGGAAGGAAAGCCAGGCGTGGTGGTTGCAAGGCCGGGGTACGGCACGTTGCCATCCTGCCAGGGCCACGCGGGGCTCCGAGGCCCTGCTGCGCCAGCCCTGAGGTAGGGCACGCCCCGTGCTGCTTTCACAACAAAATAATTGGGGACAGAAGTGCAAGTGCAAACTTCCCTCGGAGCCTCGCGGAGCCCTCCCTGCTCCGCCACGCGCGTTGCCAGCTTGGCACGAGGCTCTTCTACATATGCCCCAAAATGAGGAAAGTAACTTCTAATGAGTCAAGACTGTAACCTTGCTCTGAGAGCAAACATATGCCACCGCAGCTCCCTTGGCAAAAGCACTTGGAGCCGGTTGCTGGCGCTTCAGTGAGAGCTCTTCCCATCCAGGCTGCAGACACTTTGGGGCTCTTGATAAGGAACAAATAGACCAGGTGAAGAGCACTGAAGCTTTGCAAGCTTCAAAGGACCTGCTGGCAAAGCCTGCTGCATCCCTGCTTTATGTCAGCAGCAGCAGGACGTGCGGGCAGCTCGATTCCTCCCAGAGAAACATCCCTGCACGCTGTTAGGGATGTTGCTGAGCGATTTGGGTGGCAAAAGGCACGGTTACAAAGACGTGCTCCCAGACAAGACAACACAATCGGCAGAGCACGTGCCAAAAGCGGTGAGTGCAGGGCAGAAAAGTGTGATTTCTGCAGGGCTTTCCACCCCGCCAGACCCTTCCCCACGGCACAGGTGGGGCAGAAAGTTTCCTACGGCTGCGGCCGGCCCTCCTACTCGTGGCACCACGAGAGGCTCCCCACCTGCACAAAGCGCGTCGCAGTTGGAGAAGGAGCGAGGTGGGAACACGGGGCGCTCGGCTTTCCCATCAGCTGCCCAAGTTCTCGTTTGTCGCACGGCCCCGCTCCCCGCTCGCCCGCGCGGTCGCTGCAGCGGATGCTGTGGTTTTCTCGTCTGAAATAAATTGCGCAAGAAACCCAGCCCCGCGCTGAGAAGCATTAGCTGAAGCAAAGCAGCCTTAATAGTGCTGGTCCCGTACGTCCCGCTGGGAGACTTTCAATTGATGGAGTTACAGGAGATGAAATATTCAGTAGGATTAAGAATTTGGAGGAGGTGGAAATCAAAGTGAAAAAGAAAACAAGTAAAAACAGCTTAATCTAGCCTTCTAGCACTAATTGTCATTGGGATTCGGGCTAAAACAAACACAACAAAACGAGCTGCCAATTTGAAAGGGGAAGGAAGAGGGTGAACGCGATTCCCACCGCATCGAAAGCAACCTTTTTATCTCTCCTCCACCGCAGACAGCGGCACGTGGGGCCGGGGGCCGGGGCCGCCCCAGCCACAGGAGCAGGATCCGTCCCTCCCCACACCAGGCAGGGCGTCAGCAGAGGTGCCACCAGCCGCAGGCACCGAGGACCCAGCACGGAGCTTGTCCCTTGGCACCGCGGGGAGCCGGGCACTGCGCTGCCCCACGCTGCTGGGGCGAAGGCACCCGCGAGGCAGATTATCTTCCAGCCGGAGCAGAGTTATCCAACACTGCAATTTAAGTTGACAATTACATGGTAACCGACTTGCACACAAAGAGAGGCTCTGGAAGTATTCCCAGAATACAGAAGTCTGACAGTATCCACCCAATTTGTTGCAACAACAAAGAATACTGGAATATGTCCTTTCATTTGGCAGAGTAGTGTTTTATTTTTTTAGGCTAGGTGGAGAAATTTAGCCTGCTATTTAAGGAGCTTGTTGTGTCTTGAGAGTGACAAGCCAAGAGTTTCACTAGAAAGCCAAACTCAAACACAAATTGCATCCTGTCACCCATGAAACTAAACTGCATTGAGGAAAGAAATTAGCGGGGCCTCATCTGTTGTTAGGGCCTGCGTTTCACGTCTTACAGAGATAAAACTGGGGGCTTTTTATGGCTCCCTTATACATCCCCCTTCTTCACACTGGCACCAAGGAAAACACACATTTCAGGAGGAATCTTGGATGGGCTTTTTTTTTTTTTTTTCAAGCACTGTCCCCATGGCAAAGCCGGATCGCTCACAGGCACCCAAATCAACACCACAGGGTGCAGCTGGTTTTACCCACCCGAGGGCTGGGGTCACCACCAGAACCCCCGACAAATGGGTCTGGGTGTCCCAGCTGGGGCACGGCCCCCTGCTGCAAAAGTGCCCAGAACCACAACACTCAGCTCGTCTGGGGAGATGGAGAGCCAGGGCGGACAGAAGAAACCACTTGTTAACTTTCTAAGTGTTCCCTGGTACTTTTACATCAGCATCTTCTAATAAAAGTAAAAATAAATAAATAAATAAATAAACAAACAAATAAACAAATAAATAAATAAATAAAAGGGGAAGATTTTGTGCATCAGAAGATGATAATTTGCTGAGAGCTGGGTCTCCAAAAGTTTTAATGTTGGCCAGAATTGTGTCTGGGGAGCTGCTGGGGAAAAAGCACCCAAGCTCTGGGTTTGCTCTGCTCTGAGGCCAGCGAGGAGGAGCAGAGACCTGGAACCTCCAGCACGGCCATCTCCGGGGACGACACCTCTCCAGCCTGTGCTGCTGAAGCCTCTTTGACCTTAAAAAGATCGGGATAGCAGGCAAGCAGCAAGCCCAAAGACCTGCAGCCCTCCGGGGGTTTGTGCGCCAGGCACATCCACGTCACCGAGCCCCTCAGCCTCTTCCAGAAGCCCGTGTCAAAAGGTTAGTGGCACAGCCATTTCTTGGGATTTTTTTTTTGTCTTGCGGCCTCACTTTTGGTGGAAATTAGTCAGCTTTCCAGAGTAGAAACCTCAAGCCATAGCCGCATTTCTGAACCAGCTCATCGCTGCCACCATTCCACAAACCACTTCCTGCCCCATTACCGGCAGCCGGTCCTGGACCCGGGGCGATGAAGGGGCCAGAGCCCAGCCCTGCGCCCGTGGGACCGTGGTGGGCACTGAGGGGCTGTGTCCTCACTGCCAGCCCTGCACGGGGAGCTCCTGCAGGACATGGGGAAAAGCAGCGGTGGAGAGAGACATAAAGTGATGAGAACACGGAGCACGGCGCGCAGCAAGGAAGAAGTGCCAGCCGAGACACACGGTGGTGCCTGGGGAGTTTGGTCACACCAGCCCCCAAAAGCAGTGCAAGCACAGCCCCCACTCCTGCTCCAGCAGCAGCCCTGGCAGAGCGAGCTCCTGCCCACCAGCAAGGATGGTGTCAAACTCCAACCGAGGAGGCGATTTTTGGGGCTGGGGATGTGCCTTCACGGCCTTGCAGAGCCACTTGGGCACAAAGAGAAGATCCCAGGTTGTACTGCCAAGAGGGGCAGCCCAGGGGGTCGTGGAGCAGGGGCTCAGCCGAGCCAGGCAGTGCCGGGCGTGCAGCAGCTCCAACCCCTCACCGAGCCGCTCGCTGCTGCCTGCTGCCAGCCACGTGCTCCCCGCCAGAGCTGCTGACACCAGCCCGGCACCGCTGCGCTTTCGCTCCTGGTTTTTCCCCCGCCAGCTCTGCAGAAGCAAACCCTCAGCTTGCACAAGCAGCAGCTTGAGTGCGGGAAGCGCAGGCGGGTCCGAGGGCCGGCGCCGCCAGGCAGACACCGCAACCAGCAGCAGCGTTTCACAAAAAGCTCCCCGGGTGCCTGCAGCACGGCTCCGTGCCGGCGCTTTGCAAGCTGCCGCCGCTGCTGCTGCTGCTCACCTCCCGTCCCTGCCACCCCCGCGCCTTCCCCGCTCGCGCTGTGCAAAACCTCCCTACCTGACACAGGCAAAGCAAAACCGCGGCCACTCTGCCACGGGGGATTCGCCAAAGCTGGAAAATTTGGAGCGGAGAAAGGGAAAAAGGGAAGAACTCGAGGGGAACGGTGACACGAGCTCCGTGGCAGTGAGGAAGCAGGGAGCCAGGGCAGCGTGCCCCCGCGGTGCCCAGCTCGCTGCTCCAGCAGTAACCCGTGCTGACAAAACCCCCGCCAGCTGGTGCTTTGCACGTGCCGACGTGGGCACGTCTCTCCTGGGCTGGTGTAATTGCTCAGCAAAGCCTTCACGGGAGGGAAAACGAGCCAATTTCACCCCAAAACAACCACCTTCCACCTTCACAGCCTGCAGCCACAGCAGTGACAGAGAGGCATCGCCAGCGGCTCCTGCCACACAGGGCAGGATTTATTCATTTTGGGGCAGGATTTATTCATTTCAGGGCAGGATTTATTCATTTCGGGGCAGGATTTATTCATTTCACCATCAGCAGGAGCGAGGCCCCTGGCGCAGTCCCCAGGCCACAGGGCCGTTTTCGCACTGAGAAGTTTCTCAAATGACTCAACAGAAACCAGCCCTGCTCTGGCGAGCCCTCAGAGAGGCCACAGACCAGGTCCCCTCCCACGCTGTGGTTCCCAGGTCCTGGGGAAACAGGACGGCCACCCCCATGTTCATCCCCATTCCCATCCCGTCCCATCCCATCCCATCCCATCCCATCCCATCCCATCCCATCCCATCCCATCCAATTCCCATCCCCATCCCATCTCCATCCCATCCCATCCCATCCAATTCCCATCCCCATCCCATCCCATCCCATCCCATCCCATCCCATCCAATTCCCATCCCCATCCCATCCCCATCCCCATCCCCATCCCATTCCCATCCCTATTCCCATCCCATCCCATCCCACCCCACAGCCCCCTGGCCTGCCCATGGGGGGAGGCAGACCCAGGACCTGCTCTTCCCACAGGAGCAGCCCCGACCCGACCGCTTCCACCCCACGTGCGGAGCACCCCCGGGGCTGGGCCAGGCCACAGAGATTTGTTTTCTTTAGAGAAGATCTCAGCTTGAAGGAAAAAAAAAAAAAAAAGACCCCCAAAAACAGAGAAGGAAAAGAAACCACGGCCACATCCTGCCTTAAACTGTCGCTCTCGATGTGTTGTTTGCCCGTGAGGATGCACGGGGAGCGGCGCCGGGGGTGGGAGCTCTCCTCCACTTGCCAAGTAACACTTCAGCTATGAGTCAGTCGGCTGAAGCCACAAATCCATTTGCTTATGAGCACGAAACCACAGCAACCCATGCTGCTTCTCAGGACCACGTGTGCCACCACCTGCCTGCCGCGGCGCTGCTTGGGACGGGGCCGTCCCCCTCCTGCACGCACGGAGCCACCACGGGCAGGCAGGAGGGCGAAGCAGTGCCCATTGCTGCCCCTCCCTGCCCACCCCTTTGCCTGGGGGCCCCCTGATTTTTTAGGATGGGCTGGGGTCCCCCGTGCCCACCCCACGAGCCCCGAGGTGCTGCCGTGCTCCCAGGGCAGAGCTGGACCATTGCCCGCAGGTGTGGGGCTGGGTAGGATGGAGGCAGTGGTGGGGTAAGGCTCCTGGTATGCAGTGTTTTGAAAGCCCGGTGCTTTTCCCCTGTGGCTTAATAAACACTCGACGTGGGTGGCTTGTGACTCACGAGCTCCATTTCGGAGCGCTACAGGTGCTGCTAGCGCGGAGAAAGCCAGCAATTAAGCACTGGGAGAGGGGAAGAAAACCCCAAGCAATTAGAGGGCCGTGAGCCGGCTGGGACCCCGCGGGAGGGTGCTGAGCACCAGCTCCTCGTGCTGCGGGCTCCCAGCACGGAGCCTCCCCGCTCGCATCCTCCGCAAAACCCTCGTGTGGCTGCAGCATCGCCGTGGGAGTGGGGCCGTGGGGTGCAGGGCTGCCAGGGTTTTGCAAAGAGACCCCTGGGGTGGCCTTGGAGGTATAAAACTGTTTTAATTCAGCGTCCAAACCATGCTTGCTCCAACCAGTGCCGCAGCACGGGCAGGCTCAGTGGGATCCCCGAGCTGCCTCTCCAGGAGCCCTCCGTGCAGCCGGATGGGTTGGGGTGGCCCCAAGAGGGCTGGGGTGGTTTTTGGGAGGCTCCTCGCTGAGCTTCCCAGCCTGAGCACTGGCACAGCCACACAGAGCATCCTTTTATGAACGCATGGCGGTTTTTAGAAAGGTCCAGGGGACCACATGAGCACTGCACGTCCTCCCACCAGGCTGCACGAGGAGGGTGTTAAAGCCCCCGGTGCTGCTCAGCAACACAGCCCCAGAGATCCTACACACCCCAGGCCCTTCCCTGCTCCCTGTAGGGGGAGAGCAGCCCCCCAAAACCGGGCCCTGGCCCCGGGCTCCCACACAGCATCGTGTCACTGCAAGGTGGGGTCAGGTTCTGCAGCGCAATTAGGAGGAGAAAAACAATTACGCAGTAGGAAAACGTGTGAGAGAAACAGCAGAGCGTTTCTGGGGGGAGATGTTATCTGCGAGGTGAAATTGTGCTCTCAGGAGCTCTGCGAGGCTTTGAACGTTTCGCTGTGGCACTGCACGGCGGGGGAAATCCCCTGCGGGCAGCACGGCCCCGTTCAGCTCTCCAGAAAGGCAGAGCTGCTCCCACTGCCCTCCCCGTCTCCCAGGACAAAATGGGCATCGGGAACCACAGGTACCTGGCTGGAGCCAGGACTTGGTGACTAACCACGAACAAACTGGCTGGAGAGCTCCCAGCATGTGCCAGTCTTACGGGTGAAATTCACACAAAGCGGCCCCAAAGCTCCCCCCAGATGGGGCCGTGCGAGCAAGGGTAAAGGGAGGGCTTGGTCCAGCCTGCTCAGTGCTCCTGGGGCCATTCCCCAGCCGTGTCTGGGGGTCCCAGAAGTGCCCGACCCCACTCGGTGGCTCCTCAGGACACTCACATCCATCCCCACCACCCCGCGGAGCTTCAATCTCTGCCCAGACCTACAGCGAGCAAGCCCCTTTCAGGCAGGCCACCAAACGCCCGCAGGGCAGGAATACTCACCAGCCCTATTTTTATTTTTCCCCATTAGAGCAGCACCGCACAGTTTCAGGGAGCAGCCACGTGCACGCCGTCCCGGTTCGCTTTTTGCCCTCGGCTGCAGGTCACAACCTGCGCCCCGAGCTGGCTCCGCAGCAGCACTGCCCCGAGCCACGCAACTTCTTCCCTCCCCTCCACCTCCCTGCCTCCGTGTTAACCTTTTTGGCTCCTTTATTAAAGCAACCGAACAGTTTATACTCTTTTTTTTTTTTCTTTTTTTTTCTTTTTTTTTTTCCTGTGTGGTGCTCGCTGTAATCTGCCTTGAATATTTGATGTGGAATCCCCTGCGAGAGCAAGAAGTGTTTTTATGGGCGCTAGAGGAAAACTCTTGCAAAGAAGAAGTGGTAATGAGTACCCCTGAGTACCCTCTCGGTTTCACAACTGCTTGTGTTTAAAAATGAGCAGAAATTGGGCAAGTGGTTCTCACCGGGGAGCGCAGCCGCCTCTCGCTCCCAGCGATGCTCTGCGTTGCAGGAGCCCAGCCCGGGCGAGCAACACTTGTTTATTCCAATTGAAGCTGACACCAGAAGCGGTCCAGACCAACCAGAGGAGCTCATGTGTGTCCTGCTTTATTTCCAACCCAGATTAACAGCATCTCTTTAATTTCTAATGGCCTATTCTGGGATTTGCAGGCAATGTTCAAACAGCACCGAGGGCTGTGTCTCCGCGCGCCCCTCGGCTCGCTTATTCCCCCCGTGCCCGACGTCACGGCTTTGCACAAAGCAAGAGCTCTCATCCCAATTACATGGGATGAACTCGCAGGAAGCTTTTCATCACACGCGCACACGTCTTTTTCATAGCCGGGTCTCTGGATTTAACACAGCAGACACGATCCCTCTCCTTTTCAAAGAGAAAATATTCCTTTTCATTTCCAGCCCCCTCTCCACCATAACCCAGAGCAAACTCGGCGCGGAGCTGCACAGTGGCTCTGTGCTCGGCATCTGAATAAACAGCTCGGAGAAGTCCTGGAGGTGTCGGCTCGTCCTGAAAGGAGCTTGCACCAATGCCTGCACCCGTGGGGAGCTCCTGGTGATGGTGGCTGAGCATCGGGGGCTTTTCAAGGCCATGGCTCACTCATAACCAGAAAGCAGGAGGAGAACAAACCCATGGGGAAGAGATCCTCAAGGGCATCCTGCCCCAGCCTCTTGTGCCTGCGGGATGAGCTGGACCCGGGCCCGGGGCATGCAGGACCAGCTGCCAGGACCAGTGGGCTGTGCCGGAGGTACCGGGCTGGATTATTTCAGCAAGGCTTAACGAGTGCCATTTGGCAGGGCTGGGGGGTCTCCCGCAGCTGCCCGGGCTTTGTGTCTGAATATCCCGGGCGATTCCTCCTTCCTTTGCCCCTGGGGGAGCCCATACACGGTCCCTCACCCGTGCAGGACCAAGAGCCCCAAAATAAGGGCCGCATGATCTGCCTGGTCCCAGCCACACAAAGGCTGCCTGCAGGCTGCCAGGAGGAAGAGGCACCCGCCGAGCCCAGCAGGCTCGCACGTGGTCCCGACGGGTGCTGGGGGGCTCAAGGCACAACATCCTGCACCAGCACGGCTGCAGAAACCTAGGAAAAGGATCTGGGTTCCCCCGAGCCCGTGCCCAGCCCCACGCTGCTGTGCCGCAGCAGGATCAGAGAACACTATTAAAATAATGTCATGTTACCTATCAATAATAAATGACCAGAATAAATTCGCTGCTCTGCGCTTAATAACCCTGCCCGATTTCCATTTAAATATCTGCAAAGGAACGGGCCCTCATCCGGCGAGCCTCTCAGATGGATGCAAGTGCTGCATTTTGCAGAGAGAGCCCGGGAGGAACTGGCCCAACTTTTACTGGGAAAATGCTTTTCTCCTGCCGCAGGACCAAACAGCAGCAGGGGGGGGGAAGAGAAGCTCGGGAGAGATGAGATAAGCCCAGTATCAGTGATGTGCCCCTGTTTAGATGCAGCTGAGCATCTCCAGCCCCAGCTCTCTACCTGCTGCTTGTGCTTCATAATGACCACTGCTGCACAGCCCCGGCTCCCCTGCCCAGCAACATTATCGGCACTTCATGCCCAGGGACAGGACCTGGGGCTGTGGCCAGGAGAAATGCAGCAGAGCAGCAGCGAAGCTGTTCTTGGGATGCTCCCAGCTCACAAGAGGCTGCAGCAGAGCCCCCAGCTGGGATTTGCAGGTGGTGGCTCCCGAAAGGTGATGGAGAGCGGTCCCTGGTGTGAAAGGCACATCTCAGCCACAGGAGCTGGCCCAAAAAAACTCATTTCCACCATTGCAAAGTGGGGCAGGAGCAGTTCCCACTGCAGAGCCCTCGGAACCCCTCGCACCAGCCCCAGGCAGGGGCTGGAGCCTCCAGGGAGCTGCACTGCAGCAGCACAGGGGCAGGGCAGGAGGTGCAGCCCCTGGAGACCCCACAGAGGGCTCCTTTCAGTCCTCCCTGCAGGGGAAGCGTGTGCCCAGGTCAGTGCAGCATCTATTGTTTCAACACTCCCATAAAAAAATCCAAAACTGAGAGCAGAAAGCAGAGGGGTTCTGGGGCCAGGAGACATCAACCCAAGGAGCTGAGGAAAGGGGAGCCTGAGCTTTGCACCTCGGCAGCACCACGCAGCTACCGCAGCACACGCCTGTGCCCGAGCAATACGAGAGCTCCACAAGAGCCTTGTGCTAAGGATGGAGGAGGAGCTCGGCTCCCTCGCTGCCCCTCCTTGCATCCTGCCCCCTGCCCTCTGCTTTCCGTGCCGTTCGCCCTCCCCAGCCCTCCCACGCCGCCTGGGCACCCTCACAGCACCGCTGCCCTGCCTTCTGCCACCTCCCAAACACCAGCAGCCCAAAAGCCTCGGGCAGGGAAAGCCAGACTCATCCCATCCATCCTGCAATGGGGCAAACGCAGTCCCTGGGGGCAGCACAGGGGCACATCCAGAGCCCGTGCCCCCAGCACCACGCTCCGACCCCAGCCGGGCACCCTCCTGGCCACGCAGCCCGTGCAGCCCCGCGTGTCGGCGGCCTCGTTGCGTGCGTTTCGCTTTGCTTTTCAACCATGCCAAAGCAGACTGCCTCCCTCCCGGCGCTCTCAGATGTGGTTGAATCGTTTTAGCCAAAACTTCCCGAATACAAAGTTTCAACCTAAAGCAGACGCTGCCCGCAGAAAGTTTTTCCCCCCCAAGCTAAGAGCAAAGTCATAAGCAATAAAAAAAACTGGATTTAATAATGGGAAATATTCATTATTCTTGCACACAGGCCTCTGAAGTCAAACCACCCTTGTAGGGGGAGGCGTCCTTCCCCAGCAAAGCAGGATGGAGTCTGCGCTGGGTGTTCACTGCTTTTCTGACCAAAGCACGAGAAGACTGGGTTCATTTTCCCTTCATGTGGGTACAATCCCATGGCAGTGTTCAAACCTCCTTTCTTTATAGTTTTAAAAGCTGCCGCTTTGCTGCAGCTGCTTTTCAAGAGGTCACCAAGCCAGCCTCCCCCAGAGCCGCCCACCCCAGCTCAGCACCCTGCCTACATTGTAGGCACATTTTTCAGTCAAACCCAGGATCCAAGACGTACACGGACACCTTAAAGATGCTCCCAAGCACCAGGAGGCCTTGGGGAGCATCTCCTGGGCAGCACAGCCCCTCGCCATGGTGCTCAGGGGATGCTGTGCAGCCTGCAAGGTGCAGCATCCCACCCTGCTCGTGGCTGCAGCGAGCCACCAGCGCAGGCAGAGCGCATGGTGGCACGGCCAGCCTGCCGCCTCCCCAGCATTTCCCACCCCGAGCAAAGTTTTAATTTCCAGCGGTCCTCCACGCCTCAGAGCTCTTTGTTCTTCCAATCTGGAAACTAATTAAACCTGACCGAGGAAAGTTTTCGGATTCCTTGCCTGCTTTTATTGGAAATCATGGGAGAAATACCATCGAGCGTAAAAATACAATACGGCCCCAACAGCAGCATGAGCAGGCTTCTCACGACACGCAGCCTTAGACCTGTACTTAATGATCACCCCGGCGTTGTTTTGGGCTCCTTAAAGCAGAGCTGCCAGCAGAGCCCTCGCTGCACCGAGCCCAGGAGGCACGGGCAGGAAGCGACGTGTTTGGAGCCCGCGGCTCCTCGCGCTGTTTCTGGAGCCGTGGTGATTTGTTACGGGACCTTGTGGGTTTAACCCGGGGTGTGGGTATTCCCCGAGGGCTGCGAGCAGCCCTGTACAGCCCCAGCCTCCTGCAGCTCTAAAGGGTGAGCAGGGGGCTCTGCAGGCACCTGGCTGTCCCCTGCCCCTCCGTGCCACCCAGGCGGTGGAGCTGGGTTTGTTTATTTGGGGTTTCACAGCCAGAGGGTTACCGAGGTGTGTGGAAATGGGAAAAAAAAAAAAAAAAAAAAAAAAAAAGCCAAGAAGAGAGAGAGGTCCGCTTCAATAAAGCACAGCATGCAGACAGATCTCTCCCAGGATGTAAGAAGACAGGAAAACCCAGCCAGGCTGCAGGTTATTTGCCCTTCCCAGCTGATGAGACAGCAAGAGGAGACCGCATCGTAGCCCTGGTGGTGCTCAGCATGGTGTTCATGCACCCCACAGATCAGGGAGGGAGGGAGGACACCAGGCCCCCCTCCAGTGGCACAGGACCCCAACCCATGGGCTGGGTGAGCCCCGACGTGACCCAGGACGGGTGCCCTGCACGGCTCCCTCAGGGCCACCAGCCTTCCTGCCCTGCTGCACATGACCAGGAGAGGCGAGGAGGAGCAGGCATCTGGTGGGGACAGGAGAGAAAATCCGTGAAGCCACAGCTCCCAGGAACAGCTCAGCTCATCCCTCGTTCGCAGCCACACACGCCAAGCACACACATCCTGCACCGCAGCGACGGGTGCCTGGGGGAAGGTCAGGCTCTGCAACCTAACATCAAGGCACCTCCCAGGCAGGGGAATTTACCATTCTGTCTGATAAGCTGTGATCCCTTAAAGAGACTCCTCTGTATCCTCCCATCTCGCACAGCTCTGAGATGCTGCCACCAGTTTAGCGGAGAGGATCACACGGAGCTGGGGCGCACGCGGCTGTTTGGGAGCGACAAGCCTCCCGTTTCCCCAGGAGGTTCTGCAAAGCACGAGCCTCCGAGCAAAGCTCCTCTTCCCAGAAAGGGAAGGGAAGGAAAAGAGCAACGCTTCAAAAATCAGATCTTCCTTTACGCGGTCTGAAAAGGAAAAACATGCAAAACACCCCACAAATTCCCGTCCCTCTGAGGAGGGCCGGCACCGCCGCGGCTCCAGGCAGTGCGCGCAGCCGTCTTGACAAGGGCACGGCGCGGCCCCCTGCCATCGCGACACCTCCTCCCCGGAGACTTTAGATCAATTCATTTCGGTGCTGGAGACAGAGATCGTTTGTCAGCTTTAAGCAGGACGCCGTCTTCACCCGCTGTCAAGCCGCAGCGAAGGCAGGCAGCGTGCTTTGACAAGACCGCGCTGCCCTGGGTTCGCCGGCAGCACACGGAGAGGGGGCTGCGAGGGATGGGGACGGGGGGGCCCTGCCCTTCACACAGCACGGAGGGGCTGGGGGGCACGGAACAGGCACACGGCTCCAGCAGTCCTTGAACCCATGGCCACGCACCGCCCTGTGTGCAGCTTCCATCCCCGTCACATCAAAGGCGATTTTAGGGGTGGGCAAAACGAAACGCAGGCCACGCACCCCTGGTAACGGGCAGCACATTTTCCCCGTATCAGAGTTATTCATCTGAAGGACTGGATGAACGCACACAAAAAAGGAAAATATTTGTATAAATCAAGAAATCAAGCCTGTGAATAATATATCAATCAAGGATCTCTTCTCTTGGACTCAACGAGCGCTATTTGAAGTGCTCAGGAAAACATGATTCATCTCTAGTGTTATTGTCAAAATCCATGCCAATTTGTTTTTAATAGATAGCAAGCGCTCTGATGAACAGCATCGGGAATAAAGTATTTAAAAATATTAATCTGTCTCTCTTTCTAGAATAAGCTGATTTATTATACTTTAAGCCTGAAAAAAAGACTCAGAAAGCCTTCCACGTCTCTCCCCGTGGGAGGTGCAGTATCTCATCGAGCTGCACGAGCGGCTTCTACCTGCTGGCAGGGCATCTCCGCCTGGGTGGCCGTTCCCTGCTGAGCCTCCTGTGATGTCCTGTGGTGCTGAGCATCTCACCCCATCAGCCTGTTAGGGGCACAGTGCTCCTGCAGGAGATCCACGGGCACCATCAGCTGCAACAGCGAGGGTTGGGCTGCCTTTGGAGACAGCGCGGGTCCAGGAGGGAGCGCAGCAAGGAGGAGACTCACCAGGGAGACACACAATCTGCACGTGCCATTAACAAGAGTTTTTGCAAGTACCTGCCCTGCTTAATGGGAGGGGACCTTCCTCGGAGGAGGCAGAAACAGAGCTGTAGGGGATGGAGTCAGCCCCAGGCCTGGGGGATTGCGCAGGTGGTACCTGAGAGGCGCAAGCACGGCGGGGGCGGAAGGCATGGAGAACTCAATTAACCACCCATACGCACCCTGAGCATCCATCGCCGAAGCTTAATTTAATTGCAGAGAGAGCAATAAACCTTGCTGGCTTTGCAGTGCAGGCATTCAGTTCTCATTACAGTCAGTGCCACCAGCCTGATCGCTGTCCATGCGAAAAGCAAGAAGGAAAACCAGCAAGAAACAGATGACGGGCAGGAACGTGCGCTCTCGAGCCACTGCTAACGAGCTTGCCTGTGACTCCCCAGCAGCCCTGGCACGCTCTGTTTGCACAGCTCGTCAGCTGCTGACCCCCAGCAGCAGGAGGCTCGCGGGTGCAGAGCTCCCCATGGTGCCCACAACACTTAACAAGTGGGCAATCACCGCGTTGTTAGGTGCAGGTTGAAGGCTTCGCACCAACATCAGAGAGTTTGTAATTAAAAGGCCCGACAGTTTGGGGAGAACTGAGGTTAAGGTGATGCTAAGGTGACGTACGGAGAGGATGCCAACGCCTCTATTAAAGGCCTGGGAGGTAACCAGAACAAACAGCTCCAGCCCTGCAGAACGGGGCAGGGCACAGCGGGGCCGCGAGCTGATCCCCAGGAGAGCAGTAGGGAAGGTCCCCGAGCGCTGCCATACAAGTTGCTGTTTCTTTTTGCCCAGCGTGAGACCAAAAGACAAGCTGAGCTACCAAAAGACAAACTGAGCTATTACTCGCTCAGCTCGTGGTGTAAGGCAAGGCTGAGAGCGCAGACCCTGGTCCTGCCCCATGATATTTCACCTGCAAGAAGCAGTCGGGGCGGAATCCAGCACCCTCCATCGTGCTGTTTGCCTCCAGGCCACTAACGAGCAAACACCAAAACGCCTGTGCCCGATGAACAGGCTCCAGCACTTGTCCCGCTGCGCAAGGCGGGCAAGGAGGGGAAGGAGCCGAGGTTTGCACCCCGAGGGGAAGCGTGCTGCATGTGCTGAGGGCTGGCAGGGCACGGCACACCAGGACAGAGGACACCCAGGGCCAAGGAGCCAGGCTCCTGAGGACCGTGGGAAGTCTTTATTGACCTCGCCTGTGATCCTCAGGGCATCTGAGAGCAAAACAGCTTGCCCGTGTTTGTGCACAAGAAGGGACCCTCAGGGCAGAGGCTGCGTTTAGGGCAGCAGTCTAGATTTTTACAGTCTTCCCTCCCCTCTTGCTCTCCCTCCTTAAATGGGCAGCACCGAGCGTTAATGCAGATGCCAAAACTGTGTAAAACGCTTGCTGAATTCTGGGGAATTAGGAAATTTCCATTTCAATTCAAATACAAATTAAACTCAAAGTTGTCATCAAAGAAAAGAAGAAGATGAGGATCAAAGTGATGCAACACTCTGGGAAAGGAAAAGATTAAAGAAAGTAAATTGAACAAGATTTTAAAGAGATATTAAAAGGTGTTAATGCAAGCTAATGCAGCTAATGAAGAGAAAGGGAGGCTATTCAATTAACATTTGCAGCAAGGAGAGGAGAGCTTTCTACACCTCCGCTACAACATCAAAGGGTGGATGCTACCTCTTATTAAAAGGGAACATAGAATATTTAAAAGGCAGAATAGATTAAAATAGATTTCAGATAATTATGTCTACCTCCATAATAGCAACAGTTTATCATTATATTCCAAAAACAAATCTAATAATATGTGCCACATACTGCGGTTAGAAACATTCTTTGAAGTGTTGCAGAAAAGCAGCAATTAAAACCAAAGTACAGACGGGTCTGTGGTTTTGTCTGGGTGAGGGGGAGCTGGGAAGGCCCAGCTGAGGCTGGGAGCTGTGCCCTGCAGCCCTCGTGGGCAGCCCCAGCGGGGCGAAGGGAGGCTGCTCCGTGCCGCTGCGCATGGAGAGAGCCAAGCCGTGGAGCAGCGACCTCGGCACGCCGTTAACACGAGGTGACGGCCGCATGCTGGCAGCCAGAGCGAGCACACACTCCCAGGGACCTTCAAGTGAGATTAGGAGCCGCCTGCTGTGGCCACGAGGTCCAAGAGCTCAGCTCCAACCCCAGATCGCCAGCCCCCACTGTCCCTCGGTGCCCAGGGCTCGCCGCCGCCGTGCTGTCACAGCAGCGCCTTCCTCGAGCTTAAACGAAAGGGGACGGCGAGGGGAAACCCCAGCAAAGCAGACAGACAGCCAAAGCAGCCTGACAACCCATGGGAGCAGAATGACAAGCCGAAGGGCTCTCTGTAATCGCCCCTCCAGGGCCCTGCTCCCGCTGCCAGCCTGGCTGCTCTGCGCCTTGGCTCAGCCGCGGCGGGGTTGATGCGCACAGGGGATGTTGTCTGGTTTTGAGCAATAATTAAAGATAATTCTAGTATTTGCAAACACCTCAAAACTAAACAATGAGGAGCAAGTGCAGTAATAGCTCCCTGGATCTCGGTGGATGCTATGCAGATATGTTCTAGCAGCAGGGACTGCTTGCGGAGCGATGTGCGGGTGCGGGGATTTCATTGTCACAAGACAAAAGCAGAAAAAGCAGAGGAAAGCTGTACCCTGGGTCCTGGTGCTCCCACTGTGCCAGGGAGCACCCAGGCCTGGTGCAGGTGCCACCAGGGGAAGGCTGTAAAGCCCAGCTGGGAAATGGTATTTTTCTGTGCTCACCGCATTTGTTAGCTCCAAACTGGACTCTCCGAGTGTTTTTGCACAGAAGACAGGTGCTGAACGGCCTGAAGCGATGCCCATGCCACAATTCCTTGTTCCCCACACCTCACTGGGGTCAGGCAGGGCTGGATGGAGGGCCTGGCTCTGGCCACTTCACCCCATGGGAGCACCCCCAGGGCCAGATCCCCTCCAGCTCTCAGGACAGCCTGGAAGAGCTCTGCAGCCTGGTGCCTCCCGCTGGCACAGCGCACCCGTCCCTCCCGCACCCTGCCTCGGCGGAGATGCTAACAAGGCTGAAGCAAACACCAAAGCTTTTGGGAAGTTATTTTCTTTCTGGTTGAGGGGGAAAAAGCAGAAACTGTGCTAACCCCCCGGGCAAGATGTCTGAGAATTAGAATCAATGTATTTTTAATTTCCTCCCAAGGGACAGAGCACCGCCCCTGGGCCTGGGAGCCGCCGAGCTGCCTGTTTGCGCCTGGATGCCCAAAGCACCCAAACCAGCCTGGATTTGGGTGTTTTGGGAGATTTGGGCAAGTCTGTCAGCTGCTTCTGCGGCTGCTGGAGTTTTCCTTAGCGCCTTCGGAGACTTGTGGCATTTTCTCAAATTTGCCCATAAGGAAAAGTAGGCAGCAGGGAAGGTTCCTCTTTTGTTTTGTTTTGTTTTTCATTTGACACAGATAACAGAACGGAGGCGTACATCAAAATGGAGGTGTGAGGACAGAGGCCACCTGGAGCTGGTGGTTTTAGATGCCCCATCCAGTGTAAATCTTGCTCTCCCACCAGCTCCCTGCTAACATTCAGTGCCAGGAAGCAGCCCCCTGGCAGCACTGCAGCTGCAGGAGCACATCACTGCACAGAGAGGTGAGATGGCAGGAAGGGAGATGTGGCCTTGTGCCCATGGACCGGCAATGGGCTAGCTCATGCTGGTGGCCATCAGCACTGTGCTGTCACATCCTCACCCTTCCTGCCCTGAGCCATACCCAGAGCTGCCTGGCCCCAACTCTGCCAGAGGCACCGTCACTGTCAGCCCGCAGGAGCCCCTTCCCTGAGAGCTTCCTCAAACATTTCCAGTTCATCAATCATGCCACCGAGATGATCTGCATGCTCAACATCTCCCTTAGCCATCTCGTGCAGCACTCCTGTCCTGTGGCTTCTGCCTGACTTTGAGCTGCCCCTGTCCAATGCAGAGGATTAAAAAATGGGCTTACGGTCCAGGCGTTGCAGCCTGGCCACAGACAGTGCCCTGAGCAAGAGCAAAGCCTGCCCTGTGTCAGGAGGAAGCCTTGCCACTGACACAGATCTGGTGATGCAGGTGAGAAATCCTCTCCAGTGCATTTGATTTTCTGCTCCCGTCTCCCTTCCTCCCCTGGAACAGCCACAGAGGCAGGCTGCGGCGCTGCAGGAGGGGTGTTCCTCCTCTGCACAAGTGGGTGCTTCTGCAGATTGGGCTCTCCAGCAAAGCAAACCTTTACTTTGCTGTAATTGAGCGTTTCCTTTGAACAGAATTAGCGAAACCCGCAGGTTTCGGGATGGGCCGCTCCGCCTGATGAGCGGAGGGAAAGGCAGGATCTCGCCCTTTAAGCAAGGGCACCATAACCGCACGGAATTATCAGCGCTCATTATTTCAAGTGCCAGAGGATTTCGCTGAAGAGATGCAGCAGCTTAATAGCACGGCATTAGGCTGGTGACCCGCTCACCTCTGCCAAAGCAGCACCGAAGCCTCTCCTCCTCCGCTCCGTGCGGCAGCGGCGGCGCGGGCGGTTAACGACACGCCGGGGGCCTCCCCTCCTGCCCGCGCTAACGAGCAGAGCATCTGGGCAGCCCCGCGCTGCCTCTTCAAACGCCCAGCGCAGGAAACCTCCTCACCCCTGCTTGGAGGAAAAAAAGAAAAAAAAAAAAAAAAAACAAAAAAAAAACAAAAACGTTTTGGGATTTTTTTTTTTTTTGCAGGCAAATGTCAGCTCCAATGAAACATCTGAATTTTCCCATGGGAGATGTCTAAACAAAACATTAACATTTTGACTTAAAATGTCATTTCACTCTGGTTCTGCAATTAAAAACAAAATGACATTTCAAGTCAAAACGTCAATTCGAAACTGATTTTTTTTTTTGTTTTATTTTAGAAACCAAAATTATATTTCAAGTCGGGAAGACAAGAGAAGGGCTTGTTCCGGAGTGCTGCTTTCTTGTAGGTTAGATGAGCAAATTCATCAGGAAACCCAAATTCTGCGAACAGGCAGTTCTAAGAAAGATGTTTCATTCAAAACTTCTCTGCCAGGAGCAAGCTGGCTCCCGAGAGGTGTCTCGGAGGGCTCGGTGCCTGCTCCTGTGGTCCTGGAAGCTTTTCCTTCCTGACCCTGCCCCAGAGCAGGAGGGTGGCTTGGTGAACAAGGCAAACAAGACCGGGATGGAAAGCTGCAGCCGGGGGGTTCGTGGTGTCTCCGCCAGGTCTGTGCCATGCAGAGATGCCGTGAAGGAGCAGAGCAGTGTCCCGGGGTGTGATCACGGTGCAGGTGCTGTTCTGGGACAGGTCCCCTGCTCCTCAGTGCCCGGGCACTTTCAGCTGCGCTTGCTTCTGTTGGAAAACACCGCTTGACAAACCAAAACCCGCTGCAGGGACATCCTTGTCTGGATGAACCACAGAGGTGGGCTCAGCCTGAGGCCAAAGCTCTGAACAAAAAACATTTCAAACCCCAGACATCCTCTGCTGGATAGGAGCACTGCTTTCCAACAGCCAGCTCATCTCCAGCCCCCAGCCATGACCCCGCAGGGCTCAGCCCAGCCTTGGGCACGCGGCCACGCAGCCTGCACCCAGCCCCAGTTCCGGGCTGGATTTCACCCTTGGGCTGCTGGTGATACTGGGCAGCCTCAGCTCTTCCTCGAGGTGTTTGCTTGGCGCTCAACACCGCGATCGTGGTCAGAAGATTTCCCCTCCAGTAGAAACAGAGCCGCACAAAAATTCCCTGAGCAATTTGCTGGATGAATTTAACGTCTTTGCCGTGCCTGTTTCGTTCCGTATATATAAAATATTATTTTATACGCTACAAAAATACTTTGAAACCAATTTATCCTTAAGCGCTACAAGGCCCTTCTCTTCCAGCTGCAAAAACATCTCGGAACAGGTTGAACTTTTCCCCCGAGAGGGCTGTGGCAGCGCGGCGCTGCACCTCGTGGCAAACGGATAAAGCCAGAGGAAGATTGCAGGCTGCGTTACGGTGTCGGAGGGAGTATCCCTTGCTGCAATTTAAATACCGAATAAGCAGTTACCAGAACAAGCAACTATATGTTAGAACCTGGTGAAGTGTTCACAATAAACTTTAAAACATACAAAATTCACGGGGTTTTGGCCCTCAGTCCAGACGCCGGTCTTCAGGTTATATCCATCCTGGGATGCGTGGGGGCCAGCTGCTGAGCGAGCCCAGGCTGCTGTTTCCCCTTTGTTGCACAAAGTTCATGGGAAATTTCCCTTTGCAGAGTTTTCACGTGAAATTCAGCCGCTACAAGTGAGTTTGCTCGGGGCTTTGGGCTTGCCAGGAACTGGGCTCTTGCTCCCTGCAACCACTTTGCTGGCCGGGCTCACCTCTGCTCAGCAAGGCCTGGCACTGACGTGGGCTCAGGCTGCTTCTAAGAAATTAGGGGACTGGGGAGGGACACCAGGAGCACCTCTGGCTCCTGCTGGGCCTCCAACACACAGGGCTCAGACGTGCTGGGAACAGCAGGTAATGGACAGCGTGGTACCTAGGGACCTCTGCTGCCAGAAGCATACATGCCTAACAGATTTTATGGTCCCCTAGGGTTAGATCACACATGAGCAAGGCCCTAAGTTTCAGATCTGGATGCTCACAGAAATAGTAAGGCAGTTTTTTGATGCCTAAGTCACTCTGAGATTGAGAACGTGGCGCCGCGCAAGATGAGAGCATCGCTGTGGGTACACGCAGACATGTTTGTGCTGCAGAGAAATCCCTCACAAGGCACGGCTGGCAAAAGAGTACAAAAAGTGTCCTAGAGCTGTGCAGAAATTTGCTGGAGGCCACACGGAACCAGTGCCAGCGCCGAGAACAGCATCCAGGTCTCCAGCTCCCACCCCAGGCCCTCACCAACACAACCACATCCAAGGGCTCCCCGGGAGGCAGCCAAACCAAACCACAGACCCGGGCAGCGCTCGCAGCTCGGCGGCTGACATGAACAAAGAGATGGTGAAGGGAAAACCCTCTCCCTCTGTTCAGTTGCTCCCCAACCCTTCTGACCAGCAGTGAAACCAGCACCGTGCCATGCTGTGGTTTCTGCCTCCAATGCCTCTGGATGCTGCTGGCACCCCATGTCCCGCGTCCCTGTGGGGACCTCTTGCACTGATCCAGCACCGCTACCACCCTCATCCCCACATCCCTGGCACTGGGCAGAGTGGGCTGCATTCTTGCAATGGCACCAGTGGGAGAGGGGCTCACATCCCTCCAACACGGCTGGTGATCAGCTGAAGGGCAGCCCGGGCTGAGAGGTGCACCCAGCATCTCCTCCACCACCCGCTTCCACCACCACGGGTGCTGGCACGAGGAGCTGTGCAGATTTCCTGCCATTACACCGTGTTCCTTCCCCATGGAGCGAAGGAACTGTCACTTTGCTCTAATTAGCCAATTAGGTCCCTAATTAGCTGATGTAATTACTCCGAGGAAGTGATTTCATTTAAGACAAACCTCGCTCCCGGAGCAGGCAGAGCCGGTGGCAGGAGCAGTGCGGGGACGGCACGGGGGCTGTGCCGGCCGGGCTGGTGGAAGCGGCGTGGGGAACAAACCCGGCGTCATCCTGCAGCCACATCGGGCCCGCAGAGAGAGCTTCCCATCAACAATTTGTTCTTTAGAAAGAGATCAGATAATCTAATCAGCGCGGCTCCATCTGTCGAAAGGACGAGGGGAAAAAAAAAAAAATATAATACCACTTATTTACATTTTTCCCCTTTCTTGGTGTAACTTCGAGATCTAATCAGCACCAAGCTGTGCTTTAATTGGAAATATATAGCAGACGCGCATTTCCCTACAGCTCATTTGTTTTTTTATCACAAAAAAACGTTGGCCGAGCAGACAGGGAGGCGCTCAGCGTCCTGGGAGGGGCCCTCCTGCCCCTGCTGGGGACAGCCTGGTCCCCACGTGTGCCTCGCTGTGCTCCTCAGAGGCAGGAATTGGGGTGAGATGCTGCAGGGACTCGGCTGGGTGGATAACTAAGGGCTGGCACCACGCTCTTCAGATGGCATCGCCGTGACTTTGAAGCCACGAACGAGCCCCGTGTTTGGGCTTGGAGTCTGCGCGCCCCACGGCAGAGGAAGGAGCCTGAGAGCGAAGCATCCTCCCCAGAACAAGAACAGCTATTTCTGTGCGGCGACGGGAATAGCTGCTCTCTGCCGAATGTGACTCGACAAGCACAATATCCTCCCCAGCCCTCCAGCAGCTTTAGCTGTAAAAGTCTATGCAGATATTGTGACCTTTTAGGAAGGCACAGATCTGCGGGGTTTAAATAGCACGCCACAGAGACTCCCCGGCAGAGCCTTACGCCGGGCAACTCTTACACAAAGCACTCGCAGGAACAATTTCCAGGTCAGCAGACACGAAGGAAGAGGGGTGACCCTCCTCCGGGGGTGATGGGGAGCACGGAGGAGATGCAGATGGCACCCGAGGTGCAGCAGCCTGGGAGCAGCACGTCCAACAGCGAGGCCAGGTTGGCAGCGCCGCACCAACGGCACCGTGCAGGTTGTTACCAGCGGTTCTGAGCTCCAAATTAGCAGCCAAAAGCTGTTAAGTGCTTGAATTCATCCACATTAATGAGAAAGGGAACGAGGACAGTGATGAGACACCCAGTCTTCTCCCCAAAGCTCCGTATTAAGGCTGTCAATAATGCATGTGCACGAGCCAGGTCATTAGAGGACATCGCTGTCTGCGCTCCTTTCCCACAGCCCCGCTGGTGGCTGAGCTTGAAAAATCCCCAAGACGGGCAAATGCTAACACACTAAACTGTGGTTTATGTCACCTAGAGCATTTTGCAAAGTCTCAGTGATCTGCAAATAATTAAAGGAGAAAGCAATCAATCTTGTTGTTCAAAACAGCGATTAGCTTGGGAGAACCCGGCATTGTAATGCTGCAGGCACCCGGGGGGAAGATGCTGCATGCATAATGATAGCTGCCAGTCCTCACAAGTTCAAGGACCACGGGGGTGTTCTCCGCTTGCGATGGGAATTTCTTATCGGTCTCCGAGGCTGTGTCATCCTGTGTTTCACAAGCACTTTGCCAAAGGAACAGAGAAACAGCTTTGCCGCTTGTCAGGCACAACCTGGGCCCGGCTGCCAGGAGTGGAAGCGTTTGTAGGCAGCTGCTCCCCGGGGCACTTGCCACTTCGGCGAGGCAGCAGCAGCTCTGTCCTGGACAGATGAGACCCCCGGACAGGCAGCCACCCAGCCTCCAGCCCCAGCCAACCTTCAGCACTTCCACGTGCAGTGGGAAACCCGGCAGATCCACGCACCGACACAGCTCTGCTCCTCCCGAATTACTCTGGGTGATGAAGAGAAAGAAAATCCCTCCACGAGCAGGAGAGACCAGCATACACACATATGTAGGTCTGTGTAGCACTTCCTACCCACCTTCTGTTGTGCATTTGGATGTCAGACTTTGCATCTGTGGCTAAAGCAACCCACAGTGATTTAAAAGTGATTGCACAGCATTTTGTGCTGGGTTAGGTGGAGATTTCTATTTTGTGCATCGTTACAGCAAGCAACAGTGGTTTCTCAGGCTTGGATCTAGCCTTACCACAAGGCAAAGAGGAAATTGCAATTATTTGTTGATGGTTTTTCAGAGCCCTCATCCAAGCACAACATACACGCAGCTCCCCTGACACCATCACCACACAGCCCATAAACTTCCCAAGAGCTGCCAACAGGAGCTCGTTGTCTCTGCTCCGCCACTGCTCACATCACCACCTACCTGCTTCTCCCCGCGCAAGGAAACACCCCTGCCAAGCCAAGTCCCAGGGCTGCTGCGGGAAGACTTGGCTTGAAAAAAAGAAAAAGATGAAAAAAAAAATGTATTTCAAAACCAAAAAAAAAAAAAAAGGAAAAAAGCAGAAAGCTTTTCCCTCTGGTACCTCCACAGCCACTGCGACAGTGAGGCGGCACCAGCCTGGGGGAAGGAGGACTCCCCAGCCGAGACAAAGATTTCCCTGCCTAGACCCAAATCCACAGAAATAGGAAGGATTTTCTACCAGCTTTCCTAGGGCAGACCCCACACGTCCATCCACCCCCAGCTCTCCAACGTGCTGCCCCGCAGCAGGGCATGAGGTGCTACAGGAACACGTGGATAACTCCCCGAATACAGCACAACCCAGCTGCCCACCACATGGACAGGGCTGCTAGCACCGAGACCCAAAAAACGATGTGGGAAACCTCCGAGAGGGTTCCTGCACCGCTCCCTGTTAGCACAGACCGTGAGTCAGCCCGAGCTGCGCTGGGAAGCTGCGGCACAGCCGCAGAGCTGCTCAGCACTCAGCCCTGGCAGGCCTGGATCCAGCAGGAGCTTGGCTGCAGAGGTAAGGCGCAGGCACCGCTTGGTACCCCACCGCTGCCTCCGGGCGCACGGCGAACCTCTCAGCATGCACAGGCACTTTGCAAACGCTCCCAGCCTGGGCGGGCACCCGCTGCCTCGGGAGATGCGGGGAGGGATTTGCGTTTGTGGCCGAAACTGCTGGGAGCAGCGCTGCTCTTTCGCACGAGGCGCTGAGAGGGGCCGGCCCAGCAAGAAGGGCCCAGTTGCAATTAGGAGGACAATTTTCTGTAATGTTTTTATTGGGAGTGTTTCGCATGCCGATGGTCTCGAGAGGCAGAATTCATGCCTGTGAGGTTTTGCTTCTCAGCCCATCCCTTTGTGTGATACTTAGTTTAAGCGGTATCTGAAAGAATCAGGCTCTCTTATTATCAAAGCCACAAGCCATCTGGTTCCACTTTCCGAGGGAAAGGGAATGAGTGGAAATCTGGTTTCACTTGGGTTTTCCTTCCCTGGGTTATGGTTTGCTCTATGTTTAATGTTGTTACTGCAATATGATATTTGGGCAGTGGGTGGCCTGTTTCCCCCATTTGAAACTAATTTACAGCTTTGTCTGGCAAAATTGTTGCTTCCAATCAATTAGCACTGACACAGAAATTAAACCATCCTGGGGTCTCGACACATAGGGAAGCAGGTCCTCGTTTGCTGGAAGAAATCCTCTGTTCGGGGGGAAGCTGGTGGCTCACCCTCGCTCTGTGCCAGTCGGGGTTTTTGCTTTTAAAGATCCAGAGTGCATTTTTAAAAGAGATTTAATAGGCAAGATTGAGATCTAGCATGGATGCTATTTTTGTTTTACGGCCGTGACCTCGTTAAGGATTTGGACAAACGAAGCCAAAAACGGAACACTAATAAATACAGCCTGAATCCATCAAAAGACAACTACCAGCATCTCGAGCGTTTCTTCTCCAAAAGCATGCTGATGGTTCCCCTTCCTAAACCCCTTCTCCTGCCACCCCCGGCACCAGGCACGTTCCTCGGCCTTGGCTCCGTGCTACCCACAGACAGTGCAATGGGATGCGCCCCCCAGAGCATGCCAACGTGCACACTGCAGGGCCCCCAAAAGACATCAGTCTGTCCCGTGGCAGCAAGGCTTGGGTCACACCATGTCTCCAACCCGGGAGAGGTCTGTCCTGCTGCTGCCTCTGCCTCCTCCCCGCTCCTCATCTTTCTCAGCAGCAGCACAGCGGAGAAGGGGTTAGAGGCTGTGCCAGCAGGCCCCCATTTCATGCCACATCCACGCACTGCACTGCAGGTCAGCCTAAGAGAACATCAGTCCCTTCCCAGCTGTGCTGTCAGGCCTGAGGTCACCGGCTACCCAAACTAACGGGCTCCTCGAGGTCCATCCATGTTCCTGGTGAGAAGGCCTGGAGCTCGCAAGGGGAGAGCAGAAAGAAAAAGGAGCAGGGAGCTCGAGGTGCCAGCCGTCCCCTGGCCCCAAAAGACCTGGCAGAGGCAGTGAGACACAACAGGAGGTGGATCAAAAGAAGAAGGAGTGGTGCCAGCATCTGGCCTGCCCTGGAGCACAAAGGATGCCCCTGCTAGAAGAAACACAGCGATGAACAGGGGACAAGGGAGAGGAGCACGGTGCAGAGCACGGAGAGGTTAAGTCAGGCCCTGGCTACTGACAGCCAGCTAACGTCTACAGACGTCACGGTGCCAACAGCACCTGCCCCGTGAGCCCTCAGGAGGTCGCAGATGACACATCCCAGAGCTGGAGAAGGCTTCGTGTCAGAAGTGCTGAGCCAGAGCCCAAGCTTGGCTCAAGCCTGCACTTGGAAGGCTTAGCTTGCTTCAAAGGCAGCAATCACAGCGAAGGAGTTTTGGCTCCAGGGATGGAGGAGGCAGAGTCCCTGGAGAACAAACGCTGCCGAGACAGAGGCGAGGCTCCGCAGCACGCCTGGCATCAGCGAGGTTTGGGCTCGGCCTTGGAAGCAACGAGCCTGGCCTCCTCCACTGGACGTGGAACGTGAGCACCCATCCATCGGGGCTCTGTGCACAGGAGCTGAGCTTGTAGAGTGAGCACCCAGCACTGAGCACCCTGGGGATGCATCTCCTGCACACATTCAGACAGTTCCACCCCAACACAAGGCAGGGCACCACGGGCTATCCCCCTGGTAATTCCAGAGGGTTGATATTTGGAGCTCACACCCTGCTCAGGCACATCTCCCACCAAGGCTGCCTTTCTGCTGCAGCTGGGAGATGGCACCGACCACTTGCTGCAGCCCTTCCCTGTGGCAGCGCCAGGGCAGCGAGTGCAGAAAAACTTGGCCCTAAGGGCTCTGCTGAACATCAGCCTTGACTCGAGCCCTCCCGAACCCTCAGCCTTCCCTCCACGCAGGCCAGCACATGAGCTCGTGCACTGCTGCTTTGAGATGCTGCCATATGGCACGAGCCCCGCACAGACAACTCCTGCAAGGGCTCAGCAGCAGTGCCTCTCTCTCCAGACCCAGCAGCTGCTAAAAACTGGAGTTTCTAAACCTTCCTTGAACGCTCGGACCCTCAGCAGTGCTGCAGAAGTGTGCATTGTTTAAAACAAAGCAAAAAAAAAGTCTAACCTCTCTCCCAACAGGAAGAAAAATATTTTTTAAAGCACTGAAGTTTTTACAGCTGGTGAGAGACAGCAACGGGGAAGGCTGCAGGGCAGTCCCGGTCAGCAAATTCCAGCCAAAGTAAAAGCACAGGAGCCAGATATGAAGAAGGGAGATGACGAAGACGAGATAAAAACAAGATAGCTGACAGCCCAGTGCCCACGGAGAAGGGCACCAGAGCCTCGTAGCTGGAGATGCACCAGCTCTAGCTGTGAAAATTCCCTGGCTTTGAAGACCAGGTCTTCCTGGAGACAAACAGCTCTAATCCACACTCCTGAGTAATTCTCTCTTTGGCAACACATCATACCAGCATTGATTCAAACCTCAGGGCAGCTGTACTGGCTTTAATCTAGGTTTTATTTTTGTAAACTACAGTTTCAAGGAGAATGCTTGCAAAGTGGATCTGGGGATGGGTGGCAGGGAGCAGAGCCAGAATCACTAATGTCTGCAGTGGAAACACTTGTGCTTCTTCAAGAACAGGGACCAAATGTGAAAAGCTTTGATCCTAAAAAGCTAACAGCCCTGTCAGAGAGAAAAGGGGTCAACCTCTTCCACTTTTGCTAGGGCAGCTCCCTCTGCTGTCTTTGCTCACCAGCTGTTACCCAAAGACACATGTCAGTTCCAGATGGGCTCGCAGCAGTATTTCATCAACATGTGGTCATTAGTCTCCTCTGTAAAGTTATCACCTATGAAGAAACCAGTCTCCACAGAAACCAAACTTGAAAAGGAAAATGCCATCCATGCTACCCCATTCGGCAACCAGCTGGATAGTCCACAGCACATAAATTACGTCCACAGCCTAGTGCAAAGCCAGATTCAGCCCATCTCTTCAACCACCAGCCCTCTCACACGTCGCCTGATCAGCAAGGAGTCAGCAGAGGAATTTGCACAGTGGGTACGCGGGGCAGGACAGCAGCACTGCCAACAAGCACGTTTGATTCGGGAAGCCAGGTTTGCAGAGGCTGAGTGGGCACCACCACCAACCAGCTCACCCAGTGCAGCTGCCGTTTGGTCCCCACATCCTCCAAGGGTGCTGTCCCCAGACATCAACGGGAAGAGAACCTGGTCCTGGGGACACTGGAGGAGGAGGATTCACCTTTTTCAGAAGAGAAAAACATACATTTTGACTACGCAGTCAATGAGACTGTGCTTTGCTGAGCAGGTCCCCCAGTTCCAGTGAGAACGGAGCTCTTGTACCAGGCTGGTGCTCGAAGCAGGCATCTGCTGCAGCAGGATGGACCAGGGACGCCTGTCAGATCCTGCAGCTGACACCCAGCTCTCACTGACCACAAGCACTTTTAAACAGGGAAACAAGCTGTCAATATGAAGTCTTTGGAAATTAAGAGATCAAGCATTTAAGCTCTGTGATAGCTGAGAACCACGGCAGACACACCGCTGCTCCAGACATCCCTCTTTGCTCAGTGAAACAATTTTGAGACAGCCTGCTTGACTGCTGCAAACTGAGGCAGCTGATGCTACGAAAGGTGTTAAACACTCAGATTGAGAGATTAATGAAAATGCCTTGGAGATATTCAGAACCAGGGGTCATGCTCACGGAACAACTGAAACAACAGACGGGACAGAGCAGCAAGATGGCAGGAAACCTCCAGCACACGAGGCTGATGGTGGATGAACACCTCTTTTATGTATCCTTCTTCACAGGGCACTCAATGAGCAAAGCTTTCTGCTTTCCTGGCATCGTCACCTTTTGTTTTGCAGGAAGGGTCCAGGACCAGGCCCCACCAGTGTTGCAGCCAACAATGCACGAGGACCATGAAGCCATAAGGGATCTGTACAAAGTGAGGGCCTTTTCCACGTGTGTCTTGTTTTCAGCGCTTCCCCTGCTTCAAAGCAATATTCTCAGCCACCTAAAGCAATAGGTTTCTATAACAATCTTCTCCAAACTCCGGAATGCATTTGGTACAGATTTCCTCTCAATTTCCACCAACTTGCCTGTATTATCTTCCTATTACTTCTGTGCTGCTGAGCACAGTATTTTCCTAAACCAGTGTAGGGATGAGAGCTGTGCAGCAGCAACCAGCTTGCATTTGGCCACGTCTCTGGCACCATCTGCAGGCTGCGGTGCCATCCACAGCACGGGGCTCCTGCTCCTCCCCAGTGGGGCGATGAGCAAAGGGCGCATGGGAGGCAGAAAGATCTTGAGAATTGTTATTTGTATACCCACGGAACAGCACATGCCTGAGAAGTCAAAGCCCAGCCTGCGTGGAAGGATGCTACAATATGCAATGGAACAGTCTCTCCTATTAACATGAGAATCACTCCACGGAGTTCATTCAGAGAAGCCAAATAATAAGAGTATAATATATATATGAGAAGGGCAGTGTGGTGCTTAGATGTCAGCAGAGAGCTCTCTCTTGGCATTAGCCAGCCCCAATTTCTATTACATTCAGGGTTTCACAAGCCTCTAGTGTGTTTATCCTCCCAAGCTCCTGGAGAGGCACACTGCTGCTTTTATCATCAGTGCACAGATGGAAAGCTGAAGCAAAGAGGGATTTGGCGACCAAACCAAAACCTGCCCTCAGCGAGTCCCAAAAGTTGAGCCTCTCCCAGCTTCTCCACTTACCCCCGAGAGGTTTTTTGCCATAAGAGAACCACGACTGTCCCTACAGACCTTTCAGCACAAGGTAAGAAAATATTTTTAAAGCCCGTGAGCTTAAGATGACTTCCTGGAGCTTTACAGGGCTGCAGATCTGAACCCCCGGGCTGTCAGGCACAAGCCCACCTCCCAGCAGGGTTCACAAGCCCACAACAGCACTTACAAGGCAGGGCTGAAAAATAACCTGAGAGGTTCAGCCACAACCACGAGGAGGGCACACACCGACTTATAAAGCACGAAGCCCCCAAGTCAAGACCAGATTTATTTTTTATTTTTTGGCCCAATACCACTCCCTAGCCTCATGCCTAAATTGCTAGATAGGCTAAATATTTATACTCAGGATGAAGATGACACCTGGGGAGTGCGTGCCCCGTACGACCCTCCCTTTGCTCAGCACATCAGCCGCACGCCCCGCTGCCAAGCCTCCGGGCACAGCACCACGGAGAGCCCCGGGTCCACCCCACGCTCTCCTGTGCCTGGCAGCAGTACCTGCCCCAGTGCAGATGCGAGGCTGAGCACCCCAGATGAGGAGGAGATGAGCTCTCCAGCAGTGGCTGGAAGCACGTGTCCCTGCCTCCAGGAGCTGCCATTTCGCTCACACCATCGCCTGTCACAGCCCCTGCTGACAAGCCGCTTATCGGCGGTTATCAGGTTTTGGCTGGAGGTAAGGGAGCTTATTTCCCATTCTTTGGGGAAGAAATCAGCTGTGATAGTTATGGGGAAGGAATGGTGGTGAAAAGGAAGCGCTGGCATGTAGATGAGGAATTCAGGAGGTCAGGAGTGCTAGAAACCGTGGTTTGCTGAAGAGAGGTCGGTGCGGCAAGCTGCTCTGATCCAAGGCACCGCCTTGCACAAGCGGTGAAGCAGCCTACGGGTTTCCACATCTGATGGGAAGCGCAGTTCCCAGCTCCCCAGGCTCCGAGCCAAATCCTCTGTGGAAGGCAGATTTTTTATTACAGCAACTTGAACAGGCGTCGGTTCAAGCTCGCACACAACACATTGGGTGGGAGTGGGCAAGGGGAATTCTTCACCGCGCTCTTTGGCATGGCAGCGGCTGGCTCACCTACCAGCTCACTGCCAGTTAAACAGCACCTCCCATAAGACAAAAACAAACAAGCTGACATGCTTCTAAAGAGCTTTGGCTCCGATTTTATCATGGAATGCACTGAAGATTTAACATTGCTAGTTCTGCTTTTTCTGAACACCTGTAAGTGTTCCCTCAAGTACCTATTCAGCATGCCTTAGCACTGAGGAAATTCCACATCTGAGACCTGCACCAAGACATCCCCTTCGGTCGTCCTCGGTCTCCTTCAGAAAAACAAGCTTTAACAACATTTAAGTTACTATTCTGATCCTGGATACCAGCTTTACAAGAGCCAGAGCCCAGGCAAGGAAATGGAAGAGCATTCATTTTACACCGTATCTCCCGGGAGGTTTTGAAAGTAACATTTCCAGCACAATGAGAAACACTGCAGAATTGGCATATTTCCTTCCTGAAGATTTTGCAAAATATACTTTTTCTGCGGAAAATCAAAGCCAGACTCAGCATCGCATGATTAAAGGTTAACTAAGACTTCAAACAAGCATCATGTGATGGGTCATTCTACGGATTATGGAACACAAACTCGTCCTCCATCTTGATATCTGCATTTAATTATGGCCATGTCTGAAGGTGATGAGCAGAAAAATACAGCCTTTGTTACAGATGTGCGTTTCACTCTGGAAAATCTTTGGAAAGAAAAAGTTTGCTGCACCTGTTAAGCACAAAACGCTAATGATTTCTCAGCACTATGGGGCCAAGTGTCCTGAGTTTAGGGTGAAATGAATCTGGAGTTATTTTATAATAAGCAGAAGATTCCACTAAAATACGTGGCCTTTTTATTCTATGGGAAACAAGGTCCACTGGCTTAGGATGTGAGGATGCAAACGCAAAACAGGCTAGAAGAAAACTTCATAAAGCAGCACTGCAGTTGGGTTTCTCCCATAGAAACTTGGCCAGTAGAAGCCACGAGCAACTAATGCAGCACAGGGGAAAGCAGCATTCCTCGCGCTGGAAACCAGCATCTGCTTCCAGGCACATCCTCTTCACACATCTCTCCATCCCTCACTAGAACCTAATCACAGCAGCCTTTTTAATTAAAAGAGGTGGCTCAATGCACCTTTTTCCTATTGATCTGGAGTCAACAAGAAACCATAAACCAAGAAATTAAAATAATAATTTATAGCCTTTGGCCTGGCTGCCTGTTAGCTCTGTTTGCCATATTGTACACAATGGTTTCCTGCCTCTGCCAGTATATAAACTTGATACAAGAGCTCCAAAAAGTGGGAAAAAAAAAAACCAAACCCCCCACACACAGCCCTATAAGGCTTCCTCTAGAAACCGGCTCTGAGGATGGTTTTCAGTTCACCCTTTGTCTGATCTGGGGCCAACCCTTGGTTCCAATCATAACAGAAAACAGAGAAGATGAAAGGCCAAACTCCATTTTTTTCCAGCTTGAGCCAGGTGTACAGCTGGCATCAGCAGCCTCCGATGGTAACATGTTCCAGTGAAGGCATGTTAAAGCAATAAAAAGAAAATGAGTAACATGTGGCTAAAAACATCTATTCATTTCACTTATTTTCTATAAATGAATTTTCCCAGGGCAGTGTTTGGGGGTTTCTTTTTAAGAGTGTTCGGTTCCATAGGCATTACAGGGTTTCCAAGACAGTGTGATCCCTCCGAGAGGTTTGAAATGCCAGCAAGCATGTCTCTTATAAACTAATAGCCTATTATTTACAATTGTGAGTGGCTCAAATAGCTGATTTAAAACCTTCAAATGACAAAAATTCCTCTGAGGCAAGATGCCAAAGTTGAGCAAACAATTTGTACGGTATGTTAAGTGTAGGGGGAAGCCATAGAGCTTGTAATGAAGCCATGTCTTGTGTTTCCAATCACAGGCAGGCAGGACTAAATGCATTATGGCAAGCTACTGAGTGAAACAACAAACCACAGGGGGGGCGAGCGGGTGGGAAGAAGAAGGGGGAAGCAAGGTTGGATTAAAATATAATTTTCTGTGGCTTGTTGAACAACATGACGTAGTTATTCCTTGATGTGCAGAGGATGGGTGCTTGCAAAGAGCACAGAGCCATCTGCTGCTCATCAGATTCCAAAGCAATTACAGAATCTGCGTGTTTTGTTGGTTTTTGTGGGAGGGTTTTTTTTTGTTGCTTTTTTTTTTTTAATCACTTTAATTTGTTGCCCAGTCTACACAGCAAAACCCACAAGTGACAGCATGAGAAAGAGCATTTAAGTTAGGGCAACCCCCATGTGAGACTTAGGATCCAGTTTCAAAGAAGGGTTGACGTGATGGAGGTAAATGGGAAGTGGAGTAAAACCTTGCAGAGACCTTTGTGCCCAGCCGACTGCTCGAGGCTACCCCCAGAGGGCTGTAGTTTTTGATTGGGATGGGAGCAGGGGAAGGATTTTTTTTTAGGGTTGTTTGTTTTAAAATCAGAGCACTAATTCCTGCAACAAAGGACAACAGCAAGGCTCAGCTGTACTTCCAGAAGCCATGCCCAGCCATGCCCTGTGAACAAGCTAGCTTTGATGGAAAGGGCAGGGTAAAGAAGCAGTAAGAGAGCAAGCACAGGCAGTACAGTCACTGCATCAACTCACTTCTAGCACACACCGGAGTCCTTCATGGATCGATGTGGGGACCAACACAGGTTAACAGAGCAAGTTGTTCAGAGCACACTCTAGCCACTGAGGAGCTGAAGGGGGGTTGCTGCCAGCACCCAGGGGGAACAAAGCTTCAGGAGCATGGAGAAGCCTCAGCACCCAGCCAGCATGGGGCCAGATGGTATACTTGAGGGCACAGAGGTATACCAGCAGTAAATATCAACAAAGGAAGGTGTCTATGTAAAGGGATGGTGTCTTGTGGGAGAACGAAGCAGTCACAAAGCAGGCCGTGAACCAGGGCAGAAGCGATGAGCACCATGGACAAAACAACTTGCACCGGCAGGCCTGCTAGGAACAGCTCGCGCAGGCAGCTGCCCACAGGCCTCCCCATGAAGGCGAAGGGCCCGCGTGAGGCATTCGGGTGAAGCTGTACATGGAGCAGGACTGGGGAGGCTCCACCAGAGCCTTAAAGGAGTTCAGGGAACAAACAGAGCTCGGGCCTGCAGCATTGAGCTCCTCCCAGCTGCATCGAGGGGCTGCGGGAGGCCAAATCCCTGTCTCAGGGAGCGTGTCAGAGCGTGTACAATTCAGCTGTCAAGTACGTGCCAAGCGTTAAAAGCCATGAGTAATCCCAAAGCACTGGGTTTCAGAGCCTGGGCAGCTCTGCTTCTGCTAAGTTGGTGCACAGCCACCCCCACTTCTTCCATGAAATCCAATCGTATCAGGAAAAGACAAGTTACCTTTAAATTAGAATTATTTGCAATGTTTTGCGCTAAGCACGATCTTCAAGAGTCCTTTTCTCCTGAAATTATTAATGGAAATTTTCATTTTAACAGAAGTTTTAGGACTACCTATTTGTTTTGAAAGCATACATCTCTTCATGCCACACAACATTTCCACAGCAAATATTGGAAGGTTTGAAAGAAGTGCCCACACAAACGCTCAAAGAAACACCTCTTCACAATACCTTTTGGCCAGCTGTACAGAACATGCCAAACAGCAGGCATCTTTCTTCCTATGTAAATGCTTCTGCTCAACAGCATTAAATCATTCATCCTGGATGCTGCTAAGTCAGGACATCTCCCACCTTGCTATCGGTGAATGTTTCAGACATTAAACTGTTCCAGGAGCGTGCATGAGGCACAGTCCTGCAGACAAGCTGCAGCTGGGCCAGATCCTGGTTTGCATGGGGAACACACAGGGCAGGGTGCTATGCAATTCAAAACCCATCGGTTCCCTCACACTGAGCCCCAGGGGATTCCACATTCATGTCCATTAATATGTCAACCATCAGCCCACCTAATAGTTTAAAGCCCTGTGTCTTGCTGTCCAGCTCCAGCCCCTCTGTGGTGTTCATTTCTCCCTCACCTATCCCCCTATAATATACTCCCAGGAGAACGGGACAGCTATGAGAGTCACATATATATTCTGTCCTGATGAGACAAGCCAGCTGGCATAGAGCACATACCTTCTGTAGCCCAAGGAAAACCCATCTGCAGCATTTGTAGCCTCTCACAGGCATCTCTATTTCAACAGAAACACCAGAGCATCCCCAGACCAAGATGGGAATACACCTGATAACGCTTACCCAGGAACGTGCTCTTGTATCAAGGTACAGTCAGAAACCTCTTGCCAACCTTCCCTCCCTGTGACGGTTGCTGCAGTTTACAGCTTGCTGTGTTAGTGCGGAGTGCGTGCTGTCAATTAGGAAATAAGCTGGCACAAAAAAACTCAGAGCCACAGGGCAGAACATCTCTGCCAGAGCCTACAGGCAGAAGCTCTGTAAGCACATTTCAATTAAATGCATTTGAAACTAACAGGGGAAGTACGCATCTTACAGAGACAAATGCAGTAAGAACTTGGCATGGCAGGCAAGATGCCTTACCTCTCCCACAGCAGCCCAGGGGTCACTGGCTGAAGGAGCAGAAGGCTTGCTAGCCAGGATCTAGAGCCCTTCCTGGTTCCTTGATTTGCCTAGAAAACCACAGAGCCTTCTCCCTCACTCCCCAGCCTCCTCCTGGTCCAAGGAAGGAGGCTGAGAGGCTAGGTTTTGTTACCGAAAGAAAGGCTCATCTGAATCACCATGTGTCTAAGTAGGCTTTTGTCACATCCTCCAGAAAATACTCGAGTCAGCAGCACTTTTCCATGAGCAGCATCGTGGAATAGCACAGCAGAACAAACGCACATAACGGGAAACATCACCTCCAAATCTCACTCAGCCTTGAGGGATGAGATCTTCTTCTTTCAAGAGAAAAGGAATAAAACCAGCTTGCAACAAAAGAGACAGTGGTGGGCTCACTGGGGACCCTCTTTTAACACTCTTTAAGAGAAATGCATAGTTCAGTTGGAAGGCACCTTCAATGATCACCTAGTCCAGCTGCCTGACCATTGCAGGCTAACCAAAAATCAAGCGTGTTACTGAGGGCCTTGTTCAAATGCTTCTTGAGCAGGCACGGGGCATCAACCACCTCTCCAGAAAGCCTGTTCCAGTGCTTGACCACCTTCATGGTTAGGAGATTTTTTCCTGATGTCCAGTCTGAACGTCCCGGGGCAGCTCTGACATGAGTGCCTAAGGAGCAGAGGCCTGCACCCCCCTCTCCATCTCCCCTCACGAAGCTGCAGAGGGCAGGGAGGCACCTCTCGGCCTCCAGACCAGGCAGCCAGGCTGTCCTCAGCCTCTCCTCAGAGGATGTGCCCTCCAGCCCTTTCCCCAGCTTTGTTGCCCTCCCCTGGAGGATTGCTTTTCAGGTCTGAGGTGTGTGACGCAGGACGAAAACATGCTGTAAGCGGGTAGCCCAGAAGTGCTGACCCCATGCAAACTCCCTGAGCCAGTTCAAACACATTCCAGAGGTGCTGGCAGGCACGTTAACTTTGTCCTGACAGGCTCTGTGCCAGATCAGGCAACCTCTGTCCTCAGCCTAGCTTTATCAGATTGCAGAAAAGAGGTTATGGCAGAGCAGGTACCATCTGTTATCCACAGCTGGCACAAAAACCACAAAGCCAGCACGAGCTCAGGACTGCCAGTTCTAGCTAGTCTGACAAATACAATGACAGGATCATGCTCGAGGTAGACAAATTTGTACTGCCAGGTGATCTGATGGAACACAGACAGGTTGTTAATGATCACTAACCCAGCTGAAAGCGCTTGGAACATGGCCCGCGGTGCAAAGCGATTGCTGTGAGCTCTGCCTAATCCCCAGAGAACATCAATAACGCTCACCGCACGAGGAGCTCTCCGCCCCACAGCACGGAGCCTGAGAGGACAGTTAAATTGATACGGGGAAGACAGAGCAGGAGACCAAGGCATCCTGAGCAGAAAGACACTCGCAGGCTTCTCCTCCTGCAAAGGGCTAACTGCCCAAAGGAGCAGTGAAGGGTCAGCGCCGTGCTTGCTGCCGGCCAGGCACATGGCCACGAGCCCCGTGGACGGCAACATCAATGCTGGCTGCTGCCAGAGCTCACAGCCCAGGGTACAACAGACAGCATTTTGCACAAGAGTTACTGCTTTGTCCTTACCCTTGTGGCTGTCTGAGCAGGCTGGCATAGATTAAGAACAGACGTATCCTAAAACACCACCCACATCACTTGGGTTATTTTTTTTTTAATTTATTTTTTTAAGGTCAACTCAATTAGAATGAATACAAGTACCCTTTAAAAAAAAACAGCAGCAGTGCCAGTGTTTTCAAAGGCACAAATGCTTTAGAAGCAGATTGGTTTATTTGTTCCATGTAATTTACTTTAAAATGCGTCCCTGGATTCCCCATCAATTGCATCTGAGATACTGCAAAGGTGACCTGGGAAGTTTTTAAATCATACGCTCTATAGGATGCCACAAGCAACTCAGCCGGAGTTTAGTGAGCGGACTGCGGGCATAGGGGCTGTGCTGACGGGTGTGTAGGGGGTGGTGTTTAAATAACCTCACTTTTGGCTGTCCAAGGTCATGTTTCTGGAAGGACAAAACCAAATGCCTGCACACAGCCTTGACTGAGCTTCAGAGGAAGCATCTATAAAGCAGAACAAGAAAGGCATGCAATCTGAGGCTGGTGATCTGTTGAGGCACCGATAATTTTAAAGCTGTAAATCACTCTTCCTTTATCACCAGCAGAGCTCTTTGCTCTAGAACAGCTCAAGAGAATAAGCAGATTAAACACTCATAACATTTGCTGAGAAATTAATATGCAGCTAAGTGCTGCCATGCAATGTCACTTCTTTGTCCTCTCCCCTAGCTCTCCAGCCTGATGCACCGTGACATCCCTCGGGCAGGGGCTCGTGAGCAGCACACGGCCCCCCTCCATCAGGGCCAAGCCACGACATGGAGCACCTCACCTCCACGTCACTGGTGAGCCGACACAGCCTGCTCTTGGGATGGCACAGCTTCCATCAGCCACAGCTAAAGAACAGCCCTTTGCTACCGGTACCTCCCATAGCATTTCGTTTTAGTTTTGCTAAGAAACAAGCATGGGAAAGCTCTTCTGCTGCAGATAGAAAGCTCTCAGCCCATGAGGCATTTCTGAAGCTCCTGGGAAGGGCCAGCTCCTGCACTGTCTGCTGGGACCCTGCCTCTGGTCCTGCTCCACGAAACCTGGAGAAACACAGGCAGGGAAGTCCAGTAGGTCTGAGCAACAAATCTGCATCCACTCACCCTGGATAAATCTTTTAAAGAAGACCCTGAGTGCAGCGAAGTATTCCTTGTCCCTATCAGAGGGGTGAGCCCTTGCCTGTCCTTCCTCCTGTCAGCAGCCCTCTCATCCTTTCCCCATAGGTACCCAGAGGAATAACCAGGGAATTCTGAGAGCCCTCTCCAGTCTGCAGAGGAATCGTCCCCTCCTCCCCGCTCAGCTCATTTTACACCTTCATTAAGAACCTCATTAAGGAAAGAGAAAAAATCTCCTGCCAGGATTCTTCACAGCTCCCCAGATTCATGTAGTTTTGTACCTCCCTCACTCTCCCCAAGCAAACCTGAAATCCTAAGAGGACTGTTACCCTTTTAGGGCCCCGCTCCTCCTGCACCCTAACCTCCCACAGGGTTTTGCTTTTTACCAAAGAGCTCCCTTTATCGCAGTGAGCATTAGTTAAATGCCCCACTGGTTTTCTTTACATTTCAGCAACAGTAGGACATGCCAGACGCTTTAACTACCCAGCGCTGGAGGAAGCTGCTTGAATAGGGCTGCCACATTTCTGCCTCAGATTTCTTGTACAGAAATATGCGTGAGTGCCAGAGGTCCCATATTTTCTGAGTGCATCACGCCCACTCCTTGTATGTGTAGATGGTAACACAGCACCTCCAGAGAAAGTCCAACAGCTTGAGAGTGTCAGACTTAAGAGCTGAGATATGTACACACACTTGTCATTTATTTTTTAATTTATTTTTTTTTTTTAAGATACTTGACAACTCTGAGCTTCAGATCAGAGCAAGCCACTAACAGCCCAAGAAGCCTAAATGAAGACAAGGTCAGTTTTGTTTTTTTTTTTTTTTCCTAGGCAAAAAACAACAAACACATCACTTGAAAATCCAGGCCCTACTGCAGCCCCTGCTGGAACTGTTAGCTCCTGTGAGATCCGCATTTAAGAGCGCCCATCAGCTACACTTCAAGTCTGCTCTTCCACAGCCAAATTCTTCCTGTCACAACCCATTGGAAATGCTCCAAGTCCCCGGTTCATCCAGCAGCCACCAACTGCTGTCCTGGATACCTGGTCTCTCCAGGGGCACACAAGAGCAGAAAGCAACACTCTTCATGAGTGCGCTTTCCCCCCAGTCCCTTTCAAAGTGGAACCAGCTCTTCAAACTTCTCCCTCATTAGAAGCTGAGACACTGCTGCAAGATGCTGCAGGCTTGGCCAAAGTGCTCTGAGCTGCTGGCAGAAGGCAGCCCTGTGCTTACCCAGGCACCACAGCCAGTCACAAACATCTCCAAGCAAGTCAGCTTGCCAGTTCTGTGCCTCATTCAAGTGCACCGTGCTGTTCAGGCTTATTACTTCTGTAGCTGATTGCAACGTGTCAAATGGCAGCATTAGTAAGTACTCATGCATACACCATCTCAGCAGCCTCCTTGGAGCAGAAGCAGTAATCTGGAGTAATTTTCACTTCATATTTGAGATGTAGGAGGTAAAAAGAAGTACTACTTTTGCTGAAAGGGATGGAAGAGTTCAGCATTTCTTCATACGTTACGCTGTGAGACTTCGCTGACAATTTCCGCGTTTTCCCAGCTTTACCACGCTAGAAGCAACGCTGCCTTTTCCCCATCAGGCAAGCCAGCACTGCGCCCTGCTCCAAGAGATGTAGGATGCCAACTTCTTAAACACTGCTTGACAGGTCTACTGATACCTCCCAGCCCAGGCACTACCAACAGAAGTCTGCATCTTCACGGGTTCATCTCAGCTGAGACTGCATGGCAGCAGTCAGAGCAGGAAAGGCCTGCTGCCTTTTAATTCATGCTTGAGCTAAAATTAAAGCTTTTCAAAATGTGATATAACTTGCAGGAGTCCACCCACAGTCAGCTGCCTTCTCGCTGCAGCTTTCAAGCCTGGAGAACAATGTTCTCGCTGCTTTTAGCCCATGAACTGGTCGCTTTGGTATCACACCTCGCCACCTATTCTGCCGTTTCTTGTACATCCCTGTAGCAGCTCCCCTGCTAGAACATTCTCCAGTTTCGCAATTTTAAGTCAGGCCCATAGCACTGAATGGGTATTTCTCAACACACTTCTTTTAAAAACCTGTCTGTTGTTCTCGCTTGCAGCACCTACCATACTTCTAATTCCTTTGCTTCCTATACAGGCACAGCAGCTTTTGCTGTTCTCCTGAAGCTCTAGCCAATTTCGTATTTTGAAAACGTTTTAATTCTGCTATGCCGCAACTGGCATATTTTTCTTAATTTTCCTCTTCCTACTTTTTTCCTAGGGAATTCCTTATCACTGACAAAACGATCTGTTTAACTTCTCCCTTCTCTCAAAACATTCCTTGATCACTTCTTTCAGAGGAGCTTTCAAGTTGAAGTATGCCTACACAGTCAGGAGATCACCATTTTTCATTAGTGATGTTTAGACTTTTTTTTTTTTTTAAACTCAACAGCATAAGTATCCCTATCATCAAGTGCTAGAATTTCTTGAAAACTAAGAGTTGTGTGTCAAAGTCCCTCGTGACCAGATCATATTATAGATTTACTTGATCTACACTAATTGTTTTTAGGTTTGTCCACTGGTAATTAGAGCAATGTGTTCCAATTGCTAAACTGCAGCAAATAGTATGGCAATACACAACAAGCGTCCTTGCACCCAAAATAACTCTTATACCACACTTGACTCCCAACACATGAAGAAGCTTCAAGAGATCCTCTCTTACTTTGGAATACTCCCACTAGATTACAAGACTCTGGCTTGATGCCCTGCAGAGAATTTTTGCAGTCATCTCTGTTGTATCCTAAGAGCACATAAGCAGGAAAGAAAAACAAAAAAACAGCATTTAATGAAGTGTAAAACTAATTATTATGAAATAAAGCTAGCTGTTCACACTGGAAAGAAGTCATATTTTCATGTCCTGTTTTCCTTTCATGTGCATTCCTTTCCTGTCATCTAAGATACTTGGTAAATGCACAAATAAATATTCTTCACAGTAGAGTGCTGGCCTGAAAGCTGAGTCCAACAGTAAAAAGCTTCACAATTTAATATCCCTTAATGCTCAGCATCTTTTTCACTTAATGTAAAATCCATCTGATCTAATAGCTGTGATTGAGTTATATGTATGTTTTTTCTATTAAAAGTTAATTTTCTGAGTTGGCAGAGCAATACACACATTAGATTAAGAAAGCAGTAATCTCTACAAACTTTCCAGGACTCAGACATATTTCCAAGTCAGCTACTTAGAAGTCATATACCCACTTAAAACAGGGCTGCCGAATAATAGCAACATTGTGCCAACAATCAATTATAAGCAGCATTACCTTATAATATTGCTTTCCCGTTTCACGTAACAGATCACCATACATGTCTCATGAAGTACCCCTGAAACCTCTTCAATGCATTTCATTTACATCTGGCATTTTTGTGACCTCCCATTTTCCCCCTTCATTTATCAGCAATGTTTGTCCATGAAAGCATAAAAATTGAAAGCTTCCTTTACTACACAGGTGATTCCTCATGCTTGATTATACCAAACACATGGATTATCACTGCCATGGGAATTTTGCTGATGAGCAAACACAGCCCAGATTTTACCTTCACCTTCATGATTCAGTTGAGCCAAAAACCTCATACAGAGCACTGCCAAGAGAGTTAGTTGTTCTTTTGGTTTGAGCCCACAGATCTCCCCATTCATCCAGTATTTAAATAATCCACACCTAGTAAACCCCAAAACATTAAGCTTAGTTTCTTACATGCTAGGACTTCACAGCATCATCAACACCAAGGTAACAAGAGGGTGAGCTAGCAGGCAAAAAAAAAGTCTCAGCTAGCAGGAATTACATGCTGTGTTGAGTTAGTGTTCCCAAGGAAATTGAGATTTAGTTTCTCGCTTCTAGGGCACTCTTTGTCTTGCATTTCCCCCACCCCAAAGTAAGAATTCTTCACAGTTAACCACTGCATCCAAACACAATCCTGCTTTTAAGAACAGCTTCATGCCCAGGGAAACGTAACCACAGCTAAGAGCTCCACAGCTGCCTACTGACGCCACGCTGGCAGCAGCTCTGGGTACCACTCCTCCAGAAGAAAGCAACTTTCTGATGTGCAATTGAGCTGTTACTACATCATTTTAATTTCAGCTCCACTAACTCTTTTGATAATGAACTGAGAAAGAAAAAATAATCCATGCCAAGATAGAAATGCTCCTAGAGCAAACAAGGCACAGTTCAACACATGAAAGCACTGTTCAAAAAATAAATGTTGAACTCCAGCAGATCAAATGGGTTTAGCATGATGGTTTTGAGGAGGAGACGTAACAGAGTGCTCTGAAACTCTCAGCACACACAACAGCTAGTGTCAGACAAGCACCCAGATTTCTTAGAGCCTATATTCAAGTGATTACTTGTCCTGAATTAAAGAGTGACAAGAAACTACTAATAACCTGTACCAAGCTGAAGTAAATCTGTAGGAACGCTATTGCAACTATTGAGATCAAGACATTCAGGCTTGGTATTTTTTGTTGCGTTTGATTTTGTTTCCAGACAAGCACCAACTTCTCACCTTTATTTTTTCCCTCTCATATAAATATTCCTCTGTCTCCAGTTAAAGAAACATTTTTAAACGAATCAAGAAAGTAGGTTCTCTATTCCCAGCTACCAATTCATGTTTCATAGAAATACAAAACTTACTTATTCTCTCACATGCTTTATATATACAGTTCCTATGTGGACTTCAGTGAACCAAGCCAGCAGTCACATTCAGGCTTCTAGTAACGTGACGGAGTTAAAGTTGCTAAAGTGATCTTGAAGTCATCTAAGAGTCAAACCTATTTGTGTCACTGCTGGAACAGCAGTTACAACAGTCAAGCCTTCACTCAAGAAGAAACCTGGAAACGCTGAGGTTGTACACTTCCAGCATCTGTTCTGGCACTGGTCAAGTTGTGGAAGAACAGTAAGTATTTTCAACTAGCAGCTTACACTCGATGTTTTGAGCTGGTGTTTAAGAGGCACGTTAATCGATTAAAAAGAGAGGACAAAAGTAAATTATTTCAGCAGAAGGAAATCACTCTGCTTACTAAAAAAATAAAAAGATACAAATACTATTCAAAAAGCTTTTAAATAGTTAGCCTTACTCTGCAGTAAAAAAAAAAATTGTTGGAGATTACAAGACCCATATAGTACATCTGAGAGTATATAAAGTTATGGGGAAATCATCAGTGGAAATCACTTCAATGGTACCCTGTACGTTAACTGACTCCGTGAAGTTGACAGAATACATCTACTGGCTAAGGGGATATTTAGACACATCAAATCACAGACACATCAAAAAACAGTTCTACTTAAGTGTCATTTCCTCTTTAGAAAACCTCAAACATTTATTCTTTTACACACAGAAGCGCACACACACTTAAAGGTCAAAGAAGAGACTTACAAGAACCCTGAAGAAAGGATCTGCTTACTGACTCAGAAAAGAAGCAGCTCCTGTAAAGCCTTCAAGGTCCAATGAAGATATCATTGTTCCAGTCACTGTTTAAATACAGTAAAGTTTCACTTGCACTGTTCATACCCTAACAACTGAGGACCTTACTCATCTTCACATCCCACGTGCAACAATAGTTACACCAAGTAACTAAAAATCAAGTTAATTGTAAAAGTAGGGAGCCCCTCTCTTTCAATTCGTAGCAAATAAGCCAACTTGAATAGTGTGCCAAGGAATTACCCTGCAAAGACTGCTTAGCAAGTCAGGCAGCAGTGTAACATGTTACATGAACATGTTTTCATTAAAAGTAGTAGTAGAACTTCACTGTTTCACCCCTAAAACCTAGGGACTGGTACAACAGGCAGCATGCCCTGTTTGATGTAGAGGTGGCCAGGGCAGATTTACTCTGAAGAGCTAACTGGAGAAGCTTTATCTTTGATTCTTGATTAATATCATCAGAATTTTTACCAACCACAAATTCTGAAATTAGATGGAAAAACACCAATCCCAAAAAACACCAATCCCAGCAGACATCTAAAAATAAATGTGTTACCTGGTATTTGAGAGCATTGAAATGACTTCAATATCCTTCATGACCCACTACTTTGCCAAAACTATTTACATTGCTTTACCTTTTACAGAATTGACCACTACAATAAAAAAAGAAGAAAATATTTTATTAATAATGTAATATGGGAAAATATTAGAAAAACATACATAGAACTCCCTCAATAAAGAAACATACAATATCAAAATATGCCAGAGTTAGTTAGTATATTAAAACAATTTCTCTCTAATAAGAGTTTCAAGTAATGCAATCATAAAAGAATTTGGCTAAAAGTAATGTATATATACTGAGATGTTTTCTGTAATAGTCCTCTAAGAAATTAAAGGAAAGCAGCACTAGATCTGTTGTACTACAGACGTATTTAGTAAATATATTAAATGTATTTATATAATAAAAACTGTCCTGCACATTTATCACTTTCTGTATCCCCCTCTACGTGGCAGTCATCTCTTCAATTCTATGACATGACTCTGCCCAAAAAGGGACACAAAAGGAAATAAATATAACATCACTGGAAAAAAAGAAAAAGAGACCTAAGCCTGCAAGGGACAGCTTGTTGGGAAGCCCAATTAACGTGAAGCAAAGAATTCAGCGTTCTTTCTTAAGTCTTTATTTTTCTGGAACATGGAAAAGGCAGCTCATCTTCTCTGCATCAGGATGCCAGGTTCCTACTTGCTAGTTATAAGCAAATGCTTTCAGCCAAGTAGCTTGAAGTTAACAGGGCTACCGACAGCACTCACGCTGTTTGCACTATTAGAACACCAACATATGTTATTAGGCTCACTTCTGAATTACTTTCTTTGAATAGTCCCAAATTATTTTCTGCCATAAAACTTACTTATGGGAATATCATCCTTCAGTTAAAAATGAAGCCCTGCTTTAATAGGTAGATTCCAAGCAAATAAAAATTCTCATTTCATTAATCTTACTATTTGCATCTTTCCCCATAAATAATCAGATTATAGTACATAATTTACAGTTAGGAGGAAAATACCTTAAAATTCCATGAGATAGTGTTTGAAAATCCAGCAACTAAATTATCTAGTCCACAGCTAAATGAGCTGCTCAGTCTACATCCATATTATGCCTAATGAAGAATGAAATTATACACAAGTAGAACTATTGCATTTATTTCAAAATGCTGCTCTACCAACTATGACACTCCAGTCCTACTACTTTAGCCTACAGTAATCAATATTACAAAGCATTCATGAAAAATTTCTTGGGTCAGGGGATAAACAAAGTTAGTGTTCTGATGGAAAATTTGATTTTTGTGTCTTGTAAAAAGCAAAGGCACTACATCTTAAAGTTTATTTAAATAAAGTCTGTAACTTGGCCAGCCAAGTTACAGCGTATACCTAAATACCCTCCATCGAGCTTTGCAGCTGACTTTCTAAACACATTGCAATAAGTGTCGATCAGCTTAAGTTACAAATAAAATAGTCACTTTCTTAATTGAAGGAGTTATACAGCTACAATACTTATCCAAGCTCATTTGAACATAATTTATTTTCAACCACACCATGAGAGTTCAAGTTATAGGACAAACTGGAATTTCTAGGTATAGGCCTCATTTTAAGAAGTGGTCAATCAGACATTGAAATAATTTAACTACTATGTCATCATTTTGACAGTCAATTTGCATACCAATTTTAAAATGTTCTACATCCTTTATTAATCTCTTGAAAGAAGTGTCAGCTCTGAAACTTAGTAGCTCTATTTTACTGTTTTGGAAGAAAATATTTCATTTTTTAAAGTTGTTTCTTATATGAAGTAACTTTCTGGGGTTCTAATTGTAGCTGTATTATCACAATTACACAAATCTCATGAAGGTTATCACTACCATAATCACAGCATTCCTACAAGCTGCAGCAGCCTTCAAGAACAACGGCACTAAACACGTCAGCAAACAAGTCCCTGTCTCATTCGAATGATCTGTAGTAAAGCAGCCTGGACATCTTCATCCATGTGACCCTAGAGCAAGCAAACACTTAGTTAAAAAGTAAAATAGGAAAAAGTCCCATAAAATGTCAGCCCTTCATAAGCTCATATTAGGAGATTCTTCAAAATTGCTCAGAAGTCTTAACTCATTGCTGTATTTTCATCATCAAATGTTGTAGGAACCCTGTTACAGTTTTCTCATTTGAGAAAGAATGGTCTGCCTTTCTGACCCAGTAGAGTCTTGTACAAAAATATGATTTGGGGAAAAAAAAACAAAACCATACTGTTCGTGTTCTCTGGAAGCAACAGCTTGCTGCTGTAGCAGTGGTCCTTCTTGTGCACACTTAAGTATCTGAAGGCACAACACAAGTTAGTTGCTCAGCTCTTCACTCAGCGAGAGCCACTCAACAGGCCTGCATTAAGATTTCCAGCTCCTACTTGACTTCTCTCCCACATTACGTGAGATAATGCAGAATTAATATGCTCACATCACCAGACATCATCATCCTCAAAGCAGGTTCCTGCTATATATAATCACGCTGTAGACAAATGGCCATAAGAACACAGCATGGTAAGACTACAGTTGTATTGTGCTTTTTTGTGGGATCAGTCCATTCTCTCAACTTCAAAATTAAAACTCAGCTTCAAAACAGGTTGCTAATTTAAAAAGCTAATTAACAGATACTACTTTCAAGTTTGACGTCTTCTAGCATGACAGGTGGAAATGTTTTAAGTACCTCTACATGCAGATGACACAGTAAAAACAATCTGAACTTGGGACTATCATACCTGTACGGCACTAAGAAGATGTGTCCGATAAACTGAAACTACCTCTTGATGCTGCCTTTTAGCATCCTATAAAAGGAAGACAAGGAAAAGAAATGAAGTCATTAAATCAATACCTATTCTTCCCATTTCCAGCTTTGCTGCCTTGGTTCTGCACACTAGACAAAGAAAAAATTCAAGGTTAAAGTTAGCTATATCCCCTCCGCTAATCAGGGAAAGTCACTTTTTCACCTTTTTTATTGGTTATTTGCAGCAGAGTAATTTTGCTGAAAGGCTGTCAGAGACAGGCTGACCTAGTGTACCAGCCCAGGTGCTAAAACAGAAAACCTGTTCACCAACAGCATTAGCCATCTGTTTAAAAAAAACAATTCAAGCATGCTTTGCCTTACAAGGGCCAACCTTGCAAATATTATTGAAGATGCATCCTATTTCTGAACAGATATACTAATACCTGACTTTGCTCACATACGTAGCTTTAATTATGAGCGCTACTTAAGTCACAGGAGCCAAAAATGTACGCACTTGTGCACAAAACCACAGCACTTAGCACAAAGTGTTCCCCTCCGCTGTTAGTGCTTAATGGTAAGTAATACACTTCACAACATTTGCAGACAAGAGAACAGACAATAACCAAATCCATTAAGAAAGGACCACCTTGCTTTCTTTCAGAGTGAGAAAATACGTGGTTCGTCTTTTTTTGATAAGAAATATTAGCATGGAACTAGCACACAGAAATGGTCTTGGCATGAACTAGAGCAGCATCTTTCCATATCTCCTAAGCACAAGTTCTCTGTGCCCATTTCAACTGGAAGAGTTCCTAAATGTTGCAACTCTAGCATGCACAAAGAAGCAAACAGATTTACAGACAGAAGTAGTTAGAGAAAAAAACAAAAGCACATTTATGAATACTCTGCTGTTCCTCAAAGCCTACGCCCACCGTGCTCTGCTGACCACATACTACAGAAGAATCACTGTAAGCAGCATGATTGTGTGTCGGACAACACCTTGCAGAATTACTTACAGCTAGCTGTTGTTGCAGTGTTTTTACTTGGTTCTGAAGCATTTCAACCTGCTGGTTCTGCCTCTTGGAAGGAATCCCACTGGTGTACGTAAGCTGAGACAAGCCATTAAGAGCTTGTTTTAACCGCTCCACATCATTAAGCAGTTCTGTAATCTTTAAAAGAAGCACATAAAAAAAAAACAACTCATAAGGATGCCTCATTGAAAAAATGATATTAACTTAGAAAAAGTCTGGTGAAGAGTGGCAACCACTGAAGAGTTTCTGTCCTGGCATGCCATCATACTGGCTTAGAGACAGGGGGTGAGGGGAGAGACATCTTTTGTACAGAACGTACATTAACATGTATAACACATGTATTAACACTTGGAAACCAAGACAGGAATAGTTCTTGTATTTAAAAGACAACCATAAACATTCAAGCCACCAAACTGATGGAAGAATGAGTTTATACCCCAAGAGTCTGGAACTCAGGTTGGTAGTTTTATCGGGTTGACCACAACATATGATATCAAAAGCTAACAAGGAATTAGAAAAAATTAGCATAATGCTACCAAAGCCAAGACTTCAGCTTTGCAGATTTGGGCCAGTCCTGCATACCTAATGCCCCATACACCATCATACATGAACAGCTACATAACTGCATCTGCAACCTAGCTCTTTGCCACTACATTAAAAGTGTTAGGACCATTAACAATCTGACAGCCTACCTTGTTATCCTTGGCTTCCACCTGCTTTGCTGACTCCTGTATTCTCTTCTGCAAGTCAATAATTGTCATCAGTGATTTATCACACCTTTCTTTCTGGTCTTTAATTTCTTGCTCAATACTGCAACTCTGTAACTGAAGCAATTCCTTTTCATCCTTTAAAGAAAGCTCATTCTTTTTAGCTTGCAAAGCCTCTTCACATGCTTCCTCATACTTTTTATTTACACAAGACAAGTCTTCAGCTATGCTATTAATTTGGGCCTCCAGAGTACTTTTCATGGATTTGTATTCTGCCATGTCAATCACTTCTTTGCTCTCCAGGTCTGTTAGAGCTTGTCGATTAAGCTGAATCTCAGCCTGCAACTTCTGGATTTCCTCATTTTTAACTTGGTTTTCACCCTCCTTTTCTTTTAAACTGTTTTTGGCTGCTTTGATTTCCTGTTCCAGCATTTCCTTCATTTGTGTATATTCTACCAAAGATATTGAAGATTGTTTTAGATCCAACAATTCCTGCTGTAGTTCTCCTACTTTTAGTGTCTCTTTGTCGTAACATTCCTTCTTACTTCTGAGGGCTTCCTTTAGATCCTCTATAGTGTGACCAAGCGCCTTCTTCAAGGCTTCAATTTGTTCCACTGAAAGGTGCTGACCCTCCAGAGGAGCCTGCAGAGGTGCGTTCTGCTTGGCACTCTCCTGCAGCTCACCTTTCTCATCTTTGTTGCCTGTGTATTTCTGCAGCAATTCCCTCAGTTGCTTATTCAGCTCCTCCATTTTGCTTGCAAACATTTTTTCCAATTCATGGGATTTCTCGGCAAGGATATAGTTCTGTTGCAAGTCATTTTGGATGGACAAAATGCCATTTTTGAGCTTTTCGTTCTCCTGTTTGTACTTCATGTTTTCCTCCTCGCTTTCTCTGCACTTCTGCGCCTGTTCCTGCAACTGCGCTTTTAATTCTTTCACTGTAGCTTCAAAGCTCTGTTCTCGGTCTTCAAAGGAGGCAACTGGGGCATATCTCGATTTAATGCATTCCTGAATTGTGTCAAGTTCCTTCTTCTGGGCTTCAATTTCTGCGTGTAACTGTAAGATTTCTTCTTGACCCCTCTTATATTCAGCCATTATTGCAGCATTGTTTTCCTGAAGTTCCTGCATGCTTTTATTTAAAGTAGTCACTTTGGCTTCATGATCTTTTAAGCTTATATACTCAGTTTGTAATTGATTCTGTACAAGTTTCACCTGATTTTTCAAGGTTCCATTTTCTTCATTTACCCTCACAAATTCTCGCTTTATCTCTTCAGTTTTTTCCTTCAGATCTGACAGCTCCCTATTAGTCTCTTCTAGTGTGTTATTCAAAACTGTTTTAATCTCTTCATGTGTTGTAGCTAAAACATACTGATCCCTGAGAGTCTCTCTTATGACTGTGTTTTCAGACACTAGTTTGCACATTTTTTCTTGTTCATCATCGTATTTTTTCTGAAGCTCAGCAAGCTGACGTTCAAGTTCAATACCACTAGATTTTAGAGCTTCCACTTCTTTTTTGTGCTGCTCTGGAGACAGGTACACAGCTTGGAAGTGGCTGATGTTCTCACTTAAGTTGTTCTTCTCCACCAGTAACTTTTCGGCTTCTGCTTTGCTTTCATTGTACTTTTTAGTTATTTCAAAAAGCTTTTTGGTCAGATCACCAACAGTCACATCACTTGTTTTTTTCAATTCTTCATGGATTTTTAAAGGCACATTCTGGCTTTTTATTTCAGTTTTTAACACTTGGATTTGTTGCTTAAGCATCTTGTTATCAACCTGAAAACTTTCAAGTTCCTTCTGCAGCGCTTGATTCTTCTGTGATAATTCAGAAATTGTTTTCCCAAGTTCCTTGCTTTTTTGCTCAAATCCACTCCTCATTTGCTCATGGTCTTCTGGCTTTATATGCTGAGCAAGTTTAGCTTTCTGACTCTCAGATTCCTTCTTTAGAAGGCGAATCTCTGCCTGCAGTTTTTCATGCTCTCCTTCCATCTCTGCTAACTTCCTTGCTTTCTCATTTACTTCATTTGATAACAAACTCTTCATGTTTTCAAATTTCTCTGAAGTTACAGAGTGGGCTAACTTTGCTGCTGTTTCTTTGAGCTGTCCTTCTAACTCCATGACATTTTTTCCCTTTTTATCTCGCTCCATCTCCAACTTAACAAGTTCCTTCTGCAACCTTTTATTCTCTTCCACCAGCCTTCCTTCATCTCTCTTAAATTCTGCCACTAGCAATTCATTCTGCTTAATCTGGTTCCTTAGTTTACCCACTTCAGCAGAGGCTCCTTCATACTTTGTTTTCATTTCCTTCAACTGATCCTTCAGCTCCTCTGTTACCTTACTGTTTCCCGAAGCAGCTTCGTTAGTCAAGTGATCCTTCAGAGCAAGAAAGTGTGTCTGCATTTGCTTAACTTTGCCTTCCGAGTCAAACATTCTCTTCTGTACATCTTTTAAAGCATCTTCCAGTTGTTTTATCTGTCCGTCAGATTCTTCCTTGGTTCTTTCACATTCTGATGCCAACGCTTTACATTCAGATACCTTGTGAGACAGTTCTCTCTGCAATTTGTTTATTTCTTCTTTTGCTGCACCATAGCAGGTCCTCATGTTGTCAAGTTCTTTCTTTAAAGTTTCCTTCTCTGAACTGGATGATTGGTTAGGCAGGGACAGCTCCAGGGGTCTCAGCATAGACCTAGACTGAAGATAAATTGGCACAAAAGTAGATACACACTTTTTCCCAAGTCATGCACATGTGCATTGTCAAATTCATAACTACTTTATATCTGTGCTGATATGAGCATAAAATTTTCAGACTTTCTTTTTAAATACACTATTCTATTCCCGCCCATACTATAAAATCCATATTTCAGCTTTCAACAATAAAAATTGATTATAATTCTAGTTATTTTTTCCCAGTCATCAGACACTACTGACATTAAAATGCAGCTACAGTACATTCATTATTTTCCCTCATTATTCATATTTAATCATACATCTGCTCAAAGAAATTGGATTTAGTAAGAGTGTCCCCTCCCTCAAGCACATGAAAACAACATTAAAAAGGAATTGGAAGAGACTGAGTATGTCATGATTAACAGGACCTCCTTCTCAGAAAGGACGGAAGAAAACAGCTATTTTATTCTCTGTCCAATAAAGGATATTTAAAAAAAAAAAAAAAAAAAAAAAACTTTTGCTGTTCTGCTATGAGGTCTTCACTGCCAACCATCACTTTGCTACCAGGCACTATGCTCATTACATGGCACAGACCTGCTCTGGGGAACTCAGTTGTGCTGCAAGTACTTACTACTTTCAGGTCACTTCCTGACACGATTAGCTTAAAGCCACTTATTGTGGACAGGGTTTGGGTCTTTGGCTGGGTGATTTTTGAAGGCTGCTAGCTATCAGCAAACAAAATTGGCAGGAAATTGTTAAGTTGGCTGGAAAATAAAGTCTTATGAATTGTAACTGAATTTAAAGCAGGAAAAAGTTATGGAGATGAAAAACCAGTTATACTTGGAAGTGTGACTGCTAACCCAGCAATGTGCTGATTCGGTTTAAAAATGCCCATTACAAGCCATTCAGTACTGATATCCTCACAGTATTTAAAGCCATTTCACAAACATAACTCTAGAGGGCACCACCAGTTAAAAAAAACATAGCAAGCCTAGTATATAAAATTTTGTTGTCAGAAACAGGTTAATATACATATATTTACGAGCATATTTAGCCTTCCCAAGCATAACTACCTTAGAATTTTGCTTAGAGAAAATATTTATTACCTGTGACTCCACAGCAAACACTTGACCTTGCTTAAGTAATAAATCTTCTTTTCCTGTATTTTCAAAGCAAATAGCATTTAGTCTGTTTAAAAACAATAACACAAATCACAAGAGCTATGTTTTTCCTTCCTAATTTTATTCTCTTCAATGCAACTGTGTTATGTAGGTTGGTATTTAAGTATTCAGAGTTAAATGTAAAAGACTTCAGTTTCTGGAAATGGAATTATTTCTAGCAGAAGTGTAGGCTGAGGTACTGCATTTAAAGTTGTGCTTCAGCTTGCCTACAGCAAGCCCTCATGATGACCATAGCTTTCGTGTTCAGCAGAAGCAATTCACAGACATGAGCCAGAGCACTGTTAATGAAGAATGGAAAGACTCTGGAGCAGAGACCTTGCTTAGCTTGTTTTTCATGCTCTTAGAAGACATACCAGAGTTACAACCCAGATTTCACGAGACCACAATCACGTGTGAGTAAGAGTGATCAATAATGCCCTAGAACTCAGGTACAAACACAACTGGGCCCAGCTGCCTGCCTTCTGAGGTCTACAGTGTGGAAAATCACATTATGTTTGTCTATAGTTAAAACAACAGGAAAAGGGAAAAAAAAACAAACACACACACTTTGTTTTCTAACACTGCATCATGCATAGCACATTTAAGAACTATACTTACTATTTCCAAAGTTACTTCCAGATGTCACAAAGTCAACCTAAAAGCAAACAGTGGGAAATACAAAAAATAAAGCTTACATCAATTTTTTTCCATATTTAAGCTATGGATCAAAGAGCAGAGAAAGCTTTTCAAATTAGATAACCCTTTCAACAATTCTAAGTTCTTTAAGTATTTATTACAGTAAATATCAAGCATCTTACTACATTTCAAATCAGTCAACGTACTTCATAATATTTGAGTTTAGCTTTCAGAGCTTCGATAGTTCTTAAGCTTTCTTCCTGCTGTTTTTCCTTGGTAGCTAGGATTTTCTTCAATTCATCTTTCTGAAAGAGAATAAAAAGTGCCAAATAGCCAAGGCCACAGGAATGACCAGATTCATAAAATCTCAAGCAACTTTAAAAAAGTAGTTTAGGGAGAACTTCAACCAAAATCAGCATTGAAAAAATCCTTGAATTCTTCACTTTAAAATTCTTCTACAAAGCTGCTCATCTACAAGGACAGTCTCAGAGAAAGAGTCAAGGGAACATGTACCAACACCATGAGAATAAACTAGATTGCACGTTTATTAGCCTTGCGTTGATGAAAGTCACTACTTAAACAGATACTTACAACATTAAGTCTGTTTTAGAGGTGAGATAGGAATTAGAATATATTAGTTGCAGTATTACAAATGCTATACAGCTGTATGAACTGAGAACATATTACTAGATATTTTGTTTAGCATTTATACATCGCTTTTCTCTATAGTTTTAAATACTATTTCTTAAATGCAATATACATTTCCCCTATTTCACAGTTCTCTTACACTTAGGCGATATAATCATACCTCAATTTCAAGATCATCTGCAAACATTTGCTCCTGCAAAAATAACAAAAATCCCCCCACAAATCATTTTTAAAATAATATTTTCAAGGGGCGTATACACAGTTCATTAGTTGATGAGTCTATCCCAGTTTCTAATACTACATGCTTCTGATACACTGTTCCCCTCACATTTACCACCTCACCTCTGCCAACAGGAAAAAATAAGGATGTTTGTCAAAACAGTATCTCATGACATACATACTAAGCAAATAGAAACCTTTTCAGTTATCTAGACCATATGCCATTGAGGTGGAAGAGTAGAGTTTTTCAGTTAAAAAATGCTGATTTTTGAGTGTGAATAGTAAACAGAAGGAATGGTTTGGTTGAGGGGACGTGGTTTGTTCAGGGTATGGGAGGGGGCTGGTATGAAATGGGAATTCAAATTTCAGAGAGTGATCCTATATTGAAAACCCTTTCCCCACCCACTTTTGCCAACTGAAGAGTTTTCACTCATTTTCCATTTAAACTAACAACTGGAAAATAAGCAGTGGCTGTAAGTACCTGTACACAACACCTACATTTAAATGGCAGATTGAGTTTACTTTCCAAATTACAATATACCACAATACCTCATGGTTCCAATTACATTAAGTATAGCTATAAATGCTATTGCTCAACTTTATGAGGATCAGTGGATGAAGCTGTAATATCTCCTCACATGTTGAGTATTACTATAGACTGCAGGCCATTGCAGAACAAAATGACAGCAACACATACAGAAATATTTACAGTAAAGCAGGGAATACTGAGTTTACCTCATTTAATTGTAGTTGTAGCCCACTAATTCTATCCAGCAACATCCTTTGCTCCTCTTGTACTTCTCTCATTCTATCCTTCAAATCTTGATTTTCTAACTCCAATTCCTTTAAAAAAAAAAAAAAAAGGCAACAAAATAAAGCGATAAATACACTACACTCACATGAGGAAAGCTAATGAATTTACACCAACAATTTTAACAGCCATTAAAGACGCATCAAGCCTTGCCTAAGTCCCAGTGATACTGAGGCCTCACTTTAGGTCTCCATCATTCTTGAGTTTAGAAAAGCACATTTCAAAGTCTTCCAGATTTGTGTCTCTAATAGGCCATTCTGACATAAGTTTAAATAAAGGTTTGGGGAGTATTTGCAGGGTAAGATTACTTTCAGTGCTGACAGCACTAAAGAGGCTGCTTACCTACTGTCTGCTAACGTGTAAAAGTAACTAGTACTAATACAGTCCAAGAAACCCAACCACCACAGCCAAAGCTGTAATGAAAAAACCTCACTGGCATGAAGTGCAGCAACCTTTAAATGGACAAGTGTTCCAGCAACCCCAAGACTCACCCTGGTAATGCATATGAATCCAACGCATGAGAACTATACTGTGGGTCTTGGGCCTTCAATCAGTCCAGCGCTTACATCCAAACAAAGGCTGTGTAACCACTGCTAGATAACCACCTGAGGTAACCACTTTAGCTCAAAGCAGACAGGTTTCATTTAGAGATCCTTATTCTTTTAAGACAAAGGATTTCAAAATGAAAGTCTCAATTTCTCCACGGTTTGTTCCCCACAGCTTGAAGTTTTACTTACCTTTTTGAGAACTGTATTGACACAGTAAGATGACAAAAAAAACGAATACCAGTTAATAAAACAATTATGATACAAGTTATTTTTAAGGAATACAAGCACATATCTCCTGAGAATGTTACACCTTTGTGTTTCGTGACACTATGATCTTACTGCAGGTGAAAGCAGTAGACACAAGATTAAGAGATGGGAAGGGTTGACGTGAAGAGGCTCCCAAGTATTCATTATATAAATTTTTATTTTCTTGCAAAACTTTATAGCTTATCTGCGTAATTGCCACTTTACATACTCACACAATTAAGTTTTAAGTAAACAGCAATATCTGTGACCTTTCTTCATGGAATTGCTAATGCTTATTTACAATCACATCTTGTCTTTAATATGCCTGGTTCATTATGCACATGGGAACATGTAGTTGTAGAAATCCTTCTTGCTTACCTGAGCGTTATGTTCCTTCTGATACAGCCTGACATTCACCTCTTCCTGTGCATGCAGCCGATTCCACTTTTGTGACATATTAGACATCTGTTATTGCAACATTCAAAGCGTTAATTTTTATTCCTGTTGCAGCCTGACAACATCCATTTCTGGGGACAGTAGGCTGCTCTCACAACTCCCTTTTCAGCTTCCACTGGGGGGCAATACCACTGAGCGTTCAAACTTTGACAGACCGCTTCTCAATAAGTAGACCACCCACAATCTCGTCCAGACAGAAAACAGGATGCTTGTCAAAGCTCAAACCCCAAATATGCAAATAAAATATTTTTCATATAGAAATACAAACACTATCTAATTATAGATGGAATCTTCTCCATGCTATGTTTGAAGTCAACTCAAAAATACTGAATCAGTTTTGCATCCCTGTGCAGTATTAGCCACTCTCTCAACAGTACCAGCTGTGTGCTGAATTTTGGCAGTCGAGAGTGAACAGCTTACACCTCACCTCTTTCAGTTTCATACAACTGCAACATAGAGAGAGTACAAGTTTCCTAGGGATGGGAAACAAGCACAAATTTCCTAGGGATGTAGCTCACAAAAGACAGTTTTACTCATGAATCACCTTTACACGCCAGCAAACAAAGCTGATTATTTCACAGTACCAAAGATCAAAAAAAAAAAAATCAGTAAGATTTACACCACAAATCTGCAACCTTTCTGCAACATACACCAAACATTTGAGTTAAGAACACCTTGAAAAACGTTGTTGGGTCAGTTAAAACACAACTCAATAAGACTTACCTTTTGTTCAGACTGCCCTTTCTTCATGGTATCTCTTCCTAAAAATAAAAAGCAACATGAAATAGGAAGTTAAAAAAAAAAGCATTTCATTCAGATTCATGCAAGGCATACCTAGTTAATCTACTTATGTTTCTTTCTTGGAAGGACGTTTCAAGAAATAGTCGTTCTCTCCTTCCTTCCCACCCCGCACCCCATTAATCCAAAACAGGAAGCATTTCACAAGTACAAAGCTTCTCCCATAAATGAGGCTAAATCACTCCTATGATCAATACTGCAATACAAAAGGTTCATCAACACTAATACCCTTTATCTCATGATGTCACAGCCTGCATTAACTTTAAGTTTTACTAAACACAAGCAAACAAAGAAGCATAACCCTTCTTTACCCTCCTATGCAGGGTGGGTATCACCTTTTGGTTTAAAGCACTACAGCCATCCCACAGCCACACAAAGACATAACCTGGGGAAGACACAACCCAAATGAAGGAGTAATAGCAAGCAGTAACAGCGTGTTCTTCATACCTTTGCCGGAATCCTCAATGGCAGCTTTTATTAAAGTCAAAATGTCAATATTGTCACCGATTCTGGCATAGTAAGCACAGTCATGACCAAGGCCATCGACCAAACTAACATCTGCACCATTTTTGAGCAAAACTTCTACCGCGTCCTTGCAGCCATATTCACAGCCTAACATTAGGGCAGTCCTGAGGATGGGGAGAAAGATTGCATTCAGAGACGCTGGGATCGTGTGCTTTCAAAGGAGCACTCACAGATATAAATCCTTTGTACACTTATCTCTGATCATGGAAAGCTGAGTGAAGGAACATTTCCTCTCTCAAGAGAGGAGACTACATTTTAAAAGTCATTTAGCCAACATTTAAATATTTGTCAAAAAGCAAAACAACACTAACAGCAGCACTTCCCTGAAGCCCAGCATAAGCCCGCTGCCTTTGAGAGCACCACCCAGCTGTTTAGAAATCTCATGCGATTTTTGGCTTACTCTATTTACATACAAACATCAATAGACACAACACACACAAGACAAAAATAAAGACAAAGTTTGAGTGAGTGCTTGGGAGCCCTGGCACTGCCTCCCAAACACACACTTGCCAGCTTCAGGACATGCAATGCAAGCGCCTGTGCTCTGTCTCACAGCAGCCTCATGTCCACTGACCACCAGGCAGCCGTCCTCCAAGAAATAACAGGCAGGAGTAGCTCAGTTAGAAAGTCCCCCCACCCACTCCTCCATGTATAATGAATAAAACAGTTCTGGACCCTCAGGTCCCTTGGAAGCCCCAGTGAGACTCAAGTACCACTTCTGTCATGACCCATTTTACATATGGATCCCAAAGAGAGCAAGTTGCAGCTGTGCACAGAAATCTTTAAAGCAGCCAACCACCATTTCCCTGCTGGCAGCAGCATGCAATACTTTCCACACAAGTCTACAGGTATTTTAGGTGCAAAAACAAGCAATAAGAAAAGCCAATTTTGTTTGAATTATTGAATTGTAACATTACTTCTGGACTAAGTCCCAGGTCAGAGTTTTTTCCTGCTGAATTTAACATTTTTCTGTAGCCTGAAAGCTAATGGACAGCCTTCTACCCTTTAACTGTGAGCAAGTGTTCTGACAACCCTCTGCATGCCTTACCTGTTTTGTTTGTCCCTGGCATTAACATCTGCTCCTCTGTCTATTAGAAGCTGACAAACTGTGGGACGACACATCTGAGTGGCCAGCACCAGCGGTGTCCTCCCATCCTGAAGAGGGAAAGAGGGAAGGAAATAAGGAAAGGCAGGGGAAGCAAAGAAAGCACAAGAGCTCCAGTAGGGCTTGTATGGGAGAGAGGTCTAAGCAACAACTTACTCCATCTTTTGCATTCACTGAGGCCCCATGATCACACAGGAGCTGTATGCTGGAGGAACAATCTGACATAGCTTTCAAGAGAAGGAGGAAAAAGCAGGTTATATTGCTGAACAACACCTTCATGAAACTCTAAGCACTGCACTGGCTTCACAAAAATTCATGCAAGTTAAAGCATGAGAAGGCTACGTGACTTGCTCTCTTACAGCAGTCCCGAAGGCACACATAAACTCAGACACTGCTTTAAGACACTGCACAGCATAATGAAGATTCACAAAATCCACAGAGTGAAGTTAACTTACTAAACATCATTGCTCTGGAACACTCTTCATAATACTTAAGATTTTACTAGACAATTCACAGGCATCGGAAGAGAATTATAGACCTACATCCTCTAAGTCTGTTAACAAGCTTGTTATTGAGGACAAGTGGCATTACAACATATAGCAGTGGAAGTTAAAAATAATTAGGCACATCTGAGAGTTATCATTAAAGACTTCGTATTACAGTCACCAGAAAAGCAAAACCTTCTACCTGCATCATGAAGAGCAGTTCTTCCTTGAAGGTCCACATTTTCTGTTGGACAATTGTACTGTTAAAATAAGTAACCTGGGTTATCAAATAGGCTTCAGATTGCATTTAAAGTATCTCAATTTCAAACCAGTATATTTAAGAGCACCTTCCCCCACACTCCACCCAAAGAATAAAAACCGTAACAAAGGACAAGTTATATCTTTCAGTACCTGCAACAGCTTTTGCAGACATAAAGCGTGTCCATATTTCGCAGCTAGGTGCAATGCGTTTCTACCTAAAAAGAAATATCAATGTCAGTTCGGGATCTATTTTGAACATGCATTTTTTGGGGGGAGGTGAGGAGGGACATTTCTGGCAGTTTTGTAACTGTCATCTCTCTTGCATACACTTTGCTATTTGCTAAACAGTGATTTTTACTTATTTTAAGGGAAACTGCATCCAAGAATTCATGAATAGTGAGAAATGGTATAGGAGTTTTAAAAAAGAAATCTGTCATATGAAAGGAGGCTAGAATATTTCTGTAATGAAGCTGAAAACAAGAGAATATTCATTTACCAAGTTAAATTGTGAGATGAACAATCTGAGGCAAAATTAGCACCCATTTTAACTGCCTGTTTCACAACATCTTTGCATAAACTTTGATATCACGTATGCAAACTAAGAAGGTAGCAGAGAGGTGCTCTGAAGTTTTGAGGACTCAACACAGGTGCGCAAACACCTTCCATGCCACTGAAGTCATAGCCTCATTGTGCGCAGTACTTACCAACACTCAGTGTAACACACTTGCTATTTAAATTAATACATTCATTTGAAACAGTTCTCACACTGTTCTTCTCAAGCAGATATAGCCTGGCTGAAATAGACCTTACAGTTAAGTGTGTTTGTTTTGTTTTGCCAACCCCAGGAAACACTAAAGAACCCTGCAGCTTAGCTTAACCCTAAACCAAAGTGAAAACTGAGACGGGAACTTCTGCAAATTGCACCTGAACACTTGACGAGATGAAGCATACCTGCAGCATCAGTGGCTGTGATATCAACTCCGTGAATAAGGATGGTGTTCAAACAGTCTAGGTTTCCCTTTGACGCTACAACATGGAATCTAAACACAGAAAAAAAAACTTTAAGCACAACTGTTTCATACACAAAAATAGCGGTATTAACCAGGAAAGTCAAAGCAAATAATTGTATTTTCAAAGCATTATACTGTACAAACTCAACTTTGTACAATGTCCAAATCCGGTTCTGCAAATTTCACTTTAAGGAACAATACAACTTTCCTGAGAAGTAGTCAATATTTACCTGGAATCATTGACTCAAGTAGAATACCTACACTTGCCTTTCTTTCCCCCCATTTGGGCGTGAGTATTTAAATGTATGCTCTTGCCAAAGTAAAGGCTCTTTGTGAGAAATTGCCATTTGAGCTATCTGGCATTCCATGGCGGCTGGGGATGGGTGCAGCACCTCAAAAAAAGCACCTTTCAGAAACTAGCTATGATGAGCAGGATCAAACCAAACATTTTCAGAACCACTGTAATCCAGGTGGCTATCGAGCCTTTAAGTAATGAAGGAAAAAGGAAAGTTCATCTTTCCTGTACCCCTGTCATTGCAAGCTGTACCTGTCAGTACTCAGAGTCACTCTTAACTTCAAGAACCAGACAAACGTAACACCAAGCTCTAAAACATTTATTTTATGCCAAGCTATCTCTGGATTTAGAAGAGACAAGAATAGATCCCCAGTGCTGAAAATGCAAATAAGCTAAGTCGTCAGCAGTTTGCAAGACATATGCCACCCTGCCAAGTATTCCTATACGTGTCATTTCAAAGTAACTGTCAGAACATTAAACATCGCAGCAGAAAAGATGAGAAGAAAGGCAGGTCAGAAGTCAATAGCTTGAGTCTGTTTTACAAAAGCATTAGGGGTAACTAATGTAATATGTTCTAAAGAACCAGGAGCTTGGGAAGGTGAGATTTAGCCTGCCACACAACTCTCATTACATCTGGTAGCTCTAATAACACTTCATTCAAAGCATTTGAACACTACTACAGATTATGGCTGAGTTCATCATCTAGTGAATTTATTTATCTTTACTCTTGACTGTGCTTATTTTAGATATTAATCAAGCTAGTCTGTTAAAGAACACTGCCTACAGTAGCCTTCTTAAATTGAGTTTTAATTGCTCTAAAAATATCAACTACAGATTGGCAAAACTTAGCATTTCAGAATGCTTCAAATAAACAAAGTAGGAGTGCTTGGCGATATTTCTTTCTATTAATTGGGGGCAATCCCTGTTGATTTGCATGAATAAGTCATCTACACAGAAAAAGATCAGGAATTTAACCATATACCTCTGCCAAAGATGGCTAGATTACATACTTCAAGCCCATCCCCACTGCTAGACCTTTATATTCCCAGATCAACCCTCAGTTCAGATTTCTGCTCAAAAAGGCTTCCTTTTTTCCATTCTCCACTTCAGCGTAAGAGCTATGTAATTTTCTTTGTTCAATTCCTGATTAAAAGCTTATGCAAGACTAGCATAGATGAGGCTAGAATCTACTAGTGTGTGTCCCATAGATTTATAGACCTAGCAGTTTTTACAGCAGCAGCAAGACCTGGGAATGGAGCTACTTCCACCAGCTTCCCCACCACCACTGCAGAACTGGAAGTTACTTACGCAGACCTCCCTTCGACATCCAGCTTAGTAGGACAGACTCCTTTTTTGGCAAGGATTGATGAAACCTTTTCCACATCACCCCTTTCAGCTGCTTTCATTAACCTGTCATCGTACTTGTTCCAGTCTGTATTCAGCTGTATAAAAGAGAATTAGAAAAGCGGGTCAGCCCGTGGCACAGCATCGATCTGCTAAAGGAACATCAATAAGAGGCTGAATCTCATATTATCAGTGGGGATGGGGAGGGAATAAGAAGAGGGATCTTTGTTTACGTATCAGGTTGTGCCTCTCAAGACCTTTAGTTATTTACAGGCAATCATACTGCAGCATCTCAATCAGGCTGTTAGCACGCTGCTCCGAGCCAGCCTGGTTAAGTCTCTCTGACCCTTACAGCAGAACACTGGGGGACAAAAGCACTTTGCTTTTCCTCATCCTGCTGGCTTCCATCTAACAGGTTGAAAACTAAAGTCGCACACAGGAGTTTCCTATACATTTAAAGCAATCTCAAAGTTTTCAGTTTCTCGTATTAAGCAGCTTTTAGACACTTCCTTCCGTTCTGTTTTATCTGCTGATAGCCATCAGCTGTTTGCCCTGCACAGACCAGCTACCTTTTCACTGCAGCTCTGCTTTCCCCTCTCTCCTCACGGATGCTGCTGTCACACACCCTTTGGGGAAGAGGCATCGCTTCTCTTGTGCCAACAAAGCAATTAACTCCACTGGCTAAAGGAAAAATGGAAGGGTTTCTTGTTCATCTTTACCGTCAGTCATTTAAGTTGTGATAGTCAAATAAAGCAGCCAACTGTTCCATTTCTATGTATTTAATACCTGCCTGTGTCTCAGAGCTCACAAGTCAATAAACAAGATGCACCATACAGGAACGGACAGGCCAGGAACCGCAATAACAGAGCCAGAAATCCTGCTGCTAACAGCTCCCAATCTAAATAACCATCTTCAGCGTAAGCTTCTCAGAATTCACAAAAAAAATGCTTTCATAAGGAAGTGGGCAGATAAAACACAGCTGCTATGATTTTTTCCCCCCCTCTGTCAACCCTTATATAGTAAAGGTAGCACAAAGAACAACAGACAAGCGTAAACTTTGTGGGACACTTGAATAGAACAACGATTACGACACCATAATCAGCAGCAGACTTCAGTTTTCACGAACTCAGCAACACGCAAGGCACGCACTCAGTTTAGCCCTCTCTCAACCAAGTTCACATTTACCAAACCCTGCACTGGGCAGAAGTGAGCGCTGAGTGCTGCCCACGGGCAGCATCCGTGCCCGCTGATGCAGGCACCGAAGTGCCCTCACTGGTGCCACTGGCTGCATCTGGCCATTCCTAAAATCAGACCTCAGCTAGCTCCGCTGGGTCCCGACTCTAACACCAAACAGATGCACCAAAAATATGCAAGCGGGCTGAGTGCTCTCTGACTCCTCTGGGTTGTTCAGAGCCAGTTTAGCTCAGCATGCGATGTTCCAGGGATGGACGCCTAGGGGGCTGCGCACGAAAAATTCAAAGTGCACAGCTTCCAATTGCCTGCAATTCCCCAAGCTATGCAGCGCGCAAAGGAAGCGCCAGTCAGTTATAAATAACCACCAACTCAGACATCTGTCACCCCCCACTTATTCCTTGTTTACTTCGAGTTTGGAATTCCAGGCCCCAGGCTAGGATCTGCCCCGCAGCGCTAAGCTGGGGCTGCCCCACACCAAACCAACCTCTCCAATTGCTTTGCACTGCTCAGGAAGGTCTGTGACAAGCCTCAGAGCCAAGCTGGATGCCGAGGACTCAGCTTTGAAAAAGCTTTTGATAGAAGAAAAACGGACAAAAGTTCCAGGCAGAACCACCCTCTCCTTACAACTGCCCTATTAGCAGAAAACAGGATTTTTCAAGGTTTAATATAACAGAATCTGGAAGATCCACAGCAGGGAGAGCCAGTGCCAGTTGGCCAGGTCTCTCCCCTTGCATCTAAGCCAGGTTTACCTAGGTAAAGGAGAAAATACTGATAAAGAACAAAAAAAATCAACCGCAGCCACTGCTCTGCATCTGTAGAATGGTTTGTATGATGGAGCTGTAGCTGCAGTTATCTTTGTTTCCCGTACTGCAATCACATTTACATTCTGAGAAATCATGAAGTCTCAGCAATAATTCACTCAGCGCAATGCTTACTAAGTGACGTGAAGTAATAAAGACAGGCAGCTACTGAAGTCACACGCGCTGGTGTTTCCTCACCGAGGCGTGCAGTACCGACTGCCAATCGATTCACACACCCATTAGTCTAAAAGCCAAGCCTGCCCGGCGTGACAACGCCACCGCAGTGGTGACACTGCTGGCCAGGGTAAAAGCCACAGGCACTGCCAGGGGGCAGAGCAGTTGTCCTCAGAGGCCTGACAAGGTTTCCTCTATAAGCTACTTTATCATCCACTTTATATGTTTTATTTAAATACCTTAAACTATACAATTTCACATCCTCAGAGGAAAGCGATGATGCCTTGCATGTCTGCAGCTGGGTTTAGATTTCCGAGCTGCAGACTTACAGCTCATGCCCGCTAGCACAAGCTCACTCAGACGTACACACAACCCCTTACCATAAATTCTTTCTTCCCATTTCATGAGTCTTCTGATTAACAAGACTTTTTTTTGTTGTTTTGTTTTTGTTTTGTTTTTAAATTACTATCATCTCAATAGAAACATTTTTCTTTCATTATAATATCTAAATAACATCATAGGAAACTGACAAAGTCAAAGAGTACCAGCTGGGCACTTTGTATTTCAGGAAATTTCCCCGCAGTTAGTGTTGTTAAAGACATATTAATTAAAAAGGAATGGCTACAAAATTCAGGCTTCTGCATTTCTGCAGCTGTAAACCACGGCCGGTGATATGAAACCTAAGAAACCTACCGTGTCTTTAGCTGCACAAGAAAACCAACAAGTCATCATAGACCTCGCGGCTCCTTGCTGCCAAAAGCAACCGATTTATCTCGCATCGAGTTACAAACCGCCGCAGCTCAAAGCAGCGAGCCAAGCGGGTTCCCACTTTCAGGAACGGATTCTCTCCGCCGCCCCGAGCTCATTTTGTTCCGTCATCCTTCTCTTAGCTTGGGTCCCCCAGCATGTTTTCTCCGTCTTCAGGATCCTCCTCAGCCTTCATCCCTCAGGAGGACGCGCGTCCCGCCGCCTGCCAGCAAGCCCACAGCACTCCACCAGCCGCAAGTCTCACCAGTAAATACTGCCCGGCTCCGGAATATCTTGTAAGCGATATGCAGCCAGTCTCATCAGCCCAGATCTATTTTCTGATAATCCACTACTTGATAGCCGGGCGATAGAAAGCAATCGCTATTAATACATTCTCCGCGTGCTCGTGCCGTGAGTAATGCGTGTTGGGTTCAACGCTAACAAACGAGACAAGCACGCACGGAGCTCACTACTGTGTTATGCTCGCAGACACACAAACACTCACTTTAAAATAACAAACACGTTAGTCAAATTAACCGTCAACTGACATCAAGGAAAGCCATACTTATCCCCCACTAATAACACAGAAGGACTGAAATACTAGCAGGAGTAATTTTTTCCCATTCCACCACAACGCCAAAACCAGAGCCGCGATCAGACTTCAGACAGCTACAACTGCGGAGCAGATGGAATGCGTGATCCTATTTTGACAGAAATGTAACCGATTTTAAATTAGAAAACACACATGCCTGTGCTTTAAAGAAAATCTCCTTTTACAGCGATGGAACCATTCTGAACAGGACCTGGTTTCGGCTTACTGCTGCTGCCAGCCTGTCTCCCGACTTGTTAAACGAGAAGAGTCACAGAGGCTGTCAAAACATTAAATAGACAGCATCATGATTAACAGCGGGGAGGATGTCGAGTCTCCTTTCACAAGTTTTAAATTTAAAAGGAGATCTCCCAAGTGCCGTTTTTAGAGGACTAGGTCAGCATTACAAGCGATGCACTGTTTAGTCTGCAGGAGACAAACACGGTGCACAGCGAGAAACACCGCACGCACACACACACCCTGTAGGACGCTTGAAAGACTGCAAGCAACTTAAAATAAATGACTCTTCTGAGAAAAGCTGTTACAGGTAAGTCACATCTATTCGTATTTGCACAAATTCACCCCCTCCCAGCAATGTTTAAGCTATTCTATGTTATTTGCTGTGAGCAACGGCCCTTTGCCTTATCACTCTGATGTGTTTCATGAGAGCATCCCAAGACTTCTCTGCAATTGGTGTCTGTGTGATAAAAGCGCTCCAACAACACTGAGTGACCATCACAGTGACCACATCCTCTCACAAGTTGTCTTCTGACCAGAACCAAGTCTGTCTCCTCGCCTAAAAGCAGCATCTTGGGGAAAAAATACACACACTTTACAACTGACAGCAATAGCAAAAAAAAAAAAAAAAAAAAAAAAAAATCTGAAGTCAGAGTGTGGTGAGAAACCACACGGAGGCCTGCGCCTCCCAGGTAAACCTCTCGTCTCAGGTGTACCCAAGCCAAAGGTTTCTCTGCCTGCCTGCAGCCATTCCCAGTGACCTGAGGGCTGTGCCTGTCCTGTGGCCCCTTGATGCTGAAGATCGTCCCACCAGGGCCTCGTCCACACCACCCAGGATTGTCGAAGCACATCCTGCTCCTGGGGAGCACCGCTCACTTCCACCACACCACCAGCACCGAGCAGGCCCAGCAAACAGTCCGGCTCCAGACCCATGCTGACAGGATTTTTGTCTGAGGCAGCTCCATCTCAGAGAGCTTGAACGGTGCAAAATAATGAAAATCCAAGCGTGGGGTCAGAGACTACAAACCCCACACATACCACACTTAAAGCTCTTAGTTTTCTTGAAGATTTGTGCTGAGCAGGGACTGATTCCCAAAACACTCACCAGCTTTGCTTCCTCGCTCGCCTTTTATCAGTGGCAGTTCGACACAGGAATTTTTTGCTTTTCATTCCTGAAGAGCTTATACAGCAAACAAGCATCTATTAAAGCGACGATGCTGCTAATTGCAAAGAAAGAGTAAGTCACCACTTAACAAGCACTCACATTGTGCTGTCAGTGTGACCGACGTGTGGTAGGGCAGACCTGGTTTTGCCCCACCAGACACCACCAGCACAGGGCTCCAGAGGTGCCGAGCTGCCCGACGCACCACCGGGGCCTAGCTAATAATGTCCCTTATCTCACGGGACATTCAGCAGCTCACAAACCAAGCCACTTTCCCTCTCCACAGCCCTTGTCCTGCAGTACCTGGAGCATCCCACAGCACCACCCCGCACGGCACACCGCAGAGCCCCAGCCCGAGCATCGCCCATCTCCACTATTTATGACACAGTGCACAAGGCACAGCACAGAGCCAAAGTCTGTGAGGCTGTGAGATTGCAGCCTTCAGAAACAAGCCTGTTCCTCGCCCTGTCATTGCAATTAAGCATTTAAAGACGAGAAAGCAGCGAGAGCCTGAACAACAGCCACTAGAGGGACTTGTGCTCGGGCACCCCAGGTTGGGTCTGCATGAAGCCACGCTGGCCTTCCCGTGCTAACAAGGGTAGAGGAAAGGGCACAGGGTACTATCAGCAGTGATAGGCTAAAATATATATATATATATATATATATATATTTGTACACTGCTGTCGACCAGCAAAGCTAATATTTAAGAACTGTTAATTGTAATAGAATCTATATTTATCGTTACATAAATAGCAGAATACTTAGCAAACATGAGCTTGCTGATACTGGACATCTCCCTCTTAAGAAAAAAAAAAAAAAAGGAAAAATAGCAGGAAGAGGCCCTGATGCACGCTATTACTTCACCCACTGTTACCCAAGCGACCCCACTGAGGAATCTGGAAATCTGGAGCAAAGAAATTGCTTTGTTAGCAATCCTGATACACAAGAGGAGAGAGCAACACTGGGCTACAGGCACCTTGCACGGCTGCAGCACCCTAATTATTCCATGCATGTCAATGGGATCATGCTTCTAAGCTTCCCCAATATCATCTTTAGATACCTTTCACTACAGCTTCTCTGTAGTGAAATGTTTTGCTACGCTATGAAATAACTAACAGCATCCATCTAAACTTCACTGCTTGTCCCCTCCGTCCCCATCCTGCGTGTGATGTTAGCACAAGGCCAACAGTCCCTTCCCCAACTAAACCTCGAGCAAGGTTACCAGCAGTGCTGCCCCATTGCAGACCAACATTACCACCAGCCCCACACAACTTGAGCTGAAAACTGAATTGGGTCTGAAAGAGGCTAAAAAATACTTGAGCACACAACAGGCTGGCAGCTGGCTTGTTCTCTGGCCATACTCTTACTGTTTTTTTTTCCCCCCCTATAGAAAGGTCAAGGAATAAGACCATAGACCCTCAAAGACCACAGCATGCATTTTTCACTTTTTCAATTATTTAGATAGTAGATTAATGATAGCATAACAAACATTTATGAGTGTGTAAGACCACTAAGACAGCCAGTTGCCACCACCAACTTAAAAACACTAAGACTGCATTTCACTCACCTTAACCGTGTGGAGTAAATACTGTTTTTTTCCTGTTGTGGTGGTGGGCTTTTTTTTTTTTTTTTTTAATAGGAAAAACACAGAGTTGCTGGGCTGGGTGGGCAGGAGCAGAGCTGATCGTGTGTCATCCCAGCACAAGGAAACCATTAGGACCTCGAAGCCGGGAGGAGAAAGATTTAATTTGCTTCCTTTAGCAGCCTTTGATCAGATAGACCAGGCCATGAAAGGCCTGATCTGTTCAAGCCCTTGTTTAAAAACCATTCACAGCATTCAAGAACACAGGTGATGGCAGCATGCTAACAAAATGAGAAGTCCCAACTGTGAGCTGCTGGAAAGCGAGGCAGATGCAACGCTGCTTTCTTCCCTTTGTGCATCACAGCACATTACAGTCTTACCACAAAGCTAACAGATGCACGACAAGTTAACTGGCTGCTGAGACAGCAGTACTGCTCAGGAAACTTCCACCTGGAACGGGAATTGCTCATCCTGAGTCTCCTCTGCCCACGGAGCTGCACAAACCGACTGCGTAAATGCACAGCTCATTTAAAGAGAGCACGCAGACTGCGCAGCAGCCACATAACTTGCTTCTGAAACACCAGCTGTAATTCACAGCCCTTCTTAAACCTTTCAGCCTGAAAGCTGACATAAACCCATGAAAGCGAACACAGCTTCCCGTCACCACCGAGCTAGGCAGATAATCCTATTAACGAAAAAAAAAAAATAGGGAGGGAGCACATCCTCTAATGCCATTAGCGCTTGAGTTAAGCGCATAACGCCCCGAGGAGCAAAGAGCTCTGGCAAAAACACGGCCACCACTATTTACAGCCAGTGGTCACACGTACACGAATGTTCCCATAAACTCCCTAGAAAAAATACAGAGATCATACTTTTATATGAATAGTTATGAAAATAAAACTGCAATTTTTGATGTCTCTGAAGACTGTTTAGAAATAGCAATTACAAGAAATTAAAAAAAAATAATAATAACCTAAAAATGATCAGTTTTAGGGCCCTCTGTCACGAGAGAATCACTTCCCCAGTCGAGGCTCTAGGCAGTTTTCCTGCAGGGAAAGGAAGGCGCCCGCTGATACAGGAGAGTTACTCGGAAGATGCACACCCGTCAGAGAGGAGAGCAGGGCTGGCACAGCACGCCTATCAGCACGCACACTTCATCTTCCTGCTCATTTTACAGAGGTCAGAGTACATTTGTGATTAAAATTAACATTGAGACAGACACGCCCTGTGATTTCACATGGCACAAAAGGACTATTGCCTTTGAAGTAAGTTGATTTATTTGAAAACCACAGAGCCTAAAAATAGTTTTAACAGCCTAACCTTCCCCTCTGCCTTTGAGGGGGACGTTCATCAGGTGTAGCTGGAATGGAAAATGGAAAACACGGCACTTTATAAGCCCATCTTGCTTATCAGCACGTGTGTTTTCATATAAAAGCCTTCTGGAGTTTAGGACTGCGGGAGGAAGATGTGCTGTTTAGTCTGCACGAGGGGAGGAACAGACCCAGCCTGAGCACGGAGCTCGTCTCACCCAGCAGGTTCCCACACGCAGCACGTTATGTTATCACCTCGTTTGCTGCAATTTCTCCATCTATGGAAGAATTATTGAGTGCTACAAAATGGGTGAGGCTTAGCCTAAATAGCGATCAAACCCAACAGCATTCCCAGTACTGCTCCGTTTGCACGCTTCTCTCAAAATGCTCATGTTGAGATCTTTTATTAACAGCCGTGTTGTTTTATGACTTGTTTAAATATAACTGCATCCTGTAATTAAGGTAACAAAGTCATCTAACAGAGCAGCTTAATGGAAAACAAATAGTGGCTATCTAAAACCTTAACGTAAACATTTTACCAAATTCTGAAGGCATTTTCATTCCCACTACAAGTTAGCATATCCTAGGTATCAAGCAATTATTTGAACCTACTTCTACCAAGACATGCACCATGTCAAAAACTCTTCTCAAAAATGCCGTAAGGGCTCTAAAGCTGTGCCAGGTACTAGGTCCCTAACAGCAGAACCACCTTCTCTCCTTTCCACGAGGCTTCTGGGGTAGGGGGAAAAGCCACCAGCATCGAGCACAGCAGCACGCGAGCTGCAGTGGAAGCATCGAAGGACTCTGCACACAACTCCAGAAGGATGCTAAGTCTGCTAAAATGACAATAAAATAAATATTATTTATTTTTAAATAATGCAACTTCCTGGCGTCTCATTGCCCATGACACATACCCTAACATAACTTTGTCAATAATACACCCTCAATCTCTGCACCTCGAGATACAGAGCAGCTTGGGCACTGCTAAAAGCAACCAGAAAAAACAGGGGTTCAGCAGCTGCATCTCAAAACAGCCTGGTAAGAGCAGCTCACAGCACAACAGGGCCCTGCCTCCTGCACTTACATCCAGGAGCTGCTCCCCAGGGCCAAGGAGAGCACCAAAGCTGTCCCCACAAAGGGGACGGGAGCCAGGGAGCCCTGGTGGCCTGGGTCACAGGAGGCTGGGGAGCGGGCTCATCCCTTCCGAAACAGCAGAGGCCAGGTCGGAGGCCAGCTGGGCACTGCTCTCCTCGGGACTCGTGGCAAAGCCCTGGTTTGGAAGCACAATCCCACCTGTAACAAAGCATCAGACAACACCAAGAACACCACGCCACTGACTCAGCCCTGTTCGGTCACCACCCAGTGATGGAAGGCTGGGATGGTACCAGTCAATCAGGTGCCATCAGCCTGCTAAAAAATATCAATATTTAATGATATCTATCTGAGCAGCAGGTCAGATGAACTCGAAATGGATTCGTCAAAAGATGACCTCGGCCTTGTTTGAGGAATTTTGTCTGCAGGTCAGACGAGGACATTCATGCAGGAACTCCCTGAGCATCCAGTTTTTTAGCTTTTCTTTTTAATTACTGCATTCCAAAGTGATAAAGCACTGACGAACACTCCTTTCTAAAGCAGCCTGAAAATGACAATGCACCTGTACGCAGGCTGCAGCACACAGCTTTTGCTGAACCACAAATTGCCATTCCTCCCCCTGCTCGCGTTTCTCCACGCCGACCGCAAACATCACAGAGGCGAGCACATGGCTCTATTTAACTAAATGCAAATGAAGCACAAAGTTTTTCCAAGGAATGCACACGTTAGCACGAGCCTTAATAAAGCTTCCCGGAACCCAAACATCCCCTACAGAATAACCGCATTCAGCCTAGGAGCTGACATTTGAATATTACAACGCTGCTGATTCTTGGCTGCGTTGCCCGAGGACGGCACTGTAAAGCCGTGCGAGGCTGCACGCAGGGGTCAGGGCAGCAGGGAGGAAAAACTTCGCTCTGGCCAGCAGCAGCCACGCTGGAAAAATTCTGCTGACCAGCCCCAGCACTGTCATCAGCGTGGCTGGCGAGAGCTGCTCTGTCTGTGCACGGGGCAGAGCAGTGACACAAAGCCATCAGTCTCATTCGTTTTCAGGCCGATGTGTGCCAGCAGCAGCAGCTGCCTTTATTTCAGGTAACAAGCTGAACAGAGAAGTCATCTGGGCTTGGGTTAAAAACAGGTCCTTTAACACCCCAATTTTTCCCTTCAGTCCTTCGTTGCTTCGGTGCTACAAGCCGTTTTTAACAAGTATTTTCTGCTGTACACACAGAGTGCTGCCAATTAATTGGGAAGCTGAGGTGAGCTGCAGTTCCACCACAGAGGACATCACCCAGAGAAGGGCAGGCGGTGGGACCTCACCCCCTGGGGGCAGAGCAGGGACGAGCAGGATCCCCCCCGACACAGAGAACATCACCCATTTACCAGCCCGGCAGCCCCACGGGCACCAAGGCACTGACACAAGTCCAGCTGTAACCACACGAGCTGGCCAGGTGTTAATTTAACCATCAGACACCATCACACCAGACAAGCGCTCAGAAGCCTACCTCTTTTTTTTTTTTTTTTCCAAAACAGCTTCCACTAATTACACGCTACCTTCAGCTTTTGTGGATATATTTAAAAATAAATAAATCGCTTCTCCTGGAGGAGAAAGGACTGATAGGAGTTTCTGCACGGTTTTAATCTGCTTGTTCTCACTACGTGCAGGGCTCCATGCAGCACTGACACTACCCGAGGTGCATCCCAGGCACCCGTCTCACGCCGTGTCCGAGCGCAGCACTCCCAGGGGAGCTGCTCGTGGTGTGGATTCAGCTCCGCAGCCACCCGCAGAGCCCAGCAGAAGCCCTTTGTGGCTGCTTCCTAAGTGGGTTTAACAAGAAAAACTTCAAAGAAAGAAGCGGGCAACCCTCCTCTGCAGCGCCCAGCGACTGGAACTCGCCAGGGAAAGCTGAGCAGTGAAGGTGTGGGGCAGCAGGGGCTGCCCCGAACAATAAACACGTCCTTCCCCAGGCACCTTCCCCAGGAAACCTCCAGGAGAGCCAGGCTGCAGGCATTTCCAGCACGCTCCTGGCACACGTAGCTACCGGTGAGCGCGGCATCACCCCCGACCATGAGCAAGGACCGTGCCCTCAGGCCTTTGTGGGCTTTGTATGGGATCTGCCATAAAGCTCCCACCCCACAGTGGTGTCAGGGACAAGCAGCATCTGTCTCACCACGCAGAGCACTGACGGTGCTGAGCAGGCTGCTCCGATCATCTCCCAGGCCCCATCGGCCAAACTGGAGCTGGCAAAACCAGGTAATTCCTTTTTCAGCCTGGATAATGGTGGGACCGGCAATTACTCCGCTGCTTTTCATGGCTTTCCTCCATCACGAGGCAGGACATGGAGCCTCTCCCAAAAGATCACCATCAGAAAAACGCAGGGCACGGAATCGTTACCTTAACCTGGAAGGAAGAGCTCAGAAGCGCAATGAAGGGACTGAGCTTCTCCCTACATCCCCAGGAAACAGCCCTGGGTGGGGACAGAGAGGGATGAAGTTCCCAAAATGGACCATTCTTTCCCCAGAAATTTCCAGCAGTTTCCAGCAGCGCTCCCACCCCCTCCCAGTGCCAGCAGCAGGGCCGGGGTCTATCCACACACCCCCTCCAGCACCCACACATTGGGATGGGAATTATTTTCCCATCCCGAGTGCCTGGTGGATAGCTGTGCAGCCAAAACACGTCCCAGATAGATAAGTGCAGTACATCGTGGGTACAGAACGCAGCTCCTCAAGGACCTCGGTGAAAGCAGCTTCCGATGACACATTGGGGAATAATTTCAGATCTCGGAGGAGCTGAGCCTGACCAAACCCGCTGTGACAGGGAGGCCTGCGGAGCCCTCAGCCGCGAGGTGAAGCATCTCCTCACCTATTTCAGGCAGATCCTGCATCACCTCCGCGGGGGCTGCTGCCGCCTAATTACCGTGGGCTTCCTCCGAGCTACCAAGCAGACCTGAAGCACTAACGAGCAGCAGGAACCAGGGGCAGCCCACGCATCGCCAATTATCATCACAGACTCCTGAATCACCCCCAGCACAGCCAGGTTCCTGGACGCGGAGCTGTCGGAGCCGCCAGGTCCCCCCCCAGCACCCACAGGTACCCCCCCAGCACCCATAGGTGCCCAGGCAGGCTGGTGTTTCCCAGTCACGCCGCCAGCTCTGAGCCAAACGCAGAGCAGCAGCATTTTGGGGACTGCCAGCACCCCAAGGAGCCCTCACGCCACCCCCCCTGCCCAGCAGCGGGCTGGGGACAGGGCCCAGGCAGCAACGAGGGGGGGTCACGGTGCATGGGGGGGTACCCAGTGGGTGAAGGGGCACGAGGTGGGCACCCCAAAATTGAGGGAACCTGAAAGGATGAGGCAGGCACAGGCAGGGCATGGGGTGGGATGACCCCAAATGGGGTTTGGGGAGGTGCAGGCACATGGGGGGGGGGGGGCAGGGGGCTGAGGGTGCCCTGCACCGGGCAGAGCCTTCATGGAGGGTATGGTCATGGGGAGGAGAAATAAGGGAAAATGTGGGAAAAGGAAACGATAAAGGGGAAAATTAAAGAGTAAGGGGGGGAAGTTAAATGAAATGGGGGGGAAATTAAAGAGTAAGGGGGAGGGAAACGAAATAAAAGGGGGAGAAATTAAGTAAAAGGGGGGAGAAATTGATAAAAGGAGGGGGAAATTAAATAAAATAGATGAGAAATGAAATAAAATGGGGGGAAATTAATAAAATAGGGGGTAAATTAAATAAAATAGGGGGAAATTAAATAAAATAGGGGGAAATTAAATAAAATAGGGGGAAATTAAATAAAATAGGGGGTAAAATAAATAAAACAGGGGGAAATTAAATAAAATAAGGGGTAAAATAAATAAAATAGGGGGAAATGAAATAAAATAGAGAAAATCTAAAGCAAATCGCCAGCCCCGCTCGCAGCCCGTGCCCCCCCCGCCCCGCTGAGTGCCCCCACGCACCGTGCTGCCCGCGATGACGGCCTCGTGCTTCCTCAGCCGGGACTTGAGGCTCTTCATGGCGAGGCCCCCGGCGGGCGGCGACCCCCGGCCCCGCTCCGCGCCCCCAGCCCCGGTCCCGGCTCCTGCCCCCCCCCCCGCCGCCGCCGCCGCGGCCGGGACAGGATCGCGCCCCCCCCGCCCCCCGCCGCACCACCCCTACCCCTTCGCCCCGCCCCCTCAGGGCGTCGCGGCCAATCGGCGCCCGGCCGCGCGGGCGCTGCGCCCAATGGGGAGGCGGGGAGAGGGGAGGGACTTCCTCGTTTTAAAGGGGCCGGAGCGCAGGGAGGGAGAGGAGGGCAGGGGAGGAACCGCCCGGCCGGCAGGGGGCGCGCGGCCAGGGGACCCTGAGGGGACCCTGAGGGGACCCTGAGGGGACCCTGAGGGGACCCTGAGGGGACCCTGAGGGGACCCTGAGGGGACCCTGAGGGGACCCTGAGGGGCGCTGCCCCCATCTCACCACACATTTCCAGCTCCCTCATCCTGGAAGCAGCTCCCTCAGTTTGGTCACGGCTTTTTTCAGCCTGAGCCACGTTTAATGTTCCCTTTTCATCGCCTTGCTCCCAGCCCTGACACGCACTGAGTTGTTGAAGGGCTTGCGTGTTATTTAATTACAAGTCGGGTTGTGTTGAAACACCAAAACCTCGCTTATTGCGGTGGGATTGGAGAAATCCAATCGATACGCGTCTCCCTCTAATAAATGTGCAAGGCAAACGCCGGCGCTCTTTAATCAACTCAGGCAAAATGTGTATTTAAACACAAATTTCTTTCTAGACAGCCTGTGTAGAAGGAAAAACGTTCGATGTCTTTAAATACATGCCAGAGAAGCCCAAAGACTGTGGGCTGAGTTGGCCAAGCCACACGTGTCACTGGGAGGGACCGGCGGGCTCCTCACCAAAAACCTTCCCAGCAAGTCACCCCCAGCCCAGCCTCAGCTGAAAGGCCCAGGTTTAAAATCTTCAGAGGAAAGGTGTTGGTGCCCCGAGTGCTACACGGCGCTGTCAGGGCTCTCCACCCTGAGGAGCTGCCCTTTGATGCAGCCTCCCTCCTGCAGCCACCTCCCTCAGCCCGTGGCACCTCCAGCCCCACAAGTTCGGGTCAGACTCCAAGAGCAGCTTCCCCTTGGAGAAATTAACGCCTTTGGACACCTCTCTGTCATGCAGACAGCGCTCATCCTGCCCTCAGAGGCTTGCAAGTCTCCTTTGAAGCTTGGTTCCCACCAGCGCAGCCAGGTCTTGCCCTCCTGTTGCTGCTAGCACAGGAACCTGGTTGTGCCCAGCACAGCTCGAAGCAACGCAACTGGTAAAATGACAGCAGCAGCTGGGAGCTGCTGAGATCAGGATTCCCCTGGTGTTCCCTACCCATGGCAATACAAGCAGTGGTTTCCTTCAGCCAGCCAAAAGTACACAAGCAAATTCCTAGAGGGCACCAAGGCACAGCTCCCCAAAGGGGTGTTTGCATGAGGATTTGAGCAAACAGGGCCAAGTAACATTCATGTGCACTGACGAATCCAGGCAGAAAGTTAAGCCCCATCACCGGCACCGGTCTAGCCTGGGGCAGATGAACTGGTTTGAGTTCTTCAAAGCAGAATCGTTTCTTCAAATCTTCAAATCTGAGTTGTTGCAGAATATGGTTGGTTCATTAAAAAAAAATGTTTAAATTACCAAAAGATTCAGCTTCCCAAAATATCCGAGTTTTGGGACCAAACTAACAGCAGTAGCTTTCTCCTCCTTCCACCAACTTCATGTTGTTTAATGGAAGCTCCTTCTGAATCGCTCCAGTAAGAGGGAAATCGGAATTTTAAAAATAACTCCTTGCTATCATTTCAGTGCCGAGACACTGCGCGTAGCAGTTCCAAGTGCCTCGCCACTTCCAAAGCAATTCCCTGTCCACAGATAACCACACACACGGATGCATTTGCACCAACCAGCTGGGTCTCTGCTCTTTTGAAGGCTCAGCAGCTACCGCATTACGATGGCATCTGCCTTGTCAACCAGCTTCCTCCTGCTGGAGTCAGCCGCGGTGACGCCTGTCACAGTCACACCACGTTTCTCCAAGCCAGCTCTGTGCAGGGGAAAGCAGTGAGCCAGAGCAGCCCGAGCAGAGCCTGCCTGATTTTTTTTATTTCTTTTTTTTTTTTGACTCCTGTCAAAGCAGAAAGCTCCCCACGCGAACACCATCTTTCAGCCCTAGTGCCGCATGTATCAGCACGGAACAAGATGTTTCATGTTAAATTACCGGGGGCTGACTTGTGCATTTGACTGGCAGCCAGGCTGTACCGATTCAGGAGGGCACCCAGGTGATCTCGCTGTCTCAGCAGCACGTACTGCAGCTCTCGCCCTGCCTCGCAGTGCCGATGTCCATGCTCTAGCCCTTCCCCTGGCCACAATCCCAGCACTTTTCCCAGGTTCCGGCCACGATGACTACAGCCTTTTTCTCACTTTTCTCCCCAAATGAATTCAAGCTGCTGCTGCTGAGATTTTTGGCAGGTAGCTCCCAGTACATCGCCCATCTCCACAGCCCATCCCTCTCTGCCTATTAGCTAGACGCATCCTCGCATGTCCTGCAGTGTGCTCTCACCATCACTGTTACTGCTTCTTGGCTCTTGTCGCCTCGTTCCCCACTTGTCTGGCCAGACTTCCTCGCAGCTCTCGGCTGTGAGCGAGACAAGCCAACACAAGCCAATCTGCTGGGGCTTGTATTTGCTCTGCTCGGGCACAACCAGCAGAGCACAACCTGGGGGCGGTGAGATAAGGTCACTTCACTGCTGACACACGGGGACCAAATGGGAACGTGCAGCTCCTGCTGGGTGTTCCACTTTCTTCCCAATTCCGTTTCATTTATTTCTTTCTTTCTGTGTGACTTCAAACCACAGGTTTCTTTGGAGCAATGGCTGTATGCCTGCTTGTACACGGATGTACAGCTTGGTGGACATCCTCTAGCTGCTCGTGCATCAGTGATGCTGTGGACACCACAGCCTTTATCCCACCATGCTGCCACGGGTGCTCAGCGCTGGGATCATCAAACTACTGCTGAGCACGGCAGGACTGCACACAGCAATGCACACTTGGTGCCATTTCAGGAACCAAGGCTAAAGTTTGACCTCAGCAAGATGCTCATGTAGCTCAGAAGCTATCACACTCTGGATCTGTTCAAGTATTTCATTTTTTGTGACAGTCTTTGCATCCTGCAGCACAACAAAGGGTGTATTTATTCCAGCAATGTTTGTGTGATACGTACGGGGCTAATGGCACACACAAGTTGCTGGCTGGCCTTCTAACAGGCCTGGAATCTAATTAATCTCTGGCAGGTTCCCGTGAAATAGAAGCAGTGTTGGCCTGCACATCTAGCAGTCAAGACAAACTAATTGGAGCCAAGCTGTACAGTGAGAACGGAGGAAGGAACGGCTGCACCACGGTGGAGGCTTGTCCGAGCAGTACGCTGCCAAGGTCTGTTTCTGCTCTATTGGAAGAGCAACATTTGTGCAATGCTCCCAGCCAGAGTTCGAAGAGAAATATTTGAATCAATTGCAAACCAGCACAAAGCTTGGTGGTCACACACTCCACAAATGTAGGCGACAGCGACTTTGGGCTTATGAGCAGGACAGACAGCCGAGCAGCAGTCCTGCACGTGGACCGGGACTCCCAGACCCCTGCGTGCACCCAGGGGTGTCTCCCCCAGGGAGCACCTTCTAAGCAGACCACTACATGGCTACATGTCACCAAAAAGCTGCATCTCAACAGGCTTTGCTTCGCAGGTATTTTATCAGACAGAAAAACAGATCAGTCGGAATACGTTACACTCCTGCAGGCATTTGGCTTATCAGTCAGTTTGTTAACGGGACACAAAAATCAAACCCCAACCTGACTGAGAGGGGAACACGCTCCTCACTACTTCTGTTGGGGTCACTGAAGTCCCCAGCCAATGCCTGCATCACTTGCTGCCTTAACCACCCGGATAAATTAACCTCCATGCCAAGCACCCGCAGGGAGGAGGATATAATTTTATCCTCCTTTGCTGTTGAGCCCATGAGGAGTTGCAGTCTCTGCTAGAAGGACACAGCGAGCCCTTGCTCTACGAGCCCTTCTTACACCCTGCCTGTGCCCAGGCTGACGGCCAGGACACAGTGTGCCTGAGAGGCTCCTGGGGATGGAGGAGCCACAGCCACGGAGAATTTCTGCCAGGCACTGGGAAATGTTGTACAACACACAGCCAACGCGATGCAGGGTCTGTGCTTTCCACTTGTTTCACCCTCCTTTTGTTTTGGACTCCAAGAACAGCGAGGGGAGGAAGCACGTTTAGACGGAAACCTTGCAGCCAGGGTTTGCACGCTGTGCTCCTGAACCTGCCTGGCACGGTGCCGCGCTTAGGAAAAAAAAAAAAAAAAAAGTTTTAGGAAAAAACAAAATGTGTGCCAGCCTCTGGGGAGCCCACTTGGACAAAAGCTCGGCCGCCAGCCTGGCTGCTCTCACTGCTTCCTCGTGGCTGTGTCAGAGCACCCGGCTGTCCCGGGAGGCAGTGAGCCTGGCCACGAGGCACAGCACCCAGCCCGGGCACGAGACACTGCACGTCACGAGCAGCTCCCAGCACACAGCAGCAGGAGCAGTGGGAATGGGAACAGGTGGGAAGCGACTTTCCAAAGCCATATATCAGGTCAGAGGTGGGTGTGGAAACTATGTGCTGCCTACCAACTAAACAGCCAAGAGAACAGGATGTCCCGAGTGTTCCTTACTGATTCAAGCACACCCCAAAAGGAGATAACACCCCGAAGGCAGGGAATCTGCTTTGGCAGAGGGGGAAGGCAGGGACCGAAGAGCTCCTCAGCCTTCCCCATGCACATGCAGAAAGTGGCTGCAGCTCTTGTGGCTGCGTGGGACTCTGGCTCCGGCTGTAAGGGGAGGATTTTGAAATCTAGCTGGGGAAGGTGAACGTGTAAAAGCATCTCATCTTGGCTGTCCAAGCCTTGCTGAGCACCTCTGCTGCTCAGAGAGAGCAAATATGTTCTCAGAGAAGTGAAATTGTTGAGATGAGGCAATAGCACCGACAGCCAGCCAGTAAAGCTGGGAAGTTGGTAGCCCTGTGGTCCACGGCATGTACAGTAAATTGTATTAACTGGGCAGCACGGGTGTAAGGGAGCTGAACTTCCAAACGAAACTAAGGGCGATGGATCAGGTACCAAGTGCAGCACTGTGAGCACTCCCTGATGAGCAGTGCGTCCCCGGGGGCTTTCGGCAGCAAGCCAACAGGGAGGGCTGGGGGCTTTCTACCAGGGGTCCCATCCCTCTGTGGGACCCTGTGCTTGTGGGGCCTCCAGCCCCGGTGCTGGCCCTGGCGGGGAACACCAGGGACATCCCTGCGGGGACCGGTGCTTCTGGGGCTGCACCAAGCGGAACAGGGCAGCGGCAGGACAAAGCCGTCACCCGCAGGCTGGTTTGGTCACACAGATAAACAGAGGGCAGACAAATAGAAGGGATAAAGAGGAGTGATAAGGAGACTAAAGGAATGTAAAGATCAAAGGGAGCAAACCATAACCCGACCTGAGTGCCTTCACAGGCAAGACAGCACAGGCTGGCGGGGGGTAACCCTGCTCCCATCCGATGGCTGATTCATTCCCAGTGAAACAGGGCAAGAAACAGGGCTCGGTGTGAACATACAAACCCATCTGAACACCCGCAGAGCTCCAGGGAGCCGCTGCTGTCTGCGGGGAGCAGCAGCACACACACGGGTGGCAGCCGGGCCTGGAGGAAGCCATCCCCAGCAGCTGCTTGTTGTTAGCACGTCTGCCTCCGTCCTCACACGCAGGGTTTGCTGGCTGCCTGCACTGGAAACGGGCTCCCAGGCAACGCAGGTCGCAGTTTCCAAAGCTTTAGCGGTGGAAAGCAAAAGGAAAGGTCTCCTTGGGGAACAGCGAGTGTCTTATCCCTGCACGCAGGGTGTCTGGGGCTGGACCATTGGAAGGTCAGAGCCTTGTTTAAATTGACATGGACAAACTGAAAGCAGAAGTCTGCTAAAGGAGCAGCTGAACCTGCAGCAGCAAAACCCACAGCAGACCCCTGAGGTGATTTGGGCTGGGAGTGCCTCAGGAGGCCAGCAAGGCCGGCACACAGCCATCTGCTCCTGCTGGCTCTGCCCAGGTCCCACACACGCCACTTCAGTGCTTCTCCTGCAAAATGCATCTCCCCCTGCACTCGCTGCTCCCTCTTGGACGCTGGCTGATGGTAAAATGGGGTATGAAATTCCTGTGAATGGGACTGAGCTGTGGAAAGGAGCTTTGGCTCGCAGCAGACAGCAATCTGCACACAAATCCGGGAGCTGGGTCAGCTGCAGAGCAGGGGCCTCAGCCCGTGGAGTGGCCAAGGAAGGAGGCGCAGCGCATCCTGCTGCCTCCCCGCCTCGCCGGGCCAGGCAGCGAGCCGTGGCCTGAAATACCTGCCTGTTTGGTTCTGCAGCCACAAAACATGAGCTTGGAGAGCTGTTCAGGGACAGATTTTCTCAGTCTCATCACTGCAAGAGACAGAAAAGCACCCATGGGTCAAAGCATCCTGGCAGCTTGAGACCTGCGCTGCAGAGAGCCCTTTCTGCTGCCCCTTCCGTGTGCTTCTCCACGATCCAGGCACCAGGACAGGCTCAAGGCAGGCACTGGGCAGGTCCCACAGCACAGGGCACCACGTCTCCCTCAGGACAGCACCTCAGAGCATCAGGGCACACATGCCTGGTGCTCTCGAGGGGCACACATCCCTGCCTGGGACCTGCTGCTCCTGGATCGGTGCCCAAACGCGGGGCTGATACCAGCCAGGGTGACCCCACTGCCTCTGCACCACGCCTGGACATCCCAGGCAGCCTCGCACCGCACGTGTGAGGCCAGGCAGGAGCACAGGTAAGCCCGCTGTAGCTCCAGTTCTGTTGGGGTCCAGTGAACTTGGCTGCAAGGACGTCCCAGTGCCATATTTTGCACCACAACAGCCAGCGCTGCATCCACACCCACATCCTCCCCGCAGTCCCAGCCTGAAGGAAAGCAGCAGGAGGCTGGCTTGCTTCAAAACTACTAGCTACGGAGACCTGGAAAACACGGGGTGGTATAAAGCAAGCAGTGAAAAGCATTTAAACCGAGGACTGAACAATCTTACACAAAATAAGAGTATTAAACAAAAAGAGAAGCTCAGGAGAGCATGTTCTGGTGCAGAACCTTTCCTTTTGCAACCTTTGCCACAGCAAACGAGCCCCTCCACCTCATGCTTTCCCAGTAAAATTGGCAGGTGTGTAAGATGTGCTCTAGCTGCACGTAAGTGGAAAGAGAGGAAGAGTTTTCCCCTATTTTGCATGCTCAATTACTGTTTACAGGGATCAGGCTGGGAGAAAAACCTCGGGTACTGTCCAAGCCACATTCGTCCGTCATCGCCCCATCCAGCATCAGATCCTGGTGGTGGCTGCTCAGGGCTGGGCCCCTGGCTGCCATACATCCCCCCCCAGGTTTAGGGCTGCCGTGCCGCCTGGGTCTGTCATCCATACCAATGGGGGAAAGAAAATGGGTTGTACTTTGAATGAAAGCTGAAGTCCTGGAGCACAAGACCCAGACATCGTGGAGGAGAGCCTGTTGCCAAGCCGCTATAATCCCAGCACTTTCCCCCGCTGTATTTAGCATTCCTGATCGTGGAATTTGGACCATGCTAATGCTGATTAACACTCTGTGTTAGGTCGCATGAGCTTTTCTCCAGCCATGGCAGAGGACAGCCACCCACCCTTCATATTTGCTCAGCATCTGACTGAGCACGCTGCTCTACCCCTTGCCAGCCAAAGCCACCAGGAATGAAAGGCCCCTTAAATGTTTAACTGGTCCCGACATGGCTCAATTCCTAAACACAGAACGGTGTCCTTCTATAAACCTGGATACCAAGGTTGGGATCGCACTGATCCGGGGTGGGAAAGCTGCAGCAGGCGACTGGGACGAGGCACGGGCGGCAGGAGCCGACACGAGTGAGCGCAGCGCTTTTAGTGATGGAGCTCTGGTAACCGCCAGCCCATAAATAATGCAGCTAATTTTACACCTGCACTCATTCTTCCACGCTAGGCATTCAGCACGGATACACTGCGGCCTAAAATTAGAGCAGGTTACAGACGTGGTCTTTAACATGTTAAAAGTAGAAACATGCCAATGGACGCAGCGTTCTCAGCCCGTCTCTCCAGCCTGTTTCCACTCGGGGTGGGGAGAACATACCAGACACCGCTCTGGGCATCTCCTGTTCCGCGGGGCTTTTCCATCCCTCAGCGTTTTGTTACAGCACTGTGGCTGTGGGATAAATCCAGCACCGTGTGGGAGCGTGTAACCTGCCGGGCTCTGAGCATCGGCCACCTAAGCCTTCAGCCACCTCTGCCCGAGGCGCGTGTCGTGACACAGCAGTTCTCCAGCAGAATTACATCAATTCAGCCTCCCGGGATGGGGAGAACACCTCCAGCACGTGTAACTACGTCTGGGTGCAAGGAGGTGTTCGGTCACAGGAGCACCTCTGAGGTCTGGAGATGAGAGGAGCGGTTTTGGGGAAGCAGACGGGAGGGCTGGGATGGAGCTTGAGCTTGGTGGCAGTGCCCGTCCGCCTGTAGCCGGGGTTTTAGGGCAGGACCAGTGCTGTGCTCGTCCTGGCGTGTGGGCAGCTGAGGTCACAGCAGCCACGCAGGTTGAGCCGGGGCAAGGAGACACATCAGGCCAAATTACGGGGAAGGGCTTCTGATGGGAAACTCCCGTGAGAAAGAATGAACGCGAGAAGCAACTCCCCAGCCGCTCCCAAGGGCTAATTGCTGAGAGTAATGAACCGAGAGGCACGCAGGGAAGGCCCCAGCAAGTCATTAGCCCTCAGCTGGAAGAGGATCGTGGCCCTCCCTGCAGCTGGGCCCAGGCGGAGCCCCCGGGCTCCCCGTGGGGCAGGGGCTCCTGCTCGGCAGCCCGGGCACGCTCGCCTGGGTGCGGTGCCAATACCAGCCCTGGGCAGGGCCGGTGGCAGAAGCAGGACATCCAGACGGATGAGGGATGCCGGCTGTGGGGTGGAGGACAGGGTGTGCTCTGCCAGGGGTCCCATGGCACCGGGATGGCCCCATGCTCCTGGTGTCCCCTGGGACCGAGAGCAGAGGAGGGCACCCACAGGGTTTGCCCGTGGTGCGGTGTGAGGGCCTCACTCGGCCTCGTCCCCAAGCACCAGCGAGCAGTGATGTTGGGGCTCGCAGCACGGGGCCCTTTGAACCCCCTGGGGTGCACACTTGGGACCCACAAGGGCTGACAAAGGCGCTGTGATCAGGGCTGGCCACGGGGGCCATCGCTCAGCCCGCTCCCACAGGGAGCTCGGCAATAAAGACAGGGCAGATGAGAGAGGGGCAGAAGCTTCGTTAGTCCCAACGCAGAGAGCTGGGCCAGGGGACCATAAATCCCTCTTGTTTATACAAAAAAAGGGGCCGCAGGGTTTTCCACTCTCCACCCAATTAAAAAACAAAAGCGGGGAGTGGAGCTGCTGATAACGCAGCCCGAGGCCGCCCTGCTTTTACCTCGGGGCTGTCACGGGGCCAGGAGCGGCTGCGGCCTCGCTGCTGCTCCCAGTTTCGGGTGACCCCCATCCCCGTCCATCCAGGACCTGGTGAAGCCGATGTGGGGCCGGTGCAGGAGGCAGTTTTGGGGCAGAAGCCGGGCAGTCAGGAGCCCAGCACCACCTCCACGGTGCTCAGCGCGCTGCGGCCCGAGAGGTGGCGGCCCTGACAGCGACGGGTAGCGGCATCCAGCAATAACAAATGCTGCAACAGGAGAAATATTCTTGGAACAACAGCTAGCAGCTCTGCCAGGAGCCGTCCCCACTTTGGGACCAGCTGATATTTCACTTCCAGTGCGTGCTGGCAGCGTGGCTCTGCCTGGCTCTGGTGTGGGCAATCCTCACCACCAGCACCCACGTCCTCACCAGGCTCAGTCCCTCATCCACGCAAGCACCATCCCCTGCTCCCTGGGCATCGTTCTGCCAGGGGGATGAGCTGCCAGGGACACAGGAACGCTTTCGGCCATATGCAGCCTCCCCACGGGGCTTCTCCAGCCTCATCTGCGCTTCCCCGCCCCGCTGAGGGCTCTGGTGCAGGGGACAGGCGGCTGTGGGCTCCCTGAGCAGCCTCAGCCCCCTGGTTTTATGCCTGCATCGCTGCCAGCCCTGGGGAGGCCCGTGGGGCACCTGCTGCCCCTGTCCTCCCAAATTGGGACCCAGGTGGGAGCAGAAAAGGAGGCAGGGGGCAGGCACTGAGCCATCAGGGCCCCAGGCATCGCTCCTGGCTGGCCTGCACCGGGGCAGAGGCTGCCCCATAATCCCAGCCTGCGTGTTTCCCAGCCCTGCCCAGAGCCCCAAAGCCCAGGGCATTTCCCAGCCCTGCCAGGGCACAAACACAGCCACAGGGACGCAGCCAGGCGCCGGGCAGCGCCGCCTCTCCTTGTTGTGGACACCGCCGGAGCCACCACGGCACCGTCCCCAGCTGAGCCCTCCTGGGCACGCGGGAGCCACCGCAGGGCTGACAAAGCAGGTCTGGCACCAGCAGCACACACACGGATCGAAATGAGACACAGATGCTGTTCTGAGGGCATGACAGCAGCGCGATCTATTTTTCTCCACTGACTTGTAATAAACATCTCCTTTGGCTCTAGGGGAACCGCAGGATTTCCTCAGCCGGGTCTGTGTTTGCCAGCTGTGGCTGCAGAGGGAGGGCAGCCCCCCGCTCCACCCCTGGCTTCCCACAGGAAACCTCCGCACCCCAAAACCCTGATATTTGGGTCCCCGAGCCCCCACGGGTCTGGGTCTTTGCCATAAGCCCTGCAGCTGGTGCCCGGCCCCGTCCTGAATCTCCAGCATGGGCATGGAGGAAGGCCGGGGGGTGGTGTGGGGGCAGCTGCCGGGACACGGCTGCAAGGCCCGGACCTTGGCATGCCGGGCATGAAACGCTCCCTGCCCACACCAAAGCTTTCAGCACTGTCATAAGGCAAACAAACCTTAACACAAAGGTATGCGCGGGCATGTCTGGGCACCCAGGCGCTTTTGCAAGCCTTACCAGGCAGCTAAGTGCCCCTGGAAAGGCTGCTGCGGGGCCACGGAGGGCACCTGAGCACTGTTGTGTGCTGGGGTTGAAGCGAGGCCAGGCTTTGAGTGCACAGCACGGGGAGAACATTTCAGCTCCCCATGGGGCCAGCACAGTCGGGTCCCTGCTGGGGCTGCACAAGGGGCCCAGAGCCAGCCCTGCCATGCTCCCCCACTCTTGTCCCTCTGTGCGAGCACACGGCAAGAGAGATTTTCAGGTGTTTTCTTTCTTTGTGAAGTGTTCCATAGAAAGAGAAGTCCCTAAAATGCTGGTGTCCCCTGCTGAGCCTGTCCCCTCTCTGCAGGGTGGGCTCCCACAGACACCCTGCCGTGGAGAGAGGGGCACAGGGGGGAGAAAAAAGTGAGAAGAAACCCAACAAAGAACTAAAAATGGCACGGCTGTGCGCGTCATATTAAGAATTTGTTCAAATTCACAGCTTGAGCACAAGCTTTGCTGAAATTTCTCACATTTTCAATGACAAGCAGTCCCAAAATCAAGGTGGTTTCTCAGCAGCCTCCTCTCCAAAGCACTCTCAGCAGGACACGTTTGTCACATCCCGCGACGAGGCGGCGCGGTGACACGCGATGCTCGCAGCTGCACGTCTGGCAGGCTCGGGAGCAATCCCACAGCATCATTTACTGCTCATCCTGAAATGAAAGCACTGCGGGGACAGAAGGGATGGTGTTGCCCTCCCTCCTTCATTAGGTGACACCGCGCTCTGTCACGGGCTTTGATCTCCCCAGGCTCTGGGAGATGTGCAGTTGCGTGTTTGTTTTCTCCAGCTCCATTACCTGCCCCGGCGAGGTAATGACATCCCTCCAACCCCAGGAGAAGGAAGCATTTCCAGGCTGATTTAGCAGCTCCTGAAAGACTGCTTTAAATAAACTAATTAGCGAGCAAGCCTTCATTTCTAGATTTAGCAACATTCAGTGCAAATTAAAGGTGACAAGCAGCATTGGAGCTGAGCTGTGCGTGACCCTCGCTGCAGCGGGTGCTCTCCAAAGGCCAGGTGCCTGCACGGGGCTTCGTGGCCATGGGGTGATGGCAGGGAAGGGCCGGTGCCAGGGGTAGGAGGTGAAAGCAGGAGGTGAGTGAGATGTGGAGCTGGTTGGGAAGCGAGGTCCAGGCAGGCAGAGTGCACTGGTCACAGTGCTGTGCGTTTTGGGCACCTCCCTTGCACACCAGTAAGGGAGGTGCAAAGGCTGCAGTGCACCAAGAGGGGAGCTGGGCTGGTAAAAACTCCGGGTGCTGCAGCCCCTCTCCCTCCCTGCCACAAAGCAGCTGGAGAAATCTGATTTACTTGGACTGAAGGCGATTACGGCTGCTTGACACCCAGGGAGGCAGCAGGGCCAGCAGGTCCCGTGCTGGCACACCAGTGGGGGTCAGGGCAAAAAGGGCTGGGAGTGGGGGCGCGGGGCGGTGTTTGGCAGGGGGCACCTGCGTGGCCTTGGAGGGATGGGTTTGGTGCTCGGGAACACGCTCTGCAGATCGCTCGCCACGTTTTTCCACATTTAGCTCGCTAATTCCACTTTGTGTTAGTGATTAGCAGGAGTGACTCGGGCAAGGCTTTGAGTAATCCCCACGGACGGCATCAGAGCACCCGGAGAGCCCATTGGAGGTGAGAGGGAGCCACACGCAGACTTAATGGACTTTGGCTTGAGCCCTGCTGGGGCTGCGTGGGGGATCCATTAGCTCTTTACTCCCCGGTGTAAGCGCCTTAACACCGGGGTGGGTGGGTGGATGCCACCAGCTCCAAGCCCTGCTGGCACCCAGGGCACACATCTGGGGGGGAAGCACTTCCCTGGGAAGATGCCACGGCTGAGCACAAAGCCATACAAAGCACGCTGCTGCCTCCCATCCTGTGGGGTGGTGAGGCAGGGCCAGAGCAGCTCTGGGCTCTGCTGTGCTGGGAAGACCTCAAAGTGCAGCAGGAAAACAAGGAAACCACCCCCAGGCTGGAGTAAAGGAAGGGAAAGAGTGACGTAAGGAAAAGGTGATGTAGAAGGGGGTGGATAGGGTAGGAAGGGTGTTTTTAGTTTCTCCCTGCTCTGGCAGTAATAGGTAATAAATTATATTAGTCTCCCAATGCTGAGCATGTTTTGCCAATGATAACTGGTAAAAAAAAAAAAAAAAAAAGAAAAAAAAAATCCACAGCCCAAGGTCTTAGGTGCAAACATCCTACAAACAGGAGCAAGAGGTTGGTTTCAGTCTTTGGGTGATTTGGCAAAGGATAAACCTTCATTCAAACTCAGAATAAAATCTTGGCTTTTCTTCTGGGTAATGGCGATGGTAAATAAGGAGCAGCAGCCAATTAACCTCGTGAAGCTGCTCATTAAAGGCTGAGAAAACGAAAGGATTGTAACGAGGATTGTAACAAGGATTGTAAGAGCACCAGGCAGCAAAGGGAGCACCCAGCTCCTCCCGCATTCGAATTTCAGACCCAGCTCCAGGCCCTCTGCTCCCAGCAGCAGGCAGCAGCACCCCAGGACACCAGCGCTAGGCTGGGAGCTGCCTCGGCCCTTAGCAGGATGCTGACCCATCCCGAGGGATGCTGATCCATCCCAATCCACCCCTGCTCCATCGTCCCAAGGCTGCAGCTGCACCCCAGCGCTGCCTCAGGGTTTCCATGGCAACTCGCGGTGTAATTGCTCAATATTGTTCTTTTCCATTTAACAAGAGATCCCTGCTGCTCCTTGCAATAGCTCATTATCTCTTGTGCTCCAAGAGCCCATCCCCGAAACAGCAGCGCTCTGTACGGAATAGGATCGATTTCGTAAGCCTTTGTGTTTGGGTACAGAAGGGCAGACAGAGGGTGACCTAACCCAGCTGGCTTCCTCTCAAGGCTCCTAACAAAGGACAGAGACAGCCCCCGAGAACCTGAGCCTGCTCCCGTCACCCCATGGCGCAGAGCAGCCCCTTCCCATCCCTCCAGGCCCCCTGTGCAGGATGAGGAGCGGCAGCGGGGTCCCGCAGGAAGGGCTCGCTCCCACCCTGCCCTTTGGCAGGGCCCTTCACGGCTCCCCAGGTGCTGTGCTTTCCTGCAATAACACCGCTGATGAGAACCTGGTATTTTGCCTAGAAAAAGCAATTACTTAGGTCACAGCCCAGCCGTGCAATGCTTTTATCCATCTTTTCAATGCCTTGCTCGGTCCTGTACTCACCCCGAGCAGCACTACTCTGCTGAAAGCTCTCCTGCTGAAAGGGGGGCACAAAGCATGCCAAGTGAAATGCAATGCTCAGCTGTCCCCATGGGATGAAGCTGTTCACAGGAGAATTCCAGATCCTGTCCCAGATACACAATCAAGGTAAAGGAAGCCTTTGGCACACAAAGCCAAGCTGACGTACCAAGTGGTCGAGGGGCTTCTTTTCGTACTGGTTAGGGAATTAGCTTCTGCCATGAAATAACACTCTGTGCCTGCACATGACTTACAAATAGATGTGAGCTACCAGGAAGTTGACCTAGATGAGCCATTACAGAAGAATATCTTAATAGGGTAGATGGAGATGGAGACAAAACATCCAAGAGGAGATGGCTCAGTTCAGCTGAGGAGGCTGGAATGCACGGGCATCACTCCACCACACCCGAGCACATACAGGCTGCCTTGGGAAATGCACAGGAAGGGGAGGAAAAGAAACATCCAGGCAGGGCACGGTCTTACACAACACAATCACACAGCCCGGAGTTAATTCTATTAGTGACCAAAAAAGTAAGTCAATTTGGCAGGAACTTGCAATGTGCAGACAAGAGATGAACTTCACATGCCTGATACTGAGATCAAAGCCAAGTACAAGAGAAATCTGCTCATGAAGATAATACACAAGGCACCTTGCAGTACTAGACCCTCTTTTCCTGCTAGCATCAGCTGAGAAGATGTTTCACATTTCTCTTACAACCATTTCTTTACCTCCTATTTCAGCTCTATCTGCAATGGAATTGAGACAAGAGTCAGGACCTGTGAGGAAGTTCAACAGCTTCCAGAAAGCCATTACAAACAGCAAGTTGACTCAGCAGTACAATTCACAGTATAACTCCCTTGCCTTCCACTTTACCCCTTAAGATACTACTACACATGTAAAATTGAACTAGAACACAAAAGTGACAGAAGCCAGGCGGAGTGCACACTGAGGGCCCAGGCTCTGCACTTCCACATCTGTTCTGCTCTTGATCAGCCTTACACAGAAGGTGTTTGAACCCTGGAGGTGAGGACAGGTGATGCAATGTGCTTTAGTAAAACGTTCATCTCAAGATACAGCTACAGAACAGATCAGTGAAGTCACAATAAAGCATTCGTATTCAGGAAAAGACTTAAAATGTAGCTAGCTCAGAAATAGGACAAGGCCAGAAGCCGTTTTTCACTGAAGATGCATCGTGTTCTGCATCTGTAACAGGCTACGTGGAGTGATGAACTCGATACTTGGTGGTATGCAAAATGGCAAGTATAACAAGGGCATTTAAAATAATTATCTCTGTATTGATTTCTGGCTTTTCCAGTGTCATAAAGTTAAGAACTCCTACAAAACCAGTTTTATGAAGACAGTATTTCAGAAATACTAGCTGAAAATAATTGGCCTCATTTACAAAAAAGCAAAGGGAAAGGAATAGAAAAGGCATAGTTAGGTAAGCTCAATACTGACTTTATATTTTCCATGAAAAGCATACACTGAGCATACACAACCAGTTACAGATAACTACGCTTCTTGCTGAGGCTAAGAACTTTGTGACAGAAGTAGTAAAACTGCATTATCAGTACTTACAAACTCCAAAATGACCCCAGAGAAAAAGAATCCACCTCACTGAAATTGGATGCGTTAGCTTTAACTAATAGTCCCTGGAGTTAAGAGGAAACAAAACATCTCCAAGTCAATACTGCAGATCTTTATATTCAGAGCAATGCACTTTGATCATATGTGACATGATATTATCGTAAATGACCAGTCCAAAGAGAAATATCAGAAACAATACTTGAAATTAAAAAAAGTTTATTTGAAGATCTGTAAAACAGCTCTGTAAGAGACCAACATTTCCAAGACACTACTATATAATGCATTTTCCTACTGTTAGAATATAAAAAGTCACAGTCCTTCAACTACCTAAACAAAAACATACATTTATGGACCAAACATTTTACTTCCAACACCAAGAAAGAAAATGGGTTTGAGAGTCAGACTAATAGCACCACAACTAGGTGATCACAACCCTCACGGGTCTGAGTCTGGATTTGTCATTGCTATGCCATAAAGCAGATTCGTTAGGCACATCTTAATGTCAGACCCATGAGCACAGAAGAGTTCATACAATGAAATATAACTGCATTCTTTTCACATTCCACTGATGCAAACAGTAGCAAGCCAGAAACACCAAAGTTTCCACTAAACTCCAAGCATCCATTTCAGTACAAGAAAGTTTTCAGAACTTAAAAATGCCAGTTCCATATTAAACACACAACTTTATTCACTTTATGTTTACATAGTCTGTGCAATAGAGACATGTGCAATAGAAGGGTGAAGAACAAGACGAAGTGGACAGTATTACAAGGATCCAATGATCACTGTGTTGCAGAGCAGCACACCATTATACTGCTTTCCGATGATATTCGGGAGGGGCTACTTCATAGTCACTGGCACTAAACAATGCAGAGGAGTTCTTTGCTAAGTACCTATGAAAGATATTAAAAAGATGAAATGATTTTCTCCTGAAATCTGTTTAGCATCACAAATGAATCAAAAGGCGTTTAACTGAGATCATAATGAATGATTTCAAAAGTATAAATCCACTTTATAAATCTATCCACAGTATAAATCTACTTTATAAATTCATCCACTAGAAAGTCAGCTGTCCAAAGCAATTAAGGATCTGACACCTCATGCCAAAAATCAAATCCAAACAAGCTGGTGTCAAGCAGCTCTGGCTCCAAGTGAGCACGGGGAGGTTAAGATTAACAGGATGGAACCGCTTACATTTGAGGTTCAGTCAGCTGCTGAACCTCAAAACCCCCCCCATTCACTGAAAATAAGCAGACTTTTGTAACGTGACCCAAGTTTTGTCTTGTTAAAAGGGTTTAAAAAGTACTTACTTTAAGAAGTCATGCAAATAGTTTAACAGCAAAGCCAGACTCTTCTCATCAAGCGGTGTGTAAGCAAGCATAGCTCCGATTCGTACTGTTCAAAACAAGTAGCACTTCTTGTTAGAGATGATTAAGTATTTCAGTAAGACTAAACCTATACTAGCATATATGAAAAGCCCAGGAATCTATTTTTATGTAGAACCTAACCTATAATAATTATTTTGCATTCTAAATCATTGAATAACTGACCATTAGTCTATGGAATAAAAATAAAGAATGAAGTCCCAGGTTTCAAAGTTGCCTGTCAAACTTCTGCAATACCCACTGATACTCAAGACAGGAGAATTGTAAGGATTTAATTCTCTAACCTCTCTCCAGCCTCTAGAGGAGATACTTACCAAATAGCCTCAGTAGATGTGGGGCACCATAGACTTGAGACATAGGAGCATCTGGGTGATCTGCTAAGATTTCAGCATATTGGGGCCTCTCAAACTTGTACAGTAGTTGTGTTCCCAGCATGACATTGAAGTATTCTTTAATTCCAGCCACAACTTCATTGACTGCATACTCCCTGGTAAACAGAGAAAACATTGCAGATCTTGTTCTAATGACTGGATGAACATTAAGACTGGAGTTGGCTTGGTGAGTCTGTCAAAGTTCTGGAAGTCTTTTACAAACCTTCAGATTTTTCCAGGAAAAATGTCTGGAGACCTAAAAATGTACAGCTGCAAGGAATGGTGCGTTTCAAGACCTCCTTTAAAAATTGTTTTTGAAAAAACTTGGTTTTAGTCATCTACAAAAATTAGTTTGCACAGTCGCTTCAAAACAGCAAACTTCTTAAGACGTTTACCGGCTCTTTGTTTTCAACCAAAGTTAATCCTAACTCACAACAGTTTAAAACTGTCTGATTAAAGTAATCAGACTGAACTACTGCTTAATGGAAGGGGACAGCCATCCAATATTTCAGGCAACTGACTCTTTGTAACTCTCAGTGCCATGCTCCTGCAGGCCTTCAACTTCACAACGAGTTGAAGAACAACTGTACAGGAATTTATTTTCTGTATAAGCAATCATCTCTCACTCCACCCAGCAAAAGTTTAAAGTGGCCATTACAACTAGATAAATACATCAAAACACCCTGACAAGCCAATAATATACTTCCTCTTGAATTGAAGAACAGTTTCAGACTTCAGGCTTTTGTCTGTGAAAGCAAAAAGCTTCATTTAAGAATAAACACACCCTGTTTGTTGTCACAGCTGGACTGCTGATGCATCTACAAGCAAGAATCTTCAAAGTACCACCTCAGGATGATCAGCTTTGCCCATCCGATTCTTTTAAAAGAAGTCATCATCTACCCGCCTGTCCTCCACCCCTTACCTCAACGAGAAAGCCTGCCAATACGGTAACACTTTTTGCTCATCTGCTATGTAGCCTTCTTGATAGTTTGTTCAGCTTACACACAGCAAGCAACACCTAATTTCTTCACCCAGTGTAGAAAAACTGAGCTAGAACGAAGGGGATGGAGAATGATTGACTTGGCTTCTATCAGCTTCCTTCAGGAAAAAAAAGCTTGGGGAAGGGCAGGGCATGAAGGAGAAATAACATCCAGAAAGCAGAACCAGGTCTTTGAATTACCTCCTCAGATTCCTTAACTCCTTGATCACCTTGGTCTTGAACATTAACCTGAGCACAGGGCTGGGTTTATTAGTTTAACAGCTTTACTAATTTTCCCATGAACTACAAGTGCAGCAACAACAGCAAAAGATGTAGTTATGGTTTGAAACGACTGCTACTTACTTGTTATCAGTATTTCCTCGTGATTTCTTGTAGTTTGCATAATCCTCTAAAATAGAGTCAACATTCTTCTTGGCAGGAAGATAGAAGAGCTGGGAAAGAAACAGAATTGAGCAAATGCAAGTTGCCTAAGTTGTGCAGACATTTCTATCTACGTGCTAGCCTTAGACAGACATAAGGATATTTCCAGAATTAACAGGTTAAGGTGTTAATTCTTACTGAAGGAACATCAACTGTTTTAGTTGTGCATACTGAAATACTTAACAGCAACCACAGTCATGTTTCCATTTAATGTTTCTGCTGCTCAAAAGCAACCTGAACTGCCAAAGTCAATCCAAGAGCCAAAGGTATGCAGCAAAGCACACAAATGCCAGTGCAGACCTGCCTAGCGCAGGTCACAAAAGCAATGGTGACAGCTTTGATTATTCTTTGTCTGCTTTGCTTCTTGCTTCTACAGTTCAGCAACGGGTACCACCGTGCGAAGCAAACAATGCCACTAGGCACATGCTGGGAAGTTTCACTGCCTGCACCATCTAACAATTATCACGGCTACATCACAGCCTGCAGGACTGAAGACAAATATTTGTAGCTGTGATTGACCAGTGATTATCTTCCATCTGTAACACCACACACAGATCACCTGTACTCAGATACTAGTTCAGTTACACACTGCAAGGCTAAGCAGTAAATTCACAGATTTGCTTTGTTTCTTTGAGGCACGGGCCCCAGTTCACTTACCAATTTCTTTACCAAATTCCTTTCACAAAAGCATTATAGTCTGAAGATAATCAGGTAAAAAAATCCAGTCTGCAGAACTGGAGTCAGTGTAACACATACTAATACTTAAGCACTTTTCCTGCTGGTGCAAGCATAACATTTCTATTCAGCACAAGTCAGCCTTATCTATGTAGGACAAGATTTTTGTCCATCTGGGATTTTTGCTCACTAGGAAAACAGACAGTACCTCAGAGCTGCAATAAAATTCAAAGCATGCAATTGCAGCCTATCAAATCAAAAATAAACAACTTGCAATGCTATTTTCTATGCTTCTTGCCAATTTAAGTAAACAGCTCCACACTAGTCATGACTTACTAACAAGTTTATGAAAGCGTATTATACTTTTTAAACTGGAAGACTGTCTTGTCTAGGTAAAATTACTGTATCAGGAAGCTTTATATAGATTCTACCTCGCAGAAAAGTAGAGAATCACTGCTTTAAAAGACTGTTTCTGTCGGAGCTGTAGAACTTGAGATACTTTAAGAATTGGGCAATAAGTGACAACTAAACAAGACAGGAAGGAACTGAGATAGAACGTCTACCACGCACAATGTTCCTACAGACTAGTTGTCTACCAGCTAAGCAAACTGTTCTAAGCATGTTTGACCTACTGGCATGTTTTGAGGAACACCACACTTCATTTAAAATTACTCTACTTTCAAGCTTATGCCCTGTTAAACTGAATCTATTCCAGAAATGTACATTCAGCTCTGCTGCACCATGCTCATAACCTCACAGGTGACCTTTGCTTAAAATCCAACTGGGATGAGAACTATCAAAAACACTGTCAGGCTTCTGTCAAACTCTACAGGAGATTTAGCTACCCTGCACTTGAAGAGGATATGAAATTCCAGTTTATCGTCCTTGCCTATGCACAGATTTTTTTTTTTTTTAAATTTATTATTTATTTATTTATAGAGATTACCTGCTTTTGCCTGGTGATCAAGTCCCAGTCATCTACCAGCCATGGTTTCAGCTCTTCTGGGATTTTCACCTTTACTTCAACTCTGTTCATAAATGTTTCTTCCTGGAAAAAAAAAAAAAAAAAAAAAAAGTGAAGCCACACTAATTACTTTCAGATAACTATCCAAGATAAGAGTCACCGTATCGGTTGTTTCCACAACTCAAACACATCACTGGACTACGGAATTGCCAAAGTAGACTCCAGAGGGAACAGGGAAATAACTCAGATTTTCCAAGGCCTCTTGGCAAACCTAGGGTTTTGCAAAATTATAGCATTTCACGCTGCCGTACCATAGAACAAACACTGCTGTCTGAGCAAAGCATCTCGATTTTCTGTCAAAAAGCCTACAAGGGAATCACCAACACGTACACTTTCCACTGTTGGATCAACTCGAGCCCTCTTCTTCCTAGGAGGCTGAGGAGTCTCACTGGTACTGCTCCCCTCTCCAATTCCAGGAGCTGTACAGAAAAGAGAAGTTATGCTGCTTAAGAAGTCTGGTAAGTCAGTAAGAAATGCCATTAAAAAGAAAAAAATAAAGCATTTAAAAGTAAGATTCAGACTTCAAGTCATCTTTTACTTGCTTTTTGTTTTAATATTACTTGTATTTTGAACATCACACATTTGTGACTCTGATCTGCTAAATTCATGCTTATCTGAAGATGGAGATTTCTGCATTAAGAACAAACCAGGGCATCAGTACCTGTAACGTTCTTCGGAAGAACGTTTTTGGAGCCAGCAGCTCAGCTTTGTGAATTGTGTCCCATGTCAATAAAAACCAACTCTGACTTACCAAAGTATTTCAGATTCACGCGGATACCACTTTGCTTTTAATTTGCAGGAAGTCAAAATCTTGGCAAATAGTTTCTGTACAAATCAGCAAGTTATATGTTCCTCCTGCTGGAGGGGAATGGACATCTAAAATCCAGGAGGAACACCATAAGGTGATACTGTAAGCAAACTTGGGGGGGGGGGGGGGCGATTTAAGATCTTATTCCAGCTAAGAATTTTCACTTTTTCACTAGGGATATCCACTTCCACAAAAAAAAATAAAGATATACTTACTTTTCTGTTTGTTCTTTTTTGTTTTCCTGCAAGAAGAACACAAATTATTGCAAATATAAAGACAAGTATTTAAAGAATTGAAAGCCAGAAAAATTGTCCAGTAAGTTCAGAACCATGATCAAATACTTAGCCTATCGAGTATTTAAGTAGCAGCAAAAGAAAGGAAAAAAAGTTAAGTATGATTTATCACTACAGTTATGGTGCTTTAAGATTTTTCCAGGACAAATGGTAGTATTCACATTTTGGGGATTCATTAAACTTAAACCTACAAAAGTCCAGAAGACAGGCCAAGAATAAGTATTTTAGAACAGACCTGACCAACATTTATCAAGTAACATCTACAGATGCTTCGTATTTTCCAAATACTTATAGATGTTCTACTTCAGCATTTCAGGCATCACTTAAAGACAAAATACAAGACAAGGAAACAGAGGTGATGGAAATTATGAGTTGCAGCTAGCTGACTTTCCAGAAAAAGTATTGAAAAAAACAATTTTACCATTACAGCAGCATAAGAAAGTTTGAATATCACTATCAGAATTAGTTATATGCATGAAGTTGCATGATGATGCAATCATAGCAGTCCGAAGTTTAAGGGAGATCGTGATTATATTTACTGGAAACATTTGGAACAATACTGAAGTGTTGTTCCTAACATTTATCATCTTCCAGATGCTGCTCTCTTAACACTTCAACACTTAGACTTGCCTAAATTCTCTCTCCTTAGCCCTTACTTTTATTCCAACAGTTATGCTGAGAAGCTAACTTCCAAGAATTTTAAAAACACTATGTGCAAATATTCAAATATGTCAAGATACGTTAATGACAAAAAAATAAACTGTTACATTATTAAAACTAAAATTAAACTTTGTACGTTTACTAACCTTTTCTAGAAAATTTGAATTAAGAGCCTATTAGCCAGGTTTCCATTTGCTCACTGTTGCTAGGAATCCAGTTAAACCCCTCTCTCAAGAAAACAGAAATCAGTGGCCTAGATTCCAGATTGTGAGGATAAAACTCTTTACCAGTACAAGATTATTTCTTTGTTAATTCATCACAACGTCAAAAGACATTTGTATTCAGTCTCTGAACCGGGATTATCTCAGTCAGGAAGTAGTCAGTCTCAGAAAGGTCTGAAGACAGGAAAAGCAACACTTTTTTCAAGCTTCAAGTCACAAGCAATCATTAGGCTTAAAAAGAACAGTGGGCAGAGTAAACATCCCCTCTCCAGGAAGAGGTAACAACTGCCAAGTGAAGTCACCGATAATGGACTTGTGTATTGAAGAGAATGCCTTTCCTTCCAAACCTAGAGTAAACAAGTAGAAACAGGGAGTTCTTTTGAGAATTAATGTCACAAGATAAAAATAAAATCAGAGCCATCAGTCTAGAAGCAGAGTGTTAGAAAACTGGAGCAGACAGACAATCCAAAGTACTTCAAGAACTACTGCAATTAAGAGAGAAGACCACACCTGTGTTGTTGATGCACAACGTCTAGCATAAACCCATTCAGGGCAGTTGCTTGTGCTCTCCAGCCTCATTCCTTACTTCCAGATTCCTTACATTTTAAGTTATTACATCTCTGCTTCAAGCCAAAGCAGCCATCTGTTTGCAAAGTCTAAGACAAACCTGATTTAGGGAACAAAGATCTCAGGGTAGAGACAAAGCATTGCCACTTGGCAGATTTTTGATGCCTGTACACAGAGTGGCTCTTCGGTAGGTTACGACAGCTGTGCAAGATGAACTGCTTCTGCTGCGTAGAGTAATGTAAACATACAGTGCACTCAATAGCCAGGAGAAAGATGCAGCATTCGTATCAGAGCTTGTAGACAGCCTTATTGAGAGAAGCTGGAGCCCGCGATAAGCAGCACATCTGTAGGCAGGCTCATTAGAGACATACAGTTGAGGAACATCACACATGTTCCTGTCCTGGGTCTGGCAGGTAACTTCCTGCAAAGGAATTCAAGTCCCAAGTGACACAAAGAGATGAAACATCCAGGAAAGGCTGAAACACATCCTTCTGTGCCATTTTACACCTACGTGTAACAGCAAGCCTCGGAACACAGAGCAGCATTAAGTGTCTTTCAGGGTCATGCCTAGAGAATTGTCAGGAGAAAACGAGATTAGCTTAGTAAAGAATTCAACACAAACATCGTCACGAGGAAAAACAAGACTTGGGAAGGTTTGCTTACTCTACAACAGTTACGAGTCCACAACCATCTAGGTCAAATACCTGCTACTGCCCACAGAACTCTTACTTTCCCTAAACTCGAGCCTTTTAACAAGACTTAGAAATCTTTTGGAACCTCCCTACAGCAGCTGGTTAGGATGCAAGCAGCAGAACGAAGGCGAGTTACCACCTGGGGCTCTGGGATTTGAGGTTAAGACTCTTGTAAATGCCAGAAGAGGGAGATCAGCAAGGTGCCAGGTTACTGATAATACGACAGCACAGATGCAACTAAGCTGTCCAAAATCTTGAAGTCTCTCCTAACACAAGGTGTCTAGTAACAAAAGCTTACATGAAAATACTCAAGTATGAAAAGCAAAGATGTTGAAGTCGTTGTCAGCCCTCTACTGCTCTCGCAGCTTGGTTACTAAATCAGCTGCAAGGAGCAGCATTCCCATCAGAATTCAGTTACAGCCTCCAACGCTATTAGCAAAGGATAAATACTGAAGTCAGAACCAAACACATCTCCTGCATGGTCAGGTGACCTGATCTTACACGGCACACCAAAGTAGAAGAGGTAACAAGAGCAGGAACAGTCGGTAGTGCAGAACTGCTCAATACCAGGAGTAACCAGTGGGTGGGAAGAGTGTTTATTGTAGAGATACCATTAAAGGGTGAAGATGGACCAATTAATCCTTCCTCAAGATGGAAGTAAGACCAAAAACCCAATCAGAAAGCATTAAAAAAGACAGGAGTCGTCATCCTCCTTCCCCTCCTCAGCACAGTACCGAATTAAAATGAGGAACACGCTGCCACAGGATGCTGTGGAGGCCAGAGGCTCAAATGGTGCAGAAGTTAGGTAAAACAGTCCTACAAACGCCTATTAAACCCATCACATGGATATAGCCTCCAACTCAGAAGTCCCTTGCTGACAGGCTGCTAGGAGCAGAGGGTATTTTTGGCAGAAAAGCACCGCAGACTTGACTCACTTGAGGACTGTCCCCAGGTACGTGCTGTCAGTGACCACCAGACAGCACAGCGGGTCAGGAAAGTCTCCAGCTGGAGCCACAATGGCCCTTCCAGGGTTGTTACAGCCTCAGGCAGCTGGCACGCAGGCAGTATTCGTATGCTGCCTGACATTTAGAGGACTGAGTAGCTCGTGTGAGAGCTACGAGCTACGCCAAAGATGGTAGGGGATGCCCCAGAGGACACGCAGCAGGAGCACATGCTTTGGAGCAACGTGTTCAGATTAAGAACAGGCCTTCTGTTAGAAAAAGTAACAATAATTCACGTTTAAGTTGAGATACTGCTTTGAGAGCATCTCTGGTGACACTGCTTGCAAATACATCAAAAAAAAATACGTCTTCTCAAACCTGTTCCTCAGTGCCATACCTTCACTCTAACCCTCTAGGTTGCCCTTCTTCCTCTCCGAGCACAGGCTGACTCAGCTTACTGGTTTTAACATAATAATCACATTAAGCCCATCAAAGGTAGCATCAACTCTTAGAAACTGGAATTCAGCAGTACCATAGATAAGACAGTCTAGGAAAGCCAGTACCTGTAGGGTTGGATTTCACTTTCGGTAACCCACTGTAAACACACAAGTGTTTTCTATCAGAGTTTTTCTAGTTACCATATGATGATTAATTTCAAAAGAACTGCGAACAATTTGCATTTCATGCATATTTCTATTTGATTAAATACCGCTTAGACATAGCTTTAAAGAACCTTTTGAACTAGTTGCTGCAGTTTACAGAACAGTTACTCTGAACAGACTCAAGCCATGACAAAAATACAGATTACAGAGCAAGATCAATCCTCACATTTGTAGCACCATCTACCACAGCAGCCGAGCTCTCAGACTCGCAGAGCACAGTGCAGTTTATTACTGATTTCCATGGAAAGAGAACTCCAGGCTACAGTAAACATGCAGGCCAACTGTAATCTTCTAGAACAATCCAGTTTCGAAACCCTGAAGTCAGTTGTCTTCCACTTTTTGAACAGCGGGCACCAAATGCATTTAGCTGCCCAGAACATCCCCTTCTCCCAGCTGAAAACTTACACATTTCAGAGAAACTAAGTTCTGTTAGTCCACGCCAGCTTTAAAAAAACACAATATTCTGCAGCACTTTGAATTGTTAACTGAATTGCTACCAGAGCTTACATCATTACAACTGACGACTTTAAGAGTCGCTAAAGGAAATCTATGAAAGCAAGGAGGTTTGGATTTCAGGATGAAAATCCTGGTTTGACAATCCATCCTTAACTCACCGCGTCGATATTGTAGGGGTCTCCAAACAGCAAACAGTATGCGCTCCATCTCGTCTGAAAAATCTAGGCACAATGGGGGTTGAGTTAAGGAAAGAATGTCAGACCTAGTGCTCAGCCTTTAAGAGAATCTATTTAAGATTCAAAAATTTACCTTTTTAGCGGTGTTTTACAATCTTATTGAACATTCCTGGAGGATAGTTTTTTCTTAGACTTATTTCCTTTGCATTCTCGTTTGGCTATCTGAGGAATAAGTTTTTACAGGTAAGTTTGAACAGCTCCCTCTGTTCAATCCTCCAAGAATGCTACAAAAGGTAAATTTTGAGGCCTAAATAGGTTGACAGCGTTACCCTTTTAGAATAGTTGACCAGTTTCTCCCCCTCCCCACCAACGGTACGTTATGTACCTGCAGCGACCTCAGATTTATAACAACAGAACAATCCCGAAGTGTGAGCTGTATTCCCAGATTTGTCACAAGCCACCTTGACTTCAGGTGTAAGCAGGATGTGAGCAGCAGCAGTTGAGGCAATAACGTGCAGTATCGCAACCCTGCATCACTGCTAAGTTCAGTCACAGCATTTCCTCCCCTCAGCCTCCAGGTAGGGAAGAAGATAGGGAGACTTTGTTGGAAGAACCAGAGGTCTAATTGAGAAGGATGCTGGTAATGGCTAGAGACTAGGAGCAAGATCAGTGCAACAAGCATATGGGACCCTGTGATAGAACCTTTCACATCGCAAGACTGCTGTTTTAATGACAGGTTTTCCTCCTTCCCCTCTACTACTCTCATCTTCCACCTTCAAGGAATTAAGCTTTCCAATCACCATGAGAATTAGTTTCCTGTATGTTTTGCTACACCAGAAACAATCGCTGATGCTTAGTATTGTGATGACAGCAAAAAGCAAAACTTTACCCAACTGGTTTTAACCAAGAGTAAAGACAGACCCAGTAACATGCTTTTGAGCATTGAATTTAAACAGAAGCTTAAGATGAAGTCCTTTTTGCTGCATCACCTTGGATGCAAGGTGATTACATGTGGGGGAGAGGATTAAGCTGACTTTGAGTTCTACTGCTTTTCAAGTGGAGGTTTAACATTTAGCATTTTCTCAGCCCCAGAGAGCAAGTCACCACCCCACTGCAATCAGCCTGAACTCCCAAAACGCCTGAAGCTGACAGTACGGGGAACCTACTCCTGAATTTACTCTTAGGAAGTTCTCTGTAATGCAATTTGTAGTCATGAAAATATTTACAATTGAGTCATCACCACCTATGTCAAAATTATACATTAAATTAATTCTACTCCTACTGAATAAAACACAAGCAGACTCAAGTGCAACAACCCCTCGAGCAGTCCCATTAGTAATTACCACAATTTAGATATTTTAATTAGTTTTTAATGACTTGCATTAGGAACTGTCTGAGCAGGCTTTTTTCCCCCACCTCCTCCAAATAAAGACAGACTGACTACGTCCCTGTCAGAAGCCCATCCCAAGCTGAGAAAGCACACAAAACCGGTGTGCTTAAGGCACTTCAGAATCTGTAGCAACAGACCGAAGGAGTACACACACAGCATTATGACCAAATCCATCTAACTCCCCATTTCGAAGACCAAAAGACAATTTACAGCCTTGGATAGGCTTTGGCCAGCTGCAAAGTGAAATCTGCATTCAGGATCTAGAGCGAAAAAAGCCTTTATCCACTGCCACTGCACTTCTCAAGCCAACGATACTTATTTTGTAACGCAAAGTTACCCATAAGTGAGGCATGAAATGCGAGGCTGCTGCCAAATGCTCTTAGCTGCTGAAATGACATCCCTTCCTTCCTCGTGAAGACTAGAATAATAAAAGGAGTCAGCAGTTCAAAAGATCTAGGATATCACATTAGAAATGAGTATATTCGTGATTAAAAAACTGAAGTACTACCCCAAACAGAAGAGTTTCATGACACATGAGCAAAGCAAAAGAGCTATGAGAATCTAAGCATAAGGCCACACAAGCCTATTCTGAAAAATAAAAAGGATGAAATGGAAGAAATCTGACAATTACAATCTGATTTTTTTTTTCTAATAAACATCTGAGCTTGCTTCTGGTCTCTTAAGATGCAAAACCATTTTAATAGCATGTGTTTAGATTTGGAAAAGACAGCAAAACACCAAAGGCTTCCTAGAAACGGTTTTAACAACTGTACAGTAAGAAGGCAAGGTATTTTAAGGATTTTTTTCCCCCCACATAAGTGCTTGCGCAGCCCGGAAGAGCTGCAAAGTTCTGTACAGAAACCAATTTCACTAAGACACACAAGTCTTATGAGGACGTCACAATTGAGTGTCAGGCAACTAACTTGAGAGGAACAGTATTCCAGAGAACTATGAAGTGTTAATGTTTAGCCTACTCAGTACCTGGATCCAAGATTAAACATCATTCAGTCTTGGAAGACAGTTTTAATAAAGTAATTCAACAAAAGCCTTTCAGATACCTCCACAGTAAAATGCCTGCATGGGTTGTGTCAGGAGTAAAAGAATGGTTCTTTAGGCTAAACTATAAGAAGAAAACTATTTAGAGATCAATAGTAGAACTTACAAGCAAAAGTTTGAGTTTTTTGTTTTTTAAATAAAAAGCTTCTTACACTTCAACATTTTTCTGCTGCAGACCAGATGTCTTCTTGCCCGGAGCAGCACCTCTCATCTTCCCCTCTGCATATTGTTCCCTTTAAAAAGAATACATTTTGCAGTAAGACTAACAGGAAAAGAACCTTGTTTTCCCCTCAAAAGATAATAGGTTATACAGAGTATTCACAAAACTTCTAGTAAGTGATTTCAAGTCTTATTTGGGATAAGGAGGAACAAATTCAACTCAATAGCAAGAAAAGGACTTTAAAGGTTGGGCTAGGTGATCTTAGAAGTCTTTTCTGGCGTAAATGATTCTACGATTTAGGCTTCATATAACAAACTTCAGAGTATAAACTTCCATTTACACCATCCTCTTTACTCAATCACCTAGAAGCAACACACTAACTGCTTCTGAAAAATAGCACATTCTAGACAAAAGCACTTTTGTTACACAAAAAAAGAATCAAAAGACTAGCACTCATAAAAATCAAAGTATTTGTATGCATCTTGAAGCTGCCTGAGAAGATAACAGAATGGTTTAGGTTGGAAGGGACCTCTGGAGTTCATCTGGTCCAACCTCTCTCTCAGTCAGGGCCACCTAGAAAAGGTTGCCTAGGAACACGTCCAGGCAGCTTTTAAATATCCCCTAGGATGGATATCCTCAGCAGTTAACAATGTATTTTTAGGGATACTGCATAAGGATCGTTTTTGGTCACCTAACTTCTGTGTTACAGAATGTACTTGCAGTTCATCAGGTTGCCTCTCCATTTCATCAACCTACTCTTCATTGAAACCCGAAGTAAGTTTTAAAACTAAGCAGCAGCTCACTCTTAAATTTCTGGAGCACTGAGATCAGAATACCTCTGTAGGCCAAAGCACCGCAAAGAACAGAGACATCCTTCTTGAAGGCATTTGTTGTAGTTTTCTTTTTTCGTTTGTTTTGAACTTACTGCCCTCCTTTGACATATAGCTGTTGGACTGAAGCCCTATAGATAAAAATTATTCTGCTGACAGTGACTAACAAAAATACTTACTGATTGGCCTTTTGAAGTTCCTTTTGTTTCTGCAAATTGGTATCCACGTATTTGAGCACTCTGCTTTCTGGAACCCATTCATCCCAGCTGGAAAAAAAATAAAAATCAAACAATTGTTCAAAAACACCACAGAACTGCATTCTACATAAAATAGGATCAATCAAAAGCTTTGCAGAATTTGAGACTGAACTTTGCTTTTGTTACAAGTCACGGACTGGCACAACTGAGTGTAAGTTACTAAACGCATTCCCCACTGCCTGAAGCTGTAACAGTTTCTCTAGGGAACTGTAACCCTCAGTCATTTCTGAAAGTTTCCCAGATTTGAAGGATAGGCAATTTGGGAGGGAGGGGACTGTCTTAATATAGAAGAATCTCAGGAGAAAAAAAAAATCTACACTTACTAAATCACGGGGCATCTGTAGCCATAACTATATTATGAAGCGAGTTTCCTTTATCTATTCCAACATTTTATAGGTTAACAAATTCAGCAATAAGATCTTACTGTAAGAAGAAGAGCTCTGATTTCTGTCTGTGAAGGAAACCAAGATGGCATGAATATTTGAAGAATCTGAAGTGAACGATGTAAGAGAACAGGTGTTGGGGAAATTGCCATTATGAGCAAGAATTCCACTTTGACAAAGAGTGGATAATCCAAGCAATCTGACAAATTATTTCAAATAAAAGCACATTAAAAGTGGCCAAGTTATTCTGAAACATGCAAGTTAAAGCTCTTTACATGAGTTCTGTGTCATTTTCACTACATGGCAATAGCTACCACCCTTGGAACACCAAAGTGACAAAAACCAATGCCACTGCAGGAATATAAAGTTTCCAGGATTCAGACAAGCCAAGCTTTGCATCCAAATGCTAGAGAAACAGACACGCAGCTGTACGTATCCTAAGGTTCCATTTTTAGGATAGTGCTTTGGTCAGATAGGTAAGCTCCTTGTCTTATTCCTGTCTGTACAGCTTCCACAGAAGTGCTATATAACTGCAGTACACGTTATGCTGTATGATGAAAAAACTTCCTATCTTGTTGATATGTGCAGAAAAAAAATAAGCCGAGCTATTAACAAGTAACAAAGGACCGTAATTACAGAAACCAAAGTTAAAAAAAATCACATTGTCCCAGTTGTATAGATATTGCAGCAAAGCCACTTTTAATGTAGCTAACTGGAAGCTTGAAGGCAAAAAAAAAATATATATATATATAAAAAAACCTCAAAAATCAGAAGGCCTTCTGGAGTCTGAATAGCTAGAGCTTCTGCTCACTAAAACCCTCCTTTTCTTAAATTCAAAACTGAGTGAAAGAACTCAAATTAAACAAAAACTACACAAATGCAATAATCTCATGACAAAATTAATCCTCAGTGAGCTGCGCATTGTATCACGAAGACATCTTTATTCTTTAGAAGCATCTTACCAAGAATTCTATTATTTGTGCAGAAGGGAAAAGTATCTCTAACAGCAACTTTGCATGAAAGGCCAGAACCAAAACACAGGTTAAAACTGCTCCTGTGAAACACTAAAACAGACAGCTCTTCCCATTCTGAAAGCAGCCTTCACAAAGGCATGTTTTTCCAAATCTTTGCTGCCAGAAGCAATTTAAGAGTGAAAAACACAGCGAGTAGAGCACTTTGATCCACTGCACCAGGGATTACCTCTCATACCGGCACGCAATAAGAAAGTTTTTACACTGAATATTTCTGCCAGGGAGGAATTACAATAACTGCTGTCAAACTTGAACAGAGCACTACAAAGCCTTCCCATTCATTAGTCTGCTGACACCCTAAGCTAGTTTGTCTAGATAACCAAGGCCTGCAGGAAACAGCTAGTTAGGCAATGTTTTCTTTGTGTTGCTATAAATCCTTGACTCAGCTATACAAAAATGGGTCAAATTTATAGAACCTTCTAAAGACACAGAGGGAAGAGCTTGTCCATCAAGACAGTATTCAAACCGATGAAAAGAGACAATGAAGGTCTGCTTTATGGAAATACTTACTTTTTATTCCAGCCACTGTAATGGATAAAGTATTTCACTTGCTTGTCCTTTATGGCAACCTTTACACACTGGAACAGAGAAAAAAGTTTGGTCAGTACCACTGAGAACAAGAAGATCTCTGAACGAGTTTTGCTTTGTAAGCTTCCAGACTCTAAGCATGCAGAGATTTCATGCAAGCAATTGAAATACCTGGCAGCAAATTCACAGCATAAAGGAAGTTCTCTAACACAAGTTACTGCCTATTTAGACTGGGAAGGGCTAGGCAAACAAAGAACTCTGCTCAGCTACATAAAGGGCCACTTTCATTGACAAGAAGGATTGGAAACCCCTGAGGGTGACCCAAAGAGTAAACAAGCAGTCACTTAACTACCCCAAGGTTAGCCAAAAGCCATTCACTAAAGAGCTTGCTCACATGCAGGCCCCTACCTCACAGACAGGTAAGCTGGCTGAAGTAGAGGAGTCTTCAAAAGTACAAAATAGATAATATGGATCTCTGCAGTCACAGAGAGCACATTATATTCAGTAGAAAGGGTTGCAGTAAAGGCTTTTTCTAGATTAAGAATGTATAAACGATGTAAATAAAAACAGGTACTCCTGTTAAAGACTGGCCTCTAAAGACAACACCTCTCAGAAGCATCCCTCCCTGAAATTCTTCTGTCTGAAAGTTCAGCACAGCCCTACCGGCAGCCTGCAGGACATTGCCACAGCTCAGCCAGAGGAAGACAACGAGATGAGCCGGGACAAGCACGCACACGGCTCATAACTGAACCTTCTCCTGCACCCTGACAGCTAGGAGCTGAAGCTACCACATCTGTGTAAAAGGAGAACATGGCCAGAGACATGCCTCTTCCTGCAAAAACACAACCCAGACGACAGACTACATAACCCTGTCTAGTCTCATCTTGGTGCCCGCCCATGTTCCCAAATTCCTGGCTACACCAAAATAAATCCGTCAGCTTAGTCTCGGATAAGGCACTTCTTCCAGAAAGGATGAGCCCTGCCCTGGAGATGCTGGGCTACAGATGCTGCTGTACCACTTCACAACATTCTCAAGTTGCTTCACTGTTGGAACACGAAAGCACACCCTCTTTGGCTCTAACTTCTAATCCCTTTTCTCTTGCCATGCTGATTGAGTCACCTTTAAGTACTTCGGAGAATCCAGTCTTCTGCCATACAGCATTTGCTCAGGATCACTGCCATAACTCCTCCCCGTACCTTCTCCAGTTTAAAGCAGCATTAATACTTAGGTGTCAACACAGAGCAGAACATCTTATTTTACTGCTGAACTCAACGCCATCATGCATGGAACAAACTCAGCGTCACCCAGACCTGCAACTAGGAGGAAGGATACTAGGATATCTACCTAATATCCTTAATTTTAGCTCCTGGCCTTAAACCCATCGATGTAAGGCATAGCGAGTAAATTAATACCATTCTTTACTTTCCTGAGCAGCAGTGAGAAGCGCCTGCAGCAGCGAGCAGCCACACGTACCTTTGCTTCATAAAGGAGAGGTCCATGAAAACAAAGCACTCTCTCACCTGAAAGAAAGTTGCAGATAAACATCTTAAAATAATCCTCATATATCATTTCTGCAAAATACACGTTATCAAGTGCAGCACAGAACGAATCCCAGGTCAACCAAGCAAGGAACTTGAAGGCAGAATCTGATCTGAGAAGCAGGCTGGTGTCTGGAACATCGATTTACTGTCGTACAGGAGGATCAAAGCTGATTACTTGGGCCATGAAGGAAAAGACAGACTCCCGAGGACTTCCCCAAAGAACACTCATGCCAGGACAGCTGCACACAAGTCATATCTGAGCCTACCCACAGCTCTGCAGAAGGGCTGGTTAACTTCAGCAAACGACTGGCCCCAAGCCCTGTGCTCCTGCCTGCGGTTCTGGCCACCCCCAGCCTGCTGGGGGTACCCCCATTTTGGGGAATGTACCCCCATTTTTGTACATTCAGTACTTTGCCATAAGTCAGAACTTCTTTATAATCACAGCTAACAACCACAGACTGCAGTCCCCGCATCCTTCGCACAGTCCACGAGCACTGCTGGAAGCCACACCTCTCCTGCAATCCTTATGCAAGATCTTTCTAGGCAAGATGTCCACATTTACTACGAGCAAGGACACGAACCTCGGTGTTGCAGAAGGGTTACCATGAGCACAGAGGAACGCCAACAGGCTCTTCCTCCTCCTCCGCTTACTGCAGACAGGCACAAGGCTTCTCCTGCACACCTACAGACCGCTCCTCTCCTGCGCTGCAGAGACACCCACACCTATTCATTATCCCAGAGACGGGGTTTGGAAGAGAACAGTTCTTCAGCTAAAATAGCTGGCAGAAGCTAGCTGAAGATGCTCTGTAACACTCGGGAACGCCACGCTACACAGAACATCCCTGCTGCACCAACGGCTTGCACCCAGACAAGAGCGGGCAGCTCTCCCGGCCCCGCTGGCGACACCTTCACGTGAGAAGAGCTTGGGGAAGGCAGAGCTCAACAGCCCACTCCTTCAACTGTTTGACATGCAGAGCATTTATAGAAGCAAGAAATTCCACTTTCACATCAAAGGGAAGGCTTGTGTCATGGCCAGGACATACAGGCTGGTAACCAGCATCTTGAGAACAGACCAAAACCAACGAAATCCCATCAGCACCACCAGGAAGACAAATCTGCTTTAAGCCTCTCCGAAGTTGAACTTGACATCTGAGGAAGACTCCCAAGACATTTCCCATTCGCTTTTAAAGAAAGTCAGCAACAAGATTAACACCCGAGATACCAGCAGCCACTAACTCCCACAGGACCAGGCGCCGATCTCCGTTCCGATGCCTACACCAACACACAGCCCTTCTGTTTCACAGGGTACTCACACTTCCCGTCTGACATTCAGGTTTTCCCAGCTTTCATGCATTTTCACAACAAATGCAGGCTCCTCCTCGCCCATTGCTTTGTGAAGAGTGCCCGTACAGACAGCTTCTAAGCACACCTATCATTTCTCTTGAGAAATCTACAATTAAAATAATTTCACTTGTCATGCTGTGAATGCCCACAATAAAGCACTTGAGCCTTAGGCCTGCAGGCAGCTTTATTCATGGGACATTTCTCCATTTTGGTGCTAATGGTGAGATTACAAACACCTATATTTAGGGAAGAAAGTCCAAATTTGAACACCTGTTATAAATTTAAGCCACATGTATCCCTACAGCTATGAACCATTTCTGTCTGGAATTCTACCCAACCTTTAGCTTCTGCAGCCCATTCCATTTCACCTGAACTCAGTTATTACATCGTGGATCGCACGTTAAAATCCCGTGTGCTCCTGCAGGTTAACACACTGGTGTCAGCACGTGGCATGGGGTGCCAACACACGACTGACCACGTTCTGCCCCCAGCTGCCCCGATGCACACCCGAGCACTGCACTGAGGGGCACTGAGCATCCAGACTCCAGCTTCTTCTGCCAGCTGCATTTTTAGAGACACAGCCATGGTGAGGGACGGGGAAATAAGTTTTCATTTACCTGCATCAGTACCAACCACAGCCACTACCTAAAACTCAAGATGCATGCAAAGTAAGCCCTGCGGGAAGCAAAATCCAATCCGTTATTGTCCTAAAGCACCGAGTGCATTGATGTTAGCGTGGATCCTGTGATCCCACCCCAAATGCTGCAGGGCCCCAGCACGGCACCCATCGCCCTCCTGCGCGAGGGTCCCCCCTGGGAGCTCCCCATTAAGCAGGGCGAGTGATGGGCACCTTTTGAGCTCGAGAAAATAAAACTCCTGACGTGGCCAGAAGATTTCAACATTTTTAATGTATGTTAAAAATTAACACGTTAAAAATTAACCTGCATGAAAATTAAGCGCGCTGTGTGTGACAGGGAGGGGAGAAGGGCAGCCTCAGGCCTGACGGGCAGGATAGGCCGAGAAGAGGAAGAGAGGAGGCCCGGGGGACCCCCAGCCCTTCCAGAACAATCTCCCCGCCTCAGGGGCCGGGGCCGGGCCCTCCCCTCACGCTCCCGGGGCCCGGTGCTGACAGACGCGGCCCGGACCCAGCGCCCCCCCGAGGGCGAGCAGGCCCCGGGGGCCCAGCCGCGGGTACCGGAGCCCCCCCGCCCGCTCCCTTTGTCCCTTCCTTTCCCTCCCCAGGCCCCGAGGCACCCCCCAGCCCCCCGCTCACCCTCCTGGAACTTGGGCTTGGGGTCCTGCTTGGGCGCCATTGAGGAGCGCCTCCCGCGCCGCCCGCCCCCTCCCCCGGCGGCCTCACCGCCGCCGCCGCCGCATCACGCGCGGCCGGCCCCAGCCCCCGCCGCACCGCGCATGCGCCGCGCGGCCACGCCGCAAAGCACGCTGGGGGTTGTAGTTCGCTCCGTCAGGAGCCGGACACCCCCCCCACACTCCATTATGCCCCCCCCTCTTTCTCCGCGCCCCGGGCGCTGTCCGTGCGGCTGCGGGGGGGCTGGGGAGCGGCGCTGCTGATGCGGAGCTACACGAAAAAAAAAATTAAAAAAGCAGAGAAAGGCAAAAAAGAATCACACGCCCAACGTGGGGCTCGAACCCACGACCCTGGGATTAAGAGTCCCATGCTCTACCGACTGAGCTAGCCGGGCGCTGAGGCCAATGGTTGCCTCCGCGGTACTCGGCAGCGCCGCCCCCGCTGCGGCCTCCCCGGCCCAGAGTGGGGCCCTCAGGGGGCGGCCGCCCCCCGCCACAGCTCCGGGGCCCGCGGGGCCCGAGCCGCGGGGCAGGCGCCCACCCTCGGGGGCTGGGGCCGGAGCTGCCCGCAGCAGCTGCCCCGCTGCCTCCTGCCCTCGCTTCTGCGAGCGTAAAGCTGTGCGTGTGGGCAAACCCCTCGTACTCGAGCAGCCACGCTCTGTTTGTGCACGCAGCCGAATTGTGTGTTTTTTCTGTCAAAATGCTTCCTGTGATTATTCGGCCGTATCTCTGTTGTCATATTTTCATGTTATCACTTCAAAAAATAAAAAAATAAAAAGGAAAATGCTAGCCAGGCAGACAGAAGTGGAGCAGCACTAGACGTAAACGTCTGGGAAAGCCACGCGTGGCCTGACAGCACCAGACAGTCTTCAAACCCTCATGCTGGCTTTTTTTCTGAAGAGATAAGGAAATAAATATTTTGCAATCCCACATACACTTCCTGTACAGACTGCGCTCGATGCAGTGTGCGGTTGGGAGGGCAGCAGAGCCACATATCCATCCCAGCACAGGAATGTCAGTGCTGTGGGTCACTGCCCCTCTCTGGAGATATTTAGCAAGGAGGAGGCAGAAGTGGCCAGATTCTGCTTCCCTTTGGCAAAACCACCGTGAATGCAGTAGCACGGCACTCACTGGACACTCAGCGGCCTTGCTGGAAGTTGCCCAGAGCCATTCAAGTGCAATTGGTTTTTAAACGGCAGGGTGCCTTCAAAATTAACCTCATTCTTCTCTATTGCGTATAGAAGACACAAAATGCCTGATTTGGATGAGTCAGACATGAAAATAATGGCACATCGAGTGCGCTGCACATTATGTATGCAGACCCAAACTGTCAAACACTCTGACCTGGGCTTCATCCTATATCAAATACATTTTATCATGTCTTATAGCTAAATTACGCTTACAAATACAGACTTCTGAGCATGAACTGCTCCGTGTAAAAAATGTCAGAGAGCTCCCCACAACCAAACCTGGAACACCCTATCCTTATAAACCTCACCCACAAATAATCTTTCCAAATGTATGAACCAGAGACTAAACACTCAGTTTGGCTATTCCTTAAACATTTTAGCCTTCCGGCTTAAATAGATAGAGCTAGGTAGCGAGATTTGTGTGATCCTGACGTGCAGAGAGAACAAGCAGGGAAAGCAATACAAATAATATGCTAAGCAATACAAATAATATGCTCAGTTAGTAACAGTCACATATTTCATGAGGAAGGGGCTATACTTGCCTGCAGTCTTCATGCCCTGCCAAGGAGTTACTTAAAGAGAAAAAAAAGAAAAAGATGTAAAAAGGGAAAGCCCCCAACCTTGTAGTGTCGGTATCAGTAGAAGGGGAGATGGCAGCCCAAATAAAGCCTCAAAGAGGCGTCGTTTTTCGGTGACATTTGTGCAGTGGGACGGGGGAGTCTCGTGGAGGAGACTGCAGGGAGGGTGCGGAGCGCCCCTGGGTGCTGCGGGCCCCTGGGTGCTGCGGGCACCCCCTCGCAGCGGCCGCCGGGGGGCAGCCCCGGGCCGTGGCGGCCGCCGGGGGGCAGCGGCGGGGCCGGGACAGCGGCGGGGCGGCCCCGCGGGCCGGGACACGATCGTTGCCCGGCCCGGCCCGGCCCGGGGCTGCCCCCCCCCCCAAGTGTTTTTCGGAGCCGAGCTCCGCCCGTCGCGGCCCCGCCGCCGGGCGCCGAGCCGCCGGTGCCGCCGCCCGCACCCATGCCGAGCCCCGGGGGGCTCCTGCTGCTCGCCGCCGCGCTGGCCGCGGGCACCCGGCAGGGAGGCAGCGCCGGGCAGCCAGGTCGGGGTGCTGGGGGGTGCTGGGGGGGGGTACTGGGGGTGCTGGGGGTGCTGGGGGTGCTGGGGATGCCCGTCGGGATGTGCACGGGGACGCTCTGGGGATGCCCGGGGGTGCGGAGCCGCGGCTGCCCCCGTGCTGCCGGTGCGGGTCCCGCCGGTCCCGGGCTGCCCCCGGCTCCCCCCGGGATCCCCCCCGGGGTCTCCGGTCCCGGAGCGCCGCGGCCGGCAGCGGTGGGGGCACTGGGGGGCTCCGGGCACGGGGAGGTGTCCTGCTGCCAGGCATCTGCTGTGGGGCTCCAGCCTCTCTTTCAAAAGTGGGAGCTCTTTTTCTTTTTTTTTTCTTTTCTTTTCTTTTCTTTTCTTTTCTTTTCTTTTCTTTTCTTTTCTTTTCTTTTCTTTTCTTTTCTTTTCTTTTCTTTTCTTTTCTTTTCTTTTCTTTTCTTTTCTTTTCTTTCTTCTCTTCTCTTCTCTTCTCTTCTCTTCTCTTCTCTTCTCTTCTCTTCTCTTCTCTTCTCTTCTCTCGTTTTTCCTTTCCTTTCCTTTCCTTTCCTTTCCTTTCCTTTCCTTTCCTTTCCTTTCCTTTCCTTTCCTTTCCTTTCCTTTCCTTTCCTTTCCTTTCCTTTCCTTTCCTTTCCTTTCCTTTCCTTTCCTTTCCTTTCCTTTCCTTTCCTTTCTTTTTCTTCTTTCTCTCTCTCTTTGTTTCTTTTTTTTTTTTTTTCCCTGTAGTTGTTAAACAGCAGGACTGTGTGAGGTGGAGATGCATTGCCGGAGGGCAGAGAAGAGAGTGAACGTGTGGACAGTGCACTTAGCTTCCAGGCACTGGCAGCTGGCAGCAGCAGTGGACACAACTTACAGATCCAACAGATATTTGGGTGCCTGACCCCACTGAGCTGCCTTGGGAGTTAAGCATCCAGCTCAGGGGGTAGGAGGAAAGATGATTAACCCTAAAACTAACCATGAAAACCCTTTCTTTGCAGACCCTGCTCTGTGGTCATCAAGCAGCGACATCGTTCATCCGATCAAGGTTGACGAGACTGGAGCCTTCCTGTCCTACGATTTGTCCCACCGAGTGCTTCACAGAAGGTCTCTTTCCTCCAAGAGCAAGTTTCTCACCTTCTATGAAATGCATTACAAAGGCCAACCCCTGAAATTCAACCTGAGCCTCAACAACAACCTCCTCGCGCCCGGGTTCGTCAGTGAGAGACGATACGGGGGAATCGCTGACGCCAAGATCCAGTCTCACACTTACAACTCCTGCCACATGATTGGGGAGGTTCAGAGCCGGACCCTGAAGGGTGGCCTGGCCGCGCTCAGCACATGTGATGGCCTGGTAAGTACTGAGGTTCCTCACCCACAAAAAAATAGCAGAAGCTGTGTGAAATCCTTTTTTTTTTATTGTGAAAGTAATGGCAAAAGTCCTGACAGCAGCAGAGTCAAGATCTCATTGTGTAGGTCTGATGCTGCTGTGGATGGGCTGACTGTAAATTTCCCATGGATTCCAGCGGTTTGGGAACTCTTGGGACTGTGTTTACTTGTGTTTGTGTCCAAATTCCCAAAGACAGCGATTCTCATATCGCATCTGTCTTCCAGTATATAAATGTAGGATTACGACAAACACATCTGAAAACGAGGTTGTTCAAAGCCTGGAGCCTGGTTGTTCACAGCAGGGTAGCGGCTCGTATGCAGTGAAACTCCTTTAGGTTTTGCAGATGTCAGCAGTCTTATTCAATTGTCAATATTTTCAAAGGCAGTTGTGGCATGTTAAGAAGGGAAATTTTGCTGAAAGCCACTATCACTAATCAGAGAGGGGTGGAGGCTCTCAGCAAGGCACATTCACGCCGTGTCTGCAGTAGCTTGCACCTTCCTGGCACAGGTATCGGGTCCCCACGGGGTTTAACATCTCACAGAGATTTGCAGGAGCGTTGGTGCCAGTGGAGCAGCTGTGGGAGGTGTTGGTGTGTCCGGTGGTCCAGAAGCGTTGGCTCTGGCAGGATAGCATGGCAAGGCCGTGCAACATGCTGGGCGCATCCTGGAAGGTGTCGAGGTTGTGCTTTTCCCACCAAATTTAGCAGCATCTGAGGGTGATCGGCACCCCGCACTTCACAGCTCCCTGAGCAGTCGGGGCTGGTTGTTCTGGTTGCACTCTCACCCTCAATTTGGCAGCTGGGGTTCTGCCAACGAGGGCGTGGGGTCTGGAGGAAGCCTGCCAAAGAGAGGGAGCAGAGCTCAAGAAGGGGCAAGCAGCTCAGCCCGGAGCTGGGAAGCACGGTCTGAGCTCCGTGGCTGTCTTCGCATTGACTCCCTCCGTGACTTTGAGCAGCTTTTCTGCCCAAGGAGCTGGGACTGGAGGGACTTCAGGGGGATAAATGCTGCAGGAAACAGCCAGGCCTTTCATTCTGATACAGAATAGACTGATGTGTCTGGGAGGAACCCACGACCTTTCAATTCATTTTTCTGTGGATGTTTGGATGAGAGAAATCCTGGTGGCTGTAATGTGCACGGGAATACAAGCTGTCGTAAAGCTTCCTTCAGAGTATTGCATGGACAACACACACATGTACTCGTAACATGCGAGGCTCTGGAAACGTTTGGCTTTCTGTCAGACACCAAACCACGGAAAACCACGCTAACAATGTGCTGTGTGTCTCACAGAATTATTTAGGAAAGAAAAGCCTGTCCCTGAGCTTTGTTACAGTGAACTCACTGTTACCAACATGCCACTTGCATCGTGCTAGGTATTCCGGGCTGTGAGCCGGGAGGCTCAGTGCCACGGGCTGCAGGAGCGTGTTGTGTGGGCACATGGTGGGGATGCGTGGGAGGTCAAGCCCAGCCTTGCTTTACTGGAAGCACTCTGCAGCTCTTAGCCATGTGCTCTCAGCAGCTGGTCCGGCAGTTGTTATGTGCGTAGCACAAGGTAATCGTACCTCAACACCCGTCCCCACCTTTGGGATCTGTTTCTCTGAAGGCTTCACCTTTCTGGCAGTGCTTTTTCAAGACTTTAAACTCCTCCTGTCAAGGATTCCAAAATGCAGTGTAACACTGAGCTGGACTGTGACAAACGAGGTGCAGTAAGGTTAACAGGCGTGCTTTAAACAGAGCAAACCAGACCTTCCTGCAGACAGCAACCCGCTCAGTGCTTCTGCAGAGCCTCCCTGGGGCAAAACGCAGCCCTTGCAGGGCACCCCCAGCAGGTTTACATGGGGCTGCTCCAGCTGCAGACCCCTGCCCAGGAATTTTCGGTGTCTGGGTGTGAATCTGCCCATTCAGAGAGCTTCTCAAGCAGCAAAGCCAAGTGCTTGCAGATAAGTTTGTTCCTGAGATGCAGTTTGGGGCTCTGGGGTCCTGTGTGAGTCCGTAACAACATCTTGCATTTGGACCGGGGTCGGGGGATTGTAATTAACCAAAGAAAGTTTTAGGGTGTCGCTTCCTGCTGTAGGAGAGGTCCCGGTGACACATCCTTTCCTCATTGCACGGGGATGCGATGCTCCTTGTCCCGACACTGACTTTCCATGATTTGAGTCCCTGCTGAGATCAAGAGCTCCTGCGGGTTCCTCCTCCTCTTCCCCAGGGGTTTGCTGCTGCTTGTCCACAGGAAGTCTGCAACCTGAGGGTTCAGTTTACAGCGACGGGGCTTAGTGCAAAAGGCCAGAAGCAACTGACTTCATCTCCTGAGGATTTCATTATGAAAACATCTCCACTGGTCCAGCAGTTGCTCAAAACACTGGGGCTGCACTGTCCTCAAAGCCGCTCCTGGGCTTCGCAAAGCTTCTCCAGGAAGGTCAGGGAGAGGCAGTGTGAGCATGGAGGAGGAAGCACAGCACACACACATTCCTGGTGTGCTCTGCTTCTGGTTCTCTGGAGAAGGCATTGCTCTGCCTCAGCAGCCCTGCAGCCCCTGAACTCCTCAGCGCAGCCACCATTCAGCTCAGCACCCCCTGCACTTTGTGGCTGGGATCTCTTTAGCTTCCCGTTCCCTTAATGATCAGTCCCCGCTTGCCTGTTCTCTTTGGTCTGGGATTTTAGAGCTCACAATATCCACAAAATTATTTTCAGAGGGGACCTGCTTCTCCCTGGAATATTTTGCAAACCTCTCCCGTTCCCAGGTTCTTTGGTGTGAGTCTGTGCTCGATGCGGGTGGCCTCACGGTGACATCTCTGTCTTTCCCCGCTAGAAAGGCGTGTTTCGGCTCATGAACGAGGACTATTTCATCGAACCGGTGGCCGCCAGCATTCCCGAGGACAGAGTGGCACAGCCCCACAGGATATACAAACGCCACGCTCCTGAGCACCGGGGAGAGCAAGGCAAGAGGCAGGCGGCGGCGCGGGCAGCCTGCGGCGTGCAAGGTATTGTCTCCTTTCTCTTGCCTCTCACCATGGGCCAGTGGCAGCCAGGTCCTGGGATTCACGATTTGAGTTCTGCAGTTTTGAAGTGCACGGTGACAAGACCCCTGGTCCCCTAAGGTGCCTCAGCAGACACACTTATCTTAAAACCCAGCGTTAAGTTCCTGAGATAAGCTCCCAGTAGCCAGCTTTTAGCCATAAAGGACACCTAGCTGGCCGGCAAGGAACCCCTTTTGTGTCTCAGAGCACTGAGGCACAACTGCCCCATGTGCTCGAGGGGATGGGCCCTGGGTTTTGTGGTGGTTTCTGGGGGCGGGGGGCAGCATGGGGCTGCTCGGTTGGGGTCTGTCCGAGCAGGGGGCTCCTCGCTGCAGGACGGCCAAGTTTCCAAAAGCGTGGGCACACAGCAATTTCCACGAGCGTTTTTCTTGTGGGAAGGCTGACCACCGCTTCAAAACGCGACTCAGGAAAATTTGCTTGCTTAGCAGCAGGCCGAGGTTTTGTGGCATTTATGACTGCAGCCCACAGGTCACAGGAATTATTGCAGGGTTTTTTTCTCCTGCCGATTTTCCTGTGTTTGCTTACGTTTCTCACATACATGACTCCAGTGCATGCTGAACCTCAGGCCTCTTGCTCTCATCTTTTTCTTCCGGCCCTGCTGCAAGCTCCCTGTGATGTGGAGGCAGTGTTTGTTTTCGTTTACGTGCAAGCATCAGGTTTTGACCTTTCAGAGTAAAACTTGGCTCCCATGAGCTGAATTCCAGAACTCCCATTTAGTCCAGCGATCCAGGTTGTCTCCTTGATCCTTCTGCCCTGCAGTGTTACCGCGATGCAGATTCAACTCTTGTTTGGAGCACCTTGCTTGCAGTAGTGTCTAGGAACCAACTTGATTTCCACAACAGCAGCTCCCCCTCCTGCTTTTTGGTGGGGTCGAAACCCAGCATTTTTCCTCAGTGGCCCACCCGCTCCCCATCTGCGGGGCTGGCCCCACTAAACAGGTCCTGGGACAGGCAGGAGGTGGCGGCTCAGATGGGCAGCGCTGTCACCTGAGAGCAGGTCCAGGAGGGCTTGCAGCCTGTGCTGCTGGCAGGGCTTTGGCTTCTGCTGGAGCAGAGCTCAGAGGCTCCATGGCACAAGCACAGGAGCGCAGGCTGGGGCTCTGGTGCTGGGAGGGAGAGCGTACAACGCTTACAGAAGGGTGTTCAAAGTCTTTTCCACGATGAAGTCTCAGGGCTAGTCATAAATTGGTTGCTGCTGTGAAGAGGAGCAATCAGTGCTTCGGGCAACCTGACCGCTGGAGCACAACCCCACATCCCTGGGGGCTGGTCCAGCTGCTCTGGGGTCTGTGTTGCCCTTGTGATTTCGGGGCTGTTTTAACTCAGCTGAGATAGATGGAAGTTGGCTGTCTGCCTGCAGCAAAATCGTATCATGGGGAGGTGTTTGCCTTAGGTACACATCCTGGAGGCAGGAGAGGCAGCAAGGGTATGTTCCTAGCCAGAAATGCAGAGCAGGTTTTAAATGTGAGGGCACTCCCTGCTTGGGAAGCTGGGCAGCATCCCCATTCCTCAACACTGCCTGCCCAGGAGCCTGGCCTCCCAACGAGCTGCCAACTCTGGCCAAGAACCCTCTGCAGCTCTTGGTGCAAAGCTCTTGGAAAGCCTGGGTGCCTTACTAGTCTGGGTCTTGGAAGCTGCATCCTCCAGACAATGCATGGTGATTTGCTTATTTCCTAGAGCTCTCTGCTTCCAGAAACCTTGCTTTATTCTATAATCAGGTTGTCTTTAGGCATTCTTCTGGTAATCTAAATGAATACGGGGATAATAGAATGGCTCCTTCTGGACTTTGAAGCCTCTAAAATCCATTTGTAAAGGGATTTCACTGGTTGTAATATGGCCAGTGTGCAGCACACCTGGATCTCTTCTGGAACACAGACCAGCAACGTGGCCGTGATGTATGTGCCCTGGAAAGGAAACTGAAAGTCTGCAGGATTCGTATAAATTCAAGTCTTTTATTTTGTACTGACGTCTTGCTGGCTTTCTTTGCAAAACACCACGCTGCCAGATGGTGTTAGGCTGACCTGGTATTCAGCTTCTGTCAGTCCCCTGTGCTGCATGGTGTGAGCCTCTGTGTGCAGCTGGGCAGGCGTGTGAAGGGGATCTCCCGGGGAAATGCCACTGCAACCCTCCTTGGTAGCCAGGGAGCCGCCAGCAACGAGCTTGCTGAAGTCCCTCCACGTCCTGCATGGAAGCTCAGCAGCAAAGGACGCAATGAAAACAAGCTCCAAGGAAGGCGTTGTGATTAAAGTGTCACAGTGGTATCAGCAATTCATCAAATTATCCAGATACTTGGGATTTTTCAGTCTGGGGGATAAAACACTCTTTCACAGCTCAAGTACAGTAGAGTCCATAAAATGTGAAAGTCCATTGTTAACAAAGTGAGGCAGAGCCCTTAGAAACTGGTCATAAAAGCAATTCCCACTGTGTGCAGTGTGGTTTGTAAAGCCTTTACCCAGCTTGGGGCTGACCCTGACCTTGATCTTGGAGCAGCGTCACAGGAAAAGTCTCGGCTTGAGAATTCCCAGTTGCTGGTGTGCCTTAGGAGCAGCAAAGCTCTCCTCTGGCGTCGTGTGTCTTTTCAGCCCGATGAATGTCCCTGTTGTTCCTCCAGGGACAAGCAGAACAGGAACCCAAGGTTCTGTCTCCATGTGGCCAAGGAAATCTCTGTGCACCCTGCGGGTATTTCGGTCTTGCCTAGGACAGGGATGATCTTTGGGATTTGGCTCAAGACATCAGTCCAACTTCAAGGACATGGAGTATATCCTTTTTGCTCTTTCCCAGCAAAATAGAAATGTAGGATTACACTCCTACTGAGCCACTGGTGTTTCTCAGCAGTGCATGCTCAAGCATCTCTTCGTGGTTGCCTGTATTCATGTGTCAACACAAACCATAAGTGCTGCTCTGCTCTGGAGGCTGCGTGTTAGTCACAAAATATTCAAACTCTGTTTCAAAGAATTTACTTCAAATGCCTTTTTTCCTCTTCTTTTTTTTTTTTCTTGTCATGCTAATGCTGCTGTGCTACACAGTGAGATCAGAGTCTTCAACTCCCAGTGATTTTTTGGAGCATACACCACAGCAAAATTGCGAGGAGGTTCTGGGTTCTGAGTGTGGGGCTTCCTTGTCAACACCAGAGAGTTCTCTCCCTTATTTCAAAAAACGGGGGGCTTGATGATATTTTACCAATGCTGCTGGCATTTAAAAATAATTTTAAAAATGTTTCTTTTCCTATTTAATTTCCTCAGAATCCCGGGAAAATCTGGAGAGGTCTGAGAAGCGGCGGGAGAGATGGGAACAGAAACAACACAGGAAGAGAAGAATAAAGCAGCGCTCCATCAGCAAGGAGAAGTGGGTGGAAACGCTGGTGGTGGCAGACACCAAGATGATAGAATACCACGGGAGTGAGAACATCGAGAAGTACGTGCTGACCGTGATGAACATGGTGAGTCCTGGTTTGCTGAACCGCAGAGCTGCCAGGTCCCTGGAGATGCAGCTATGAGACATAAGGGCCACTGGGCTTGCCAGGGCTCAGCCCTAGTGGGACCTCAGCAAATCTCTCAACAAACAGCCCGATCCTGCCTGCACGTGGGCTTTTCTGCACTGCTTGGTGCTCCATCTGCCTCTGGAGGATAAGGAAACCTCCTCGCAGGAGGAAAGACCCACGGGGATGTGGGAGCTTTGGGTCAGGCTCCCTTGAACTCAGCACTGGCAGTGCCAATGAGAGGCACCAATGAAGGAAACACTGCAGGCAGCTGCTGTTGTGTTCCTCACCTCATCCCCAAATGCTGCAGAGCCGGTGCCAGCAGAGAGCTGTGAGTGGCTTTCCTGGTAAAGCGCCCCTGAGGACAGCCAAGGGAAGGAGCTGAGCCCAGAACCAGACTGTAGCTGAGCTGTTTTGCTGGCACCAAACCACGGGAGCATTAAATGTGAAACCCATAGTCAGGCTTTAAAAGCTAATTGTGATAATTTCATTGAAATGCCTCAACGGCTCATGCTGCTGCTTGAACTCAAGCTTCTCTGGAGACGTCCACTCATAACTAGATGGTCTGGTGTGCTAACGAACTAATCCTGCACAGCCGGGGTGCCACTGTTAGTTTTGCCTGGAGTCACAGAATCAGCCTGGCTGAGGTGAGAAGGGACCTCAGGAGGTCACCTCATCCAGCCCCCTGCCCACGCCAGGCCACCTTGAGCAGGCTGCCCAGGGCCATGTCCAGAGTCAAAACATGAACGTGGTGGGCTTAAAAATCCAGGAGGTTTCCCTAACGCCGTAAGACAAGCAGATAATTCAGAGTGAGCTGGTACAGTCTGTTTGCTCTCCTGCTGCTGTGGTAACAGCCATGTGCATTTCAGAAGAGGGCTTGGTTGTTGGCCAGAAAAGAGGGTAGAGGACCTCAAGGTAAGATCCCCGGGTTTCTCCCAGTTGGTGAAGGCACTGCAAGAGCACAGGGATCTGAGATGTTAAACATGTCTGTTAGGGAGTGAAAGGAGAAGTGGTTCCCCAGGCATTTCTGGTTGAGTTTCAGTGTGCTACACAGACTACAGCAGTTTCCAACGGATGTCGTCACACCAGGACTGCTTTAGGCCAGGTCTGCATCTGGTCTTGTCTTTTGTTTTTGGGAATTACCCGAGATGTTGTCAACAACCTTCAGTAGCTTCCCTTTGAGCCCATGTTGCCTTGCAGATGTATTTACCAGCAGAACTGTCCCAGGGCAAGGTCTTTCTTTGGAGCTTTATGTGTTTGGCCTTTGTGTTTTGCAGGTGGCAGGGCTGTTCCACCATGCCAGCATCGGGAACCCTATCAACATCGCCATAGTGCGACTCATCCTGCTGGAGACCGAAGAGGTAAGAAGAAAACAAAGTGACTCACATTTCCATCCTGGCAGCCAGACTGGGATACACAAAGAGCTGGCCTTGAAAGCCTCTAAGGTCAATCTTGCGCTGTTTGCCTGGATGAATGTGTGTAAGATTCATGCAGATTCCCATGCCTCACTTCCTTGTCTTCTGCAAGGCCTGCAGCCGTGATAAAGTTAGGAGGATTGCGTGGTGAGAGGAGCTGTGGAGGCTAATTCTTATAAGAATTTCTAACTCAGCCACTCACTCTGCGCCAGTATCTTCCCTCCCATCCTGTGACCGGTGGGACATTACCTGATGCCACTGGTGCTGTTACCCACAGCAGCATCCCTCCAAACCTGGAGCAGTGGCGGTCCCCAGGCAGCTCTGTGGCCGGGGCTGGGTGGCTGGAGCTCGTTGTGTCCCCGAGGAGCGTCCCGCCGGCGGTTGTTTGTGCTCCCCAGCTGCAGCGGCTGCTCGCAGGGAGCCTGACGCCTCTCGGGCTGGCTGCCCAGCTGCATCCTTCTCTAAAGCACATCAGCCAGGATGGAATATTTTCCTGCAGTGTTACTTAACCCCCGGTGTTGGGTGACTTCATGTTTCGGTTGAATCACAGAGGAAAAGAAAGTGGAAAAGGGCTGTATTCCCACCCAACCTGTATCTTATAAGATACAAAACTATTCCCTCTATATGGCAGTTACTCCTGATCTTGCTCTGATGTGTCAGAGGTCAGACCCCTTACCACTGCATCCTGAAAAACAAACAGGTCTGTCAGCAGTATGACAGCAGACTTTTAATTGTTTTGACAGGAGGATCTGAAAATCTCCCACCATGCAGACAACACCTTGAAAAGCTTTTGCAAGTGGCAGAAGAGCATCAACGTGAAAGGAGATTCCCATCCCTTACATCACGATGTTGCAGTCCTGCTCACAAGGTATTGTGCCTGTGGGCTAATTTTATGCTTCAGGGGCTACTCTGCCAGCTGGAAATCCCTCCAGTGGCTGCAGGCAGGTGGGACACAGGCAGCCGGGGGCACATCTCAGTGGCAGCTGAGACACCCTGTGTAAAATCTCACTCTCTGTACCTGAGCCCTGTCTGGATGCCTGCACATACAGCACAACATAAAACAAGAAACCTGAAGGTGACCTGACCCTGACAGCAGGAACTGGTCTCAAATCTCAGGTTTAAACCTGGAGACAGTTCCCAGTTGAGTAGAAGCTGGGGTTTCCAATCCAGGTTTTCACCACAGCCCTATTGGCAAGCACCAGAGTGGGTGGATCCTTGCAGCAGATGTACACAGGGATTAGCTCTCCTTTTTCCCTTGCAGATGAATGCAGGGATTTGCAAAGGAGCCTCAGAGCAGGCCCCTAACCTCCCATGAAGCTGGGTGGAATTCATGCCTCTGGCCAAGTTTATGTACCTTGCAGTCAAAATGTAGTTTGATGGTTTCAGGCTGCAGCAGCTTGGATGTTGGCAGTATCGTGGTTGTTTGTGCAGTGATTCACAACCCACAACAGAATTATCTTCTTTAGGAGATTTCCTTTGTAGCAGAAATAAGGCACTTAAGGCCGTGCACTTCGATGGAGCTGTTCATCCTGGGTGGCTGGAGGTCCTCTGCCCTGGACCACAGCACCCCTGGGATGTACTTCCCCAAGAAATGTAGTGATTGCTTAATTATTCCCAGCATCAGCTTTATTTATACAATGGAATAAACGTAGCCAGCCTGGCTTGCAGTTCACATTAATCAGTCTTTCTAATAAGCTGGGGATACCGAGAGAGTAAAGGGGAAAGGAAAGGCCATAAATCTTTCTGCTGCAGAAAGACGTTTGGATGTCTCCATTCCTGCTTCTGTTTGGCCAGCATCTGCTGGGCTCAGACACATCCCCTTAGACCAGGCTGGGGAGGCAGCGGGGGCTTGCTCCTGGGCAGCTGCCTTGGGCTGGCTCTGCACACACAGAGCCCTGCTCGTGCTCGCTCTCGTGCTGTCCTTTGGTTCCTGCCGTCTTCATCCCCTCTTTGCTGTGTGTTGTTGTTTCCAATCACCAAGGAAGGACATCTGCGCAGCGATGAACAGACCCTGCGAGACCCTGGGTCTGTCCCACGTGGCGGGGATGTGCCAGCCCCACAGGAGCTGCAACATCAATGAGGACACGGGGCTGCCCCTGGCCTTCACCGTGGCCCATGAGCTAGGACACAGGTACCCCGCTTTCCTTCTTCTCCTTTCTGCCCTCTGCCCTCTGCATGGTTTAGTCAGGACTTGACAAGGGACAAGTAGAAGTTGGCAGGATGTTGCCGAGCAATTGCCTGAATCCAGGGGAATTTACCCTGGGAACTGCATTCCAGAGTTAAGTTTTTGGTTGTCCCAGGTTCAATGAAAGTCATGTCCAAGAAAACACAGACAAATTACACATGTAAGTTCTCCTGTGTTGCTGATGCTACGGTTTGTGGAGAAGAGGGCTGCTCATTGCAAAGTTTTAAAATAGAGTCCATGTGTATAGCATCAGTGACAGAATTGTGCTTGTCCTGATTTCAGTTAAATTTGGGAAGGTCATTTGAACATCATAGTCCATAACAGATATAGTTGTACAGTAAGTCTGTAACCAGTAAGTTTAATTAAACTGACTTGGTTTGATATTCTCATTACTTTTTTCTTGGCTGAGTTGACAGTAAGAAAGCTAAAGTAAAAATCTTGTGTAAAATACGTACATTGGGAAAAGTTCCATGTAATAATTATACATCATATTAAATTTTGGATTTAATATAGATCTGTTCAGCTAAATGCTTGCTTTGCATGCTCTCTGCATGAAGCACAGTCCGTTGGCTTTGTCACTTCAAAACAGCAAAAATATCCCTGGTTTACTCCAGTGCAAGGCCACACAAGCTCCTGGGGCTGTTCCCCTTGCTCACAGTGTCGCAGGACACAGGGGCTGGGCACAGCCCTGAGCACAGCCAAGTTTCCCCAGCTTACCAAGCAGCCTCCTGCTTGCCACTGCTGGCCACGGCAGCTCATCCAGGGCATGCTCTTGGCATCCTCTTAATAAAACCCCACTGCAGCCTGTCCCCTACCACATGGGACAAAGCTTGTGGGTGTCTCTGGTCCCATTTCCCAGATAGCCAAGTGCTCTACTCCCTGTTCATTAGCGAGTCCCCACGAAGCTGTGAATGTTTTTAATGTCTGGTGTAGCGTCTCGGAAAGCAGAGAAGCTGCGTGGTTGTAGCGGGCATGCGGCTCACCTCTCCTTTGTGGGACTGTGCTCTTACACAGTTTTGGGATTCAGCATGATGGAAGCAGCAATGACTGTGAGCCAGTTGGGAAAAGACCTTTCATCATGTCTCCACAGCTCCTGTATGACACGTCCCCACTCACCTGGTCCCGCTGCAGCCGGGAGTACATCACACGATTCCTTGAGTAAGTCCTCGCTTCCTCTTCTCTTCCCTTTGTGTCCGTACTCGGGGCCGAGTTGGCTGCCACAGCTTGGGGCTGGGTTGGGCTTTGGGGTCTGCAAAAGACTTTCTGGTCTCAGAAGTCAACCCCAGGGCACTGGGGGGGATTTCTAACTTGCTCGGTTGCCTTGGTCCTTGCTGGGAAGGATGAGTATTTGAATGCAAAGGCAACAGAGCGTTTGTGCAGCAGCACAGTGCTTGTTGCTTGAACAAATACAGCTAGAGCGCTTTTCTTCATTGACTTAGCTGTCGGGATTCCCAAAGCATGGTTGCCCCAGCAGCAAAATTCTGGCGCTGGCTCTGCTCCTCTGAGCCCCAGTGTCAGCGACAGGTCGCTTGCACCAGCCTAACAGAGGGGTGGCCGTCTGGAAGCATGTAGGCACATCCAAGCTGCCGAGCAGAAGGAGCAGTTTCCCATGGCACTTGGGGTTTGTAGCACTCAGAGCACCCCAGAGAACCTGATCTTGCTTTCTGCTTGTCCCAGGAGCAAGGCTGTGCTTGGGGTGAATGCATGATGGCAGCAGGCACCACGTGAGGAGATGAGACCAGGCCAGATTCTTTCCTGCATTATGTTTATTTTTAGTGCCCTGTGGCTGATTTTGCAGTCTGTTGTTATTAAATTCTTAGGAACGTGGCCCAAGTTTTACATTTGTCAGCCAGGGTCTTGCACTGGAGGGACATTTTTCTTCCTTGTCACGGGAAGGTTAGAAAACAGCCAGAGCATCTGCCAGAAGCAGCGGCCGAGCAGCTCTGGCTGGGGCTGCGAGCTGCGTGGTAGGAAGGCTGCCTGGTGCTGAGCTCCCATTTCTAAATCCCAGCCAATGGCCCGAGGTAGGGTGAATTATTGTTGATTTTTGGCTTTCAGTGGAATGGGGCTTTCTCATATCTACAGAGTTCTTGGCCCTTTGTCTTTAACCTTCGCTTTTAGATGAAGCATTTCCTGCTGGCAATAACCTTGGGTTGCCGTTAGCTGCGGCAGGGAAGAAGCAGACCATCTGTCTGCTTGTCCAGTGGTGTTTTGGTCTCTTTGCTCCCCTCCCAGAAGGGGCAGCTCTTCCTCCAAGAGTGGAGCAGAGTTCAGCAGGCGTCTCTCCGCGGCTGTGACATCCCCGAGGTGAAGGAGAGGCCTGCTGCGAGCGCAGACATGAGCTCGTTTTAATACAGTGTTGGCAGGAGAACGGGCAGGAGCGAGCCAAAAAATGAGACCCTGCTGACCTGGGGTTGCTAGATGTGCTTGGAACAGACCTCGCGTTGGGAAAAAAAGCCCTCTCAGATGATGGTGATTGTTTTACAGAAGAGGGTGAGCCCTGCTGAACAGTTAACGTTGGAAAATGGTTCGTGCCTTCGATGGCATCACGGCCCTGCTGCTTCTGTGAGTTGGGCAGGGGGCTCTGCGACCCTCTGTGAGCATTCAATGGCATGGAGAAGGCTCCCTTTGTCTCACAGCAGCTGACTGCCGTGTCTCCCTTCAGTCTTCCCTTCTCCAGACCAGACAACCAGGTTTTCAACCTCCTCTTGCAGTGCTGAAGGTCTTCGTCCAGCCTCCTCCCGTGGTTCTCCTCCTGGCTGACCCACACCATGCCCGTGGCTGCAGCACCCTGCTAGCTGCGAGCACCCAGCCCTTCCTGCAGCAGTGCTCCTCTCCGGCCATTCCAGCTCCTCTGTTTGTGCAGCTGATTCTTCCCAAGAATCCTTGCCTTTGTTTTTATTGAATTCAGTCCTCTCTTCTTGGGCCTTTCTCTGAGTTCTCCAAGAGCTTTCGGAATTTTAATCCCTCTCGCAAATGTATTTGCAGATCCTCCCAGCCTCCTTGCACATGGGGATTTAATCACCATGCCATCTATCCTATCATCTAGCTCATTAATGAACAGGCTGAAAGAGGCAGATGCAGTGCAGAGCCCTGTGATTTTTTACTGCAGTGTGGGTTATTGTCGATCCCTTCAAAGCCAGATTCAAACTCATGCCAATTTTTGCTGTCTCAGTAAAGTTTTTTGGCAAAAGGTGGAGGCCAGCTGAAGGCACCGTAGGATAACTGTAAAATATTTAATGAAGAAATAGATTTTGTTCATACCTCTGGGCAGTCAACAAGGAATCTAAACCACTCCCCACGCTGGGGCTGAGGAGCTTTCCTGTAAGCTGAGGCGATATTGGGCTGCTCCCAGCCAAGCGAGGGGCTCGCAGGTGCCTGGTGGGGACCCCGCAGGTGCAGGAGGGGAGAGGGGCAGCGGGTGCCTGCTGTGCCGGGTGTCACCCTGCCAGCACCCCACAAAGTGGGTGCTCACCGTGGCTCCCAACCTCCTGCCAGCCCCGCTCCCTGCTGCTGCCGAGCTGGGCCGTGTCGGCAGCTTGGGTTAGAAAGGAATCCTGGTTCACGTTGATTTAGACCTGTTTCCAATCACAACGAGCTGAAGTAATCTAATCTGCTCCGAAACCCACGCTGGAGACTTTGCGTTGCTGGAAACAAGTTTGTTTAAATCAACACTGTAAGCTAAACTAGTGACAATTTCTTGTGTGTTTGGGAAGTATCATAGCAAAACCATTCGCGGCGGAGCAAGGCGGCCAGGAACAGCCTCTCAGGCTCCCAGGCAGCCTGGCAGGGGGCCACAAGCTGCCTTGGCAGCGCTTCGGGCTCCGTTTTAATATCTCTTTTCTAAAAACATGCTGTCCAGCACAGGCTGAGCACTGTTTGTAGCGGCAGATATGAGGGTGAGTGAGTTTTGCTGCTGACAATCCACTTTATTTTTATTACCAGGGCACTGACACTAGAGCCAGAGCATCCGTAGGGACGTTTCGGGAGCCAGCCTGGTGTATGAACGCGAGGACAACATCTGCTTCTCTGCAGTGCAATGTTTGCTCAGCGAAACCCTTCACCTTGAGTGGTGAAACTGAGGCCCAGGCCCCCCCGGCTGAGGACTTTGCTAATGAGCTAGTTGCAAATCTAAGGAGCAGGGAGTTATTCCCAGGCAAAGCTTTCCAACGGGGAGCACCAGGACATGCTGGGGGGTCAGTGGGTGTCTCAGGACTGCAGGGGCAGGCAGTGACGCTGCCCTGGTGTCTCTCTTTCAGCCGGGGCTGGGGGCTGTGCCTGGATGACCCCCCTGCCCGGGAGGTGTTGGACTTCCCCCTGGTGCCCCCGGGCGTCCTCTACGACGTGGGCCATCAGTGTCGCCTGCAGTACGGTGCCTACTCCACCTTCTGTGACGACATGGACGTAAGCTGTGGTCTCTCCCAATGTTGCATGAACTCGGGCAGCCCCAAGGGGGTTTTGGTGGCGGGGGCTTTGCACGGGGCGACCCTCTCCCTGTGAGTTCGATCTGTACCAGTGAGCTGGTCCGTGCAGTAACCACGTCCTGTGCAAATGTGCTTTCTGCAGAGCGTCTGCAACACGCTGTGGTGCACAGTGGGGACCACGTGCCATTCCAAGCTGGACGCTGCCGTTGATGGCACAGCATGCGGGGAGAACAAGGTGAGTGGGAGCATTCCCATCCAGAGATGGAGAGCCTCCTTGTCCTGCGTGCAGGGGAAGCTCTTTGCCAGAAAAGTGTAAAACCTGGAGTTTTGCAGACTGCAGTGCATGGGGAGGGGCTCACCTCGCTGCCCTCACTCTGGGGGGCACACTGGCATTGCCCAGTGGAGGGGCTGGCAACCTGCAGGGACGTGGGGGGTACCCAAAGGCCCTGCTGTGCCGTCAGCCCCAGCCACTAAAGAGGCTTCTAGACCATGGTAGCATAATGCTGTGAAGTTACAAAAATACCTGCATGTGCCTCTGCTCAGCACATTAAGGGTCAGTGCTGGGGATCTGTTGCCTCATTTGAATCTTCAGACAGCCTGCCAGCCCTGAATTTCCCATAGCACAGAGGGGAACTGGGCTCTGGCAGATCGTGGCTGACACCCAGGCACCCTGGCGTGAGTGAAGCTGGGTTTGCACGGGGCGATACGGGTGCTGGTCTTCAGTGCTCCCCCAGGGCAGGGCTCTCCAACTCAAGGTCCAACTGCACATCATTTACCTGGGCTCTCTTCTCCTGCTCTGTCCCTTTGCAGTGGTGCTTCAACGGCGAGTGCGTGCCAGTGGGTTACCGTCCTGATGCCATCGACGGCAGCTGGGGGCCCTGGAGCTCGTGGGCTGCCTGCTCGCGGAGCTGCGGCGCGGGCGTGCAGAGCGCCGAGAGGCAGTGCAGCAGCCCCACGTAAGTGAGAGCAGGCTCTTGGGGTCACTCGGCTCCTCCATGCAGGAGAAGAGCCCAACGCTTCTGATGGCCTCATAAAGCTGGGGCTGTCACCTGCCCGGCCTGGTCCTAGCCAGGTCTGCACTGCACAGCAGAGGAGGGGTGCCAGGATGTGGTTATCCTCCTGAACAAAGTGCTTCTGAAACACCACAGGTGATTCATTTCCCGGGGCTATCTGTCCATCTGGGCGGCAGAAGCCCCTGGAGGGGCAGAGCTGGCTCCGTCTGCTCTCACACGCAGCGGCTCCTGCCCTGTGCACGCAGAGCGTGCTGGAATGTGATTCCAACAAAGAGCACAGGCTCGATGCCTGTAGATGTAAAACATACCCGGCGTCTTTTAATGGCAGAAAAGAAAGCCAGGCGTTCTCCCATCGTGATTCACCATCGTTTTGAAAGCTCCCGCTGCTGCTTATCAACCCTTCTCTCCCCGTGAGTGATTCCTGAGCATGCTGCATGCGCTGGGATGCTCCCTGCTCCCTGGCTGGCAGCCGGCTCCAGCCCAAGGGCTGACCCAGGAGCAGCATTGTCCACGCCGTGACCGCCGCGCTGCCCCAGCTGCTCCCCAGATGTCTCCCTCCTGCCCAGCCCCTATTGTATTGAATTTGCACAAAGGCCTCTGGCTCGCCCAGGTGTCAGAGTGCCCTGGAACAGGGAGAGAAAAGGGCTTTGTGAGCAATTTTCCAGGGGCAGTCAGTTTTCAATGGCTTAAGGAGATTTGAAAATGAAGGATCCCTCTAATGAGCCCAGATGTGCCTTCTGCCTAACTTCTTCCCTGGGTGCTTTGTTTTTAGCACATGCTATCAGACTGTTTAAAGAATCACTGTGTAATCTCAGTCCTAGGTCAAGAGCTAGGTTTGTGTTTGACATGAGTTTTGTGACAGAAGTGCAATTGTAGTTTATGGAGTGTTTTAAACACAGCTGCAGGCATGTAGGAGAGCAAACACTGTAAAAGCAGCAGAATTCCCCTGGCCAGTTGTTTGCTTTGGCCACTGTAGGTAAATCTTCAGCTTTGCCTTTTGGATGAAGTGAACAAATGTGTGCATTGGGTAGTCCTTCCTGCCGCAGGCATTTCCTTAGGGAAGGTATGTAAACAACTGGAAAATAATAATTAATTTTACTCCCCTCAGCAAAGCGTGCCCAGTCTTAACTGACTGGGGAAAAAGTAATTTTCATAAGGTCGTGGGGATGTGGGCCACTGAAATTGCAGTCACCAAACCAACCTTGTGAAAAGGCAAGCATCAGAAACTGGTGGCAGCATTCTGAGAGTCTGTTGGCATCTAAGAAAAGCCCATTATTGCCTTTAAGGCCCTCTCGCTTTGAAGATGTTGGAAAGAATGATGTGTTTTTAAAACTGCTTTCTGAAGTACCCTTGAAAGTAAGTGAGAATTTATAGCCTCGCGTGTTTCTGGCTGTTTCTGGCATTTAGGAATCATAAGCATGAAAAATCTAAAGCCTGAAGAAATGTGTTTGCTCTCAATAGATGTATTTTGTGATTTCCCCGTTCTGGCCATGTGTTCATGCTGGACCTGTGTGTCACCCTGCTTGGATCACCGGCAAAGTCACAACCAGGCAGAGCTGTGGAGAGTGGAGTGGGTGCAGCACTTGGTCCGCAGGGTGTCACAGTGCCCGGCAGCAGGAGGAAGGAGGGATTTGGACATGAACACTACTGGTTACATGTCTTTACTAACTGGTTTTATAGCTTCGTAAACCATGCCTATAAAATTGGCTATATTTGCAACATTAAGGAAGGATGGTCAGGAGGGACGGGACGCAAAAAGTAGCTGTGAGCCTCCAGTATCTTCCCAGGGGACTCGCAAAAATGACTGCTTCACACGTCCCTTTTTCGGTCTGGTTGATCCTTCCATGAGGCAAAGAGGGGCCTGGGGACCAACAAATCCAACCCCTCTCCTGCACCGCTGCAGCCTCGCCGCTGCAATGCTGTGCTGAGTGCCGAGAGCAAGAAGCAAACCTGGCCAGAAGCAACCCCTGAGTGAATTAGGCACCTTCCAAGGGAACAGAAACAGAAACAAACAGCAGCTGGAGCAAAGTCAGCTGGGCTTGGAGTTCTGTCACCCTCCGGAGCTGGGGGCTCTGCTCTCTCCGTATCTCTGTTGTCTGTGCACCCGTATCTCTGCCAAGTGACCAAGGACTTTGTGCAGAGCATCAGTGTCCCCTGCCCAGCGGGGAGCTGGAGAACAAGGACATGGGTGATGCTTTCTGCACATTTAAAAATCCCCTCCATACATTAGGGATTACAGTTATTGTAAGGGAGTTTCCCCTGCTGTGCACTGTGTTAATTTCTGCTTTTCCCTCCCGCGAACAGGCCGAAGTACGGGGGCAGGTACTGCCTGGGGGAGCGGAAGCGGTTCCGGATCTGCAACATCAGGCCGTGTCCCCCCGACAAGCCGTCCTTCCGCCAGGTGCAGTGCAGCCAGTTCAACCCCATGCTCTACAAGGGGAAGCTCTACAAGTGGACGCCAGTGCCCAACAACAGTGAGTGCGCACAGCCTGCCGCCAGGCTTCTCCCGAAGCCCTGGCAGAGAGCCTTAGATAGATCCTTGCCATGGCTTGGTCTTGCTGGAGCTGCCTGTAAAAGATTTGCCTTCCTTTCCCACCAGTCTTGCAGTGTATTTATGCCGTATTTTAAATTATGGCTGGGTTTGCAGGATTAATTTGTGTTGTCGGAGATGGTTACATGGAGAGAAGGTGGCACCTGTCCGTGTGAGCCCAGGGCAACGCTGCTGCAGAAAGCAGGCGAATGAAGGTGTGCAGACCCCGGCTCCTCGGGTTCAGTTTCTGTCTGTTCGGCTCCCCAGTTAACCCCTGCGAGCTGCACTGCCGCCCGGAGAACGAATACTTCGCAGAAAAGCTGCGGGATGCTGTCATCGATGGGACCCCGTGCTACGAAATGAACGCCAGCCGGGACATGTGCATCAACGGCATCTGCAAGGTACGGCCCTCACCACGGCATGCCGGGGGGACAGCAGCTCCCCCGTGCTCCAGGAAGGGCTGGTGATCGGGGCTGTGCCCGCTGTCCTCTTGCAGACATTCCCTGACCCGTTTTGTTACCATTTTTCTGCACGGAAATGAGGGTGAGCTCTCCATATTCACAAGATATTTGGTGCAGGGGTATTTAAGCCTCTTTGCTGCCTTCAAAGAAATAGAGCACGAAACCAATGAAATACACAAAGTACATTTTCACTTGAAAATAAGGCTGGGGAGATGGTAAGGGCAGGTGGAGAGGACACCCAACCCAACCCAGCCCTGCAGTGCTGGCAGATGCTGCTCTGACCCACAGCCTGCAGCAATGGAGATGTCTTCCCCAGCCCCAGCAGCCTCTCCCAGCACTGGGGTTTGTTCTGCCTCCCAGGCTGTTGTTGTTCTTTCCTGAAAGCTCCGTGCAAGCTGCAGCATGTGGCAGAGCTGCCTGGCTGCTGGCTGGGGAGGGCATCTCTGGCTCAGGAGGGATGGGACAAGGATCAGAGAGAGCTGCAAGGAGAAGGCAAGTCAAGTCCTCTCCTCCTTGTCACTTCCGTGGAATTCTGGGCGCTGCTGAGGGCTGTCATGCAATGGACGGCGCAAAGAGCAGCAGGGAAAATAATCAGTAAGCAAGTTTCAGCATGTTGCATAAAAACCATTCGTGGAAACTTCCTCCTCTTCCTGGCTGCGCTGCCAGTGGCACCAGGCAGAGGCCGATGGCAATTGCTCTGCACAGCAGGAGACTCGGAGGAGGTCACATTTCCTCCTTTAATAGTCTGTAGGTTACTTCAAAGGCTGCAGCGCACAGATGCACAGGCACGGGCTCGGGGGAGAGCTCAGAGGTCATGGTTTTTACTTGGCACATACAAAAGAGCGGGATCCAGCAGCTCTCCTCAGATGACAGCACGTTCACTCAGAGCTAACTGCACACGTACAGTTGTCACTGACTGCAAGCCTGCTGCTGGCTTCAACACCAGAATTAAACCTGGCTCAGTGCAGAGCACCGCAGTAGCTAAAATAGTTCCAGCACGTGTGTGCAACTGGCTCCCTGGACACATCCTCCTGGAGCCCAGACTAAAGGCTTCTCGATGGCATGGGGCCCAGCAGGACCCTTGGGGAATTGGCTGCAGTTTTTATTGTGCGGAGTCAGATGGAGTCTCCATTTGATCGAGCAATTTGGCAGCTGCCTAGGTCCGAGGTGTGGAGAGCTCCAGCAGAACGTAGGAAAGGTTTTGGGGAAGTGTTTTGAGACAGGATTGGCAAGGCCAAGGATCAGGAGGCTGGCCCAGCTAAGCACAGCTCTTAGCACGTGCCGACGGGCTCTGGGGACTCAGGGCTGCAGAGCAGGGCAGGGGAAGGTGACGAGATGCCCCTCTGGCTTCTTAGAGCTGTATGAACAGGACAGGGGGCTGCAGGCAGACACTAGAGTGAGAAACCCACATTGCACCCACCCTGGGTGTGCCACCCATCTTGCAAAAACACTCCAGCTCTCCACTCTCCAATCTATGTTCCTTTTTTCCTGCCGTCTCTCTGCTGAGGCTGGTCCTCATAACTGTGGTTGTTTCCCACATTTGGCTGCTGGAGCCAATTCCAGCGAATCCTTGGGTGGGCGCGGGCGCGGGCGCGGGGCCGGTGCTGATGGGGCCTTGTTGCAGAATGTGGGCTGTGACTACGAGATCGACTCCAACGCGGTGGAGGACCGGTGCGGCGTCTGCCACGGGGACGGCTCCACCTGCCACACCATCCAGAAGATGTTCGAGGACAGCGAGGGGCTGGGTAAGGGCGCTCGGCACTGACCCCAGAGCAGGACACCCCTAGGGGATAAAGACAAGCAGCACGCGCCGAGCTTTCAGCAGCCACAGCCTCCCCAGGGACCAAACGGTTTGGTGGAAAGCTGGGGGGTGAGCAGAGTGGGCTTAGGGCAAGCACACAGCTCCCAACCACTGGAGAGCAGAAAAATGTCTTGTTGTTTGAAATGGTTTCCTTAAAACAAGCCCCCTGCCCTGCAGAGCTCATTTTTCCCTTGATCAGCAGTGCATGGGGAGGGGGTGGTTTGCAAACAAAACCCCAGCGCTGCAGGGACGTCCTGGGAGGCAGCACCCCGGGAGGAGGGATGGCTCTGCAAGCACCATCACTGCTCCGGGCTGCAGGAACCCAAGGGACACGGGACTTTGTTTCTGTGTGTTCAGGCAGACCAGCACCAAGAGCCAGGCTCCCTCATGCTGCTCGCTCGCAGTGTTTCCTCAGCCCAGACTGGCTGATTTTGATGAGATAAGGTCCAAGCAGTAGCGCAGGGAGCAGGGGAGTTGCCTTTCCACTTCTTGCCCCTCAGAAGAAAAATATTTCCTTACTGCTGTTTGTGCTTAATGACCTCAGAACAAATCTCTGCAGCCTGAAGCTCATTTGGAAGGGCTTAAAATGATTTTGTGGGTTGACAAGGACATGATGAAAGTGTGTAAAGCCCTTGCCAGCACTCAGGCAGGAAATGTGTTTCTCTGATGTCTCCAGGAGATGCCAGCACCCTGTCCCAGGGGGCACTTAGCTACCCCAGGGAGCAGATCGTGCTTGTGATTCCCCCGGGGCAAATGTTTGTTGCATCCCCAGGGTACGTTGATATTGGGATTATCCCCGCTGGAGCCCGAGAGATCCGCATCGAAGAAGTCGCAGAAGCCGGCAATTTCCTGGCGCTGCGGAGCGAGGACCCCGAGAAATATTTCCTGAACGGCGGCTGGACCATCCAGTGGAACGGGGACTACAGGGTGGCAGGCACCACCTTCACCTATGCCAGGACAGGGAACTGGGAGAACCTCACGTCTCCGGGGCCCACCGTGGAGCCCGTGTGGATCCAGGTACGGGCTGGGCTCTGCCTGCAGCCAGGGCGTGCAGCTGGGGAGCATGAGGGGGCATGAGGGGGATCTGCAGCCTTCCTGTGTGGGGCTGCGGGGAAGGGGTCTGTCCCAGCACTTTGTGGCCACCCACGGGAAGGGGCCGTGTCCCCTCCCCAGTGTGTTTTCCCCGGAGGCGATGCCACCAGCAGCCGAACACACGCTGCTGGCCCGGGGAGTGCGTTTCTGAGCTCGGGGTGGGTCTGGTGCGCGCTGCTTCCAGCTGAGCCTCATCCAGCTTGCAGCATTCCTCAAAATATTTACACAGGAGAGAGAGTATGAAAAGAAATAGCTGGCTTCCGGAGGCTTTCTCCATATCTTATCAAGAGCAAGGGAAGAGCCCGTGGTGTTTCTGGCAGGCCTGGAGCAGCCTGTGGGTCCAAGTGGGCTCCAGCGGTGGTGGAGGCAGCAGGGAGCTGGGAGCTGCCACACCGTCACCCCTTGGCAGTGCCACATTCATGCCAGCATCAGGCCCCCGGCACTGCCCAGGGTCTGGGTGAGGGTTCTCACCCCTTGGGGGTGCTCAGGCAGGTCCAAAGCCTGGGTGGTGCCTTTGTGGTTCTTGCTGGTCAGGCTCTGCTTGCTCACAACACTGCTGGAGGCAGGAAGTGCAAATCCAAGAGGATCATTTGAAATCCTCCAAACCAACAAGAATTTTCAGGTTTTACTCATTTGTCCACATGGGAATTTCAGCTCCCCTAAAGTAAGCCATGACACCCCTGAGGCACTGAAGGGGTGAGCCTGTGATGGGGCAATGGTGCGTATGGCCAGCCAGGAGTGTTATGGTTACACCCACAGTCCTGAAAAAAGCAACACATTCAAACCAAATTGTGTTGCACATGTGTCCAGGATGGTGGAAGTGCAGGGGAGGAGAGCATCTGCTGGTCCCCGGGGGCTGCTCCCCGTGGATCCATGTCCCCAATTCACCTGATGTGCCCTGGGGGTGCTTTTAATAAGAGCAACCTCGCCAGGCACCGCACCCCTCCTTGGCTGCAGCAGTGGCAGCTTAAAATCGCCTCGTTTTGCTAACCAATCCCATCCCATTAATTTGCACCTTATTTCCATAGAAAAGAGTTGCCCAAGGGATTGCTTTTCGGCACAGCTTTATATTACATGAACTTTGCACAGGTTGCAATGCCCTGTGCCGGGGACAGCTGAAAGGCAGCGCGGGACCTGAGGGTCCGGGATCGTGGCTGCTGGGCAGCTTTGTGGGAAGCTGCTCGCTGCCGACGTGTTTGGGTTGGTGGTGAGGGGTCTGCCGGGTCATGCAAAGCTTTCAAGAGCTGACGTCCCTGTCCCTAGAGGCCAGGTTTTCCTCCAGAGCCACCGGTGGGATTTGTCCCCCTGACTGCGGTCCAGCTGCTGTCAGGCTGAAGTTTCTGTGGGTGCCAAGCCCACGTTTGACCGCCACGGTTAAAATCCGAGCAGTGTCCTGAGGGGTTGTGCACCGTGGAACGTGAGGATCCCTCCTCGAAATCACACCACGCAGGATGTAGGAATGAGTAATGCTTGAGCCCTAGAGGTACGCTTCGTGACTGTGGTTTAACCTTGGTTTTTTCCCTTTTAACCACCCCCTGAGAAATGAAGAAAGAGATTGTCTCTCCTTGGGTGTGCTGCCTTCAATAGCACAGCAGCAGGAGGAAACTGGGGGGGTTCCCGCTGTGCCCTGCAGCCCGGGCTGGTGGAGCTGGGCAGGGAGAGGATCAGGTCTGCTGTGAGCCTGGGATTTGGGGCTTTGCACAGCCCGGGTCTTATTTCTTGTGTGTGCATTCCCGGCCTCGGTGCCCTGCTTGGTGCAGAGACGGGGTGGGCAGGGAGCTGTGGAGCTGTGTCGTGCAACCCCAGCTCGCCGAGCAGCCTGAGCCAGCCAAAAACTTGGGTTTGTGTTTTTGCAGAGCTTCGGGGTGAGAGGGCTCCTCAGCTCCTCTGCCTCCAGGCCTCGCTTTCCCCTGCTAATAAGGACACAGGCGTGCTCAGCACCAGCAAATTGCTGGGATGCTTTCTGGGCTTCATAACCTAATTAAAACCTTTTGACAAAAATGTTTCAATATTCATGAAGAGGTTTTGGAAAGACGCCTTTGCTCCTGCAAAAAGCTCCAAGAACAACAAAGCTTTGGCAATAATGGGAGCACTTAGGCTAAAAAAAAACACATTTGAACTCGCAGCCTTTTGGGAGTGCTGACTGGTGCTGGGGGCGCTTTGGGCAGGGCTGACGTTAGCCATAGGAGCAGCCGCACTCATTTGGAGAGCAGCAAGAGCCACATAGCAAGCGGGGAGAAATTATTTTCATTCCTTCCAGTGTGTGTTAGCAGCCACTGCGCGGGTGTTTGCTGCCGGTGGGCTCCTTGCTGGGTGTTGTGGCACACACAAAACGTCCTCACCCCGCTCTGCCTGGGGCAGGGACATCGGGGCCCTTCTCGGGGCAGGGCCCGGCCGTGCTGAACCTGGAGGAGCTCCTCAGGCTGAGCTGCGTTTGGCAGCGGGACCGGAGGGAATTAAGAAGGAAATCCTTCCAGGCTCTTTGGCAGAGCAGACGTAAAACCAAAGTCCTGGAAGCTCTCAGCGCTGCCGCTGTTATTTTTATTATTACCTGACGTTTCCACAAGCCCATTGCTCTCAGCAGGGCCAGCTGGGGCACTTCTGCCCTCACACTGCTTTGAGCACTTGTAGGGTGTGTTTTCTGACACGGTCGCGTGCTGCTGCTGGGGTACAGCAGCCAGCCCAGCACCGTCCCTGGCCAACAGTGAGAGAGGGAGGACAAATACTGCTCCGGCACGGAGCTGGGTAGAGAGTGACATCTGCATGGCCTGGGTGGGCCGTTATCCCCTGCAAACCTCTGCAATGTGACGTCCATCCTGGCTGCCCTGTGCTGAGCACGTCTCTCACCGTGTGCCGTGTCCCCACAGCTGCTTTTCCAGGAGACCAACCCCGGTGTACGCTACCAGTACACCATCCAACGGCCGGCCGACAGCGAGAATGAGATCGAGCAGACCGAGTTCCTCTGGCGCTTCGGCTCCTGGACCACGTGCACTGCCACCTGCGGCACCGGTGAGTCCCGCACAGCCACCCCGCACCACGGGGCACGCAGAGGGCTGGGGGCTCAGCCCGTCAGACAGCACTTCTCCTCCTTTAGTCCCCCATCTCCTCACTAGACAGCATAAATGCTGATGGGATTTTGTGGTGCAGGGAGGCAGCAGGGTCTGTGCTGTTCCTGTGCTGCACCAAGGCGTTGGAGAGGCAGCTGGTGGCAAGAGCTGCACGTCCTCCGTGCCACGCTCCCCATCGCAGCCGTATCAGAGCACTCTGCTGGCATTCGGCTTAGAAATTCCTGGGTCTTTGGTTTCAGGAGGTCTTGAGGATGAAAAAAAAAGGCAGCGTGTGCTGAGGTCGTAACTCCCTAGCGGCCCCTGCCACGCTCAGCCACAGGAGCCCATTCTTTATCAGCGCTTTCCCCACTTTGGTGTCCTGTTACCGCGCCGGGTGTCCCTGGGCCATCAGGCTGATTGAGACAAAAAGCTTTAGAGGAATCAGAGAGTGTCAAATGGCCGGTCTGCAGCCTGGCCGGGCTGGAGGGGAGATTATTTCAGGAGCTTGGTGGGGGCAGAACATTGTGGTCCTGTTCAGGCACCATGTCCTGTCTTCCCCTCCTCTTCACTGTGTCCCGAGCACCCTGGGCTGCAAGGGATGGGAAGCTTTCGAGGGATGTGTGTGTGAGCATGTGTGGCCGTTCAGTCTCACAGCACTCCGCAGAGCTGACAGCAGCGAGTGTTTTCACTTTACTCCATAAACAGACGTCAGAAGGATCAGGTCTCTCTCTGTTTCTCTCTCTCTCGGCTTTTTGGCTTTCTCCCCAGCTGAACGTTCCCCAGCAGCAGAGCCGGGCTGAGCATGGCGCTGGGCTGCTCTCAGGGTACCCACGGGCAGGGAACAGATCCTGCACATGGCACGGGGTGAGGCTGGGGGCAGAGAGGGCTGCCTGGAGAGCAGCCATGGCTCTGGGTGAAAGTTAAAGGGAGAAAAGAAAGATCCCTTTGCGTGGAAAGCAAAGGGACTTCACTGACACTTGTCCTTTCTAAGCGGGAGATGTTTCCTGCCTGCTCCTGGTAGATGTTGGTTGATTCCTGCCGTGAAGCAGGAGGGATGTGGTGCTGCATGAGCTTGCAGAGCTTTTTACCTATTGTTGCTGTAAGAGCTCTTTGCTGTGGATTTGCGTGGGCGCCCATGAGCTGCTGAACTGCAGCATGTGCAGTCAAACAGGACGGGAACCAAGCTCTCTTGCTTTTATTTAAAACCAACTTTCCATCGCGTGGTTGGCTTGGCAGCTTCCAGAACAGAAGGGAAAGGTAGGAGCACATCAGGCATGAGCTGGCCAGTGAGGTTGCTCACCCCACAGTTGTTCCCGGGGCTGAGATACTTGGGATTTGGGAGAGCTTGGCACAGGGACCTCATCTCTGCCAGCTCCGTGCTCAGAAACCTCCAAGCTCCAGGGCCACAGTGCCCGGCAGCTCTCCCCAGCAGAGCTCAGCAGCTCCGGGCCCGTCTGCGCTCAGCTGGTCGGCGTTATTTACAGCCCTCCCGAGTCACGGGTCAAGTATGTGTGGCAAAAAAGCAGGACAAAAGCCGACAGCGAAGGCAGCATGTTGGAAGTGAGGTCATCCTGAAAAATGTCACCCGTGAGTGCTGCAGGACGGGGGCAGGAGGCTTCGGGGTGATTTATCCACGAGCTGCAGCAGGGCAGGAGGCTGCCAGAAGGAATTGTGCTGCTGCCAGGTCCATTCTCATCAGAAAGCTCCCCGAGCGCCTGGGTGTGAGCTTGCACACCCAGGCACGTGCACACACACCCAGCAGCCATCATTTTCCAGCACAGTTACATTCCCTGGCTCTAACCATAGAGGGATCATGTCACGTTTCTGGTGTCCAGCTCTTCTTTTCCCATCTGGGCATGAAGGGAGCGTTGGTGCCATTGGCAGCATGCGAGGGGCACGTGCAGTGGCAGAGGTGGGCTCTCAGCTTTCAGTTTCAGTTCCAGTGAAGGTTTCATTTTCCTTCTTCTGGTTTTGGTATCTGAGGGTTATGGCGAGGCGTCCTGCTGCTTGCTGACGGGATGCCCAGTGATCTGCTTGGAGCTGTGTGTCGAGCCAAGCCTTGTCTGTGTCCCCAGGGGTGCAGAGGCAGATCGTGCACTGCGTGGAAAAGCTGGCCGGCATTGTGGAGGAGCGATACTGCGACGCGCTGACCCGGCCCGACGACCAGCAAAGGACGTGCAACGAGGAGCCCTGCCCCGCCAGGTCTGCTCTTTGTTCCTTTGCTCCTTCTCAGCACAATTTCGATGCCCGAACCACCCCAGCAGAGGCAGCAGGGGCCTGGGGATGGCACGGGGCAGGTGCTGGCTGCAGCACGCACGTTTACAGCATTCATCTTCCCCCAGGTGGTGGGTCGGCGAGTGGCAAAAGTGCTCGGCCACGTGCGGGACGTCGGGGCTGATGAAGAGGACGGTGCTCTGCATCCAGAGCGTGGGGCTGGACGAGCAGAGGGCCTTGCAGCAAGCCGACTGCCAGCACCTCTCCAAGCCAGAGTCCACCGCTCCCTGCCATCGGGATGTGCCTTGTCCCTCTCAGTGGGCCGTGGGGAACTGGTCAGAGGTGAGACAGGGACCTGGGGTGGTCGCGGTTCCCTGCAAAGGTGGCCAGAGCACGGACGAGGTGCCACCAGGATGTCCTCAGCCTGGAGCAGGCAAGAGCTCTCCTGGTACTAAAGTGCGTCTGGGGCTTGCATTACAGCACCAGATCACACAGAAAGGAATTTCGTGGCACAGAGAGGTCTCGGTAAGGAACAAGCAGCGGTGTTTTTCCCATTTTCTCCTCTTCTCTTTCTCTGAGTTTTGCTGCTTTCTCAATCAGGCAAGGCCATGCTGCGTGCTCGATGCGGAGGGGGCAGAAACAGGACGTATTGAAGCCTTCAATGTGTTTTCCAGCCCCACAAGTCTTTCCCCTTTGTTCTGGCAGAAACCTTACAACTATTTCCTGCTTGCAGAGGCAAGGTGCTGCGGGCCAGCCAGGGTCTAGCTGTGCTGTGCACGTGCGTGGCGGCGGGTGGGCGTCTGCTCTGCGCCCGCACGAGCTGGCACGGGGCTGCGCTGCCTTGCTGCTGCTGCCAGGAGTGGGGCTCATCCTCAGGGAGATCTTCAGCAATGTGCTTAAAGGAGAGAGAGAGAGAGAGATGTACAAAATGCCACGTTCGGTGGAGACCCGGTGCAGCCTTTTTTATTTTTGCATTTTTGCGGTTGAGGTTTTTAACCAAAGAGCCGTAACTCCTCGTTTGAGCAGTGGTTTCAGAAAGTGTGCAGCGTGAAGGAAAGTACCAGGAGACAAATCAGAGCCTGGGAGCAGAGCTCGTTGCTAAGAAACAGAGAATAAAAATGCGAACAGAAAATTTGAAGGCTAAATGAGAGCTATTTAGAAATATTTTTCTAGAGGCCCACAAAAGCCACAATTGCACAGTTGAGAAAGAAAGCTGCAATAGTTTAAAGGAAAAGCCCCAAATCCCCAGTTGCCCCGGGGTCTGTCCCAGTGCTGCTCCTCTTCGGCTCTGCCATCTCCGCGTCTGTGAAACCATGAAAAAAGCACTTGAGATTTTAAGATGTCTGTGACTTTTCTGTTCTTCCTTCACTTAAAGTGAGACTCCTCTTTCTTTTCTCCATTGCCACCACCACCAATAAATGGAGAAATTTGAGGGGCCGGGAAGCTCTCCAGCAGCGTGGTCCATCCACCCAGTGCCAATCAGAGCAGCTCCTTTGCTTTTTGTGCTTGCAGAGCCTCGGGCAGGGCAGCACGTGTGTCCCGTGGGGAGCCCACTGGAGCTGAGGGGGGATTTGCAAGTTTGCTGAGCTCATGTGTTTAAGCACTCTGGTGGGTCTGGGAGGCAGTGCTTTCAGAAAGACCCCTCAGCAAGGCACACCCAGCTTCACGGGCTCCCTGCAGAAGCTGTGCTGCTCTCAGACGTGCTGCTAACACGCGAGGCTCTGCCTGCAGAGCATCTGTCTCCTGCTCTCAGAGGCACGTCCCGCTGTGCAGCTTGGCGCTGCGATGCCTCCTGCAGCGATGCCTCCTGCAGTCCCGTGCGTGGTGCTGAACACCCTGCAAGCTCTGCTCCTTCCTCATGTCAAGCTGCTAATGGCACTGGCTCCTTATCTGTGCCTTGGGGGCTCTCCTGATAACCCAGGCTTGGCAAATAACCCCCCTCCTCCTCCTGGGAGAGCTGTGATACCTGGAGCTTATCTCCCAGATGGAGCCGGAGCCATTTGCTAAGAAATTTTGGCTGCGTGGTGGAAGCTGAGCTCTGAACTTCCCCCTGATCTGGCAGCACCGTCCTGGTGGGGCGAGGCAGCTTGCTGGCACCTCGCCTGCAGGGGAGGCTGAACGGAGATGCTGGATTTTGGGGACATTGTGCAGTGGGTGGGAACGGCCAGCCCTGGTGTTCCGAACCCTGCCTTGTGCCAGGCACATTCCTGGGCTGCAGGTCCCATCCAGGCACTGGAGCCTTGCAAGGTCTGAGCAAAACCAAGAAAGGCTCAAAGTTCACGAGTCTGTGTTATCTGAGGACCACATCTCCAGCCCAGCCCAGCGCAGAGGCGCTGCAGGAACCCCGAGGGCTCTGTCTGCCCACCTTAAACTTCCAGTGCTGGTGGCTGTGCACCAAACCCTTGCCCTAGCACATCCCTTTTCATCCAAAGAACGGTGATTTTTGCAGAAATCCCCTCTGCTGGGTTTGTCTGACGTGGTGATTGCTTATTCTTGCTGGCTGGGATGTGTGAGCGTGTTGCTGTGCGTGACCAATGCTCTGTGCATCTGCCACAGCAACCTGCAGCAGCCCGTGGCCTCTCCAACCCACGTGTGGTGCTCGTAGCTCCACGGTTTACTTATCGTGCAGAAAACATTGCTGTCCCTCGCTGCAGCTTGTGGGTTTCTTCTATACTGGGCGACCTCAAAGAGACCATTGTGGTGGAGGAGAGGGCGTCTTCCACAAAGCCACTCATTGATCCTCGCTAGGACAACACCCCTGTTATTATCTCCTTTAAAACATTCCCTTCCAGAAGAAGAGATGGAATTCATGGGGATGGGCCACTTAGAGCAGACCTAGTAGCTCAGCTTATCCAAAGCCCTTTGCAGTGCTCATCTCCTGGGAAAATCACTTCTGGCTGCAGTGCAGGACAGGGACCACCCTGAGCAAAATGCCCTGCGATACGTACCCCTGCTGAGGGGCTCCGAAATGGGGAGACAGCCCCGGAGCCCAGCAGGCACCCGACTGCCCCGCACCACGACGGGACCACCGGGGACCCGGGTGGGTGGTGGCAGAGGCAGAGCCATGGGCAGCCCAAACCAACGCTTCCCCTGGCCTCCTGCATCTCCCGTGCTCTGAAATGTTCGTTTCTCTTCCTTCCCCAGTGCTCGGCGACGTGTGGCAATGGGACACAAAGACGCCCTGTGTACTGCAGCAATAATACCCAGGCGACTTGTGACCCTGAACAAAGACCCAGCTCGGAAACTATTTGCTCCCTGCCGCAGTGCCAGATGAAATTAGACGACGCCAACACCGACTGGTCCGGCAGCGGCTCTTCCAGCAGGGAAATGTTTAATGAGATAGATTACATCGGCAATAACCACATCACTGAATTTAACCCCTTAATCCCAAACATCCCGGAGTCCAACGACGTCAATATCATAACCGAGGAGGACTTCTCATCCAGAAAAGGAAACGTCTTTGTTGATGACTTTTACTATGATTATAATTTTATCAATTTCCATGAGGATCTGTCCTATTACCCCTTCACCGAGAAGGAAACCAAAAGCGAGGTCCCTAAGCCCGAGCTGAGCAGCAACGATGTGGAGGAGCCCCCTGAGCTGCCCGCTGATGTCCTGCACACCGTGGAGCCAGGAGGAGGAGCAAATGGGGACGATCTGGTGAAGCAAAGTGAAGCAAATATTTCTGCTCCCGTGCACAGCGAATGGGAGGCAGAGTCAGGGGGTTTTGTCATCCATGACCTCCTTGGTGTGGCCCCAGAGCACAAGAGAACCAGCACAACCGCTCCTGGCACGGCGGCTCCTGCTCCCACGGGTGATGAGAGGGGAGAAGTGCTCGTGCCCCACTCCGAGGAGCTGCTGCCCACGCAGCCTGCAGGGAGTCGGGGCTCTCCCAGCAGCCTGGGTAACCTGCTCCCCGATCAGCCCGCAGGCACCGTGCTGGCAGGCTCTGTTCCCACGTGGGATGGGGATGCTGCCGCCCGCAGCATCGCTCCCTGGGCTCCAGCTGCTCCCTCCACACCGCTGCCTGGTGACAGGGGCAGTGCTGGTGCAGACAGCACGTCCCACAGCCTGGGAGAGCCGGGGAGCAGAGAGCCTGCGAGCACGGCGCCTCCTGATAACACTGCCAGTGCTGGGATGGGCCGGGAAAACTCACGGGAAATGGGGTTTGTCATCACCGGTGATGGTAACGGTGCTGCCTCCAAGGCCGAAGAGCAGGAGGAGTCGGCAGAAATGCCAGCAGCAGAGGGGACTGTGAGCACACACACAACACAGGAGCAGCCACACGTGGCAGAGGGGATGGGTCCGACCTCCCCCACCGCCCACAGACCGCAGCAGGAGGTGGGCAGGAGCGCTGAAAGTGCTGGTCCCATTGCAAGCCCTCATCCTGCAGGTGCTACGGGGAGCCCCCCGTGGGAGGCAGGGCAGCAGGTGGGGTACAACACCCCCCTGTCCCTCACCTCATCCCCCTTTGTGGCCACAACAGCCCTGCCAGCACCCGTGTCCGTGTCCCCCACCACTCCTGGGCTGCCCACCCAGCTCACCTCCAGCAGCCTCCCCCAGAGAGCTGCCCTGGCGCCAGCCCCCCCTGAGCCCCCAGCTCTGGGGTGGACCGAGGGGAGCCTGGGGGAGACGTGGGTGCTGCAGCACCCAGAGCCAACCCCCACACACCCCCCCCAGACCTCCAGCATGGCCCAGATGGGCAGCACGGCTCCGGGGCAGCGCTCCCCATCAGCATCAGCAGCCCCGAGGACATTTGCTTACGGAGATGGAGATGGAGATGGAGATGGAGATGGAGATGGAGATGGAGATGGAGATGGAGATGGAGATGGAGATGGAGATGGGGAGCAGGAGGGATCCCAGCCCACTCCCACGCCCCCGGGGCTCTGGGGGCAGGACGAGGCTTTGCTGCTGCCATCCACTGCTGAAACAGCCGCTGTGACACCCAGCTGGGAGGTCGGCAACTGGAGCGAGGTAGGGTTTGTGTCCCATTATTGTGTCCCATTATTGTGTCCCATTATTGTGTCCCTTTAGAGGTGTAACGGGGCTGGTTTGGAGGTAGCAGACCTGTCCCTTCCCAGGACCACTCTCTGGGGCACTGCTCTCTGCACGCAGCTAATGCAGGCACTTTTGCATTTTGGCCAAATGCTGACAGCACCGAGTGCCATGGGGTGAAGCCAGTGTGAGTCGGGTGCCTGTGGCCCTCGCTGCAGCCAAAACTCTGCCAGGCACCAGCCGTGGCAGCTCCTTGCCCTCTGCAGTGGCACTGCCAGCTCAGGAGGAGCCGAGAGCACTGAGCCCCTGCTGTGGCTGGGCACATGGTGAGAGCAGAGTCTGGCCCAGGAGCAAACATCTGTCATTTTATTGGCAAGAGTGGTTTAAAATACGCCCCAAAATGACAGAAATGTCAAGGCTAAGGTGCATTAGGGCTGCAAATTACCGCAGGGAAGGGGCTGTGCTTGGCGTAGTGAATGGGGGATTATCTGTAATTATCAGCTCTCACTTTACTGCGGAGCTGTCCCGTGGCTGCTCTTTGCATTGCGCTTGCAGTGACAGACAAATGGCTTCTGCAATCCCTGGTAATGGGCTTTTATCAGAAAGCAAAGAAATAAGAAGCCTTCTGTGCCGCAAACCACTGGAGACCGAGCGCCGGGGAGCTCTTTTCGGGAGGTTGCACAAAGGAGCCAGTAAGTGGGAGGACAATAGTTGGTGTCAGTGAAATAGAGTCACACATGGGGGCTTTGTGAGGGGGCACCGAGCATCCCCGGGTGCTCCCCACGGAGCCGGCGGGACGTTGGCAGTGTTGGAGAGAGCCCTGCTCTCGGTTTCAGCACCGGAGCAGTGCCTGGCACGGGGTTACGCTGAGCTAGTCTGTTCAGAAAGCCCTGCGCAGGCTTTCGAGATGAAAACACTGCTGAAAAGTAATTCAGAGCAGTCTCCAAAGTGAGGGGTGAATCCCTGCCTCACCACGGCCCGGTCCCGTTCCTCCATCACCCTCCTGCTCCCCGGGAGGGGGCCGTGAGCCGAGGCTGCCCCCGGGTGCTTTAGGGGCTGCTTTTTCTTTGCAGTGCTCGGCCACCTGCGGCGTGGGCGCGATCTGGCGCAGCGTGCGCTGCAGCACGGGCACGGAGCGGCACTGCGCTGCTGCCAGCAAGCCCGTCCCCGCCAGGAGGTGCTCCCTGAGGCCGTGCTCGTCCTGGCGCGTGGGGAACTGGAGTAAGGTAAGCAGGCGAGCTTGCCCTGCCTCTCCTTCCACACCATTTCCCTTCCTAACGCACAGGGAAAGGGCAGCAGCAGGTGCCTGCCGCGCGGGTGGTTATTCGCTGTCCGTGCGTGCTCCGGCCCCGTGGATTGCAAAAGCAGAGGTCAGATCTTGCGCTTGGCACAGAGTTTAAATGACTTTATCCCACAGTAATGGGTGGTTTAAAAGCCAGAACTGCTGAAGCTCATTGAAGGAAGGTTTGGAAGTCTCTGCAAAGAGCTGTTGAGAATCCACAGCAGCAGGATGTGTTTGTGGTTAGGTTGGAGGAATCTGCTGGGTTAAACAGCGGCGAACAGCCCGTGTTATTCTGCGGGGCCTCCATCTCTGAGACACGTGGATGGGAGATCAGCAGCTGCCTGATGCAAAAAGGCTTTGTTTTGTTGCAGCTGGGAGCTCCACAGGCTTTTAGGTGTAGAGAGGTTGAGCATTATCCCAAGCCAACCCAAGGCAGAGCACGTCAGTACGTTATTTTATCCCGTGGGACTGCCCCGCACCAGCCCCTGGCTGCAGCGTGACGTGCCTCTCCTTTGCCCAGTGCTCCAGGAACTGCGGTGGAGGGGTGAAGGTTCGGGACGTGCACTGCATCGACACCAGGGACCAGAGGCTCCTGCGGCCCTTCCACTGCCAGGCTGTCCTCTACAAACCACCGGCGCAGATGCCCTGCCAGAGCACGCCGTGCCTGGACTGGTACACGTCCTCCTGGAGAGAGGTAGGAGCTGCTGGCTGGGGCTGAGTGGTGCCCACACATCCCAGCGCCTCACAGCAGGGAGTTGTGCCTGGAGAGGGCATGGTGCACAAGGAGAGGTGTCAGCCAGGCTGTTTTCAAATTTTTGAGAGTTCTTTGCAAATAGACACAGGAGGAGGGAGTTGTTTGTTGCCTTTTACCAAAAAGTGAGCTGTAAGGTGATGGCGAGCAGTGAGGTCACCTCAGAAACAGTCTACAGCCTGTGTGCTTGTGATGTGCTGTTTCACGTCCACAATTATTTTTCAGATCTCCCCATGGAAGTGTGCTGGGCTGGCACCTGGTGTTTGCCCAGGGCACGAGGTGCAGGGCAGCTGCTGCAGGGGAGGTGTGCGGCAGAGGGGAGAGCATCGCCTGAGCCCGGGTGATTGTCCTGGGCAGTGGGCTGGGGCTGCCTGTTAAATGTAGGAGCAGATGCTTGCAGAACATCTCCTGTATCTGCCTGCCTCTGGAAAACTTCGAGCTAGTGTAGAGCACCCATCTCCCTAAGGAAACCACGCACTGATAGCAGCTGCAGCTGCTAAGTTGGCATTTGACCCTGGAAGCAGGGTTTGTGTTCACTTATGTGTTGGTAGGGGAATTTTTCATTCTTTTTTTCCTTAAGAGTCCAATTCACGCAGTGTGTCTGCTGTTCCATCATGCTTTTGGCTTCCCCTTTTGACGAGTTTTGTCCCTGCAGTGCTCAGAGCCCTGCGGCGGAGGGGAGCAGGAGCGCCTGGTGACATGCCCGGAGCCGAGCCGCTGCGATGAGGCCGTACGGCCCAACAACACCCGGCCCTGCAACACCCACCCCTGCACCGGCTGGGTCGTGGGCTCCTGGGGGCAGGTGAGCACGGAGATCTGGGCTGAGAGGTGCCGTGTGCCCCCCTCCCATGGTTTCTTTACAAAAAGTAATAGCTAAAAATGTTCCTGGTGCTGTCATTGCCGTGGCTACTGAAGCCAATAAGCTTGGTCAGTGCCGTCTGCCCCACGCCCAAGTTGGCTGGGCACCCTCATCTGCAGCACGTGGCGGAATGGGAACAACTCTTGCACAAATGCAAGGAGCAGGGGTAAAAAAACCAACAGCCTTCCAAACCAAACCGGGGAGTGGTGCAATAAAAGCAGAAAAACTCCCCAGGGCCTGGTGCTGCCGGCCCAGCTGACAGCTCTGCCTGCTCCCGCAGTGCTCGGCGCCCTGTGGCGGGGGCATCCAGCGGCGCCAGGTGAAGTGCATCAACACGCAGACGGGGCAGGTGGAGGAGGACAGCAGCCTCTGTGACCACGAGCCCTGGCCCGAGAGCACGCAGAAGTGCAACCCACAGGACTGCGAAGGCACCGAGGCGGGTGAGTGAGTAACGCCCCATGGGCTGTGCTACTCCTGATGACTAAATATTCTCTCTTTAATGTGATTGTGCTCCCCAAGAGCTTGTTTGGTGTCACCCCTTTCCAGGCAGCCGGTGCCACTCTGCCACTCAAGCAGTTGCCAACAGCTATCCCCGCTTGGTTTCGAGGGGATGGGTGTAAACATGTGTCTGGGTCATGCTGCAGTGCCTGGATGGTCAGGGCTGAGGTTGGGGTCGATGTTTTACTTTACATAAGACTGACAGAAGTCATAGTGGAGAAAGACGAGAGGTACAGGAGGTTATGTGCTGTGGCTGGGCATGAAAACTTCTAGCTTCACACAAGGGTGCTGCGTTTTCAGTGGAAGCACAGAGCGCTCCCGAGCACCCATGCAGGTGTGACCGCCAAGGGACCACCAGCACCCACCGACGGGGCTGCTGTGGAGGGACCTGGGGCAGCAGTGATGTGTTCCTAAGAAAGAGGGAGCCAGAACCAAAGACCAAGAGGTGAAGCTTTCCGACCATTGTAAAACTTCTGAGACGAGCATGGGCACTGGGTTGGCTTCCTCACTTTCCCATTCAGTCAGAGAAACGTGTCCATGGCAGCGGGCAGCTCCCTGCTAGCCAGAAACGTGCACGCCACAAAGGTTGAGAGCTCTTCAGAGGAAAAGCAATATAATGGGGGGTTAGATGCCGCTGATACTGGCACGCTAATCATTAATCAGCCTTATCTTCTCAATGTGTCCGCAGAACAAAGCTTTTTGTCTGCCCAGCAGGGAACATTTCACCCACGGGAGCTGGCCATAAGGCAGAGCTGGGGGGGCTGGAGCTGGCCCCGCAGGGGGGACACCCCACAGCCCCGTCCCTTACCCGTGCCACCTCGTGTGGGTGCTGCAGGCAGCCCTGCTCCTCCTGCAGCTTCCCCTGTTTGGCGTGGAGGTGGCACCTCTGCAGGAGGTGCCCATGGCACCGGCTGCTTTTGTCAGGGGAACGTTCCCACCAGCACGGGCTGGCGGCGAGAGCCGCGTGGATGCTCGGCACGGCCAAGGTTGTACCAGAATAACCGTGGGGATGTGTAGGAAGCACACAAATAAATGTTACGATTCTGGCTTCGAAGTGACATAAATGCTCTGGCCGCGGCCCAGGGCAGGAAACGCCTCTTGGAAATACAAACATTTCCTGCCAAACTCCGAGGAGGAACAAAACTTTCACATGGCAGGAAATCACAGATGTGTAAATCCACAGGCAGAGGCTCCCAGAAAAGGCATGAACATAAACTCTAGCCCTTTCCTGTGTTTTAAAGGATCTTTATTGCACAAGATTAATGAAGGCTGTGGGGATTCAGTGTTTACGTTAGGAGGACAAGGAGTCTCCATCTCCCGTAACACGAAGTGCGCTGGTACCAGCAAGCTCGTGTTGGGCTTGGGGAGCAAAAATGTGAGTAACCTCAGCAGAGTTCGAATGTTAAAACATAATCAGACAGATTTTTAAAGGAGATGGAACAGAGCAAACAAACAAACATCTCACTGGCAATTGGCCCTCTCCAATTAAAGGAGGTTGGAATTAATTAAAACCAGAATCCTGTTCTGTCGCTAGGTTATAAATTAATTGATGATTACACAGAAGTTATTTTTAAGTGCGCCTGTAGTTTTAGGGCTGAATCCAGCTGTGAGTGGGGAAGAGAAGGTCGGCTGTGTCCTCAGATGGCTCCCAGGCAGCACCCGAGCCCACCAGGCACTCGGATGTGTCCGAGTTGGGTCCGGGCACAAGGTGGCACCGACCTGGAGGAGGACCCAAAGCCCGTGGCTGGTCGCCCCATGCCCAGGACAAGCTCAGAACAAGGCCACCCATGAAGGAGCCACCAGTGGGTGCGTGGGGATGGACGCTGCCCTGCTCAGCCATCCCCAGGTGAAGCTCCTGCCCCCAGTGCAGGTCCCAGGGGCTGTGCGGGGTCTCCCGGTGCTGTGCCAGGAAAGCCCTGCTGCTGCCGCTCGCTCCGGAGGGGCGCGAGGGACGCCTCTGCTCTTGGCAGCCCTTCCAAGGTGATAAGAGTGGGAGCGGATCTGCTGCACTGCGGACACGCTGCCAGAGAGATAAGAGCAGCGTTGGTCTCAGGAAGGCTTCTTGTGCTGATCCCAGCCGTGCCTGCGCCTGGAGCCCAAGCGGAGCTTTGACGCCCACATCAGCCACTCCTGTTCCCAGATCATTCCCAATTCCTAGAGAAACCCTTTGTTTTTTTTTCTCCCCAGTTTTCTGGGATGCGTTAGCAGACGGTCGTTGCCCATCAGGATCTCAGCCTTCAGATCCCGGAGAGGGAAAGGAATTAACAAGTACAGCTGGCCCCAGAACAAGTATGCACAAACGGGCCCTAGATGTGGTTTCTCTAGGAATTAGGCAGATGTTCCCTGCCAGCGGGAAGGGGGGGCTCAGCCTCGTGTCCCGGGAGCAGCGCCAAGGTCGGCTGGTTTGGGACAGCCTGGACGAGGGCAGACCCCGGGCTCCTCTCCTCCTCCCACCCCTGTGTTTGGCTCCCCAGCCGGTGGCTGGCTGTGTTTCCAGCCACCTCGAGATTAATTGGCAATTAGACATTGTATTCCTTCTTGCTTTCGGTGGGGGAATGAAATTATTCATGGCTCTGCATACAGCTAAGTTTGTCCACAAGGGATGCCCGCTAGAAGTAATTGCAGCGAATTCCAGTTTGCTCTCAGCTGAGCATGGAAGCCTGCATCCTCGTGGCGAGACAGGGAGGCACTGCTGGCCGAGTCATTAAGTGCCCTTTACCTACTGCTAATTAACAGCAGCCGTCAATAGAGAGCGGGAGCTTGGGAAAGGATTCTTCTGGCTTTTAGGAAATGTAGCGGCAGTGGTTGTTGCACATTTTAGCCTTACCTACAACTGTGCCTTCCACGGCAGGGGCTGTGCAGCCCCAGCCCAGCACAGCTCCTGCTGAAACCTGCACACCGCAAGAGAAAGCACAGTAATTGTCCTACGGATGGAACAGGAAAGGCACGTTTCCTCTCCCAGCTGAGAGCAGCGGGGTCTTGCTTAGTGCAGTGCCTGCACGCTTTATGTGAATGACCTTGGGTTGGGTAACGGCAGGGAAGATGCTTCTCCCCCCTCCTTGGCAAGCTGTGAGTACATTTAGGTTTCTGAAAGTGTGAATTGCAATGGGCTTCAGTGTCCAGTGCGAACAGTTAGGGTGAAAAAATCAGCTCACCCCCCGCGCTGGGTGCTGGGTGCACAGCACAGGGCACCCTGTGTGGGCACGGGGCAGCTGGCTCAGGCTGCAAGTGCTAAAAGCAAGGAAAGCAAGGACAAAACTGATGGAGAGCTTTCCCCACGGACCACAGGGTCAGCACCCTCAGCTGCGCGTTAATGCTCGCCCCAGGCTCTGGAAGCAGAGGGCTCAGGGCTGCTGCCCAGCACTGTTACCCTGCCCGATCTTGTACACAAACAGATGTGAAGGAATCAGGGCCCTTTGATGCGAAACGGCCGCGTGCTGCTGCCTCCGTGCCCGTTGCAGGGTGCCCGCGGGCGTTGCAGGATGCTCTGGGCACGGCGCGTTGGAAGTGGTTTCCAATTCTGGGGAGGAAGCTCGGGGTCATGTTCAGAGGCTTCTTTCAGCGGAGTTGGCTTTTCCTACTCCTCCCTTTATTCATAAGAATGAAGTGGAAGACAGCACAGTTGTTTTTCTTGAGTGCAGGGAAAATCCTCCAGTTCTGGCTCGGCATCAGCTCTTAGGAAATGAGAATTTCTCTGTTGGATCCAGACTCCAACAAAGGGCTGATCCCTGCTCGCCTCCTGAGAGCGCTGCCATTGCCCCCTTCTGTCTGCGATCCCCCAGGCAGGGGGGGGCCACCCTTCCTCAGTGATGCGTGGAGCCACAGGGCTCAGACTGAGCAGCAGAGCCTGAAAAATTGGCGTTTTCTGCTTTTCCCTCTGGTTTTCCAAGCTTTCAGAGTTTTACAGGCTTTGGCGTGCGCAGCACGAGCTGGACGGAGTGCTGGGTGCTCGGTGAGAGCAGCACAGTTTTGCTTTGCAGTGCCCAGGGGAGCTGAGGCCGGGAGCATCGTGCAGCACCAGGGATGTTCACGTTGCATGTGATGCACAAAGAAATGCCTCGCTGGCCTGGCGCCGGGGCTGTTCCTGGTGCTGCAAGAGCACGGTGCTGCCAGCGAGGCTCTGAGGGCAGGGACTGCGCCGTGCCCGGGGAAATGAGCTTGAAATGAGCTGGAAATGAGCTGGAAATGAGCTGCGGGGGAGACCAACGGCATCCGAGCACACATCGCTCCCGTGCTCACCAGTGACTGCGTCTCCAATGCTGCCTACAACAAAGCTGCTAAATGCAGCGCCTTCTCCAGCGCTCGATCCCAGTGGAGGGCACCGCAGGCCCAGCAGCAGAGCTGGGGCCAACACTGGTTAAACTGGGAGCTGGCTCCGAGAGCGCCCGGCAGGCCAGAGGTCAGCGGCTCAGTGCGCTCGTCCTGCTGGCTCAGCGCTCAGCCCAACCTCTCCTTGTTTTTACAGAACCTGTACCAGGAAGTTTATTTTTCCCCAGCATGAAAGTAAATGCTTAGGTCTGTAAGGCAGAAGCTTAAATGAAGTTTAAAACGACTTCCACACCGGCTTAAAAAAAAACAACCGCAGAAGTGTGGGTTTTCAGTTTCTAATGTGCTGACTTAGCCTGGATTTGGGAAGCCCTGCTTCAAGCCATTTCTGCAGAGTGAAATTTGGCACCATCTCGAAGATTGGAGCGTGCGCTCAGATGAAGTGTTAGGATTATAAAAAAAAAATTGTTAATAGAAAAAATAACAATAAAAGGATTAGATGAAATTTGGGTCAAACCTATGGGGACCTTCTGTGAAGAGCTGAAAAATGAAGTGCTTATTGCAGCTTCCCTTGCCCAAGCCCAAGTTCCAGGGAGGAGCCGCGGGCGCAGCCAAGATTTTCCGCGCTGGGTCTGACCCCGCGTGCATCCACCCCGGGGCTCTGCGCTGGGCCAGGGTCTGGCCGCCCTGGGAAGCCCCCGGCGCTCAGCAGCTCCCGGTGACTTCATTTCATAAAAATGCTTTTTAGAAATGGATCCTGGCCCTGGGCTCGGCGAAGGAGTGGTGGCCACCTCCGGTGCAGGGGCGGGCGGCTCTGCCCTCCCTCCCAGCCCGTCCCGGTTTCCATTCCACAGCAGGGGCGCCTCGGATGTTAGTGCAGCGTGCGAAGGGAGCTCTCGGTGGCGGGGCTAACGGGCTTCAGCCTGCACACAGGGCCTGGCGATGCAGCTGTGGGAATTTCCATCCCAGCGCCAGGGCGCTGACCCGTTGGAAAGGGATCAGACGAGAGCGGAGCCGTCCGCTGCAGCCCGGGGAGGTTTGCCCTGCAGCGAGGCTCCAGCAGCAAAACCCCCACAGCTCCTGCAAGGGAGGGCAGGAGGCAGCTTGGGCGCGATCCATGAGTGACTTTCTAGGAAGGCTGCTGGGATAAGCACGGGCTTTTTGCTTGGGAGCAGCCCCAAGCAGCACAAGGTGTGCAGCTGCCTGCTGAATATCTCCGTGTGCTGTGTGGGGCCATCCCAGCACGGCACGGCTCCCGCAGCAGTGCTGAGCCTCCGAAATGTTGCTGGTGTTCCCAGCACCCCAGGTGGTGGTGCTGAGCTCTTCTCAGCCCCCGATTTACACTCCCAGCCACAGCAGCATCGGTGTGAGGTGATTTCTTCAGGGCACAGGGACACCAGGGCTTTGCAGAATTAGCTGTTGTTAGCGAGGAAGAGAGGAAATACCTCGACCGAAATAGAAAATTAATTTTAGAACAGGATAGTGACCTCCGTGCTGGCGGGGTGGGGGCGCTGAGGGCTGCGACTGAACTCCAAAGAGGGAGGAAAAGTCTCTGTGCTGCATCTGCTGCTCCCTCGCGCTCACTACTGAGGACCAGATTGTCCCTCATGGGAACGGGGGCATCAGCCTTTCCCTAAACAAAGCCCTTTGTTCACCGAAAGGAGACGGGGTGGGGCAGTGCTCCGCGAGAGCTCCCCGGTTCCCTCCCCACCGCTGGTGTTTCCCCAGCAAAAAGTGCCCTGGGAAGGGGAAAAGCCTTTTGTGGAGCCGTCCGGTGGGGGCTGTTTGGTGGGGGGGCCACAGGGCTGCCAGCTGCAGGAGCAGCCTTTGCCCTTTTCCACAGAGAAGCCGTCGTGTTAGTTAATCACTTGTACAGGAGGTGCAGTTGGACAGAACTGACGTAATTCAAATGTTTTGCACAGCTGTGTGGGACCCGGTGATGCACATGCCTGTTTTTGTGTAAGCTGAAAACGGAGGAAATGAAGAATCCAAGCACAGCACCGAGGCGAGCCTGCAAACAAGGCGTGCGTGGCGCGGGGGCTGTGCCGTGCTGCAGCCCCTTCGAGCCCGGCCAGGCTCTGGTGGAGCGAGCAGCTGGGCAGAGCGGGGCACGGGAATGGGGCCGATTCCTGCAGCCTCTGCTGCTGGTGGGGGCGAGGCTGCTCCCTCCTCACACATCCTACGGGATGCCCGGCACCAGGCTTTGTACGTGGCGATGAGGGAGGGCGTTCTGTGGGGGGCAAGGTCTCTTCGGGCAGCATCCAGGGGGGTGGATGAAGTGCCTGAGTGGTGCCACCAGTCCTGGAGAGGGCTCCTGCGGCTGCCGGGTGCTTGTGGAGGCAACGGTGGCTGCGGGCACTTTGCTCAGACGAAGGTGGGCTCTGCATTTTCGGAGGTCCCTGCCAGCTGTGCTGTAAAATGCCTGATAACCGTCCGGGTGCCGTGGCAGTAACGCTGTCCTTGTCCTCTCACATCCTCTCCAGGCTTTGTCTGCGAGCGCGACCGCTTGACGTTCGGCTTCTGCCAGACCCTGCGGGTGCTGGGAAGGTGCCACCTCCCGACGGTCCACGTCCAGTGCTGCCAGAGCTGCCGCCAGCACGGGCACCACGCGCCCGGCCGGGACCGCGGGGACGAGCGGGCCTCCAGGAGGTGACAGGACCGTCCCCGAGGGCAGAAAGCACCGGGACCCGCGGCGGCTCCGGGAGCAGCCCTGCGGCACAGCAGGGAGCTGGGGAGCAGCCGGGCGTGCTGCTCTGTCGCCACACGGTGCTCTTGCAAAACACAGGGAAGGCTCCATTTGTTGTATTTGTGCTCCACATAACGGTGCTCAAACCTTCAGTCTGAAAAATTGTGTCTGGCTCGGGCTGGGTGCGCGGGTCCCACGGGGAATGGGCCGGGGCGGGCGCAGCTCTCCGTCGGGGTTGCAGCCAGCACTGAGCGAGCAAAGAGAAAGCATTTTAGGGAAGGGAAACTTAAAGCAGCAATAATTTGGGGGAGACTTCTCAGAAATGCTTATGGTGCTATCACTTGACATTTTAAGCCTCTTGATGGTGTTGGCAGGCCAGCACGAAACTCCTGACTTTTATCATTATTTTTATATATGTACGTGAGTATCTGTCATTCCACCACTACAGCTGACCATGTGGAGTCATTTTTTTTTCCCTTAAGGGTCTGGAAGCTGGCAGCCCATTTCCGTAATTTTCATTGACTTGTTTACGCACTGAAGCTAAATAACTGTAATTTAAGAAATGGAGAGAGATCAGAGGCAGAAAGCTTTCGGCTTCAGTTCCCACCACCAGTCCCAGGCTCGCAGCGCACACAAGGGCTCTGCCCTCTTCATCCCGCTGCTGGCTTCTGCTGCAAAGCCATCGCCCACGCTCCTGGGCAGTGTGGAGGCACTGGTTAGGGACATCAAGGCATGAATGAAACGAGTCTTGCTCTGGAGCCGGACAGCGTAGGCCCCTGCACGTGCTGATGACAGAGATGGGAAGCGGCTCTGGCCCCAGCTGGGAGCCTCTGCCCAGCAAACCCCACGCGCTTCCCTTGGCTGCGTGGCTCCTCGCAAAGCCCGACTGGCAAAGTGAATTGTACTCACACAACTGGATTTCCGTATGCAGTTATGGCATAGAAGTGTAATGGTTGGTTAAGGTGTTTTTCTGTGCTCTCGCCAAGCTAAAACCCTTCTTTCTGCTTATATAGAGTCACTTCTGTTAAGGTTAGTCGATTCTTTTATCTAGAGTATCTGCTATTGTACGAGCGGCACCTCGGCTCGCGCAGCCCTCGCAGCCGGTGCTCGTGTGCTGATCCTCGGTGTCTGGGGAGGTTTTACTCTTGGGTTGGTTCCTGGAGGGTGTCGGGAGCATCTCGGTGGCACGTCCTTTCTGTGGTACTCTTCAGGCTATAGAAGATGAAACTGGGGAGACCGCGAACACAACCCTGCTTGCGCTACACTGAATGGAAAAAGGCCTGAGCCCGGCACGAGCTGCCCTGTGTTGAGCAATGCGGTCACAGAGTCCAGGATGGATTTTTTTCTTAATTTGTACTGTCTGGGACAACGTGCAGCACTGCCGCGTAACAAGGGAAATTCCTCTGTGTAATTTGTATGTAAAACAAGCCAAGACTTCACTGTTTGTGTTGTACTCCTCTCCAATGTGGTGTCAATTTTTATGTGTCAAAGCCTGCGTGCATTCCTGTTTTCCTTTGCGTTGGCACCATCCGTCCTCTGCTTCTGTCAGTGCTCCGAGGTTTTGCTGAGGAACAGCCTCCAAATGTGTTGGGTTTTAATGGCTATAGCTCATAAGTGTGTTAAATTAAACAGTTACTGAAGGAAATGGAAGGGTTTCATATTTTCTCTTCCCTCTGGGGAATTTTAAAGGGCTTTTCACTGAAAACTCAGTTAAGTGGAGGCTCTTTAGGTACTGACAACAGCAGGGGTTTGATTACTCTCATCTTAGCTGCAGCAGAATGGAGCAATCAGTTTGCATCTGAAAATCATTTAAGGCAGCCGATTGAAACTGGGATTTGTGTGATTACAATCTGAGCTCTATAGATTTGGGGTAAAGTACTGGCACGCACAAATCTAAAGGCTTCAGCTTTGGATTGCGGTGCTGCTGACTCCAGGATTGCAAATCAACTCATTTCAGTGCCAACTGTAAGGACGAAGCAGCCCGAGACGAAATGCTGCTGCTCCGTGTGTGACACCACAGCCAGTGCAGGCAGCTCACATCGAAACGCAGACGCTCATCGCAAGAATTATTTAAATTCTCCCTGATTTATCTGCACTTTGATACATTAGAGGTGAAACACCTCTGAGAGCGGGACCTGCTCTAAACCAGAGGGTGCGCAGGGGGGTGCAGAGCTCATCGCTTCCTCTCGCAGCAAATCCAGACCGAGCCCAGGAGCAGACTGGGATATTTCCTTGCTCTGCATTGTCAATATTGGTGTTTGGACCTGCTGCTTGTAACCAAGGAGCTAAACAGAAATGCCTTTTTTATTTAAAAAAAAAAAAAAGTTTCATTAATGTGTCAATACTAGAAGGTTATTACTTTAGAAATAACCACAGCAGTAGTCTGCAAATGAAGGCAGAAAAGCGATTATAAATCAGAAGATGTTTGGAATAGAAACTGCTTTTCTCTGCAGTATCTAAGGGCGTGGTTTACCAGGAAAGCAAGTTTATCCTTTTTGCTACGTTAATTAGAGCAGAGTGTGAAAGAGAAAAGCAGGAACACGTCAGGTTCCAGCTTCTGGACATTTTTTTTAAAAAGAAAATTGAATTTCATTCTTCTGAGCAGATCCTATGTGCAGCAGCAGAGCAGGGGGTCGCTGGCTGCCCGTCCCACCCGGCGCTGCACCAGGCCGGGCACCTGGGGGCTGCAGCTGCAGCGGGCGTCATTTCTTCCCAGAACTCACCCCAGCTCTGCAGTCACTATTCCGTTTTCTCCTTAGCGTGTCTTTCAAGGCTTACTCATTTTCCTGGCGCTGTTCGTGCTCCAGTGTCACCAGGAAAGGTGCGGTCTGCTTGCTCTTCAGAGGCCACGGCCACGGTCCCCGAGCTCGGTGGCCTCGCACGCTGCCCGCCGGGACGGTGCCGCACACCCTGGGCCCTGGGGCATTCCCCTCCCAGCCCTCGCTGGCAATAGCCCGTGCAGAAGAAAAGCCCTAAGCGATGCTTTTCATCACAGATACAGGATATGTGGCTACCGGGATGCATTCAATTTGTCATTATAAGATACTTTTGGTTCATTACTTCAGAAAGACCCCATTGAAGACCAACTGTGCACAACACGTATGCTTCATTTGCCACACAGCAAAGGCGGGTTTTCCCACTAATTGTGAACCTTCGCAGCGCGGGACTCGGAGTCTCTCTGACCTTTGTCCGCTCGGTTTTACTTGGCCTGTTTGAAAAACATTTGGTTTCCCTGCTAAGCTGCCGGGCACGTTGCTCTTGCAGCCAGTTGCCATCCGGATGCGGTGCCCTGGGTCAATTTAACGGGTGCTGCGGGCTGGCTTTTTGGGCAGGAATGCACGTTTAAACAAATCTAGGCGAGCTTAATCACAGCAGCCACTGATAGCGGAGCAAGGCAAGGCTGGGAAATGTCTCCTGTTTCAAGTGAGTTGGTCTCAAGGCATTGTGTCATTGAGGGCTTCGGTGTGCGTGGCACAGACTGCACCAATTCTGTCCTCATCACGGACACTGCGGGCTGCTGGTGTCTGAGCACACCGACCTGCTCACAGCTGTGCACGTTTCGTGTGACCACACGGACACACAGGCAGCAGGGCCCCTCGCTGTGCCACCGCCGTGCTAAGTCGGGAAGCACATGTGTGGCGTAATGGGACCGATGCTCTGCAAGGTTCTGCAGGGCACCCTTTCTGATGTCTTAAACAAAACCTGAGGCAGCAAAGCTCCCCCTGTGCAGCTTCCAGCTGCTGACGGCTACCACAAGGTGCTGGGGGGTGGCAGTCGGGCACAGCACAGCAGCAGTGCCCCTTTGAGTGGAAGAACTCAAACCCAAACGGGCAAAAATGGAGAGAGCTGTGCCAGTGCTTTCAGCTGAAACTTTCCTGACACCGAGCATAGGGGGGCTCACCAAGAGCTGCAGCAATGCACAGTGTTTGTGCCCAGACACCTCACCCAGGGAGCGGCACTGCCGGGTGGGGGCCGTGCTCCTCCTCAGCCCCCGGCCTCCCCCAGCCCCTGACCTCCGGCCGCCCCAGCGCACCCGACGTGGGCTCAGAGCAGATGCTCACAAGTAGTTTTTTCCTGTATTTCCCACAAAGGAAATAGAGCAAACAATATGTTTTTTTGAAGAGGCTTTCAGTTAAGTTTCCTGACATCTATTGTAAACTTCGGCTGCTAATTAGGGAGCAGGGAAAGATTTGCTCACAGGTTTCACTTGCCGTTTTTCAGCGTCACACGTCATCCACCCGCAGACGACGGATCTGGCACGAGGGGAAACCATCACATCATGCAGCTCCATTCTTGACAAGCTGTTGATGAAACAAATTTGAGAAATGATTTGACCCTGAAGGCAATGTGCCCCGAAGTGCAGCTTTGAAGTGATTGCTCAGGTGTGCTGTGGGAGCAGGAGCTGGCTGGGCAGCGCGGGGTGTGCTCAGGAGTTAAAGTTCATCCAACGCTCAGTGCCAGCACGGGGGAACTAAGCCCTTAGCCAGGCCACTTCTCCCACTAATTGTTAAACCTTGCCTGCTGTTTTCATTACGATTACAGAAATATTGACTTAAATTACTTCTCCTCCCAGATTTTGCTACTTCCCATCCAGCCTGCAGCTGCAGCCCCTCTGAAAACTGTCCTGACACCCACGACACCAAACGTCCCTGATGCCGAAGGACTTGGCTTGTCTTTTTTCAGGGCCAGTTGTAAATACAAAACCTGTTTCTCCACAGGCTTTCTGTTTATGTGTATGAAGACTTTTATGTATAAACAGATGATTTCACTGCTGTGCCACCAAGCAAACCACCAAGGCCAGGACACCACAGCAGCTGGCGTTGCCTTGTGTCGAGGAGGTTGCAGCTCCCAGCAGTGCTGGCATGGGCACAGGGCATGTCCTGAGGTCACTGGGAACCCCCAAAACCTCCACTGCTTCTCCTTCCAGCCTCCTCTTAACATCCTCCTCTCATCCTCCCTCGTACTGCAGACAGGATTAGATCCACTGTCCCCACATGGCCTCCGGCTCTCTGAAAGCAGGAGGCAGGCACAACTTAAGAAAAAATGTTGAAAAATGCGAGAACTCTCTTTTTAGGGGACAGTGACCGATATGGGAAAGAACAGGGTGAGGATCTGGTAGCAAATTTGTAAAGAGGACTCGTGGCTATAGAAGGCAGCCAGAGCTGGTGCTGCCAAACCCCCGGCAGGTAGGGGCAGGAAAGGAGGGCAGCAGGGCTGAAGCCCTGCCCTGGTCCTGCAGGCACAGGACCTGTACTGGCACAGTGACCTGAGCTGCTTGGGAAAAGCTCGTTCCCATGTGATGATGGTGGGACAGGAGTGACTTGGGAAGGTGGGCGCCAAGCAGAAGTATCAGACGTTACCAAAGTAGTGAGGTTTCTAGAAGGAGTGGCAGGATGGAGTTGGCCAGCACTCTGAGACTACTGAAGGCAGCTTCACAGGACAACCTCCAAAAGGAAGGCACTGGGGCACAGCCCGTAGCTTGTGTTTTGCTGCTGCTTCTATTTATTTGTCGGGATCTCCTGAAGCCTCTCTGAGAAGAACCAGAGGTTTTTGGCTTCCGATTGGAAATCAGACCTTGTGTTCCCCCTGGTTACCTCCAGACATTTCCAGAGCTGGAGACAGGAAGGAACTGAGAGCTCATTAATTGGGAAGCAACAGGAATTTTATGGAGCGGGTACTTTGTCACTTATTAACAATAACACTTAAAACACTTCCGTATCTCAAGAAGCCATGGGATTGCCCTGTCAGAGCACCTGTGTTCTGCAGACTGTCAAATTCCCCCTCCCAAGTGCTTCTGTCCGGAACAGACAAACTCAGACGGAGTATTTTAATCCCCAAAGGGCCAGGGAGGTCACCGGTCCTCCAGCCCAGCACCAGCTGCCCAGACAGCGAGGGATCCCGTCCCGCAGGTGACCGAGCACGAGAGGAGGCCAAGCAGGAGGCAGCGAAGCACAGAGCAGGAATAGCTCACAGCCAGCCCCTGGCGGCAGCGCTGTCCCCACATAGTTTGCTTTTATCCAGGAAAATTTTGCATTTTTGGCACCAGCTTTAGGCAGCAGTGCTGATGTGGTCCTGCTGCAGTCACTGTGCTGGAGACCCCCTGGGTGCAGGGGGGCTCATAAACCCATTTGTAATCTGTTGGCCACAGATTTTACTCGTGTTTGTGATCCCTCCAAATAACCCCTTAGAAGTCACTAATGGAGGTTCACAAGTTGATTTTTAAGGACTCAAGGAGTGATTTTAGCCCATACAGGATCAAGTAAAAATAACTGGGCTTCGTTAGACAGTAACGGGGTGGCTTAAAGGTACAATTAATTCTACATTGACATGTCTGATGGCATAATTACAGCCTCAGCTGAACCCCATTAAAGCAAGGTGTGTTTGCTGAACTCCCAATGAGCCAACCCTGCCCAAGGACCTGGGGACACAGCTCAGGGGACAGCCAGCATCCACCCTGCAGGAACCAGCCCAGCCTCCTGGATCACAGCAAGCACATGGCCCCTTCTGCACCACAGTCCTGTCCATGCTTCACGGAGCAAATTTCATAATTTATATTTATTTCTATCCCCTTGGTGCAGGGTTGATGCAGCTATCAGCAAAGCCACGTTTTGGGAAAAGTCGGAGAAGCGAAGGTAGGACAGGAGGAGAAGGATTTGAAGAATTTTGTTGCTTTGCCAGTTTTACCACCACCAGCAGGAGGTGGGAGGAGAGAAAGGAGAGAGAAATAAGCTGCTTTGGGCCTTGGCCACACGGCTGGCACCAAGGCACTGCATGCTTTGCTCACCCAGAGCATTGGTTTTGTCATGAAATGAAGGAAAACTGCTTCACACGTGTTGAGGGAGGGGAGAAAGAGCAGGAGGATCTGCGCAGCCCGGGACAGCATTAGCAGAGCCACTGCTCTCCTCTCTGGGACTTGGCTTTTGACCTGTGTTTGTGCCTTATGGAAAGCTCAGCAAGGCTGGATGTAAATATTTAGAAACATCTATACGCTAAAAATAGTTCTCTCTATATATGCTCTGTTGCCATCTGTCTAACAGCTTAAGCATGGCTAAAAAAGTTCTTCTACCCCTTCTGTTCCCAATCCTATGGCCCCACTAGAGTTTCTGAATTCCCTCATCTCCAGCTTGCTTTTTCCTCCCACTCCTGCAGCTCAGCTCCTACATATTTCCCCAAGCTGCATCACCCCAGTCCTACACCCCATCACCGAGCTTTTGGGAACAAGCCCTGTGAGGCACTCACACAGCCCCGCTGCCATCAAGGCCGGGGTGAGAGCTCAGGGGAGAATTCACCGGTGGCAGAGGAAGCGAACAGGCCCTTTACCTAACTTTGCAAGGACTTGCAGCCCAGGGAACTGGGCTTTCCAATCTGTTATTTTCTGCCTAGAGAAACAGGAGCTGCTAAAAACACCCTGCACATGCACCTGGAGCTCAGCAAAGGGAATATCCTTCTGGAGGAATGGGAGAAGAGGCACAGCCTACCTCTGTGCTCAGCCCATGGTGCGATGCTGTGCTGGGAGCTTGGGCAGGGTGCTGGGAGCAGGGGTTCACGGCTTCGTGTGGCTCCATGGCTTCTGGTGCCCTCTGCAGTTGTAAAAGTAAAGGTGTTTTTAAAAACTCAGCTCACAAACTCCATCAATCACCGTGACTACACACGAGTAAGCAACTGCAACTGGAATGCCAAGTGGTTCCCGCTCCTGTGCATAACTCTAAAATCAGTAGGACTTCCTCGGGGAAGCAGCAGCAGGGTTTTGCTGGGCTCATCTGGAGGCAAACACCAGTGGGCAGGCAGCACACTGCATTTTAAAATATTTCAGCCATCAGTGGCCTGTTCCTGTTAGCAGCATGGAGGCTGTGGGCTGCAGCTGGGTGCCGAGCACTCATGTGCAGGGAGTAAAGCATCACCTGCTGCCTGCCGTACTTCAATGCCATTTACGTGCAAATCCCACACTCGCTTATCTGATTACAGTCCAGCAGCTTTAATTTAAATTAAAGGTTTTCTGAAACAGGCTGGGACTCTGAAAGCATGACTTGGAGCATCTTTGTGTGGAATCAGGAAATGAAATAAGATAGCTCTTTTGGGATTACGTTTCTAGAGGAATAAAGCAAGTCAGTGCCATTTCCCTCCCCAAGAAAAGCCTTTTCCTCTTCCCAGGCTACTTTGGGTCTTTCCCATGGCTGAGGGATACACTTACATTTAAATCCACATGGAGCTGGTGTAACTTGAGCAGAATTACTCCCCCAAAGCCCATTGACTTTTGCAGGAGGCTTTGCTTGCAGCTGGTGGCCCACAACACGCAGTAATTCTGCAGTGCACGCTGCACTGGGTGCGGGCAGAGCTCTCCCTCCTACAAACACTTTCACCCCCTGAAAACTCATTTAGCAGAGGCTCCTCTGGGACACATCATTCAAATCCAAACTGATCTATCAAACAGCTGTCTCTGGACTGTGGCAAAATTCAGTAGGGAACAGGAAAAGCACTTGGACATTTCAAGGCTGCGATTAGTCCCTTCCCAGAAATTAATAACCCAACAATGGGCTCTGCCATCAAGCAATGCCTTTATGGCTTTCCCTCTGACGTTAAGGCACCGTTTCCCTTTGCTACATGGTTTAGGTCCTCAAGGGACTGGTCAGGGGCCTGCTGATGATTTTGCAGCAAAGTCCTAAGATGGGCCTTTATGGATAGCAGCGTGATGGCCCTGGTACAAAGCTAGGATGGGATGGGATGGGATGGAGCCCCCATGCCTGCTGCAGTCGCAGCCCCATGCACGTACAGATGGCTGCACGTGGTGCTGCTCTCCTACACTACAACACAGCATGAACATCAGCACACCACAAAATCAGTGTGAAAGATCAAATGCAGGAGTTTTGGTATGGCAACAGACAAAGAGGGAAAATGTAAGTGCTATTTTGGGATGTGTGGTAGCAACAAGCAAGTTTTTTCAAGGGATGGGGGTTTTCCAAGAAAGTTTCTGCTTTAAAGGCAGAAAACGTAAAATGTGGAATTAGAAGATAAAGTGACAGCTCTGAGGGACAACTCCCCGGTCTCTAATGGTGGCTTTAAACCAGTGCAACCTGGAACTCTGATAAAGAAAATTATCTTTGCCCCATAGACTTACATCTGGGACCATTACTAAGCAGCCCAGAAAAACCAAGACAAGCAGCAAATAACAACAGCCCTCGAGCTGTAGTTGGCCCCACGCTCACCAGCAGCCTGCGTGCTCTCAGTCAGCACTGGGACACGAGTTGGACTTGATGATCCTTGTGGGTCCCTTCCAATTCAGGATATTCTGTGATTCTATGGGACACAGCCCCAGCTTCAGCTGCTGGTGGCTGGGCTGGGCTTCCCTTCGAGGCGAGAAGAACTGCTTTTAAGGAACAGGGGAGGGAAAATAAAAAAACAGGGAACACAAGCACAAGTTTTGAAAAGCTCCCAATCACTGAGGTCTTCTCTCAATGCTCCCCCTTGTGGGGAAAAGGCTTCCAGAGCATTTTTCTCTGCATGATTCTTTCTCTCCAGGAACTATTACAAGTTTAAAAAATAATCCTTTGCTTTTGTTTTTCTCCTTATGAAAAGGAGCAAAATGACAGATTTCTTCTATTAAATAAAACAAAGTCAGAATAGCTTTAATTTTAAGATGGAAATAGAGACTCTTCTGTATAAGTATTACTCTCCTCTAAGCTATTTCGTGAAGACTTGCAGATAGCACCTCAAAGCCATTTCAGATATGATGCATGACAGCAAGCCTTGTGGAGTAATAAACGAAAACAGAAGTTGCAAGAAACAGCACAAGCACCACCGTATGTCACAGTTTAGCAATTTAGAAATTTCAGGAAGAAGTGTTGTATTAGTTAATTGTCATCGTCAGCCTACATTTCTAAACAGAGTAAGTCCTTTATATTTATTAAAGACTATTATTTGGGCTCATTTTTCCATTTGTGTTACATGTTTTATGGATTTACCGTGCCATCGTGCTGCTCATTCTTCTTCTTAGAGCATCCTTAATAGAGTTTTGAAACGACAGATTGCCCCCTACTGTTTTTCTCTTGATAGTCTTTAAAAATAGAGCCCCGGTCTAGCTGGAGCCTTCAGGCTCCATCATACTAAAATAATTAACAAACTTCCTTTGTTGTCCACTGTTACTGGAAATTCTCAGAGCAAGGTTACTACTTGCCACCAAATTCACAGCTTTCAGAACAGTCTCAGAAACTCTTAATGAGTTCATTACAGGTTATTGTTCATTCTGTTCTAAGACTGCTATGAATTGAATTGATTGAATCTAAAATCGTGACATCCTGGGAACACATTCCCAGCGAATGAATGCATAATTTTCAAAAACTGTTCCAGATGAAATAAAATATATTGTCACGGCATCAAAGCATTTGCAGAACTTAAGGCCTCTTCTTTATTGTTATTTGATGATGATGCATTTCGACATCTAACCGCATAAGTTTGTCAGAGGAAACCCCAGACCCTCCAAGAGAATCACAGCGAATACTGAAAATGTAATTCCTTCACAGCTAACATTGCCAAACAAGTGGCCAGCTACAAAGTGTAATGTAGTAGTTTTAAGTAACCCCTTGCAAAAAACACCCCAGTACTCCCAAGTTAGGGGTGACTGAGGCTGCAAAGAGCAAAGAACGTGCTGCAGAGCCATCAATAAACAGATTCATTACTGGTAAACAAAATTAGCTATACACAATATCAAAACTTACTGTGTTTAAACTACACGTGTTGTTATTTATCATCCGTTGTACACAGCTGGGGAAGCACAAGGACTAACCCACTATCTGCACGTACTGAAACTACAATTTGCAATTGCATCTAACTCATTTTATTAAAGAATAAACCATGGGGAGTAAAAACATTGGTCTTGTTCTATACCTCTCTTCTAACGGTATGGCACAGCAAAACCAGGCACCTTATCACAGGAAAACATCTCCCTCTGCTTCTCATAGAGAAGAAACTACTTTATAGAAGTAGTTGTCAAGTAGCAAGCCTGTTGAAAAAAGCAACACCACAAAACCTCACAAAATGCTTCCATTAGGATACTTTGTGATAAACTATCCCAGCAGTCATCTAAATGCACAGATTGTTGGTTTTGACCAAAATCGGACATAAATAAAAAACGTCCATGGGTTACATCACATTTTGGAAATACCACCACAATTTTAGTTCCCCATGTAAGTACCAAGCAGTTAGTTCCCTTCACATCCTGCTAATACCTAAGTAATGGACATAGCACTGCCCCACATTTAAGGTTACATCCAATTACACTTCACAGAAGCATCTGCACTTAACTTATAAGAACTTGTAGGTTCTGCCTGTGGACATACACAACTTCCCTCAAGCTAAACTCAGCCTGAGCATTTGAACTACACATCAAATTTAACTTTGGGGATTCAGCTTCAATTAAGACAGTAATTTAGCAGATCCTTTCTTTTCCCACCCCCTAGCTGGAACTGCCAGCTCTGCAGAAATGAAGTAACCCACAGAAGAAAGGAGATTGCTGTCCACCCTTTCCCCTCTCCCCATTTTTTTTTTTTTTTTGATAAATAACTTGGGCACCAACCATAAGGAGATTACAAGTTCTTCTTGGCACAGCTGTGACATTTGTCAGCATACAACTTCACAAACGGAAAATTTCCTCTGCCGTTTATAATGCACAACCTAGCTGGAACCCATTCAATCATTTCATGCCTTCAGGAAAGCTTTATGGGGCTTACCATTAAAATGGTTACAAATCCCTGAAATCTCAACAGATGTTTGCATGGAACCCCAGGGATTTTTTCAGTGTTTAACCAAATACAAACTCACTAGAGTGATCACTGGTTCAGTGAGGAATGGCTCTCTACATCTCATACAAACCACTGCAGGGGATAACTGTTATGCTTAGACCAGGTAACATCCCCCGAGATACTGGAAGAGCTTATCAGGTGCTATGGGGCACGCAGGGATGGCAGTAGCCTCTCTTACCATGGACATGCTCACCACTGAGGCCCTCCTGTGGCTGTACAGCAAATACTGAATGTCACTTCCATTGAGAGGACAGCTGAGTGAGAAATAACTGCTTAATTCTTCAGGGAAAGTAAATTGCATGGTTGAATCCACAGCTGCAGTAGGAATCTAGCCCTAGGGAAACGTCTTCAGAGAGAAAGCATATGACAGCTGGCAACATTACATACACTCCAGATAAGATTAGTGAGGGAGCAGCAAAAAGAAACAGGACAGTGGCAACCACTGGCTGCGGGATTCTCTCGCTTTTCATGCTGCAGTTCAGTTGTAAGGAAGAGCAGGATCAAATTGGCAATGCATCACCCATAGGAAAACTTTGCCTTCAAGATAACTGTAAAGCAAAGCCTCCAGAATCAGAAACGTGTATTTACAGGGAAAACAAAATATTTAGCAGGAATAGCATCCTAGTAAAAATCTACCTTGCTGCAGTCCAATCGCTTGTTTCCAAATTCTTTTTCTGAATTCATTTCAAATTTAATGTGTTCATCAGCAACAAAGTAGTTGAATGACACGCTTATTTCTCTAACAGAAATCTTAACCTAAGCTTAAAGAAAAAAAGAAAAAAGTTTCTGAACTCAGAAAGCAGCATTTCAGTATAAGAATCTGTTTTATTTTTATCGTTCAGTGATTGAAACAATATAGAAATTTAACCTGCAAAACTGAATTTATATCACAATGTCTATCAGAAGGCAGGACATACAGTGTTGTTTCATTTTTAATCAGATAAAATATTTCTCTGGACACCAGGTATTACAAACTCTTAACGCTATACACATCACTTTATTTCAGAGACTAATTCATCATAATTTAAATCTATCTTATAAACAATTTCCTTTAAAAAAACATATGGAAGATAAAAAGAACTCAAGTATTAAACTCAAGGCCTTGATTATTTTTTCTTTTTTTTAAACAAAGATATTTTAAGAAATGTATCAAAATGATAACTCTGTGGGTATTATAGCTACTAGTCAGGCTCTGTAACACACTGCTCCACAATTTCTCTCAAGTTTGGATTCTCCATCGCAGCTGCTACTCTCTCTTTGTCGTTGATTTGCTTGTTGACTGCAAAACATCATACGAAAAATAAAGTCAGAAACAGTTTCAGTGGTACTGTATAATGTATACCACATCAGTAACATGACAAATGTAAGACACCACATTGCAGTGAAGTTTCTCCAAACCTCATTAATGGCCAGCTCAAAGAGGGAGAAAATGCTGTGTACAGTAACAGCACATTGCAGTAACTTTCACTGCAAATTGCTATTTAAGAGAGTATTTGTTTCTGAAAAGGATAGCAAAGCAGGGGAAGAAAAACACTTCTCAAAGAACAGTCTAAAACTGCTCTCATCTATAAGCTGTACTTACTGTCTTCTTCAGTGGAATGTGTACCTTCAGATATGTAGATTTCCAGCTGAAAGAGAGGTCATTAATGTTAGATTCATACTTTAATCATGAAATATATTCATTACTGGAAGAAAAAAGTGTACCATACACATACAATGCACATAATCCATACTTTTAGAAATATTCACAGACAATGGAAGGGCATCAATGTCAATAACTGATCTTAGACTTTATTGCAATATAATCAGAAGACAATCTCCTCCCCTTTTAGAAGAGGCACCAATAATTCTTTTTCAAAATTGTGGAGTCACTCATTCCTCTCTAATATTAATGGCTCACGTGAGAAAGTAATTGGAGTTAGGCTACTGGAAACATAAGAGAGAACTGGCTCCACCTTTCTACCAAGTTCTCTGCTGCTCACAATTCAGGGACAATTTGTCTGAAAGCCGCTAGAATTGCAAGTGTCACCTTCACAAGCTAAGAACTCTTGAAAAGACACGCAAGTTTTGCTCAGTGATGAGAATCACAGATGATGTTCTATTTGAAATGGTAGTGTAATACAGTATCTATTTCCTGTAAGAGAGCAGACTATGTGACTAAAAGCTAAATAGACATAAATCACCTTCATGCATTTAACTTAACAGCCTAGGAGGAAAAAAAAAAAAAAAAAAAAAAAGAAACATGTCAAGCCACAACTGATGAACGAAAAGAAAAGCAAGTAAACAATGCCTTTTATCTTATCTCACTGAAGCTAAACTTAATTGTTATCATGTGTCCAGCACAACAAATCACCATCTACCTAATTATCTAGAAATGCAAGTCTTGCTCTACACCGTTTAACTGGAATGATGAAGCTAGCAACTATTAAAAAATAAGTAAGAATCAACACCATAAATTCTAAGCTAAAGAATTTATATTATTTTGGGCAAGTTTCTAAAGGCCTATAAAGATTTCATGTTTGTCACTAAAGGTCTGCTCTTAGATCCTGCTAAAACCTAAATAGCTTTCTCTAAGGATATATTAACTCTCTTTTCCTCTATACCCTTACATTCCAGCAGCACAGCCAGGGCTGGCCCCTTTTAAGGCAGCATAATGACCAGGGTCAGGCCCGTATATCATCTATACAACTGTTCCTACGACAGGTCATAAAGAAGAGATTTCCTCAACCCAGCTCCAGTTCTGAATTCTGCAGTCCTTCTGAACCCTAATAAACCTATTCTGAAGTTTTTCCTTCACAGATGATGCCTGGTAGAACTCCCCTGAACTGATTTCTAACTGACAATAGTTATCTTGCTTTCAGGGCTGCTCGCTCACATAGGGTCCACCGGCGAGAGCTATCAGGCATTCCACATGGTACAGTAGATTTAGCAACTACCAACATTTTATTTTTATGATGCTTTGATATGTAGAAATATCACAGAAGGCTAAATTCATTGTCCCCTAAGGCAAGAGCATGACTTAGATTCACTGTAATATCGGCTTTGAAAACATCCCCTCCTCCACCTGAACGTCAGCTGGCCAAAAAAGCCTTGAAATGCGGCGTATTTCAGAAGGTCAGTGACAAACTGCATTTTGTAAAGGAAAGGAAGAGCCACAGTTATTCAGAGATCCTTTCAGGTACTGCACTGTACTTCGACCCTACAGAGGCAAATGACAAGCTTTTAGGAAAAAATCATCCTCTATCACAGTTCGCAAATTAAAAAAGGGAATGCTGCTGGGTCAAGTAAAGAGAAGTTGGCATACAGTCATTCAGGTAGTTTAAAGCAAGTTCCAGAACAGATAGCTTACCTTATGTCTAAAAGGCAAACATCTCTGAAGTTTTATTCTTAAACAAAGGCCTGTTTGAAGAAAAAAAGAGAATTTCTCGTCAAATTCGAGGTTTGAGGTGCATTCTTAGAGTATGACCACTAGCCAGCTGCAGTTTGCTCACAAGATCTGACTTCGCAGTGAACTACACGTGGACAAACACAGCCAAACTGCAGCCCCAGTTTGTCCTCAGGCTGAGCCAGCCGTGCAAATGCGCCCCAAAAGAAACACCAGCTTAGAGCAATCTGTGCAGCTGAGGAAGTGTGGAGAAGGAAAAAAATAAAAAAGCTGTTTACTGCCTACATTCTTACCCACACTAACCAACTATTTAGAACAGTTGCCATAATCCTTTCCTGTACCAGAACAAGGAACTGCGTGCTTCAAAGGTCACACACCACTGAAGGATTGCACAATCACTGATGAACAAAGACCCGGCCAACATTAAGTGCCGAGGACGTGATTAACACCAGTTTATGATGACAGGTACGTAATTGATCCTCAGGTCTCAGTGTTATCCTACTGACACCCCTAACAGGGTCAAACTATAAATTATTAGCATTCTGCATGCTAATGCTTACTACCTATACTTCAATTTCTACATAAAGCAGCAAGGTCTATTTCAGCATAAATACACAACCTTAGTTAAATTAAAGGGTTATGTGCTTTTAAATTTAAAAAAAAACCTGTGAAATCTTTGTATTGATATACCATGGTGAGACTTGCTGATCTTGGTACATTTAAAGAAATTATTTCAGAGAGCAGACGTGATCTCTTCACAAATAGCAAAAAAAGCAAAACAAGCAAGTGCGGATTCTCATTGACTGTAACTGCTCTCAAATTCCTAACAGTTCATAACTTTGTTTTGATTGCACATAATTTTTTTTTCACATGCACAGGGAACAACCCATAAGGGAAGGGAGAATATAAAGAAGGAAGTCTGTACCACTTCTGAGTAGATTTTTGACAGCTGCTCTTTTTGAAGACTCTCCCTAACTCGAAAAAAATACAAGACCTTGAATGACTCCACATCTTCTATTTCTTGTTTGTTTGTATGGCTAGGAGGGTTCTCAAGATGAAATTCCCAGTCAAACTCCTGGCAAAGCAATACTGCCTTTAAACTAAGCAATATATTATTCAGAAAACCTAAAATTAACTCCACATTCATTGTTACAGATTTAATTAAACTAAAATCTTACCAATGAGAGTCGCCAAAGAGCAATGAGGTACTGTTGGTGTAAACCTGATGATAACCAGATACTCATCTTCACCGATCTCATTTACTTCGACGCAGCTTTCCGTTACCACTTCCAGTTCTTCTAAAGTATTAGGTTTCTCCGGGTCCCGGATAGTACGGATTATATCTAAAGCAGGAGACAAGCCACCAACAATAAAGTTGCTTTCCTAAATTTAATACAAGATGCTTTTGATTAGAAGCACTGTTGATATTGATCCTGCTCAGAAAAGGCAGAGCCGTAACTATCAGTGATGTGTTACCTTGTGAGTTGCTTCAGAGCTGGGCACACTAAAGCATTTCTTGTTCACTGTGCACACACTTTTCACACTCTGGTTCTAAACTTGTTATCTGGTTTTACAACCCCATTTTAATAAATAGGAATCAAAACACGCCTATTAAAGGATAAGTATTACCTTCAGAACTACAGCTGACTTGAAATTAGCCTACCCAAAAGATAAGCACAGATGCAATATTTCAGCTAGACTTTGAACAACCTGAGAGGCAAGCAAACCGAACCTTTTACCAAGACGGGTCAATTTTCCTTCCCACCTTTTTCCCCTCCGCTTCCCAGCCAGGGCCTCACAGATAAGATTTTGAAGCCATCTTAAGGAAAGCCAGTACAAAAATAATGCACTAATCCATATTTATCTGTATCAGTGGTCACCTCCTTAGCTTGTCAAATGTGGGGATCAACCAGGTTTAATAAACCTGTACAGAAAATAACTGAGTTGCTTTCCATAGAGGTAATGTGTTCTGGATTAGCTTGTGGAAGTTTCATCACACAATAAAACAGAATTAGCCTTAGCCAACCACAGAAGCCTAGCCAAACAAGGAATTACTTTGTCGATATGTAGAACAGAATCATCTCTGCATTGACATTTCCTTGTAACTTCTGATACATTCTTCCCTCTGTTTTTAAATTGCATCCTCCTTCTGCGTGGAAGTCTGACTTATACAAGAGCGTTATCAGTTACTTTGCCAAGCAGCAGGAGGAACACTAGAGCAGATTTTGTTTAACAGTACTTCATGGATGCCGCTGGTCTTTTAAACTGAAATTTTATAGACACACTTTAGTTCTGCAAAAATTGTGCACAAGCATAAGACTATGGGTCTACTGAAATCAGCGGGACTACTTACGTGCTTAAGGCTCATAACCTAAGTCACTAGAACTGCTGGCGTTTTCACATACCTCTATTTAAACACCACTCAAGTTTCAAAGTTGAGTTTAAAAAAAAACAAAAGAGGAAACATTGTCAAAGTCTTTTCTGTGTACAGCATTGCATAAAATCCTCGCGCTGTCTCTAATTAATTGCATAAAATCCTCACGCTGCCTCTAATTGCCTACACAATAGCAGTGCCTTCGAGCTTCACAGCATTTGCAATACTGCAGGATCCTACACGGAGCATTTCCAGAGGTGAAACCTCTCCGTATCTCACAGGCTGAGCACCAAGAAGCCAGTCGCTCAGTAGCTGAGGTTTTGCTGGACTCCCCCACAGCCCTGCCTGGAATTCCTGGCCTTTCCAGGTGCGCCCAGTTGCTTCTAACCCCAGGTGATGAATGTGGAAGTAACTCCGGGAGCAGGCCCACAGCTGCCCCGTTCCCTTCCCACAGCCGGGAGCAGCGGCCTCATTATGGCCCCGTTACGGCCCCACCGACCGAGCTCAGGCAGGGCCGGGTCCCTCAGCGCACCCCTGGCTCCGTGACCACCCCACGCACCCCACCTGTCCCCAGGCAGCCCGGGGACAGCCAGGAGGTGCCTAGGACAGGCCCCGGCACCTCACAGGGCTGTGGGCACCCAGGGGGCCGCACCCGGCCTGCCCCACAGCCCCACAACCCCACAGCCCTTCTCTCTCCCCCACACGAGGACCCCCCACACCTCCTACACCCCGACAAGAGCCCGGGACCACGGCCCCCCCAGACCCTCACAGGCCCCTCACAGATCCCCCCAGGCCCCTCACAGCTCCCTACAGGACCCCCCAGACCTCCCCTAAGCCCCCCAGGCCCCTCACGGACCCCTCCCAGACCTTCACAGGCCCCTCATACACCCCCCCCAGGCCCCTTCAGATCCCCACAGCCCCCCCCCCAAAGGCCCCTCACGGCGCCCCCACACCTCCACAGACCCCTCACAGCCCCCCCCAGCCCCTCACAGACCCCTTACGGCGCCCCCCAGCCCCTCACAGGCCCCTCACAACCCCCCTCAGGCCCTCCCCAGACCCCTCCAGGCCCCTCACAGGCCCCCTCACGGCCCCCCCCAGCCCCGCCGCTCCCCGGCAGTCACCGTAGACCTCGAGCGCCTTGTCCTGCTCCATGGCCCGGCCCCGGGGCTCATGGCCGGCCCTACGCGGCGCGGAGTAGCGCAGCGCCCTGCCCAGCGCCTGCGCCAGCAGCCCCAGCACCAGCGACATGGTCCCGCGGCGCCATGGGCAGCGCGGAGCGGCCCCGCGCGGCCACCGTCCGCCAGCCCCGGCGGCGCTCTGTGTGGGGCGGGGCGTGGTTATCGGGGCCACGCCCTCTGATTGGACGGGGCGGGGTGTGAGGGGCGGGGTTTAGCTCGTGCTCCGCCCACGGGGCGTGGCCACCCCCGTCCCCTCAGCGGTCTCTTAGGGAAGCCTGAAGGGGGTGCTGCGCGCTGTGCCCGTGGTTCCCTGGTTTTGGCAGCTGTGGAGGCTGCGAGCAGCGTTTGGTGGCACGTATTCCGCTGTCAGTGGAAACAGCGAGCTAGTTAATAATATATTTAATATATTTAATCTATTTAATGATAATCTCGGCCTCACCCGTCCGCCGCAGCCAGCGCTGACCGACAGAGACTACAACTCCCAGCATGCAACGCGGCTCCCCCCTCCACCGCCCCTCAGGCGGTGCTGCGCAGCGGTGCCTGCTGGGAGTTGTAGTCGCGGCGCGCGGCAGCGCTCTCAGCTGACCGGAAGGGGGCAGCCCCGCAAGATGGCGGCGGGCGGCGCCCCCTGAGGAGGAGCCGCGGGGGGAGGGGGGGGGGGAAAATGGCGGCGGGCGCCGTGAGGGAGCTGCGGGTGCTGCTGGCGCCACGCTCGGGGCAGGCCTGGGGCTCCCCGCGGGACGCGGCCCGGCTGCGGCTGAGCAGGGGCCAGGACGCCCTGGGAGCCCTCCTGGCCGCCGGCGGCATCCACCTGGAGGCTCTGGCGCCGGGCGGGGGCGGCCGGGCCCGGGGCTGCACCCTGCAGGGAGCCTGGGCGGAGTAAGTGAGGGGCTGGTGGGGGGGGGGCGGGCTGGGGAGGGCTCCAAACGCCTCAGGAGAGTGAGGGGGGGGGTCAAAACCCTGCCCTGAAGAGCTCTTTGTGTAAAATCCCCGTGCCGCGGGGTGCTGAGGGCTGTGAGGCGTCGGGGAGGGCTGCCCGGGGAAATGGGGCAGTCACCGCACCTGGAGGGCTTTAAAAGACGTTTAGATGTATTGATCAGTGATCTGGTTTAGTGGAGGACCTGGGAGTGTTAGGTGAGGGGTTGGACTGGGCGATCTTGGAGCTCTCTCCCAACCTAGGTGGTTCTGGGATTCTGTAATTACAAAGGTTTATAAAATAAAAGGTGTGGAGGGAGGTCGCCCGGCCTGCTAGATGGGCTGCTGTAGAGCCGAGGCCTTGACTTCCTTTCCTGGTGGTCAGGGCGAGCGCTCGCGCGTGACACGAGGCGGTCACAAGGCGCCTTCAGGCCGTGGTGGTGGCTCCCAGCGCTGAGGCGACCCCACGGGCACGCTGCGGGTCCCAGCAAGTGCGGTGCTGAGCGATGGCAACGCCTGCATGGTGCTCTGTGCCATCCTCTGTGCCCATCCTCTGAGGCCCTGTAGATGTTTCCTCGTTGCCCACTCCCATGTGAGAGCAGGTACGGATGGAGACGGGCACCTGGAGAGTTTGTCAGCCCAAGCAGCAGCGGGGCAAAATGGGTGTTAGGCTCTCTTCACCCTAGCAATGCTCCTCCTGCTTCTAAAAGAAGTCCTGAAGCAGAGTGTAATGTGGCATGGGTGACAAAAGAAAAGAATTACACAGACAGAAATCTGGTCTCTTTAGCAGAGAAGTAGGGATTTCTCAAGCAGTGTCTTGCATTGCAGCCGCCTTTAGAGAACAAGCATGTTATGGTGCGGGAAGGGGCGGTGGCAGAATCTTTATTTCAAAAGGTTAAAATTGAACTGTACATCATTAGCATGCTTCCAGAACTGTTCAGTGTATGAAATGGGGAAAGTAAGGTCAATAAACACACTGAATATTGCATCTTCAGCTTCCTGTGGGAGAATACAGAAGATTGTGATCTACAAGCAGACAAGACAAAAATAGTGGCTCTTAGTAAGAATCACGAACTGTTCGTCTATGAATTCACTATAGAAGATGGAGATTGTAACCTGATTTTCCTGCACAGTTGTAAGGAAGATACGCTTAAAAAGCACCTCGAAGTCAAAAATATTAGTGAGTAAATCTCAACGTGTATTCCATATTTGTAATTGTTACAGGTCCGATTTTGTCTGCTTCATTTGGTGAAACAAATAGATGCAGAACACAAGGGAAGTGTGAAGTATTTTTGCACTGATTTAGCGTGATCAGAAGCAGTATTCATGAGCTTGACAAATAACTGACACTTCTGTAATCAAAGGTGACATTGTTAAAAGGAATTAAGCTGTTGAGGGTCAGATGTTTGGATGACACAAAGTCAAAAATAAGTGTGTTCATGCAGCTGTGCTATCTCCAATTTTCACCGTCATATCAGAACAAATGGGGCTGTTCACTAATCCAGCAAAGACTAATTATGTGTTGAACCTTGTGCTCCGTGATTGGCAAGTGTAGTGTACAGTCATAGTGCAGTCTTTGCAGGACTTAGGGCTTTGATGTTTTACATATTATTTAAAAGTTTCCATTGCTAAAATATCTTTATTTCCAAAGATTGTAGCTTTCAGTGCTGACTGAAAAATGTTTTTGTGATTTTTTTTTGCATTCTTCAGAAGTAGTGTCCATTTAAAAAACTTGTACTGTTGGACACTGTTCTACAATTAATACTCCTGACAAAATATGAGATTTAAACAAAAAAAACAAGCCCCAAATCACAACTTTTATCAGTATAGCGCCTGAGGCAATGTCTTTGAGCTGTGATTTTCTTGAGATACCTTTACAGTCAAAAGTGCCAGATTGCTGTAATCCTAAAATACCTTTAATTTTACAGGTCTTTCTTCAATATTGTCTTTGAGGATACTGTCTTTTAAAGACAACAGATGCCTACTTCTGCTCAATAACTTCATTGTTGTGCATCTTACCTTTCCTGGAGAAGATTCATCATTAGAGACGTGTGACTGCATTACCCTTGATTTGGCACCGCAAGTTTTGGAAAGAATAACAGATATAAACTTCTGCAGGGGAATTCTCTTCTTTTTAGACAGTTCTGGCTGGATTTGTATCCTTTGCAGTAGGCACTAGCTGGTGGTGTAAATGATCTGGAAGAACAAGGTCAGTTTTCTTCTTTTGTCAGGATTACACACAAGTTTCTTTTAACAGTCTTTTTTGAAGGTGCTTTCAGCAGAGAGGTTGTGTGGTTGTGGTCATTTCATCAGAAATGTCTGGGTCAACTCTAGTTTCTCAGCGTATTAGTGGAAATTTGTTCCACACTGGAGTGTTGGTTTTCAGCACTTCTGGTATGTAGAGCTGTGTATAATGTGCTTAAGTCTCCTGTCCCTAAGCTTTCTTTTCTTAATTAGATGCTTTAGAATTAGTCTACCTGGGCTTAAAACGCTGCTGTAAAACACGCAGTTCTAAGTGTTTTGCAGTGCCAAGATTGACCTGGGCTACGAAGTTAACAATTCACTGTCTTCCTCTTCTGTGTAATTTCTTGTTCATTGGACTATCTGAATCCTGGTGTTTTCTTTGACACCTTTTAAAGACATATTTGATTCTTTTGATGGTGCAAATCTAGCGAACATTGATGTAGCGCTCTGCCAGGGAGGTGTGCAGCATGAGAACAGGAGTTCAGCCATCACATCACCGCTCACTGCAGTCAAAGTGTCATATGATCTCAGTGTTGCTGTGATCATCAGTTCTTCCAACAGCGCCATTTCTGTGGATCTAAACAAGTACTTCAGGTATGTTTGCAGTAGAATTGCTCAATGAAAGTTTTAGCAGAATTGCTAAATGAAAGTTAAGTACAACTAACATTAAATGTGCCTAATCTTAGTCCTGTAACAGCTGAGATGCTGTCAGCTTTTTATTCTGAGTGCTGGCTCTAGGGTAGAGCAGAGATTTCACATTTGTTTAAAGATTGCCCATTAATATTTGCTCTACTTTTTAAGCAGCAGGACAGAGAAGTAGAAATGTTTTATAGTGGATTTTTTTTTTCCTAGGAAGATAGGGATATGTGCTCTCAGTTACTGCCAGTGCAGGTGAACAACACCTTTCAGAAGAATGGCAGAGCATATAGGATTGTTAAACTTTTCTGATACAGCCTTTTGCTTGATAAATTAGGACAAGATTGTAATTTAGGCATTGTCTATCTCAGAGGAAATACCATCAGGTTTTGATGGCTTACCTAGATACATTTATGTAGATACTGTTAATCAGAGAGAAAACTGCTTCGCTGATAGCTCCCGTTTTTTCTGATTTTACTCCCGATAGAGTTAAATATGATGGGGGAAAAATTAAATAATCCATCATGGAGGTAAAAATTAATTCTAATAATGATTTCTTTTCAGACAGTTCCCTGGGCATTTGATCTGTAAAAGAGATTCTCAAAGTCTTCCAGTGAAGCCACCTGAAGGTCTTGATGAGGATGACCTTGCTAGTTCTGAGTACAGTATGGAGCTTATGTCATCGTCTTTCCGTGTGGACAGGTACATAATGAAAATACTAATCTAGAAACCAAAAAACATATTGTTTGACTGAGGAAATGTTAAAAGTTGGGTTAGCTGTGTTGTTCCTTCCGTAATACGTGGTATTATGGATAACTTCTTTCTTCATCCCAGGTCCTGGAAGGCACACTTATCCTCACTACGCGATGCAATCAGGAAAAGAAGACCACGTTCTCCAAATTTGGTGTATGACACAAATTTACCGTGGTATCAGTATTTTACCCATCTTGAAGATCATGATCCCTTAATCTATGAAACTCCTGAGAAGGTGCTGGCTGTTGTTCCAAAGGCTGTTTGGTGCGTCCCTTCCAAACCATTACAAAGCAGTGGTACAACTCTCAGTGATTCAGGGCAGCACTGGAAACAAATCTGTGTAGAAGAACCACAAGAAGTGGTGAAACTGGAGTGTAAATCTGTAACTGGAGTTAAAGCACTGTTTGTAATATTAACAAACGATGAAAGATTGACTCTTGCTCTCTGGGATTTCGAGTCACAAGATGTGACTTACTACCACTTCAGCAAAGATTCTGTTTATGTGGATTGTAACGAAGATGTGCCATTATGTCTACTTCTGACAGGTGAAGGGCTTTTTTTATGTAATTGTTTTGGTGCAGGCTTCAGTTAAAGAGGCTTATTGTTTGTGGTCTTCTTCTGTCTGACTGCTGTTTGTGTTCTGTCAGCCTGTCTGGCTGCTGTTGGCTAATTATGAATGTATTCTTGCTGAGGTGAAATCCAAATGGAATCACTACAACTTTGTGTTGTTATCTGCTGTGTAGCAACTTGCTTATGTGTTTTTAATTATGATTTGATTCTTTTATTTAGAGCATGGTCTTTCCTTAATTCTGTTTGGTTTAACTCAAGAAGAGTTTTTGAATAGATTGATGATCTATGGCAGTGCTGGAGTCGTAGATTCTGTTTGTCATCTCAATGGATGGGGACGATGTTCGATTCCAATACATGCGCTAGAGGTAAATAAGGCTGATTCATGTCCTACAGCTCTAATTTCTTCTTTTGAGAGAAACCTTGTTTTTAAAAAAAACTATTAATCCAGAAGTCTGGGACTCTGCAACAATCTGTCCACACTGTAATTCTGTGCACTGTCAGTTTATGTTCAGTCATATTTGGAGGGAGGGAGCTTAGATGGAGACATTTGGTAGGGTTCTTTTAATTTGTTTGAAGGGTGTGATAGAAAGTGAACTGATAGGGAAGGGGGGGAAGGTTCACAGCAGTTTTCAGTTGCTGTAAGCTTATTCAAAGTCCTGATTCTCACAATGCTTTTTTATATCCCCCATCAAACTCTAATAAATTGCTTAACTAACATTTTATCTCTAAAGATACTGGGGCAGTTTCTGCAAAACCAATTAAAAGAGCACGGCGGGCACTCAGCAGGTCATCTTGTTACTCCAGGTTATAGGCATTGCACATGTAGTTTAAATTCCTTCTTTTCTTCTGCATGCATACTTTGTTACTGCATATGAAGTAAAAGTGCTAGCAATAAGTGTACCATGTATTTTTAGAATATGTGTGTAACGGTGCTACTGTGTGTCTGCCTAGGCTGGTTTGGAAAATCGTCAACTAGACACAGTAGACTTGTTTTTAAAAAGCAAAGAAAGTCTTTTTAACCTTTCTGCACCCTGCTCTGGACCCGAACAATCTACTGATAGTGCGTCTGAGTCTTTTCTGAAAAGTGAGTAAAATACTGTAATACACTGAGGTTGAGATTGAATTGCCTTTCAGTTTATGGTTTTGCATTTGTAAAACCACATCAAATTGCCTGTTCTCTTTTATGTTGGGATGTTGCTGTATTGCAGCTTCTTTAATTCCGGAAAATGAAAGAGAATTGGTGTACAAAATGTGGTTTTTTGATTGAGTTCTAGCAATGACTTGTTCTAAGCATTTTGATGTGAAAGCAAAGCATGTTACATAAGTTGTTTGACACGCTTTAGAAGATTTTAGTAGCATACCTTTATTCTAATTTATATTTTATATGATCACTCGTGATAGAATGCAGATGCAACTTCTTATGTAATTATTGCAGATTTGGAAGAGCTGAAGCCAGCTTTAAATTTACTTTGCTCAGCAATCAGAGAAAATGATATGGAACCTCAGAGTAAACACTTTTCTGAGCAGCTGCTAAACCTCACGTTGACTTTCCTTAGCAAGCAACTTGAAGAAATTTTTGTCCACACAGAGGGTAAGATTACTCATTTTGAATCATGCATAGTAATGTAATATATAATTGTTTAGATAAATAAGAACTCAATTTTTGAATTAAAAGCCTAAATTTACTTAGAATTAATGAAAAAGGGCTTGCACTAGAGTTAAGTGAAAGGTATTATTTAAGGGGAAGCCTGAGAAATTAGTATGAATACAGTATCTGTATATAAGCACGAACAGCTATGATCAGGCTGTCACATCAGGCAGGGTACCGTCAGCTGGATCATATTGGGACGTCAGGATGTGTAAGAATGGCAGAATCAGACTTTAAGGTGATGCTGGGTCCTTCATAGTAGTGCAGTTAAATGGCTTCACTTTAGCCCTCATCCTTTTCTCAGAGCCACCACCTGAAATACATTGGCACAAATATTCCTGTGGCCATGGAATGGAGCAGACTAGTTTAAGAAACGAGTTCAGCTGAAAAATAGCCTACCAGGTTATTTCTCATCTGGAGCACTTCCAGTTTCATTTACTGTGTGGCAACAGTTGTATGTCCCAATATAACCCAAGGGCTGGTACAGAAAAAAGAACAGTTGTCTGATGGGAGTGCAGGCTGTTTGTAGGGGTGCATAACTGCTTAAGGTGGCACTGTTGCTGAAATGTTGCCCTTTGAACTACAGCTTAAAAGGTATAAGAATCGAGTAATAGCTGATATATGCTGTGTTAAAATGTCCCTGCATTTTAAACGGGGCTTATCTGACGAATAATTAGTTAAAAATTTTAGTTGTCATTTACTTGTCCCTGAAGGGCAAATACATCCATCAATGAAGTCAGGTGCACCTCTCTGGAGCAGTGGTAGGATGGTGAGTGTAGCTTGATAGTGACTGTCAGTATCAGTACCTGTACAGGTGAAATAGCAACATAGAGATGATGAGCTCTTTCCTCTGAGGTGTGTTTTATTTAGTGAAGTCAGGAGAATGCATTCAACATTGATAAGCATTAAAAATGTTGTGTCGTTAATTTCATTTAACTGATATCTTGGATGTTCTTGACAGAACCTGATGAATACTTGCAGAAGGCTGCAGATATTTTAACTGATTACATTATTGAACTTAGGACATTTATGAAAAATTACCCTCGGCCACAAATAAATATCGCAGATGTAGGAAGTGATCTTGATGAAGACCTACCTGCAGTGGAAGAAAGCCAAACGTGGGAAAAACTGACACCAGAGGTAAAAATGAATAATCAGTTTTTGACTATTCAGCACAGGAATCAGAGGTGATAACATTGAAGTTTAATGGCACTAGTTTGTTCCAGATTCTTCTCTTCCCTTTCAGGAAGTCATTGCTGAGGCCATCTTAAGCAACAAAATGCCAGAGGCCCAAACCTTCTTCCGAATGCATCAGCATCCTGCTCAAAGTCTTCAAGAATTTATTCAGACAGGTTTGAATCTGGTCTATGACCGTCTTCTGAAGGACAATACCAGAGAGGCCTCAGAACTTTTAAGAAATATGGTGAGAGGTGTTCAGTAAGCATGCTGATAGTTTTAAACGCTTCTTTATGACTAATGAAACAAATTAGTGGTAAGAATAGGGGCAGGGGGCTGAGCTTTCTTGTGAATGTAATTATTCTACCACATTGAATCATAGAATAGAATCATAGAATGGTTTTCATTGGAAAAGGCCTTAAAGACCCTCTAATTCCAACCCCCCTCCTCCACAGGCAGGGACACCCACCACTAGATCAGGTTGCTCAAAGCCCCACTAACATACACTTCATGCAATTAAAATTACCAGGCTTTAATGTACTGCTTTGATCACTAATGTACGTTCAGAATGCTGAGGGAGCGTTACTCATGAAAGCATATTGATTAATGTTGTGCTTGGGGAAGTGTAAAGGTGATCCTGAAAGGAGTAGGTAGTAAAGGGTACAAATCTGTGCAAACCTGCTAGAGAGATCATTCAGATCACCGGGTTATTACAGCATCTCAGTAGCTGGTGAAGTGAGTATCACAAGCATGCTTGTAAAAGGTTGTGCACTTTGGAAAGAAAACTGGTGCGTTTATTCTGTCAATGTACAGCTGCATCCGTACAGTTTGCATACAATGAATATCTTCTTTTTTGTTAGGGCTTTGATGTGAAGCAGCAATTGCATAAGATATGTTTCTACACAGTTGATAAACATGTACGAGATCTGTTGGTAAGTGTAGAAAAGTTTTTTTTTGTTGTTTTTTTTTTTTGTTCTAGCTGATGTTCTCAGCTTTGAAGATTGATATTTATTTATGCTGAGAGAAAGCATTGTATCGAACATACTTTCAGAATGGGAACAGTTTCTGTCCCTGCATCCTTGCAATGTGGTTGCTGAAACATGTCACCAAAATGCCTATGTTCTTTTCTGTTTGCAGTTAAAGTAAAAATTAGTTAAAATGTAATTTCTTTGTTCTGTGTCTGATCTAGTGCTCATCTTTTTACACACAGTATGAAGTCTTGTCTCTCTTGAAATTTGGGTAAAAGTGTATTTAACTCAGTGCAGTTAGCATTTTTTCCTACAGTTGGCTAACTCTCTACACTTGCAGGGTCATTTGCAGCTTAGATATATTATAAGTAGAGAAAATATATAATTGGAGGTAATACTTTAATTTGAATTAAAGGTGAAAGTTTTACAAGAAGAAAATTATTTTTCTGAAAAAGAGAAGAAAATGATAGACTTTGTGCATCAGGTTGAAAGCTTTTACTCGGAGTCCTTCCAAGAAAATAAAGAGATTCAGTCTCTTTCCAGGTAATGTGGGTTATCAGTTTTAATTAGTAATTAATAATGCTAATAGTATTTTAAATATCCTGGCTTCTACATCACATGTGATTTACTGCACTAACAAATATGATCTTCTGTTATCATCTTAAATGAAGTATGTAGTCATAGAGTCATTAAGGTTGGAAAAGCCCTCCAGTATCATCTGGTCCAACCACCCCCCTACCACCACCGTCGCCCTCTAAACCTTGTCCCCAAGCACCACGTCAAACCTTTCCTTAAACACCCCAGGGTTGGTGACTCCTTCACCTCCCTGGGCAACCAATTCCAATGCCTGACCATTCTTTCTGCAAAGAAATGTCTCCTAATTTCCAACCTGAACCTCTTGTGGCACAACTTGAGGCCATTTCTTGTCCTATTGCTAGTTGTCTGCCGGAAAAGGCCAACCCCCAGCTCACCACAACTACTATACAAGTTTTTTATTAATGAAGGATATTAGTAGAGCTATTAATCAAGCAAAAAAGCATATTCAGATGGAATGTTTGTTATATTTTTGATATGTCTATAATATTACAAACAAAATAACCCAGAAAAATGATTTTAGAATTAAATAATTGTAAAGATATTACTTATTATTTGCTATGCCAGTTTTGGAAAAACGAGTTAATTCTTTGCCTGTTGGTCTCCTATGCACTCTCAAACTTTTAGCTCAATAAATCCTGCTATGAATTTTAGCACTGTCATCAAAAATTAAATAGTAAAACTTGTTAATTCTCATCTTTCATCTTTTCATCATCTCCTATTTGTTAGATTGCATTTTTTTTTTTTTTAAGTACTAGAAAATGTACTAATGCAAAACTTCATTGCAGTTTAAAGAATTGGAGAAAGGAGCAAGACTTTTCTGGACATACAGCTGCTCTAGACTTGTTGAATTGTGAAGGACATCGGGTTCACAATAGGGAAGTCAGAGTGATGTTTAACTGGGCTCAGTGGTGGGATGAGTCCATTCAGGAAATGATTCTTCTACCTAAAAAAGCACGCCAAGGCAAGTATCCTGGTGTTGAAAGTTAGAAGAAATTCTGAATTAAAAATCTGACTGTCTTTGAAGTAGCGTATTGCGATTGTGTAGGAGTAGTGTTGATACGAGTGAAGCTGCGTGCTACCACAGTAGGTCACTTACTTTTTTGGCAATTGAAATTCTGTTGGGATCTGTGTTGTTGTGTTATGACAGGTATCCTGTAGGGAAAAATTTGGAACTATCTGAAAGGGAATTGTCTGATGAATTGCCAGTTGCCGTAAATGTCATACCCTGCTATGGTCTGCAAAGCTTATTGCGCCATAGTATTTTATTTAGCTTTTCTGACATAAAGCTCTAATAAGGTACAACAGTATATTTATCTCAGCATTGTTCTTGTAAAAGAAGATACCTGTTCATTAAAAATACATAAATGTATACAGAAATGTCAGTATTTTGCTAAAATACTTTTTTTCTGTTGGTTTCATCATTTTGCTTTTTTTCTAATACAGAACTTTCCACATGTAATCCTGAGGTTCTTTGGATGCACTTGACAGCCCAGCATGACTGGCTTAGTATTTGTTCATGGATTGAAGAATCTGAGCCCAACCAGACTTTGCGTGGACAGGCGAATTGGCCCGCTCTGACTGCAGACATTGTTGACCGAAATACGTTGTGTAGTGGCTATATGAGAAATGATATATTGAACAAGCTGGCTAGGTATGTGCCTTTAATGTGTTATACTTGCTTTCTATCTTACGTGAAGCCAAAATAAGACAGTTATAGAAGTACACGTTAATAAAATCTTTGATGACTATTCATTTTATATTGTTTAGTGCCCTTGTTTAAAACGGCACAAATCCATCAGTAAATTTATTTTTAGTTGTGTACTTCCACTTTTTGGTACTCTGAAAACAGGAAGAAACATGGGAGCAACAGAAATCCTCTGCCAGTGTTTTGATCTTTCAACAAGATTATATACCTGCTGTCCATTTTACTGCAAGAGAAAAAATTCTGAATGTAGTATTTCACTCCTTATGTCCCATTCTCTACAATGAATAGTAACTAGGATACTGTTAAAGCACTATCAGAGGTATTTTGTCAGGTTATGTTTGCCTTGGTAGTGAAGTAACTCCTTAGAAGGAAAACTCTGTTTTGTAAGTTTGAAAATAGCCTCCAGAACTTTGTAAAGGGACTAATCAATGTGTATGTATGTTTTTTTTGTTGTTGTTGTTTTGTTTTGTTTTGTTTTCTCTCTCTCTTTTTAAGAAATGGCATTTTTGTCCTTTCTGAGTTGGAAGATTTTGAACTCCTGCTCCAAAGACTGGTTTACCTAGGGGGAGTACTGCAAAATCCTCACCCTGTTCCAAAATACTGTGCTGCAAATGGTTTGGACTTCCACACTCATTTTGTCCTTCACTGTTTAGAACATAATCTGCAGTACATGTTGTACACTTACCTAGATTACTACAGGTATGAATGCTTTTTTCATCCTTTGGATTACATGCAGATTTAAAGAATGGAAGACAACTTTAACAGTTGGCAGTAAGAGTTTTCTTAGGCTCTTGCTGTTTGTCCAGCGAGACTTCTTGGGTCACAGCAGTGTCATTTAATGAAAAACTGTGAGGCAGTGTTAGGTTTCATTCTGTATTGTGAAGCTTTATCCAGGTTATCTTGTCATGATTATTTGTGTGGTAGTCAGTGAAAAAAATGTTTATGGTTGTAATGAGTGTAATATTTGTAAGCAGTGCAATCTCAAATGAGCCAAGGCAACTTGCTCTTCAGAAACTGTCACCTGAACACAGGTAGTTCATCCTGTATTCATTGTCAAATAAATTGCTGTTTTCAATCAAAATCAGTATTAGATGGGATTTGAAAGAGAGAGAAATACTAGTTATTGGAACTATACAAATAATTTCCAGTTAGTGAATACTTTGCTATTAAAATTTCTTAGCTACAACTCCTTCTAACTGTGTAGTTGGTAAGAAGGTAAAAGTGGGGTAGAGAAAAGCCAACAAAATTATTTTTTTCCAGTGTGTGTAATTGATTTTAATTTCATAAAATATTCAGACTATGGAGAATGGTGTTTTTGAATCAAGTCTCCTCTTTGGAAAATGTTTGGGGTTGTCAGTTCTGGAAGCTGTTATTTTGATTGCAAGCAAGCACAGAAATGTAAACTTAAGGTGTCTCTGGCAGTTTATCAGCTAAAGATGTACATCTTGTAGTGATGAGTGGTATGATTCAACTCTGTCATGATAATGGATGAAATAAGTCACTGTAACACCAAGTCAGATTCTTTTAACTTTTAATGCAGTTTTATATTGGGTCAGAGGATGCTTATAAATTCTGTGTTTTCACTGTGTTGCTACTGTTCTCTTTTCCAGTTTAACCCCTTCAAATTGCCCTATTTTGGATAACAAGGAATTGCATGAAGCACATCCCTGGTTTGAATTTCTTGTGCAGTGTCGAGGGATTGCCAGTAATCCGCGAGGTAGGAGTCTGGTCTTGCTCAGCAGGTGGTCTGAGGTTTAAGCCAAGTATTTGGAACATCTGGATTTAATTCTCTGCTCTGCTGTAGACTTTTTTTCATCATGGCAAATCATTTATATGTGCATTGATCAGTTCCATATTTCTAAAACACAGCTTATAATGTATATTTAAAATGTGCATGAAGATCTGGAGATATGTCAGAATTGGTTTATGTATGTTCATCATTGCATCCAATTTGACTTTATTCCTAAAAGGTTGAGCAGCAGGAGAATAGACGCAAAAATGCATGTACCATCAAAATTAAAGCTTCACATAGTTCTTGTGCTGTATTATGACTTCTCTGTCCCTTTGGTTCTGTGTTTGCTTGGACCAAGACATTTTGTTAGTTATTGTCATTGATAATCCATGGAGTTTGTGTGCTTACTTCATTTCACCTTTTTTTTTTTAACCTTTCATCTTTTTTAGTGGCATCCATTAACAAATGATAAAAATAATGTCCAAGTGAAGCATTTTTTTAAATTTTTTTTTAATTTTTTTTTTTTTTAGAAAAGTTTTAGCAGTGTGTAAGATAAAGAATTGAACTAATAAAATGGAAAAATGCAGGACTATCTAAACCAATCAGTGGAGGTAAAATTGTGGCATAAAATTAGGGAAAGCTTAGTGAAAATGGGAAGGTTTTAGCTGTATTTGTAAGTTATAAAAAGGTCACTATTAACAAAAAAAAAATCATATTTGTAGAAGAGTTATAATGTACAATTTAATAATTTAATACTTTTTTCAATAAATTACATCTCACTTTTTTTTCCCTTTCTAGATCCAAAGATGATTTTTCAAGCTAGTCTTGCAAATGCTCAGATCTTGATTCCTAGTAATCAAGCCAGTGTGAGCAGCATGCTACTGGAAGGACGTACACTATTGGCACTTGCTACCACAATGTATGCACCTGGAGGTATTGATCAGGTACTGTGTAGAACAAATTGTTGACAGGTTTTTGAAGAAATTCTCACATGATGTTGAAAATTCAAATGAAAAAATTGATAAAAATAAACACACTAACAACAACAAACACTGTCTTCCCATATGAAAATCTAGTTTTGTTATTGCATGTTTCAATTTCTTGACCAAATGTGAACTCTTAGGTGTAGAGTGTTTGATCTTACGTGGCTTGGAAGTAGTAAGACAAAGTGGCTGTGACTTGGAATCTTTAGCTTCTTTATAATAGTTACAGCTGAGAGTGTTTATAGACACTTGTGTTCCTAAAATAGTTCAAGTTTGAAAAAAAAATCAATAAATTTCTAAAATGCCGTGTATACATAGAGTAACTTAAAACATCATGTGTCTAATATAGCTTACAAGGTTTTTTGGGGGAAAAATGATGCTCTTTGTGTTGTTACTGTTTACCAGATTTCCATGAATGAGAGTTTTATTATAATCTTAATGCAATTTCTTCTTCTTAATTGAATAATTTTGCTTCCCTTCAATGTAGGTTCTTCAGAATGAAGATATGGAAAAACCTCTAAAGAAAGTTGATCCACAGCTTTTAAAAATGGCATTGAGTCCTTACCCCAAGCTCAAAGCTGCTCTCTTTCCCCCATGTACTTCTCGTGGAATTTTGCCACCTGACATTTCTCTTTACCATCTTGTTCAGGTATGCAAAATGTTTCTCAATAGAACTGTTTGTTAGAACAAAGGTAAACTGAGAGAAGTTTGTTTTCAGCTAAAGCCTGGAGTGTAGGGACCGTATCTTGTTTTCTCGGAATTCTTAATTTGGACCTAAAGTTTATAGCTTCATTAAAAATATTTTTTTAATGGTAGCTAAATATTGGTCATATTGAATCTGGCTGATATTTTTTTAAACATCTGCTGTGTTTAACTTCAGCAGAGGTGGTGTGTGGCAGCTCTAGAATATCAGAAAAGTAATATTCTTGCTGCATTCAGTAGACAGGTTGTTTAGTATTACAAAAATTAAAATGTTTTAAATTGTCTAAGGGAAATTGAAATTTAGAATTAAAGAATAATGTCTCATGGAGTGTTATGACATGTTTCTGGGCAAATGTCTTTTACTTTTTGAAATAAACTGCAAGTTGGAAGAAATGACAGAAATTACTCATTATCAGGAAAGTGGTAGCTTTGCTAAAATGAGAGCTTAGCAAGATGCTTAAACGTGTTCTTTCCCTGTTTTGTTAGACTAAAATCTAAGCGTTTTCTTGCGTTTATCTACTCTGTAGGATCAGAATGTAAATACGTACCTTTGAGAGAGGCCTGCACCAGATAAATAGCAGCATAAGCAGTTCTTGACTATCTGCTAATATAGGTCCCTAAAATATTCTCTAGTCTGGTCAGATGTGAAAAGCTTAAGCTGTCTTAATATGTTCTGTGTCTAATCTTTCAGACATTAGTGCCTTTTGATCCAACTAAATTATTTGGCTGGCAGTCAACAAATACTCTTGCTCTATCAGGTAAGTTAATTTCATGATTTACATGCTTTTTAGACAGATCCTAGGATGAAATAGCTTCCAGTGGAATGATCTGAAGGATAAATATAAAAGGCTATTCCTTTAACAAACAAACAAACAAACAAACAAACTGTATTTTACTAAAATTAGTAAATTAAATGTTTTGAAATTAAATTATGGTTAGATATGTTACCTTTTTTCCACTAAGCTCTTTACATTATTTTTTTTTCTAAATGTATTATGAAGTAGGAAAGCAGTGTTTTGTTTTACAACTAAGTTGAGGGCCTATGAAGAAGTGATTTGCCCATGGCTATTAGAAAAAGTTACTGCTTTTACGGTTCTGATTTTACAATAAAAATCGGAATTTCAGTGGGATTTGGGTATGCTGAAATTTGAATTAGAACCCGTGTTAGAGGTATTTGATTGTCATCTCATGTTTAGTAGCTGAAAGCCATTTTCTATGTTTAATTCAATTGTTTATCAGCTTATAAAAATGATAATATTCTTTCTAGATACATCAAGTGACTTTCCTCATTTTTCATCCCCTGAACTGGTGAACAAATATGCTGTAATGGAACGACTGGATTTTTTGTACTATTTGCAACATGGACGTCCAGCATTTGCTTTTGGTACATTTTTGGTCCAGCAGTTAGTAAAGAGCAAATCCCCCAAACAGCTGTAAGTTTTCTCTAAAATGTTAGTTGGATGGTTCTGTGGGAGTTACAATCTAGCACATGGAGTAGCTTTAATGCTTCCCAACAGTGTGGAAAAAAGTGGTGTTCATAATATCACTTAAAATTTTAGGTGTCCTGGGAATCCGTTCAGTTTAGCATCAAGTAGGATAGAAATAAAATAATCACCTAAAAGATGGTGAGCTTTATTATTAAATCTTCATTTTAAACCTGAATAAAATTTGTATAATGAAAGCTAGGATTAAAGAACGTTCCAGTCATATCAAACACAGGTAGGTTTTTCTTCTAGGGAGCTTAACCTCTAGATAACTTTATGGAAAAAAGGTGCCCCTCTACTTGGACAGTTCCTAAAGATGACACTTCTTCAGTTAAATAAGAAGAATGATATACTAGAGATTGAAGGAGTTAGCTTTTCTGTCTGAAGCTTCAAAATCATGTGCTCAAGAGAATGCAGTCGGACTATGCATGCTTCATGAATACAATAAATTTACAATTCATATTCAGTAGTGATATCAGGGGAAATCACTATTTGTTTCTAGAAGGTCTTGTTTGTGTATTAGTCACTATTTGTTTCCTTTCATGATTTTGATATACATGATATACAAATCAGTTTCTGGTATCTGAACAGGCAAGATTTGGGCAAAAAGAAAAGCATACCTTAATGAAGGCTGAAGTGTTGAATATTTTAGAAAGGTGATTTAATGTAAGACCTGAGCATGCATGAATTTTTCAGTTACCATTATGGAAAAAATTATGGAAAAAGACATCTGGTGAGCCAACCACTGTTGAAGCCTTCAGGTTGTCTTTTTCACTTAGAGTAGTCTACAAATCAGGTTCTTGATGCTGCAATGCTTGGATTGTAAATTCTACAATGGGACGCTTTATAATTTAAAAAAACAAAACAAAAAATCTGCTCTCAGGCATATTTATTAATTTTAATATTGATTACATTGCCTTCAGCTTTTTAAAGTTTATTAAATTGTGAACTCCCTGCTTGCATTTTGATCATTTCTTATATATGGGGCTTCGTTTTTATAACTACATTTTTCTAAATGTGCAACTTGGTTTGTAAATATTTCCCATGCTAACGAAGTCTTCGTGTTTAGTAAACCATACATATGGAATATTTGTGTTTGAAAATTGGTTACAAATCACGCATATTGACTTCTTTTTTTGTTTCAGGATTCAGCAAGCAGGAAATGAAGCCTATATTTTAGGCCTTTCTTTCTTCAACATACCTTCAGTAGGAGCAGCTTGTGTTTGTTTTCTGGAACTGCTTGGTCTCAACAGCCTCAAACTGCGAGTCGACATTAAAGTTGCAAACATGATATTCAGTTACCAAACCAGAAATGAAGAATCTCAGCGCAATGAAATAAGAGAATCTTTGGGTAAGCATGTCTTTTGTTTGCTTTAAAATAGGGTACTATTTATTTATTAGGAAGAGATAAAGAGAGACTGAAAGATGGTGCTTAACTTCTTAGGAATGCAATGAGAGCATTTCTGTCCTTTGAAGAGTTAAGACTTTTGCTGTTCTTATATTCCTGCTTCTTACTAATTCTGGAGGTGCATTTTGAACCTGTCATGCTAAATAAGGCAGGAACACTAATGCATGCTTTTAAACAGCTGCCTGAGGCTCAATTTAATTGCTTAGTAAGGTTCCACCTAATGTTGTAATATAACTAGATTAAACAAAGGGACGTTACCAAATCACTTTTGTAATTGAAAACTGCTACAGTAGAATCAGATGTTCAAAGCTGTAAGGAAATTAAATTTATCCTAGGAATAATTTTAGAAAGTTTCATTACTAAGTAGACATCTGCAGGTGTCTTTTTGTCCAAACTGCTGGCAGTTATTGAAGCATTTACATTAATAGGATTTGTGCTTCTTGTTAATTCCGGTACTTTCGAAAATATTACCCGTATTCTGATCTCAGAAATAATAATATATTCTTTTAAACAGTTGAAAAGTTAACAAAGTTGGCTGAAGGTGAAAAAGCAGCAACAGAGGAAGTTCTTATCTCCTTAGAAGAAGCCTTCTGGGATGAAATTGAACATCAAGGAATAAAGAAGTAAGGAAAATGTAATTTAAAGGATTATGCTGACAAATTGAAATTGAGTATTGAATTTTACCATCTCTGTATTTAGACATTATGAAAGAGATCTGAGTCTTATTACAGTAAAATGAACATCAATATTTGAGTTTAGCATACAATCTTGGTATTTCAAATAACAGGGGTAGTAGATGTATATTGGCAAGAGTAAGGAAATTCTGTCAGCATGTTTGACTAACAGCTCCTCGGGACATGCTTAAGAGAAAAGATTATTGAATTATTTTTCTGGTAGAAATATCAGTTTATTACAGTTCAGGCTTAAAATTTTGTTCTTAAGTATTTTTCCTTTTTTTTTTTTTTTTTTGTTTGGTTTGGTTTTGTTTGGTTGGTTTGTTTCTTCTTTTAGATACAGTACACAGAGGCAAAATTAGAAATGCTGATTTAATGTTATCTTTAAATTGGATGCAGGACGTCTAGTGACTCTAGAAGGCAGTGGTCTTTGGTAATGCAGTTCTGCAAACTCCATAACACGAGGCTGAGTACATCTTACCTAAAGGAATGTGCTAAATCCGATGACTGGCTGCAGTTCATCATCCAAACCCAGCTGTACAGCTACAAGCCAGATGAGGTAAGCTGTCTGTGTATGGGTTTAAATGAAGATGAGATTTTCAAGAATGCTCATTGTGAAGCAGTAAAAAAAAAAAAAAAAAAAAAAAATTAAAAAAAATTGAAAATAAATAGAAGGAAAAAGGGATCCTTCTAACAAGAGAATATTACATTGTGTAGACAACAGAAACTTGAAGCCTCATCAGTTTCCCGGGAGTTAGAATTTGTCTCAGGATGCTCAGTAATCCTCTGTTTACGATAACCCTTCCTTTACAGCTGGATTTCCTGACTTTTTTACTTTTCTCTGTCTCTTGGTATGTGAAAAGCTAACACAAGATAAAGGAAATTGACTCCAGAAGCAGCTGAATCTTCAGCAGATATAATAATGTGCTTCCAAGGGCATGAAAGCTAACTATTAAAGGAGAAGATTAGGAAGAAACTTCCTGTTTCAGTAATGGAGAAAACATTTTTCAGAGAGAATTGATTTGAGTGTCTCTTTTGAAGTGCATTGGGCATAAAAGCATTTGCCAAAAAGAGACTTCACTTTCTTGTTAAATTTAGTTGAAATTATGACACGTTCATACAGCTTAATTCGTGTTTTTTTTTTTTTTTTTTTTTTTTAATCATTTATTAACAGTTTTTTTACTGGAGAGTTGGTTACCATATGTTCAATTTAAGTTTTAATAAAGCTACTCATCTTTCTTTTCAAAAGTTACATTGTTTTTGTGTAAATATATCTTACCTTTTGAGACTCCAGCTCTTCCATTTTTGTTTTTAGTGTAATTTAAAATAAACAAAATATTACTGGTAGTTAAAAATTGTATGCAATTTAGGAAGGGTAATAGGAGGAAGCTAACTGGAAAATTGCAGTTTAGATGATACTTAGGTCTGTATTTTTTTTAACTTGGATCTTTTCATTGCTTTCACAAAAATACATAATTACACAAAAGCATCTAACTAGACATGAATACTTTTTCATCATATGAGAAAAATGGGTTTCTTTAAAAGGCATTTTAGATTCAAGTAAGAGGAGGAGTTTCAACATTTTATTAGAATAATTCACACGTACAGAACATGCTTTCTTCTCTAGCTCTCCAGAAATGTTCTAAGCAATCAAATTTGAAGGATGTTTTGCTTGTCTTTTCTGCATATTTAATGCTTCAGTCATCCTTCCCTCATTCTCTTTGGACCATGCTCTGTATAGATGCTCTTGGTTTTGTTTTCTTAGGTCATTTCTATTCTTCATGGATTCACTCCCATTTTACAAGATCACTTGATGTTGGCATTGGAGAAGTTACCGTTTTCATGTGCTGCTACAGGGAGTCCTGCAAACAGTGCTGCCAGCATGTTCAAGAGCAAAAATGTGAACAGTCTCTTTCAAATCCTTTTTCGATGTCAAGAGAACTCCAACCCGTCACGTTACCTTTTGACTGAAGGACTGAGAGAGCATGCTCCCATTCTGAGTGTTTTAGCAGCATGTTTCCAAGTAAGTATTGATCAAGTTATTTATCTTCTAGAGGAATAAATTATAAGTAATTAAGACGTTTTTATTGTGCATAGCTACTTTAAATGGTAGATATGCAGGTTGCATTCATCATTTTTTTTCCTCAGTTGTAGTAATTCTAATTAGTATGACACATTTAGCCAACTTAGACGCAATGAAGTGACGTGTGTCATCTGGTTATTATAAAAACCATCATTTTTATTTGACAGGATGCCAACATTATTCATTGTCTTTGTGTCTGGATAATTACTACTGTGGATAATGTTACCAGATCTGAAGCAACAAACCATATTCAGACATCAGTAGAAAATCACATATGGGATCTCCATGACCTATCACTTATCTGGAAAGTGTTTTTAAGGAATCAAAAAAGTAAAACACTTATAAAGGGCTTCCAGCTATTTTTAAAGGTAAGGTCTTGTAATTTTTAGTGATTGTAGATACTTGAGCGTATCTCAAATGTTCTTGGAGAGGAGAACACATACAGTTTCCCTTCCGTCTTGGTATTTTGTGGCCTAGATAGCCTGGGTGTAATCTACTGAAAATCCTGTCCAAGGAAGAATATTGTTGAAAGGAAGTTCTTCCAACAGTTACAAACCTGCAGGTCATATATCAAGCTTGAAAGCAATTTTAATAAATGTGAACTTTACTGTTCTAGTACTGAGGAACACAAAATTACTCCTTTATTGAGGTACTTATAGGAAAGAGTTATAATTTATTTTTGTGTCTTAAAGGATTCGCCTTTACTGCATATACTGGAGATGTATGAACTGTGTATGAACTGTAAAAAATATAATGAAGCTAAAACCAAACTGGACAAGTTTCAGGAACAGCTCACAGAAGTAAGATTTAATTTTCTGTTAACCTCTTTGCATAGGTTATCTCCCTACTACAATGTCATAGCCATTTAATGTCATATATGAAAATAATTAAAAAGACACTTAAAATTATCGTAGAATTGTTTGGGATGGAAGGGACCTTCAAGATCATCTAGTTTCAACCCCCCTGCCATGAGCAGGGACGAAGGGATCTAGGAGCTGATTTGTGAAGTAACAGGTTTCAGCAGATTCTTTCCATTGCTGGTAGTTGATGGAGAATTGTTTTTGACAATTTGTTCAAAACTTACAGTGCATTTTTCTAAATCATTTTGTTCTAAGTTGATATGGGCAGATTGAAATACAATTGCAACTTCCTTGAACGAGCGGTTTGCTGTTTGAGAGTTGGCATTTAGTAAGGTAGGAAAGTAAGGTAAATTGAGTTATTTGTGTTGAGTAAAAGTATGATATTCTTTGTTGTGCTGATAAAGCAGTGACTTCCAGAGAACACCTATTCAAGGAAGACAGCTGTTTTTAAATATGTTACAAGGTTTCTGAAAGAATCTGTGATAGTGCTTTAGCCCTGGCAGTTGTTAGAAACTGTATGGACTTTTCTTTGAAAATGACTCAGTGAAGTGAATTACTGTCCTACAGTCCATGTAGAACACTGATTTAGCAGCCGGTTTTAGAGGACCAAAGTGGTTTCATTCTGTACCCTTGGTTGTCACGTACAGATATTTTTGCAAATTATTTCAGTTCTTTCCTTTCTGTCATGATTTTCTAGTTCCACGAATATCTTGGTGACTAACATTCATGCCATTAGCGATTGGTTGTTTTCCTTCCTGCAATTCAAGCTCTGGCTAGATCAGTTTCCTTTTCCTATGTACTGCTTGCAGAGTGGATATGCTTATAAAGTACAGCTGTATGACAGGAGCTATTAAGCTAGCACTTTATTTTATCTACCCATGAAACCTTCTTGCACCTTTTATCTCCTCCGTGGTTATCAGGAGCAATTGCTGGTCACCCTGTAATAAAATTTACTATCTTCAAATCAAATTCAAGCATATATTGGCAATGAAGCAAGTGCCCACTTGGGGAAGGCAGTTCATCATTTCCTAAAGGAGTTTGATCAGGCACGCCTCTGATAAGCAGTGTGATTGCCAACAAAATGCAGAGTATACTTGCCAAAAACAAAAAACACAACACTTACAGTTCTTTTTGTATACACAGCTTAAAACATCAGATGAACCAGCAGCTTCAGAATTACCTGTGCAATGGTTGGAGTCACAAGCATTGTTTCTTCTTGAATTGATGATGCAGCAATGTAGAACAGAATATGAATTAGGAAAGCTCTTACAGCTGTTTGCTGCAACAGATAATCTACTCGATGGTAAATACAGCTTCTTCTGTCAGGTGATAGCACTGCTTTAACCTGAAGACCGCATAAAATGTTTTTTTTGAGTGACAGAAAATGTTTACTTGAAGTGTATTCATATTATTTCATTTTTGTATAAGAATTTACGTAACCAGAATTGGTTCTTATGGTGAACTGCAGCAATGAAAATGTAATTCTATGCAAGTCTGTTTGGGAGCATGATTAAGTGCAAGTGTATGTTGATGAGGAGTACACAAATGACCTACAGAAGTATTTTAGTTACGGGTTCAGAATATATTTTTGGCTCCATGAAAACTTTAGAGCATAAAATCTGTTCTCCTTCTCCAGCAGGGTCACATGCTGGAATAAGCAGCAGAATTTCCTCACGTTTAAAAACCAACTGCCTTTAATTGTCTTTACTCCTTTGAAACAGGCCCTTATGTGAAGAAACTCTGTGCACTCGTTGAAACCCTGAAGGATTCCTCCGTATCAATTAATCGCTCCATCCTAACCAGTTACGATACAGAGACATTTCAGAATGAGTGCAGATCAATTTTGGAGCAGCTACAAGAGAAAGGAATGTTCTCACTGGCTCGGGAGGTAGCAGAATTAGCAGAGTTGCCTGTGGATCATGTAGTTACCCAAGAGGTATGACATAGTTCAATAATGACAGTCACCTCTTAATAATTCTGTTATTGGCAGTACTGAGAACATAACTTCTCAGCCTTCCTGAAGCAGGTTCATACTGAAATCACTTTCTATTTTAAATGCAAGTACACTGAGCAAGTTGGCTACAAGTGCTGTGCTGAAAAGGACAGCACATCTTTTCTTATTCTGTTATTTCTTTTACTGCTATATAATCAGTTTCATTGGTTCTTTCTAGATGGATTTTTTTATATTGAGACATGTAATCTTAATTCAGTGTTCCAGTATTCTGGCTTTGCAGTGTTTTTGTGTTTGTTTGTTTTCTTTTGAAAGACAGCTTTTTAAAGCCTTTCTGAATTTTTGCAGGTTCTAAGAGATCTACATCTTTTAAGAGACATTGGACAGTGGCAACTAAAACAGACAAGAATTAAATTCTGGAAGAAGTGTAATGACAACTTCATGAAAAATTCAATCTCCAGCAAAGCTGCATCTGATTTTTTTTTGAATCAGGCAAACACAGTGTTTGAATCTTCAGTTCACGAGAAGATAAACAGCATTATGGAGAGACATCTGTTGCTTACCTTAGCTGGCCATTGGCTAGCCAAGAGTGACTCAGTGTCATTGGACAAATTAGAAGAAATAGAGAAGCAGATCTGGATTTGTCGCATCACACAACAAACATTATCCGCAGATGAAGGGTCAGGCAAGTCAAGACTTTCCTTCCGTGGCATAGTGAACATGGATCTTACCTTTGATAACTTAGCAAAGGAGTTCTCTTTTTCAAAGCTACCTGCTCTGAACACACCAAACTATTTAAAACCAGAGGGTCTTGAATTCAGAGAGTCTGAACAGACCTTGACAAACGATGAGAAAGAATCACTCAAGTTTTTGATTGGATGCCTTCTTGATGAAGGAAGTGTACATGAAGCCAGCCGTGTGTGTCGATATTTCCATTTCTATGACAGAGATGTTTCACTGGTATTGCATTGCAGAGCTCTGGCCTCAGGGGAGACTGATCTAGACAAATTACACGCAGATATTCAGACTCTCCTTGTAGCAATAGAGAAGATGTATGAAAACAGTGCATCGCAGCAAACAAGAATCCCAAGCAGTAAGTAACACTAACCTGTTCAGCCACTTGACAAGTAATACCATTGTTGGAGTTCTACTGGACATGTCTTCTTTTGTTTCTGTGTTTCCCCAAGAATTTCTGCAGGAAATAAGGTCTTTGTGACAGTGTCTTATTTATTTGGTTCCTAAATCCCCTGTTGAAGGGAATTTGAAGTCTTGTAATACACATTGATTCTATGTGCTTCAAGCAGAGTCTCTTAATCACTCACTTTCACAATTCAGTTCAGGTAAAGTAGCACTGAATGTTATCTATGTTCCTGCTTTTGGAAGACACACTCCAGTAAATCTTGAATGTGTTTCTGGAGCTGAAACAAGGAAACATTTTCATCATGTATCTCTCTGAATACTTTGTTACGGTATAGTGGGTTTAGTGTCTTAGTAGTAGTAAGGCTGAGGATAATAGTGTTTATATATAAAGTATTGTATGCATATTTAAGAAGTATGAAAGAAAAAGCTGTCAGCTGGAAAATTACTTTCTAATGCTAACATGTATAAAGCTTAATAGGAAAATAATAGAACAGAATAGAAGAGAACAAGTGAAGACTAAGCCATCAGGAAGACTGCTGAACCTGTTTCTGTGCTCTCCTATGCTTACAAATTTTACATCTGAGATAGTGTGAATGTTCTGGATCCTTTGTGTCCTACTGTATTGTTTGTATACTGATTAAAAAAAAAATCACTGGCATCAAGAGTTCAGTTTTCAAAGACTGAGAAAGTGTTTCTATATGTAAGTACAGCAATCTATAAATACAGCAAGTTGTATTTGCTAAAGATTTCTGAAGTCTTGCTCCAAATGTAAGGCTTGTTGTTGTCTGTCTTTATGAGAGAGGAATTCAGAGGGTTTTTGTTTCCAGCATCAAGCTTAGAAGACTGGACACACATTGTTGCTCCGTCTCCAGATGACCAGGTTGTTATCAGTCTGAAGGCTCTCATAGATGAATGTGTTCATGGGAGAAACTACTGCAGACAGGTTCTCTGCTTATATGAACTTTCTAAGGTATGTATCTAATAATAATATTGAAGAAATATGTGGTTTGTATTAAGTTGTGCTATGGAAGTTTATTTGGAGAAAAGCATAAGGAGTTTTGAAAGTACTCATTAGGTGCCTGAAACAAGCTTCAGAGAGGGAAATTACCAGTCCTTTTTGTGGAAAAATGGCCAGATGTTTCCGAGACATGAAGTGTTGAAGTGAACTCAACTCCTAGACTCCCCCTACCTTACTCCAGTAAGCTATATTTCAGCCTGTGTCTCTTTTGATGTGCCTTTTTTTGTGATTTTTCAAGCATATGTCGTTCATCTGGCACTTTGCTTTAGGCCTTTGTTGTGGCATGCCTTCATAATCACTACCGACCCAGAAGCAGACAAACAGCAGCTGTGTTAGAAGTTCTAGCACAGAAATGCTCTGCGGGCTCCACACAGTGGCAGCTCTTACCCAGAGGCTGCTCAAAAGATTGGCTAGTAAGTTCCAAGTGATTTGACCTAGACAGCGATAGGAGAAGTAGCAGACTGTGTTGTTAGCTGCCTGTCTGCTCCTCAGCCTTCATGACTGCCAGCAGCCCACCTCTGCTTTTTGCCAGAGGCTGCTGCTGAACACTTCTTTCAGAGTACCTCTAGAGGGTACAGACCCTTTGCATAGTACTTGGTCCGTAGTTTTGGAATGTAGTATTAATTTGAATAGACCCAGCAGTATGTGTGCTGAAAATATTACTGTAATCTTTGTCATAGAGGTTCTTAGTGTTTGTTTTTTCTACAGAATTTTTCATGTCTCAAATATCCGGGGTGAATGCTTTAGGTTTGAGCTAGGGAGGAAGTAGTAATATGACTGGCTTCTTCCCTTTTCTACCATCCATGTTGCCTGAAGCTGGATGTCCATACTTCTGAATAAATAGGTCTCTGAGATGATCACTGTGTCTATGAATTACATATTTAGATTGATTTCTGAAGTTGTAACATGTTACATCTGACTCTAAAGAGCCTCACCAGATCCTCTTTCAAATGTAGCAAGTGCAAAAACTGGGGTATCTTTTGCACTGAGGGTCTGTGGTGTATAGAGATGAGGAAACGTAACTCCATAAGTAAAACTGTTACTTATGAAGAAAGAAAGAAGAAAAAATCATGGTCTGGGAGGATACATAGATTCCTCTCTTTCCTTTAGCAATTTTCAGTGTTAAGGTTTGTATTTGCTTCAGAAACACATCTCTCTCCATTGGCACCAACTCTGTGAGTATAAAACTTCAAACACAAAGTACTCACATGCTCTCCTGATCTGGAGAAACATTAACGCTGAAGAAGCACAGGTGAAGACACCGTTAACTGATAAAAGGACAGATTGTGTGTTTTGAAACTAGGTTTCATCTTGTCCTACAGCACTTCCCTCTTGCATCAGCTAATTAGGATGATGTGCTGCAGGTCAGTATATGTTCTGTGACTGGATTTTTTGCTGTGTACCTTCTTCTAAGTGTCTGTGTATTTCTTAGGAATTGAACTGCTCGTACAGTGAAATGTCAGCCCATGACCCTGAAGAAGTGCTTCGAGCAATTCTATCGTCCCACCAGCCAGACAGATGCAGGAAAGCTCAGGCATTCATCACCACACAGGGTCTCCAGCCTGAAATTGTGGCAGAGTTAGTGGCTGAAGAAATCATGCAGGAATTATTGGCATCTTCAGAAGGGAAAGGTAGTAAAGGTTCTCAGTCTTGTTTTTTAGCATTTTTGGTTTGTAAATATGATATTTTTGCATCTGAAAAACAATCCTTGGTCTCAAGATACTTGAATGCTAATAACAGTCAGTAATGTTTAGGCAGCTCTGAAAGGTTTTATACAGATATTAGATTGTTGTTTTGTGTCCAGTGTGGTGTTGCAGTATTCAAAGGGTTTTTGTTGTACTTTTTAGGGATGTACATTTCATGGTTTAAAAAAAAAAAAAGGCATGTTTTTTAATCATAATCTTTGAAGCCCCTCATTATCTGACATGGAAAGACTTGTGTTATTTTTTTTTTTTTTTTTGAAAAGCGTGGCCAGATTCTCTTTTTTTTTTTTTTTTTTTTTTTTTGAGATACTCCTTAAAACAGAATTTATCTGTAGGACTTTTGTATTTGAGGAACTTTTTCTTTGCCACAGCATGAACAACAAAGTTACATAAGAAACAATGATGGAGGTTTGGGAGTCCAAGTGTGCTTTCCTCTGTCCCTATTTTCTTCTACTATGCTGCCCCTCCATTGCAGATTTGCACCTTTACTGCTCCCCTTGTATCAGTTCACTTGTATTAGCTCAGGTGATTTGTTTCACATCCTTTGGAAGAGTCAACTTACTTGCCCAACAGAAAACAGAAATAAAGAAGAGTTTTCTGTTGAGTTTGTGAGTTAAACTGGTTTGTGTAAGAGTATGAGTCAGGGTCAGTGCCAGTCACTTGCTGGATTTGTGAAATTACAGGTTTCATTACAGTAGCAGTATGGGTGTTCTATAGGATTTCAGTGGATCAAATGGGCAAAGTAGAACTATCTGATACTCAAATTTCAGCAGTAAGATCAAAACCATCTTTAGAATTATAGTTCCAAGTCATAGGTCAGTGTGGATGGGGTTATTTTAATTTTATTGTTTTTCTATTAATGCAGCCAATCTCTCCTGAACAGGTAGCACTTTTGGCATAACTCACTCTCTCTCTGCATACAGGACAGAAACAAGTTTTGAACCCCGCAGCTGAGAGTCAGGCATTCCTACAGCTTGCTAAGCTCTGCCAGGATCACACACTGGTTGGCATGAAGTTACTGGATAAAATTTCCTCCGTACCACGTGGGGAACTGTCATGCAGTAAGTATATGGCAAAAAATACTTGATGGTAACCAGTACATCACTGAGCATTGCATTACTTAGTTTAAAGTCACATCACAAAGAATACAAACAATGCTGATGGAAGCATCTATTACTGATCCTAAATTTGATGTTAATAGATCTGAATATATGCACAACAAATAAACATATTGCTTAAGTATCACCCGAATTTACTTTCCAAACAAAATCCACTTTTTTTTATGCTGATAGCTGGGAAATAGAGTCAGTGATTTACCTGAACTTCGGTAGTTATATTATACAGAAGATGGGTATGGTTGGCTTTCTTCTTATTAGCCACACTTAGAAATAACTTTTTTTTAATCTGTTTGTTAAAGTGACTTTTTGATCTTTTGTTACTGGAATTGATTTTATACTTTGTGGCTTTATGGAGATCTTGTCAGGGAGTTTGTAAAACAAGGTGCTCTGGCAGCTAACCAGCAGAGGCAAATTGATAACTCCTACTAACTTACTTAGACTGTTTTTTTGTTTGTTTGTTTGTTTTTTAAATTGTTATGGGCAGTTCATCTCTGAGGAAAATGAGAGAGGATATGGTTGTCGTGTGAGTTGTCTCATGAGTATTAACATAGGCAGAAGTGGAGAGCTTCCAACAATATTTTGTCCAGAGTGGTGAGCAGAGAGTCTCTTGAACACTTCTGCAGAAAGCGAAGCATGGTTGAAGTTAGTGCTGATTCTGTTCCATTAGAATCCATCTGTAATACTGGAAATTTGGAATACCTATGTATGAGAAAACAAATAATTAAAAATACCACGTTCTGTGCAGCCTGTTTCCCTAGCACTTTAGTCCTGTTGTCAGATCTTAACTTATTCCTTAATTTGTCTGGTTAAGTAGCGTAGGGGCCAATATTAATATTTTTATGTATGACTGACTAAAAGTAAGGAAAAGACTGAGAAGAAACAATGTTGGGAATCACCAAATTGTGCTGGAGCACTGTACCTCTTAGAATGAAGCCTCTGCTAGAGTACAACATTTTCACAGATAGAGATATACAAATGTTTTGAAACTAATTATAAGTTTATGGCATTAGCTATATTCATTGCAAAAATCTGCATTTTTATGGAATTGATGAATGACTTTTTTCAAACCCAGATGCAGAAGTTGTGGCCTTCTTTTTTTTCTAATGGAGAGCTGATTGCCAGAAGTGGGATGCTGATACATTTATTGTATGTTTGTCAATCAGCTTTTGTTGGAGGAGGTTGGAAATTTTGTATTTGGAGAAAACAGCATTTCAGAAAATGATCTAAAACCCCAGACGTCAGCACAGGCTGGGAAGCCAAACTGAGTGAATATTGCAACAGAAACTATAGCTTAAAAGTTGCACAGGACAGAGCTGTAGTAGCTCAACTTTCTAATCCAATTCTGCTGTTTATAACAGGAAAGGTTGTGTATCCTCTGCAGAAATGGTATCAGGTTTGTAGACAGACATTGTTATCCTCAGGTTAAGACTACAACATGAGAATTAATTTCCTCAGTTTATGAACCAAAGTACCAGAGTTCTTGTATCCTTCAGTTACAGAATTGCTGATTTTGGCCCATAATTGCTTTAGTTTGACTTGCCACATGGAAGGAATCACTAGAGTCCTCCAAGCAGCACGGCTTCTCACAGATGAACATTTAGCACCTAACGATGAGTATGGACTTGTGGTATGTATGCTTGATGCCATATGTGTATCCAGAGGCTGTATGAACATTTTCTTGCAAGTGTCAGCAAATAACTTTGCTCTGAGCGGTGTATGGGGAGCAGGTGGGTAGCAGAATGGAATAGTCTTTCACCTCTGGTTGGTCTTGTCCGGCTTGTCTCTGGAAGCTAGAGGTGAAAGCTAAAGCTGGGTTTTTGGTCTGATGTGTGCATGTCCTGATGGACAGATTTTTATGTCATAGAATCCTTGGAAGATTTCACTGGAAAAATAGAAGTGGAAGAGTGAGATGGCAACAGGGTAGTAAATCAAACTGAGAATTTCAAAGTGATTCAACTACTCGTGAAATGTGAACGTTTTTATTACCATGCTGTCACACATCTTTTAAACCTGTCTTGAAAAGAATCCTGGATTCTGAGACACACTCAATATAGTGGTGCTACTGCAAGAGGGAATGTACTGAGGAGTCTAGAAAGTCCTCTGCGTATTTATATTTGTTAAAATTACACCCTTTCACCTTAAAATAAAAAGGTGCGGTGAGTTAGATTAAAAATAAAACCTCTTGGCTCTAAGGGAATGTCTGCCTGCCTAGTGCAATACAACTAGCTGTACCGTGTAGCTGTATCAGCTAGTACAGCACTCTTGCCTTGTGCAGCCTTTTCCCTGCCACAGCACTAACAGCTTTGTGAGAAAGGACTTTTCTGCTTTGCTTTGAGCTGCATACTTACACTGTTATTTCCACAGGTTCGTCTTCTTACTGGAATTGGCAGATACAATGAGATGACCTACATCTTTGAACTGCTGCATGAGAAACATTACTTTGAAGTGCTCATGAGAAAGAAATTAGACCCAGTAGGTGGAGGGGAATAAAGCTGGGAAAAGAGAACTGTTTGTCTGTGTCAGAAACTGATATTTACACAGCAAGGTGGAATTATTGCTGGAGTCTAGAAAGTGTTATTCTAGTTCCACAGTGATAAATTAATTCTGGGTTTTATCCGGCTTTTAGTTGAACAAGTTGGTTCTAATTAGTCCAGTGCTGCAACGAGAACAGCATTGAAGCTTCAAGCCTGGGAATGTCACTTAGAGTTTTTGTGTCCTGTTTTGTTTTTCTAGTTTGCTGTTTCATGGGTTTTTAGAAATCATAAAATAGTAAATATTTATAGCTTTATTGTAAAATAATTTGTTTTTAACATTTATTGTATAAACATTTATTTATAAATAGGTGCATAGCTACTGGATTTTTTTGCCTGACATAGCCCAAGTGTAATATTCCCATTATGTCTTATTGTGGAGAAACCTCAAAGACTGTTCTGATACAATTTTCCAAAAAGTGATCGTTACAGAGTTGTTCGTGAGTACTAAAATGTGAATGAAAACATAAGCTTTTCAAATCTTAATCTGATGTTCCTTCATTTGACCAGAGTGGGACACTGAAGACAGCTCTGCTGGATTACATCAAGCGTTGCCGCCCGGGGGACAGTGAAAAGCACAACATGATAGCCCTTTGCTTCAGTATGTGTCGAGAAATTGGAGAGAATCATGAGGCTGCTGCTGGCATACAGCTTAAACTCATTGAATCACAGCCATGGGGTGAGTGCAAACTGCAAAAACAAGAAATATGAGTTTGCATGTACTTTAGTACGTCAGGTTGCTGCTGTCTGCACCACACAGTTGACTGAAGGTGCAAAACTTCTGAAGAATTAAAATGTACCCGAATGTTCTGTATGCTATTATTGTTTAGGAAGGAAGGCACAGTGGGCAATTGGAGTTTGGATTGCTTGTGTTTTCTGGTAACATCCATTAGAATTCCACTGGCTGGAAGGAAGGTACTGTTCTTGTACTCAGTGGTTTAGCTGTAGGTTTTAACAAAAAGTGTATATATAAGTGTTGACATTCTGTGCAAAGTAACTCACATCTGACCTTAGTGAGTTCTGTACAGCTGGGAGAGTGCTGTGGAGCATACAGAGATTCCAGTGTGGAGCAGTTAGTCAGTGCTATGTCAAATGCTTTTCTGAATTTATCTGATAATAGTTAGTGGTTGTATCTACCACAGATGTGTGATTTGGATTTATTTTCAGTATTCAATCACAAGATTAGGTTCCTGCAATACCTTTGGCTCATAGTCAAACAGGTATCACTGCTCCTTTGCAATTTTTCAACTTTTTTTTAATATAAGAAATCTTTTTTGCTGCTTTCTGAAACAATAGGAGACACAGACTTGGTATCAGGAAGTATTTTATAGCTTATTTTGTCACCTGTGTAAATAGTAAGTTTTTGCATTTTTTCCCCATTTCAGAGGAGTCTCTTCAAGATGTTGCGAATTTAAAGAAACTGCTGATGAAAGCTCTGACTCTCTTTATTGATGCAGCAGAAAGTTACTCTAAGGTAAAACAACATGAAATTGTATCACTTCTATGCAACACATAAGGAGTGAGCTGAACTGAGAGAACAAAGAAAGCTGCTATAGGGAGGATGTGCAGAATCCCATCCCAACAAAAATTAAGCAAGAAAAATCTCTTGATCTGTCATTTCAGCAGTATCCCAGCAGTCTCAGTAACACTATTGTATCAAAGAGTTGTATGGGGTTCCATTTTAAGACTTCTAACAGCTGGGATTACAATTAGATTCCCTGTTTTAGAGGAGTGACCATGAGCTTAACTGCTTTACTCTAAGGACGAGTGAGAATAGAACAATATAAAGAGTGTTTAAGAACTGGTGTGGTTAGGATGATGAAAGTAGTATTTGCAATGAGTGAACCTTTATTTAAAACTAATGGAACATGATAAAACTGCAGTGATCTACAAGAGAAAATACTAGACAACTCTGAACACATTGCTTCTGTCAGCACTGTTTATTGTTTTCCTCTAGAGACGTACTCCAGCAGCTTGTGTTTATTTTTACTACCTAGGACTCCTGCGTCCGACAGTCCTTGCGCTGCAGTCGGCTAACAAAGCTGATAACCCTCCAGCTGCATTTTCTGAACACCGGTCAGAGCACTATGCTGATTAACCTGAACAGGCAGAACCTGATGGAATGCATCGTGTCCTTGCCTAGATTCTATCAAGTAAGCTTTCTCATCTGTTTTCTTTTGAAAATGATTGCTTTAAACAGCAGGTGCCTAAGCACTCTGCTCCTGTGAGTATAATGCTCAGAGGTAGGTCGAACTGAAGATGTAGAATATTTAAAGTATAGGAATGTTTCTGTACAAAAGTAAACTCTTCCAGCTTAGTAATTTCAGCATCTGTTCTCCCTGAAGGCAGCTATTGTGGCTGAGGCTTACGAGTTTGTTCCAGATTGGGCTGAAGTTCTGTATCAACAAGTGATCACCAAGGGAGACTTCAATTACTTAGAAGAATTTAAACAGCAAAAACTCCTGAAGCCTAGCATATTTGAGGAGATTGCTAAGAAGTAAGTAGTTCTGTGGTCAAACTGGGAACTTTCTTTTCCACAGACTAGAAGAACAAGTTGCACGTTTAATGGAATGCAAGTCAGAGTATTGTTAAAAACTTTTCTGTGATAAAGTATGGCATATAGGGACCTGAGATCTATGTTCAGTTTCTTAAACATATTTTGGAAATAGCACCGGATCGATCATCACTGGCAGCCTTTGCAGTAGTTAAAGGGGGCTTATAAAATGATGGAGAGTGACTATTTGCCTGGGCAGATAATGACAGGGCAAGAGGGGAGAGTTTTAAACTAAAAGAGGAGAGATTTAGATTAGGGGTTCGGAGGAAATTCTTCGCTCAGAGGGAGGTGAGGCACTGGAACAGGTTGCCCAGAGACGTTATGGATGCCCCATCCCTGGAGGTGTTCAAGGCCAGGTTGGATGAGGCCCTGGGCAACCTGATCTAGTGGGCGGTGTCCCTGCCCACGGCAGCAGGTTGGAAGTGGGTGAACTTTCAAGTCTCTTCCAACTCAAGCCATTCTAGATCATTTCAGCAGAATAAGTAGGATACCTTAAGGCTAGTCATATTGGAGTCATAAAATAAATCAGAGCAAAATGAACAGCCAAGAGAATCTAATCTATGTGTTGAGCCTCTTAAGAAATACTCTTAAGAGCATTAAGAAATGCTCTTGTAGCAAGACAATGATTATAAGGCTTTCTCCTATTTCAATTTTATGTAAATTATTTTCAGGGTTAAACAACACCCACCTACTGATGCTGCTCTGAAAAATCTGAAGAAATTGCTTGCTTACTGTGAAGACATCTATATGCACTACAGACTGGCTTATGATAACAAGTTCTACGATGTGGTAAACATGCTCCTGAAAGATGCACAGACTGGATGTTGTCTTAACGACATGCTATCAAACTAGAACCCATCCTCCATGAAGTAGAGACTGACTCTGACAGTACCAGTGCCACAACTTGCATGGTTAGTACTGATTCTTTAACAGATTATTTTATCAATTACCTGCTTGTAATGATATGCTGCTATGTGAAAGTAACTCCAGAAAACTGGTGGTGGTTGTAAATATTTAAAATGCTGATACTGTGTTAACCTATAAGCGTTTTGTATAATAAATCCTACTGTTTACAAAATACTCGACTACTGGCAAATACAGGCTGGAACCTCAGAGATCCAGCAGCCCTTTAGTTTAGGGGCGTGGATGATGGATCACCATAGGAAATAAGCAGAATTATCAGGCTCCTTTGAAAGTTTTAGGTGCATGCCAAGTAACCTATTGTTTTACATATTCTCTGATTCCCCTCTCATTAGCCAGTTTTTGTTTTCTAGCTTAAGTGCTAAGCTGAAAGGCTCATACAACAGCATGTACTTAACGTAGTTGCTACTGTCTTGGTGTGCTTAGACAGGCCTACTGGGCAGACAGTTGGTATTGAGGCCTTAAAAAAAGAGCTAGCAACCCAAGTATTTTGCCACTTAGATCCTTAGCGTAAGTTTAGAAGACCAGGGACATGTAACAGGGTAACACCTGAACAGTGCTTCACACAGCCATCAGCTTCTCTCTAATCCAAAGACTTTATCTCCTCCACAAGATGGGTGGGAGGGACCGTAGCATAAAAACAGCTTCAAAGTAACATCAGTCACATTAAGCAATGATACTGTGCTATCTCTAAATATTAAACATTATCCTAGCAACAAGGTTGCTATGGCAATTGTATTTTTAATTAGCAAAGGCATGCTAAGTTGGATTTCTAAGTCAGATTGGTATCTTAACAAGCTCCTTTTGGTTGCTGAACAGTCACACTAGCAACCTTTGCATATGGCATACTACTTGCATAGGGGTATATAAAGTCCAAGTCATAGCGCCTTTGATACACCTTTAATAAAAGATTAAGTAGCACAGATTATGCCAGAACAGAACACTGTATTTAAAATTCCAGTTCTAGTCAGTCTCATAAGACTAATTTAGAATAATCACAGCCAGCTCAGTCTAAGTTAAATAATGACTAGCAGCCTTTAAAGTTCCAAGCATGAAAGGAAATCCCCAGCCCTGATTAAAAATTTGGGACCACTAATACTGGGAAGCAGAACTCCTGCCTTGTAGAAGCACACATGTATCCTGTCCGTATTAGGAACAAACACGTGAGTAAGCCATAAATAAGTTGTAAATGCAAGACTGACTTCTTGTAGTATCAGTTGCCAGCTGGAATAGAGCTGCACTGCTAAGGAGGCTGCCCTAAGACATTTCTAAGGTGAGTACAAGCTACTGACCTCAGCACTTCCAGCAACACAGATAATTAAGTTCACTGTGGAAATGCAAAAGTATTTTGTTTATCAGCAGCAGCTGTACATCTTAATTTAAGGAAAGCTGTTATACAGGATTGAAATCTTGCACTTCTAACACCAGAGAAGCTGCAAGTCAGAGCAAAGTCTAGACTTAGTAACAAGAAACCACCACTATTCATCTCACTTTTGCAACTCTCTTCAAGTACTTACATTGTAGTACACTGAAAGAACAGGTCCAAAGACAGCTATAGTGAAGTCCTCACAATAGTGATTTTTATTAAATTAGTTGCTTTATAAAACATTGCAGATGTCATAATTGTTAACGTAACAATTTGCCCAACTGTAGTAACTGTTGCAGTTTGCTAAGCAAGTTTTTTTTTAAATGAAAGAAAATGGCTGAGTCATGAAAGATTTACCACAGCCCATGAGAGACCAAAAGGAAGTCTTATTTTTTACACTTACTTAAACCAGGCAATTAACTGTTAAAGAATACCCAACCCATACAGCTGCATTAGTAGAAATTTAGATGAATGGAAACTAAACTTCATACTCGTCTTTTTTTTTTTTTCCAAATAAGGCCCTCTTTCCTTGTTCTGACCCAAACAAGTGTTCTGTTTAAATGTCAAGCTTTGAAGTAGTGGGTATCTCAAGTGATGCATTCTATGTGCAGTATCCTTACTTTGAAGTTAGCAGTTTCCCTTCACAATATACTGAAAACCTCAAGCTCTAACTTAAGACAAAGCAATTGTAATACTAAGTGCACACCATGCCCTTGCTGCAAACTGCTTTTGTTCATCAAACAATTCATTCACGGAGCTACAGTTAAGGCCATGTCATTGAACTGTGCTGGTAATAATACTTTGCCTTGTTGAAATTCATTTCCAATTTAGTGGCTGTTACTATAAAAATTGAATAGCAACAATACCGTTATCAGAATGCTGTGCAGTAGTTGGTTTTTTAAAAATTTTATTTTACTGTAATTTATACAGTTTTTTAAATTTCTTCATTCTAACCCCTTGAGCACAAAACAGGAATCCCAGTGCTTTAGCACTGGCCTGACAAGAGTTAAACCACCAGCACAGAGATACTGCAATTTTGATTGTAGCATTTGGCAGAATTTAAAGAAAGAGAAGTTGTGCTACATGTTTAAGGGATTATGGGCAACAGAAAGACAATAGAAGGGGAGATAAATGTCACATGAAGTCTTCAAAGTCTTGTACATATTCTCCATCATATCCTCCATAATCAGCCAGGTCATCTTTCATAGTAGCCTTTAAACCACCTCCAGGCACAACACCTTTTTTCTTCTTTTTGGCTTTACTTTGCTTAAAAAGGAAGAAGAGCATGTTTACTTAAAAATCCACAGCAATTTGTCGTTATTTAAATTTGAGTGATGCCTCTTGTTTTTGAGGTATGAACACTTGCATCCTGTACTCGTGGTGAATGCACTATTGCCAATGATTTCTGCAGCAGCGTTTCATCCACAACACAATCTATTGATAGTAATGATTGAGTGTTCCACAGCTCCCTGCATCACCCATTTTACTGTTTTGTTATTCATCCTAGTTCACCTAGACTCTAACCAAGTAGACTAACTACACCTACTTTTAATTTTACAAAACTAAACAGTTATAAAGCTCTGCCTTACTGGATTGGTGTAGTTGCAGGATTCAGTGGCTAGCCAAACTTATTTACAGGAAAAGGAGAGAGCATAAGAACAGAAAATATACATACTTTTTAAACTTTTTTGGTTCAGTAAGTCACAGGCTTCTCTCCAAAGTGCAGTACATATTAAAGAAAGAGTTCATCATGTTTACCAACCTCTAGACTTAATGCAGTAACACTACATAAAATGTTTTGTATTCAAGTCATTCCTGTAGAGTTCCTATAGAACTGGCATAACAGAAGAACACCCGCCACTGAAACGCGTTGTATTTAAGAGTCCCATTTTTCATTTACAAGCTACTACTTACAATAATAATGCACTACCATTTGTTTTCTACCAATCCTTCGCTTTGATTTAAAACATACTGGAAAAAGCGTATTGCCAGTGATGTTTCTGTTTAATTTTATTGCTTTCTAATGATTCAACTAATACTTGAATTCCAACTGATCTGGGATTTTAAATTTATATTATAAAATACAATGTTATAATTTGCATCAGCAGTTAAACTATTACATCATCTTTAAAAACTTATTTTTCCTTGCCTATACAATTACTGTTCCTTCAGTTTGCATGACACTGCAGAAATTCCAGCTATCTGCTATTCAAAATGACAAACTTTGGTAAAGATTTAAAGTTACTTCCCTATATTGATATTGACATTTAACTGTAACTGAAGCTGGCTTCCATTTTCAGGGTATTGGCATAAGTCATTTTAACTCCAAGGCAGCGCAGTGTCAAATGGAACAAAGTTATCGTGCAGGTAAGATGCATGTAAATTAAGGGACATTTTGCCTCTGGTCTCTAGATTCAGTAAACGCCTGATTATCTCACACATCTAGGAGTATTTACATAGTTCTAAAACAGTATCCAAGACTATCATTTCATCTACTACTACATGTAACAAAATCAGCAGTTCAATTCGGCATTAGACCTATTTCCATTTTCCAGATCAGCGTCTTTAGCACATAATCTTATTGTTACAGAAAAGCGTAGAAGCCTTACCTTTTCTTGTTTTTGTTTTTCACTGCATAGTACTGTCAAAGAATTTGTGATCTTTTTCAAATCATCAATTTCCACTGCATTAGGAAAAAAAATAAAAATAAAAATCCTCATCACTATTGATTTTACAAGGCAGTTAAATAATTTATAATCAAAATTCTATCAAAAAACTATGGAGGTGAGCATCAATAATAAGTAAATACTGGCAATTACTTGATATAAAACAGCAAAATACATACTGGGTAATTCTGAGCCTTTTGATGACAACTGCTATTCACATGGTCCCTAGTAAGCAGCTTGAATGTTGGGGAAGGTAAGATTTTGCAAATGCAGAGTTAGCAAACACAGGAGCCTTAGTAAGGGGACATTTGAAACAAAAATCTAGCACTATGATGTAATGCAGTAAAATATGGACTGTTTTAGACACACACATGAAAAGGAGCGCTGGAATATTAATAATAAATTATCCAAGAGATGTCAAGTCCTTCACTTTACAAGACCTGGAATCCATTTGAAATGTATGTTACTAGCTTCAGGAAGCCAACAATCCCTGTATTTATGCAGCATTAAATAGTATCAAGTTACCACTTTGCTGAAGGACAACATGTGTACGGTACAGGAAAAGATCTCAAACAATGAATTCATCAAATACTTCAGCCTACCACAACAGTGGGAAAAAATTATTTCAGTTTCTGTGTATGGAATTCATGCTGAATTCCAGAACAATATATTTTGCAGTCCCTGAATTACATTATCTCAATTTTATAATAGTTTCCTTCCAAATTGCTACTCAAATTTTCCAGCTCAGAGAATCATTTATTTTCCAGAAGCTGCTTCAGGAGAAGACATTTATATCGGCAAAAGAGTTTACACTTTTAAAGTGCCTGTATTTAACTGACTTGCAGAATGGCTGTAACAGTACAAGCATGTGATCGACAATAAGGTTTGTTGGGCTGGAAATTGGATACTAGGTCAGTGAAACAGACCAGGCTAGACTTTACTTACTATAAACTGCATAGATTAATCTTGATTTACATTTTACTCTCACAGCATGTTTTCACATTCAACCCCACTACAATTTTGGCAGTACATTCTAGAAGTCTTTCACTTAACTTACATGAAATACATACGTCTCGAACTAACGCTTCCAAAAAACTGGCATAATGTAATGATTTTTCATATTGTGTAATTTTTTCTTTTAGTAGTTTGCCAAATTCCGTAAAGTCATCTTTTGAAGAGGGATTCATGGCATCTATTCCACAAGTGTTATTTACACCTGCAAGGAAAACCACAGGTTTTAAAGAAAACATCAGCTCTAGTCCCTAAAAGATGACACCAACAGGAAACAAGTAACCCCATTCACAGTCAATTCACTTCTGCTGAACCTTTGCAAAACTAAATCTGAGGTTTTCTCGCTCCCCATGGGCTTCTGCCAAACAAAAACTACCAGCCTGAGTCACTAACCTGGACCTGAAGAGGCTTTGCTCTAAAGCTTAGTCATTTGAAGCAGCTATTTCTGAAGCACTCTTTGCTACATGTAACACTTCTCCCCTTCCAGGGTCAGTGCAGAATTTAATTGGCCCTTCGCAACTGTTTTAAAGCAACCCCTCCTCCCCAAGGCACTGCACTCTTTCAGAAGATACACAGCAGAATTTTCACTGAGTAATAAGCCGAATAACCCACTTCAAGCAAAGAAGCAAGCTTTCGTGTTTGAAGAACGCTGCTATAAATCAGCGCCTTTGCCAGCTGTGTCAAAGCACAGAGCCAGAACAAGCTGCACTAAGTCTATTTCCAGCTACCCAAGGAAACGAGCGCACTCCAGTAACCGAGCTGCCTTTCTCGACATCTAGCTTACTACACAGACTGCCTGAAGTAAAGCCTGCGTGCGTTATGCTGCACCACACTTGCCCAAAGCCTCATCAGCCTGAAGTCTGCATTGTAAAGCAGCTAAGAACAGACTGCACTTTCTTCCTTCATATGCTCATCTTTTGATCAGAAGCATAACTTAGTCAGGAAATTCAGCCAGCCATCTTTTTCCTATACCATTCTAGCAAGACACGTTAAGGAAAAGCCCCTTACATTCCAACGATGGCTCTGCAGTTCCTGCAGTGAGTCCTTAGCACCAGGCTATGCTTCCAGTAGTTTGGTTTTAGAACCCACATTTATTTTCAGTAACACAACCTGCACGTGCTCTAACAGTCAAATCCTGATCGATCCCCTTTGCAGGATCCCTGCACAGAACTGAAAGCTTCATTTAGGGCTGCGCTCCTTTTGTCATGTTACAGTTGCATTGAGTGGGGTACAACAACTTACCAAAGGTTTCTTTTGCTAACTCAAGGTCTGACTCCTCTTGCAATTTCTTTAGCCGTAGTTTGTCTGCTAACTGTTCTTCTGGTGTAAGTTCTCTATGTTCCTCTGGTGCCTCTAACTGGATTTAAAAAATGTATACAGGGGAACATTATATTGAGCAGAGGTGTTACAGGAAATCATTTTTTTCCAGTGCCACTTGAATAGCTTCTGCCTGAAGTCAGTACACCTCAAGCACGTACAAACCTGAAAACCATCCCAATTAACCATAACAATGCCTATTATTTCATTTAATAAACTGTTCATTTTAACTAAGATGTGCCTTGCCCCTTCTCAGAAGTTTCACAACTGCATGTTTTACCATGAGGTGCATGCAACAGAAATGGAGATAAGCATTATTTCCATAACCCAATTACATTTCAGAGAAATTAAAGCTGACATCCCCCAGATGTTAAGTACAAGACCTAACTTTGTTTTATCAGACTACTCAAGGCCTTCATAGGTCTTGTTGAACCTCAAAAAAAAAAAAAAAAAAAAAAAGGAAAAATCAGAACAAACCCACCCTTTAAATGTATGATGTATGAGACCAAGAAGAAAAAGTAATTACCCTTTTTTTAAGCTCCTCTTGCTTTTTCTTTTGTTGTTTTTCTTTTTCTTTTATTTTTTCTGCTATTTTCTTTTTTTCTGAAACTTTGGGTTCTGTAAAACATTGAACAACATGACACTCGAGGTTTACCTTTTTTTTTTTTTTTCTCCAACAACCAGAAAACCACTAATCAAAGAGAAAGCGACAGAGCTCAGTTAGCACAATCTGTTCACAGAGGGAGTTAAAAGACAGGCTTTCTCAAAACCAAACCTGATCCTATTTGGAAAGTGGTTTTGATACTTCAGATACACTCAGGACAAAACCAGCGTCTTTTCCGACACCGCACACAGTGAAATGTATTCCTTTTAAGTCTCACCTTGTTTTATCTCTGTCTCCTTTGCTTCCTCCTCTTCCTCTTCATCGTCCCAGTTATCCTACAAAGTAAGTTTTAATTACGATGAATCTTCACAGGATTCTTCTACAGATAATTTTTACTTTTTGAGATAAACACAAAGAATGGGAGTTTACATAGAGCCTCTTTAAATGCTCGCGTATCCATTAATCTGACGTATTTGAGTTCAGAAGCAGGGGTAAGTCATTAGAGCTGTAAAATAAGGACGCTACTTTTGGGAGCAGAGCACAATGTTTCAGGAGCTACGAAGAAGGCGGCTTTTATTCAAAGAACTGCAAAGTTCCCGTCAACAGTTCGAAAAGCAAGGTCACAAGAGTCAGATCAACATCCCATGATGTGAAGCATGACTTTACTACAGCTCCTGGTACTAAACACTGCATGATACCGGGACGTCACCTGAGGCAGCACAGCCACCACTGGGAGCAGCCACGCTGAAAGCCACCCGGAACCCGCTGGCCACGGGGCTGTGCTGTGAGCAGGAGCGCGGCCGTGGGCACATGGGCGATGCGCGGGGGCATCCTGATGCAGGAGCTCCAACACGCAGCAGCCCTCAGACCACAAGCCTGCAGCATTTTCCTTAAGAGAAGGAACTGCCAGAACACCCTTCCCACAAACACATCACTGGAACGTTCTCCATCACATCCTCAAGAGCATTTTCGGAGCTCCCCAGCTGTGGTGCTCGCAGAGGTTCTCTGCTTTCTGTTTCCACCTTGGGCGTGCTCCTGATGGCCGCCCTCCCGTGCCCGGACAGGTGGCCCTGGCTCAAAGCAGCACACAGTTCAGGTGAATATCGAGGAAGCACTTCTCTAGAAGCGACCCGTTTCTGTCACCTGCAGACCTTGCAGCAGTAATCCCACAGTTCCTCCTGACAGCTGTCTGGGTAGGGTTTAGGGGAATACATTTTATTTTCCCAACACCACTCCAGCTTCTGCTGGATGACCCAACCTCCATATGGGAATCAATGCTCTAAAACTGATCTGAAGCTACATGCCGAGCACCACAGGGCACACACACCAGCAGTTAGAGCCAAGAAACCTCACAGGCGTCTAATTTTAGTTCCCTGTTTCAACTCAACTCGCAAGCTTAAAAGATTGCGTTTGACGAGGCGCAGCTCATGCAAGGATCGCACAGCCCGTCAGTGCATCACTGCGAGTAACCTGACAGACTGAGCCCTCAACTCGGTCACTTCCACCTCACGGCAGTGATGCAAGCAGCCACCCGAACTGCTCATTTCAGGGGCTGGCATTGGCGTGACACAAAGACTGAGACAGAAGAACGCAGCACGCGCTGCAATGTGCTGATCCAAGCAAGGAAGACACCCAGCCACCAGCTCACTCGAGTTAATTGGCACTTGTCAGAGACTCAGCTTCCCTTCCACATTCCAAGGACCTGACTTGAATTTGCAGCAGCATTAGTTCAGCTCGTATCTAATTAAGAGTTTGTTCCACCCATGTCCATTACTGCTGTACAAAGTTTGCTGCCCTATCCCCTGCTCCCTCCTTCACAGATGGTTTAAAATCAACTGCTCCCTACTGCAAAACCCTGCGAGGCTGAAGGCAGCCTGTCCGCTACGCAAAGGCACCAGGAGGCCAGAAAGAAACGCCAAGATTTCATTCCTACATAAGGACTTCCCCAGAGGACGTGCAGGCAGGGCCTTGCGCACCAGGACAGGCTCACACTCCAGGCCAGCGCGCGGTGCTGGGCTCAGCTCGTGAAGCTCTGGTGATGAAACAACACACAAACAGCAGAAACCAGAGGGCAGCGTGGCCACCTCTCATCCGGCACAGCCTCCCCCTTGTCTCTTAGGTGGGATTTTCAGGTGTCAACTTGAGCCAAAGAAGTCTCCAGCTGTCGGGGAGCCGCCAGCACGCTCCTGGCCGGCAGCGTCCAGACCCCGGGCACCCGAGGACTGCTCAGCCCAACAGCAGCGGCCTCCCAGCTGGGCTAACAGCAGCTCGCCTCTTCAAGCTCTTCTATTCCTGTCTATAAATTTCAGTGAGCTCTTGGAGGAAAAGAAAATTAGTACTGCATCTTTGCGCTGAATACTAAGTGATTCAAAAGAGGACGCATTGCACAACATAGCCACTAAAGCAGCTTAAAACTCTGAAGTATTTCAACAATGCTCATTTACACGTACATAGCTCAACTAAGGGCACTGAAGTCATCTTCCTTTTCATGGAAATAAACCTGTGATGAGAGCAGCTCTCACAGTTTCATATGCACCCTGAACACATGTTTTCCCCACTCAAAACCAAAAGACACGATTTGAGAACGACAGTCACTCCACCATTCCAGTTCCCAGTTGTGCCTGAGCACTCTCCTTCACCAAGGCTGTTGCCTATGTAACAAGCGAATTTCCTAGTTTTGGTTTGTTGAGCAAAGAATTGCCCAAGAGTAAATAGATGAACATTCCCTGGCAGGAGGCCCATCTTCTGGGAAACTTGTGTTCTGGGTAACGTTTGAGTTTTATTACTTCTGAAGATGCTAATTTTAAACCTGGGGAAGTCACCGTTTCCTGAACTTTAAGTTACTTTAAGTTCATTATCAAAACAGCTTCAGAACAAACTACAGAATCTGAATATCTAAAAGGCATTCCAAAACGTGGGATGCCTGCGTTAGGACAAACTACATGGAAAACACCTTGTGCTTGTATTTTAGACCACACAATTTTTCTTCTGCAGGGCTGACCCTGGCGAACGGGGTATCCAAACAAACCTAAGCTACCTCCCTAGCTCAGCTCTGAGATCTTGAGCGTTTGTAAGTACAAGCAAACTAAACCAAAACAGGACAGCTTTATCTGCTGGACGGGCCCTTCTCTCCAGATGCAGCTCCAGGACTAGAACTGTAACCCTTGAGAAAGGGGGAAGTAGCTGCACTCCTGGGGCATGGGGGAAAACCTTGTGCTTTTATTAGAGCAGCCCCAGAAAGCGCAGGTGTCTCTCGGGGAATGACAGCTCGCAGCCCAGTTCGCTTGGCCACATTCCATCACAGCAGGAAAGTTTCCCACTTTCAAAGAAAGGAGGAGAAGCAAACTTCACAGACACACTAAGTCTGGTATATTCGTCCATATGCACAAATATATAAAGATTAAATACAAATTTCTATACATAGGCCCGCTCTAACCACACTTTTTACAAATGACTGCAGCCACTGCACACAGAGATACCTCCGCTCCCTTTGCCTGCTGTAATGTGACATCGGTGATAACTGCAGGGTGTGGGCATCACCACATTCATGAAGTAAAATGGACAGCCTGTAACTTACAAAAAATACGTATTTTTTTAACAGATTAACTACTCTTTTCATACTACCTATAAAAACAAATACCCACCCTGAACTCCAAGGACAACTTGAGTCAGTGTTTTTCAGAGATTCTGGTAACGCAAGCACAGGCTGAATAACAAAACGAGCAAGTCCTCACCTCGTAAGCAGCAATTGTCTACTCCAAAAGCTTCATACCTGTGACCGCAATGGAGCAAGCAGGGCACCTGGTGAACCACCAGGAGATTGCCTGTCACAGGATCTCAGAAGCTGGATTTGAACCCAAAAGGTGTTCTCCAGTTTACCTATTTCCATTCCTCCTCCTTCTCTTTAAGCCCCTTCCTCATACATTTCCTGACATTCTTTGGCTCCCTGTCTGCACGTACGCTAGGCGCACCGAGGTTTGTGTCATCCCCCACCCAGCAACCTGGCTCGCTAGGGGACAGCTGGAACCACATGGAAGGAAACAAACTTTTACGGAAAGCCAGCTTCTGTAGGTATCAGAAATGAACATCCACACACTCTGACACCAATTCCACGCTGACATCGCTCCTCGAATGCACCAAAACCCAGTCCCAAACAGCGCCTTAAGCAAACATATGGCGAGCGACCTCCTGAAGCTGCCAACACCGCGGTGCCCGCAGCGCCTTCCAGCTGCGGCCGGGGCCTGGGAGCGGGACGGGGCCGGCAGGGCCACGCTGCGGCAGCCCGGAGCCTGCAGCCACCACGGCGCAGCCCTCCCCGACCCCAACCCGGGGGCACGGCACGCTCCGGGCTGCGATGGAGCCTCCAGCAGCGCCCAGAGCCCGGCAGCACCGGGGGGGGGTCCCCTTAGGGCCGGGCCCCCCCTCCCGGCCTCGCAGCGCCCCGGGGCCCGACCCACCCCGAGGGAGGCCCGCGGGCAGCGCGGCCTCGGCTCCCCCCGTTCCCCCCCTCGGCCCAGCGCCGCCTCCCAGCCCCGGGGGGACCGCGGGGACCCCCCCCCTGAGGCGCCCGATCCCGGCCGCGGCACCTTCACGTCGTCCTCCTCATCCTCTCCGGCCCAGCGGTCGCCGGCCGCCACCCCCGGCACCAGGCGTTTCGCCACCGGCTCCACCACCTCGAAGCTGTCGGCGTCTGTGGGGGAGAGGAGAAGCGGGTGAGCGGCTGAGGGGGAGGCTGAGAGGGGCTGAGGGGGCCCGGCGGGGCCGCCACCTACCCCACGAGTCCGCCTCCGCCGCCATCTTCGTGCCGCGGCCGCTCCGCAGGCGCCGTGAGTCAGCCCCACCACAGCCAGCGCCGCGCGGGGCACGCCGGGACGGCGGCGGAATGCCCGCCGGCAGGGGGAGCGGGCCGGGCCGCCATGAGGGGAGGGACGCAGCCGCCATGATGGGAGGGACGGGGCTGTGAGGAGCCTCCCCTCGTCATGGCGGCGGAGAGGCTCCTCACGGTCGGGGCCCGGCCGCCGAGCAGTCCCCGGTAGCTCCCCGGGGCTCCGAGTCCCGCTCCGGGGGCTTCCAGCCGCGGTCTCGCTGTGCTCGGGAGGGCTCCGGCCGCGGCGTCCCGCGCACTGCGTGAGGAGCCCCGGGATCCCACAGCCCCCTGACGGCCCTTCTGAAAGGGTTACAAAAATGGCAAAAAATAAAAAGATTTTACCGAAGGAGAAAAAGCTACCGTGTGTATCAATAAATTAATCTAGGGGTTACGGTCACATGTAGTCTGAATTTATTCCCTTGTCTCTGCTGCAGTGAAAAAACCCACACCTTCTGAAGATCCTTCACATATTAAAAATATAACAACACAATTCAGTCAGAGCGAGAGGCAAAGAATGAGGAGACGCCCACACATTGCCTGCCAGGGGTCTCCAGCTCCACAGGCTGTCAGGGTGCCCAAGCACTGAGACCAACTGGTTCTTACTGGGGTGGCAGCTGCTCCTTCCCTTCAGCCCTGTGGGGGCCGATGCGGGGGCGCAGCCACAGCCCTGCCTCGGTCCTCCCAAAGTGGGGTCTGTGCTCCTTGACCCCTCTAACAGCAGGGACAGGACTGCTGCCACCCTGAGGTACCTCAGCAGTGTCCCCCATACCCTGCCGAGAGACCCCCAGCACCGCCGGAGCGCAGCGCTGCGCTAGCTCGGATGGGGCCTTCCTACAAGAACCCCGCTTCTGGTGAAACACAGAAATAATGTGCAATTTATAGGTATATTTGAGATTAGAAGAGGATCAAGAGCCACAAAATCTAGAAGTTCAAACCTAGTGATGAGCCCTTGGGTTAACGTGGCGACACACAGCAGTTTTTCCACTTTGCTTCTTTAGAAAGGCCAGAGTTCCACCAGCCCTACCCCTAAAAAGTAATAAACCCCAATTTTTTTACAGTTATCAATACAATTGGTTAAAGACTCATCAGCGCCAGAATTAGGATGCTATAGTAAACCAGATTCAGTTTCAGTTCAGTCAACTTGTGCCAGGGGATTATACATTTTGGTTTATCGTAGGCTTGCAAACAACAGTTTGATAATTTTAAATAGCTGCAGGTAATTAATGAATTATTCACAGAGTTTTCATAACATTTCCTTCAGCAATGGAACCGCTTTGTTTTCTAATAGGCTTTCTCAGTATTAAAATTTGTCTGCTTCAAACATTATGCTCCCCATCTGGGAATAAAGGCACACGATGCTGTGACCCCAGGGACGAGGAGGCCTTTGCAGGCTGTAGCTCAGGACAGAGGATTTTGGGGGTGTCACCATGTCCTGCCTTGTGACGACACAACACGGCAGCATGTGCTGGCAGCAATGCTGCAGAACTTTTTAAGGTTTGTTGAGAAGCTGTCCAACAGAAAAAACGAAGCATGCTGCACATCCTAGGCATTTCAGGATGCCTCCTGACGATTATAATTGAAAGCTCCCTGGATGTGAACAAATTGCGATGGCTAATAACTGCTTCCTACCCCCAAAAGAGCAGAAAGGAACTATTCACAGGAATTGACTGACTTTCTGCTCCTGCTGCTCCACCTCATGGAAACAACAGAGACACAACTATCAGGACAAAGACAACTTAGCTAAGTCACAGCCTGAATGGGCAGCCTTATTCTGAAAGAAATAGGTCTTACTAATGAGGTGTATTCCAGATTCATCTGGAACACAGATGAATGTTCCTCTAGCAAGAGGAAGATCCTCTTATGTTAGCTAGAAAAAATATGACTTCCAAATTTATCATCCGTTTTTTGTTGTTACCCATTTACCAGGCACTAGAAATAACATTAGAGACATAATTACAGATCAAGTAATGTAGTAAGTTATATCCTCACCAAGTCTAAACAGTTTCATAAGCTCAAATGTTCTGTGAGGATAATTATGAAACTACTAGGAACTGTGTGATGATTGGGAACATAATTGTAAAAATATTATATATTTACACAGCACGTTTAAATTTAAGCTTGTGGATTAAAACAAATAAGTATTACTCCCATTGTATAGACAAGGAAATTAAGGCACAGCTCTCCGAGTCAAAGGAAGTACTACCTCCTAGGAAACCAGGCAGTTCTCATTTTGAAAAAGTCTGAAGGTTTCTGCTCAGGAGGAGAAACAAATGCAAAGGAGATGGATCAGGCCCTGAGGTAGTTTTACAAGATATTCACTGGAAGGTGCATTACACATTGAAAATCGGGTTCAAAGCAAGACCATCTTAAAAGAACCAGCTGTAACAATTTCAGGCCATAAACCACTTATGTTCTTTTCTTGGTCTCCAGTATCCTGAGCTGTTAAAAAAGCATAAACACCGCTTATTTCCCTTCGTTTTTAAAGGCTGAAAACTGACATGAGAAATGTCTTGCTTTACAGAAAACCAAGTCTTCAATGAAGTCTGATATCAGCTAAAACTCATAAAAACAGTAACTAGAGCATAAATATTTAATATAAATCTTTATGATTGTATATACTAGAAATGATGGCAAAAGAAACACAAATTTGTAGAACATTGGTTCTCTTCCAATTGTATTTTACAAGATTCAGCCTATCAGTACAATGACATTTTTGCAAGTATCAAAAAAATAAAGCAAAACAGTATTACATTACACGGTCAAGACAACCAAAATAGTGATGTGCTTAACAGAATCTATACAAGTTAATCTTTAGTCGGTCATCCTTGCTTGCTTACAAACAAAAAAGTTGCTGTCATTTTTTTTTTTTTTACATTTTTATTTTTTTTTACAAAATTATGACCACTAACTAAGAAAATGATGCATCTATGCTACTTCTCACCAGCCATTTATCAGCTTGTTTAGGATTTTATTTAAGCATCAAGAATCTATGACGCAGAGCTGAAATCACATGGTTTTGGTGTAATCAAATCTTTGAGAGTAGTTCTTTAACGTCTTAAGAACTTTGTTCTTCAGCTGAATGACTTTAATGTGACAATTACATTTCCAGAAAAAGCGTCTTCCCATGAACCTTCCTTTTTAGCTTCCACTCCACAGCAGCTTTAACCGATCTTCGTTACTCCAGCATGCTGTCTGCAGCAGGAGCAGCTCCCTGCACAGCCGCGTGCCCCAGGGCAGGCAGAAGGAAGCGGGTAACACGGTAACTCGTTACCAGGGGAGAGGAGAGGGAAGAGGGAAAAGCCTCCCAGAGCCAGCTCAGCCTGAGCTGTTGTGGAACTACACCCTGCTGCTGTAATTCTAGGCTTTCCTTTCAGTCTTCACATTTCAAATTCACACTATTCACAGAGCGGATTTTAAAGTCCCCTTTTAGGGACTCAGAAGTGAAACACCTTCGATGGATCAGTTCTCCCAGAAACAGGAATTTGTCCTCTAGAATCGGAAGACGTTTACCTCGTCTCAGGAGGTGAAGGCCATGAACAACGAGCCGTGCGCTGCTGTCTGACACTCATCGTATTGCCCAGGTGCCTGCGCCTATGATTTCTTTATTTCATCTTTGTCTCAGTCTTTGATAATGAGTTTAGAGAAGCTTAATGGAGCTGACTGATTGAATCAGCATGACTGCAGATCAGATCAGAGGTACCACCTGCCTGCTTTGCCACATAGATCCATACAAGTCTTTTCACCAGAAAAATACTGAATATTTAACTTGAAATTCTACTTACAGTGGAAGACTTAATACAATAGTGATTAGTTTCTCTTTGTACCTGTTAGAACAAACTTGTCAAACTGTGCTGATACCATACTAGTAAGTAGAGTTACATGGTGTGCTTTTTTTTTTTTTTTTAATTGGCAATATGTTGTGAACGTTTACTTTCTGGCCTTGACTTTCTGAAATGCATTACCTTATAATTTAGCAATCTGTACTAGATTAATCTCAACTATGTAAATATTAATTTTACATGGAAATGTTAGCTTTGTAAAGGTGTGCTCTCCAAGTCCTTCAGGTGGAACACAATGGGAGCACAGTGTGGGGAGGGGATGAAGAAGGCACAGAAAATTTTTCTAATTCCCCAAATTTAGGTGTACTCAGTGCTGATCCAGTCCTCGGCCAGAAGAGAGAGGAATGACAGCAAGGGACACCGAGTTCAGCAGCCACAATTCACTGTGATAGAAGCATCTCACCGCATACAGGGGCTTTCCTTAGTTTTAGTATCAATTGTGAAGTTATCAGCCTCATCCTCTACTTTAATACACTGACAGGATGCAGTTGATTCAAGTTGCTTTTGACAAAGAATAAAAGGTACGATTTGCAGTGCAATGCTATGTGGAAGTCAGAACCAGAAGGAAAAAATAAAGGAACGTGGCTATTCCCTCAGCATACTAACAGTACTTTTGTGCTCCTGGACAGCTTTCCTCACCGAATGACCAAGCTCTGCTAGCGGCTGCTCGCAGGACCGCAGCTCTACACTGCTGGTGGAAGATGGGTTTATGAGATTTCCACCCACTCCACCTATTTCCTCAGCCACTCATTCCTGGTCCCTCTCCTTATCAGGGCTCGATGCTTTTTCAGTTGTGCCAATCCAAGCAGCACCTAAATCAGATGTCTGGGGAGGGGAGCTGTGGCATGAGGACGCCTGCTTCTAACAGCGAGCGAGAGCAAACAGTTCTGCTGCCCATGGCTCGCTGCCTGCGCAAGGCATTCCAGCCAGCACTTCCTTCTATTCTCATTCAGCACAGCACTTGCATATCTGATTATTTTTAATAGCACATTTAAGTGCCTTGTTTAAAGAAGATATGCCTCCTTAGCATGCATTCGGTTGCTATAACTCTTGCTTTGGAGATGTTTGATCAGGTCTTGAAACATTCAGGCTTTCAGACACATTTCAATAACAATGAAAAAATATTTTCCTACAGAGATGGAACGTGCAATGAATCAAAGGTGGAAAAGAAGCCAACAATACCATGGTGAATGCTATTCTATCTATACAACAATTTAAAGAAATATATATAAAAAAGAGATTGAACATATATTGTCAGTATAAGTATGAAATATTGTTTTGCTGTCAGAACTAAGAATGCTCAAACCTAGAACAGAATACATAGGGACGTGTAAAATTAACACACAATTGCCATGATCAATCCAAAGACCACAAATGAAATCATTAAAAACTTTGGAAATAGAACGTTGTGTTTTTTAAACATACATAAAATTTGAATAAATGATACAGCTACAAGATTAACTGCTTAGGTAGCACAGTTCTACATTCAAGACTCGAGTAATACACAGAGCTGAGACTCCCCCGGTTATCCGTGTCAATTTTGGTATGCACAATTTGATCCAGACTAGTGTCAGAGAAACAGGTAAGCCTTACCCTCAAGACTAACGAGATGAGAATAAAACCTGATGGAATATAACTTTGCTTCATGCAAAGACTGTTTATGCCAGAAGTGTTTGACATTTTTGGGAACTTAGATTTTGAAGAAGGTAGACTCATTCTGCAAAGAAAGTTCAGAATGATAAATACCAGACTTGCAGCACATTAAAATATTAATATTTAATATGTTTACTATGCAGTCTCTGTTATTGTTGTTGTGCATCTATGTAGAACTAAATCCTCCAATTTACATTTTGATTTCCCTCACTGATCTGATAATCACAACACAGATACAGCTGTAAAGTGCAATGTATGCTTTGGTTTCCTTAACTAAAGAAAGCACTTTCATAATGGTTTTAGCCAAAGATAGGATGCACATGTTTAAGGACAGTATTTGAACAGATGATAATCTCTTTTTACAGTCAGAGAAAAGCTATGAACTACTTAACAAAAATGGTTTCATTCTGGTAGACTAGCGAATTTTAAAGCAGTCCTATTATGTAAATTACTCTAAGAAATTTGGAAGAATTCCACATTAAACAAGGATTCACTGTTAAACTAATTAAAAATCTCAGATTCAGATTTACATTTTAACAAACAACTAAAAAATTGTTGGCAAACCATGTAGCAATTCAAATACAAGCTGACCATTTTCAAAATCTATAAATATTTCCAGAACCATCTTATCAACATAAAAACAGGAAGGAACGGGGATGGTTACAGGGTTCACACGTCTGCGCAAAAGCATATATAAAGGTAATGTTATGTACATTTTATTTCAATAAAGACATAAGACAAACAGCGTAAAGATGCCCAGATGCCCTAAAGATAAATACATTTAAAAGATTCTCATTAAAATGAATCTGTAGTATTTCTTTCCTGCAAGCAAAATACCTTTCTTTAAATACAAAAAAAATCAGTATTCTGAATTGCAAATGTTTTCACTTTTTTTGCAGAAAATCTGCCATGATGTTTTTTTTTTTTTCTTTTTTTAATGAATAAGGATTTTCCACAAAACAGGCTTGCTCTACATGCTAATTTTTTAAACAGTTCAGTGACACAATGTGCTAGCTACATACACAACAGATAATATAGTAAGAAAACACTCAACCTGATGAAAAGTTAAAATCTTCATTAATACACTGGAAAAAGTTGACATAACTCATGCCTTTTAAAATCAAAAATACAAAAATTAAATGTTTTCCTAAAAAGATTTTCCTTATTTTAAGGACTCATTTGAAAATGAAGCTGCATGTAATTTGTACAATAAAATTGTACAAGTAAACAGGTAATATACATAAAAAATTAATTGACATACTTCTCAATTATCAGTTGTCCACCTTTAATTTCCAATACTGTACTTTCTTAACAAGCATACAAAATATCAAACTTCTCTTTAGAAAAAGTGCCGTTCTGTGACATCTTTTACACAAAAACAGTCTGAGCCTATGGCATGTTAATGCAGTCGAGAGGCAAAGCATCCTAACTTTTACAAATTATACCTTCCATAAAAAGCCTCCTGAAAAGGAGATTACACACCATTATAAAAATATCAACCTCTTGTAGTAGCTGCATTAGAGAACCAAGGCTTGAAGACTATTTCCATATAGCATAGAAAACCACTATGATAGCAGACTGACTGCATTGGTGGCATGGGAGTGTTCTGTACCACAGGATTATGCATAGTTACTGGTAGGTACCCTCGCTGTCACACAGTTTAAAACTGATTGTAACGAAGAGCAGTGTAACAGAGGTACCAGCAGCCCATGCAAAACATCTTAAAATACTGAGCCACTGTGCAGAATACTTCATTCCTGGAGGAAACAGAAGGCAGCAGTAATTGAATTGCATCAAACCTAACAGGTGACCAAACTAATTCTCCTTTAAGGATTTGCATGCACAGTATAGTCTGAGGTATTCCTTGTCCATCAGTTGTTTGTGCCACTGCAAGATATCGTCTGTCCAGAGTACATGCCATCACAATGGTTTAAAATATTCTGAATATTAGTAATTCTTATATTCTTCTTATCTAGCCAGTCTCTTGATTTTTGAAAAGATTTCAACTACAGTAGAATATTACAGAAACAAAATATAAATGCAGGGTTTTTCTTTCTAAATGAAACTTACATGGGCTAAAACTAGAGAATATTTTTAAACAAATATACAGTATGCAGGCAGACGAAGCAGGAAAACGGCCATCCAACTGTATAATAAAAAACTAAGAAAATTTGGCTATTTCCAGAAAAACTATGAAGCGCCTCAACTAAAAGGAATGCATAATGAAATTCTAATCTAATACAGGTCAAAAGTGTAAAAAGGTTATAAACCTTAACAGGAAAAATAAAACAACTTTTACTGGCCATTCCTGTTGAAATGAGAATCTTAAAGTAACAGAAAAGTGGCTACAAACCCACTTAGAGCACCGAACAGAGAGAAAATAAGAGTCCATTTTCAATCTCTGTTATATCATAAAATCCTGTGTTTCTACAGGTCAAACTGCTGGTGGCAGAAACAGAATTCTTTATAAACTGCAGATGTCCTGTACATAAAAAAATTCGTCGGAGTTGCACTAGTTCTAAAGACTTTTCTGTTCTAGCCTACCTACTGTGTTGTACTGTATTGTACTGTATGTATTCAATCTCAGATATATAAAGTCTCTTTCTGTAACCCTTGATTATTGTTGGGCACCAAAGATAAGAAAAGCAAGACGGGGTACAAAAATGCAAAATTTCAACAGTAATGGCAATGTTTTGTTTTAGTCCAAAAGGGTCCTGCATTTTCTCCCCCTTCAGTAAGTAGACAAAAGGCTTTAATCTGGGGGTAGCAAGTCATGCAAGCGAAATCTGTCTCTGATGTGAGGTCGGACATCTTCATTCTGTAGGCAAAAAGAAGCACAGGTTTTAGAAGAACAAACACATCTATAAATTGGATTTCAGTAAGGGCAAATTTCTAACACCAGTATAGTAATATGACAAAACAGAAGCTATATTTGTAATTACAATGATCTTATAAAAACAATTATATTACATTCACAACAGTTTTTGAATAAGATTATTTCTATTTTAAGAATAAAGGCACACAACACAGCCAACAGAAGGCTGTACTTAACCTAAATTTTTAAGATTCTCAATTTCATTATAATTGATGTCACAATTCTCCAGGTTTTCATTAAAAGCACAGCTAGAAATGATGGCATTCTGTCCTTTGCTATATAAATAAGTCCTTGTACAAACTTTGAATTACTGCCCAGAGAACACTTTCCAAGAGACACATGACTTTTAGCAGTCAAAATCTCAGTGAATCAAAATCTGAAAGTGTGTGATGCTGCTTAAAAGAGCTAACTAATGTACTGGGTGGAGAGGGGGGAAGCCATATGAAGGAAAGACTTACCAGCTCTACAAGTTTCTCCAGAAATGGAATCAATTTTAGGAGTTCATTGTCATTTTTATCCATGAACCAGCTTTCTATAGGAATTCCATTTGAAAGCTAAAGTAAAAAAATCACCAACAAATGACTTGTATTTCATTTATCTAGTAATACGATTTGTGAAATAGCATTTTGGGGAAAAATGTTTCCAAGATGGTGTTTATTAACATGTATTTTTCCTCTAAAGTTTGTATTAAAATTCACTTCTGAAATAACTCCTTCCTTTGCATAAATCATTGCAAAAATTTCCACATCAAAGCTGAAATAAACCTAGCTGTAGAAGAATCTGCTGAACTGAAAAGCATTGGTATTTTGAGAAAATTTTATGTTAAAACAACGCATGGATACTAACCGTATCCTGGCTGTAGTTTGTGCAAATGAGGCTAAGTCAAACAGGTGGGGTTTTTTGGTTCTTTAATGTAGATGAGACAAATGAGACATTAGAGATCACTCTCTGAACTCCTGTATCTATATAATAGGACTAACTGGAATAGTTACATACTGAACTTCTGGAAAAATCTAAATCACGGAGTATAACTTTATAACATTTAAGTATAAATAATTTTTGCATCTGTGTGTGTCAGTTCAACCAGTGATCTGTTCTTAATGATTTCACTAGCATTAAAAAACTAGGTCTGCAACGAAGTCCAAGGGACAGTCTTAGCAGACCTGGCGGCTTCTTTAGAAAAAATGAACAAGAAATAAAACTGACTGGTTATATAGTTTGTTCATAAAATAAGTCATTCAGTTTACACGTGAATGCCTCTTCACAAGAGAAAAGCAAGCAAACCAGAGCAATTTGTTAAAGTGTGTTTTATAAATTTAAATACAAAGTTAACTGCAAACAATGTAGTCTTAAATACTGTCAGTTTTTTTTGCTATATTCCTTTGGGAAGTTTTTTGCCACGTCTAAGAAGTGTACTGATGGCAGCATACTTACCTGATAGGCAAAGGCTTGCGGTGAATTGTCAATTATGATCGTTTTTGAAAGATCTCTACCAAGAATGTTTAAATCCTTTATGTAATTTCCTTGTACACAAACACAATGCTCACGGAAAAGTCGATGCCTGTGATTAAATTAAAATACTAATTAATGAGAAAAATTGCAACATCAGATGGCATAAAGAGAAAGTTAACAATACCAAATGTTCGTTTTTTCTCCTCTTCTGATCTACTTAGCTCTTTTTTAAGAACCTGTTCCATATTTTCCATTCTACTATGACCTTTTTACTGGTAAAGTTGCTAGCTAAGGTGATTTTATATTTATCTAGTTCTGCAGGCAATTGTTTGCATTTACACAGAGAAAGCTCAGCTCAGGTGTAACAAATATTTGTCAACAGGGTCTTGCTTTCTAACCATTTTTGCAGATAGATTGACAGAGGGACCCAAGATAATGAAATTATTTTGCAAGGCCCCAAAATCAGAGATTATGTCTGCACTGGAACCAATTTATTGAGTTTGTTCTTTTTATTTTGCTCCAGCTGCTACAGTACACAGCCTCCACATGCCACTGTTAGAAGAAATATTTTCCTTCCTATGCTCCCTCTGTTCACAATTAACCTATTTCAGTTTTTAGAGTCTGAAAAAAGCCTTGAGGTCAAAACATTCCATCAACTTCTTCCTACCCACTTCTCTTTTAATTTATTATAGAAGAAATACTTAGTAAACAGATGGAAGTGTAGAATAAGAGGACTCAAATAATAATAATAATAAAAAAAAAACAGGAGTAAAACTGAAATTTCATAAAATATCGTGACTGTAATTCAAAAATAAGTTATAAACTAGACAGATTTCAAGTTTTATATAGCTATATTACAATGCAGTTTCTTTAAAGCTGTTACATTTAAGTGAAGTTTTTAGAAGCTGTACAAAGTGTGCTTAATTTCATAAAGGGGTTGAGTTCCTAATGTTGCTATGGAAGAAAATAAGCTGATGCCTCAGCAGCAAATGAATTTATATATAGATTCTGAGTCACACGTGTGGAGTGCCTGACAAATCTACCTTTAGGCTAATGTCAAAACTCATCATGCCTTGATGTCAGGTTTTCAGTGGCACATGAATCACATCTAGATTCATATATCATATGAATTTCACAGAAATTCTGTAAATTTTTAGAACACAGCCAAGCAAGTATATTTTCCACACTCTTCCTGTTAACAACAAAATTAAAACTGTAGCCCTCAATCATAAATATTAGATACTTGGACACACACACACACATTTTCTGTATGTGCAAATATCTTACTTGCTCATACATCCTGCTTGGCTGTGTGTGCAGGTAGGCTCAGATATTCCAATGGCTGTGCATTTCTAACTTCAAAAAGTCCAGTTTTGTTTGCTCATTCAAAATGCAGTAGCGAGTTAATTTACCAAAATAAAGTGATGCAGAGAAATGCCTTGGCAAAGACATTCTCGGTACAGAATTTACACAGTCCTGACTATAATCAAGTATAGTTGCTACTTTCCTCACTTGGGATACCCTACTGAGGATGAATCCCTGAGAAACCCCCTCTTCAGTTTCAACTTTCCCACATAACAGTCCACCTTCCAGAAGAGAATAACAGAAAGAATCTCATCCGAGGTCTAATCTGTCTTAAGGCACTGTTCTTGAGGAAAGCTAACCTCTTCCAAACAAATCTATGTATTAACAGAAGAAATGAAAAAACGTAACAGCTTTACTACAAAACCCACAAATTATTTTGTGATTGAATAAGAAATAATGTTTGTAAAGTTAACTATGTAAATCATTATTTATAAATAATAAATCAAATACAAATAGCTTAAAAGTAGTCTGATGCTTGGAGCTTCCAGTAATCTGTTCATTTTCTTTATTCATTACAATATATTCAAAAGCAGATAAAACACATTTTTGATACCTAGGAGGTCATTTCCAGTGGGCAATTCTATTATGCTACAGAGAATGAGTGGCTATGTTTTTTGGCCAGAAGAGTGCAAAGTAAAGATGTCTGGGTTTATCTTATCACCAAGACAGTAATTCAGCCACTTCATTTTTCTCTCACCCTTAGACAAGCTGAGCATAAGCACAAAGAATCATTTGAGTAAGACACAGTGCAATAAAGAAAACATCAGAATCACTTTCTTCATATCTGTTAGGAAGTAAGTTTGTTTGCCTACAAGAGGTATAATCACATTTTTTTTATTTTTACCTGACCAGTTGCTTTTTAGGGTCTAGTATGTTCAGTAACTTGTCTGCGTACACCTTCTTAGAAGCAGTAAAAAGAATGATCTATGGATTAAATGGAAAAAATAATTATTTTAGATATTAATATGCAAATATAATTTAAAAATAAGATTCAAAAGATAATATCTAATTATTTTTACCTCATAAATCTGAGACATACGTTCCAGGAATTCTCGGAAGAATGGCCTTAACCGGACATAAACCTGAAGCAGAGATGCACTTTAGTAAAAGATTCAAAATATCGCAGCTATTGCCTGCATGGCTAAGTATCAGTTTTTAAAGATCAGGTCAAAATGAGCATTATGAATACAGTAATCATTAAGTACTAACTTCCAACAGAATAATAACTTGATTAAAACAAAATTAAGTTAGCTTGAAGCCTAAGCAGCTATAAATTAAAGCATAATATGGTAAAATTAGGCTTAACAATTTTACTGGAGAACTTGATGCAACTAGAAATTATTTAAATTATATTATTTAAAAATAAATACAATAATTTAAAATAGACAATCTCTCAAGAAAAATGAAACCAGTTGCTTTGACTAAACGTTTTGAATCAGCTTTCACCAGCTGGGCAGCATCAGTTTGGTTACTAGATAATTTTATGCCAGCATATAAATAATCTTCCTAATAACTTTATTCCACTAAGAATTACACAGAGAATACGGGGGTGTCAGAAGTGACAAAAAAAAAAAAAGGCTTAATCTATTTAATCTATTTCCAAAGCTCCATTAATTCACACACCACCAGCACAGAACTGCACACATATACAGATCATTTCCAGTAAAAACACAGTAGACTCCAGAGAAGAGATACCAAGCTAGGGGGCTTCTGCATCTCTCTTGCCAATCTTGCTCAAAGTACAAGACCTGGGCTCCCACGAAGGCACCCATACCGATCTATAGCTCCCGTCCAAAGGCCCGCCAGCACAGCAGGTGTGAGGGCAGATGCTGAGCACTGCTCTGTTCCTGTGGTACTTGTGTTTGGAGGATGGCCCAGGGTGGTTTCTGGCACACATTTGGACTTGACCTTAACCAACAGTGAGGACATATTCTGAGGGGTGAAACGGTGGCCTTCTTCTCTGCTTACCTTTGTTTTTGATTCAAAGACTGCCCATGTACAGAATAACATTTTTTTTTTTTTAGAAAAGGGAGCATACTGAACTTCTATCTAAACCAAGTTAATTTCAACTTTATCAATTTTTTAAGAGCCATTTGGGAATAGGCTTGAATTTACTTTCAAATCAACGTAAATCTCCACAAAGGATCTGTATTACTTTCACTGAATTACATCAAATTTATATGTAGACACAACCAAATGACCAAAAGGAAAGAAAAAGGGAATGGGTTAAGTAAATTTCACATCATTAGCACATGCTGTGATAGATCTTAGTCCTTTAAAAGAAGTACATATTTCTAAACCAATGAAAATGTCATTATTTAGCTTAAAATTGAGTAAGGCTTTTATTGCCCTTTTTTTGAGTGACTTTTATTGAGCGACCAGGTACTACAGTAACACCTAATTTTTCATTATTTTCTATACTAGGAGCAGTAATCAAAATCCTACAACCTCATCACATCTGGTAACAGCACCCCTGCTTCTAGCACACACAGACACATCCACGGACTGTGCAAGCAAGGCCTGCTTCCCTCCTCACTCTGCGTAACTCACCTTGTGAGGCAGTAAGTAACCTGGCTATCGGGAATGCTTTGGAGAGACCACAGCCTGCACTTGATGGGTTTTTGGACTCCATTTAGCCAAGATGGTACTGAGAAGCCAACTTCCTAAATACAGAGCTGACAGGCGTGACTTCACGCCATATGTCTCCTGACGGCACTAAAATCTCTGCGAAAATGACTTATCGCTTAGCCATAATAAAGCGGTGAGGTCTCGCTCAAAGGCTAGATAAGGTATTTATCTTACCACAAAGACAAATGTAATGAATTAACGTGGAGCCTTGTGGTGACCCAATGCTCAATAACACTCAACTTGTCTGTGCTTGTAAATTCAGTGCAAATTGTTCTTTCTACATACAGCAAGCATATAGCACAGCCAGCATCCTCTTTAGTTGTAACCCTGAGTTTAAGGCAAAGTAAGTTTTTCTTTGCAAATGCAAAGGGATTATTCTGCTCATGTGAAGCCAGTTCTCTGTTACGGAAGAAACACAGATGTCATTTCACAAAGTCTCTTAAACATCTCTTCTACAAACTTTCTCGGCAACCAAAGCACTAAACTAAGGTATCTGTTGGTATTTCAGTTGCTAATATAAAAACATTTGGTATACAATTTATTGTGTGGTGGCTGCTTGTTGTTGTTGTTTTTTAAGGCTGGATTGAATTAAATTGGTCACAACAGCCAGCTAAACGATTTTAAAAATAATTCAATTGTATCAGAGAAAAGTTGTGGTTGCTCGGGTTCCTCACTTGTGCATGCTTTTTCAGTTTGTTTAGTCTGTGGATAATTGCAGCATCTTTGTAACGTGTTCTATTTTAGATTACTGACATGTATTTATATGCGTGTATCTATCTAAATATAATATGTCTTAATATTTAGGAAGTTTATATATAAATGCAAACAAGAAGTCCAGGGAAAAATAACTTCTTTTTAGAGTATATATTTCTAATTACAACTTATAAACACACACACATAGATAATGATACTGATGGCAGATTCACTGGACTGTTTTTAATGTTCTGTGGCACTCTGGCACAGTACAAGGCAATGGCATCACTACACCCAGCTAGGATGAGCTGATGCAGAACTCCAGGTAGCCAGAGTAGAACAATTGAGTAACCAAAGTAGAACAAAACACATCCAACATTTTCCATTTTCTCCCTCTCCCTTTGCATCTTCCCCACATCTTCTTCACTGTTATGCCAACGCTGCACATCCCCTTTCCTTCTCCTGTCCAAAATTCACCATAATTCTGGCAAATAAACACCTTGTCTCTTTCCATCTTCAGCCTTATTTAACTCTTCCTATTTTTTTTACTGCCTGATGCCCCTGTGCACACAACATCTAATTCCCCTCCATTTCTGATTCCTGCTCTCTGAGGAGTAGACCTACCATGAAATCTAAGTTTCGAAAATACATATAGAAGCCTAGTAATATTTTTCACCCTTTTTAATGACTGAACGTTTGTGTGTCCACTGAGATGCATGATATCACCTACTTGAATGTGACTCACAGGCATAAATGCATAACATATATGAAAAGCCTCCTCAAAGTTTTTTGTTTGTTTTCCAAAATGATCATCACATCCTGTTATTTCAATGGCAACAAAAGTGACTCAAGGTGAGGACCGTCCCAAAACCAGACAGCTCTGCCTGAACTGTGGCTGGCTACGGCTCTTCAAGGGGCAAAGTATGACTCCAGAGGTTCTCCTGAGCTAAAGAAGTCTTCCTGACCTAAGACCGGATTTCTTTGTGGGTGCTGCCCATGACACACTGAAGGTTTTCAGATCCAAAGCTTGATGGCTCTGCTGTTATTTCAGAGAAAGAGTGGAGTTCATTACAAAGGAGAGCCAGAACTCAAAAGCATTGTGTGCCTCATTCCACTGCAGTAACAAAGTAAAGCACCTAGGTAGTTTTGGCGACAGTAAGATGGGATATACGTAACACCACAGTCAGTAACCTCCAGCTGACCTATGTAGCTCCAGAACATCTTTCAAGGATCAAAGATCAAAGTGAATTATTCTCTGAAAGATCAGTAAAGATATATTTCAGCTGAAGAACTGAGTGAAAACATCTGCCTTTTGTTGAAAGCCTGCTAGTGCATGGAAGGCACCCTCTGAACAAACAGCGGGAGGGAATCTCACCCACCCGAAACAAAATACAGTGAAAACCTCTCTACCACAGGAAAAAAAATCTTAATAAGATAAGCCACTTAATGTAAAGTGCTACAACAATACAAACAGTATAAAATCTAAGTCTAGAGTTGAAGAGCCAAATGTTTATTTTTATAGTCAGCTGTAAGACAGTGTTTAACAGACACAGCATTTAAGAAAACTTCAGCTTTGCAAACACTGTATTTTTACCAAGCCCAAAACTTAAACACTGGTATAACTTAGAGATTTTTCAACAAAGGAAACATTAACAAACAAATTCATCGTCTCAAAAGCCTGAAGTAAGCACAACGATATCCATTTTAGAGATTTATTTTTTCTTTTTAAGCAGAAATCAGTGACTTCAAGTGATTCATCCAAAGGTTTAAAAAACCCTGTATGCCGGTGCTGGAATTGCATAGTAATTTTTAAATTCGCAGAACACTGCTCTATACTCATATATTACGTTTTCTGCACGCCTCATGGTAAATTGTAAGAAATATTAACAACAACTTCCTTATTTTTAAAAAACTTTTCTTAAAAATAGTCCACCACCTACAATCACTGAAACGAACAGCAAAAGAGCTGAGTTCCTGGACCTGAAACTTGTTGCTTGACTCCCAGACCTATGGAGTTTAGATACATGTTCTACCAGGCCCTCCAAAACCTAAGACAAACTGATTTTTAATGTTGTACTCGTAAACTTGTACTGCGTTACTGTTTTTTTACACCCTACAGTAGCCAGTTCTGGAGCTTCTTTTTGAGGAAGTACCTGGTTTAACATCACACTGCTACTGCAAGAGCACTGATGCCTTTGGATGGGCAAGGAAACTGAAACGCTACAAACTTGGGTTCATGTTTGCAATGTCAGTCAGTCTTATTTTTCTCTCAGTAAGACATTCAGTTGGAAAATGAGCACAGAACTAAGTTTTACTCTTAAAAAACAGTTAATAGATAAATAACTGTCTTTCTGGAAAACCTACACGAAGGCAGTAGACGTTTTGATACTAATGGAAAGAATCTTCAGAAATGTATCTTTCACATCAGGTATTGTTTTCATCTGGTTTATATATAGTAACTTGCTGACTTCTACTTTGCTCAGACAGCTTAGTGTCTGCTTCTCTGTTACTGGCTGGAAGGACTTCCAAAATGAAACACGGAGATACAAAATTAATATGGTACTATACCCAAGATGATTGTAAGCAAAAGAAACACATTGTAAAAGCTGATAAATAGCTAACTGTTGACTAAAAACCTAAATGTAACATCAACTAATTCCTACTTTTATTTTAGGATGATTATTCGTCTTTTTGTGTACTATACCCTATTTAATTGTATCTTTAAAATGTCTTGCTTATTACCTGTTGCCTAGTAAGAGGTGAGTAATTTGTGAGTTGTCTAGTGTGACATAAAACCAGATGAACAGAATGTAACGATCAGGAGAGCGTGCTCACAGACAGCGTCCAACTTTCTCAAACCTACAGAAAGCTATTGCTCCTTGGCTATTGCAGGCTAGACTCTACAGAGAGCTAAGACAAAACTTATCTAGGACCCACTTAGTAATTTTACTATATCAAGGGCTACACCGGCATGTGCACAATGCTGTTAAATAAGGATTTAGAAATACTGTAACTCACTCTTTCCATTGACTTCAATTTCCTAAAGGCAAAATTCTGGTTAAAGCTCAGCTACTCTCATTCAGGCATACAATCACTAAAAGGACGACAGTTTACACAGAAAATCCTCAACATCATACTGAGATCCCTTAAGAGAAGGAAGGAAAAAAATGAAGCTTTAGTCTTCCTAATGCTGTTAGAAATGTCAAGAACGTCCAAAGAATTAATTCTAAGGCTCTTTCCAAGTTCAGCCTGGAGGAAACTGAGCATGGCCATCACCAAATAAGAGATAAGAAACCCAAGTTTAAAAATTATTTCAGCTTTTCAGATTCCAAGGGCTTTTATATGCAACAGTGAAGAAAAACATTTTTAAAATCAGGAAAAATACCTGGACAAGTGTCCTTTTAAGGTGCCTGATGACTGGCTCATTCTCCAAAGATACTACAGTGGGATCCAATATCGTGCGAACTACATGGTGGGGAAGCTGTTGCTACTCCCAGGTACATCACACAAAAGGACCTGAGAACAACAGCCTGGGTCAGTGCAGCATCTTTTGGTAGTTGCTGGAAGAGAGTTCCTTCTTCCCATGCTTGTTCTTCAGTGGTACGTCAATGTAAATCACATACAACTAACAGTACCTCCTAAAGCAGAACAAAAAACTAAATCTAGCAGTCTCCACAAGACAATCAAAATCACTCCAAGCACCAAGCAGACTCTCTGGGAGTAAAGAGGTAGAACTGGCACTGGTGGAGGGTACAGCAAGACTAATGATCTAGACAGAAGCTAGTTAACAGCAGGCTCAGAAGATGTCTTCTGTACAGAAAGAAATGATCAACCAATGTGAATTGGTTTTCCATATGAAGGGAAGAAAGTTAACAGTCCATGAGAAGCTGCACTCGGAAATAATACTGGCTAAACTTTCAGTGTTCCTGCCTCCACCTGCTGGCAAGGAGAAATGCTGCTGCTGAAGATTGCTGCTACGAAGATCATTTACACTTTCTTAGCAATGAACGTTTACAGTTTGAATCAGTGTCCAACATTACCACATTGTGGCAACAAACAGTGCTCCACAGTATTTCTAATGCAGGATAATCCACCTTGCAGTTTATAACCCAGATAGTTGTTAAATGCCAGGCAGTTATTTATCTCTTTAGACAAGATCATAACAAATATAAATGGGAAGAATTCATATGTTAAACAAAATAAAAAGGTACATATTCTTCTATGCATGCTAATTACCTGGTAAATGACATCTTGAAAAAGAACTGGAAAAGTGAGTGCAGCATCTTCTAATTCATTTAGACTACAGTGCACTAACGTTTCATCCTATTAAAAATTAAAAGATGGTATAAAAGTAAGAAAAAAACGTGTAAAGATTGCTGAAAAGAGAAGTAGTTGTCTAGATTTTTATGTTCCTTTTAAGGTGGGTTTATTTAGTCTGGAAAACTTAGTTTTGTGCAAGCACTGTCAAAATTGAATACGAGCTTTTGGAATGAATTTTACGTTTTATTATTATTGCAGTTTTTGAAAAATTTCAATTAGAATTGTGTTCTAGTGGCATAATTGTAAGAAGACATTTTAATTTTGTAGGCTATACTGTCATTCAACTCAAATCTGCATCTATCAATCCGAATCATCTATCCATTTTATATGACCAGAGTACCCACCAACTGATATCACTCATGGTAAAACAATGTTCCTGACATCACCAGCAGTGTCTGAAACTACTTTCAGAACAGAGTGACTTGATGAAATTATTCTAAACACAAATACATTTTCTACGAATATTTAAGAAAGTGGATTTGTGGCCTCTTTGAAGAATAATGCTGTAAGAATTAAAAGATTCATTCCTGGTCAATTTTGATGCAAGACATATGAAGCTAAATTTTCCTACTTGGTAAATCTTGTTTTTCTCCATTGGTTCTGGAAATCTTTATGGGGACAGACAATCTTTGTTCGAGATGATAAAAAAATTAATACTTTTTTGGGGGAAACAATGTTAAGAATTCAACAAATACAGCAAGTATTCTATTCTTGCCACTATTAAATTTACTTTTATGCAGACCATCTTTAAATAAAAGTATTAGGAAAATTGTATAACCTTCAGCAAGGTATTTTTATTTAGAGCACACAGTACTAATTTCAGCACCAGACAAAACAAATCAAATGCTACACAGCTCTCCCCCTGATTTTGCTATTTATTTATAAAGGTACTTACCAAGTCTAGAACTAATGAGAATTCTGGTGTGCTTCTTGTTTTCAGTGGAAGAGCTGGCTTCCTGTTAAGTTGTTCTTCTGTTAATGGCGGAACATGTTTGATGAAATAGTATCTGAAAAAAAATATATCAGATTTTGTTTTAGAAATGCGTATGCATTATGCAACTGGCAATGTTGTAGCTCAACTAAATATTTAAAAATGCATATTGTGTGTAAAGCCACACAAGAAATAAATAATTTAAACTGAAAAACAAACACTTCAACATACACTTATTTTTTTTAAGTTAAGAGATTTTTGAATTCATTACTGTAATATAAAAAACACAGCAACTCAAATAACAATTCCTTAATCCAATACCCAACATGATCAATTCATGTTTTAAGTACAGATATTACCACTTACGGATCAAAGACTTCCCAGTCTTCTTCATAGGTGGCTTCTGCATGAGCTGATGAGTAGCCACTGTCCGGAGATACTGGTGCTAAAATTCAATGAAAATAACCAAAACAAAAATAAAACAAACAAAACAAAACAACAACAATAAATAAATAAAACAACACAAAAGCTAGTCTTATTAGTGCAGTTTTTAAAAGTGTAAATTTGCATTTTATACATGAGTGCCTTAAACAACAGTGAAAAAGAGCAGGAGTCTGCTAGTCCTCGTATTTCATCCGAAATACTCTGCATGCCTTCTCACAAATTTTCCTGAGGGCTCAACGTCACGTCATCCCACAGAACTTCTTGATCTGGCCAAATAAAAGCGCCCATGTTACGGGGCAAGGCACCCATACAACCTTTGGTGATATGAACTACCTGTATGCATGTTCCATACACTTGACCAGCTCCTACCCATCATTTGCTAAGGTATTTGTGTCAAAGGAGAAACACCTATGCATGTATGAGATTTTGATAACTAAAGAATTTGATGCAGGCCCTCCACAGAGAGTTGATTGTGAATTTTATAGATATGGAATATCCATATATATGGAACTTTTGTCCATAACTGTGTATGTTGAGTTTTTCCAAAGAAAATGTGGAAAATTAATATAGGATATTTATGTTTTTATTCATCTCAATGTGTTATTTTAATATATGATAATAAAATGCCGCAAATTTCTCTTTTGTGATCAGCAAGTCTAGGGGATACATTTTTAATGTGTGTGTGTGGGGGTAGTTTAAATAGTAATAAAAATGTCTTTATTCTTCGATGTCTGTTTTCATTTGAAGAAATGTTATGAAGTCAACTAAGTTTCAAAGGAAATAAATGAGCCTTGCAAAAGCTGTGTCTTCGGTGCATAAAAAAGTTTTGCTTGTTGATAAAAAAATCGGTATGAATACTGTTTGCATGTTTTAAGCAAACATGAAATATTAATTTATACAAAATGGGGGTGCTAGAATTTCCCTAGGAGTAGTAACTATCTACAGCTTTAGGACTCGAGTAGAAGGCAAGCACACATTTCTTACCTGTAAGTGGTGGCAGGTCACGATCATTTGTTTCCTCTACTTCTTCTAAACCATTGTTAACAGCAGATCTGACCTGCACTGCTTGGCTAGTATAAGCTGCTCCATTGGTTGACGTTGCAGTACTTGTAGTAATCTCATCTACCTGTTCCATATCAAGCTGTTTGACTATTTCTTCAGCTTCAACAGCTTGTCCTGGAGAATCTGATCCTGACGTTCCTGAATTAAGATTTCAGTACACTAATAGTCATTACCTGTTAGCTACCTCAACTTAAAGAATACTGACAGTCATCACTAAACAGCAAAAAATATATTACAGAATAACCAAGAGAGGCTGTGTCTGATTCATGTTACAAAATTAAGAACCAAAAGTAGAATGAAAAACATCCTTCTGTTTGGGACAAGGATCTTAATACCAGTATTTATTTTATTGTTTCAATAAAAGGTACACTGCTAGATACTTACACCTAAGAAAGAAACTTTCTACTGCATATAAGCTTATTGCTTCTTTTAACAATGATCAACCCTTCTAAGAATTGTGAAGGAGGCCTTTTATCTGGTTGCAGTAACCTGTGGTTTGTAAATCAGAATGAAAAGTGTACCGCCACTCAAAGCAACATTTTCTTATAATCAAAAATCTATCACTTAGCTTTAACACTATTGGCTTTTAAAATAATGCTTACCATTTTTATTTGCTGGTGAAAAAAAATTGAAGACAGGAGAAAATATGGTCCCCAGTAACGTAGTTCGTGGGGGACTGCCAGTGGTAGGATTATCTTCTAATTTCCCATTTTGCTTTACATGTTGGTTTGTCATTTCGTAACTTCCAGCTTCTGTAAAAGAAAAGTTATGAAGTATAATACATGCTTCTGTTTTTCACAGTACACCCTCTCTTTTATTGTTATTATCTTCACTATAGGAAAGATCCCTCCTGCTCCCTGACTTTCCTTAATTGGCAAAAGCAATCAGCCTAAATAGTTCCTTAAAAAAATAAAAACAGGTAGCAATTTAGCAACAACATAAAAATTAAATACCAATTTTCAACACCATCTTAAGCTTAAGAATTTCAAATTAGGAAGCAATAATTGCTTATAAGAAATATGCTATAGATTAACAGATAACAGAAGTTTTAATCCTCTAAATGTGCTTGATGACAGAAGGCAGACTACGAAGCTGCACACCCTTCACAACAAATAGATGTCAGTGTCAGTGGGGCTCCACTAGATGGAAACAGGAGAAAGTGTCAGTGGAACTCCAGTGGCTGAATCTCTAAACTTCACAAGATCAAGTCCATGCTTCACTATACTCCCCATATACGTACATGTATACACACAAACACACACACAAAAACAATTAGGAAGTAAAATAATTCTTAGTTGTTATGACAGATAACAAAGAACACAGAATTAAGTAAATCTTAGTTATTACAACAACATACCACATAACAATTAAAGGTTTTCTATAAATGTGCATCTAAAGCGTATCCTAAAACTAAAAACTGCTATCTCATGGGTGAGATCCAAGACATAATTCTGAGACTGAAATGAAAGAAGTTATTTACTTTACAGTAACAAGTCTTTGAGCTGTCTGTCCATATGGAAGTAAGCAAATGTATTTTGTGCACATGAGCTGAGAACCTTTTTGTCAGCTGAGCCTGATGGAGCTGCACCAGTACTTCACACTTCCCGTCGCTTTTACATAAAACGTAGGGTGTGCCAGCTGCAACTCAGTGCTTTCACTAATACCGAGTGTCTTCACTAAGAACTTGGTATTGCTGTAACAGTAAAATGTGTTCAGTGTGCTGTATGTGCATCCCTCAGACAACTTTATTCAGGTAAATGGTTCCCTTTCATCTTTAAGCATTGTCTGCATGCATCACACTCAAAGTCAGTGCATACCTATTATCTCTCCAGGACACAAAAAAACTAATTAACAGTATCAAATACTCCTAAAATGATCCTACACAGACATCTGACAACAACCAAACAGGTAATTCTCTCACATTATAAACCTTCCATCGCTGAAGTCCCTCATTTGGAGCTCCATCCTGTACTTAGCTACTGATTTTGAAAACATTGTTGGAATATGAAATCTTTCAGACCTCTGCCTTGCTGACAAACTTGGCAGAAATCAGACAACGGATTCTAAAGTTATTGGGAGAAAGAAGGAACACTGACAGGCAGCACAAACACATGAAGTCTCATTTCCTTAGGAAAAGGAGTCTAAAAATGTGTTTTTTAAGTCAGATCTGGAACCACAGCTGACGCTTTAAATTTCATGGAATATTTTATCTAACAGGATGTATCTCTGTGTGACATTATTAGAGATACTGAAAAAAGAATTATTTTCACAATGAGGTGGTCAAACATTGGAACAGGGGCCCACAGAGACTGTAGAATCTCCATCCTTTGAGATATTCGGAACTTGACTGGAGAAGGCTCCGAGCAGCCTGATCCAACTACAAACGTCAGACTTCTCTTCAAGCTGGATTCACCTTGCTGGGAGAGGAAAAGGAGGACTGCCCAGATGGCTTATAGAGGTCCCTGACAACCTAATTTCTTCCATGATTCTATGTCAGAAACCTTGTTGGAATATATGTTTGACAAATGTGCTATATGTTTGACAAGTGCTTTCAATATCTAAGGAACCCAGGTCAGTTCCACAAATGTCATGAACTGGGAAGTCCTATTTCACTTCTTGTGAGAAAATGGGAGAAGAACTAAATCAAATAATCATTATTGGCTCTTCTTTTCTTTTAGAAAAAAAAAATAGTTCCAAAATAGCTAGTCATTATCACATAATGAAATTGTTCTTACTAGGATAAAACATTCCCTCTCAGGCATATCCATTGTAACTTGTGCTTGCAGTCCTGGAAATCTTATTTCAGTACTATTAGTTCAGCCTTGCTAACACTGAAGTCAATCACAAAACTCTTAATAACCTTCACCTGGAGAAATGTCCTTTATTAGTTAACAGCTGGAAGGCTACTGAATCACCAGTCAACTGTAATAACGTATGATTAGAATAGTTACAAACCTCCATTCACTTGACTTTTCCGTCTTACTCGGGAGATCTGTTTATTAGGCTTTTCTCCTGTTTGAGGTGTGGATGTAATCAAGTTGTTATCTATATCGCGTTCAATTCTACTTCTTTTTGCAGGATTTTCTCTTTCTTCCTTAAAACAGAAAAGAGGGGAAAGAAAGATACTGAGTAGTGCCTTTTTTCTCCGCTGAATGCCACCAGAAAATGTTAGCTGTTAGGGAAAGTTCCACCAAAGGTCCATTTATTGTTCCACTTCCAGATGCAGGACATACAACATGGATCTGCCCAGCTGGAATTTTAAACTCATCCAAACTGACACAACCCAAGGTAAATAGCTAAGTACTGGGAAAGAAAGCTGTGCTTGGAATTTCTGTTGTAGAAAAACTGTCTTTAAATACTATTTTACCGGATAGTCAATTTGTAATTAGGTGCTGTGGCATTAAGGAAATGTAGAAATAAGACAACTAGAATGATGAGAAACTTCATTTCTCTGCTTGTTAAAATATACAGAAAGTAAACTGCATAATAATATCCAATATCAAATGTCCCACCATGATCCTTACATAAAGTGGCTTGCTAAATTGTTTCTAAGTATGTACTGTGGTAGTACTCAACTCATATCAGATAGCACATGGCAAACCTTAGCTGTTACAAATATTATATGCAAGGGTTGTAACCCCATGATTCTTCTTACCTTTAAGAAAATTACTCTTCTCCTCTGTGGCAGTTACATGAATGGGAAAGAACTGATCGTTTTTGCATATTTTTTCTGAGCGTGTGTGTACGTGTAGCACAGATATTTAAGACCGGTTTCTTCCCATTTTGCCCCAAAGCACCTATTACATCTTAATAAAATGGCAATCTAAAATACAGCCATATACAGTACACTGAAATGTAAAACGTGAGACAAAGCAAAATAAATTGAATTAAATATTTAAAAAGAAAAGGCCACAAAGCATATTCAAGTAAATTAAAATTTCTACTTTAGACTTACAATATTACCTTTCAGGGAGCAGCAGTTTCACATCTTTAAAAAGAAAAAAGTTTGCATGCTCCAAAAAAAGGTAAATTGATCCTTTAGAAAAAGTAATTTAAGGGCCGTGCTAAGAGTACAGTACCTAAAAGAAATACTGGCAAACATGGAAATGCATGGACAGCCATATCAGAAGACAAAGAATGTGATCACCACTGATCCCCAAAGCTTCCTACTGGCAGTTTCTTCTTGACCAACAACCTTGGTGAGAACAATATCCAATTACTACGACGAGCAATTACTGGTAATGTATATACCATAAAATCCTATATGAGAGAAAACAGATGGCTCACTGATAAAAAGAACAGCAAGGCACCTTATCTTTCAGGTCATTCGTTCAAATTCAATATGGGGAAAAAAAAGAGAGAAATTAATTAACTTCTAAAAGCTATGCATAAAATCCAAAAATGACTCGTTCTTTATGGAGAGCAAGTGCAGGAACATTACAGAAACCACAATGAAAACACAGAATCTGTCTCATAGTATCAGCAGAGGAACAACAGATTCAGTAAATCTAGAAACCGCTTTCCCTCTCCAGAACAGGAGCTATCGTGATGGTGTGGGAAAGCTCTCAGTGCTCTGCCCGTGTGGCACCGGTCCTGAGAAAAAAGGACTTTGGGTTCCAGGATGGCCAGCCTCGTACCTCTGGGTGTTCTGCATTCATGTAAAAAGCCACAAACCAAACTGCAGAAATAATTTATTTTCCTGAAACAAAAAATAAAATTCTACCACTCCTAAAAATTCTTTGGCAAAAAAGGGGGAAAAGAGTGCAACGGACCAGACTGGAAGGAAAAAAAAAAACAAACAGCCAACAATAAACAAGCCCTGAAGCAATAATAAGCACGGATGTAATAAGAACATAAATCAGTAGACAAGAAGTGGTGTGACAATATCACAAACTACAAGGTCAGAGTTCAAGCAGTTCGTTAATAGAATTTAAAGATGAAATTACACACAAGGTTGCAATTCTCCTTGATTTATACAGTGGAAATCTTATTGCAGTATACTGTAGTACTTCCTGAATGCATACACACATCAGTTTTTCAGGTAGATCAGACTTGTCATTTTGTAAATAATAAATACTCTTTTGTATTCCGTAACTAGCCCCGACTTGCACATGGGCTCTGAGTTGGAAAAGACCTCAAGATCAGACCCATCACCATCCACATTCCTACAGCCACGTGTTAGGCTCTAGTTTCTCTACCTAAATAGCTATAATGTTTTTTCAGGTTCCGTTTGTTGAAGGAGTATTTCCGATAAGCCACCTTTACAATATCAGATGAGTTATGACTACCATCAAAATTGTAACAATAAACTAGCTATGAAGACATTTATTGCCACAAATCCGTACAATCGCTGTGGTGACTTAGATTTCAACGTACCCAGAAATGAACTACTATGCAAGTTGTACACATACACTATCTCACAGAGTTATAACGTTTCCATGGCAGCCACAAGACTACTTTGTTAAGTCATTAGCGCTTTGGAAGATAGCCCGGCAGTATCAATATCATGCCATGCTAATGCCACTGGAGCCACTCCAAGTCCTGCTACAGACACAGGAGAGGACATGAAAGGGAACAGAAGAAAAACGTGGACATTTTATATTTTAAAAAAACTGTCAAGAAAAAAAAAGAAGAATGAAATGTAATTCAAAGATTTGGGAGAGAGAAGAGGGGAAGAGAGAAAGTTAACAAAACCTTAGGGAGACAAAAAAAAAAAAAAAAATAACGAAAAAAAAAAAGATATATTTCTCTTATCTTGAAATTCCTACATAAAATGTTTTGCTTAGATTTCAGCTTTTTGTTGCAGAGGTTTTGCAGCCAAAATGTTGCACTGTCGTGCCACATAGGTGCTGAATGTAAAATGGCTTAATTGTCCGACTTAAATGAAAATGTAAGTGGTTTAAAGCATTTTCTTTTTACTGTATTTCTTTGTCAGTACCTCAATACTCTTATGATAAGTAGTCAACATATTAAAGATTAAATTTCATTATATTTTTGACAATTTAAGATTACATTGTTACTTTAATTAAAATTTACAAAGTTATCTTTTCAACACTTAGTTCAGAAAACAGAAAACTATTCTGCATTCAAATCACTTTTTTTAAACCATATAGTTCATAACCAGTGCTATGACTTCCTGGGTACTCTTTAAAATTTACAGCTAAGTAATATCAATATTTGCATTGCTGGGACTGAATGAAGACTTTTTTTTTTTTTTTTTGATTGGCCTTTCTCTTTGCAGAAAAAAAAATGAGATTTTGGAAGCAATTGCAAGGTTGCATTCAGCCTATCAAAGCCATACATGCAATTCTCTCTCAGAACCTACATTCGACATGTTTTAACATGTGAAAATTAGTAAATTTAGGTTTCTGTTTGTATCAAGGCAGATGAGATTTAGCGGTTTAGCCCCAGCTTTCCATTTACATATTTTTATTTACTCTTAATAGAAGCATTTTAAAATCAAAATTAATTGAATATGACCCAATTAAAAAACAAAAGAAGAAACCCACTGACACTGTACCTTCGGTGTGCTTCCTTTAATAAACTTTTTGATTGAAGACAATAAGCCAGTTTCATTTTTCTGTGGTTTTCCTCCGCCAACAGGTAAGCTCTCTTCCACCTCCGAGTGTTTCCTCTTTGCCCTCAAAGCACGTTGCGTGTGGATTTGATTCGACTGCTGAGAAGCCTTCCGCGTTCTCAGCCTCATTTTCATGTGTACCACATGTAAAGCTATAAAGGGAAAAAACAAGTATACTTAGTCATTGAAGAAACGCATTAAGCTTCAGATCAGGAACTGAAAAAATTATATAACACTGACAGTGTTCTGATGCACTGAGCTTTTACATCCACACACACACACACACATATATATGGCTAAACTTAAATGAAAGGGAAGAGCTATTTAAGCTGAAGCATAACACTGGCAGAAGAACAAATGAATATCATCTGGCCACGAATACATCTAACCATTAGATCAATGAGGTTTTTGCATAACCCGAGTAGCAGGAACAAAAAAATCTAACTGTTTTTAAGATGGAAAGGATTGTATGGTGCCTGGTGTCTTCAGCATCTGATGACTAGACTCAATGACCTAGGCAGCGCTTTCCAGCCCCGTGTTCCTTACAATGCATCATTTTAAGGCTCTGCATTAAATTTGAGATGAAGCATAAATCTAAATTCATGTCAAGTGCTCACAGAAGAAGAAATCATAAATGAGACCACGCATTAAATATGGGTGAGGATAGAGCAGTTCAACAAAGGAACCTAAGATTGATCTCCAATACAACTGTATTTGGGAATATGATTAGAGCACAGGAAGACTCACGCAAAGGCAATATTTATTAGAGCAGAGTAAAAGGCCATTTCAGCAAATGTGTCATATCTATCTCCAGCCTTCAATTGGACTGCTGGTAGAGTTAAATTTGTGCATAAATATAACTGCTTTTCTGGATTGTGGCAAATGCCTTCTCCAGTTGACTGAAGCTCATACTCGGGTTGGTTTGAATGGGACTATTCATGTGCTGAAAATTATTGCATGTGCTGGATCAGGAGCAGAGAAAAGTAGCAAGAAATCCATCTGAGTCGTAACGCCCAGAAATACAGGTAAGAGCAATACGCACGTCCTAGCTGAAGACACGACAAAAGGCAATTTATTTATTGATTGATTTCTCAAGAAAAGGGTACTCTTTTCACAATAGGGATCAGAATCTGGTTTTCTGAAATTCGTTTAACATGTATCATACAGCTGAATAGAGATAACTTTAAAAATATGGGTAAGGAAGCAACAGCTGCTGTCCTGTTAGGAAAAGGCAATGGCAGCACGATTCACAGACACAAATACTGTGGTATTATCGTTCAGAAACAGTCTGGTTAGCAGTTAGGTACAGCTCAATCTTAAATGAAAGGTGTTCCAGCTAACGAAGAATAACATTGCTACCAACATCTTCTTGAGAGGACTAAGCAAAAGCAATATGGAATTGGTATGGTCAGGAGTTAAATACTTCAGTTAGGTACAACTGCTGTAACCGCTGACAAACACAGGATTTCATTTTGCATACATGGCCAGCATTTTCCATCACCACTTAATACAACAGCTGTTACAGACAGGGGAAGGTCAAGACAGATAAATGACTGAAGTAACTATGGCAAAAGTGGAGTGGTATTTGGGGTTTAAGGAAAGAAAATAGAAACCATTTGCTTAAATTTATGAAAATTACTTACAATTTTGAGCCCTCTAGTAACAGAAGCATTAAAACTCAGAGTCCATCTGAGTATACTTTCACTATTAATATTTGCTGTAAAACTCGCATTTAGTTTGATAGAATCGACTGTATGCAGAAAAACAGTAACGTTGGGGAAAACTGAAAAATGTCCCCAAGGATTTAAACCCAGTTTGCTGTTCCTACTCTGTGCCACTAGAAAAATAAAAAGTTAAAAATAACATTCTTATGCAAGGATGTAAAATGAATGTGTTATCAAAACCTGCATCTTGACCTTTTTTTCTTACAAATTCCTGCTAGATTAACTTTTTGTGTATGATTTACAGTGGGAAGAGTCCAGCTCAATAGACGTATGGTCCTATCACACTTCTGCACAAATCAGGAGGACCTAATTATAAAATTGAAGAAATCAACAAACATCAGTAGACAGAATGATCCGAAGACACCTTAAAACATAAAATGTATTTTTACTTTAGAAATATTCAGGAAAACATTATTTTTAGTCAACTTCTCGTTGATTAAGTGATTAAATTCTGATAACAAAATCATTTTATCATGGGTGGCTGAAAAAAGAACACCTGAGTTAAGGTTTCTCAGTGCTCTTGTACGTGGGAGAAGAAGGAATTCACAACTCTGTAGGAAATAAAGCCCAAGACAGAAAATGGCCATTAAACTTTTAAACCAAATAGTTTAAATATATCAATATTTCAAGCTAAATAGTTAGCAATTTGGTGGAATGAAGTTAGAGACAAACAACGCCGTTTTGCCGTGTTGGAAATGTTCTCAGAGCTCCCCAAGGAGCCCGAGTCCTTCCATGCGTTGAGAAGGGAATTTCATTTGCTGCATTATCAACCTGCTTAGGCATTTATTTATTTTTTTGCTCTTTCCTCTAATTTGCTTAAGTTATAACCCCCTGAAATTCTTCAATCTGTATGGTCCAAGGAGAGAGATCCGATCCCAGGCAGCCATCCCCAGGACAGGGAAGCGAGCAGGGAAGGAGCGCAGCCAGCGGGTCAAACACCAAACCTCCCCAGCTCCGAGAGGTTTCAAACGGGTCCTTCAGATCTCCTACACGCCAGACAGACAGCCCTACGCCACCGAGAAGGATTAACCATGCCTTTTTTGCATTCCTCGGGGTTTTTACGCGCAGTCTGTCCTGCTGGGAAGAGTCCCTTGGGAATGGGAACCGTGCTCACGCTGAGAAGTGGTGGCAAAGGGCTCAAAGGGGAAGCAAACCAGAAAGATGTTGGAAGAAAGGTGCAGGAATATGCAAGGATCAGGGCAAGCTTCCCAAAGGTGCTTTGAAGTCAGGTATGGTGGGATGACAGGAGGGAACCTAGGGGCTTGCCCCTGCTCCCTCCTCATTTCTTCCCCACACTACTTCCAGAGCTGTCTGCCTCCTCAGAGGCCAGGCCAGCTCACCAAGCTAACAGAAAATAAGTAAATAAATAAATATGACTTCATTTTTATGCCAGTTTAATCGGTTTATAAAGCGAGCTCTCTGTGCAATGCGCCCTTTCCAGACTTCAAATAGCCAGGACTCCCTGAAATATCCACGTGTGTGTTTTTACACACATGGACGTAACACAAGCTGACACACACTACGTACACTTACACACAGCGTAAACACTGCTTGCAATTGAAAAGTGAGATTCCTAAGGCTCATTTACAGAATTTAAAAAGCTCTGGATGGTAAGAAGAGAGTAACACAGAACTAAGGCAAGTGGTTGATTGACCACGGATAACCATCCACAGAGGTGGATTAGGAATTAAGTAAATGAACACTGAAATATAATGAAATGTACTGCATTCAGAGATGTAAACTGCATTTATTAAAACGTTACTTACACATTTTGAAGAACTGGCACACTTCCTGCCATGTGACTGTACAACAGCAGCCTTAAAATATTCTGGTGAGAAATCTGAGACGCCTGCCACTTCACGGGTAGGAATTACACGAGGCTATACTAAAGCAAATGTCTAAAAAGAATTAGACAAATAATTGTGAAGCACTGAAGGAAGACTGACATTAGTCAATCACCAACTTGGAGATGAAAATACTGCTTAAACTGTGCTATTCTGTAAGTTGCCAGATTTTTCTAGAGCTGAAACAAATACCAGGCAGACAAAACCTGAACCAATTTAACATTTGTTAATTTGGGTATGTATTTATCCAGCAAGAAACCATTCAACTCATCTGTACGCTATTGCCAGAGAGTTCTTTGGCTCACTTCACATCCTGGGTATCAAGCCTCAGGTTATAAATATCTCTAAAGGACTTAGCAACAGTCACCTACAATCCCCGAGTGCCAGAAGTTTGCTCTCCCAACGCGCGATGCGTTTGGCAGCGCAGTTTTTACTTTAATTATCTTTGTGTTTCTTTTCTGAACCGAGCACAAGCCAAACTGCGCCACTCAGCACGCTCTCTCAGTCAAAACAAACCAAGCCCAAACATGTCCCTGAATTTCCTTCCTCAGCCACGTACAACATTTGCCTGTCCCCCCAGCGTGCCGGCCGGGGCCGGGCTGAGTGACGTTGGGTGTGAATGCCTCGTGCCACCGCCGGCCTCTGTGCCGTGGAGCCAGGAGATCCAGGAGCTCACTGCCAGGGGAATCGCACTCAGCAGCCCTGGCTAACTGCTGCCCTTCGGTTCCCTTTCCAGCACGTTGCTTTTCAGGAGCCTGCAGCTTGAAATTCTCCCTGTACAACAGTGCAGCTCCTTCACATCGCGAGCAGCTGGCAGCAAAGCGTTACCGTAACGTGGACCTGAAGCCAAGGAAGCCCATCCCCAGCAAGCATGCTGAACAGTTAACAGCTCAAGATGTTTTTCTGCATTACATACGTGTCTTGGTTTAAACCCTCCCCAAATCCCCTTCCTGCTGGAATTCCTTCCCCATCTATTAAAACAAAACAGAAGGGGAGGGGGAAGGAATTAAAAATCATTCTTCGAAAGAGAAATGCATGGCAAAGAGGGGCCAAATGGAACTCTCATGAACAGCTTGTGAGACAGGGAGGTAACGAAGGAGATGTGGGAGCAGCAGCTGGAGGTGCTGCAGCCCCACGCTCCGTGCCCTGCAGCTGCTCCACATGCAGGCACCGCGCACTACGGGGCAGAAATTCCTTAGCGGTGCTAAGGTTTTATCCGTTTTTCCCCAAAACTATCGAAAGAAAATTAGGTACGGCACATGAAATTACAGGGTTTAAGGTTTTTTGATACAGGAAAAGGTTTGAGATGGTAAAAGAACAATAGCAATCAGCAATAGGAAGATACACCTGACGGGAAAATTCAGAATTACAGCATTGAACAATTCCTATGTTTAATTTGGCACTCGGCAGGCCCGCTGAGCTGCCCCCACTGAAAGCTGCGTATTCCCAGCCTGGCTCCGGGAGGGCTCTGGAGGATCAGGGCAGCCAGGCACACTTTGGGAATGCAGCTCAGTGAGTGACAGGCACACGGTAGGTGTGGGGCTTCTCTGTTAGTTCCTGCACTTACCCTACCCCACGGGGCTCCTGCAGCACTGGGAGGTGAGGGCTGGCCCCCAGCAGCAGCAAGGGACGAGGCAGGGGCGAAGCTCCTGCCACTGGGATCCGAAACAAATTTTACACAACAGAGCGTCTGCTGCTACAGATTGTATCAGCTCCTGGTGTGGACGCAGCGCGTGTTGGCAGAACCGAGCACAGCCACAATCCAAGAGACAAAAGGAAGCCAGAAAGAAGTTCTCTTCTCTCCGCTAACTGCCCATACACTCGTTTTTGCCATCATGGAGATGATGACCACAAAGCATGAGAAATTCACGCAGCAAAATGAAGCACACCGAAAATGTTGGGGAATGTGTTTGATTGCAACAAGCACAGCACTCGTCCTGCATTACCTCCACACATGCCTTGAAAGATTTCACCCAAAGCCAAGAAGGCAGCACCACCTCTTCACACTTTTAGGTTTTAAGCAAGAATCCGATCCATGCTGCCCATGTTGCAGGTACAGACACACACAAAGCTGCGACCCGCCACCAAATTTAACAGCTTTCTGCGATGCCTGATGCCTGGTTACAGACCTCTCTGCTGAGCAAACGTCTTCATTTCATTCATGTGCTTCTGGACACACAGGCTGGGTCACAGCAGGCAGGTCCACAGCAAGGAACCAAGAACAACCGCTTTCTCCATTTTCCTTTTAAACACACAACGCCAGTTGTGTTTCATCAGCACACTTCTTCACTGTGATGTGGCCCAGTTTTCCAGAAGGAAGAATGATCCCATGGAGGTGTGCTGATTGAGCTGCCCGAGCTCCCTTCACGTGGGCCTAGTGATGCCCTCCAGAAATGTAAGATCCTACGACACCCCGCGACGACGCCTGAGCCACCAGGGCAGGGAAGCAGGAAGCAGAGGAGGCACGCAGCCCATGAATGAGACACAGGACAAATGACAACCTGCGTGCCATGCACACCTGTCTGGACTCGCAGCGAAGTCGAGCAGAACGACTTACAGAGGCCTTCACCCAGACAGGCCCCAGAGCGCTTTACAAACCTCAGGGAAATGCTCTTTGTTAGCTCAAAGGTGTGGAGATTTTCCCCTCCTCAACAACTCCTGGCCTTTCTTTAACCAGCTTATCCTCCTTCCCTAGGAAATCACAGCGATTTCGTCATGTTCCAGCTGATGTACTTCGTATTTTACAACATCCTGGATTGTGTTGTTGCTCCTCACAAACCTCCAAGCGTTTTTCCACCACTGCCTCCTGGAGAGAGGGCCACCAACAAGGGAGCCGCGGCTGAAGGCGACTGGATGGGGCTAGGACAGTGCAGGTAGGAGCAAAGAAGAACCATTTTCTTATAAAGATGTTGCCAGACAAGATGAGGAAGGCTTTTTGTAATTGGCCCTAACAGAAAATAAATTTGCTGTTCCTTTATTTTTCTGCATTAGCAATCGTACTTCCAGGCACCATTGTTTTGTCACTGCTTTGCTAGCGAGGCTGTGTTTTGATTATCCTATCTGCATTTGGAACTGAGAGTTTATTCCCTCCTGGCCAAGATATTTTTCTCTTTATGACTGAGGGTACACACTTGGAATTAATTCAGTCATTTCAGCTGGGGTCAGGCTCCTAACCAACAAGGAAAAATGGAGAGCTGGGTTAATCGCAGAACAGCTGATCTCAGAACAGAGCCCGAGACCTGTGGCAGCAGAAAGGTATTACATGAGATCCCTGCTGCTGCCAAGACAAGAACTTTACATCAGGCGCCTTTAGGTACCGTGGAGCTCACCAACAGCTGAGGTGTTTGGAAATAAGTTTGCAGTACTTGAGTGTTAAACAAGTGGCAAACAGATCCCACCAGAACCAGCACTGTTCCCGTTGAGGTTCGGGAAGGGACCAGCTGTCTTGGGACAAATCAGGCTCCCCAGACATTTAATCCACGCTGCCAGGCTCACACGGAGACTATTTTTGGAAGTGTCTCCCTCTTGTTCCAGCCCCTGGTACGGACAGGTTGCTGAACACTTCCTGAGCAGACCTGCCAGGATGTTGTGATAAGCTCTGACCACAAAAAAAATCTCCATGGGTTGTCTTTTTTTTTTTTTTTTTTTAATCATTCATCTTACTCATATTAGTTGGCTTTCTTAATTAAAAATAAAAAAGGAAAAAACAACAAATGAGCAAACACCAACTCCAGAAGATTCATAAGCCTAAGCAAGTGTGTGTCGGACTGTGGCAGCCACGGAGTAGCTCCTGCATTTGTTAGGAGAAGCTGATAGTTTTTGCAAGGTCTGCAGAGATGAATTTTGTTTAACTGCACCTGAAAGCCTGAAGTTGCTCTGCTTCCCCTTAATCTTTCCGTGGGATCAGCACCGCAATCACATATTCCACAGGGCTTTTGTCAGGTTGCTATCTTTTAAAAGGCTAGATAAAGTTTTTGGCTGCTCCTTTGGCCTTAAAAACAGCAGACTATTTTAGGCTCTTTGTGTTGTAGGATAAAAACTCTTTAAATGATAATATGATTCTTATTTCCCTGGAAAACATCTTCCTTGGTGCACTATAAATTCAAAACCTTTCCAAATAGTTTAAAGCCTGCTCTCTACCTTGCAGGAGCTGCTATTATGCTCTTTTTTCACTTGGCTTTCCTGATGAAAAAATAAATTAAAAATAACAAACACCAACATTGTTACAAATGGGGAAAATGCCACCACAACTGAGGTTTTTTTAACCGGTTGCTGCCCATACAGATCTGAAACTAAACATTCTCCATTACATAAACATGCTGATTTTAATCTGATTTTTCATAGCCCACTGCCCTATTTCTAAACAGAAAACTTTATTCTTACACATTTCCATCAGTGAGATTCATTTGCTCATTTATACACGTACCTAAATTAAAATTAACAGGAAAATAAGAGCTTTACTAACTCTCGAGTGACACTATGTGTAACTTTACAAACATCCAACATTATAAACTTGAATCTCATTCACTTCCACAAACCTTCTTGAGATCAGCTTCAGGACCTGTCTGACCCCATGTCAGTAAGGCTATTTTACATTTTATTTTCTTTCATTTAAATGTTTTTGTTTATTTTTTTTTCCTATTTTGTTCTGGGTGAAAAATCCACAGGAGAAAAATCACTGGCCATTCAGTGGAAAGTTAAATGAGGTTTCTGAACAACATGCCGATAATGCAGAGCATAATAACCACAATTTAGCACAACAACAGAAGTTTTGTAAGCAAAGATTGATCTTCCAGCACACGATAATATTTCCATTCTTCCTCGGTTCTACCCCGAATTTCACTTATTTATTTCACAATCTGATTACCTCCCTTTTGGTCTAACGCATCTCTGCCGCTTTAAGATGCGTGAGACGTAATGAGATAATAACTTGATGGCTGCGAAGGAGCAGGTAGGGCTCTGCAAACAAACAGAACTGCTCCGCGGAGAGAGGATCCTGTTTGCCTCGCGCCTCACTTTGCAAAGTTTATGTCTGCAAACAAGAGGCAGGAGCTGCAGAACGAAGGCTGCTGCTGTGATTCTGTACAGCACCGCCTTGCCTTTTTGAGGAATAAACGTGCAAAATCGGCTAACGTTTTAGGATGCCTGGCAGCTTGAGACTCAGAGAAAAGGGAAGCTGCACGCCTTTAACGCAGGGCACGGATTCATGCGCTACGCTAGGAAACGTGAATGGACAGAGGCAGCTAAGTCTGCTAATCCTGCAGGGAGGTCACCCAGTTTTGGGGAAGGGAGCTGAGCTGGGAGATGTGAGCGGTGTCACTCCGTTTGCTCACAAGACCAAAGGGCCCAACCCGCTCACTGGCGTACCCCAGGTTTTGGGTATAAAATTGTCCTTTTATTTTATGGCCAGTTATAGGAACACAGACCATTCGGTTGCAGATTTTTAAAGCCCCAGTGGTTTATGTCAGGGTTTCTATGTGCCTGTTGTACTCTCTGAAGGGCTGCAGTCTGTAGCACAAACACCGGGAAGCTTTTTCTAATGTGCTTGTAGATTTTTTTACAGCCTGGTTTCCAGGGAAAATGAGGCTTATCCAACTGTGCGCCCGTCAGTCCTCCCCTGGTAACCCGCTCACCTCCCTCCACCTAATTTGACAGAGGGGGAGAAATTTCAGGCAGACCAAGCTCCTACAGGTCTGAAAACCCGAAGCTCTGTAGGTAAGACTGACCAGAGCCTTCTGGCAGTGAGCGAAAGTGAGCTGCAGCCCAGCCCCAGCCCCGTCCATCCTGGCTGCACTGACACAGCCTTGCCTGCTCCCCCAGCTGCCTCTGACCACAGGGGTCAGCAGGGACACCACAAACCCCCCCACAAAGGGAGTGCTGTGGGTGCAGGGTCTGGAAGTGCTACAGGAGCTGCGAGGCTCCAAGGGATGCACGGCTATGGGAAAACATCCTGCTGCTCAAGTAACACCACCCCACCAGATGGATTATTTTAGCTCGTGCTTGTGATTACCCTTTTCAAGAAGGATCCTCATTTGTTGCACTTACAATACAGCACCAAAACTCCAAAATAACTTTTATATATATATAGATAGATGTATATCTCTAAAGCAGACACACTACTCATGCTAACGGTCAGCATCTTTTGTCCCTGAACACTACAGTGGACCAAAAACTCTCATAGAGTAGTATTTTAAAAACTGGGCTTCTAAGGAGAAAAAAATATATAGTCTTCCCCTCATCCTTACCACTCATATGTTTTATAAAACAGAATTTAGCTTCTTAAACTCCCTCTGAACACAGAGGATAAGCAGGGCCAGCCAATGAGTTTAAACAACCACCTGTCATGAGCTGAGTTAACTCAGCAGCCTCTGCACAGCAGCAGCTGAACAGCATCAGTGTAGGCACGGGGAAAGGCACGGAGCTGGGCTAAGGACTCAGGCAGGTACGAAGAGATCTGCCAGCCCCTCAGAAAACTTCATCCAGATCTTATTCCATTTGCTTCTATCCCGTGATGGCTCACTGAAGGCTCTCACCCTCATCCCTTTATGTACTTTTTGCTCCAGATTTGTCCCGTCTTCCATGGACACCTGCACACCAAGTGCTCAGCATCAATAAATTCACGCTGTGGGGCTGCTCCTGCTGCTCCACGCTGTCTGACTGCACAACGCCGAGTAAGCTGCAACAACGGCAGTGGGTTTATCAGCATGGTCACCCTTTTTAAAAAGTAAAGAAAGAGCCCTGTACCCCAGAAAACCTGACAAAACACGTCTGTCTGCAAACGTGGGCCCAGAGCTTTTCGAGCTGCCAGCAACAAGGTGAAGGGCGTGCGGGAAGCTGCGCACACCTCTCTGACCTCACAGCACCCAAAATGCAGAAAAAGGGGAACAGAAAATACATAGAGAGGAGAAAGAGCAGAGGGCAGCCTTCGTGAAATAACTTTTTAACTTTGAAAGCACGGATCACTGATGACAAATGTTTATCTTCTGCTCTTGAACTACTTTATGGGTTGGAACCCTACGATGCTAATTGCCTCAGGACGTTTTTATATTAACTATTAATCTTAGAGAGCGAACATTATAAAACATTTTCCAGATATATAATAAACCAATCTACTATCACTAGAAAATTATCTTCAAATAAATCCAACGGGATAATTAAGCACACCAATTAAGCATGGCACCTCTTCACCTGAGCCATACCTACACAGCTCGCTGCTCCAGCTGAGCTCTCCAAGACCTTTTCTAAAGAGCACTCCCAAGCTGTCTGGCCTCTGGGCATCACAAAAGAAGCTCCAAAGACAGTGATTAAGCTGTTTAACAATACCACTTCAGCTACATTTGAGTCTCCAAAATCTGTATTTTTAAGAACATAAAAATTAAAAGTTTTGCGTTTCCACTAACTTGCTTGTTTTCTTCTTTCATATTAATAGATTCTGCCTTAAAAGCACAATAAACAAGATCTTCCAACTGTCCTTAACTTGATGTAATTACAACGGCTTGCTCTTGACAAGGGTTTAAGAAGGTGTCAAACAAACTGGGCTGGGTAACTCAATCAAAGATCCCGTATCTAAATCCAGCACACACAAAGCCGTACCTGGACGAGCTCCCCTGGGAAACGAGAGGGTCCTGGCAAGCGGGGACAGACGCTGGGCTGCCCTGTGTGAGAAGGGCTTGGGAAATGCAGAGAGGGCAAAGGCAAACACAGAACGCAGCTCTGCTGCCTCAAGGCAGCCCACTCCTTCCTGAAATAGCAAGTACTTCAAAAAACGCGCCCTGAGAGGTACGCTACAGAAGGGGAAGCCTTGAGGCTGTGGTGGTGGACGAGGCAGGATCCCACGGGGCAGCACCGCGGCCGCCCGCCGGGCAGGAGGCACCGCACACCCCTGGAGCCAAGGAAATCCGCACTGGTGGTGCCAAACCCGAGGGTCTGCAGGGGTGGCGAGGCTGTCGGAAATGTGAGAGCAGGGGGAAATACTCATCTGGTGTCATCAAATCCAGCTAAAGCACAGCGAGCGCAGCGCGGCTCGTGCTGGCACAGGGAACCCCTTTGTGCAGGGGTTTCACCGCTAACGAGGCTGCTATCGCCGCGCCAGGGAAGTCCTTGTGGTATAGCCTAATCCGGAGATTGAATTACCTACCTGCCTCTAATTAGCACCTCCTAAAATACAGGATGAATCAAAGCAATCATAATTTAGAATGGCCTAAAGTAAACCGAGGTGTGATTTAGGCTGAATCAGTACAGCTAGAGCTGAACTGCTGAGGAGAGCCGCTCCGATTTGATGCGAGTTCCCGTTAATTCGCTCACTTAAATCACTTCTTAAACGAACCCTAAATAAGGGCAGGTCCCTTTTCTCTCACGTGAGGCTTCCAGAAAGCTCACGTGCCCTAGAGTCTCACTCTCAGCCTTACTCTGCCGATAACGACGTGCTTGCTGTGCTGCCACTGCGCGTGTTTGCACATACAGGTAAATCCCAACCCAGATGCTTCAGTTGTGTATTTTTTTTGCCGCTCCTCACACTCTGTATGCTGGCAACAAATAGCAGGATATATAATATACTTCAGCACGGTGCTACTTTAAGCAAGTATACAGAGCTTGCTTTCCAGGTGCTCTGGAGTTAGCAGCTCCTTCTATTTAAAGCTATTTTCACCGTACTGCTTACCTTGAAGTTACACCGATGCAGTATTTTTATGTTAAAAACTATGAAGTGTTTTATGCCTAACTCAGTTCCTCACACAACAAACAGAAACGCTGGATTCAGAAGAGTGTGTGGACTACTAGGGGCAACTTCAGTTCCTGTCGCCTCTTACAAGCACCTTCAGAATCACACCACTGCGGACAGAGGACCCTCCTTAGACCTGACGTAACACACAGGGGGCTTCCCCGTGCTGCCTTTAGGGTTCTGCCAGCTCGACGCATACAAACCCAATGGAAGGGGCTCAACTCTCATAAAGCTTTCCCCAGGGGGAGCTGTGTCTTTTTGTCACCCTACAGCAGAGATCGATGCGGCTGCTGCATTAATGCAGCCCACCAGCAGCCGCATACCTGCTTCCCAGCGGGCTGTCCGCAGGTCCCAGCACCCTAAATACCAAAGCATCAGGTAGGGAAACCGAGGCAACAAAGAATGTGTCGGAGCACGCACCCAGCAGAGGTGCAAATAGACTTCAGCTTTCCTGATACACAACTCAGCGTTTTCCTACACCAGTCTGTCCTGACAAGCGTTTCCCTGGATCATGAGGTAAGATGAAAAAAAAATCTTATTTTCCATAGCTAAGAGGACTTTAATCAAAGTAATTATTGGAACTGATCTGATTAGGAAGTAATGTATTTAGAAAAAGTTAAGGCTGCCAACTGGGAAACTACTACCCAGCCTCTGATTGCTTTAGATGTGGATGATTTCATAGTTAATTCTTCAAGTGTTATTGCATGTGTCTTCATCTATGAATGTAAAATATTTTTCTAAAATAATAAATAATCGCTATCCAGGCAACTCACCATGTAAACAGCACGCTAGGCTGGCGCATTGACAAGGAGCTGTGTGCGAAGTTCTCCTCCGAGCAGTCAGAGGCGATGCACTGCACTGCAACTGACACCGCACTTGAGCAACTTAACCTGTGGTTAAAGCACTCCGTAGGGCTGACACTGTCAAAACCTACGTGAATTACACGGCTACTCCTTCTCAACCAGCTTGTAAAGAGCTTACTGCTCCTCTGCAGGATCAGAGCAGCATGATTCAAACACTCTGCCCCCTAAAAACTGTAAGTCATTATGAATTTGATTAATCAGCTCTGCGCTTATGGTGCACGTTTGCTTTTTCTGAAGACCTAACTGGGATGGATAAACATCAGATGAGCTCTTCACATACAATAGATGGAAACAATCTTCCACTAAAACTTTACAAGAGATTGGTGCCAATGCTGGAGTGCGAATGCCAGCTGCCAGCAAAAGGAAAGAATTTTGTTCAGACTTGGTCCTTTACTTCCTGGGCTAATAAGAGTAAGAAGCATCACATCTGAGCTGATCAGAGCAATGAATCAGAAGGGAAAGGAGGATTGCTGAGAGGAATGCTCCTGAGAAAGGGGGAATAAGGATGGAGTCAGGGGGAGAATTTGGGGGGCAGCCTGTGGCTGGGGGTACTCCTGAGCTGATGCTAGCAAGGTCCAAAAGCTGAGGTCCCTAGGAATTGGCTCCCCTAGGGAGACCAGGCTGAAAATCCACGGATGGGTAAGAGCTTGTACAGGCTTTGAGTAGGGAAGAGCCGTGATCCCAGGTATTGGAAAAGGCAGCTTCAGAGTTAAACAGCTACGCTGAGTCCAACTCTTCAGTTGCAAATTTAAATCCATGCGGAAGACGTTCTGGAACTTCCAGTTACCCCTTCTAAAGGACAAGAAGTCTCGAGCTTCTGTCAGAGAATACAGATGTCTAGAAACGCACATTAATTTTAGATTTCTGCCAAATTCCAATCCTACTCGATGCATGCTGTTTTGCCTTCTCTTGAGAGCTCTTGCCAAAATAGTTTGACTTCCAGTATTAGCTCCTAACAAAAATGTGCAGGAACTCCAAGCTATTACTCCACTTACACCTATGAAAAAGTTTCTTCCACGGGAATGAGATATTTGCACAGAAAACTGTCAGAAGAGGAAAAAGTGATTGTTAGGCTTCTGGAAACAGTATTTTTGTTGGTGTCAACCTCACCAGCATTGCAAGTGATCAAAGACAACAAATGCCAATAGAGAATGGAAAAACTCCGTAAGATGGAGGCTAACTTTCCTTTTGGATTGGGTAGGAGTTTTAATCACTCGATGCTACTCAGCCTGCAGCAGTGTCATGTCAGTCTGCCGGGGAATCAACGCCGGGGAAGGAAGCTACCAACACTCGCGGTGGAAGTCTGGAGATGGAAAATTACCTTTAAATTATGAAAATGCATGTGCAGCTCCAGCATATGTGGAATGTTTACATCGCTAGAAGAAAATGATCTAACTCTGCCGTTAAATCTGCGGGACAGAATGACAGCAGAATTTCTTCTTTAACGAAGGAACTTTCTCAGATGAAACAGGAATGTCAGCTTCAGTGCATACTCCGCTGACTGGAACAGGATCAAGTCTTAACTAAGTTCCACACAATGTTTTCAGGGGAAAAGTGGAGAATGTTTTATGGAATTCAAGCCTGGATTTGGCTTGCATCCTAGAACATATATCTTGTTATGAAAACTGCTGAAACACTTTTAAGTGGGCAAGCCGCAAGTGTCCTTGGAGCTCTCCACTCCACTGGAAGTCACACAGGAGAAACTGAGGCAGAAAGGCTCCGGTTTGGGGGGGGTGGGGGGGGAACAGAGGGAGGGGAAATCATCTTGGAAGCGTTTCTGTTACACAGAACTGTTCACTTGTGCCTACAGCGCGAAGTAGTTACAACTTGTTTTCTGTTGTTGTCACCGATCCAACGCGTTACTCCAGCTCAATCGTAATCTCTTCCTGCCTCGGTTCATCCGCGTGTAAACCTGATTCACTAACTCTTACCTTAATGTGTCATGGGGCTTAATTAATAACACTTAGGTCTTTTAAGCCCTCTACAAACATTAACTACTTCTCGCAACAACTCTCCGAGGTGTTATTAGCCCCGTTTCACCCAGGGACGAGCGGCAGCAGAGCCTGCGACTCGCCCGAGGCAGCGGCGCGGCGGCCTCACGCCGAGCCCACCGGGCGGCACCGGCGGCCCCTCAGCGCCACAGCCCGGCCGGGGGCGGCTCCCCCCCGCCCCGGGGCCGCTCCTCCGAGCGCTCGGGAGGGCCGGGAGCGAGGCCGGCAGCAAACAACGGGCCGGGAGCGAGCGCCACGACCGCGGCGGCGCCGGGGGCAGCCCCGGGACGGCACCCGCCGGGGCGGGCACCCCGCAGGCCGAGGCCTGGAACGGGCGGGGGGCGCGGCGCGGGGCTGACAGCCGCCCCCTCACCGCCACCCACCCCCTCCGGGGGCCGGCGGAGCCCCGGGGCCGCCGGGCAGCGACGGGAGCGGAGCCGAGGGGGCGAGGGGGGGAGCTCGGAACGGGGCCGTGAGGGGCGCGGGGGGCTCCCCCCCGGTGGCCGCTCCACCCCCCCCCCCTCGGTGTCCGCACCGCCGCCGCCCCTTCTCCTCCTTCTCCTTTTTCCTGCCCCCCTTCCCCAAATTCTCCGTGTCCCCCCCGCGGGACCACCGCGCTGCCCGCAGCCGCCGCCTCGCTTACCTGAGGGCGCGGGGTGCCGGGGAGGCGGGCCCCCGCTGGCCGGGCCCCCGGCGGCCGGAGGTGGCCGTGCCGGGCCGAGGCCGCGGCGTCGCGGAGCCGGGCCGGGCCGTGCGGGTGCCGCTGTGTTTACACCGCCACAGCCGCTGCCGCCGCCACCGCCACAGCCACAGCCACAGCCGCCGCCGGGGCTCGGCGCTCCGCGGGCGCTCAGCAGCCAGTCGCCATTTCCCGCCTACCGACCTGCTGCACCGCACCGAGGGACCCGGATGGCAGCGGGGCCGCCGCGCACGCGCAGCCACGGCCGGGGGGAGGAGGAGGAGGAGGAGGAGGAGGAGGAGGAGGAGGAGGAGGAGGAGGGGGCCGCCGGGGGCCGGCAGCGCCGGGCAGGCCGGGAAGGAGGGGAGCGGGCGGTGGGGACGGGGATGGGGATGGGGACGGGCTCGGCTCGGTGCCTGCTCCCGCTGCTGAGGACCGGGGGTGCCTCAAGGAGCGGCTCTGGGCCGGGCAGGGCCTTGAGGTGAGGCGGGGGGGGGCTGTGAGGGGAGCGGGGGGGCTCTGAGGGGGCTGTGAGGGAGCTCTGAGGGAGCTCTGAGGGGAGCGGCCCCGCCCGCCGCCACCGCCGCTCCCTGAGGCGCGGGGCTGAGGGGAGCGGCCCCGGCTCGGCCCAGCTCGGCTCGGTTCCCCCCTCCTCGGTCTCCGGGGTGCGGAGGTGGCCGCCTCGCTCCCCCCCCCCCGGAGCCTGCCCCGCAGCGGGAGAGCGGCCCGGGGGGGGGGGCCCTGCCGTCCCCTGCCCTCCCCTCAGGCCCGGCCGTGCTGTGCGCTGCCGCCTGCCAGGGCTGAGGTGCTCTAAGGCACCTCCCGAGCCAAGCGTGGGGCTTGATTTACGCTTTTTTCGTTGTTTTCAACTTCTCGGCAGCCTCTGTAAGGTGTTGGGGGGCCCCTGTGGGGAGCGGGGAGGTGGTGGGGCTGGGTTGGCCATTTGCGACCTTCTCAACTCGTCTGTCTGAGTTTTCTTGCTGTCGGAGGTGGCTGTTAGCCGCCCAGCCTCGTAAACAGAAGTCTTCAGTTCTCAGTAACGTGCTTGATGACCTTGGGACGGTTTCTGGAGCTGGTGTGGAAGCAGCACGCTGCCACAAAAGCAGCTTTTGTGGCACTCTCGCAGAGCGGCAGGCAGAGACCCGCAGGTACCGTGCGCTTTCTTTTTCTAATACCTGTTGACTCCCATTTTAGCTTTTAAACCCTCATCATATTATAAAAGTCCCAGCTCTCTAGTCGCTTATATTATTTATTGGCTTGTTAAACTGAACCGCATCTGCTGCTGTGAAGCCAAAATTTGTTTTAAAATTTTATCACAGGACTCGTTCTTTAGCAGAAGACACTATAAAAATAATTTTACCTTAGTTTCTGAAGAAAAAAGGTCATAAAAAAAGCAGCAGGAACAGTGTAGTACTTATTCAGAACAGGCCTTATTCCTTTAGAGCATTCAGGTATCTCTAAACACAATCATTAAGCATTGTACTTGAATTTTTTTTTGTGTGATCAGCTGCGAAAAAGGTTAGCTTGGACATGTTAAAACTTAATTAAACTGTTTGTCAGTCCATTAAGAGGAACTAGTACGGCAAGATAACTTTGTGATGTCTCATCGCACAAGCCCAAAAGGACATCAGTGATACTTAGAAAGTGGGAGTTTTGAAAAATGGTAGGTGGAAATACTTTTTCAAGCGATGTAATTAAAGTGGAACTAGCTGCCAGAGGAAATCGTTCGGCAGGATTTGATGTAAGCAGATATTTGTACGAATACCAAAACCATCTAGTGCATTTATAACAAAAGCCAAAAAAAACAACATTTAGAAGAGCTACTAAAGCATGTGACTCAGGGTTCAAACTAATCTTTACAGGAATGAGAGGGGTACTTTTCTGTACTAAGGAATATTTAAATATGTCTTCCGCAGTGCTCTTGTGCCATCCTCAGATTATCAGGGAGGGGGAATTGGAGGGTATTGGTGTTGGAGGGCTTGGTCCCGTGTCAGGTGGGAACACAAGAAGTCATATTGTTAATTGGCATTGCTGTGAAGGCAAAAGTTCAAAGGTCCTCCTGCTGAAACTTGTTCCCCACGTTAATAACGCATAACATGCAAGGAGTTTTAGCCCTGCCTGTGTGTAAAATGGGAAGACACTAAATTGGAAAACACTAAAGAGTGCTGTGTCTGCGTGTATACACGTGGAGCGTTACAAGCTTGGAACGTGTGCTTGCTTCAGAGAAGGCTCGTGGATTGGCAACGGCAGGTTTTTCCCTTGACAGTAGATTTCAAGGACTGTCAGACTGAGATATTCTAGGTGCATGTTTTCTTCACTTTACAGAGAAACTGAAGGGAAAAAAATGCATAGTTGCCAGCAGCATTGCACATTCTTGAAATGTACTCTGTGAATGCTCATCTGAAAGGCCGTTCTTCATATTTTATGATTTCCTCCCAAATTCACCTTCCCGCATCCCCAAAGTCTCACTGATCTGTTAGCTTTTTGTTTGCACACTCATAATACTCGTTGAAAACGACTTGCTTTGGAGTGACTTTCCTATTTGTTACAGAGACTCAGCATGGGTGAGTCCACCCGTTTCTCCTGGGAAGCCGTTTCGTATGTCTGCATTTAGGGGTTGTATTTTGTTACAGGTTTGAATGTAACTTCCAGCGACTGCGTCCAGCACTTCTCAGCAAGACTCCAAAGTCGTATGCTGCTGGAGCTCTTCTTCCCTGCGTCAGGACCCACGCACAAGGATCAGGTCACGCCTGGAATTCTGTTTCATAAGCTGAAGACGGTGCATTCCTAAATCTTGCCTGAGGGGCTTTGTATTTTTCTGGGGAAAAGGGTTTTATTCCCTGGGTAATGTGGGGGCCCTTTAAGTTCTTCATCTTTCTTCACGTGTAGGTACCAGTTGCTACTCTGAGCACAGTTGTTGAGTGTAGTTTATTCTGCCAAAGTGAAAATAACTCTGATGTGACTATGAGAGAGAGTTGTGTAAACAAAACGATTCTTGTTTGGGTTTAAAATTTTAAAATCACCTATTTCCAGTATTTGTTGTTTCTCTTGCTTATCTGAAGGGAAGAAACGTTGTTTAATAGGGAAACAGAACCGTGCGCTTGACTTAAATGAGAAGCAGCTACCAGGCTCTGCTTGCTCCTTTGTGCCTAGACGTCTGTGATCCAATCTGGCTGTCCAGGAGCAGCCCCAGACGCGGTGTTCTGACTGCTTACACTGCAGCTGACAGGAATCAGGATTCATATGGTACTCTGCGCCTGTTCAGAAACAAAGGCAAGCACAAATTTAAACCAACTTAAACGCATGTTTGATCTAGCACAGAATGTCTTTGAAGTGTCTACAGTCAAGAAACAGTCCTGTGGGGATGCAAATACACATCTGCAAGTGGTCAGGCCCGGTTTGGGGAAGTTAAACTGTGGTGTCCGTACCAGCAACCCCATCCTTGCTACGTGGGAAGACATTGATATAGGTTGAGGGATTAAGAGCACGCTGGTTTCTCAGCAGGAAGTTCTTGCATCAGTATCATAACCCTGTTTCTCTCTGCCTTGAAAATTCCAGTGTAATCTACTAAATAGGGATATATGTCCCCACTTCCTTTTCTTCTATTTTCTTTAAGAAACACGGTATCCTTGGTGCTGGAGTCTTTAAAAAGCTCTAGCTATTGCACCTCTGGGTGCCTCTGGCCCAAGGCCCCCCAGCAGGGCCACCCCCAGCTGGTGCCCAGCCCACGTCCAGGCGGCTGCTGGAGCTCTCCAGGAGGGCCCCCAGCACCTCTCAGCACAGCCTGTGCCAGGGCTGTGGCCCCGCAGGCACGGAACTGCTTCTGGGGCCCAGGGGGAGCCTCCAGGGCTCCAGTTTTTGCCCAGGGCCCCTTGTTCTGGCCCTGGGCAGCACTGACAAGAGCCTGACCTCACCGCATATCCCCCGGGGTATTTATGAACATTCATGAGATCCCCGTGAGCTTTCTGTAGTTTTTTTTTTTTTTTTTTGATCCAGCTTTTTTCCAATATCCAAACAAACCTGTGGTACTTGACGTTTACATAAAGCAAGCCTACGATAGGAAGACATTCCACTGCACATGTGTCTTTGCTGTGGGAGAATGTAAGAACGCTTTGACAGGTGTTAATCACTTCTGTTAATTCACTGTTTGGAGGAAACACAAGGCTGATAATACACACCAGGTTTTGAGCAAGTTTAATAATAGACTGCTGGCACTGTTTTACTGTTGCTGCTACCTGAGGAACAGGGCTTTAGGGAAACGCAATGTCATGAATTCAAGTAAAATTTGATCTTTTCCTGTGCCGTGGAAGTTCAAGCAATCGCTGTTCTGTGGTGTGTTTGGCTGCGTGCGAGCAGGGAAATGCTTCAGTTGCTCTACTACAGGTGGGAAGCAGTGAGCTTGTGGCGGTGAATTCTCCACGTACAAGTCCACACGCGCACACGTTTGTTCAGTCTGAAGGGAGCAGGACGTGGTTGTGTGTGCAGAGAAGTCGGGGGAGTGCCACGCTGCCCTAGCTGTGCCATGAACTGAAGGTAAGGACCCGGCTCCTCTTCCTCCTCCACTCGTGGCTTGGCCTCGGGCGGGTCAAACAATGCAGTGCAGGGGAGGGGCGGGGGTTTCACACAGCCTCTTATCAAACTGGTGGTTTCTGCAGAGGGTCTGTGGCAGGTATTCATGTTCCGCTGAAGCAGAAGTGCATGACAGCCTCAGGTCCAGTCACCCTGGTGTATTTCCCAGGCAAATCATGCTGTGAATCACTGAGAGCGTGTAATTTTGCACTGCAAAGTGCTTATAACAGGTCTTCTGCTCTGCAGGCTTTGTTTTTCACTGGTTATGATTTTGTCTATATGAAAATGTAAAATAATATTTAATAAAACGCATATATCACTAGTTATTTGGTGTCTGTTTTCATCTTGTCATTTGTCACTTTAGTCTTTAAGAAATGTAAGCAGAATCCTCTCTGCAGCTGTTAAATTTCTCAAAAAAATGGTTATTTCTCATCTATTTAATACAGAGCTAATTTTTCCCTTTTGGTGAGATACTACCCAGCAGCTTGGTTCTCCTAATTTTAAACTAAATTAGGTTCAGCAGTGAGTCTTGGCTCTTGTGGGATCTGTGTAACTTTGAGAAAGCTTTGGGAAAATCTGTCTACTGAAAACCTACAAAATCGGATAGTGGGACGAACTAGAACAAATTATTTCTTCACTGTTTGGTGTAGGTGCTTGGACTTCTAATACACGGCATTGAAACCATCCTTCACTCTAGGTAGCAAAGTCTTCAGCTTGCTGTTAATTGTTTTCCATCTGTTCGTTACAGAGGTACCTGGAATTCATGTGGTTGCTGCTGTGCTGAGGCTTTTCCCACTAAGCAGGATAAGCATCCCTCTAATTTGAAGACTGAATTAAATCATCTTGAGAGGAAAATTCAGTCTCCTCTCCAACCCTTTTTTGTGGGGGGGAGAGGAAAATGGAAGTAAGGAGGAGGGGAGGGAAGAAAATAGTGGCAGGGAGAGCACTGCCTGAACTCGGGTTGTTTTTTCCCCCGTTCTTAATGTGCTAAACTTCTACCAGCTTCAAATTGCATTTATGTCTCAGAGGTATAAGAGAGTACTCATATTTTAAGCTGAAACAAAGATTTTTTTCCTCTGATTTTTAATAATGTAATTGATTTGAGCGTCTGTAATGGAGTAGCAGTTGCATAAGCTTTGAAAGTTCATATCCCATTTGTATGCTAATGTCTCCTCAAGTCAGATTTCTCTTCAGGGCTGGGCATAAAAACAAAGTACTGCAATCACTTGCTGATCAAAAATTACTTGGGAATATGTATTTTCTCAGTTTGACCTTGAGCAAAATATTTTTGGCATCCGAACATTAATTTACATGGACTTATGAGTGCTTTTAAAGTACAGCCTTTTACAATTGGGGTTTTCAAAGTTTGATTATTTATGCAAAGTGTATAGGTGTTCTGTTCTTTTCTAATTTTGCATTTGAAACCTTTAGGAAATGGGGCAATTGCAAGAATTTTCTTGGCCTTTGATATGGTATCAGCTCTAAGTGTTTGAGGAATTTAGTATTTTCCTAAACTTCCTCACGCAGTTGTTACATGTTAATTAGTTTACATCTGTACTGTGCTTTGAAGCTGTAAGGTGGTGTTATTCTTTAATTAAGAGGTCGGTAGAGATCACCGTAGTTAAGTGGTTGCAGATAGTTCACAATGCACTGAAAGCAATTCTTTCAATAACCCCGCTGCCACAGCCTGCATTATATTTTTAATTACCCCATTATTCTACTGGATGCCAAAATCTGGGGTTTGCATCCTGTCCCTAAAGAACGAAGGCATCCAAACGTCTGCTGTTTGGCCAGCTGCCATTATTCCTTTACACCAAGGGCTACGTGTAACAGTTGTTTATTTAGCCTGTGCAGCTTCTAGAGTTCAAGTAAGTTTCAGAGACTGAGATAGGAGAAGTATTGCAGGCATTTCTGAACACTGCCTTCACCCACCCTAAGACTTCTTGGCTGGGAGCAGAACAACTTCAGACAGCACGGCAATGCGGTAAGTTTTTACTCCATTTACTCTTTCTGTGACCTGGCAGTCGTGGTAGCTACTACGCTTGGCTTTTGAAATGGCAAGAGGGGAGTAGAAAAGGGTTGAGTTATGTGGAAAGCTTCCAAAGAAGTGCACACGTTCAGAACATACTTCTTGTTCCTTTTCTTTTTTTTTCCTTTTTTTTTTTTTTTTTTTCTTTTTTTAGGATGGATAGATTTCTCTGATGGGGATTTGTGGGATGCCTTTACTCAGGGTATGTTGAATTGGGCCCATGAAAATGATCTTATAAGGCAAGATCCAAATGTGTTGGATCAGTCCCTTCACCGGATTGATCCCTCCTGGCGTCAGGCACTCTGCCTGTCTGTCTCCGTCATGGAAGATGGGAGAGCGCTGAATCTCCATCGGGAGGAGCCTGTTCCTTGCCATGAACTAAAAGGAAACCCAGAACAATTACACACTTCTCAAATTATCTTTGCTGAGTGCCTGAAGTTGAGTAGCATGAATCAAAGCCCTGTGCCAGGGATGAGCTTAGTGCTGCTAACAGGGTTACTGCGGGCGTGTGCCCGTCCTCTGCTCTGCGAACAAAGGGGTTTCCATTTCATTACCACCCCAGGATGAGTTTTATTAGTAGATTGAAAAATTAAGTGTAGGGAATGGAAGTGGAAATAGAGTCTCTAGGCTACCCCTTAACAAACTTCTGGAATGCTATGAGCTATTGCAAAATGTTTTGGAGAATTCAGACTGTGTAGTCACTGCTAGCCCCAATAGCTGTTCAGATCACTTGCAGTTAACTTGCAAAAGTACTGTTCCTTATGTTTGTTTGTTTTTTCTATTTTATTTTTTGATGAAGAATTGGAGGCAGAGGGATAAATCAAGTTTTATCAGCTAAGGCATTTTTTTCTCTAAGTGTAGTACCATGGGAAAATTAAATGTTTTTCGCTTCTTAAAAATAAGGGATGAAAGAATGAAACCGATGGCCATCCGTGTCTCACAAGTTAATTAATACAGGTTGTTCAGGTATACGCTCGGGCAAAATAAGAGAAAATAGATTTTTTCTTATTGCATATTGATTTGCTTTTTCTTTTTCCCTTAGATCTCCAATCAGTAGGAAGCCAATTTTTTCCATACTCTTAACTCAGTCTGGTGTGTTTGCAGGGGTCTGCTGGGGTACAGCCGTTACTCTTCAGGTATCCAAGTAAGGGTAGGGAAAAGAATGAACTAATGAGAAATCATTGTAGAAAAAAAATGAAAGCAAATTATTTTTGTTTTCTAGTAAAGTCAAAATAATGTAAGCTCCACGCCTTTTATTAGCTGATGTATTTATTTATGAGTTTAAAGGACTGTATTTAAAATTTAGGGTAAATACATTTTCAGCTAACGTGACCCCTAGAAGGGCAGCGTGCCTGGCTGGCTGAAGAGATTGCTGGTAAAGAAACGCAGTCAGAAATCTGCTTCAAATACCGGCCTCTTCACGCCACCGTGGCTACAAGCCAGGCTCTGATGAAGGGTAGTTGCTCATCCTCACCACACTGCCTCGCTTCAAAATGTTCTTAACAGTGACAGCGCTGAGCGCTTAGCGATGCAAAGCTGTAAGGTGAAGTGAAACACTTGGAATTATGTCTGAAAACTGGGTGTGAGCTTATGAAAAGATAGGAAAAGGTCTGTTGGTCCCGTTAGCTGCTTTTTTCAAGAGATTACTCCTTAAATGCATTGCCGTGTAGATGAGAAGTTATTTATGCATGAGCCTTAAAACAAGAATTCGGCGCACTGCGTACTGCTGTTGCTATCTGGACATATTGTTTAAACAAAAGGATCTGGGCTAGGCCATCGTTTAAAGATGCTGTTTGATTTCTCTTGTAAACCAGCTCCACCAAATGTGAGAGCCAGTTTTATTTTAAAGTCTAGCTGGTGGTATCGGGGAAGCAGATGTTTAAGTAGCGCTCGCTTGCTCTCAAATATGTCAACGTTTTGTATGCTGCCATTTCCATGGAAACAGGTACTGGCTCAGCCAAAATGGCACAGGGATTTCAAAATTAGGTTTTAAAAAATAAAATCGGGATAGGTTAGTCATTCATGTTTTCACTTATCCGTGCTGATAGTGGTGGTGCTGACAGAACATCTCTTTTGAATAGATTAGGTACAGTCATGCGAATGGCAGGTCAGTGATTCATATTTTTAATTAATGTGTTTAAAAAGTGGGCTTGTGTTTGATGGAACTTTATTGGAAAAGGATGCATTTATTGCATTTTGTTCAGCGTCTTCTCTTCCATGTGTTTGAGAGCAATCACATTTTCATCACTTCTTTAGGCCTTCACCTTCCTGAAAATAAGGTAAAATATGTTTTGGATGAGAACTATGGATTCGAGCTAGTTGGCAAACTTTACACTTTGTTGGCTTTTTTGTTTGTTTTTAAATATAAAGTGGCTCAGGAAACAACAAAATGATCGTTTGTGAATTTGGAATCTTTAGAAGCCTGTAAAAAATGAGGCAGGCCCCACTTCTTTGGGCTATTTGCCTTTGGGGACGTTTGCTTTAGGAACAGCCTACTTAGAGCCAAGGCAGTTATCCCTGCTCAGCATTGCTGCAGCATTAAAAAACTGGAGTAAACCAGTGGGACCCGCTGCTTCCAGGATGGCGTGCAAAGAACAAATCTCATATGAAGCTGAGGATGACAAGCTCCAGGAATTCTTGAAAAATGAAGACGCCTCCAATTGTTGTCTTGTGCCTTCAGCTTCATCATTCAGACAGCTGAATGTATTTTCCAGCTCAAGCCACAGCTCAGAGTGTCCCACGTCCCCGGAGCTGTGATTCCTGGCCATCAGGAGAGAGGGGAGCAGGAGGTCGGTGCTGCAGGTGCAAAACACTTGGGAAGGCCTGGTTCAAGGAAGGGGGAGGGAAAGGTGGTGACAAGAGGGAGCTGGGGCACCTCGCTACGAGCCTGGGGCCTGGGCTGTGAGGCATGGACCCAGCATTGGTGTAGTCCAGAGACGGCAGATGCTGTGGGGAGGGCAGGAAGGCAAAACTGGCCCGCAGGAGCACGGGGAGCGAAGGCACTGCAGAGCTCAGCTAGGGGGTGGAGGAAGCAGCAGCAGCCACATGGCTGTGCGAGGAGATGGCGTAGAAAACAGCTGTAATGGAGCCACCAAAAAAGAAAAAAAAAATAGGAACATTGCTCTAAAAACATTGGCAGTTTCCCAAAAGAACACAGACTTTTTTTTTCTTCTTCACCAAAGTGGAATTTGTTTGACAGAACAATTCCCCTTAGAAATAAAATTCTTTAAACATTGGATCACTAAATAATGAAGGGTAAAGCGCTTAGCGACCTAAATTAGATTCCTTAAAAGGATACCCACTAGGATCAAACTGTGTTTCGGTATGGGCTCCGCTGAAGTGAAATATTTTCCCAAAACACAGGGGCAAAACAAACCTACAATTCATGCGTACAGCTTGCTGTCCGAGTCTGCTGGCACTTTCCAAATAGCAAAAGGGACTTGGTAGCGTTTGCCTCATGTCAAAACTTTGCTGAGCGCTATCGGTGCATCAGCAGCGGTGCTCCTGCTCCTGCCAAGGAGCCACCAACCAAGCCAGAAATGAAAACTTTCATCCAGGACAGGCTCTCATGTCTCTCCTTCATAACTTTGTTGTGTTTTTCCCTTCTGCGTTACGGATTCCCTGGCCAATTATGAAAGAAGCCATGAAACTGAATATCAGTTTCTCAAGGAATAGGATAGAAAAATGCAAGAAATAAGAGTACTGGATGAGGCCAAATGGCCATCTGGGCTGGCATCTTACCAGCTTACTAAAACAGAATGAGGAATTTTTCTTCCTCTTGCCCGATCAATTTCAACCTGTAAGTAGTGTGGTTGCAGACACGGGGTGTTTCAGGAAGGGGAAAAGCAGAGCGGAGTTCTTTGTTATGCTTCAGTCACTGGAGAAGTCATATGACAAATAATTTGTTGCAGACATACGCTCAGTGCTGGCCTACAAACTAAGCCTTGCTCAAACAAGCCTGCAATGCTGGTGTGGGTTGTTAGGTACGTGGTCTGTTCCAGGCCAATTCATGGCAGAAGTGAGGTGTGGTAATAAAAGGGCAATGGTGCAGCAAGGCATAGAAAGCTGGCAGGAGGAGTGGTTTCATTTTGCTATCAGAAGATCTAAAGAATCTGAACATGGGACCTGTGGCGTACAAGAAAACAAAGAAGTTGTTATGCACTAAGAAATTGATTATGCATACAATAGTTTTAACAGGACTGTAATTATCAAATTCATCTATTTTTAAACATCAGTTATCTAACAATTTTGCTTAAAAGTACTGGATAATGTAATTCTGTAGTATGTAAAAGTAGCCAGGTTTCATGGAAAATCAGAATAAACAGAAAAAAAACATATTAAAGAATTCTGCGTGTCACTCTGAAGGTCAGCCACAGTAGTAAACTCCCTAAAATGATCCCTGAGCACTAGCAGAATATTCTGCTTTTTGGTATAGAGGGGTATTTGGTCAGTGTTTTCAAAAGCACCACACTCATGTGGAGTCAAAGAAATAAACTGGAAGGTTTGACATTCTTGAAGATGATGAGCTAAAAAATAAAATTCTGATAAGGTAACCCCATCGTGTTACAGGGAAAGAACACTCCTTATTGTCCTAGGAGTCAGGGTATGACCACAGAATCTACCCGAAAATGGTCCAGGTGTCCACATAAGCACCTGCCTCTCAGCATTTTTATTCAGTGCCAGTTCTGCAGTTGTAGTCACTGCACGTGAAGCTCACTCTTGGCTTAAAAAGTTCCAGGCAACGTATGCTTCTGCTGCCTTCCAAGCTTATTTTTTGTCATATTCAGGTCACGTAGTGAGTTCTCTACCTCAAGCCCCATCCCAGAAGTTGGCCTTTATCAAACAGCTGTAACCACTGCTGGTGTGCCAGAATACCTCAGCTTTGGTGAAGGCCCCAATTAATCCAACTCTCAAAAGTCAAAATCACCTTGACTTATGCTTTTGCTGCAAAAGAAAAAAGCCAGAAAGCCTCACAAACTTTGAACAACTTAATTTATTAGAACCCATATACGTTGCTTTCATTAGAAGAATCAAGTTAACACCTAATTCAGGGCGAAATTACATTAAGACAAACAAAAAGTTGCAGTGCTCAAATACAGTATTTACTGAAGACTGCTATTCTTAGGATCCTGGTACAGGTTTATACTTACTGTGTGGTATTAGTACGGTGTCTAATTCGGAGCAGGTTCAGCATTTTATTTTTAACTGAAAGGATATCACACCATGCAAAGGGCTATCCCCCCCATCTGCCTCCCACAAGTATGATGTAATGAAGAGCTCAAGCCTTAAACAAAACAACAAAACCCTTGAGATGCATCACCAGAATTTGAAATTTTTATTTCTTGTATACTGAAGATTCATTAGAAGAATATCCCTATAGCTAAAAAAAAAAAAAAAAAAAAAAAGTACAACTTTTGAAATTTAATAGGTCCACTGAAATGACATCAAGCAAACCTTAGCTGTTATTTGAAATTGGAACCTGAGTGCAGAGATAAAGTACAATCACCCACGTCAAAGGTCCTATAATTTCTTTTCACAGTAGCCCTTTTGGAGAAGCAGGTTGGGTTAATAACCTTAATTTCCTCTACTGTACATCAATTGAATCATTTCCATAAAATTCAGAAAGTGCTTAAACACATAATACAAAAAGTATCTAACTTACAAACTCGTCTGAGATAGAACCACAAAACATGGAACGTGGCAGATGTCGAGAGAGATCTGTATCAAAGTATTAAATTGTAAATTAACTCGAGTGAGTGTGACGCAGGATGGAGGCTCTCGAAACAGTGAAATGGTGGCTACAACTTACTTACTGAGGGGAGGGGTGTTCCTTCCAATAAAGTTCCTACAAAGCTGATGTAAACTTGTCTTTGTTTCTCACTATAACACTTGCCCTTTTTTTAACACGTACACAAAAATTTCCTACGAGCTGTGTTGAATTATCTATATTACCTTCTAAAATAAGATATTAAACAACTTTTTTCAGGATGTATCGAATTACTGAAATTCTACTCTCACTGATTTCCAGCTGTAGCTATGAGTTTTGGTCACTGTATATTAGACTTAAAATGGTACTTGCTTCTGAGGACTACTTCACTGTCGTATCTTTCCTCAGTTACATTAAGGAAGGAGCAACTTTTTTAAACATTCAGTTTTCATTCTCAACTGATAGCTCACCTGCAAAATACAAAAACACAGCACTCATGAGAAAAGCGGAGTATTTTTGCTCATACAGGTATTACTGTAGAAAAGGAGTCCTTTGGCTGTACATTGTTTCCACAGTGTCTTTGTTACATGAGATACAAACTGTACAAGTTCTCCAGTTTACAAAGTTTTCTAATTTGCAGAAACAGCTCAGCCCATATTTATAATACTGGTTTCAGATGAAAAGATTCTTACAGGTAAGGTACAGTCTAAGTAATTGGCTCAATGTAACAACAGAAATGTAGTTTTAATACAATTTGCAATAGTACAACTATGTACATATGTACACAACCGCTTCCTTCTGTTATTTCACTAACTTTGAGTATACTTATCGTTTTTTTTTATCAGTTTCTTTTAAAGTATGAAACACTGAAGTAAAAATGGTTCAGTTTGCAGCACTTCAAGTTCTTCAGTTGAGATCTCTTCTCATCTCCATTTCCTGTTTAATTCAAGCTTTAAAGAACACCATCACCGAAGCGTGGCTTGCCGTAATCGACGAGGTCATTCTGTAGATCTCTTTCTTCATCATCTGCAATTGAAATATTCAGACCAAATCTGATGTGACACTACTGAAACAGATATTTGAATGCGCTTTCTACATGCACATTGAATCGGCTTTGTCTGGTTATGGGAATGAAGTCATCAGGGGAAATATGGAGGAGGCATATGGGCTTGCAATTACAAGTCCAGCTGTCAGCACTTTGGGAGTTGTCCCCTCTGAAAAACTGTGACTTCACACTATTTAATATCCTTGGCTTTATTACAACTGTGTTTCACAGATTTATTGACTTAAGAGATCGTAGAACTTGTTAAACTTACTACTGTAATTTGAGTGTTCCTTTAAACGTTTCAAACTCTCCCACCAAAACCCAACCACAAAGTCAACTACTATGAAAAGTTGTATCACCAACTTTTAACCCATTCTAGAGTTAAAACACTGTAAGATTTTACAAAAATGTTGAGTACCTCATGCAACTTGCATAGAGAAGTCATTATGACTCTCCTCCAGGTCCCTGAATAGATCGCAAAGGAGTAAGGTAAGGCTTTTCCCACCTGCTTGCCAGGTTTGAAAAATGGTATCCTCCCATTTCTATCATGTGGCACCTTTCTCAGGGAAGGCTTTTTTTTTAAACCAAATGCTCAAATTGACTTTGCTGTCACCATTTTTACATTCTGCTATCTTGCATCTCAGGCTTGAGTGGAAAATTTGAAAACAGACTTAAAAACGTAAAAAGCAGCCCTCTACCTTTCCAAACCTCTTATCAATGGAGATCTGTGATCTCTCTCTCAGCCTTGCTGAGGAATCAGCAACACGTTCCTCACCACCCCTCTTCCCAACTGAAAGAAATCCATCTTGTCAGGCCACCACAGGATGAATAAATAGCCCTCCAGCCAAGACGTGTACTCCTGAATGCGTAGTTCAGCCAGGAAATACACAGCAGCAGGGATGAGAGCACAGCAGGGGCAATGCAGGGTAAGCAGTCCTGCAGCCGATGCAGAGTGGCCAATTTGGGGGTGCCACATCTCTTCCAGCTGCGTTTGGTTCACCATTACAGCAGAGTTTCTACTTTGTCCTTGATTGGAAGGATGAAAATGTTCCAGCTCATCTTTCAGACCCTGAATGACCGTCTCTCTCTCTACCACTCTGTGCTACTTCTTGACCTCTTCCTGGGGTTTTAAGCCTCTGGGAAAATCAACAAATTAAAAGCAAAACCCCAAACTTGTGCATCCTCAGTGTAACCCTTTACTGTAGCACATGCACAGACACACACACAAACAGAATCAGCCAAGGAAATTCACTTCAATAGTTTTTGAAAGAGATGTCTTTAAATAGATTATCCTAGCTGCCATAATTGATGTATCTCCTCTGTGGGTCCTCAGCCTTCTTCCCTCAATAAATCAGAAAGTCCTGAAAGTTCAGTTGGTTTTAATTAAGCTTTTGCTGCATTTCAAAGCTCACGATGTCTCTTTATATTCAGGAAATATGCCTGTTCACAGGAAGGGAAAGCAGAGCTCAAGTCACTGGCATCAGTTGCATTTCTCCACAAGTTCACCAAGCCTTTTACTTGAGGACGAGCTGTCTGAAGCTCTAAAACACTTCAACAAGGAGTTTGGTCATCAGGCTGCAAGTGAGGCAGGTGCCCAATAGTAACCTACTCCCACCAGCAAAAGTCTTGTTAATCTATGTGACATGCTTTTGTTTGGTAATAACTACTACTAAAGCACGTGGCTATCACTTGATTTGTATCATCTTTCACCACCCAGCCACCACAAAAACAAAACAAAACAAAACACACTTCTACTACAGCAGAAGCCAACACGTGAAGTATCACTTTGCATTTCCAGCAGGTGAACTGCAGTAAGAGATGCCAGACTGGATACTGACATCCACGTGAGCACACCTCCCAGATCTGTGTATTTTTCTCTGAGAATTTCAATAGAAGGCCCACACATTTCTAGTGGCAACAGAAAAACATGTTTAACCAAACTGCTCTGTTTGCACATGCCAGATGCTTTGTTCTAGCCTAATGCAGAGCCATGTGATGTTTTCCTAATAGTTTTTTCGGCAGAAATTCATTTTTTTCCCTCCCTGACCAATTATACCAACCCTTCCTCCAAAATCCCCACAATTCCACCTTCTCCTCCTCTACAAACAAACTAAGTGCACAAGCTGATGCAGACTTTCTCTAAAACGCTGCTCCTGGCAGTTCCACCTTCCAGGCTGCTTGACTTGCACGGGAACAAGTCATTAGGAAACAAGATAAGAAAGGTTTGGAAAATTAGGTTGTAACGTATGCTGCTCAGACTATTCAGGAAAAGGCTTCCTGAGGCCACTCTTCAATCTTTACTACAAGATACAGAATCTATTACATCTACACGGATATAAAGAGGGGTTGGTCAGAACAAGCCCACATTTAAAGCCAGCAGAGCAGTGAGCTGCGAGGTGTCACATCAAAATGTGAAAGTTTTGAGACCACTTTCAATTGGAGCTTTTTTTAAACTTCCCTTGCATAGCGAGCGATGTAACCACAACCTCTGTGGTTTGGAACAAGTTTCTACCCTTTAATACTCTATCGGACCCACCCATTTGTAAGAGGCACGCAGGGTGCCCTTCAGGGCCCTGGGAGCAGTTTACCACCTGCAGGATATTCGCTCTGGGCTGGGAGGCAGCAGGAGGGGAACGGCAGCACCACGAGGGCAGCGGCTGCCCAGGACAGTGCTGAGCCGCAGGCAGGTGAGCAGCCGGGCATCTGCTGCGTGCTAGAGGGAACCAAACTAACAAACAAAAAACCAAGAAGTGCCCACAGGACTGCCTGGATGTGCAGAGCACAGGGTGGGCACACAGCCAGGCACAGCACACCCCACTTTCCTTCCCAGGACAGAATCGTAATCGTTAGCAGCAAGTCTCCTGCATCCATGGCACATCATCAGCAAGAGGCCGCCTGTACTTCTGTACGTTCATTTGGAAGCTGGCTTTAACGAGCAATTTACAACCTCATAATAACCCATCCAGAGGAACAGACATGAGTAATCAAGAGTGACTAAAATCCCCTGCTACAGCTTTGAGCAAAAAGTGTAACAAAACAGACCACATCATCTGGAGCACAGTTTTCATTTTCATCAGTAAGTTAATTAATTGCCCAGGGTTCTGATCCACACTTTTCTTTTGCTTGTTCGTGAGTTTCAAACTACCAGCCTAGCCAAAAAATGCTTACACCGCATAGCTAGATGCACGCCCACAGAAGTTAGGTGCTTTTTATCAGCTTTTTCCATTAATTATGCCTAAAACAATAATGAAAAAATTGTCTGAGAAACTACCAGTTAAAAAGCTTGCGTTACAAGGATCAAAATCAGGGGACACAGAGAACTTCAGAGTTACTTCCCCCCCCCCCTTTATTTTGCATTACCTCCTTAATCAGCAATAAATGTTTGCTTAAACATTTCCACCCTGCAGACATGCAAGCCCTTCAGGAGGTATTTCCAAACAGCTACATGGAGAATGACAGACAACGTGGCAGACACACGGCAGACAAGCAATGGAGGTGATACTCTGAAGTGCATGCAGAACGAGGCGGTGAACATGCGTATACAGGTATTAGGCTAACACCAGATGAGTTCTGAGGTTTGGTTAACAAGGAAAACCAGAAGTCTGTTGAATCTGTGTACAACGCACAAAAAATTACACTGAGAATCGGTAACTGAGACTCCACCGTGTGCCACCTCTAGGCAGGTGTGACAAAATAAGCAGTAGTCAAAAAGCCACGCTTCTCTACTTGAAAATTGCTTTAGTAAGGTCGAAGACTACATTCCAGCTAGCTGTACACCAGATTCTGGTGTTTAGAAAATCAAGAGATTTCAAATTTCGGAAAAGATTTTCCTAGCAAAAACTGTACACAATTCAAGTAAGCTACTGAAGCACTCTGAGAACTGCTGTAGCGTTGCTTTCAAATGGAAAGCGAGACCAAATTTTAAAAATTGCCTAAAGCTTACTTATTCCATATTAGAAATTGTTGATCAGCTAGTAGTGAGGCTTTACACAAATTCAACAAGAAAACTCAGCGTGGATTTTATTACAATGGGATGGAGACAAGGCCCAAGCTCACCTTGGACGTCTTCTTCTCCACCATCACCATCCTCTTCCTCATTGTAAGCCAGCTCAGCCTGTTTGTCTGCCTCATACTCACCCACGTTCCCATCATCCCCATTATAATCTGCCAGTTTAGAACCCTGCTGCGGATCAACAGGGGATTCATTCTCATCAAAGAATCGGCCTGCGAAGTAGGCAAAGGATTAAGTCAGAAGCAGAGAGGAAAGAAATAGAAAGTTTCCAAATGAAAGCAGACTGCAGGTTAGGATTATCGGCTGTCTGTAGTAGTTTTGATTGGAGGAAAAGGGGCAGAAGGGAGAGTGCGGGCAGGAGGGAGAACAACGCTGTTTATGGAACACCTCCGTGGAAAAAGGATGTACTCGACCACTCGGAACTTGTCTTGTGAAATCTTCATTGTTATAGGCTTCACTCTTTTAAATGCTGAAGAGCACACAGTGAAAGCTTTGTACTTGGACTTTTTCCTGAGGAGGACTGGAATTTTTCTATACAAAAACAGAGCAGTACGTTGAGCAATGTATTTCTGACTTTGTATACAGCAAATCATTTTACCAAGTGTGTATCATACTATCAAGGGTAAAAATCTAACAAAGATCTGCCTTGCACCTCTGATTTGATTTTTTTTTAACCACCTAACGAATAAGTTTCCTGTTGAGCTTTAGAAGTTTTCGAAGTGCCCTGAATTCCGCATTTCTGTCTCACACCAGAGAATTAAGAACTGGTCCAGACAGTGGTGCAATAAACTAGAAAAATACAGGAACCATAATTAGCTGGAACTGTGAAATGCCCAGACAGCCAACCAAGTACCAATGACAGACTAGAGGTATAACATCAAGCTCAGATCCTTGTTTAATGGGATACTAAGGAGATATGCTGAAGTCCACAGCAATTCAGTCTGCTTGTCCATTGCTTAAAGAAAGCGACACTAAACCAAGACCACAGAGGATTCAAGTCTGGAGGATTAGGTATAAATGAAAAAAAATAGGATTACAGTGAGATACAATCTGGACAGACTGGAAACGAACTGAGCAAAGAGTCTGCCAAGGCAGATGTTAAGCGATTCGTGTTGGAAACAAACACAGAAGTTAAAGAACACGATTTCAGCATCAGGATTAAAAACCAGGTTGAGGTTACAATGAACAGATGTGAAAATGAACTTCTGTCTTAAAACAGCGGTAACTACTGGTTGTGGCAGCGTAGAAAATTCAGCACAGAAGCAACGACACACTGCTGCTGTGGTTTAACCCTGCTCAGCACCACACGGCCGTCTGCTCACTCCCCTCTTCCCCATGTGGTACGGGCAGAGAATCAGAAGAGAAGGTAAAACTCACGGGTTGAGATAAAGACAGCTCAGTAAGACAGAAAAGGAAGGGATAACAATTATAAAATACACAAAGCAGGTGATGCACAGTGCAGTTGCTCACCTCCCACTGATCGATGCCCAGCCCAAGCAGCAGCAGTGCCACCCCCAGCCAACCCCCCCAGCTTTCCTGTTCAGCACAGCACCTTATGGCACGGGACATCCCTCGGCCAGCTGGGGTCAGCCGTCCTGGCTCTGTCCCCTCCCAGCTCCTGGTGCAGCCCCAGCCTCCCTCCTCGCTGCCAGGGCAGTGTGAGAAGCTGAGAAGTCCTCGACTCTGTGTGCGCCCTGCTCTGCAGCAACTAACCCATAGGTGTGCCATCAGCACCACTCTCATCCTAAGCCCAGTGCACAGCACTGTACCAGCAACTAAGAAGAAAACCAACTCTACCCCAGATAAAACCAGGACAAGTGCTTATCCAGATGAGGAAGAAAGGCGGAAGAAACACATCTAACGCACCTCAAATGCAGAGAGACAGAAGTTTTGGTCATTTCCACAAAATAAGTAAGAAGAAACTTGATCTGTTCATAAGTGAGAAGCGATACATTATTCACTCTTCACCTCTGTAATTAACTAACCCTTGCTAATATTGCTTGTAATCTTGGACTCTGCCTTATACAAACAGGCAGAACTGTGCAATTCACCCATTAAATATAAAATGAGCTATGGGAAAAGAGCTGAATGTGCTTAACTTATAGAAAAAACAAGCCTGTAGATATACAGAAATAGTATAGCAAGAAAGTACCAATTAAGTTTAAGCTGATAGAAGGAAAGGCTAAAATATTGGAAGGATCCAAGGAAATGCAGCAAACCAACACAGACCTGCTGTGCTGGAGCCTGCACACAGCACACCTCAGCACACAGGACAGCCCTGGCAAGCTCGGGTTCCTGCTCAGCTTCAGGATGCAGCTGCTCCTTCACTATAGCACCTGCCTTCTGCTTTAAGGGTTTAGCATTTTTGCCAAACCCCAGCCATGCAACTGTCCACAATGACATGTGTGTGTGCTGGAGCTGGTCTCCTCTGTACCAGAGGGATGAGTTTAGCACCAGTGGACCTCTCCAAATGGCCACTGTTGATCAATCATCTAAATAAAATCTTCTAGAAACCTGGACTAGTTCATTTCAATCTGTGACAGAGCGAAATCCTCTCCTTCGCTGTATCATTACGATGCAAGTTATTGCAAGTAAGAGTTACCACAAAGAGAAAGGGAAAATACTGATCAGTGATAATTACTGACTCTCGGGTATCCACAGCCTTCAACAGAGACATTTCATTCACTGTTCCTGCCTCAAAGCCCCCCCCCCCCTTAGTAATGAATTTAATTCATTACTAAGGATGACAGAAATCCATTTAAAAATGTCAACAACTGAAGTATGAAGGTCCATCCTCTCAGCTGTGGTCACTCACACAAGTGCAGGATCTTCTCAAGAAGCTCATTCAATAAACTAAACAGTCTTGCAAATCTCAGGACACACATAGTGGAAGAAAAACTGAGCAAATTGCACGTTAACTTTGTACATTATTTACTGAATCACATTCATTTATTGAGTTATTCAAACACCCTCACTTCACCAGAAAGATCCAAGAGTGATATTAAAACAACTCAAGTCTGCCCTAATGAACTTTTTCCAGGAACAGCAGGTTGATATCCAGCCCCCACCTATCCCACCCTAGTCTTTTAGATGTCCCCCTCCACCTCCACATAAATTATAGGAGCATAGTATTGCTACTGAGATCATAAGAAAACAGTTTGAAAATAATTTTCCTATTATGGGAACAACGGCAGAAAGATGCTACATTAAACACTCTAGGAAATACCAATATCCCAATGTTATGGTATTAGCTGCAAGGCAGAGATGCATCTCAAAAACAACGGCACACAGACCCGTGCAAATCTTACCTGCTGTCTGCCCTATTAAGCCCCTGCAGTATTGCTACCAGCATACACAATAAGCAAATACATGATTTGCTCCTGCCTGAAGAATTCTTCCTTGGGCAGACGTGGAAGAGAAGGGTGCTGGAAGGTTTCCTCATGCAGAACAAACTTCTGGCCAATACACATATACTACAAATTCCCCTGTGTAAGGGCTGAATTCTTATGATACTGTCCAAAACATCGTAGGTAAGTCAAGTAACCATGTGAATATAAGTCACTCTATCATGCACGTACCAAAACTCTTAAATTAACGATCAATTTAAAGTGTCGTAGTTTCCTACAATGTTTTAAATTCCTATAAGCAACGGGTTTTGTACTGATTGGATACATATGAAAGATGACACATTATGGCATGCCTTTCCTTGTTTGTTTTAAAAACAGCCCAACATTGCATTTCTTTTCAGGCTTCCTCTCCAGAAGGCCACCTGCTCTTGTGGTTCCTGTTTTCCAAACAGGCAGTAATAGAACAGATAGAACATAAAACAAAGTATATGACATGGACCAACTTACTTTGCTTCATCTTTTGCAAGTCGCCAACTTTGCTCTTTGGAAGTTTTATATGGTCAGCTTCAATTTTGTGTTCTTTCTGACCTTCCATATTTTCTCCAAAACTTAAATGCTGAAGAGAATTTGGAGGTATCTCTTTCACAGTATCAACATTTCCATCATTGGCACCATGCAAACCTACAGAATAAGGAAATGTGATCAGTGCTTATGTGGTTCCAAAAGATGGTTTTAACGCTACTGCAAAAGATAATTCATCACATTTTAATAAATAATCAATATTCAGTTGTTAGCTTCTGATCTGATTTTCAGTAAATATTTAAGTGTTTGATGAAGCCTTGAATAATTCACTTATATAATTTTTTCCTCCTGCTGATTCTGCTTTCATATTCAAAAATCTACCAAGCAACATAAAGTGTTTCAAGAGCTACAATCTGATCAGAAGGTTACGGCAGTAGGTCACAGAAGTTATGTTAAAATAAAAAGCAGAATGACAGGACTACAGAGCCAAGGAATACAGAAAACCCTGGTCTCCTTGAAATTTATGGTAACTTTCTCTTGATAAACTCTTCCTAAATTCAACAAAACAAGCATTTCACTTGCCATATTCACATTTTCTCATTAATAAAACTCAGAATGAGAGCTACCTCAAAACAACAAAAAGAAATATTTAAAAGCCTTGGCATTTAGAATATTAAACGTTAAATGCATATACAAACCTTGAGTTCACTGATGTCGGTATTCTAATCTGCTTATCTATCCACTACAAAAAGCAAGAAATTAAGAAATACTTCTGCTGGCTTCTTTTCAAAAGAACCAGTAACGGGCATAACTTATTAAAAAAACTCTTCCAATTGTTTGATCATGTCGTAAACACACAATGCATATGTTATAGTTTTGTTTTTTAGCAGGACAGCATTTGAACATGCCACCTGAAGCACAGAGCAGCCATAACTTAATGTTCTCTTGACATTAATACAAAGTCACTTGATCCACAAGCAGTAATTTTAAACATATTTTATATGGATTTGTGTCTATTCTAACTGCAATTCTTCCAAACCCTTTCTCTGCAGCACTTCTAGTTCTCTCACATCCTAGACCTCCCACACATCACCCTAAAGTTAGCTGTTAACAGAAACAGGAGGCCACTGAGCAAGTGGTAGTACCACTGCTTAATCTCCAAGTAGATGTTCAATCGACTCCTGATGGTATGCTGCAGCTCTACCTAGTACTCTAAGCAGGTGTACTAATTTCTATTACTCTCTTCTGTCCAGTGGAGGAATCTTGAAGCACTTACTTTTGAAATTTCTAGCTGTCAAATTTGGCTGAAGTTGGTCAAAATGCTCCAAAACTACCATGTGTGTGTGGAGGAAGAAGAGATCATGTAACCAGCCACCTCAGGAGGCCAGACTAAGACTAGCCTGTAGTAATCTTGTATGCAACAGATATCAATAGTTGTTCTTCCTTTTTGTAACAACATCAAACAAGAATAAAAGGCTGGCCATGTGCACCTAACGTCCATGATACGATAGCAGATACAAATCAGAAATTTTGCTGCAAAATGCTGACACATCTGCTAATAAGAATTTTACCTGGTGCCAGATTTGGAGCATGGGGCTGTTCAGTTGGAAGATTTATAACAGGTTGATGACCATCACTTCTAGGAGCTGAAATAAGTGGCTTCTTTAAAGCTAAAATAAAACACATTGACAAAAGCCTTAACATGAAACGTGAATATGTATCAGCTCTTCCTCTGACAATCTTGTAAATATATTCTTTTTTTGTTTTCAAATCACAGATGAAAATATGAAATACAAGATTTCCTGGAAAAATTATTAGAAGCACTGAGGTGCTCAATTTTGAGAATTCAAATCTGTAACAAACAGTAAAAAAAAAAAACAACAAAAAAAAACATTTTACACCCCACTTGAACTTTACTATCACAGGCAAATTTTAAAACTTTGCATTTACTATGAAACATACAGTATTTATGCAGAATATATAACATCAAAAACCCAAACATGAAAGTATTAGAATATTTCTCCTAACCCGTGGGAGTATCTTCAGCCTTAGCAGGGTCATTATCTTCTATTTCAGGCATGCCTGCATCTCCTCCTGTTTTGATTTTCTCTGTAAGACAAGAATAGGATGTTCTGCCTTATTAACCTTTAAGTTTTAAGGCTGAATTTCCCTCTTGTGGAAGGCTCCAAGACCAGAAAAGTCTTTCATCCACAGAAAACATCCCACATTGCTAATGCAACTACAAGACTTCTTACGCTGTTTTGCAAAGTCCCTCAAGACTGCCTTGGAGCACTGATCCCAAAGTCAGTCAGTCAGTTCAATCTTCAGAAAAGGATGGGAAACAGATGCACTGCTCTAGTTTGCTTCAAGAAGCTTGCTGGAACAGGCACTGAACCAGTACAAAAAGGTGTGGATTCAGCAGTACAAGAAGCAGAAGCAAGGGGAACCCATATACTTCTTGGAATGGACTAGCAGCAGGAAACAATTATGTTAATTACTTGCTGGGTCTCCCGCACAGCTCATAAAAAAAAGGTTTCCCACTGCTCCTGGTCAGTTACCCAGCTGGAGATTTCTCACAGTGGCTTCAGTGCTCCTCACCTTGAACCACTTTCTCTGTGCATATTCCTGTTCTGCAGCAAGCCCCTTCCCCAATAGCTCACCCCAAGACAAATTTCACAGTGAGTGGAGTGGCAATCCCCAGATCACAACTCGCCACTTGAGGAAGGGAGATGCCAAATAAACTATGAAAATGAACACAAAACTGTGCAAGAAACTGCTTTCACAAAAGGACCCAGAAAAAGGACACGACAAACTATAGATACCTGTAAACTCTAACTTAGTACAGTGACACGGAGCTAATCAAGTTATCTAAGTCTAATAACACATTGCTCTGCTTCAGAGAAACACATGATTCTGTACGACAGCAAAGGACGCAACATGTTTGGCTCATTATCTATCACAACTGACAAAAAAAGGAAATACCTTTGCCGTTTACAACATGATCTGAAGGCTGCTCATTCTTTTCTGCATTTTTATCTTCTGTCTCTGTAACAGTCTTAGATATTGCCTGGTCATCACTATTGGGATTTACTTCAGTATCTTTACTGGCTTGAATTTTCTGCGTGGCCTGTTAGAACAAATTAATAAGAAAACAATATGAAGCATATCCCTGAACATTCATTAACAAACTCTCTCAAATTTAAGATTGCTTTGGGCAAGCAAAATCATACTTATAAATTAGATAATCATCTAAGCAAAAAGAGAATTCCTTTACATATGAATTTCATTCTGGAGGGTAGGAGCTGAGATTCTGGACACATAAAATGTAAAATATTTCATGGTTGTATAACATTTACATTGGCATACGTACAACAGCTGAACCATTCATAATTTGTGAATAACAGAGTTAGCCCAAAAGAATAGAACGGAAACCTTTACCGTTCCACAACACATTAGTTTTAATTGCACTAGAACAGATAACCTTGGAAAGTTGTTTTCATAGGCGCTACATTTGCTAGCATTCTGCCTCTAGCAGGAAGATACCACTTGTAATCTATAAATAAACAAAACTACATGGGCACACAGAGAAAATTACTACGGTAAAAGGAATGAAGGCCAACTCAGCTCTTACACACATCACAGACTGGTGAAGATATCATTGGCCTTAAACCTAAGGTCACATACTTAAAAACAATTCTAGCTTTAAGGGACGATCTCAATGGAATCTACTTGAAGTCTGACTTATTTGAAATGCTTGTAAACAGAGACTAAACAAGGAACAGAAGTCTTCAGAAAAGTATATTATTTCATCTGTTTGTAGGAAAGAGGCTAACACTCTACTGACAGCTTGCAGCATATAATTGCACACTTGACACCATTTAAACACTGTTGATATTTGTATCACATTAGCACTAGAGGCCTCAGAGCTCAAGCTCCCCTTTGCAATAACCTGTACAAGAACACAGATCCTACCCTGCAGAGCTACAAAGCAATATCCATTTTACAGAGAAAAAAATAAAATCCGGAGTGGTGGTGTCATGCAGGAAGGCTGTAGCAGGCCAAAGAATTAAGCCTCATCTTCAAGGCTCAGTTCAATGACAGCAAAACGTGCAGATGGCCTTACACTAATATCCACCTAGGGCTGCTCAGTACCACGTTTAACCAAAAGTTAGAGGAGAAACGTGCACGCCCTCCAATATATCTGAACTTCTGAGTTAGGAACCTGCAGACTTTGGGCTCTTCTAATTCAAAGAAATGTAATCGTGCATTACCTTTTGTTCCCGTGCAATTTGGTCCATTAATTTCTTTACGTTTTCTTCATGTTGCAGTCTCATTTCCTTGATCTGCTGCCCACACTGGAGACTTAATTAGAAACGCGTTATCAGTCATATTTCATTTGGTTCATACTATATGTTATATTTGCTCTCTCATAAATAAAATACGGGGAAAAATGAAGTGGAACAAAAACCTAAACTAGAATAGTCTGTCCAAAAACCTTCAATGTGGAATAAGGCATGTGGAATGGAAATGGACTGAATACAGAAAAAAAAAAAAAAGAAGCAGAACTGGAAAAAAATAGGGACAAAGCAGAAAAACAGCAAGATAACAAACGTGTCTTGAAGACATTTCCTCCGAAACCTGGAAAGCAACCGAAAATTCAAGCTTCACAGTTAATCTGTCATCAGCACATATTTATTCCACTTGGAAAGTAATACATCTTCCGTGGCTGTCAACACAGAAGATGCACAACTACTACTATCACTTACTGCTACCAACTCAAATAACAAGATCTGAATGACACAGCTAGATGTCCCAACTTCTCTAACAAGCCACAGAGAGATCCACACAATTCACAAAGTTCTCATCTCCCACAAACCTGCGAATACTCTACAGAGCACACACAGAAACAGGTATATACTTTTTTTTGGCGAAAGTTTAAAACATTTTCTGTGTTAATCTTCTGCACTCCCTAGGGCTTCAGGAGTAATTTTTCTCCTTGCTTCTTTAACATACTTGAAATTCCAATTCTACGTAATGCTTTCAACTTCAGTTCAATAAATTACACTTTTAGGAAGACGGCAATTAACAACCCTACCGGCTTCCAGAATGCTGTTGAATAAACTCTTCCACATATTTGTTAACTAAGATCTCAACTTTAATAATAGAACTTCAAAATCAAACGACTAGCTGAGTCAAAGTCCCATCATGAATGGGTACGCTCAAATTTGAGGATTAACAGGAATATGAGTAATTTGTGCTATTTAATGGACCTTTATCACATACACGCAAATCTACCATTACTAACGTTCTTGAGGACATACCTGTCATACTCCAGTCTCCTTGTAAGGTAAGTATTGTTCTTCTTGTACTCGTGAAGCTGATCTTCCTGACGAATGAATTCCTGGCGTAACTCTGCGAGTTGTTCTAGATCAAAAAGCAAAAACTAACATGAATGTACAGCTGTAACAAAAAAAAATGCCCTGTGGCAGATACAACTTTTAATATCGCTACATAAGTTAAAAACTTTCTCGATTTTTTTCTTCTACATAAAGATTCTTTAACTAATTTGAAAAAGATGCCAACTTGCTTATGCCAGATGTCAATACAGATTACAGAACAAATCTTCTGATACTATGACTTAAACTAAAAGAAAATGAACTGTTCTTTACCTTTTCATTCAGAAAACTTACAAAACACTAGTTCACCTATCTGTTGAAAATTTCTCCAATTTTCTGAAACAAATCTGTTATTCTGAATAACGCAAAATTTCCATTATGTTATTGTTTTTCCACAATAAATGTAAAAAGAGGTACTTTCACACCATCCATGGAAATCGTACATTTCCTGTCTTCACAAGGAACTGTTCTAAAGGTTCTTCCCCCTGCTTTTAAGTATACAAATAAGTGTTTAAACTCCCTACTATTTTAAGCTGCAGCTCTAAAGCTACAGGCAGAAGTGTCAAGTATGCTGTCTGCAGGCACGTACAAAGTTTGGCAGTAGCTGGTCTAGGTTTCTCCAAAACCAACACAGTAAGATACACAGACGTGGTTACAATGTCTGTAATAACAGCCTAAAAAGATGCTTTCTGGTCCTCTTCTAACCCAGCATTAGTATCACAGCATTGCTGATCCAACTCTACTGCACCGCGTAGCTGGTCACGAAAGCAGCTGTAGGATCTTGGGAGCAAGCCGTGCCAGGACACACCATCCTTCTGCAGCCAGCGGAGCAAAGTCTGCGAGGGCCAACCCTACACTTATAGCCAGACTAGGTAACCAACGAGCATCATGAAATTTCAGATTATGCAATCTTCCAAGCATCATTCCATCTTTCATTTAAGCTGCATTCTGCAGTACCTCACCAATTACAAAACATGCAGCTTCACAGTCTGCAAAAACACAGTTTGGCCTTAAATTCCTTACCCTTTAAACGATGTATGTCTGCCATCTGATATGATATATTGTTCTGCAGCTTAATCTGAAAGGAAGAAACAGTTATATGAATACAGGAAATCTCTGGCAAAGTAGAGAGGGTTTACACAGTTTAGACTGTAAAGACTGAGGTACATTTGAATTCATTCTTTTTTCATTGTGAAAATGTGTAAAGAATCATCAGGATGACATATAAAAAGTTCTTGCAAATATAAATAATGTATATTTAGTTATCTGTAAGTGATAACATCAACTTAAATATTTAGGCTTTGCTAGGAAGGAAAAAATCTGCCTTTTTCTGGAAAAAAAAAAAAAAAAAAGCAGATTTTGCCAGGGCTAAAATTAACACACTGAATTCTGATACTGCAAAAGGGCCCGTGAATTCCCAGCGTCAAAACCTAAGTATAGAAAAAGTATATAAAAATAGGCAAGCAGCATCATAAGCAAAAACAATGTTTCACCTTATGTATGCTTAAAGTAAATATTTAATGTGATGCTAGGTAAAACTTGTATCACAAATTATTCTTTTAAGAGAGAAGCTGACAGCAGTGGACTTCCACAACAGCTTTTAATTTGGTATTCTTAGTAAGGAAAAAAATAGCAGTTCAGTAAGAAATGCATGTACACAAAGTCATCAAGGAAAGATGCTTCCTCTTGCTCTTACACAAAGACAAAAATAACAGAGGCAAAATGCAGATATAGAGAGCGTACTGAGAAAGGGTGAAAAAAAATATCTATGACCACCATCAGGCAACACGGATTCTGTCATCATTTCTCTTTGTAGTTTCATGACTGATGTAAAGGATAACTCCAAAAGGGTGCTGAGACAGGGCCGTCATTCCTGGGTTACAAGGCCAGGACTACCTCTTGGAGCAGCAAAGACTGCATGCAGTTAACTTAAAAAAAGGCAAAGCAAACAAACCAACAAAAACCAAAGAAAGCTTGGCCATCAGTATTTTCACACACAGCTTTGGTGCCATCTCAAATCCAGTTGTCTTTGCTTTTGAGAAGCTCCCTTTCCTACTCCACAGCAGGTTGGAAGCACGCAGCCCTGGAGGGGATGCACACAGGCTGCTGTGTTCCCCCTGGGTGCCAAGCCAGTTACCTGCATTTCCTGCCAAAACAAACGCAGCCGAATGCCCTTCCTTCCTTAGGACTTCCTCCACCCACCTCCAGCTTCCCTTTTTTCATACCTTTTGTTTCTTTAACACCGTGTCAGTGACTGTGTTTGCCTTTTTTTTCTATATAGGAGAGGCACTCCAGCTCTGATTGCCCCAGGGCGGTTACAACTTCAGGAGCTACAGCCACGCCAGACCTGCTGAAATGGGGATTTTCTGCAGGACACCCCACACAAAGGCTTAACGGGGTACAGGGACATCTGACCCGTAAAGGGGGAACTGTCTCTGTTAACAGGAGTTTGACTTTGTAGATAGACAGCATCAGTTCTATCACACAATCCTTCATTTTGACAATTTTGAGTTTCAGAGAAAAGTGACAGGATTTATAGCCCAAACAGCTTAGCTGACAGCAAATGTCCCCAATCAGAGGGACAGAAGCAGCAGCAGCTTTGTATGATTCATGGGATCTGTTCCACCTACACATGCAGAGAACCCACTCCACAACCATGGCACAAGCCCAGTTCTTTCAGATCTGTGTCCTCCTGGAATCCAGACCCACTTGCACCGTCCGTATTTCTCAGTGGCTTCTCAGATTCTTTCCAGAGCAGTTGGGAAGCGTAAAAGAAATTGCTGGAGCTAATTATATGCAAAGGCAACGCTTCCAGTGCTGTCCAAACTGTAACAGTCTCTTCATATAAAGAAAATAAAGTTATAGACACGCCGGAGCTTACGTCTACACATTTATTGCAGGACTGAACACAGGTGGTAACTGCTTCCCCATGAAACAAGTACACATCCACCCGTATTTCCCTGTGAGTCATTTCTTTCTCTAGGGCAAACGCCCTCCGAACTGCCTGCTGAAGCAGCACAGGAGGTGTCTGTACCCCTCTGGCTCGCTTCAGGCCCCTGGGCATTCCCCATGCATTGCTGTGGCACACGCTGGAGCAGCACACCGCAGCTCCTTAAAAGACTGACAGCACAAGGGGCTGTGCTCCGCAGTTCCATGATCCTTCTACTAGGAATTGTCCAGGGCCTTTTTCAGAACAGCCAGTGCTTCCATCAGGCAATTACCACAGCCTCGAGGTGCGGTATTTGTCATGCTAATGATCAGGAACACGCGGGGAGGTAGGAGGAGGCACTCACCACCACTGCTGCAGAGTACACCCTTGCAAACTGAGGAGCCACCAACAGGCTTTGGCAAAAAGGAACCCAGCCAGCTGCTTCTGAGGACGTTTCACTCGACAGTTTCATCCCATTGAGCAGCACTTCTAGGCACTGGCTAAAGGGCAAGGATGTGTTACACACCCAGCACAGCTTTGGAATGAACAAGGCGTGCTCCTAAGAGCTGCAACAGCAAACACAGAGATACGAACCCCTACACGCTGGATGGCTGCCATCTGGGAGCTCTCCACCACGAATTCCTGCCATTCAATCATTTTACTGAGCTGACAGCAAAGGGATGTGTAAAACTATGAACAATGCATCCTCCTGGTGTGCTGCAAACAAGTATGAAAGGCTCAGGACTCCCAAATGCTGTGAGCCACTGCAGCCGCCTGCCTCCCCAAGAGTTCTCCGCTTTGTTCCAGGGCCCAGCGACCACCACGGGGTGACAGGGAAAGGGAATTCCCAAGAAGCCAGGTCTCGTTAGTAGAAAGAGGGTGATTTATAGCTGCTGCCTCCACCGTGGATGTTACCAATCGCTGTTCAAAATCCGAGCTTCTGATCACTGCCACGTTCCGCCACAGCTCCTTTTCTTTACCAAGGTGTTCTTTTTTACCAAGGTCTTTACCAAAGTTTTCTTTTCTCAAGGTGTTCTACAGTACCTTTGTGAGATTTGCAAGGCTGTAGTTCTGGAAGGCCTAAATACAGTGGGTAAAGAACGGCTCGAACTAGATTTACAATCAGTTGTTCTCCAGCTTCCAGTGCACCAAAATAAAACGTTCAGCTGCATTTCAAGGGGTCATCTTCATGGCAGCCTCTAGAGACATTTAGGAGTTTCCTCCTTTGCCTCTCAGCTTTCACACCTGGTGAGCAGCAGGTGCCGCCTTACCGCAGTTCAAACTTTGAGCGTGTGTGGGTTTTGTGGGTGTGGTTTTGTGTTTTTTTTTTTTAAAAACAAGACACGAAGCCATTTTATTATCTTTGGTTTTCGTTCTTATGACAGATCTACGTTCTGGTGCAGTGTGACTGGCTCGTTATGCGTGCAGAGGGAGGGAGGAGAGAGGCAGGGGTTTGGGCTCGGCTGCAGATATCACTGACCTAGGAGGAAGCTGACGGAAGAAATTCAGGTTGCCTCTGCACTGGAAAATGCACGGTTGATTTGCGTGACCACCAAAGAACCTCTTATAAAGATGAAGGAGCACAAAGCAGAACTGATGCTGTGACAGGCACCAGAGGGGCATCTTTCAAACAAGTTTGCTATGAAACAAACCTAGATCTATTGTGATCTCCTGACAGCCCAGGAGTTACCAGTGTTGGTGCTTTATTATAGCTCCCATATTCCACTAGTGGGCTGGGATCACTGGAATAGCTTGTTCAAAGAACATCTTTGCCAAATTCTGTTCCAAGATAAAAAAGTTCTCAGTCAAGTCTTTTGGTCAGGTGCTTTATCTGTACTCTGCATTTTTTTCAGTAACAGATCTTTTGACTGTTTCATTCTCTAAACTACAGTCACTTAAAGGTTTTTCAGCTTTTTAGTTAGTTGATTGACGCTAAATTAGGATATAAGCCACTCAAAACATGACAGTAGCTCAAAGAGGAGGAAAAGAAATGGCCAGTGACTGGTTACGAAAAAAAAACATACATCAATAAAAATAACTGTGAGGTTCATTAGTCTCATCTCTTTTGCTGCCCTCCTGCTCTGCCCTGCAAGATGCCAGCCCGAAAGCATTCCCAGAGCAGCCAGGTTCACAGAGAACAAAGCGGTCAGCACACGCAGCTCAGCAGCACCTCCAGTTGTATTCTGCATCAGCGGGCTTCCAGTGATTCTCATGAGGCACCCTGACCTTCACTGGCATTTTGTCTCCTGGAGTCCTGCAGCACAGTGCTAGCCATGAATTCTTACCATTTTAGTATCCACGAGAACCCAAGGAAAGGAGTTCCAGCACGTAATTAGGTGCTGTGATGGACACCCCCAGTGTTTTCAACCCACTACTATTTGTGGATGCTTGCTTTTATTGGAGAGGACACTGAACACCTAACCCTACCTACCCTCACTATTTGGGTATTAATGCTCAATTAAAAACAAACACAGAACACATCGGTTTAGAAGACTGTAACCAGTTCTCTGTCTTTTACAAGGGTAATCACCTTTGTTACAAACCTAACAGCTTTAATGCCAGCACACCAGTTCAGCTTCTTTTACTTGCCACAGACTAATACTTTCATGCCTGTGTAAAATACTTATTCATAGATTAAAGCAGATTTTATGGCGTCACAATATGTTCGTCACAACGCGTTTAATTTGTATTTACTTCCAATGGAGAGCACTGGTATCTACCATTACATACCTCATCTGGGTTTTTATCCCAATCTCTCAGGAATCCAATCAGAAAAAAATCCATTAAAAAGAAATCACGTTTGTTGAACACACGATAGCTTAGTGCTAATGGCTAGCAGGAAAAAAAAAAACATAACTTCGATACAAACTAAAACAACTTGAAAGACTTGGTAGTTCTCCCAACTTACTTCCTGATAATTAGATTAAGACGTGTAACTGTTTACTTTCTGTGACAAAGAAATGCATTTTCTTACCCTGCTCATTAAAAGTATGATATTAAATGGCCAGAAAAACAAACTCAGCCAGTGATAAGCCTGACAGGGTGGTATTTCCATAAATTCTAATGTGATAAAGTGTTCAGTTAGACGCTATAATTATGAACTGTATGCAAATGAAGCACACGCTGCCATGCACATGGCTGAGTAAAAGAGAACTTGTCTGCTCCCTACCGCAGGCTTAACTCCTCTTAACTCAGGGCAACAGCTCTGAAAGCAGGCCAAGGAAACTTGATGCACTCCCTCATTCTCCTTTCCACAAGGAAAGGAATTCCCAGGCCACGTCCACAGAGCAGGGCAGGCTGAGTTTCCTGTTGGCGTGGCTAGGAGCAGTGACACGTTATGTCAGCAGCACAATTTTTTTTCCACGTACACGCTGGCTGCAGCAGAACCAGAGGCCGGCGGGCGAGGGGAGCTGAGGCGCAGCCACAAGCTGGAGGTGCTGCACCCGCACAGACACCCGGCCCTGTGGAGCAGCGAGCTGGGGCTCTGCTTTTAAGGCTCTGCACAGCTCCCTGACCGCTCAACACCGACTGAACAAACCCAGGAGGCATTTAACAACAAAAAAATTAACAGGAGACGTCTGGAAAACGGAGTTTTGGCGGCTCTCAGCACCAACGGGCCCGCAGCCCCTGTTAATGCAGCTCTGCCCCCCTGCCCCGGCCGTACCTTGCTGTCCTCGCACTGCTTCACCTGCCCGTCGCGGGCCTGCAGCTGGCTGCTGAGGTGGCTGTAGTCGGCCTCCTTCTGCTCCAGCTGCTTTCTGTGCGAGTCCACCTTGCCCAGCAGGTCCGAGTTGCGCCTCTCCAGCCGCCCGCGGGCCACCTCGGTGCGCTGGGCCTGGCTCTGCAGCTCGGCCAGCTCCTCCCGCAGCAGCGCCTGGCGGGACGAGGCGCTCCAGCAGTTGAAGGCGAGCACGGCGATGACGGCCAGCAGCGCCACGAAGACGAACGAGGGCAGCCGGCCGCCCCTGCGGTTGGCCCCGAAGCCCACCATGGGGGAGGCCGCGGGGCGGGGGCGTCGCCGCTCGCCGCCGCCGCCGCCTCCGCCTGAGGGGAACCGCGGCCGGGGCCGCTCTGCCCCCGCTGCCGGGGCTCCCAGGCGCCGACTCCGGCCGGGCCGGGGACCGGGGCGCTGCCGGGGACGGGGCCGGGGACGGGGCCGGGGACGGGCCGCGGAGCCGCGCTGGCGGCGCGCCGCCCACCCCCTCCCCTCCGCCCCTCCCCGCCGCTTCCGCCGCCCGGCCCCTCTCGCGAGACGGCCGGGCTATCGCGACAGCGCCGCCGCCCGCTCTGGCGGCTGAGGGGGGGTGTGAGGGGAGCCCGCTGAGGGCCGTGAGGCGCCCCGTGAGGGCAGCGCCCGCCGGTTTGTGATCAAAGCTCCAGTAAAGCACCAGGCCCGGCTCCCCCCGCCTCGTTTCTCCCTTGTGTTGCTGTGGCTGAGGGAGGGGGGACCCAGCTCCAGCCCCAGCCCCAGCCCCGAGCCCGTCTTGCCCCCGGGGTCGTCGCCTTAGCGTGGCGAGGGGGTGACAGGGGAGCCACACACGGCTTTAAGCTCTGGAGAATCCCCTTTTGCAGTGGGATTTAAGCAGTGGTGGTGCTGCGCCCCTCCAGCAGCCCTGTGACCACGCTCATCATTAGTGGCATGGGGCTGTTAGAGGTGTTGGGAGAATGGGGGGAAACAACGGGGTCCCTGGGGCAACTGGGAGGAGGAAGAAGAAAGAATGAGGCTGAAGAAATAAAGCATAAAAGCAAATGTTTCCCATGGTACAGCATACGTGGCACAGGGTCTGTCGGCTGCGATAGCGGTGTTTGGGCAGCCTCACGGCGTTGTCGTTCCATCGGGTGCCGTGCCCAGCTCCTATCTCGCACGCCAGCATTTGCATCTTGGCACTCGTAATTGCGGCTGCGTGGGGAGCCAATTAATCTCAATTTGCCAAGCTGCTTTCTGCAGATGGCGGTGTAGATTCACGGTCTGTATCTGCTGTTGCAAATTTTATAAAGCCAGTCACAGGTTTCCGAGTCTGTTCTGTTAAGCTCGTTCTTTCTGGTACACTAATTCTATGCAAACCTGGGCGCTGTGAGAAGGGAAGTGCTCGTCTAAATGACATAAATACAATATTAAACATCAGTTTGAGCCCGGAACTATGTCTGGGTTTCACACTCAGTGACTCTCACCGACCTGTAGAAGTCTGCTCAGAAATGTTCCTCCTCATCTACCGCTCAGTACTGTTTCCCCTCTCTGGCTCCGCTGCAGAGCTGGCAGCGAGTGATCTCCCTGGCAACAGGGAGCTTTGTGAGCCTGGGGGAGAGCTGCCTGTGCACGTTTTTTGTGGTTGCCTTTGCATATCTGAGAGGTGAGGCAATAGCAAGCGGTTTTCCGATTAATTTGCATTTCATTTCAGGCCCCGTGATCCAGTCCTAGTCTGTTCTGTGCCTTGCTGGAATGGCTGTGTTCTTGCCCAGCCTTCCCGAGCTGTGGTCTAGTGTTTGACCATGATCTTACGCCAAGTGTTGGAATAATCTGTTGGCATCTTCAGCTCAACCTCTGCCCGGGAGCTTGGATAGTCCTTCAGAAAGGTTTATCTTGGCTTCTTTGACCTCACCGTAATACAGTGGTAATGGAAAGATCCATTGCCTGTTACACACTTCATAGCTGTCATTGTGAGACACAAAGCGAGCACAGCTAAGCTTTAAACACCATACGTGCCTTGGAGGAACTGAAGGATGCTAAGAAGAAAAATTGCTCATGACCGAATCAAAACCTTACATGCTCCTATATCTTTCTACTTAAGAACTGCTCTGTAAGAGTAGTCATAAAGTATTCAAATTTAGCATCCTTGCAGAAACAAAGAAAAAAATATCAAAATATACAGTAGTAATGCTTAACTTTGGAAAGAGGAGATATGCAAATCGGGGTTTGTCAAAAGAAAAGTGTTTAGGGGGATATAACGTTTCTATATAATACAGAGTTTCTTTCAAGACAGAGTATTGGAAGCCCAGCCCAGGGGCAGGTCACTTATCAAAAACACTGGCAGGATCTCAGAAATAAGTGTACTTTAACACAGTTGGAGATGCTATTTTAAGTTTTCAGCTATCTTCCTAAGAAACAGAAGTTGTGTCCAAACAAAGAAAATAGAAAAAGCAATCTGTCAAGTTAAATGTAGAAATACTGTGTGGCAGACCAAAATGATCTTGAAGATAAACTTTCCAAAGGAATGGAAAACGTTCACGTGTATTAGAAAGCGTCAAAAGAAGCAGCTGAGTTGAAATATGGCTGTAACAGAAAAGATTCTGTATTTCTGTTCACTACAGAAGATTCTCCTCAAAGACTTTAGCTGGGGTGCAGGTGTATGTCAGGGGAACGGGAAACATCAGTGATTCGATCATCACAATTCGCTTGAATTTAATAAAGTTTTCTTGAGATTCCTTGTGAAGTTTTCCTAAATTAAACCAGTAAGCTATAAAGAGGACAAGTTTGCTCCTGGATTAGTAATTAGTGAAAAGCTAGGAAGAATGGACTTAGGAGTTTCTTTACTAGTGACACAACAGTTTGTGACCTTTTCCCACCTATTCATAAGGGATCTGAGGGGGAAAAAAGCGCTGAACAACAGGGCAATATAATTTGTGGAAGTTAAGCATCGTTTTTCAGAGTAATCAAAAATGAAGCCGACTGGAAAGGGTTACTGAATTTCATGACACCGAGTAACTGAGTAAATAGAACAGCAGAGGAATTCAATTTTGATAAATGTCAAGTAATGCATGCAGGAGAAAGAAAACAATTGCAACACCACACACACAGTGGGCTCTTAGCAATCTCTGATAACGTCTCCTTTATCCTCGCGGGTATTAAAGAAAAGGTGGGGAAAGTGGAATAAAGGGTATTGTTAGGACAGAAATTAAGAATGATGGAAGGTATTGTCAGTGTATGAATTTGCACTAATAAAATGGAAGGTATTGTCGATGTGTGAATTCTCTCTGTGCTTCTGCTTCCTGAATGCTGCAGTTCTCATCACAGGCTTATGAGAAGGTTATGAAATGGGGGGTGATCAAAGGTGTGTGGAGTGGCTTTGGTACAGGGAGACAGCAAGGGGGTTCGGAAAAGATGACAGGGAGAAGGACCGTGATAAAGGTATTTAAAGTGATGAATAATATGTAGGAGATGAATAAGAAAGATTATTAAGTGCTTCTTCTGCGGGTACAACTAGCAAACACTGGGCAGCAGGATTAAATAGAAGGGCGTGCTTCCTCCGCACACTGCACAGTTTGATCATGCACCACCACTGCTGTGTTGTGGAGGTCAGGAATATGGCATGCAGAAAGGCGTTACAGAAGTCAGTAGAGGAGCAGGTCCTCAAAGACTGCCGAGCACACTTGGGATTCAAACCGTGTGCCTAACCTAGACTAGTGGGAGGGCACCCGAGGCAAAGGGGTGCTGTATACCTCTGCCCCTAGGCATTGCTTCCTCACTGCTCGGAGAACACAGGGACCTCCTATGTGATGCCGCGTGGCCTTTGTTACAGGAACATACTTCTGGTGAGTGAGGGCCAAAGCATAAAGCTATGGACACAGTCCTCTTGGGAACAAATGATGTTCTAGGGAGCGCAGAGTCTGGGAGAGACAATGAAGCATGAAGAGCACTGGCAGTGACCGGCAGATCTCACAGCAAGGCACTGCAACACCGTCCTTGGCCGTGTCCCCGCAGTGGCAGGTGTGGCTCCCGGTAAATGCTGCAGCAGCCACAGCATCCCTGTTCGGATCAGCCTCCCCTTGCCAAGCTGCGTGACTGGAGCAGAGAGGGGAACGGCACAGGAAGGATGCATTTGCTTGTAAATCAGAACGTACCCTGGAGCTTGTCTTCAGACAAGGCTTGATATTTGCTGAGTTTACGTACACCAATTGTCTGCTGCTGATAATATTAGTATATACAAGTGTGATTTAACGGAAGAATAGTAGTAAAATAGCAAACTCCTACGGCAAATTCATTAAGATAATAAAAAAATCCTAATTCAGCTCTATTTGTGGATTATTTTTTTGTAAGTTACAGAGAAGAAGAATGAATTAATTGAATTAATTTTCTATTAACATGAGTAGGATGTCATAAAAATAGGGAGAAATTTGATAGTATAAAATCATAGTTTTTCTGGAAGGTGCTGACATTTTCCAAGAAAGAATGATTAGAACACAGTGGTGACTGCAGGGAAGTATATACTGCAGCGTGTGAGATGCTGAACATGAAGAAATCATTTAAAGTAACCTAACAGGCTACAAAACTGCTCTGTCGATCTCTGTGCTGTTACTACCTTGAATAATGTATTCTTCGGGCCCCACATTTCATAATCAAGACCTCACCCCTAATGACCTGAAAGAGCATCCTCTCTCCTGAGCTATTGATCAGTACTGTGGTGAGCAGAAAACATATTTAGAGGTATTTCAGAAGTAAAGTCACTCTCAGCTGAGGGCCTGCAGTGCTAGAAATAAGCACGCACTGGAAAAATGCTTACAGTGGTGCTAAGGGCAAGTGAGAAATCAAATGCCTTTGGAAGCTCTGGCTACAAGACTAGACAGGTCAAGGGGGAAAAGACATTTTATCATTTCTTTGTATGGATCTGGGGCATGTATAGTGATGAACAGATAGGCAGTGAGTTCCTAAAAGGCTTATTGTCTTTCAAGAATATGCATACTGACTTACAAGTACCTGAAATTCCCCAGGCAGTTGCCTGGCACAGCCCTCTGTGTCGCATGCAAAGAGCTTTTCCAAAGCTTCCAGGCATCATTTTCTTCCAGAGCATTTGCAGGCAGGTCACAGACATTCTCCTCGGTTGGTTTCACTGAGCAGGGTGGTTTTGCTGATGAAATGCATATTACCTTTGATTTTTGTTTTACTTTCCTTCAGATATTCTACTTTGTAAAGGGTATTCTGGTTATTATTTACTTCCCTTCATTTTCTGTTGTAAAGTTTGAGCCCCACATAACAGTATTTTTAGAACTATGGTATTCCAGGGTATATTATTGACAGGACATTTTGACACTTACTTAAACCAACAAATTAGAAAAAGTCTGAATTGTTCTACTAGTCAATTATTTTGTTCCCTTCAGAATCTGAAACAGGTTTCTAAAAGAAAGATGAGTTTTGATGTATTTAAATGGCTTAAATGGAGCTCCTGGCCCATGAGGAAGATGTGGAAGGGTCCCAGGTGAGGCTGCGCAGGACATTTAAGGACGATTTAAAGCACCGGGGACATGACAGATACCTGTTTTGCGAGGGAGATCAGGTGGATTTTGATGAAAAATAGTTTTAGTGAAGTGTGCAGCAGAATGGGCTTTGGCATCCTGAGCTTGGGAAGAGGTGGGTCCTCAGCTAACATGAGTGGGGGGCTGCAGAATGGGGGTGGTGGTGGGGATGCAGAAGACCCCCGGGAGAGCCTCTGCTCGCAGCCTCCAGCTGACTTTGGTGTCCATTTCTGCCAGTACTGGGACAGACGAGGGCTGGCTATGGCCAAAGGTGGGAGCTGTGCTTGTTTATCGAGTTATTCGGCTGTCAGTAAGGTGGGCCTTAAGGAAACATGGCTGGGCTGAGCGCCCCTCTGGGACTTTGTTTTGTGTTTCTTGCCTGGGGTGTTGCTCTGGCTCATTCAGGGTTTTCTTCCTCTTTTTAAATGGTGGAAATGCAGCTGTGGAGTTGAAAATTTTGTATATAATCAGGTGTAAAATTGTGAATACTGCATATGAGAGCAAACTGATTTTATAAGCTCCTCAGCATTATGGAAAGCTAGTGATTTTAAAAGTAAATACTTAAATATTCCGAAATCCTGTTTTCCAGCTTCAGCAGAATGAAGCTTTTTTTTTTTTTTTTTTTCTCTTTTTCCTTTTCTTTTTTTCACATATCAGGAGTTTGTATTTTTTGCAAGCATTCTGCATAGGGAACTTAAATTAGCCTAGGCTTCTAGCTTATACTTGAAAAACTGATTAACATACTCCATCTGTTGGTAAGCTGCGCAACTGTCAAAATGAGCAGCACAGCCTACTAGCATTTCCACGTAGATTTGTAAGGCTACAGTTAGAGTACAAGTTATTAATACCAAAATAGCACTGTAGCAGGGAATATTTTTTTTTCAATATAATTGTTTCAGCTGGTGGATGAGATAAATGCTTAAAGAATAGTTGTCTTGCAAAGCAGCTTCAAAAATACCGTCTGCTTATCTTAGAGCTGTGTCTATTAATAGTTTTGTTTGCTCATTTGCAAGAATAGCAGTTAATAAAAATAATTACTTTCAATATCAGCACTTGTTATGAGTACTTCTGAGGGGTCATTCTGGAGTGTGCTTTGTAATCTTTTCAAGGCTGGGTTGTCCTACCATGCACTCGTAGGCTGGATTTCTGTTGGCTTGAGAAGGAGAAGTATCACCGAAATGGGATTCTTTGAAACCTGTTGTTTACTGCTTCTGGGTTGAGCAGAAACTGGTGTTCAAATTACCACCGGCTGGTTGCTTTGGGTTTGCAAGCAACATCTCTTACAGCTTGTTCAAGCTTCGTTAAGGTGGGGCACAGGTCAACCATGTGTTGTAAGTAAACTCAGCAGCAGTCTATCCAAAACCAACACTGTAAATATAGACTGAAATGAGCACATCTAGCACTGTGCACTCATACAGTGCTCAGCAAAAAGACATTTCTTCTTGAAGCAAAAAGACAAAGCACAAAGACCAAGAAATAGTGGCATAGTGATTTACCACAGGCATACTTCTGTTGACAACAGTTTGCTCATACTTTTTACCTTTTGATGCTGTGTTAGAATAGTTGTGTGCTACCCTGACAACTCTTCCTTCATGTGAGATTTTATCAAAGCTCATTACAAGAACAAGGCAGATTAAACAATGTGCTGAGCTTTATTAACAACATCTGTCTTGGGAGAGATTTTGTGTCTTTTAAGGGTGAGATGCTCTGTCATCACAAGTGGCTCCCGTTCTTCCACGGCTTCCAGAAGGCGCCTTTCCTCGTATTCATCCAGAGGCAGCTTGGACGAGCGGGCTGAGGCTGTTAGAGAGAATGTACAAAGAGGCAAGTGAAGAAAGCTGCCGATACTCAGATCTTCAAAGCTGTGCACGTGGGCGTACCTGCACACGTATGTGCACCTTACAATGTACTTTTTAAGAAAGCAATGCATATTAGCTAGTCGTATTCTACGCTGCTGCTTTTCCCCCTTATTTCTAGCTATTTTTTGCTATATTTACACAGCTGCCTAAGTATTACTCTCATGCATCAAAAGCATCTTTCATCCTTAGAGTAGCTGACAAGAGGGGGAACTACTGAGTGTGAGGTCAGACAGGCCACCCATCCGTTCAGGCTTCTCTTTTTAGCACATCCTTGGGCAGATCTACTCAGCAAGGTACCATTTTATAGGGATGGAGAGCAATAGTAAGATTAAAGCTATGCAGATCCAATAAGAAATATAATATATATATATAGTAGAAAGAGAACTGAAGCAGGGAAAAAGAAAGAGTAAATGGCTGTGATACCTAGGTTAGGGTAAGGAGTGTTTTGGAAGGAGGCCAGGAGGCACAGACACACTTTTCTCATTCTGATTCATAAACATCTCAGCATCAGGTTTCCCATCTTTGAAGGAAAATGTGACTTTGGATGAAGAAGACAATTAAGGCATGTTGATTACAAAGGAAAATGTTTGCTTTTGTTTGTTAAGCTTAAAGACCGCACTTGGAACAGCTTGAAAAGAATTGGTACTCCTTGTGTGTTTGTGTGTTCTTTTGTTGTGTTGTTTAACTGAAATACTATTACGTTTATTTATGGGCACCTGAAATTTGGAAATATTTCTGAGTCTAAGTTATTTGGAGTGTGTATCAGAAACAATCTCTTAGAACTTATTGTGTAATGAAAACAGCTGAATAACGTCTGGGATTGACTCAGGGCAGCACTTCTGAATTAAAACTGATCAGAAGAGTGCACCTGTGTCTGGGGAGAAGTGCTGGGACGGGGGTCCTGTCCCACCAGGCCCAGGAACCCATCTCTTTGGCAGGTTCAGTGCAGACTTCGGCATTTTGTGTGGGCTGGGGCTGGAGGGGGGGCAGGCTTTCTCTAAATAATATTTGCAAATGGATAAGTGTTTTTTTTTTCTTTTTAATAGAAGCAGTCACAGCTATGTATGCAGCAATAAGGTGCCCATGGAATCCCTTTAATGACAAATTAAAACAAATTTGCTTTTGGGGAGAACAAATCCCCAAACCTATATATCCCTATAGAAGATCAGCTGTGGCCTCTGACCACGTGCAGAGAGCTTTAGGGGATCTCCTGCTTCCAGAGGGAAAAGGTCGGGTGCACCACAGAGAAGCTGTGGCTCGGCAAAGTGAGGACAAGCGTTTTCATGTGGTGGTGGTGGTGAGTTTTGTTTGCCTCAGTGTGGTTGTGGCTTCTCAAAGCATTCATATTCAATTACTGTTTTAGTTTGTTGCTGGAGAACACACACACAGAAGGAAAATAATAATTTAAACTCTGCTAAATATAAATGAGATTCCATGGGACATAAAAAGACTTCTGTGGCTTGAGGGGGTTTTGCTAGGCCAGATTTCAAAGGCCCTTTTGCAGCCAATAAAATTACTGGAGCATCTTTAAGGGGTGGGGGAAAAAAGACAGCATAAGTGCAATCATTACCTCCAGGAGAGTTTGTGATTGTGCTTGAAATCACATGCACGTACGTGCCCATGTAGCTATACACACTCTGTTTTATGACCTAATATATGATATGTCTTTCTGCTGGACAAAGGATTACGTATTAGAATTAATTTCTCATGGATTATTTAACACCAAATAATGTGAACGTGAATAAAGCGGGAGCTGAGAATGCAGAGATTGCTGTGATCTCAGTGAGCCTCTTCCCTGCCCTGTATTTGGTGGGCTGGGGGAGAACCAGAGAGGTAAAGGGCAAGAACTCAGGGCTTGAGGCCAGGGCAGCGTACTAGGTAAGGCAATGCAATCTGGATTTTTTTTTTTTGCTACTTCCCTGTCCAGGAAAGCAGGACTTATCATGCATAACAGCTGCTTGGGAAGATGAATACCAACACTCCAGGCATTCCCCCTTCCTCCCCAGCTTTTATTGCCGAGTGTGATGCCACATGGTATGGGATGTCCCTTCGGTCACTTGGGTCATCTCCCCTGGTGTGTCCCCAACCCCGCTGGGCAGCCATACAGCTGCCACAAGCGGTGTTCAGCGGGTACGGCACACGTCCCAGGCTGAGATAAAATCAGCAATTAAGGCCAAATGCTTATTAAGTATTAAGAGTTTCAATGGGAGCTTGCTGGGCCGTGAGGAACAGTCCTGGAGCCTGGCTAATTCTTTCCCTCTTCCCAACTGCACACAAGCGGCTGCTGCTGTTTAGCATGCGTGCTCTGGAGGCCGATTGGAAACGACAATCCCAGGGAAGAGCTCTAAAATCTGGAGTAATTTGTTGCCAGCAGGTGATCAGGATTTGTGTGTCTGAGTGCAGGAGTACTACTATCTCAGTAGACCAATTCCTTGCGCTGTTTGTGCACCTCATTTTAGCTTGCAGTCGATTCCTAGGATAGGGTGGTGTTTTTTTGTTTTCTTCCCATTATAGACTAAGAAAGCCACAAACTGAGCATCATAGATTGTTGCTCCATGTGTCAAACCATGACCTGAATTTGAAACATGCTGTTTACCTCTCTTTGTCCTAAAGCAAAAAGGAAAATGATTTCTTACAACATATGGATTGGAAAGCACTCCTTATCACAGCTGAGAATTTTGTGTATGTATTTCTTCCTTCACAGTAGAAAATTCAGGATTTTAAAGATAAACTACTAATTAGGATTTTGGCAGATTTTCTTTATTGCTCTAAGAGGAATTGGCATTTCAGTATAGGAAAAGCAACAGTTTATTGATCTGAGGACTAGAAGAGCTGTCCATATGCATTAGCATGTTTTCAATTATATGAAATGTGTGCGTCTCTAATTTAATTTGTGTGCCAATAAAGCAGCAGCCATCGCAACAGTTGATTCTTACTGCCTCTCCTGCACAGAGCTGTAGTCAGCCCTACTCGTGTTGTACTTGTCACGTAATGCAGGGGTCGTCTTCCCTATGACTGCTGGTCTGGGAAGCTTCCAGTGAATGGTGATTGATGCAGATAGCCTGTGTAGGGAAGGGAAAGGAGAAAAGAGGACACCACTGGCAGCAACCTTCTGGCTCATTATGGGGGCGTCCTGCAGATGCTGTTGTAAGGACGTGCATAGCATCAGGTTTTTGGTAGAAGAATTTGGTAGACACGGGGAAATATCTTGAATGCCAAAGTTGCTTTCCCTGTCTGGGAGAGTGTGTGAGGTTTCCCTGTGCCCTTCTGCCTCTGCAGAGCCCCAGGAGTGGCACAGCACTCGCTGAGCAGGAGAGGCAGGGGGGCTCACCAGGGCTCAGCCTCTTGTCCCCCGAAGGGGAGCAGGGGCTGCCCTGGGTGCAGAGTGGGACCCGCGTTGGCTTGGGGGGACAATGATGGAGCTTTTCACAGCAGTCGCTTTACCTTCCTGTCTTCTAACTCTGTTTTCCAAGGAACTGCAGTTGGGGTCACAAGTACTGCTTGGGAACAGAGATCAGGATGAAAAATGGCTTCAGGGCTGCTTCAGGAAGGGCCTATTTTAATGGCAGGGCTGTGACCCAGGCTGGAGGTTGAGTTGTAAAGTGATGCAAATGAGAGAAGAGAAGACAGGTCATGTAAATAACATCATCCAGTGTTTATTGTGAGCAAGCAGAATGTGAGCAGGGGAGAAATCTGTCTTTGTCAGGGGCTCCTGCTGATCCATTTCTCCATGGATCAGCCGCAAGTAAAGTTAATCTGCTTATGCAGCAGCTGAGAAACTAAGATGCCCTCAATGCCCTCTTCTCATCTCTGCAAATAGCTCGAGTCTCAGAATGCCAGGGGAGCACAACTTCCATCAACTTCTGGAGCGGGACCATCCCTCGTGCCCTTGGTGGGGCAGCTGGGAGGGTGACATTGGCAGTGTCAGGGCTGACAGAGCCGTGCCAGCAGGGCTCTGGGGCCTGTCCCACTGGGACATGATTTGGGCTAAATACAGGTATTTAGTTAGCAGGGAGTTGGCCAAGATGACCTCCAGAGGTTCCTCCAACCCAAACCATTCTGTGACTCTGCATTATTTACCCTGTACCAGATGCTGACCTGTGAGGCAGGTACAGCTGCCTTCTGTCTGTAATCTGGTGCTGCCTTCAGGTCCACACGAGGTTGACAATGGCTGTCCAATTCCCAGAGAGATAACCAAGGCCTGTATTCTTGCAAGGGCTTGCAAGGTCGTCGCTATGTGAATGATTCCCATTAAGCTCCCGGGTACTCTGCTACCTGTTCTTGCAGAGCTCTGCAGCATCAGGCTCTGTGTTGGGCCAGTTCCAGTTTCAGCCTGACGCGTCTGCGCTAAACAGCCGATGGTCAAGACACTGCATGCTGCATCACAGCAAAGCAGGGAAACCTCGGAAGGGTCCCTACGACAGAGAGAATACTGCTTCTGTGGCAGAGCCTTTGCTGTTGGGAAATGTGGGTGTCAGTCTGCATACGTGTGTGTACATCCTGGACTTCCCTGCTGCAGCCAATTTTCTGTGGTCTCGGTCCCACGCACCCCTTTTGTGCAGCTTTGCTGGCTGCAGGGGGACCTGAGCTGGTGCCTTCTGAAAATGCTTCTTCCTGGCTGCTTCGTCCCTCCAGCCTCACTTTAACAGCACATCAGCCAGCAGGACCTCCCTGACATTGACTGCTGTCTCCTAAGAAGGAGATTTGTTTTCCTAAGCCCACCTCACAACCCTAGAGATTTTCTCCTTGGTTAGCACCGTGTACATCAATCACCAGTTCTCATCACCTGAACTCCTTCAGCAGATTCTCAGTCTCAAAAAGTTAATTAGATTAAAGTGTTTAAAAACCATTTTCACAGGGAGACATGAGCAGAAAGCAAGATGCTTCTCTTCATTTGGGAAAGCAAGAGCCATGTATTATATCAGTTAATTGGTTCAACTAAAACTTGGATAACTCACTTCAGAGTGACTGGGATTTAATAATAAATCTCTTCAGTTTAATAGCATCAGAGTGCTCAGGATGCACAACGATGTGCACGGGGCTGCCCTGAGCAGCAGTGACTGGTGCTGAAGGTGTCCAGCAGAAGAGCACCAAGGGCACGAAACTGCTCTGGGTAAAGGGAGGAGCGAGCAGCCAGCAGCCAGAGAGGAGTAACTATTCCTGGGGACCTCTGCCAGAAAGATGGTCTTAGGACAGCTTCTTCAGCCTGTTCCTTGAGACTGTTTCTGTTACAGTGATCTACATGTGTAGCCCAGTTTCTCCAGGAGGTGAAGCTTTATGGCCTCACCATGTGTCCGTCAGCAAGGCCCCTCTGGGCGCATTTGTGCCCCTTGCCCAGGTCGGGAGCACGGAGCTCTGCAGCATCTTGTGCTCCTCGGTGCTGAGAACATCAATAGCTGCTGCCAGGAGGACACGGAGAGGTTCTCCCCTTGAGGGTTAAATTGCAGAGAGCCCTCAGGCACTGACTGCAGTGGCTCTAATCTCACTGTGCTTGCTGAAAATGAGCTTCCAGCGCCCCAGCAGCCGGTGCTGCAGGGAGCCTGCGCATTGGCTGGATGAAGCTGTGCTGGCTGTTTTGCTTTCCTCACCCTGCAACGTTTTTATTCCGAGCATGCCATGGTGTTGATATGCAACGTCTTTGTGCCGAGTTTGATCTTGGGGCCCCTCTTTAATTTGGGCCAGATGTTCAAATTGTTGGTAGAAGTTCTGAGGTGGCACCCACTAACCCATCTGTGTGCTTTGGATTTATGTGTGATTTCAAAGTAAAGGTCAATTGCTCCACAGTGCTTGGTAGGACTGTGTATTCAGATGTAAAAAAAAAAAAAAAAAAAAAAAAAAAAGATAAAAATCATTTCTAGCATTACACAAGAAATGTCTTTTTCACCAGTCTTCTATGGAGAGGAAACGTGTCCCTCCCTCCCCAAGTCCTCTTCTGTTGCATTAACCTACGATCCAGCATCTGTAAGATTGCAAAATACTTTGAAATACTGTATCTTTTTTTATAAGTCTACTTGCTTTTGATGTACTTTGATATTTTTCAAAAGTTAACACTATTGAAGTCTACTTTAAAAAGCATTTACCACGAAGGCAGTGGGGGAGTAGGACAAAAGGAATAGGTGAGATGCCCACACCTGTGGTACCGAGTATATGAGGTATATTGGGAAATATCATGATTTCTCACGGGGCACTTTTGTGTACTTTTTGTTATAGTCACAATGTAGTTGTGTTCATCTAAAAACCTAATCACCGCTGTCAGCTTCCACCTGTGGAGTAGCTATAGCATTGTAATTCCTGGGCACAGACATTGGCAAGGCTACCTGTGCTGTGGCCTGCAGAGGTCAGTTTTGCCCTCTTGCCCGCTTTGTCCTGGTTCTGGCCAGGCTGAGGAAGGTGCTCTGAGGGCTCTGTGATACTGAGGGTCCGTAGCAGCAGAACCTTACACTGACTGAGCAGCCAGCAAGACAAAGACACGTTCAGGTTTCTCACACTCAAACAACTTTATGTCCTTCTCGCCTCATATATAACTTATGGCAATGTTCTGAAAGAAGTTTTATATCTAGCCACTCGTGAATCCATGGGAAATGTGTCCACTCGGTTCCTTTCAGCATCTCATTGAACAGAGAATCAGCAGGGTTAAGTTTTGTGTCTGGTGAAGGACATGCTAGAAACTGCTGGTTCAAAAAGATTAGCCATAGTCATTAAAGCATAATTGCTATTAATAGTTGTCTTCCTAATCAGACTTATCCCTATTGCTTCTTACCTCTGAGGAATTTTTTTCTTTGTATTTTTTCTGAAATGTAATTGTTATGGATGAAACTGAAGCAAAGCCATGCTCATAAAGATGCCTGGTAAATATTTGTAATTAAATGTGCCCAGCACACGCGGTGATTTGGGTCCCTCAGCAGAGCCCTCTGTGGACAGATCTGCTTTCAGCTTCTGGTGACAGTGCCGCCAGGAAGGAGCACTGGAAGCACAGAACTGCCCCAGAGCCGTAGTTCTTTGCCCTGCCTGAGCACGGCCACGTGCTCCTGCCTGCGGGCACCGTCCCTTCCCACTGCCCTGCATCGTCCCAGCACCGGCCTCCTGGGCTGCGGTTAATAAACGTGTAACAAGAAGTATCCTACTTTTTAATTCCTTCACAACCTTGCTTTTAATTAGTGCATGAGCTCATGTAATTTTTACCTTGGTAGCCATGTCATTTACCAAAATGTTAGCAGGGAGCTGGCTGCTCAGAGGCGCTTTGTGCCCTTCAGGGTTTGGGCAGGAGCTCCCCATGGCAGGGCAGTGCAGGTGCCAGCTACTTCTGCAAGCAGCACGCTGAGGAAGGCTGCCTGCATCCCACCAATTCCAGCACTTAACGCAGCCTTTGTGGGGGCTTGCTTTAAGCTCACAGTGCGGTACAACCCGACTGCATTTCTCTCTGAACGCCTGTGCTAGCTGAGCTGGCACTGCCGCCCATGTTCTGCTCCTTCCTGACTTAATATTGCTTTGTGCAAAGGGAACAGTTCTTTCTTCAAGTCTTGTTTTTATTCTCTCCTGCACAGTCCATCGTGCTCCCTGCTGTTCCTCATTTTCAGCTGTCCCCCAGTTCCTACTCCCTTCCTTTTCCTTTTTTTCCCCAACATTCATATTGCCCTCTAGTGCAGCTGTGCTCTGACAGGAGAAATCCCGGAACGCTCTGCCAGCCCTTTGAAGAACGGTTGTGTTCTTCCATGTCAGCTTAATGACTGCGGCCCGCTGGGGACACGGCAGCCTGCTGGGATGGGGCCAGGAGGTGGCTCCGGGTGCACTGGGGGGCTGACAGCCATCCCCGGGGGGCTGCCTGCCATCCTGTGCCCTACTGCGGTGTGCTCAGTGGGGCTGGGCCCTGTGGGCCTGTCCTGCAGGTGCTGAGCCCTCCGGCTGCAGCCAGAAGCACCTTGCTGCTGTGTCACGGCACCTTTATGAGGTCTGGCAGTACTGCATGGTGCAGGGGTTCGGTGTGCGTGGCAGGGAGCCCGTGCAGCAGGCTCTGCGCTAACCTGCAGCCCTGCTTTGTCCCAGCCTCCTGGGCTTCGTGTGCTTTCCCATCTCTGGTACCACAATAAACAACCCTGGGTGGTGCTGAGATAAAGCCAGGGCTTAAACTGGGCCTCAGTTTTCCTCTGATGGCATAGACATGGAAACAGTCACGGCGTTTGAAGGCTTCCAAACACGAAGGAGGGCGTTTAGCAGTCAGCACCTCCTCAGAAGGCTGCTTGAAAATCCTGAGGAGTACAAAACCCCTGCTGGGTTTCAGCAAATCCAGGACACAATCACCACCAGGGCCTGGGTTACACCATCCCCGTGCCCAGGGAGGCTCAGGTTGGGTCATCAGGACCCTCGTCTCCCCGAGCCCCCCCTGGAGCTGCACACAGCTGCAGCAGAAGCACCTTGCTGTCAGCCTCCCCAGTGGGAAGCCAGCTGGGTTTTCCAGTCTCCAGTGAAAAAGGAGAACAAAAATACTTCCCAATTTGCAGCTCTTTTTACATTTTTTTTTTCATGGCCTTTTAATGCTGGAAAAAGGTGTTAGAAAAATTAGAGTGTGAATTAAATCAGCTCTGGTAAATGCTTTTTTTTTTTTTTTTCTTTTTTTTTTTTTTTTTTTTTTTTTCCTGAGGAAAAAATGACCAGAGAAGACATCACCCACTGACTGTTCCTGTTAGATTTTTGTTACTGCTCCAAGCACAAGTTCTTCTTGAATTCTCTCTAAGGCTACATCTGGAGCTATGGGGTGTATGTCGGGGTGTCCCATGCATCCTCCTCTGGTCACAGCCCCTTGGGCAGGATGAGACTCATTGGCACAAGCCACCTTCATTGAGGGCAAGTTAGTCCATGAGAAGACACCGAGGGTGCTCTATTGCTTTGTGGCATGTCACACCTCGTAGTCCTCTTAAAAGTGAGGGAAAGTGATCACAATCCCTTACAAACAGTTCTCCCATGGAAAAAAAAAAAAAAAAAAAAAACACAATAGAAAGAGGGCATCTCAGGCTTTCCACTGGTCATGCGCGCTTCCAGCCATCAAAGCATATGGTGAGTGATGAGAAATGACACGTTGGAGCTCGGTTACGTCTCATGTCATAGGAGGCAGTCTTTAAGGGTTTTTTAATCATAAAACTGAATTAACAAAAGCTTTTCTCATTGTGGAAGTTAAACCAGCCTGCAGAGCCTTGGGAAATGATTTCCAGTGATGATCCCTCGAGCCTTTTCCTAGGCTATCAGATGGATTTCCACCTCATCAGATCTTATCACAGCAAGCACAGTGTGAGTTAATGGCCTGCAGCACGGGAAGAGAGCAGAAGAGAATCCTGCTTAGGTTTTTGGTGAACTCACAGGGTGTGTTGGGTCTGCTCCAGAGCATGCAGGGAGCTCTACACTGGGTTAGGGCACAGGGCTGTACAGAGAAGCTGACAGAGGCAGGAGCTGGGTTTGTGGGCGGCTGGCTGTCGGCATTTGTATGCGCTTGGGTTGATGTCATTTGGATGGAGAGCTGCTGCCTCTGTTGTACACCACAAACATCTTCACGCTTAGCAGGTCCTTTGGCTGGCCATTCACTGTGACTGTCTTCTCTAACGTTTCACGTTTTGAGTCTAAAATAATGGTGGAGAATGCAAAGCAGTTCAGCTCTGAAGATGAAAAACAGCAGAAGTAGGCAAAAATCTAACCTTGGGCTTTGTGATGGGTTGCTCAGCTTAAGACGGTCTTGAAAATGCACAAGAAGTGTGAGGCCCAGCTGGCACCCGGTGCCAACACCCTCCTGGCCCCTCACAAGCCAGGGAGGACGGGTGCCCCCATTCCTGCCCCCAGGCTGAGCAGAGGTCTGGGGACCCTGAGGCGCTGCCCCCCACGTCCCGCTGCCTTTTGGAGTGACAGATGTAACCTACTTGTTGGGGGCCTGGAGGGCATTGGGAAAAGGTCAGTGGTTAGAATACAGATGACATACTTTAAAAATGGATTAAAATAGCACAATTCATCAGATTTTAACTACGAGGAAGCAGAATGCTTGGCGTTAAGGTGGGGTTGCTTTTATAACCCCCTTTGAGTTTCGTGGCCCATTTTTGTGGAGCTATTTGAGCTATTTGGAATGCAGGTAGTTTGGCATGCTTTTTTTTTTTTTTTCCTCCTTGTTACAAAATATTCCCATGGTAGTTTCAGGGAACTGAAGTCAGGACTTCTGAGCCCTCTCCTGTGACCAACACGTCGTGCACTGCCTGCACAGCACCAGCCCCTGCCTGTGCTGCCGACCCGAGCAGCCCCCCTGCGCCGTGCCACCAGCGAGAAGAAAATCCTCGTGCTTCTGCAGGGTCTGGCAGCATCTGGCACCACATCTGCGTGTGGCCCCACAGCTCCCTGGGGGCCAGCTCACGGGGGGGATGCCAGCAGTGCTGCCCCTGGGTGCTTCTGTGGGGCTGTGACAGACCCTGGGGGTTTGTCCACAGCTGGAGCTGAGTGCTGGGGCTGACAGCAAAGGCAAGCAAATGGCTAATTTTACACATTAAAGTGTAACAGTAGGGTCAGGATGGATATTGTGTATTGTGTCAGTACTTTGCTCCACTATTTTAAAATAGAGATACTTCCCCAGTAGTGCCTGTGCTACGTGTTAGCTGCCTTCAGTGCGTTCTCTGGCTGTAGTGCCTGCCCCCTGCATGCAGAGGTGAAACCTCAGGGGCTGCCCAAAGGCCTCGTCTTTGGGGTTAGAAAATGTAAGTGGAAAACTGCCTGACCTGATAAGTCAAGAGCAGGTTGTACGGAGATTTTTGTAACTCTGAAATTTCCACTAGAATATTCTGGAGTTACAAAAATCTCCATACAACAGCTGCTGTCTCACAAACGCTTATTCCCTTTTGACAAGGTTTCTGTCACTTCTACCCAGTGCAGAGACAATGCGACGTCTTCAAGTCTTTTTGAGCAGCTACTGGGGTGGAAACAGATGGGTTGAGACAGATACCTGGAGAGAGAAGTTAGCTCCCAATGAGGAGGATTGGCCTGATGGGGACTTGAGGCTGGTACGAAAGGAGAGATGGAGAAGATCTCCAGTAAGGCAAACTTGTTCTCTGCATTGTGTGCTCCAAAGTGCTGCTGAACCAGCTGGTGTTGCTTTGTTCCGTACCTAATTCCCATGCAGGAAACTACGCCATTACTTGGTCTGGATCCTCACTTCCTTGGTCCCATTCAGATGAATCCACTGCAGCAAACCGAGGGATGTCTCAGCTGGAAGGAGCACTCTCATTTTGCCCATGTTTTGTTATGCAGCAGCATATTAGGGCTGTGAGGTCGCCTGGCTTTTCTGAGGGCTGGCACTGCCCTTGGAGCCCCGTGCCGTGGGGGCGCAGGGGGTGCCTGTGCCCATCCCCGGTGCTTATTTTAGGATCAGCTTCCCAAAGCATTTGTAAACCCACTGCTGTCGCTTGGCAGTCACCACGCGGCACAGTCTGAGGAAAGCAGGCTGGGGAGGAGGGTGGCAGCGAGGCACAGCTGATGTAGAAAATCGGCTCTGCGGCATTTCGGAGCGTGCCTGCACGGAGCTGCCTGCCTCTGCTTTGGGCTCAGGAACATACAGCTGCTGCAGGCAGCCCTGCTATAGCTCGAGGGGTGCTGACCGGGGTGCAGGGTGGGTGTCTGCAGCCCTGCTGGCCCCCACTGCCTGCTCCTGGTTGCTGGTGCTTGGGCAGCCCATCCTGCAGACCCCCTGTCCTGCACAGCACTTCTGCCTTCCCAAGGGGCAATCTCATCACAGGGCGTCTGTGGGGGGAAATAGAAAATGCACAGGTGCAAGAAAAAGCACAGAAGAGAGTTGGAAATATTCCTAAATGCTTTGAGAGAAGAAGTACCTAAAAATATTTGTGCTTTCACACGTAACGTGAGATAAAGCAGCTGTGTGGGACGCCCCATTGCTCACGGCCCCGGCAGGGCAGGAGGAGCTGGGATCACTCTAGTCCTTCAGTTTTTCTTTGCCCTTTGTGGGGAGCTCTTCTCTGCTCACCGGGGAATCTGATGCAGCTTTTTTTGGTGTCTGGATTTTCATTGTGGGAGCCCGTGGGTCCTGCACACAACCCTTCCTGCCGGCAGCAGCACAGCCTGCTCCCAAATCGCTCCCTGATCACAGAACTGGCACTTTTTGGTATTCCTAACTGGTGGCGTTAATAATTCCTTATTTTTATGTGTGCTGTCAGAAACATTTGGTAATTTCTTTTTGTTCCTCTTCCTTTCTTTTAGATGCTTTCTGGGTGTTTGCAAGCCCTCTTCTGTTCCCTTAACCTCCTTTCCTTGGCTATGGATTAGAGTGAGCAGAAACTACCTGCCAGCTTCTCCCTCATCGACTTCTCTTCTTTGCTGTGCAAAACCCATTATTGGTTTTTAAATGGTGAGGCTGTAAGTGCTGTGCTGCCAGGATTGCAGCTCCTCTTTGGGTCTGTTAAGGAGCAGCCGTGTCCGGGGCATCGCCGTGCTGTTTGCTGCAGGAGTGAGCGTCCAGCGTCAGCATCTGCATTGAGTCACCATCCACTTCCACGGCTTTTTGATCTGACAGGAAGATAAACATCTCTCTGAGCTAAAAATCTTCCCATCTGAAACTCTAGGACACTTAATTACCGTGCGGCAAATATATTTTATATAGCCATTACAAATAATTTAGCCACCACAATATGGCAGTTTAATTTCTGCTATTTATCTCAATCATTTTGCATGAGAGAGAGAAGTGCCTCGGCGTGATCTCAAGGGGACGCTTCATCTCCTTCTGTGTGGCTACAGGTGAAGCCTGCACAGTACTTTTCTGTGTCAAAATGAGTTTTGGAGGCAGCCGGCCTGAATTAAAGCACCAAAACCGGATAAACAGAAACTCTGCTTGCATTTTGTGTATGAACCTAATGCAAATTACTATTAAAGTATCTTACCTTCAAGCACAGAAGATGGGGAAAGGAAATAAACCCACCCACCCATATCTGTGCAGTCCTGCTGAGCACATACTTTGCTGCTTCTTTCCTTTTTTAGTTTAGAAATGTCAGCACTTTCCGTTCCCATGGGAACCTTGTCTTTTCCCTTGCCATTTGCTGCACTGGAGATGCTGGGACCAGGGGCTGGGGCTGCTCTGTGCTGCCCGGTGCTGGCTGCTGCCTCAGCTGTCACCGCCTGCCCCCATGTCCCCAGCTCTGCCACCCTGAGCACAGCGAGAGCACAGCTCAGCACAGGGGATATCCATGGGAAGGGGCTCAGGAGCTGGTCACAAACCAGTAAGGGACTGGTTTGGACATCACCAGCTCTCCTCAGAGTTCCTGATGACCTTGTGGGAGAGTCCAGGATCTTCCCAGGATGGAGGGAAATGTGGTGGATGTATAAGCACTACGGTGAAATGTTTTTCTGATGATGGAATACAGTCTTTTGGATTAAAAACCTGATTTTGCTGCTGTTACAAACCTCCCAAACATGCTTCTTCTGTTCCCTTTGCTTCTCTCGAGACCCTGCTGGTGGTGACTGGGCAGCTTGCTCCCATTTCAGAGGCGCTGCTCTCGGGGAGGGTGCCACCAGCTATACCTGCCCCCGTGCCTTTGCTCTCTGGTGAGCTCTTGCTGCCTGCTTGGCAGGTGCCAAAACGTAATTGCAGTTTGTCATCTCCAGGAAGGGGTTCACCTGGTGAGATGCTGCAGCGGGAGGTGCAGGGGCTCAGGGGCTCACTGACACTTCAGGGCAGGAGAAGGCTCCCCATGTGTGCTCCGTCCCCGCTGGCCTCACCTGGCCAGGCAGTGTCAGGGCTGGAGCTGAGCAGCATGGGCACGAAACCTCCCCCTGCATCGCCCCATGGTCGTGGTGCTGGCTGCAGACTGCTGTGCCTGTAATTTGTTCCCAGTGCCACCTCAGAGCATCGTGGACATTGCAGTGACATTTCCCCCTCCTTCCAATATGCCCCCGTGGTGCCAGCAGCCACAGCAGAGCCGGCAGTGCGACGACCAAGCTGTCACAGCCAGGCTGTCCCCGCTGCTGCACGGGGCTGAGCGGGCGCGGGATGCACGCTGCCCTGCGAAGGGGTTTGGCTGCACTCTGGGAAGCCAGATTTTCAAAGCAGGGAGGTTAAATGCTACCTGCTTTCAAGGCCTTCACCTCATTTTTAACTCCTCGTTCTTTCATGTTCCCTTCCTGCTTTTTGCAAATCTCTGCAAGTGCCCAAAGCAGCCTCAGGGCAGGGCTGGGGACCAGCAGGGCAGCCCCATCCTGAGCTGCTGCGGCCCCACCTGGGGAAGCTGGTGTCCCAGCAGGACGGTCTGCTGGAAATGGGGCTGGGGGCACTGAGAGGCAGTGAGGCTCTGCTGGGGCCGCACATCCCAAGGGAATGACACGGCCGGGCACACCGCGAGCCTCAGCTCCTGCACGGCTCTGGTTTGGCTCCTGGCCACCAACACTTTCCCTGCCTTCCTGTGTTAGAGGACAGAACCTCTAGCCCTCAGGTGTTTTCCTTACCATAATGATATCTATGCACCCTAATAAAGTCAGCTCTCAGTATTCTTCACGAGCTAAGCAGATGGAGCTCTTTGGGTATTTTTGCCAGCCTTTCAGCGATTTCACTCATTCTCGCCTGCGCTGGCTGCACGTTTCTGTTCAGAATTCAAATGCCAGAACTGAATGCAGATTTCCAGCATCGGCCTAAACCCCGGGTAAGTGAATTTTCCATGGGCAGAGCCCCCTCCTGCTCTTTGTGTGCCTGAGGGACTGTGTGCTTGGTGTGCCCCGTGCTCGGAGCAGCCCCGCTGTGCCAGGCCTGAGCGCTCAGAGCTCCGCGTGCCTCAGCTGCTCCTCCCTGTGTGGCTGTCCTGCCAGGCTGTTACTCATCCCCGTGTTTTATCAGCAGTGATCTCGCGTTTGCTAACACTTTGCTGATGGGAAAACACGGCTCCTGGTCCCCCAGAGCTCCCCTGTGTGCCCGGCAGAGCGGCCGCATGCTGCCAGCACCCCGCATGGCCCGCTTGCATCTGCACTTCGTGTGCCAGGGCAAGCGTGTGGCACATCCCACATCACCACACATCCACACTGCTCACGACATTGCAGTCTTATTGAGGAACATGATCACATCTATGTGACAGAATCACTTGTCTGTAAAACTGTGTTGGCCACAATTACATTTGTATCCCTTGATTATGTCTTGTTTTGTTTCCATTAGTTTTCCTCTATAGAAATCTGCCAGCCTGCTTGAATATCAGGATGGCAGCAGCACTTTCCTCTCTGCTGGATTTTCCACAGTATTCAAAGGTGTATTCAAAATCAACAGCATTGGGTCAACAGACTCTTTTCAGATTCAGGTGTTCCCGATTGCTGCTGTTTAACTCTGGCCCCAGATTTGTTCTTTGTTCTCCTGGGCTGGTCGCTGCCCTCCGCCCCTCATACCTTGGATGACTTTTAATTGACCAGCTAATGCCTGCTCCCCCATTTCCCATTTGCCAGGTATTGGTTTTTCATTTCTGACTACAGACTCAGAACAAGAAGGCATTTTTACTCAAAAATACTTCACTATTGATTGCAGAGTGGCAGTTATTGACTGCCTGCTGAGCTCCTCACGGAGAGGTGTTAGCTTTCAGTCATATTTTTCTATCTGTGTTTTCTTCTCAATCTCTTTGTTCATAATTCGATTGATTAGAAGCATCAAGTATATATAAAAATATTCCTGCAGTTAATGACTTTAATAAACTTATTTAATAGGTGTATTTAATACCATATTAAATACAACCGTGTAAATGTAATGCGCTTTCATTGCTGTAGAGGTTTGGCTTTGTGCAGAATGACATTCTGATTGCAGGGAGACATCGGCTGTGTCTGGACACAGGGCACACCTGTCTGCCCATCCATACACACGTCCTGGGCTGGGCCATCCCCTTCTGCTCACACTGAATGCAATCAGACCATGATTGCTGATCCCTAGGCAACCACGCGCAGCCTGCTCTCTGATCATTTCTTCTTTATTCCTCCTAATAAAGGCCAAAAAAGAGCTGCAGCCTCTGGGGTGTACCTCAGGTGTCCCCATGCTGCTACTGTTGTTCCCTGAGCTGCCAGCCCGTGGTGCAAGGCGAAGGCTGGAGCCAGGATGCGGCCCCGGCTGGGCTGGGACAGGGCAGCGAGGGGGCAGCCGATGGGGAAAGCAGAGCAAGGTGGATTGTAAATCTGGAAGAGATGGGAGATGTTGGGGGGGAGTGCAGCATCAGCAGTGAAGGGGCTCGAGGTGTATAGGAAATTAAAGCAGGGGATTTTACCACGTTCATCTGGATGAGCACAGCCACTGTCCCTTGAAGCCGGTGCCTCTGCAGCCTGCAGGAGCAGCCAGGCTGGGGCCACGCTTGCAGAGCCACAGGTGTTAAATGGTTAGGAAACTGGTTAATATAGATGCCAAATGCTTTCCTAAATATGCTTCCACTCGGGTATTTTTTCTTATGGGAATGACTTACTTTTCCTATGCACAATACCTACTCTTTAATTTCTTTTCTGCGGCTAAGCACAATCTCTGAATCCCAGACAGCAGTCAGAAATCTGGAGGGACAAAGGGATTTCATATTGACTCTAAATAAAAGGATAACATTACACAAAGAATAAAAAAAGAAATCTACAAAAGCAGAAGCAAAAACCCAAGGGTTTCCTAAAGTGGAAGGGAAAGTTTAATTTGCTACCCAGCACTGCTGCTGCGGCAGCAGAGAATGGTCCTGCTGCGGCTCCGAGAGCTGCGCAGCTCTCGCCCTCCCCCAGCCCCTCTGGTGGCTAAAATCCCCTGAAATGCATCCTTTTCCTTGTAATTCATTAACCTCTAAAAAGGATCTGTTTTCTGGAGAAAAGGCTATTTACCGAATAACAAGTGTGCATCATCACTGCATTGATTTTCCAGAGCCTTATCAATAGGAACAGCATTAAGCGGCTCTGGCAGACTCGAGGTTGGGGAATAACACACTGGATTCACCTTGTTAGGCTCGAACAGCTCCAGCTCTGTGGATGGTGCATTTGCAAGAGGAGAAAACAAAGAAAACCGAAATAGAGGAAGAGCTGGGCTGTGGCACCACCCCTGGCCTCAGCTTCAGCAGCTGCCTTGCCCAGCCTGACTTTATTCTCTTGGCTCGCTGTGCAGCCTGGGGTGGTCAAATGTGGTCGTGCCACCAAAATGCGGGGATGTTTGAAGATAATTCCTAGGGGCAGCAGTGCCTGAAAAAGTGTGTTTGCTGCCTCTCAGGGTGGGCCCCTAAATAGCCTGCACAACCCTCCTGATCTCTTTCCACCCAAAATATGCAGTGAATGCACAGCCCTTGGAAATGTGAGGGATTATCCGCTCCCTATCGACAACCTAATGACATGGCTGTAAACACACAAATTATCTTTGTAGTGCTCTTGCAGCGGAAATGGCCAAAAAATATGTATATTAAATGATGATGATGAGCAGTAAATATTCAACCCAGGCTGCTGAATTTCTAGATGCAGAAGCACCCCAGGAATCCATTTACTTCAAACAAAAAGCTTCTACTAGAAGCGCTTTGAAGGAAATAATTTTAAACATATTTAAGAGAAAAATAAAAGCAAGCTAAAAAAAGCAATGCCCATTGCCTGAAACACTCTCATCATGCAAACGCATCTTCCTTACACCGTGCCCTCGTGCTGCTCATTTTAGCAAGGCCTCTGACTTGCTTCCTTCATGCTCCTCACACAGTAAATGTCGGTTTGAAGTGCATTGGACCTGTGCAGAATGCCTTCCGACACGTGGGGGGTACAGGATGTCGAGTGCAGGGTGCAGGATATGGGATTTGGGGTGCAGGATGCGGGATGTGGGGTGCAGGACATGGGAGCTGCCGCAGCACCCTCAGCCCCAGCGCTGCAGGAACCAAGCAGAGCCCAGAGCAGCCGTGCCCCAAGTCCTTGAGACTGAATCTAAATTAAATCCAGCGCTTGTCAAACCCTATGAAGTTACTGCGAGTGGATGGAGCAGCATTTGGCTAGTTGCTGTTAATAGGGTCAGGCTGCAGCTGAACAGACGTGCTCTGCCGTTGGGCAGCTTTACCTCCCTGCTGACCTCAAGAGAGATTTTGGGAGGGCTCCCGCAGGCTCTTACCCTATCATCCGCTCACGGGGCTGGGGAGCAAGCTTGAGTTAATGCTGCAGGATGTGTCATGTTTTCTCCTGTAGAAAAGCACTGGCTTGACCACACTGTGCAGCAGCTCTCTGAGCCTGCTAAAACCTGGTGGAGCGTGGTCCTGGGGGGACAGCGGGACAGGAGCCTCGCACAGACCAGGATCCCGAAGGATGGGGTTTTGGCAGAGCTTAATAGAGTTGTGGTGCCCAGATCCTGCTGGATTCAGTCTCAGGGTCCCTCGAGCTTCCCTGAAAATCCCTTCCTGTTGTATTTACTTATGCTTAAATTCTTGCACTCGTGTTGGTGGCAGCATTAGCAAATCCAAGACCTCGTGCCTGAAAATCAGAACCCAGGGGTGTGAATCATGGGATGGAGAGCAAAAATCCCCAGGGCTGCGTTTCCCTGCTGTCTTATTTCTGACCCCCTGCTGAGCACACTCTGCTGCGTATGCCTCACATTTTCAAGCGTTATTTCTCAATCAAGAGAGAGAAATATATATAGAGAGAGACAGAGACTGTGATTACTTCTTAGTCATGGAGAGCAAGAAGCAGGACTTTCAGAAAAAATACCACCAAATACGAGAATCATAAAAGCAGTCACAAGCACTGGCCATGACGCATGGTGGTGGGGCACAGGAAACTTTCACTGGGCGTGTTGGTGGGGAAGCAGCTCCTCGCCGTGCCCAGCGCCAGCACCCACGGACACGCACACCTTTAGTGCATTTCTGTGAACCCCCATTTCACAGCCCCAATTGTGCACAGCTGTGCATGGCTCTTCTGCAGAGCTCTGGTCTTAGAGCCACTGCTCTGCCAGGAGAATGATGCAAAGGGAAGTTAAACGTGTGCTGCATGCTTCCAAGGGAGGGCCTGGGCTCCATCGTGCCCTGCCCTTCAGCCCGATCTCCCTCGCCTCTGCAGTGTGCCCAGCGCCGAGCTGAGTCCTGCCTGCACGTGCAGTGCTCCCAGGGAGCAGAGAGGCCTCCTACCTGCTGCAGACAGAGCTGACAGAAGCAGCCAGGAAATAGAATTATAGGAGTATTTTAAATGGATTGCTGGGCTGGATTTGGAACTACTCCCCAGTTGTATTCTCTAGATGTAAAACAGAGTGTACCTTGCTAACAAAAAAGCAGCAAGAGCATTTTTTGGTGTAACCTCCCTAAGTACCCAAGGGGACCGAGAGTTGTATTTGCACTTTTAAGGATTTGTGATGTAAATGTCTGCCAAAGCAGTGACTCAGAAAGAGGATAAAATCCTGCATGCCCCATCCAGCCAGTCACAAGCACAGTGCCTTCAATCTGGAGCCTCAGCTGCGAGCACATGGAGCAAAGCTTTTTGTGACAGACTTATCATTAGCTCTGCAAGCAGAAAAAAAAAGTCAGAGCAATTGTTTGCTGTGAATTGCCGGCTTGAGCAGTCACACTTCCGTGCTGTCTCTCTCCTTCGCAAGTGAAGTGAAGAAATCCGTGCATAGAGAGCCTAAAAATGATCTCTAGGACCAAAAAAAGGTGGTGGAGAGCTCGGTGATGCTCTTCACTGTTGTTGCAATGGGTGACTGCAGGGAGGACCTGCCCTGTGCCCACCCAGTGTGGGGCTGCAGGGACGGTGCCTGAGGTTGGCACTGCCCCCCCGGCCCTTCCCAGCTCCTTCCCCACCCCGTGAGCTGCTCCAGCATCCCTGCAGCACCAGGAAGCGTGGAGGGGTCTCTGGGGCCGACTGCTGTGACCTGCCTAACAGCACAGCTCCGTAATTACTCCCTGAAATACCCGCCTCAAGCCAAAAACTTTGTGCTAGGACTGAAGGAGACCTCAGCCTAATGAGCCTGTCCCCGTATGTCAGCAGTAATTAATCTGCATCGCCCTGCAGGTTCCCACCTCCTCCTAACAGGATGAAATGCTATCCTCTGCTTATAATTGCAAATTATGGTTAAAATTTTACATGCCTGCAATTTGGGAAGCTCGGTGCTACAGCCCATTCCCCCCCGGGTACTTGCGGGGCGGTTGCTGGGACGGTTCCAGCCCCGTTTTCACTTCTGGTCCTCTTGCAGCTGACATCTGTCCTCACTGCCCTCCTCTCCTCCCTCATCCCCCGTTCTTCCCTTTCTCCCACTTCAGCCTGCTCTTCTCCTCACCTTCCCTTGCCCTCTGTCTTTTCTCCCTGGCTCAGCAGGAAGCTCACCCTGCAGGAGCCTGGTGGGAGATGCAGGTCCCTGGCGGCACACGGAGCCCCGCTGAGCGCAGCAGCCCTTCCCCATCAGATGCTGCTGCTAGAAATGGTCTTGGGACATGCAGACCTAACAAAGGGACCCCACATCTGCTTGCAGGGTCACACCAGCACATGACAGGCAGCGATTCAGTGCAATCGGTTACCTACCTGGGGATGATGTATTCCCCGGCCAGCACTTGGGAGAAGGACCAGGCTGCCATTGCTGCCCCGTGCATCAAACATAATTCGTTCCAAGCTTAATTCACCTTGCCTGTAAGTCACTGGTAGAGCATTTTCTCAGTTCTAGCTCAGGCAGACACCGTATCTCTGCACAAGGACGCATTTTGAGGAGGCTGGGAACAGAGAGCACCCTTTGCCAGCTGCCGGCCCCCAGCCCCAGCGCAGGGCTGAGCCCGTCCCCATGGGCTGCACATGGTCTGGGGGACGTCGGCTGTGCCTGAAGGAGTGCAGCTTGCTGGAGGAGGCAGGGAGGTTGCTGGCCCCAGTGTTTCCTACGGCTGTTGGTGTTCAGCTGAGGACGGAGATGTGCAGACACAAGCTGAGGGGCTCCCACGCTCTGCACAGATGAACCAGCAGCACAACGCTCCCTGGCTGCACCCCAGCAAAGTGTCCCGGCTGTAGCCAATGTGCAGTCCTAAAACACCGGCCTGGAGCCAGTGATGGGCCCCTTGTTGGTTACTGCAGTGTTTGTAACCGCTCGTTATTCTAGAAAAATACTGTAAAATAGTACAAGGAATATTCCAGTATTTATTCCAGATGCAGATCAGGTCAATGTAAGGGGACTCAGACATGAGAGTGGGCTGGTGGCAATGAATGCAGGGCAGGGAGCCTCTTTCTGGAATAGGTTAAGTCTTACCTTCCAAAAACTGTTCATCAACAAGAAGTAATTAAGGGCTAGCAGAGATTCTGGTCTTCGGTTTCTATCCCTTCTCAGTCTACAGACACTGAGAGCAAGTGTGAGTCGATGCCTGCTTCATGCTGCAGATAGCCCGGGAGAACAGGCCAGGGACTGTGAATTCAGCTGATTTGGAAGTATAATGACAGTGATGACGGTACTGTTGGCTATTTGAGTGATGAGCAAACCCTGTGAGCTGGGCCAGGTTTTGACATCTCATCTGGGTGGCACTGGGTTCATGCTGGAGCTAAGACAACAAGGACCATTGCTTTTCTGTAATTTCAGATGGGGGTGCCTGCTGAAAAGCAAAGCAAAGCTGACAGCCTCATTTCTCAGCTCCAGATGAAGAAAATGCAGAGAGTATCTAAACAGAACAGGTTGCAGTTAAACAAGAAATGCCAGCGAAAGCAGAGGACTGTATTTTGGTCATCCAAAACCCAAGAAGCAGCTCTTACTGCTGAACATTGGCATACTTTAAAATGAGCAGTTGTCGGTGGAGGCTGTGCCAAGCCGGTTGTTTATCACGGGTGATAAATACGATGTGTGACATTTTCTACTGAAATACCTGAGACAGGCAAAGAGTAAGGCATAGCTTTGAATTTAAGGCAGTTTTGGGGTCTTTGGCTTCGGTAACATTCAATAGTGGGACAGCTGGGCACTTCTGCCCCTGCGGGGAGTTCTGCTCCTGCCCTCTGAGCAGCAAAGGCAGCCACGCTGTGTCCTCCCCCGGGCTTTAAGGCTGAGCTCTCTGAAATCTAACTGACCAGAAAACAAATGCATCTCAGATTTTACTTCAAACATCCATTTGGAAATCTGCCTTTTGGATTTTTGAGCTCAAAAGTGCAAGTCATAGGGAATCCAAGTATGGAGAACTGGTAGGATTTGCTGTGTTAATTATTAAAAAGGGGAAAAAATGACATTACTCATCTGAACTGCATTCTTGTCGATCAAAGCTGGGAACAGAGAGCATTGTTATAAAGGCATCTCCTGGTCTCTGATACGCTCTGTGGAAACCTTTTAGGTAGGTTGAGAGAGAAGAGCAAGGCTCCCCTCAGATGTCTGTCTGTCTGTCGCCAGCGCTGCTCCCTGCTCAGGGATGCGTCCGAGGCAGTAGGGGGGGACGAACACGGCCAACAGGCTCCTGCTCACCTCAGCGACGAGCTCTAAAAAAATACAGTGTCTCTGTCGAAAACTGGAATCTCAGCAAAACTGTTCATTTGCTTGAGGAACAAAGTTAATAGCCGAGCTGTGGCATGGGTGAGAGGCTCCCTGACAAAGCCGTGGCTGCTGTGGCATGAATGCTGCTCTTCATTAAGCCGCTCAGCTGGCTCAGAGGCTTCTGTTCTTTATGAAAGCAGCACCTGCTAATGCTGAGGATCCCATTCTTCATTAACAGTTCAGCTGGTTCAGAGGGGGAGCTCTGAGGCAGATGAACAATTTATGCAGAGTGGGATACATGACAAAGTAGCAGCTACTTTAGTGAATACAAGCATCTTTGTAAAAGTGCCCAGATGGTTCAGGAGAAGTCCCATTCTCAGTGAAAAGCGTCGTTGTTGTTCTGGGCTCTGCATCACGCCTCCCAACAACGCCGGGCGCAGCTCACCTTCCCGGGGGACTGCAAAGCTCGGGGTCCCGACAGACAGCCCATGGAGGCCAAGCCGCTGGGTTCGCCTTGAGTTCTTCCAGCAGAATAAATTCCTCTCCACCATGCTGCCCACTGCTGCAGTACGACTGCCTGTAATGTCTCATTCCCACTCTGCCATTCACGTTAGTTGGACATTTGCAGTAATTGCATCTAGGATCCTAAGGTAACCCAGCCTGGTCCCCTTCGTGGTCCCTCTGAGAGCACACAGGGCTGTGTCCAGCCTGGTGGGCAGAGCTGGTGAGGTTGGATGGGCTGGGAGCAGCGAGGCTGGCCTGGAAAGGCTTCCCCTGCCACCTGAGTGGGGACAGCTCCCAGTCTGCATGGCCCCGGAGCGCAGGGTCCTGCCCTACATGCTGCAGCAGTGCTGGGTCAGTGGCACTGCTCCTGCGGGGAGGCCAGCAACGTGGCTTCGTGAGCCATCTCTCTGGCTGGGAAGGCAGAAGTGGAGCTACTGGAGGACAAGGCAGGACAGCTGCATGTTTGGAGCTTAAGGCTTGGGTGCATGAAGAAGGGCCAGGAGCTGCGCTGCAGCCTGCAAACACAGCTGGAGGGGAAGAAGCTCTGGGCACAGCTGAGCTGAGTCAGGGAGGTGCAGCTGGATGGGATCTGTGCTGCTGTGGGCTGAACCAGCAGCTTAGTGCAGCCCCGTGTCATGGCCTGTTTGAGGTGGGCATTTGTCAGCTCGTGCAGAGCCGGGTGGAGGTGGGAGCGCTGCTGAACCCTCTGCTGGGAGCCGTGCTCTGTGCAGGGGTGGCCGTGGTGCGAGAGTGATGCCCAGCCGGGGCCAGCGAGGGCCGGATGGGGGGAGATGCTGGGGGGCTCCAGCCCCACTCGCTGCCACCACGAATTTCACTTCTCCAGAGCAGCACCAGCTGCACCCGAGTGAGCGCTGATCACTTTTAGAGTCCATTTTGTCCAACAGCCACAGATACAAAAGTTTCCTTCCGGAGGGAATCAACACTGGGAGAACACCGTGCGCCCCGGGGACTGTCAGTCCGGTCTCTCTGCTAGGGGCGGCAGCTGCCCCCCCCCGTGCAATGCCCCCTCCTCGCCCAAACCGCCCCCCGGCAGCGGAGCAGTGCCCTGCAGGACCGTGCTCATTCACGCACCGACCCCAGGGCCGCTGCCTCCTCTCCCCACAGGACGGGGGGGCCGCCCCCCATTTACCTCCACCCCCCCCGACCGGCCCAGGGCGAGGTGCCCCGGACTGCGGGGAGCGGGACGGGGGCCGCTGTGCACAAGCGGCGGGGCCGGTGGGAGAGTGGGGGGCTTTTTTATTTTTTGGGGGGGGAGCGGGCGGTGAGCCGGGGCTGCCCACCCCCGCAGGGGACACGGCAGAGCCCCAACGCCCCGCCGGGCGCCCCGCCGCCCCCGCTACGGGGCCAGGCGCTGCCGTCGTCCCGGTGTCCCCGGGGCGTCCCCCCCCGCCCCGTGCCGCTGCGCCCCCGCGGAGCCCCCACCCGCGCGGGGCTGCCCGGGGGAGGCGGCGGATCCGCGCCGCCCCTGCCGCATTGGTTTGCGGCGGAGCCCGTCACAGCCGCGGCGCCGAGATTGGCCCCCGCAGCCGGCGCCCCCCCGGGCGGGCCTCCACCCCGCCCGCCGTGCGCCGAGCGCCGCGGCCCGGGCACGGGCACCGCGCTCCGCTCCGCACCGCCCCGCACCGCCCCGCACCGCTCCGCCCGCAGCGGAGGCAGGGCCGGCCGGGCCGGGCCGAGCCGAGCCGAACCGGGCGGGGGGACGCGCCCGCAGCACCGAGCAGCACCGCACAGCACCGAGCAGCTCCGAGCAGCACCGCACAGCACCGAGCAGCTCCGCACAGCACCGCACAGCACCGAGCAGCTCCGCACAGCACCGCACAGCACCGAGCAGCTCCGCACAGCACCGCACAGCACCGAGCAGCACCGAGCAGCTCCGCGCCGGCTGCGGGGATGTGAGCGGAGGCTCCGCCGGCAGCGCCGCCGCTCCGCGCCCGCTGCGCGCCCGGGAAGATGCTGAGCAGGTGGATGAGTGGCAGCAGCAGGAACCTGGACCGCGAGTACAACTGCACCGTGCGGCTGCTGGACGACAGCGAGTACACCTGCACCATCCAGGTCAGCGCGGCCGCCGGGCGGCGCGTCCCGGCCGGGCGCGGGGGCAGCGGGGGGCAGCGGGGCCGGGGCAGCCCCGAGCGCGGTGCCCCCGCCGCCGCCGCACGGAGCCGGCAGACAAAAGGCGCCCGGTCCTGCCCCGCCGCCGCGAACAAAGGCGGAGCGGCGGCGGCCCCGGAGCCGCGCGGATCCCCCCCAGCCTCTCCCCCCTTCCCCAGCTCCCGCGGCTCTCGGAGCGGCCGGAGCATCCCATCCCATCCCATCCCATCCCATCCCATCCCATCCCATCCCATCCCATCCCATCCCATCCCTTCCCCTCGGGGCAGGGGGAGCTGAGCCCGAGCCCCGCGGACCCGGGGCAGCCCCGCGCGGCCACTCGGGGGCCGGGGGAGCTTCGGGGGGGCTCGGCTGTGCCCCGCGGAGCGAGGCGCTGCTCGCCCCCCGCTGCCGGCGGCGTGTTGCGGGGAGCACTTGGCTACGAAGGGAAGCCCGGGGGCGGCTGCCATGCCGTGCCATGCCGAGCCGTACCATGCCGTGCCGTGCCTGCCCGCCCCGCCGTGCCCCGTTCCGCCTCCCGAGCGGAGCCCCGGGCCGGGCCGGGCTGCGGCAGGGGGCGGCCGGCTGCAGGGACCCGGCGCGGGGCGGGAGCGGCAGCCCCGGGTGCGGCGCCCTCGCTTTGCGCTTCTGCCGTTCGGGCAGGGGCGGCGAGGAGCCTGCCGGGGGCGGCTGGCACGGCGGAGCCCTGTGCGCCGGAGCGCTCGCGGCTGTTCCCTGCTGGCATCGGCTGGCTCCGCTCCAGTCCGTAGGCAATGGAAAATTCGGGGCAGAGTTTTTGAGTAAAGGTGACTCAAGGTGTAAATAGCGGCAACTCCCACCCGCCGGTTCGGGTCGTGGATCTCCCGAGTTCCCCGCTGTCCTGCAACTCCGAGGAGGAGGGAGCATCTCTTAGTTTGCGGGCAGAAGCGTGCTTGAAACGGCAAAGGATGGTGAGGGAGGAGTGCTGCAGGCTATGGGAGGCACGGTCGGGTTTGCTTTAATCGTCTAAAATGGGTAAATATGGTGTTTTGTGCAAAGAGCAGCCGAAGAACGCAGAAGCCACTCGTTCCTCACTCACCTCCCCCTCCTAGATTGTGAAGTGTGACCCCGTAAACAGCTGGGGTGGCAGCCGGCTTGTTTTGCACAAGCCAACTCGTTTGTCTCTCAAGAGGTTGGTTTTGATACAAATGAAATGGAAAAATGTAGTTTGGGAGAGAAAATGTAGGCAATGCAGTTTAGAAAAATCTGGATTTTCTGTCCTTAATTTCATTTAACAAAGTGTTTTTATTTTGCGTGCCTTTATTTATTTTATTAAGAGGAAATAGTACTTGGTCACGTATTTTGGTGGGTTATTTCATGTTTAGCATAGTAAATAGCGAGTCCTCGTATTTAGTATGGATGACCTAAGGTATACAGAATAAGCTGTGTTACCCTCACAATCAAGGTTACCATAGTTAAATATTTGTTTTCTATGGCTTTCATGCTGCCTTATAAGCAAAGTATTTATAGTCCATGCAAAATTAAAGCACACATAGTGGAATGTCTAATGTGAGAAAAACCATCAACGGAGAGGCAGGGAACAGTGAATGAGTTTTGAAGGTCATTCCCTCATGAGCGCAGATATTTCATGTCTTGCTGAGATCCGTAGTGTTTCCTCATCCAGGCTGTTTCTACGCCTGTTGTTTCTAATTTATACATTTCTATTTTTACTTAAACATGGAGAAATCGTCCAAAGCATAAGTCATTGTTTTTGACTGCAGTGCTGTTGATCACAGTGCACATCTGGGGAGGGAAGCTGCTCGGTGGAAGTTTGTGTCGTGCGTTTGTGCGGCTGTGCCCGTGTGTTTGTGTCGCTGGTGCCAGCAGCGCGAGGATGTGCGTGCGCGCTGTGCCCTCCGGAACCGCGGCCAGCCTGACGTGTTGTCTGGCTTCCACATCACTGTGAAAGAAAAAACACTCAGAGGCCGATCTGACTGTAAGAGGTCTTATTTATGTTTCAGATAATAGCGCTGGTTAAACCTGTCAACAGAATTAACCTCTGGTTGTGCTTGACAAAAGGCGTGTGAATAGGGTTTCTGTGCTGCTGGATCATAACTTTGAATATTCTCTTTCTAAATAAAGCTTTTTTTATTTGATTATCCAAAGTTTACTTTGGTAATATTCCCTTGTTAAACAAGCAGTTCATCATCTGAGCTTGGACGAGTCCTTCATCTCCTTTGTCCTAATTTTCACTCCCAAACACCCAACTGAGCAGGCGGGGGAGCCTCGAAAGCGCTTCCCACATCCGTCCTGCTTGGGGTCGGCTTGGCGGCTGTGCTGTTGGTACACGGCTGTCTGAGGCAGAGGGTGTTTGCAGTGGGTCTGGACCTCCATAAATATAATTATATACGTGCATTTTTTTCTGTATATTCTAGTAGTTTGCCCCTTTGGGGAGCAGGAGGATGTGGCCTGGGCTGTGCTGTTCCGCTCGTGGGACCTGGGGCTCCCAGCAGCTGTCTGAAAGAAGACGAAGACATTGTCCTGTCTGGACTCAGAGAATATTGTATTTTGGTAATATTACACGCCCCTGAGGTGCTTTAGAAGCAGTGGAGCTGATGATCTGCGACGTGGGGCTCGCCAGAGGTGGGAATGCCGCGGTGGCCATCAGTGCTGCCCCTCGGCCTGGAGCTGTTGCTGCTCACGGTGGGCTCCTGGGGTGTCCCCGCTCCCTGTCCTGGGGCTGGCGGAGGAGGGCAGCCCTTGCTGGTGGCTGTTGGCTCAGCACAGCAGCATGCTCTGGTCCAGCACGGGAGTTACCGTGCGCTCGCCCTGCTGCGTCCCACGGCTCCGGGCGCAAACAACGCACGGCTCGCCAGAGCGGGCTGACAACAATCGGAATAAAGCGTGCATTGAAGACAGCAAGAAATGCTCTTGTGCTGCAGCTTCTGTGTGACTGAGCTGCTTGTCTGAGGAAATGTTTTAAATTCTTCGCTGTGGTGTCAGTCGTGGCATAAAGGGCTTGAAGTAATTAACGATTTGCCATTGCTTGATGCATCAAGTATTTTCGTGAAAAGACCCTGGCATTTTGTTTCAAAACTCATTCGTACTATGAGAATGTGGGGAAGTGAGAAAATAGATAAAAAGTGAGGTTTCCTGGATTCAAAACACAACAACTTTCTTATGTAAGACTGGAAATAAATGAAAAAGAGCACTTGGTCATGTGCTTGGACAAAACCCATGTTTTCCATATGAAGCACAAAGTTCATTAGAAGACATGACAGGGTCGTTAATAACAGGCAGTCAACACGAGAGAAGCCTCAACTTTTTGCAGTGCTAGCTACTGTGAAGGTTATTTGTTCATTATCTTTTTATCTTCCCATAGTTTCCAATTGCCTTTGCTGGGAAATAGGTTAGCGGGGCACTGCGTGCGCAGCGGGACCTCTTGTCAGAAGCCCGAAGCAGGTGATGCGTTCAGTGTCTGAGGTTTCCTCCTGCTGCTGAGAGCTGTGGAAGCCACGAGGCTTCATGGTGAGATGCTTGTGTCAGCTCCTGGTGCCTTTCTTCTCGTGCATGGAGATATTTGCCCCTCTTCATCCCGAGGCCTGGCTGTGGTACCAGAGCTGGTGCTGCGCGTGGAGCCAGGGGAGGCAGTGGTGCTCCCTGAGCACTGCACGGTCTCAGGGCTGGGGAAAGGCCTCAGAGCACCACAAGGGCAGTGGTGATGGGCGAGGAGAAATCCTGGCCCACAAGAAATCTCTGGTGAAGTCTCCTGGGCCGCAGAGGATGCAGGATTGCACCCCTCCTAGCCCATGGGTGCCGGCGGGGGTGGCAGCCACAGCGCCAGGTTGCTTTTGCCAGTTTGCTGTTGACTCCATCAGAAGTCATGTTTTTATTTATAACGTTGGAAATGTTTTTGTGACAAACCTACCAATCTCGCTCAGATAAATCTCTGCAGAACGGCACGCTGTCTGCACAGCATCCTTCGTTCCCTGCTCAAACATTTAAATACATATGGCTCGTGGGCTCCGAAAAAAGGAGAGCCGCCTGAAATGCACAAGTTTGGAGGCAAAGTAACAGTCAAAACTGAGGGTTTCTTGGGTTTCATCTCCTTTTTCTTTTAAAATTCATTCCAATTTTAAATACAAAGGATACAAAAGGCAACTGATGAAAACATCCACTAAACGTCCGCTGGAAAACTAGTGACATATTTGCTCCCATTTTAATGGGAGGCAGAAACAGAAGTTGTTATGGAGACCTGTTGAAAATATTTCTAGTGCTGCTATTTCTTCACCAGCTGAAATGTCTGTTTTCTGTTAACTTTTCATACTTGTTCTACAACGTTACCTGCTGTGAAACTGCCAGCTACCCCCTTTGGAGGAGCCACTTTTCCAAAAAGAATTGCTTTGGTTATCACTTTTCCCATGTAAGATCCTGAAGACAAATATATCTATATGTACACACAAGGTGATACCACTGTAGAAAAATATGTACCTACAGCATCATGAAAGAAGAAATTTTCTGCTTCTGTCATGTAAAAATTAGGTAATACGCGGTAGGAGGCTGCTTTTGAGTTGTCTGGGGAATACTGAAAGTGCCTTGAACAGCCCACTTATTTTTAATTTTTGACTGACTCTTCAGGAGCTCAAAGCGATCGCGCGGACGGGGCTGACGTCTGTGGCTGTGCTCAGGCAGAGCTGCCTCCTCCCACGGAGACCCCCACGTGCCTCCATCGCCCTGTGCCGGACCAGGGGTATTGAGAGAAGAAGCTCTGAAACCATCGCTTTGTAGTTTTGAAACAGCAGAGGAAGCGTGGCACTGCTGTCACTGCCTACGAATGACAGCTCCTTACTGAGGAAGGCTGGGGAACGAGCGGGGATTTGCCACTTGAGAAGACGTGCCGTGTTTTCTTTGCTACCAATTCTGTCAAGAACGGACAATACCTTGTTAATGCAAAGGTCAAAAGTTGGTGCTGTTATAGAAATAACTGAACTGTGCTGTCATCAGCCATTTGGTCGTGGTCAAAAAAAAACCAACATGATTGTTGAGTTACAAAAAGCTTTGGAGTTGTTTCTGCAAATAAGAGGGTTTCAGGTCAAATTCTTTTCTTTGAAAATTTTCCAGAGCAAATTATCACAGCGGTATGAAAGCAATTTCATATTGATGATCTGGAGTTGCCTGCAAGGCTGCTGAATCCACAGCAAGTGTCTGCAGAGACTGAGGCTCTTGCATGGCAAACAAGGCAAGGGGACGTCATTCCTGGCTGGCAGCGTGTGTGTGTGCGTGGACCTGCGTTTGTCCTGCTGAGGCTGGGGGCTGGTGTGAAAGGAAGGGGCCAAACCCCCTCTTGTGGTGGGATTCCCTTTTATTGGTTTGGTTGTTTTTCTTCATAGTCTCTTAGGAAGGTCAGAACTCAGGAAAAGCACCCAAATTTGTTTTCACCTCAGACACCTCTTGAGGATTTCCCCCTTGTCCTCTCAGCGGTGTTACAGCTGATGTGGCTCTTTGTGACTTTTTTGTGACTACCAAAATCTGCATGGTGCCTTCATCGTCCCAGGAGACCTCTGCTTGTGTCTCTTCATGGCAGCAGAGCCCTGCCTATTGCCTGCACGAGCACAAAGGGGAAAGGCAAAAGCTGGCTTCATTCAGGACAGAAGGGAATTAGTACTTTGAATATTCACTGGAGCTTTCACCTCAGTATGGCAATGTCATAACCAGCCCTAGCTCTTGCACAAACCGCTCCCAGCTTGTGCAGTCTGGCTTTATTATATTCCTTATAGGAATGGATGAGCAGTTACAGAGCGAATTGCTGTTAGAAATGGGACTGAAGCAAAGGTTTCTTTGCTCAGAGCCCCAGGACAAAGCAGGACAGGTGAAAGAAGTAGGGTTTGTTTTAAATGAGAAAACTCCATACGTGTGAGTAAGGGCATCAAAATTAGGGTTATGTGGTCTGCTTTTGTGCAGAAACTTGGGGTTCTTCTTGGTGGGGGATGCAGGCCAGGTTTTCCTCTGGAAGTAACCTTCTGCCAGCCCGCTTTGGGGGAAACTCCACGACTGCAGGGGCAGCACGCTGGGGACGTTCCCAGAGGTGTGCCCAGGTGAGGAAGAGGAAGAGGAGCGCGAAGGCAGCGGCTGTGGTGCTGCAAGGTGGGGATGCACAAGCTCCTTGGCATCTTGCTGCACAGGTGGGGCAAGGAGCCTGGGCTCCACTATCCCCACCAAGCCACCTGGTGTGAAACGCTGCCACTTCTAGAAAACAGAAACGCTGCAGGTATGAGACAGCTTTATCTGCTTGTAAAAGCTTGTGCTTGTAACAACTAAAATTGAAGTGAAGTCTCACGAAACATTATCCGAGAGGTGGTTCTTTTCTCATCAGTCCTTGGCATGAGGTGGTGTCGTTCTGTGAAACCAGTGATGAGGAGCTGTGCCCAGACGGGCAGGCACGTGCCTATCTGAGTGCCTTAAATGAAAATGCGCTTTTAAGCTTCACAATCAAATCCTGTGTGTCTCCACCTGCTGCCATCACGAGCAGCCTCCTATTAAAACAGGTCTGACTCTTATTTTTTATTTTTTGGGATGTTGGCACAAGGAGTTCTCACAGTTGAAGGCAGATATTGAATATTTATTATGGTGCTTCCATTCCTGGACAAGAGCAAATGCCTTCTGCATTCGGCAGCAGCAGCGGCTGGGAAGCAGAACAAAGCGGTGCTGGTTTGTGGGTGCTCAGAGGTTGTCTGATCTTCCTGTCCTGTGGCCCTGAGGCACGGTTTTGCAATGATTAGATTTCCAGATCTCTGTTGGGTGAGATGCACCAGTCTGTGTTTTTTTCTCAGGCGACCTGTGGGATCTGGGGCCGGCTGGGCACTTTTCCTGCGCACGGTGCAGGGGTTTTCATGTTAGTTGTATAATTATGGGCAAGGCCAAACTGAGAATCTGCAAAAAATACCTGGCCTTTAGTGTCTGATTCTTCTCTGAAAAGGGAGAATGAAGTTCTGTGAACCACGCTTCAAGCTGGCAGTGGAGAATTGCTCTTTTTTCTAAGCAGAGATAGGATTTTTGTAACTGCCAGTGGAATGAACTCGTGTAGTCCTGGGAACAGCGAGGCTCTTTGTTCCTCCCACATCATCGTTTTTAAAGACGCAGACCATGCTTTGCCCTTAATTACACTTTGGCAATTACAGTCTGTGTAAATTACCTTCACTGGTATCCATTGCCTTCATTTGCAGAAGTGACTCGGCAGCTGACATTTCGTGAGGAATGTGGTTCATTCTCCATGCACACACAATGCGAGATGCCATTGTGCTTCCTTGTGCTTGTTATCCATAGAGAGGCAGCCGGGATAAAATTCAGTAAAATCCTATTTTACTCAATGAAGTCAGCAGCTGTCCCTCCAGGTACGCATCAGGAGTTGTGCTATTGAGCAAGATGGGACCATTTTTATATAATCAGGCTTTAGAGGCAGAGTCGTATTTTAAGCCACAGGACCTTTTGCTGCCCCAAGGACCAACTTTTTGCATCCTCCAGTGGCTGCCCCAAAACAGAGGGCTCTGCTCTACTGAGCCGCTCGCTCCCTTTGGTCCTGGCCAGGAGAGTGGCAATAACATTGGCGGAGATGGAAACTGCTCTTCTGTGGGCAAGGGAGCAGAGCAAGGAGTCCGTCCATGTGCTGTGGGATGAGCGTTAGGCGGTGGGAGCGCGGTGTTTCTGTGTGCCACTTTGGGTGGACGGTGTGTGTTGGAGCCTGACCCGGGCAGGAGGAGGAGAAGGAGCAGAAAATGCTCTCCAAAGACATGAGAGCCCCCCAGGGCCCTGCCAGAAGGGTGAGTGAGCTAAGTCTGCCTTGTAAACAAGGGGGAGGACAGGCCTCTGTAATTTTAACATATTTTCTTTAAATATGGGCACCGTGGCAGCGTGGGGGCTCTTTTCTACTTTGCATCACCTCCCTGCATGCCCGGCTGGGTCGTGCTCTCACTGGGACCATTTTTCTTCCCTGAGAGAGCCAGGTTCCTGCATCGACTGAGCATCTCATTGGAAATTCAAGGTGGGCACGTATTGTAATCTCTCATATATGGCAGAAAAGAATTCCATCACCAGGCCCCTGAGAGCAGGGAGGAACCTTAGGATGCCTTGGGGTGCTGAGGGAAGGAGCACGCTAACGTGGCTGGTGCTCACCAGGTGCCTGTGCCTCACTAGACACACGAGGCACTTTTATAAATGATAATTAACAAAAGCTTTGTTTTTTTGAGTCCAGAGAGAGCTCAGCTACTTAATATTGGATGTCAAAATTTGATCAATGCTGCAGCTGGAAATAGAAAATTTTGGCTGCATAATGTCTGTTACCAAAGACTTTAATTATAGTGGCATATCTGTCATATTGATGAGGGCTTTCTATTTTTCAGAGGGTTTATAACGGGGCTGTTTCAAATCAGATTGGCTTTTAGCTTGGCACATAAGATGTGGTCCCAAAGGAAATATCCATCTAGCGGCCTATATGAAATTTTTCTTTAATAAAAAATTACGGAAATTGATTAAGCTATTCTGGAGCTAGAGAGAGACTTTAGGAGTATATGGATTGGGTAGTTCATAGGTGTACTAACTATGCGTTATCTATCTACTTAACTCATAGAATGGACAGTGTATTGGGACTGAAAAAAAAAGCCAGAATCCAATATAGTTGTGTTTGAAAAATAGATAATAAACATGCTGAGCAGGTACTTCTCATGAATCGATTTAATTCTCATTAACATTGCACTATATAGCATGCTGACTAATATTTCTGGCTTGCAAACAACAATGGATTTCCAAAGGAAACAAGAACAGGATGTCTCTGGGACCTGAAATTCGGGAGGTCCTGGGGCTGCTGGAATGGAGCAGAGAAGCTGCGATGGCAGCAGAAGGCGCAGCGAGGGCTGGGGCTGGAGCAGGCAGGGCAGAGGCAGGGCAGTGCCCGTGCTGTGCTGCCCTCCCCAGCCCATCCACCTCCCTCTGTATCAGGACAGCTCTGAAAATCCACGTGCCCCAAGCCCCGGAGCCATCTGGCATGGCTGTTCCAAGCGAGCCCTGTTGTGGGCTCAGCTCCTGCCATTTGCAGTGGTGCCCTGAAGCTTCCCCAGAAAGTAACTCCAGAACCGATTTCCTGCCTAAATCATCACATTCCTGGGCTGTTCCTCAACATTTAGGTTCTTCTCCCGACCCGGAATGGATTTTCCCATTGGTCTGTTGCAGGTCCCTGTTAGTACCGTCCTTTCCTTTGTCCAGCTGCGTTATCATTTGCATGTTTACAGTTTTTTGCCGTTCTTATTTGTGGGTTGGTACCAAACCCCGAGACCTACAAGGGAGAGATTCCCCAGCCTGTCACCAGACCTCAGAAGCAGCTCCCTGAGCCCACTGCTGGGGCTTTCACTGGTTGTGACTCCTCCTTGCAGATGACGGATTTCTTCATCTGGGGCTTAAGAATGAAACAGAGGGTCCTTGGGGCAGCTGCCACTTTGAGAGGATTAGCAGTGACTGACAGCCTTCCTTCTGGATTTCCTTGCTTCCCGAGGCTTAAGTTGGAGCTTTCGTGTCGCCTGAGCAGCGCTTTGATTTTATTTGGATGCTGTGTCCCCCAGCATAGCATCTGGTTTTGTTACAGACATAAATAAGGTGCTAATACAATATTAATCCCAGTGTAGTGCGCCTTAAATAATGCTGACAGTGATCTCTCTGTGCTCTCATGGGATGCCTTCCACCATCTCCACTGACCACTTGGGCACGTCCCATGGAATTAAAAATGCAACCGGCAGGGTCTGGAGCACAGAAGGGAGCTTGGAGGCTTTCCTTAGGAAACCCTAGTGCCAGCGAGCGGAGAGCGTTCCTACTGCTATAGGGCTTTTTAATTAACATGTGGCATTCTGTTATGAGGATGTCAGTGAGCTTAATGCCTGACCCATTTTAAGCTGATTTGGCTTTAAATTTTTCTTGGGGACCCGGCGCTGCCTGGTGCAGTGCTTGGGCCTCTGTGCTGCCCATGCCGGGGTGGTGGGCAGCGGGGACGGTTTGGTGCACGAGGCCTGTGCTGCTTTTGCAGGGCAGAGGGGCAGGGGAAGGGGCTCGTTGCGTGTCCCAGTACAGGATGTGTCCTGACCATTTGTCACACCGGGTGAGGGGGTTGCACCTCTGGCTCCCCAGCGAGGTCCCAGGGGGCAGCAGCCCAGTGCTGGTAACCCGGGGAGGTGCCACCACCAGAAACACGTTCTGTGCCTGCAGGCTGAGTGTGATGCTTCTGAGAACAAAATGACCCCTTATGGGGCTGAACTGCAGCCAGAAGTGCAAAACCCTGCTGGGCTGAGTGGGTGCCCCACGTGGGACGGCTGCAGAGGGGGCAGCGGCGTTGCAGCCCCATTGGCATCGGTGACAGCGTGGGGACAGCTGAGGCCTGGGGCAGGGTTTGCCCCCGGGGGCCTCGCTGCAGGAGCGCTCATGGCAGCAATACCACAACTGCATCACGTTACCGCATCGCTGGGCAAAGAGGGAGCAGGCGAGGGCTCTGCCACAGGAGTGCATTAGTAACTGATAGCCTAAGCAATTAAACCTTGCATGCTCAAGACAGAATTCCCAAATCCCTCTGGCTCTGCACTCGCCCCCCAGCAGCGAGCAGGCAGAGATGTGTTCTCGGAGCCTAACGCGTGTGCTGCGAGCTCTCAGCGAGCCCTTGCAGCCAGAGCAGCGGTGCTGGGGCTGGAGGAGCCCGGCTGGGGAGGCTCTGGCTGTGGGGTGGCAGCTGAAGGAGGAGCGAGAAGGTGGCCCTGGTCTTCTGCAGCCCTCTGGTGACCCCTGTGAGGGTGTCACCGGTGGGTTAGGTGGCTCCTGGGGACCCAGGCAGGGTCCTTCCCTCCGTGGCTTCTGTCTGTTACAGCTCATTGAGCTCTCCTTGACTTAAACTTGGGTTCCCCAGGGTGGCTGTGAGTGTTGTACCCCACGTCCAGAAATTGTGCTGCTCCTCCCAGCACTCAGGTGCCCTGACCCCGAGCTTCCCCAAGTGCCATGGTGCTGGCGTTCCCTCGCTGAGCCACCGCCAGTGCTGGGTGTCAGCTGAAATCACAGGCTCGTCTATTAAACAGTCCTGTCAACACGCGATTTCCCTTCCCTCTTTGTTGTGTGCCTGTTCTTCCCATGCCTGGAGCAGCGCATCCTGAGGCACGGCCTCGGGCTGGGTGGCAGAGGTGCCTGCTGAGCATTGAGAGCAGCCGGGGAGCGGAGCCTGCTGCTGCCCCGCGCTCCGTGCCGTTTCCACAAGAAGGGGAAAAAACAAAAAGCAGCCCTCGGTGGCTTCTGCGTTGGCTGCTGCATGGGACTGGGGAGACAGTAAATCAGCCTGAAGGCTGTGACTGCGCGCTGACCCCGCAGACACTGCCCGATTGTTGGCTTGGTTTTGTTCCACGGGTTTCTAAGGAGAGGGAGAAAAGTCAGCGGCGCGGTGCTGCTGGGGGCCGGGGGCTGCCATGGGAACAGGGCAAGGCGGGCAGTGGGGCACAGACACAGCCTGGGAGATGCCCTCGGCCCTGCTGCTGGTGGGGACATGGTGCCCACGGCCCCCCATGGATGTTATCTTGTCTCTCCTCTTTGACCCTTATTTATTTCCTCTGTACCACCTGCGATTGCATCCATATGGGACACGGAGGTGCTGAGCCACAGAATGAGTGCAGGATTGTCCCCGTTTGCAGGGAATTTTGCAGGGGCCGGTCAGGAGCTGTGATCCTGCCGCTGCTGGTGATGGTGCTGACAGGGGGAGCGAAGCACGATGATTTCACAAACACTTGCATGAATCTTCTTGAAAGGGTTGCTTGGGTTTAAAGCACCATTTAGGCAAGTGAGTTGCACTGAAATAGCGTTTCTTTAATTAATGCCGTCAGATTAACCGGTATGGCAGATAAACCTCTACTTAAATTAGCCGTTACTTCAAACTTTATTGTCCTGGCATAGTTAGGTTTCTAAAACACTTCCAGCAGCACAGCAGCAGCAATTCTGCTCCGACAGTGAGCGCGGGGAAAGGCGGCAGTGCCTGCACCGGGTGCTGTGCCCCTGGGCAGAGCCTGGCAGGGAGGGGAGCGGAACCCCCGGGTGGCAGGGCAGGGGATTTATTGACAAAAAAGTCAATAAATCAGCTCCTTCACACTTTTGGAGGAACTACACACGCGGTCAGTGTGGTAACTGCCGTGGTGCTGAGCACACCCCATCACGGTGCCTGCTTTGCACTGTGGGCTGGCGGTGGGGACAGAGGCGTGCGGCAGGAGGACACCGAGTGCTGCTGGGCACTGCAGCCTGTGGTTTTCCATTAGGTCCCGTGGATCCTGTGCTGAATTGTGTCTACCTGCCAGTTACCGTTGGACATTGCTCTGAACTTTTTTCACGCCTGCCTTGCCGACATGGTCTCCTGCTCCACGCTGCCTGGTGGGCTTCTGGAGCGACTGCACGCAGCTGCCGGGGGTGCTTCCTCCTCCTCTTTGTGCTTGTGTAACAGTACCCACACGTAGACATTTATTGTGCTACAATACAAAATGAGTATCTGAAGGATTCTATTGAATCATTTGAATTATACAGAGAAAGGGAAGTTCGTGATTGCAGCCGTGTATCTGGGGGCTGAATAGGACCAGAGGTGTTTGTGATGTCCCCTTTCTGCAGTGCTGTGCCTTGCCGAGCACCTCGCTGCTGGCTCCCTGTGTTCCCGAGCAGGTATCTCGCTGCCAGCTAGAGCAAGGTTACTCCTAGCCTGGAGGCAGGCACGGAGAGGCTTTTTTCTGGGTATGTAGATACAGCAAAGTTGCCATATGTTGTGGGGAGGCAGTTGCGCATGCATTATATAAGTCCTGGTGATTTAAAAGGCTGCCTCATTTCTGTTCACGGTTTTCCAAATGTTGGCTGGTGGCGTTCTCGGTGTAGTTGGCTGCTTTACATACCTGTGGCTACAATCTTTATATTTTTGGCATATGATGATGATTGTAAAGGATCTGCTTCTCTTGCCAGTCTCTCACACGCTCAACACACACACACAGAGCTCGGCAGGCTGGGCTAGGATGTGGCATAGGCTGCTTTGGCAAAACCCGGGGTCCCTCTGATCATAAAAGCTGCAGGGCAGGGTGGGTGGAGGTCTGCTCCTCCGCCTGGGACACACAGAGCCAAAGCCCCGTGCTTGCTGTAGGGCAGGATTTGTGCATCCTGCACTTGCTGGATGCTCGAGCGTGCCGGATCCAGAGGGATGGATTTCTCCTTGGCCCTGGCCAGAGCTGACCCAAAGTGCTCTCAGTGACGGTAACAGCTTGTCTGCAAATAATGGGATTATTTAAGATCTGTGACAGCTTCCTGGGCAAACTTGTGCTGGTGCATCATGTACTGTGTGCGTGGAGTGCTGGCGTGTTGATACTGCTGCGAGCTGTGCGCTTTCCTTTCCCGATGTTTTCTCCCTGGCTGGGCAGAGGAAACACGGTGCCATTTTGCTGTTGTAGTCTTCCAAGTGAGCAAGCTGGCATGAATTAAAACACTTGATACAGAGCGAGCGTGAAGAGGATGAGTGCTTACGGCGTGCTGTCTTTTAGGTGTGTTTGGGAAAATAAAATCGTCTGATAAACTACAGGAGCCAAAAGAGGCTGTTTTGAAGGGACTTGGTTCTTCTGTGAGTGCTACAATTATTCTGGCATTCATTCAGAGCGTCAGTTAGGCACAGTGATTGCACCGAGGTGGAAATATGGCACTTTTGCCTGGACTGCAGAGGGAAGGGCTGTGAGGGCCAGTGGAGTTTGGTACAGGTTAGCAACAGAGTCACTCCAGCCCTTAAAATATTTATGGTGTTGTGATCCATACATGTTCCAAACATAATGGGCAGCGTCCTGCTCTGCGTTTGTTGTTGCTCGTGGAAAGGCTCCAGAGAGCATCACTGCATGGATGGCAGGAGGTGGCTTCAGGCAGCCATGCGCTGTGTGTGTCTGCAGAGGGGTGTAGGAAGGATTCAGACAGCTCCTGGGGGGCTCTCAGCAGCACGAGGAGGGGTTTTGCAGCACCCCAGCATCTCCTGGCCACGCACGGGGCTCTGCACGGACCCACGCAGGGGGCAGGGTTGGTCCCACAGGACAGGTGACACTGGGGGCTGGGACAGCACACGGGGCACACGTGGCTCCACGCCAGCCTGGAAGGGGGCCGTGACACCCGGACACCCCAGGACCATGATCTGCCCCGGGGACCAAAATCTGCCTCTGCCCCTGCATGAGGTCTGCTGGTGGTGCCCCGCCTGTGGAAGGGCCAGGAGCTTGCTTGCCAGCCAAACAGCAGCCAGCTTCAATAAGCCGGTTGCCTCGTTGCTGGAGGGATAATTCTTGTCAATCTGCCACTTTTTACTCTGACGTGCTAAAAATAGTGCATTATTTCCAGGCAGTAATTGCACATCCTGTAGTCATAATGAGCTCTTAAGGTAATTACCTTTTGGTGAGAAAGAGCTGAAGATAGGGTGTGTTTGGCTGGAGAAGAGAGGGTTTTCAAGAAGCCCATCCAGTCCTGTGCTTGCGATAGGGGCAGGCACCCCGTGGCAGGGATGGGACATGTGCTGGCAGGGCAGTAGTGGCACACACAGCACGAGGGCCCTTCCCAGTGCCCCCCCGGTGCTGGGAGGCGATGGCCCCATTGCCCATCTCCACAGCGGTCACTACTTCTAAGGGAGATCCTGGAATACGTGGTGCCGAGGTGGCTGTGTGTGGGGATGAATGAAAGGCAAACATCATTGGGAACGAGGTGCGCTGCCGAGGTGATGGGAATCTGCTGTCTGCATGGGCACCTGCAGCTTCCCGTCTGCAAAAGACAGCCCGATGTGTTTGACACCTTCCAGCTGGTGTTTGGAGGTGCTTTCCCAAAGTTCAGGGTTATTTTAATGGGATTTATGATGCAAATTAAAAAGGAGGACGTGCCATGCACTCTACCAGTCTTTTCCCTACAAGAGATGACCCTAAAAGCCACCACTTCGTGCACCCTGCAGGCCCCCTCCTGCCCCCAGGCAGCTCTCGGTGCCTCATCCCGCAGCCCCACACGGAGGGGACCCGATGCTGCCTCCTCGCCTCCGCCCAGCAGGTCGCTATCGCTGGGTCAATACTCATCTCTTGTAGCACTGTTTTGCCTCCCAGCTTTATAAATCAATTTACCGTGTTGTAGAGTATCTCGTCCTTGCACGGAATAGGTAAATTACATCTACCGCTGTTACATCTTTGTAACTAATTTGATAGCATATTAAGAATGTAAACCACTTAGAATGCTTTTGTCTGAATCAATTTTCCTTCTGTAAGTCAGAGGTGCCGATCTCACAATGCAATGCCTTTTCCAATCCCGTGTAATCCTGTGGCTTTTCTTTATCTCAGCCTCCAACGTATTTCCACAATTACAGCCAGATTTATATATCTGCAGTTCCTCTCAGGCACCGTGATGCTGGCCCATAACCTCCCCAGCCGCCAGGTTCCTGCAGCCACCCCGGGCGCCGGAGTCGTTGCTACAAGGGGAAAAGCTTGTAATGCCGTAACTCATGCTTTATGGGGACAGCATTTCCTCATCATTCTGCTTTCTCCAAACGTGGCTATAGCCTGTAAAGTGCTTATATAAAGCCGCCCCTCTCCCTGCTGCCGTTAGCAAGTTCAGTGGCTGCAGGTTGGAGCTCTCCATCAGACACCAGGGTCTGGCAGGGGGGCTTTGGACAGGAGCTGCCTCCGCGCAGCACTGCGTGCGCTCGTGCATCTGCCCTGGGCTGCTGTGAGCAGCGTGATCTTTGAAGTCCTGGACTGTCAGCATTGCACATTATTTTGCAGAACCTTCTTTAAAAAACGATAAAAAAAAAAAAAAAATTAGAAATTGGGGCTTCACAGCCCCGTCGTGGCATTGTTCTTCAGGACGAAGCTGTCAGAGGAAATCGCACGGCTCTGGTTGACGTGCCGGCTCTGGCTGCAGCGCTCTGAGGACAAAAGCCTGCTGCTTATGTAATCCCCGCAGAGGGGCAGAGCATCCGCACCCTCGTCCCCGGCCTCCGAAGGAGCCCTGGCCGCAGCCGGCAGAGTGACGGGCGGCGTGAGGCAGGCTGACAGCCGGAGCTGAGGCGCACAAAAGCGGTGACGCACCGCGCCTAACGAGCTCCTCCTGGCAGGGCGCCGGGAAGGCTGGATGTGTTTGCCCAACTTTATCTGCTGATGCCAACAGCCCCCCCCCCTCTGCCTGCCGTGTCAGCGTGTCCCCGTGCCCCACGGGCTGGTGGGGACGGGACGGGGCCTGGAGCCGAGGCAGCAACCAGAGGCGGGTGGACAGGGTGATGATCCGAGCCCATGGTGGCCCTGTGGGGGGATGTGATATAAAGATTGTGGCACCGTGGGGAGGGGATGGAGGCTGCAGCACCCTCCTGCAGCCAGAGCCACCTGCAACACCAGCACGTTAATCACACCGCTGGCCTTACGTTGCTTGCAAAGAACAGCTCCGTGTGGCATCGGCGTGAGCGAGGCATCGTGCTAGGGGTGATCGTGGTCCTGGCTGCCAGAGGGACGTGGCAATAGCACGCGCTTGTTTCAGGCTGCATGCGTGCAGGCCAAGGCGTGAAATCTTTATCTTTTAACTGGTTAATGCTGCGTTTCAGCACCGTGACTGATGCAGGACATTCGCAGTAATTAATACTAATGAGCACGTCCATTGGAGCATGCGGCGGGAGGCTCTGCGTCCTCGCACTGCTCTCTTCATCTCTCACTGCTTGGATTTAGACCAGGCACCCAGTGCCATCCACCCCTCCCTCTGCTCTGGGGAGGGTGCGGAGCTGGGGCTGCTCTACAAAACCTCTTTATTTTTTCCCCTCCGTACCTTATCTAAAACAGCTTTCTGCTGCTTCATGGCTGATTTTCTTGATACCAGGCCTTGGGTATTTTGCTCTGAGTATTTTGCATTCTGAGCGTTGCTGGGGCAGGGCTAGCACCCCGACCTGGCCTTCCCCCGGCTGACAGCCTGGCTGTGCCCCGAGCCCCCACCTCGCCCCCGTGTCTGCACCACCTCCTCCGTGGGGCAGGCGGCGATGCTCCACAAACACAGCACCACGACCCCGCTCAGACACACGCAGGGCCAGCCCCTGGTGCTGCGACATCTCGCCTATATGGTGTTTGCAAAACCAAGCTGCATGTGGCAAAGCAGCTGAGAATGGGGAAGAATGCCGCGTTTTTACCTTATTTCTGAGATTTCGTTGTCATTTCGTAATGAAACGCTCGAGCTGCTGCCTGGGTGGAACAAGCCATCCTGTCTAGGAATAAGCAAAGTCGCTGAGTGCCTGGCAAGTCCACGGCAGCCCATTTTTTTGAGAGCAATGTTCTGTAGGGTGGGCTGCTGTGCTTCTGAGTGCTTGCCATCAGCGTGCGATTGGCATGCACAGGAGGTGGATGTTTTCATCCAAGCTTCGAGGGCCAATTCGAGGGCTTTTAGTGCTGGCAGGGTAGCGTGCTGGCAGAAAGATCCTTTGGCAATCGCTAACCAACGGGTTTTGATTCAGGGTGTGTTGGGAGAAGATGGCCTGAAAGGCTGAGAATATTTATTTTCATTACAAAGATGCTCGCTCTTTTCTGTGCCCCATGAGCAGCCTCTCTTTGAAGCCATCTGTCTCCAGGCTGCTCCTGGCTCTGGTGCTCCCCTCCCCTAAATGTCCCAAGGATCCAAGGGCAATGCCAGCCTCCATGGCAATGCCTGCCTCCCTGCCAGCGCCGTCTGGCTGCTCCCAGTCTGTGCCTTGCCCTGGGCTAAGCTGGGAGCACTGGGAAGGGAAGGAGACTGCTTCTGCTTCCTTGGTGGGTTCTCCTGGTCTCCCCCACCTTTTGTTTGCATTTACAGTCTGCAAAGGGAGACTTCTGCCAATGATTGACTAAGCAAACGTGCCTCTGGGCATGCTGAAATATTCCTGCTTTGCACCCTTGTAAAGCCTGGGTGTTTCTGAAGACAGTTTAGATATGTGCATCTTCACAGAGGCTTCAAATTAAATCTCAGACAGCCCAGAGCCTCTGTTTCCTTTCCTAAACTCCAGCAACTCTGTCTGGGCGATAGATAGCGCGTGGATCTTGGAGATAGTGAACGGCTTGGAAATGTGTTTCTGTATCAGGCCTGATACGAAGGCTTGCTTGCAGGGAAAGGCACTGCCCTGATTCCAAGGGGAATTCTCAAACCTTAAAACTGCCGAGCAATGCTTGTGCTTGAGTCTCTCTCTCTCCTCTGCATATTTTTGACGTGCAATCAACACTGACCATGCAGCCTGCTTAATTTTTCAGGAGCTGAGAATGACAGGGTTGTACTCCTCTATCTATTTACCCATCTATTTCTGCAGAGTAAGGACCTAATTGAGCGAATAATGTACGAGCTAACAGCGCTGAAAAGCCATGGCACAGCACTTTGTATTTTAGGGAAAGCTTTTTATTCTGAGCCATTTGCGGTGTGCCTGCTCAGGGCGTTCAGCGGCTGACTGACGGCCTTGGTCTGGGTGTAGGTTGTGTGTCCTGCCCGCCGACAGTCCCGGGGTCCCTGGCAGGGGGATGCCCACCTCACAAATCTGTGTACTGTGGGGACGGGGCCCTGCAGGGCGCAGGATTTGGCCACGGTGAGCGCAGTCCTCCAGGACCCCGGCATGTCTGCACCATCCCTGCTGTGGGCGTCCCCACGGCTCCTGGGGGAGACCTTGTGCTCGTGGGGCCTGGCAGCACCCCAAGGAGCAGCACCAGCCCCGGGAGCAGGTGAGGATGGTCCTGGGCAGGGTGCTGGAAATGTGTGCTGCTGAGCCCAGAGACAGAGAGGCTCCTTCTGCAACCCGGTCTGGTTTGCGCTCTGCAAACACGGCGCTTGCAGCTGGAAGAATGAAATCTCAGAGCAGAAAAAGCCCCCGTGTAGCTCAGTGAAATATGATTGCGTTGTCTAATCAGGCAAGTGACTGACACAATTTGAAAAGTCCTTGAGGGTGTTTTAAAGGTCAGTAACACGAACTGCGGAACCAGCCCGGCGTGAGTCACGCATGCTAAGCTGGCCTTTGCTGAAGTCACAAGATGGTCCCCGTGGTTTTTGTTTTACCTTTCCTGCTTTTGCATAGAAAGCAACATCTGAGAACGGCTCCGTATCCTCAAGGTGCAACTGAAGTGGTCTCAACTGCCACGAGGTGATAGGGAAAATGCGTGCAGAAGGGATTTTTAATAAGGCCAGGGGAACAAGCACGGGCATTCTGATAAACAGACTGAGCTCTCTAGCGGCTCTTTGGTTACTGAAGAGAAGCTGGCAGTCCAGGAGGCACGGGGAGGGCAGCACTGCACACTTGGCCTTGGACTAGAGGTGCCATGGCTCCGCGGCAGCGCCGCTCTGCACAGACACGAGGGGTGGGGACCCAGCAGTGCTGCACGCCTGCAGGCAGCACCGACCTGCAAGGCCAAGATTTACAAATACTCGGTGGTAAAGCAGCATTTACGGCTGCTTTAGGAGCAGGTGTGAGCAGTGGCTGAGCTGGGTCTGCCCTGTAAGTGATAAGGTGTGCGTGGGTCACTTTTATGGGCAGCAGCTTCTCCACTGCATATATAATACAGAAATCATTTCTGTCGCTTCCTTTGCCACCAACAAGTGTTTGTGTCTGTGCACAGAGCCACGTCGGTATTTATGTGGTGGTGTTACAAGAAAGCACCGCTTGTCTCGGGCAGCAGCCAGGGTGCCAGTGCTGTCTGCGTGTTTTACTGTGCTGCTTTTTCCCCTGCTAATGGGTTAGAGATTCATGTGGCCTTGTGACTTTAATTCTTATCTCCTTCCTCCAGCGTTACTTGGTTTGAGTTTGTGGGATGGCTCCACCAAGTATTTCCACAAGCAGCGTCCCTGCGTGTGCGGGGGGTGAGTGGGGACACACTGTCCCCTGTCCCCGCTGGCAGCAGTGAAGGGGCCCTCTCCTCTCTGCCTGCCCTTCCCCAGCTCTTTAAGCCCAAATTCCTCTGTAGTGCCTCGGTAGGTGGGGAACGCAGCCGTGCTGCAGGGCAACTCATTCAGCACACGACCAGACAGAATAGCGCTTGGTTGCACTTTTTCACTTCTGCTGTCAGCAAGAGCATCTCATTTTGCAGAACTGCACCTCCCAGGAATTTTCTAATTTGGGAGTTTCTAAAAAAATGGAGGTGTTCTGCCTGGTTTGCATCTCAGCTGCATGACCAGCGCCTGTGGTGCTGAGCTGTGCAGGCTGGGGCTGGGTCACTCCTGGCCCCCAGGCTGGAGGAGGGAAGGTGACACTGAGGGGCTGTGGGGGGGGGTCCCCTGTCCTCCATAGGTTATGGAGTCATGGTTGGGGGTCCCCAGTCCCCCACAGGTCAGGGAGTCCCTTCGGCTGGGACAGACAGCCAAAATCAGCGAGATCAAGAGCAAGATCCTCCCTCTGCCTCCCCTCCGTGCGTGCTTCTGGGCTGCACGCTGTTCTAAGGCTCTTGGGGGGTTCTTACATTGCACATAAGCCATCAAATGGAAAATGTAATTAGATTTTTTACTCTTGATCAGATTAGTGTAACTTGCATTGATTCCTCCAGCCTGTGTGAGCATTTCCTAGGTGTACTCTTATTTTTCGTACCGCAGGTTTCACAAAGCGTTGCTTTCCTTCGTCAGAGACACTCTCTAATCATATGTGAAAACGTGGTCTGATGTGAGTAAGTGGAACAGACAGCCAGAACCTTTTTTACATTAAACCTGAGTAGCGGAGTCTTGTGCACACGCTGTGCTGGATGAGTGCTGGCTGGAGACATGATACCTCTGGCTCTGCGTGCTCTCGGGATGCGCAGATCCACGTCTGAAGCATCGCAGCTCGCTTGCTTCTTGAAAATTATGAGCTCCAGCTACTCAGAGAGAGTCCCCAGTTCTGCTTTGGAGTGACCATAAAAAATACATGTACATCCTTTTGCCCAGCGCGGGTCTCTTCTCCAGTCAGGTCACCCTTTGCTGTCAGTGCAGCTCATTCAGGCAGGTTTTCCTAAGGGCACATTTGAGGTTGGCATGCCCGGCAGCTGCCCCGTCACAGTCCTGACACATCCCCAGGGTCCCCAGGGGCTGCAGCCAGTCTTTGCTGAGTAGGAAGCGTGGAGCAGGATAGCTGAGACATCGTTTTCTGTTGGCCTGATGATGAAGAAAGTGCTTCGTGTGCTCTCCCTCCCTTGCTTTCATGTCTCCGCATCCCCTGTGGCAGCCCCTTTCCCCCCCAGCCCTGAAATGCCACCAGCACTGGCAGTTCTGCGGGGTGCAAGAACAGAAATCAGAGCAAGCTCTTAGCTCAGACAGGGTGTGAAGTCTGGGAGGGACGTGGCAGAAAGCGGCCCCTGAGGTGGGGCTTGGGGTGCTGCTGGGGGCAGGCATGAGGGCAGCAAGAGAGAAGTGGAGCGAAACAGAGGTGTTTTTGTGCCACGTCCTCGTTCTGCAGGTGAGGTGTCGCTGCAGAGGAGGAGGAAGCAGGTCGCAGTCTGTGAGTGCAAGCAGGTGGAGGGAGAAATTGTGTGCTGGAGGTGCAGCGAGGGAGTCATGGTGGAGACATGGAGAAGGTCAACGCTGGGGGGTGCAGGGAAAGGTGCCCGGTACCAGGGGCTCTGGCGGGGCTCAGGGTGGGCAGGGGGGGCCTGCAGAGTGCCTGGGCCAGCCATGGGGCTGGGGCTGCCCAGGGGGTGCAGTGGGGCTGGTGGCTGCATGGGGTGGGCAGCAGGACTGGGCATCCTTCCCCTGGATGCTGTTGAAGGTCCCGGTGGAGCTGGTGCTAGGGGAGGATGGCTGCAGGACCCGCTAACAGTTGCTGATGGGGGCCCAGCGGTGTCTGCAAGGTTTAAGAGCTCAGGGCAAAGCGTTCGCAGGAGCTGCTGAAGGGTAAAGGCTCGTCAGCCTGGGTAAATATTAGCACAGCAAAGAGGGGAAGGAGGAATGTGAGCGAGAAGAAGACCCAGAGGGGTGAGGAGATGGCTGCACTCCGGGGACGGGCCGAGAGTTGGGTTGTGCCCAGGAACAGCCCCGCAGGAGGCAGGAGCAGCTCCCGGCCCTGCATCCAGCTGCAGCACGGGGCTCTGCTGCCGGGGTCACAGCAGGTCGCTTCTTTTTTCTGGTTCCCAGTTCCGAATTGCGCTTTGCAATACGCTTTTGCAGCGCTCCGTCACCAGCAGCACCTCAAATCATTAAGCCTGAAATAATTTTAATTGGATCCAGGATTCACAAGGGATTTTTTTTTCTGTGTCTCTCTGCTCCTGCCAGTGCTGGGAGCTGGACTAATTTCTCCGGTGTCGTGGCAGCCATCCGAGCAGGGGCACGCTTGGAGTGCCTTCGGATCGTATGTTGCTGTGTCTGCCTCCAGTATGGCAGGGTTTAAAGACTGTGAGATAAATATATATCTTTATTCTTTTCCTTTGGAACAGGTAAACTGCACTTGAAAAGCTCTAAATTGCTGATTTAATTTCTTGAGACAAATTCTGTAGCTTATTGCAGAGGCAGCCCTTTGGCACCCTCTCACACGGGAAGAAGTTGTATATCTGGGGGAGATGTACCTGCGGCTTCTCCCGGGATTGGTTAGGTATGTGCAGAAAAGATAAGATTTCAATTAAATATTTTGCATGTCCCAATTAAAAACGAGGCATTTGTCTTTGCAAATTGAAAGACAGATCAGTAACCCTCACCCACACAGACAGACATTTCGGTTAACGTGTCTATAGAGTACATGGACTTCCTAAAATGACTTAGGAATTAATCAAGCAGAGATGATTCAGAGACTACACAGAAAGGTGGGGAAAAAAGTAAACATTAAAAATTCCATTTAAAGAGACTGCCCGAAGAACATTTGCAGCCCATAATGCAATTTTTCTCTATATAACAGTGATGAAAAGCTTTAGCTGCTTCTGCACACCTTGGAGACAGCAATGAATTAATACAGGAAAATTCAAGAATGTCACGTGGTTTAAAAATTAAATTGTCCCTCGCAGAAGTGTCTCATATTTTCAGGAGGATATTGGTGCAGCTGCTGCTTTGCTTCCTGCACCTGGCCAGGTGAGGCCCTTGCACAGAGCTCTGCAGGACGAGGCACAGGGGAGGCACATGAGAGCTGACACACTTGTTCCTCTTTTCAAACATTATAGAACAAATTACAGTATGGGGTGCTGCTTGTACTGGGAAGCTTCTTTAACAGAGAGATATTTCTGGGAAGAGAGCAGGCAGCATTTTTCTGAGCTCCCCCCGTGGAGCAGGATCGTGCCTGCGGGCTGCAGGGGCTCCTGCGCTGAGCCCTTTGCTCAGCTGAGGCCACTGGGGACCAGGACAGCCACCTCCAGCACTGCGCCCGTGCTTGAGCTTCAGCCAGGATTTGGAGGTTCCCTGGGCCTGATCACAGCAATAAACTTCCCACGTCGAGCTTTGAGGTGAATGTCAGAACCACGGCTGCAGAGGTTCTGCCCACGCTGCCTGGGGCTTGGCACAAGGCAGAAAGCTGGACGGAGACTTTAAAAAGAGCAATGCTTTGCTCGTCCTGGTAGCTTGCTGGAATCGGCTCCCGTCAGAGTGCAAATTCCTAGCTTTTGTGGCAGAAATCTGCAGCGAGCCCTGAGCAGGGTCTGTCTGTGTCGGGCTGTGGTCTAGCACCCTGAGCCCAAGCTGGGCTGGAGTGGGGGTGCCATGGGATGGTGCCATGGGATGGTGCCATGGGATGTGCCACAGGATGGCTGCACAGCCATGGGGAGAGGAAGGTGATTTTCTTTCTGAAGTGCCCGTGACAAGCAGAGTGGTTTGGATGGGTGTAAGCTCTTGTTCAGGCGTCTGCATCCCTCTGATAAGCAGCGAGGGGAATTAAAAGCTGAAGTTATATTAAGAGTCCCTATCTTACACGCTGTCGCCTTGCCCATCGATAGGATACAAAACAAGCAGGAGCCACTGGCGGTTGCGGGGCTGCTTCCAGCGTGCTGGGCTCGGCGCAGCGCCCCGAGGCGTTCGCTGAAATGCGATTACAGACGCAGTGGTTTGGAAACGCCAAGGTGATGTTCCTCGTTTTGCTGAAGTTCACAGCACACCGGGCAGGAAGCCCATGGAGTGGGCACCCCGGATTACGGCTGGGTTACGGGGGGCAGGGGGCTCTGATGGGTGGTGCGGGGCTTGCTTCCAGCACGGGAGCAACCAGGGGATGCTCTCAAACATATGTCCCAGGGACAAACAGGGATGTGAGGAGGACTCTGGTCCTCAATTTAAGTGATTAACAAGATGCTTCAATACTTAATTGCACATTGTGTGCTAGGGGTATGTGTACTGCGGAGACAACACAGAGCAGAACCATGTTACTGGGTGCAGGATTTCTGAACAATATCACTTATTTCACCGTGCTGCCCCAGTTTGCAGAGCCCATTTCTGTTCTTTCCCCTGGCTTCCCCACAAGCCCCCTTTCTGCTGCACCTCAGGGCAGGGGTTTGGGCTCTTGGCCCCGGTGCCCCCCTGGGGAGGGCTCAGCAGCCGCGTGCCGCCTGCAGCTGGGCTTGTGCAGAGCCAAGCTTAGCACCGCTCCAGCGCCTCCCTGCTCCGGGCCATCTGCAACTTTCCGCACTGTGGTAGCGTTTTTGTCCTCTTTTTGGGATCAACTGCCAGCCCAGCTGAGGTCACAGAACAAAGCGCAAGGCACGGGAGCTGTAACGAGCGGTTGGAGCTAACCCGAGCCTCCCCAGGGCTCGCTCCCCGAGGCTTGTTCTTTCAGCTCGCGACTCCTCGTTATGCAACCCAGAAACTCTAGTCCTATTTTTGTTTGTGATTATTGGTTTGATCCAGTAGGAAGCTCCGTGTGCATCGCTGCAGTGGGGTTGGCGGGTCCTCCCGTGCCCTGTGGGGATGGTGGCAGTGCTGTGGGCACGCGTGTGCCCTGCCCGTGCCCTGCGGGTTTCAGCCAGCTCCACTTCTGGGGCTGAGGCTGCAGGGACTCTAGGGAGAGTCCAAAGCATCCCTAAGTTTATGAGCTGCCCCTGTAGCTGCCCTGAGGTTAGTAAGCTGCTGCTGACCAGCTGGCATGGCTGTACGTCTGACAGGAGCTTGGTGATTTTGAGGTGCTGCTACTCTAAAGGTGCTCAAGCCTTTTAATATTGTGTTTTCTGCTAAAACAAGTGGTGTGCCCCTGCGTCAGAGATGCTCTGTGCCTCTGGAGCCCCGCAGGTGCTGGGATGTGTGCTGCAGGCGATGCACCTTTGCTTTGTTTTCCTCTCACATCAGACATCATCTCTGGAGGGTGTGTGGGGGGCCTGCTCGTGGCAAAATCATCCTGGTTCTTATCTTCAGAGCTGCTGCCCAAGCTACTGCAAGACCACCAGGGAGGACCAGCACCATTTTCTGTGGGGTGCTCATTGCTCCCTGGGTTGCTCGTTGCTCTCCATAGCCTGGCGGAAAACAGGGAGTGGGGGACTCCAGTGGCATGGGTGCAGTGGTGCCCTTGGCTCCGTCGTGCTGGGTCACCATTTGGTGGTTTCCTGGGCTTATTTATCCCATGTCTCTGCTGAGGAGAGGGGCAGGCATGTGGGGCTGCACCCCACCAGCTCTCAGGAGGGACCCGTGGCCATGCAGTGGGGTCTCTCCCACCCCATCTGCTCAGCAGCATCAGGCTGGGGCTTTCCAGCAATGCAGACATCGGTGCTGGAGGCAGCAGTCAGTGCCTGACACTCCTTCAGGCAGCTGGGAACTGTATCTGCTGCTTGGGTTGTTTCTGTGTATCCCATTCTGGGGATGAAGACAGTAGGTTTATGGAGGGAAGAAATTAAACGTTTCCTGGGTTTGCATCCTGGATTGTTTCCCATCGCCCGCAGAACACCGATGTGACCAGACTGCATAATCAGCCTGCCAAGCAGAAGTGCCTACCTCAAGGCCATTTCGTACTGTTGCAAGCCCAAATCAAGCTGGCAAATCTCTTCAGCTACTTCATTTTTCTGGAGTTTGAAATCAAAATCTTCTTTAGTAAATACTTACACATTAAAAAGATTCCCAAGGCTGAGCTCCTCCACCGCCAGCTCCATTCAGCGCGAGCGCTTTCAGTTAGCGGCCCTGGAAGGCTGTTATCTCCCGTATAGATCGTTACACAATCCTAATTCTCATGCTGCAAATGGCTTCATTATGAAAACATAACATCAAAGTAGACCCAGAAACAATCAAGTTTCTGTTCGGAATCCAAGATGTTCGGGGAGGATCAAGAGTTCAGCCTTGCAAACTGCTCCAGAGGGCAGGTTGGGCTGTTCCTGGGAGGATGAAAAGCAATTTCCTCCCCCGCCACCTCCTGCGTCCTGACAAAAAGTTGTGGTTTACCCTGAATTTGTAAACGGAGATAAACGTGGAAATCCCTTCATGACCCAGCAGGCATGCTGAATTAACTTGAAGTGAATGTGAGGAACGTCTGAAACAAACGAGCGGGGAGAGCTCCGATCTGCCGGGCATCGGGCGCGAGGCTCCTCCACCTCCCAGCACCTCGCTGCGGGGCCAGAGCCCCCCGAGGCTCTCGTGGTGTGGGGATGTCGGAGGGTCCCACTGTGCCAGTGTCTCGGGGCGAGGAGGGCCTTGGTGGGCTGACTCAGGGCTCTCCCCCCTGGTTCTGGGATGTCTCTGTGCGTTCAGGGGCGGTGTGGGGCCGCGGCAGGGAGTGCGATGCGCAGCACCGACCGTCCATCATCCTGCCTTAATGAACTGCTTTCCTGGCCAGGGACTAATTTGGTTCCTGTATCAAAGAGAATTAAGTTGTGGCTCTTGACCCTGGGAGTCTGTTTAGCTGAAAGGGAAGTTGCAGCATCTCTGCTGTCTGCAGCGGTAACCACATTACGCGAGCAGCGCCCCGTTAGCCCAAATAGGAAGTAATGGCAGTGTAGCTTCCCATTAGAGCTAATGGGCATCACCTCGATTACTTGCACAGTGCAGGAAAGCCCTGCTGTGCTGTGCTGCTCCGTGCCATGCCGTGCTGTGCTGTTCTGTGCCACACAACGCTGTGCTGTGCCATACCACACCACGCTGTGCCATGCTGCACTGTGCCACACTGTGCCATGCTGTGCCGTGCCGTGCCGTGCCATGCCGTGCTATGCCGTGGGAGCAGCTGGTGGACTCGGGAGCAGGGGGCACAGCAGCAGGCAGGACAGCAGCAGGGGCACACCAAGGCAGCTGCCAGTATTTTAAACAGCTTCAAATTCTCCGATTTTACAGTTTTTTTGGCTCCACGAAAGAACAGCAAAGCCACATCTCCTGCTAGGTCTTTAATCTGCACTACAGCTGCCGGTGCATCAGCTGTGGGATCGCTGCTCACTTTCAGGCTGTGTGTGAGCAGCCTCTCCCCTTCCCACCCCGCGGGTCCCAGCAGCCCCGTGCCGCGCTGCGCTCCCTGGGGACCAGGCAGGGTCTGGGTTTGCGCAGAGTCATTGTGTTCAGGTAGAGATGCATCACAGGCAGAAAAATACAGCTAACTGCTCTCTTTTCTCCAAATTTCAGAATTTCTTTCTAAGCAGGAGACCAGTCCCAGTCACCCTTGCTGGTCTTACCAAATCCATTTCCCTCTGCCAAGTTAGGGTGAGGCTGAGATTTTCAGAGTGCCCAACGAATCCAACACCAGTTCTAATGCTCCGGTATGTGTTGTTAGTCAGTCTCGGTCATTTCTTCCATTCCTTAACATAACACAGTGAAGAGGGAAGAGAAATTGGGAGAGTGAGTGAACGTGATTGCGAGCTGTTGGAGGAGAGAAGTCAGTGGCACGGAGGGAAGCAGCTCGGACGTGAGGGTGACTCACGCTGCCACCAACCTTGGCAGCGCTGCAGGACAGCCCTGGTGCGAGGACAGGCGGGCAGGGAACAATGCCCACAATGTGCGCTGCACAAAGGGGCCGTTCTTCCCCCAGAGCAGGCACATCCACTTGTTCCAGCTCCTTCCCACCCAGTCAATGCAAGGAAAGCCCGTGTTTGGGCTGGAGTTCCCTGCTCATCACCTCCCCGGGTGCTCAGACAGCGCAGGAGACCTGGTGGAAAGGAAATCTTTGGGTGCAGCGAAGGGCTTGGCTTCATGTTTTCTGGTTATGGCTTTGGGTTACAACAGCAAGGACAACATCTGAACTACACGGTGATAATGATAATAATTATGAAAATGCTTTTCCATGTTTAAACCTATTGCTTGTATCTGGCTGAGAGCTCTGCAGATGTCTGCGGTGAAGCCTCCTGCCCCGCCACGGCTCCTGGGGATGCGGGCAGCGGGGCTCGTGCTGTGGTGCCCCGCGGGTCCTTGCTGCTGCTCTGCGTGTCTGGCCGCTCTGCGCAGAAGCTCAGCTACTGCAGCCCGTTCAGCAGGCTCCGCCTTCAGTTCTTGTCATGTTTTTGAAAAAATTTATTCAAATAAATTGCCAGATAAAATGCGGCTTTCAACTTGTTGACCTGCTGGGGTGTTATAGCCTTCCAGCCGTGCCGTCGGGGAAAATTCAAGCCTTAGAAGTTTGCTCGTTATAAATGAATTGCCTTGTAGGTGTTTTGATGTATCAAAACTGCATTAACCAGAAAGGGGGTTTTAGTGACTGTGGCTGTTGGTTAAAGGAGAAAATAAATCTTTCCATACTTCTGAGTGGCCACCTCGGTCGGTCTGGACTAGCAGTGAAATGAGGAGCCAGGAGCACAGCGTGGAGCTGGGCATGGCAGATGCTGAATGCAGAAATAAATCCAGTGCCCGGTTCCTGCAGCTGGCAAGAGCTGTAGAGAAATGGGGGAGCCACTGGGAGATGGAGCCCAGCTGCTCCCAGCTGCTGGGATTTGCTGGGCTGAGCTCATCCCCAGCACTGTGGCACTCGCTGGGCTTTAAACTGGACGACGGGCAGTGTGCTGGTGGGGAGGTGGGGTGCTCCAGCCCCACTCCCCTGGGCCCCAGACATGTGCAGGGCTGGGAGGGCACTGGGGTGGTGCTGAAAATGGTGCCCCAGCCAAATTCAAGTCAGAGCAGGGCATCAGGCAGTGCCTTACAGCAGAACCACTGCTCCTGCTCACCGCCTGTGAGGCCGGCAGTCTCACCGCATCCATCCGGCGAGATTACTCCTAGAAATGGTGTGCTAACTGAAATAAATCACAGTCAGCGGTGGCATAAACATTTTTCTTATGCAAAGATGTTCAGTGCTCATAAGTGGTATGGAACGCGCTTACAGAAAATCACTTTGCACTCCTCCTGGCCAGCTTTATTTCCCACAGCAAATCACCCAGGCAGACACGGGCGGCTGCTCGCTCACCCTTCCACAGCACTGCCCCTGTGCTGCCTTCCTGGCAAAGTGTGATTTACAGGCACTGTCTGGGCTCAGTAAGCCACACGTGGTTTTTCTGCAGCCATCCTGCAGTACCCGGGACAGCTGCCGGTCCCCTGCCCTCCCGAGGGGCTCTCCCTAGGCCATGCAGGCACGGTGTGACTTGTGGCAGGGCTGCTGTGCCCCACAGTGCTGCGGGTGCTGGAGGTGAGGACGGGGCACAGTCCATCCTCTGCACCTTGGGGGATTTCTCCCCAATTTGCCAAGTGCAGGGAACAGCCAGCACAGGTTTGTTTGGTTTGGTCTGCAGAGAGCACGTGGGGCACGTCCCTGTCTGATTACAGCTCCCCTAGCTATGAGTGGGAAAGGAATTCCAGGCTCCACTCACATGGCTGTTGCATTCGGGTGCACTGGGTAGCTTTGTCATTCATCACCATCACCACGCGTCTGGGCTGATCTTGGCACAAGATGCTGGGGTGCTCAGGGTGCCACCAGTGCCACCCCAGCTGGTCCAGGTCACTCAGACTGGTGGTACTGGGTGAAGCAACTGTGGGTCTGGTGGAAGCCTGACTGCTGTGGTGTTTGCTGGCCCCAAAATGTGCTGTGGTTAAGGGTGAGTGCAGGACAGGAGGTGTTTGTGCTGGGGAATGTGCTGTGCTTGTGGCAGGCAGTGTTGGGGGAAGCCTCGTGGGGCCACCCCAGCGCGCCCACAGCCCCCACACTCCCACTGTGCTTGGAGAAACGGGGCAAAAAACAGGGCAGGGAAGGTTGTTGTAGCTGTCCTGTTATTAATAGTTCATCAGCCTGCTCTGTGTTTGCAAGCGTGTGGGCAAGGGAGGGAACTGCAAAAGCAAACGGCTTCACTCAGAGCTCCATGGCTGGCGTTCGTCCTCCGAGGAAACGCTCTCCAGGTTTTCCTGGAGAGCTCATTAAAGAGACAATAAAGGCACATGATAAATAGGATGCAACTGTTATTAACACGCAGTCCCTGGGAACTGCACTGAGGAACTCGGTGCCTGGACCACGAGCTGTGTCCCGGCTGGTGCTGGGCTGCTCAGCCCCACGTCTCCATGGCTACGGCGCCCTCCGAGCAGCTCCAGCTGGAGCCGCCAGCGCCTGCTCGCATCAGCGTGCGCGGGGCCGGGGGCAGCTCTCCGCGGGGGGATTTGCATTTCAAACCAGCGGGAGAGCCTTCCCGTGAACCTGCGGACTCAATTCTGTCTCACAAAGCATTCCTGCTTATTAGTGCCTGCTTCTCAAAATATTGTGCTTGGTGTGAGCGAAATGTCCTTCCTGGTGGCCAGCCTCGTGCTGGCGTTGCGTGCTAACGCCCCACGGTGCAGGGAGGGTGGGGGTGCAGGCTGCTGCCTCCGAAGTGAGAATTCCCAGAATCGGATCCCTTGCCTTTGGTTGAAAATCGGTGCTGCAGGCAGTGGCAGGCAGGCAGGTGCCCAAGGCCACCTCTTGCAGCAGAGGTGAGGGTGCGGGCGGATGCCTCCATCCCTCCATCCTTGGCTCGCTCCCATGCAGGTCTGTGCTCAGCCCCCTCCCTGGCTCCCTTCACCCCCAGCTCTTGGCTTTTGTTGCTTTTTGTGCATAAACCAGTGCTCACCTTGTGCAGGCAGTGGTTGTACCATGAAGTAGTGGATAGGCACTTTTTTTTTGGCAAAGGCTTGTCGAGCTGTGCTGGCACACGCACACCAGGGGTTTGTGAAGCAGAAGGTGCTGGGGCCAGGACCTGGAGCAGCCGTGCTCTGGATTTGGGGCACCTCGAGCTGCAAGATCCACCCCTCCCGGTGCAGTTTATTCCTCTGTTTAATCACCTTCGTTTTAAAAAAAAAACCCATCCTGTTTCCAATGCAAATTTGTCTGCTCCCAGCTTCCAGAGGCTGCTGCTTGCAACGCTTTTCTTCACTTGATTGAAGAGCCCTTTAGTAGCTGGTGTTTTCTCTCTGTGAAGGCACTTACCAATGATAATCATGTCACCTCTCACTCTTCTTTTTGATGTATTAGAGAGGCTGAGCTCTTCAGCACTCCCACTGCCAGGCATTTTCTCCAGCTCCCAAACAATTTTTGTCTCTTTTTTGCACCCTCCCCGGTATTTTCATCTCCCTCCTTGTGCTGCAGCTATCGAATCAGGGCACCGCCTTCCAGCATCCTGCCCGATGATGCTGTGCAGAGTGAAACCCGCTCCCCAGGGCTGATTTGGACACCCCCAGCCATCCCCAGCCACCCCCGGCTGCCCTCCCCGGGCTGCTCCCACCGCTGTGACCTGGCCCCCGCTGCGCTGCTCTGCAAGCACAGCCGAGGAGCACGGGGGCGCAGACTTGTTGCACGCTTTGTGTGATGATCTTCCCCTTTATAGAAGCAGCTCATTTAGGCAGGCAGCACAGCAGGTCCTTTCTGCTTCTGCGCCCGTCCCCGGCAGCCCTTGGCACACACAGGGGATGGGGACGGGGACCTCGGTCTGAGCTGCTGTGACTGTGCTGGTGACATCTCCCCGTGGCACGTGTCCCGTTCCAGCCCTTTTCCTTGAGAGCAAACTTGCAAAAAGCAGCGCTTTCACAAGCAGCCTTTAATGGTGGTGAATTCCTCATGGGCACTGGCGTGCTTGGCACTGCAGGGAGGCGAATTTACGGTGTCTCCAAGCACAGGTCTGTGGGTGACAGCCCCGGGCTGTGCCTGCTCCCCCTGGGCAGCCTAGGCATGCGTGTGCGTGCTGCCATCAGACGGTAGTCTTGTGGGTCGGGGTAGGCTGTCTTGCCCCTGATAATGGGTAAATTATAGCAATCTACCATTTTTTGGAGGAAAAGATCTCTCTCAAACAGTTTGCAGTCAGAAGAGTAAATTTACACATCCTGTGTGCGGGAGTCTGGTAGGGTTTCTTCTGCGTTTCTGTGTGCGCTTTTCCAATTACCACCTTTGACAGCATCTTTCCATGGGTCTGCTGCCACATTGGCATTAACGCCCTTGTAAATCCCTGACTGCCTGACTTCTGGTGCCCCGTGACAACATCTGCAGCCTCAGTGAGTCTGGCCTGATCCTTGAAGCTGCCCGTTTTATTGGGCTGAATGGGAGAGCTGAGCGTAAAGCAAAATCTTGTGGCAATATTTTCTCTGTGCTGGAGAACAGACAGAAGCTCATGTAAATGTTTCCTTCAGCAAAATGCGCCTATAATTTACTTTCAAGCCATGATGAAAAATACAGAGAGGATAAACTGAATAGATGGAAAATAGCAGAGGTTAGAAGCATCTTTATTGCTGTGGGTGTTTTCTCAGCAGAAGGGACAGGCGCATGGGTGGCTCCCAGCAGAGGCGGGTGCTGGGGGGGCTCCGTGCCATGAGCTCCGTGCTGTGCCTGCTGCACCTTCTGCCTGTGCGGGAGCAGACGCTGGGTCTGGCATGCAAGTTCCCTACGTGGGGTCAAAGGAACTATCGGTGCATGTGCAAAATTAAATTTAAAACAGGAATTTTGCCACACATTTATTTGTTTACACCACTCAGGATTTCAGGTGATGGAGATAACAAAGTGACGTTCCTACTGAGTGTCTGTGAGTGATGAGTTGATAACGCATCGTCCTGCAAAAGTGCTGCTGGTGAACAGCCAGCGCAGAGCTGAGCTTTACATGCTCGGCAGTGCTGAAGTGCTGGAGGGAGCTGTGGTTTGATGTCAGTTCTAAGTCATTTCAGACCAAAGTCTCTCAGACACAGGGAGATTGCTGGCCCCAGGGTCTCTGTTCCTGTGAATTACACAGCGCAGAGCCTCGGTGCCTGGGAAGCCCTGAGGCAGGCACCCCAGCTCCTCAGCGAGCTCCCCGTGCCCATTTGCACCAACTTTGTTATTTTTCAGAACACAAAGTGTGCCCGGCACACACCTGGGAACGCCAAGCACCGAACAAACACGTAGCAGAATCAACCATGTGTGGTCTTTGAAGCCACCCCTGCGCGTGCCATGGTGTGGGTGCCCAGCACATGGCCAGGCAGCCCCTGCAGCGAGCGCAGCCCCCGTGGCAGGGACCCCATGGCCCATGGGTGCTGGTGCTCAGCAGAAGCTGGGCTCAGCGTGGGTCCCAAGCTGCTGCTGGGGAAGAGTGGCTTGCACAGTGTGGGGCTGTGGAAAGGGCAGCTTTGGGGCACCCCTCCTTCCCACGACCAGCAGCGGCCCCAAGGTGCCATCACCATGAGCCTTGGCGGGTTTCTCACCTCCTGCCTCATCCGCAGGCTGTTGCTCAGGAAAGCAGTGAAGGTGAAAATTTAAATGAAAACTCGGAGAGAGCCTTGAGAGCAAACAAATTGGAAAATAAACTCAGTGGAACAATGAGAAAAGGCCCGTGACATATAAGAAATGGCGTGGTTAGAAATAGAGCTAAGCAGCAAACGAGCCAGTTGCCACTGAGAGCAGGGCAGCTCCAGCCGTGCTTCCCTGCCCCAGCAGCAGCCTCCAGTCCCTTCCAGCCTCCTGCAGGCTGCTCTGAAGGCACAACCTGCACATCTATATGTGCTGTGTGGTGGACGTACGTGATGCACATCGCCAAGGTACCAGCACTTGGATCAAAACCAAAAGTACCATCAGAAACTTCATTTACAGAGGACATTTTGTGAGCAGTCCGTGGACTGGCCTGGAACTACACAGTTCTGTGCCATCCACCCCAGTGATGTGTAGGGCCTGTGGCACCTTTTTGGGGTCTGACACCCTGTGTTTTCCAGCCTGTTCGCAGGGCATGGGAGCTGTGGCTTCTCGGCACCTGCCCCACTGAGTGCTTTGGAGCTGGTGCTAAGACCCAAGAGCATACACCCAAAAAGAGGGGAAATTTTCAGAGCATCTCCCCGCCGTGTCCAACCAGCCCCAGCAGCTCCTAGGGCTGTTTGCAGTCGGGCTGCAGCTCCCTGTGTGGGTTTGTTCATAACGCTGCATCTGGTCGGGCTGCAGAAACAGCTTGCTGCTTAACCTTGGCAGGAGTGCAGGCTCCTTCGTGGACGTCCGTGTGACATAAAACAATGTGACACGTTTGCACATGATGTCACGCTCATACAAAAATACTCGTGCCTGTCCACTGAGATCTTCGTACAGCCGCAGCCAGCAGCAGCCGAATCTGGGGCATCTGTGACCGTGTTGCCCACGGCGGTGAATTTCCATATTGTCGTGTGCAGTTAATAATTTTATGCATCCCCGGCCCGTCTCCCCCAGGAGCAAGGGGAAGACAAAAGAGGTCTCAGCACTGTGAGACCTGATTGCTGCCGGGTGTTTGCGTGGAGGCAGCGGGCAGCCACAGCCACCGGCCGTGGGCTGTGGTTGGGTGGGATGTCCGAGGGTTTGGGCAAAAAAAGGATTGTCGTTTGTCTGCGGTGCCCGCTGGGGTCATGGCACCAATTAGCATCTTGCACTGAGTGAGCTGTGAAAGGTGCCTCTTCCCAAATCCTGATCTTGGCCCAAAATCTGTTCCAAGAGCTCCCCCTCAGCACCCCAGTATCCAGTCCTCCCCCAGACCATGCACCCGTGGTGGGACTGCGCTGCCTGTGCGTGCCTGCTCTGCGTGTATCTATATTTATATATATTAGTGTCTTTACAAATGCTTTGCAAAGTCACCTTATGTGACAAAGCACGTTAGCACTTCAGCATAAGGCACTGAAATTATCTTGAAGGCTCACCCAGACGCCGGGCTATTAGGAGGGTCATCCTGTACGCGCTGCAGTGTAGGGGCACTTGGTGCTGAGGCGTATTGCTAATTCATGAGACAGGGCTCAGGTGGCCCTGTGAAAGTGAGTGGGGAAGGAGAAGAAGGAAGGAGGAGGAAGAAGGAGGAGAAGAAGGAGGAGCAGGAGGAGGAGAAGAAGGAGGAGGAAGAGAAAGGCTGGATGCTGGTTAATTGTGCAATGGGAATGGGGATGGCTTAAGGAGCAGACAGAAATATTTACAGCTAGAGGGAAATATTTTAAATAAGTTTGCAGCTGAAGGATAGACTTATGGAGGTAATGCATGAGGAATGAAGCTGCTGCTCCTCCGTACAGGTGACTTGGCTGGTAATAAATGAAGTTTTAGGGTGATAGCCTAGGGGAGGGTCGGAAGCTGCCTCCTTCTCCCCACTCTCCCTGCCCATCCTGGGCTGGAAACACGGCTCTGTTCTGCTCAGGTGCTCTGAGTAATAGGGGCCTGTTCCCAAACACCTTCATTTCTCTTTACTCTTGTGCCCCATCCCAAAACCAGCTCAGAAGGCACCGTGACGGCAGCCGTGTGCGAGGGGCTGGCAGCAGCTCCCGATCAGCGCTGCTCCTCCGGGCTGGGGCTGGCAGCCGGTGTCGCACCCAGGGGAGCCTCTGAGTCACCGTGTTTGCACAGAGGAGAAATAAACCCTCAGAAAACAAACTGCCTTTTTAAACACTGCTTCTCAGAGACCTGCCGTGATGAAGCCCCCCAGCCTGCGCTCTAGATGTTCTCCTGCGGACGTGTCCTTGTTGAGCCAAGCTGACCAAAGCTAACTCGCCTTTTTCCCTGTCCTCAGGAAGCGCCCCGCTGTCCCCCCAGGAACCCAGCATGGTCTTCTCCTGTGGCTCCTGTGCCCCTGTGGTCACACCGTTATGATGCCCGTGGGTTTGTTTCTGTGGGGTGTCGGGGAGGTATGGCCATTCCTGGCACTTGTCTGCTTGTAAGAATTTGTGTCGTGGCTGCAGCAATCTCCTTCTGTGCCCTTGGGAGATGTGGAGATTTTCAGCCAAGGCAGATCTTGCAGCTCTGCCTTCATCTCTGCCCCATTACAGATGCCCCCCTGCAGCACGGGCAGCCCCTGGCTCCCATGGGTGATGGTGACACAGTGACCAGGGCTGGGCACTGCTGGGGGCTGAGCCACGTTCATGATGCAACAAAACAAAACAAAACAAAAAACACAGATATTAAATGCATTTTGAATCCCAGTTAGTCCCCAGAATACTTTAGGGTCTAGTAACTGGGGGCTGAAATTAGTGTAACATTGCAAGGATTTTGTACAGCTTTAACAGAGCGTGGACTTATGTGTGCAAAGAATTTACCAAGGGAAATGATGAGAGATTTTGTCATTCCCTAATTCAAGTTATCTAAAAGCCTTGGGCCTACTTTCATCATACCTTGTTGTTAATGCACACATTTCACTTTGTGGGCTTTTTTTTGGCTTATGTTATTGAAAAGGCTGAGTTAGGTGGTCAGAGTTATCTCGTGACTTCAAAATCGGTGAGGCTGAGGGGAATTGGAGGTGTCTGGGAATTTTTTCAAAGAGCCAAGATGGAATTAATCCAGTTTACTGCAGCCAATTTAATGCTTTTTATATGTCACGGAGCAGTGGCTCTTTGTGCAATGTGGGAGTTTGCTACCTGTAATTCACAGCAGCAGTGAATCGCTCTGACTCGCATGTACCCAGTGCTGGTCGGCGCGCACTGAGCCGCTGCCAGGGCTGCTTGTTGAGATCAACATCTTCATCGCGCCCGGCAGAATGAGGGAAATAGAGAGGAGGCATTTGTCTTCCTTTTCCCAGGACTGCACAGGGACAGCTGATGTCATCCATGAGGTCAGAGAAATATCTTCAAGGAGATGGATCCTTTTGATCCTTCCTCTTCATTAAAAGCACACAGGCTGGTCTGCGAGAGCTGAGCACTCTTGCTGCATGCGACGGCTGTGATGCCATGCAGTGCCACGCGGTGTGATGCGGTGCGATGTGGCATGATGTGGTGCGATGTGGTACCATGCGGTGCAGTGTGGTGCAGTGTGATGTGATGCACTGCAGTGTGATGTAATGCACTGCGATGCGGTGTGGTGCTGTGCAGTGTGGTGCAACGTGATGCAGCGTGGTGCAGTGCAGTGTGGTGTGATGTGGCGCAGTGCGGTGTGGTGCAGTGTGATGCAGTGCCATGTAGTGAGTGTGATGCGGTGCAGTGCAGTGTGGTGCAGTGCAGTGCAGTGTGGTGCAGTGTGATGCAGTGCCACGTGGTGCAGTTTGATGTGTTGCAGTGCAGTGTGATGTGATGTGGTATGATGTTTGCTACTCTGGTCCCGAAAAAACACAGCTGTGTCTAAAGCAGCTTGGAAGGTGCAGCCGTTAGCCATGCAGATGTTGCGTGAAAACAACACTTTGCACTTTATTTTCATCTGCAAAAGGGGGCAACAAATCACACATTGGTATCTCTTCCCAGTCACATCCAAGTGAAGACAGGGAGCAGAACAAGTGTGGCTGTTCCTGCAGGTGTGTGCCAGTGCCTGACCTTAGTGCAGAGCCCCGAGCCCTGCTGGGCCAGCCCGTGCTGCTCCCCTGAAGCAGGCAGGGCTGCGGCAGCTAGGAGCAGCCAAGGCCTACCTTTTTGTCCACAAACACATGAGATACAAACACACACAACTTCTGGTTCATGTGGAAATGTTAAGTATCAGTAATAGCAAAATAATGACGGATATCGGCAGTAGCTGTTAAACAGGTCCATCATGGAACGATGCTTTTCAGCATTCCTGTTTGATTGACTCCTGTGGTGGAGCAGAGCAGAAAAGGTGATTAATAATAATCTGTGCTGCGGCTGGATGATAAAGGTTTGCTAAGGATGGAGTAGAACTGCTTTAATAGACTGCTTAATATGCAATTATTGCTAGGGGCCATATGTTATTCTGTGTATAAATAATCAGCAGATATTGTCGCCTCAGCTGCTGGAGTGCAGCAATTTGGCACCTCTGGCATCTTCTCTCAGTCTTGGCAGCGGCACAGGAGCCAGAGATCTGTTAAACACAGACTATTACAGCAAGCAGCTTCAGCCGCCTCTCCTTGCTGCAGCGTCCCTGGGCCCCTTTTGCAGCCCCAGGCAGCTGCGTGGTGAGGGCACCCTGCTGCAGAGCTGCAGAGCCCCCAGCCGAGCTCTCCTCTTTGTCCTCATTTACAGCAGCTCCATCCTGCGGCCCCCAGACTCATTTCATGCTGCTGGGGCCAGCCTGGCCCTTCCACACCCTGCTCTGTGCCACCCCCCTGCTCTGGCCTGCGACAGGCTCTGCCGCTGCCCAAAAGCTCTCCCTGCACTCATACACCCAAAACCAGAGCTTTTTGGCCAGGGTTTGTGCTGTGATCGTGGGCAGTGCCCCGTGGGAAGGAGCAGGTGGGTTTGGCAGAGAAGTGTCCCTGTCCCCTCCGTCACAGCTGCCGCACACAGCAGGACTGCAGCCTGCTGCTTTGCTGTCCCAGCATGAACGGTGCCGAAAAGTTCTGTTCTACCCCCCAAAAATATTGTCATTTGTATGCAGCAGGTAGCTTTGCTTTCTCACAATGTATTGAGATGAATTGTGGGTCGGTGTTCAGCTCAGTGGCTGTCACGGGACTCCCAAAGGAGTGGAATCGACCTTTGCTGAACGTTTGTAGTTTGGGACTACGGGACAGTGAAACCTGGAAAGGGAACACTGTGAGAAACGCAGAGCTGGAGGGGAAATGCGAAAGTAGCAGAAGGAAATCTGGAGACAGAGGCTGCCTTCTGCCAGGAGGTCCCTTTGAGAGTGCCAAGTAACCCAGTGTTACCTGGGGATGTGGGGAACATGTGGGGTGTCTGCAGGCGGTGAGGTGCTGCGTCCCCTTGCACGTGCTGTGCAAGCTGGTGCAGAGGAGCGTTTTCCTTTCACTCCAGTTAGAAAAGCAACAGCCCTGGGTGGGAAGGAGGAGGTGTCCGGGGCAGAGCAGCTCCTGGCCGAGCCCCAGCTGGCCGTGGGCAGTGGGGCTGCTGCTGAATCCAGCGGTGCCATGGTGCCAGAGGCTCCCGGTCCCTTCCAGCCCTGCCCCTGGGGTCCGTCAGCATCGCTGCTGGCAGGTGGTGTCGCTGCCTGGGCCATCTGGTTTTGTGCTGGGGTGGAAGTGGGTGAGTTATTGATCCTGAAGAGACTTGCAGCCAGTGCTGCTGTCTCTGGGACGGTGTCTGGTGCTGAGTCATGAGCGTCTGGGTTTTGGGAAGATTAAAAATAGCTCCTGAACCTGGCAGCCCTCGGTGCCGTTTTTCTGCTGGCTGTGCACGGTGCTGCCTGTGCTGGGGGTCCGGGTTCCCCTGCATGCGCTGTGGCTGGGGCAGGGGCATCTCCTTCGCTCTGCTTCTTGCTTCCTCTGCATGCAGGGTGTCAGGGCGGGCACAGGGAGGGCTGAAGCTCTGCTCTGGCCCAGGGTGGATGTTTGTGTTCTTGTGACATTTTTCTGGACGTGCTGGGGCTGACGATGCTCCTGCATGCGGCAGGCAGGCGGTGACATCCCTGCCTCGGAGCAAGGCTCCTGTCATCCCCGTGGTCCTCAGCACTTCTCTGCCACGGGGCAGGGATGCTTCGTTACCTTGATGAAGGAGGTGTATGCATGCACTTCCCATTCCCAGATGTATGCACTTCATTTGGCAGGGAGGAAATGTTTGTTTTTAATTTCTTTTTAGTTACCAAGCAATGCAGACTGCTCTGTACCAGTGGCTGAGCATCTTGGTGTTTGCTGCTCTGTTTTGTCTGCAAACTTCACAGCAATGTTTTTGCTTTCTGGTAGGTTTTTGATTAAAATCGTAGGAGCTGGACCTGTTTTCTGGAGGACTCCCGTTAGAAACACCTGCTCAGTGGTTTCAGCTTCTAATTGCCTTTCAGACAGGCAGTCAGCTTCTAATCCGTTTAGTGCGTGTCGTGTTGATTTTGTATCATTCTAATTTTTAATCAAAATGTCATGCGATACCAGGTTAAATGTCTTACGGAAGTCTAAATATATTAAATCAACACTGTTGCCTTTATTAACCAATTTTTTAAACTCATCATAAAAAAATCAAATAGATTTGACAGGGTTCATTTTTCATCAGCTGTGTTTGGCGTCCGCTCTCCAGCAGCAGCAGCTGGTATCAGCATTTCCTTTATTTTCCCCGTGATCAGTCGGGCTGGAAGGACGACGATTACCCACGCTGACACCATTTTCGGTTATCAGCAAAATGCTGCCTTCCTTCTGACTTTTGGAGCTTCCTCATGCAGAGGTATGAAATGAGATCGGGTTTATACAATTTCCCTTACAATCAGGAACTCGAGTGATGGCCAGCCTGTATCCCAAAGAAATTGCCATTTAAGTACTTAAATCCCAAGTCTGCTGAGCGCTTACTCCCTGAGAATGTAAATATTTGAACTCTGTCATCGAACACAAACCTGTGAGCCGAGTCCTCGCCCTGCGGGCTCTGCAGGGCAGCGCGAAGCTAATTAGGCATTGACTAATTATTTCAGTTTTGGTCACCTTGAAATCTGTGACTGGGATGAGGAACGCGGGGGGAAGCACGTTTTGGGGCTGGGTTCTGTGGGTTGCAGACAGCCCCTCTGCAGGGCAGGTCTGGTGTGGGTGCAGCTCTCCTCTGGGAGCTGTGTTCGGCCGGTGCTGAGGGGGCTCCAGGCAGAGCAGCTCCGTGCCTGGCCTTGCTGAGCTGTGCCTGGCCCTGCCAAACTGTGCCTGGCCTTGCCAAACTGTGCGTGGCCCCGCCAAGCCGTGCCTGGCCCTGGAGCATCCCACAGAAGCCAAGCTGCCCAGCGGTGCGTCCTGGTGGGGTCGGAGCCCACTGATACCCAAACCCAGGCACAAGGCAGCCGTGTGGCACCTGGGGCATGCGGTGAGTGCTCGGCCCTTCTTGGGATGCCCCTGAGTGGGTTTAGTGCAGAAATGGGTGTTTTTTCCAAACGGTGTCCAGGACGAACTCCTGGGGATGCTGTTGTGCACCCGCTGCTGGGGCATCCTGGGGATGCTCAATCACAGAATAGCTGAGGTTGGGGGGACCTGCAGGGGAATCAGTTCAACCCCTGCTGCAGCAGGGCCACCTAAAAACGGCTGCTTCCAAAGGGGGTCCCCTCCTCGGGGCTCTGGGACCCCCAGGTGAAGGGCTTTGCATGGGGACAGCACTGGCACTGGTGGGTATCTCTCTGCCCCCCGCTTTGCCTCCTGCTGCTGCTTTGTGCCCATGGTGGTTTCAGCCTACCCAAGCCTAATTTATGATAATTATTTTTAATACCACTTTTATGCGGCAATATATTGTTTTAATTTCATAACAATGCAACATCTGATATTAAGCGTTTCCAGCTCGGCTCTCAAGGATACGCGAGCTCCCCGAGGCAGTATTTATTAAAATCCATTTTTGTCCATATTTCATGTTTATTACTGCCATCTTTAATTAAGGGAGGTAAATATTGCTGATGTGGGTTGAGGGGCCTGTTTAACACGAGTAATTGGAAATGCACTCGGCAGGAAGAGGTGCCCCAGGAGGGGAAGGCGGCTCCGGGGTGCCCCAGAGCAGGCGGCAGGAGGGGGACGGGATCTCGGTGCTGGGGCTGGACCCGGGAGCTGGAGATGTTTAAAAACGAGCGATAAGTTTCTCGTGAAGATGCTTTTTCTGGCCAGATTCTACTGAGTGTGCTGCCACAGCTGTGAGGCTGGGGGAGCCCTGAGGTGCTTCCAGGTGTGGAGCTGGAGCCTTTGCTTAGAGCTGGCCTGCAGGCACCGAGGGGCACCACCCGAAGCATTGTTAATACAAGAGGCATTGCAGCTCTGAGTGTTATTAAAAGAGGCATTGCAGCTCCAACAGCCAGGTCTGGGGCCTGTTCCACAGAGAAATGGGTCTGGGAAGAGGGAAGGAGCTTGCTCCGGCCGCAGCAGGAGCCCTCAGCCCCTTGGAGCCGTGCAGCAGGTGCAGGCACACTCCTGTTCCAGGGCTTTGTGTGAGTTCTGCCTTTTGAAATCAGTTTTTAATAGCTCTGTGAGCCTGACACTAGTCTGATTCATATTTTTAGTGAATTATTCTATATTAGTCCCTTCACATCTCCGGAGCTTTTTTCCATGTAATTCTGTATCCCACGTTTATACCCACGATAGGAGAAGGAAAGCAAAAAAACAGGCCTCAATCCAGTTGAGTGTATTGCTAGGCCACTTTTCATGACACATCTCCTAAAACAATTCTTTCTTACTGTCAGGTGGCATTTCTGCCTGCGGGAATGGTGCTGGGCACGCAGGCGGTGCAGTCCCCGTGCTGTGCAGGATGCTTGGTGGGGCTGTGCTGTGGCTTCCCCCCTTCCAGCCTCAATTTTGCACTTGTCAGGGAAAGAAAGGGCTTTTTGCCACCCGAAGGCATCCTTCCTGGGTGGCTTGCAGGTGAGGGCAGCGTGCTGCAGGAGGGGAAGCGGGCGCAGTGCAGCAGCTGCATGGAGCAGGCTGAGGGGAGATCTGGTGCTGCCAGGGGTGGGTGCAGCCACAGCTGCGATGAGGGTTTCACCACCCTTGTTTTTGTGTTTGAGGCAGCAATTGATCTCTGAATTCAGACGCTTTACCGCCTTATAGACCTTCTCCAAAGCCCATTTCATTAAGAGACCTCCATTCAAATGAATGGGTTGAACTTCATGCCTCGCATGCAAACAGCAGTACGTAATTGCAGGTTTGCTCATAATTGCAGGGGCTCTGGAATACATTGTGGTGTTCGTTATTCATGCAGTTGTTTGTTGTAGGGAAAATAAGATTAATTCATATTCCGGTAATACTTCAAGTGCTTATTTTCATATGATTGTATAAAGGTGGAACCTTTAGGGAGCCCTCAGATATTGCAAAGTGTGCCTTAAGATCCCCGGCCTTGGTCTCATTGCCATGGTAATGAGGATCTCGGGCTGTACATCAGGAGCTGTGGAGAAGCAGAGCAGACTTAATTCAGGTGTAATCTCCCTGGCTTTGGGAGGCTTCAGCAGGGGCTGATTTTTGGCCTAGCAAGCTAGTCACAAAAGCTAGGTTCCCAAATAATAGCACACCACAATTCTGCAAGACTGAAGGCTGCTGAAATATGATGTTTGCCTGCTTCTCCCAGGTATTGCTCATTTGAAGAACTTTTTCTCTGAGTACAGCTGTATGCGTGTGCAGGGATGAGAGATTTGTGGTCAGCTGAAACTTCTGTACAACGCCCCTTACAACTTCATTTGTGAAATACGCCGTGTGCATCTGGATACCATCACTGCCCCACCCTGGAAAAAAAATATTTCCTTTTCAAACATGGGCTGCGCCCCGCGGTGCCGTGAGCTGGCTGGATGGCAGGGAAGCTCTGCACCAGCGCTAGCAAGCCTTGATCTCGTTGCCACCTGAGGTTTCCCATCGAGACCGAGGACGAACACTTTGGTCCCCAGCTGCACGAGTGCAAGGACAGTGTCACGGGAGGGCTGTGCCGTGTGCTCAGCTGCTGGTGTCCCCACTGGGTGCTGCCCCGACCCCGGGGTGTGCGTGGGCACGGCTCCCTGGGGACAGCTGGTGGCTCATGGCAGCGTGACTTCCCTTCCAACTCGGGATACTCCATGATTCTGTGACTTCTCCAGCATCACCAGAGTGAAGGGTCTGAGGCAGATGAGTGCTTAGGCGTGAAAATCTGCTGTGTGCGCCTTCGTGTGGCAAACCAGAAGCTATTCCTCTGAAGGGGCCGCCCCGTGTCTGACCTGCCTTGAAGCTGGTGTGCGTTGGGTACAGCGCTGGTAGTGCAGGCAGCTCCGTGTGCACGCCCGGCCAGTGCCTGATGTGTGTGCACATCGCCTAATTGCACATGCAGACGGCTAATTGGGCACGTATTTCCTTGTGCTGCTGGAGCTGCGTGCCTGAGTGTGCAGTGCTGTGCATGGCCCTGAGGTTCACCTGTGAGCAGGGGGCATTTGTGGCTGCAGCCCCGCTGTGACCTGGCTGGGGCACAGCTCTGCACCTGGCTGCTCCCTGGGGTGGCATCCTGGGGTTGCAGTGCTCATGCCACCAGCCCCACGGACTGGGAGCTCTCCGGCATGCACACATCGTTGTATCTGATTGCTGCGATGTCTTTACTCTGCGTTGGTTAGAGATCTAGGGATGAGACTTGTGGGGTGGTCATCGGTCACCCTTGGGGACACAGCAGATGTCTCATTTCTTGATCCATCCAGAAGTCAGTGGTGCTGGGGAACTTCTGAGATGCCTGGACTTGACCATATCTAAAGGTTTTTTCTTTTGTCTTCCCTGTCTCCTGTGTTCTCACTTCTTGCATCTCTCCAGTAGCAGTGGAACTCCTCTGCCAGTGCTGAGTCACCTTTTAGAGGTTTTCTCCCCTTTCCTTCTCCTTCACATCTCCCCTTGCTCTAAAAGAAACTCAGCAATGCCAAACTTCCCTATGAAGTATGTTAAAGCTGTTGAAGCCTGTGCTGGAAGGATTTTGTCTCTAGTGCTGAGACACAGCCTTGGAGAGGTATCGGGTGTTCTGTCTGGCTTTCCTTTCCCATTCCCAGCAGAGCAGACAAGCGAGGGAGCACATCTGGGGAGCTGTGGGGCTGGAGGCTGCCACAGGAGGGTAGTGCAGGCACAGACAGGCTTCATTTCGGTAATTATTTTAAATTCTACTACAGAGTCTGTGTTTTTAAATAAACTCAGGAGTCAATGCGCTGAGTTGCACCTTCATCTCCTTTACTCCATTATACTTAAGGGGTTGAAATTTTACTTGTTCCTCTGAATGCCAGATCCACACAGCTTTGTTTACTGCTTTCCCCCCTCCTCCCCAGATTTTTGGGATGGGTTCAGGTGTTGCCACATGAGTGGCATCCCATCCCCTGGCTTCCTGAAGGCAACGCTCATCCCGTGGGCACCCAAACCTGCTGGTGTAAAAGCGCACTGCAGCAGGCAGGCTCTGGGGGAGCAGACCAGAAAAAGTCTGTATTTACTATTGAGCTGTCACTGGTGAAGTAATCTAGTGTTTCGTGTTTAGATATTCAGCTTGCATTAGCTTCAATCAAGCCCTCGATCGGAAGTCTCCTTCCATTAAGTTGTGCAATTCTCATCCGCTGATCCCGGCTGCGGTAAAGCTTACGCAGCCATCTGGGCTTAAAGCACTGCCTTTCTACACGAACATGAGTAATCCTCCTGCCTGACATCATTTCGTCAGTAATTTGTCTGAATTCACCGCAAACGCAAAGGGCCGTGGGTGGCACCTGGGTTCCCTGCAGCTGCTTCTGCTGCCGGGGGCAAGATCCTGCACAGGGGGGCTGTGGGGGGGACGAAGAGTCCCATGTGTGGGTGCTGAGGTCGGCCCCTGATGGGTGCTCGGGGGGGTGTCCAGGGCCCTGACTGCGTCCTGCGGGGATGCACATGGGCAGCTCCTCTTCTGAACTGTTGCTGGCAGGGGAAATCTGACCTAAAATTCAGGTTTCTATAAAAATCCAGCTTCTGCTGAGCCTGTGGACCAGCCATGGGCTGTGTTTCTGGGGATTAGTTTTAGCTCTCAGTATTAATTTCTCTCTAAATAGCATTTCAAGCTCATGCCATTGCCAGGCAGCAGTGGGTAAACACACATAGCTGTCGTGGCTGTCCAGGCCACCTCAGTGAACACAGAGCGGGTGCTGGGAGCAGAGCAAAGACCTTTTCTGTTCTTGCTCAGCATTGCAAGAAGTTGTTTTTTTAACAGTGATAAAGTTTGAGCTGTTGGAGGCTGTTTAATGATATGGCCAAGCTCTCCCGGGACGATTGCGCTCTGCTGGCAGGCGGCTGGCAGAGCTGGGTCTCCGTGCTTGGCATCACTCCTGGGGTGCTCCCAGGCACTGCCCCAGCATCTGCAAGCGCTTTGGGGTGTGGAGGATGGAGCTGTGGGGTGGAAACAGCCCCAGCCATGCCCCAGCCCTCATGTCTGACACAAGAGCTTGGTGCAGTGCAGTCAGGGTGCTGCCAGGGCTCTCCGCACCACCAGGCTGCCTGTGGTGGAGCCTGGAGCAGGAGCGCGTGGGGCAGGACCCTCGTGGTGCTGGGACATCACTTGGGCAGGAGGAGCTGTAAGGGCCGAGGGGTGTTTGCCCACCCGAGGTCTCCACGTGTCAGAGCACGGTGCCACGTGCCTGCATGGAGCCGCCTGTCCCCGTGCCACGGCCCCATTTCTGCTGGAGACGCCGGGAGCAAGCAGCAGCCCTGGGTAGGAACGTGCTCTGGGCACGTGTGTGCATGGCTGGGGTCAGCTGTGGCCTTGGTGAGCTCTGGCTGCTGCAGCTCATCGCTGCAAAGCCACTGGGCCATGCCCAGCAGAAGCAAATATTTGCCCTTTAACACATCGCTGGAGGAACCACTGCCCAGATTTTGCAGCACTGCACAAAGCGGACAATGATGCAGAACTCAAACATGCTTTGGATTTCAATTCTAAATGAGAATCTTAGTGACTTGGAGTGCTTTTACTCACTCCTGTGGCATTAGTCATAGCTCCTGGTAATGTTTCCTGCTGCAGTGTTGTCCCAAACCCTGCTGAGGCCGGGCCCTGCTGTGCCTGGCGAGGGGCTCAGCAGGTGCGCGGCAGCCAGCGGAGGCTGGGGAGGGACGTGGGCACAGAGGTCTGAGGGCTTTTCTGGCTGGGACACCCGCGGTTTCTGGCTTTTAGCCTCTTCTCCACCCACTACGATGCAGTGCCTGTGGATGCTGCTGCCCCTGCTGCGTTTGCAGGGTCCATGTGGCTGCAGCGCCGATGGCCCCGTGCTGGGTGAGCGAGGTGCCTGACCCTGCCGGGGGATGCAGAGCTGCAGAGATGGGATCTTTAATTTGCATTTAAATGATGGGCAGCCTGGCCAGGCCATGCAGGGAAGAGTGATTGCTGTGCAGGTACACACTGCGGGAACAGAGCCGTGAGCTGCCAAAATCCCCTTCAGCCTGCCAAGCACAGCGCTCCCGGGAGCAGCAGCCCTAAGGGTGCCCGTGGGCTGTGCCCCAAGTCTTCGTGGCTTCCGAGGCAGGATCGTGCTACTCCTGGGTACGGTATAAAATGTGGGAATTCAATCACAAGAACTTTTATAACTGCAGTGACTAAATGTTAGGCAGAAATGTCACGGCTGCAGCTGGCAGGTCCCAGCTCCCTGCACACCTCTTCCCGTGCCGCATGCTGCTGACAGCGGGCAGAAACCTGGGACCTGGCATTTCGGGGGCCGGGCCTGTTTGCCACCTCTGCCAAGTTCTTCCTGCTGCAGTTTCCAAAGGCACTGCTGGTTCTGAGAGCCTCAGCTCCGGGTTGCACCAGGAGGTGCTGGAGCTGGGCCGGGGGTCTCCGTGGGGGCCAGCTCCTGCCCTCTGTGGCTTTCTCCTCCTCGGGTGGGGGTTTGTTTCCACACTTGCTCCTCTACCCGCTGCGATGTGGCAGTGCTTTCTTTCTGTTCTGTGTCTTCCCCTTCGCTGTGCAGCCCGGGGGCGGTGGCTGCAGCGCCGTGGGGGCTGCCCGAGAGGCTCCCCCCGCGCAGGGCTGCTGCTGCCGCGCGTCTTTGTGCAAAGGCAGCAAAAGCGTTGCTTTAAAATGTCAGACCGCCCGTCTCACTGTTTCTCATCTCTAAACACGATGCTTTGTCAAACATTTTTTTGTTGAGTGGAGCTAAGGATCCTTTATTCTGTCTTTTTTTTGATATGGAAAGTAAACAAGTTCCTGTGAAGGCATCCTTCTAGCGCGGCTGGATTTTAGTATGCAGCGAGGCTGGGCCTCGTTTCCTTCCCAGCCATTATCTGAACCCACACGAGCACTTAGCATTCAGGAAGTATGTGCGTGGTGCCCACTGTACATATGGAATTAGATTATTATAGATGGTGATGAAAGAAATATACTGCCTGTGATGCTATTAGCAGGGATTAGATCACTTATTCTACAGAATATGATACAGAAAGTGTATCCAGAAATGAAGGTTGCTTCCAGAAACGAAGGTTGCTTCCTGTTTGCTTTTCTGGTGCATGGCCTCTTCGCAGGGCATCGCTTTGTTACTTTATCACAGGATTCGGGGATGTGCAAAGGGCTTCTTGTGTCCTCACAGGACTTTCCACTACCCTTCCCAGTGCAGTTACAGGTGAGCTGTAGGCTGTGTAGGAGCAGAGCTGTGCTTCGCCCCTGCGGCTGGCCAGGCGTGGGGTGCCAGAGGGGGAGGCAGGGGACCAGGGGGGGCAGCGAGGGGCTGGCACCAACAATCAGCCCCACCGGGTGCCTGCTGCAAGCTCTGAACAGCCCGGAGTCTCCTGATGTGCTTTCTGAAAATACCACCGTGCCATGGCCTCTGGGTGTTTTCAGTGGGAGATGTCAGCCCGCATAACCATTCCCCAAATCACACTACCAAGGAAATGTTTTTTGCCCTCTTGGGTTAATCTGAAAAAGGTCATATGTGACATTGGCATGTGACTGCTGGCTAGAAGGACTGAGACCATTTTTGGGGGCTTTCTTTATTAAAAAAAAAAAAAAAGCAACAACTGACCCAGGCTCCATCCCCTTGCAGCTGGAGATGCCCCGTTGGCACTGCAAGCACGCCTTGGTGAGCCTTCCTCTGGGCTCAGCCCTCCACAGCCTCATGCTTTTTGTGTTTTCTCCAGCAAAATGGCAAAATGGCCCCAGCTCTGGGCACGGTGAGTGGTGAGCAGTGTGCGGAGGAGCTGCAGCAGCCCTGGGTCTCCGTCCCCCTTCCCCTGTTGTGCTTTATTCCCATTGAGGTCTGAAGGTCCGGGTCACCTGTATGGGCTTTGAGGTGCAGAAGAAAGCAGGGGGGAATGGTGGGTAAATAGGAAAGTACAGCATTCATTTCAGCAAAAGCTTTGGTTGGGTCCCAGGTGAAACCAGAAATTTGCATTTAAATGAATATGTATTTGGAGACATTAAACCCACAGGCAAAAAAAAGGCCTTGTGGAGATGACAAACACATCACTTCTTGTGCTTGTTCCTGATATTATGCCAACCAGCCCTTGGAAGTAAAACCACACGTCAGCTGAAGTAGTTTTTCTTCCTTTTCATTTCTGAAAACCACAGCCATTTGTAAACACCTCACTCCTTGTGCGGAGCTGCGCTACCAAAACTTTGGGTGATAAACGTATTGGCAGGTGTGGGGGGTCTGCATGTGATGTGCAAGGGAACGATCCTGGGACTGTTCTGGGGTTCCAGGTCAGCTTCTCCTGGCTCCTAAAATCCTGATAAAGAGAGAAAAATGAGTGGGGAGCAAGTGAGCTCTGTCCGGGCAGCCTGGGAGGGAAGCAAACGGGCTGCAGCAGAGCCGAGCGCTCCTGCTGGCAGGGGAGAGTGGCTGCCCTGTGGGCATCTGGTGCTGCCAAGAAACATTTCTAGGAAACAAAGGCAAAGACCGAGATTCCCTAAATTAAACAACCACCTGAGAGCCAGCTGGAGTCAAGTGGCTCGTTTTGGACCTGAGCTGTTAGGTGTTAATTGCAGTTACGGGTGTGCCAAGGAAGCTCGGGGCAGAGCGTGGACGGGTGCCCGGGGCTGGAGGACTGGGTTTTGGGGAGGCACTGGTGTGGCTCCAGGTCTGGGTGCACAGCCCAGGCTGGGAATGGGAGCACCCCTGGAGCTGCCCGGGGGCACCATGCCAGCGCCCCAGCCCCACTCCCCGGGCTGGCGGGCAGCAGTCCCTGCCAGGTTTCCTCCTGGCAGCCAGAGCCGAGCCTTCCCTCCGAGCTTTTCCTCCCCGTCAGAGCTCGGCGGGTGTCAGGCAGCGCTCTGTGCACTGGGAAGATGAGAGCTGACCTTTAATCTGCCTTCACAACGAGTTACTCCTTGCAAGAGCTGCACAGTTATTTCTCCCTGGGATGGAAATGCCGCGGGTTCGCTTTGCTGAGGCAGCGCAGCAGAGGGGCTTTGGGCAGGGGAGGTGTGGGCAGCGCTCCCGTGCAAACCAGCGCATGCCTCTGGAGGGATGGGCATCAAACACCAGCAGTGACAGTGCTCCGCTGCCACCATGGGCTCTTATCTGGACATGTTCTTATCCCTGACTTTAGATGAATAAAACAACTCTCATCTGCTGCGCTCAGGTGCTGACCCCCAGCTGCTCCACAGGCTTCCTGAGCGCTCAGTGCGGAGCTGGGCTGTGAGCAGGCGTGCAGCCGCCTCCCCACGCTGCCCCACCGCAGCTCCCCGCCTGGAAGTGGTGGTGATTTGGTGCTGCTGCCCCGCTCCTTGGAGAGCTTTGGTTCTCCACAAACAGGAGAACAGCCCTGCCACATCCCCGGTGCCACCACGGGGACATCCCTCTGCATGCCTCACAGCCGCCAGCCTCCCTGTGCATCCCTGCAGGGCTGGGGGCTACACCTCTGTGCCCATGCTGGGGGTCAGTTCCCCTGCCAAATCTCTCCTCTTCACCTTTTTTATATGAAGATGCCAGCCAGCAATGCCCGTTCTGGCTTCCTGGAGCAGCCCCGGTGTGTCAGGGGGCCGGGAACTCCCCGGTGTGCATGGAGCAGAGGGATGCTGGCACTGCCTGCCCCGGCCCCCTCTGTGCTAGGAGGGTTCACAAAGCTTTTTCCTCCAATTTAAGCTGCTCCAGAAAAGACATGAAGAAAGCACCCCGCATAGAGGGACTGCTCTAACCGAGGGGGGTGATGGAAAGGAACTGCAGGGCTCCTTGCGTCGTGCCCAGCACGTTACCTGAAGTTTGTTCCATGGTGTTACAGGGAAAATCACCTTGTTGTCACGCGTTGCTGGTGTCTAGATTTCGCTTCCTCCTGAAGGCAATGTCAGATTTATGGAAAGTTTTCACTGTCTGCCCCTCTATTAGCATAGATCATTTATGTCTTAAAATTGCTCTCTTCTATTTCCCTATGAAATCACCTTTTGGGGAGGATTAACAATCTTGCACTCGAGTGATATCCGTGGTTATAAAAAAAGTAATCTTTCTTAATATTCAGTGAGAAATGCGATGTCTCTGAGGACAAAGATCTTCCTATTGCTCAGTAAATCAGAGTTCATTATCATGTTAATCTGACTGATTACAGTCTCCCAAAAGGATTCCACATATGGTCATTTCTGTAGCACACAAATAAGATCTGTTTTGCCTTAATCACAAGGCTTGCATTTGTCAGTTCCTTCTGTGACAATCTTTATTCTTGAGCTGCAATTCAGGGAGATTTAAATATTAATTGCTCCTGAGCCTGCTTTTAGTTTTGATTCAGAATCAGGGTTTTGGATTTCTTATGTCTATGAAAACAGGATTTGCCCTTTATTGTTTTATTGTTGTTGCTGTTGTTTTGTTTGTGTTCTTCAGTCTTTCGATGCATTAGCTGTACTACTTTCTCCTCTGTCCAGGAGACTGCACAGGTGAATTTATTTTCAGTGAAATAATTCTGGAAGAAGTCGTAAACCTCAGCCTTAGTTTTACGTTGGGGTGCCAGCTTTCGGCAGGTGCCCTGGGATGGCCGAGGGTGAGGCAGAAGAGCAGCTGGGCTTCGCTGGGCCTTTCTGTAACTGCTGCTCTGTTTTTGCTAGCGCCTCGCTTCACTTTCATGAAAAGTAAATTTTTTATGAACCATTTATACCTTTTTTTTTTTTTTTCTCCTGTGAGCTTTTTGCTGCATTCAGTTTCTTGAAGAAAAGCGAGCTGCTCAGCAGGACTGCTGCCAAGAAAGCCGAAGGTGCCTGCTCTCCTGCTCGTGAGCAGCACACGCAGCTTATATCTTTGGTTGTTTTTTATTTTTCATCAGCTGTGTGTGCAGTGACCACAGAGTGCAAAGCTCACCTCTGGGGTCCCGCGAGGGTGCACGGCTCAGGGCCACAAACCTGTTGGCAGTTTGCTGGAGCTGCCCTACAGCCAGCGTGACTCCCAGGGACAGACTTCAGGTGCTTCTCATGTGAATTTGGAGACGCAACGATCCAATTTTTCATTTACAGCACAAAACTGGGCACCTCTGCTGTCCCCTTGGTCATGCAGCCGTTGCCAGTGCAGCTGCAGCTGAAGCACCTCCAGCCCCCACGTGCTACTCACAGCACGACTCGCGTGGAAGCCTGTTCCTCCTGTGTGCAGCAGGCAGGGCTGACGTTCTGACAAAGCCACACTCATCGTCAGATGATCGCTCTGAACATGTTTATCAGCCTCCAAAGAACGCATACCAGAATTAGTCGCACCAAGAATATTTTGCATGCTTTATGGAAAACGGGTGCCAATTTAAACAAGAGCACACATGGAGCCACTCCAGGCTTGCATGAATGAAAAAAAAAAGTGAGTTTGAGTTACAGGAAAAACCAATTTGCTTTTATGGAGGGAGGTTTTCGGTGCCTCTAAATTATAGACTTATAAATTCCCAATTTAATTCATAAACGTTACACAGCAGCAATAAATAGCTAAATGTAAGGCGACATGCCATCAGTCACTGGGCCTTGCTGCGTGCCTCGCTCGGGGCTGTGCTCGGGCTGCCGAGTGCTCTGTGCAGCCTGGGGGGAGGCTCTGCGGCAGCGCCGTGCTGGTGCCAGCGGGATGTCACCACGGCCAGCATCTGGGGTGTGCTGGTGTGGTGGCTGGTGACAGGGGCATGGGGGAGAGGTTCCTGGGGATGGAAGAAATGGCTAACGCGGAGCGATCCCGGGGCTCCAGGTGGCCCCGTGGGTGTGTGGGGGGAAATGGAAGAAGCTGTTTCTTGCTTCACGTGCGCCAGGGGCATGGACTGTTCATGAAATAAAACGTCAGTGCCTCCTCGGGCTTCGCAGAGCAGAATCTGTTTTTCTTGCCCCCAACCACCCGTGACCAGGTTCCCATTGCCACGCTGCACACCGGCGCTATGCAGCACTCATAGATGAGGCCAGGCCCTGGATCCCCCCCCCCACTGTGAGCCGGTGGATTGGCAGAAAGCCAAAGCAGCTTTGGAGTATGCCACCAGCTGAGCATCTCTATGTGATGGCCTGGGCTCCTCTGCTGCATTTCTGTAATATTTTGATGCAAAAAAATCCCCATCTGCTGCCAGCTCCGCAGGCGCGGGGCATCGCCCGCTGCACATCGCAGCCTGGGACACGGGGAGAGCCCCAACGAGTGCTTGGGGTGAGCCAGCTGGAGGCTTCATCCGGATGGAGCTTTTCCAGATCGTGCTAAAAATAAGTAAAAGTAACAATGGAGTTTGCATTTAAAAATTAAATACAGCTTCGGGACTCGGATTTGTCATGGGGGACGCAGATCTCCATTACGCAGCATTAACTTCCCACTGCTCTTGCACACATTGCCAAGTCAGGCCTTCAGCAGAGAGAAAATTTCTGTGCTCCCAGTTTCATTGTCAGAAAGGAGACTGCTCCGTGCCTGCAGCGCAGCTCATGCCTCTCCTTCTCAACAGCTTCATAAACTTCTGGAGCAAACTCCTGTGATAAGTCCTGAAGACAGAAATTACTGTGTCAGCTAGGAAGAAGGATTACAGATAACAGGGAATTAGCAGCAAAATGCACATGCTATAAATACACCAGGATTACACTCCGGTGTTAAATCAAGCCCCTTCCCCTTGCTGGCTGTCTCCCCGTGGGGGTGCCGATGGTTGCTGGGGGCTGAGGTCAGGCTGTGGGGCACCGGCTGTGTGTCCCTGTGAGCATCCCGGGGTCAGTGCCCCCCTCCCTGCAGTCCTGCGGAGCCACCTGCCCCTCCTTGCCTTTCCTTGCCTTCCAGCCCCATTTTCCCTGCTCTCTGGGGCTGCCCCTGGATGCCGTCCAGATGTCCCCTTGTGCACAGCAGCCCTCCCTCCCCGCTGGGCAGCGTGGGCAGATGCAGCGACGCTGCGGTGCCAGGAGCTGGGGCACGGCTCCGCTGCTCTCTGGCTGTTTGGGAGAGCCCAGAGCAGAGCGTGGGTGCAGAGGGCCATGAGCAGAGACCTTGCTCGCAGTGCCAGGCATGGCACAATCCCAGCACGGGCTGCCTGGTGACCTCCCTGCTAAGGGGCTTTCCGAGGCAGCAGCTGGCGCTGGGCAGCGGGGCCACCAGGCTGAGTGTCACTGCCTGTCCCTGCGTGTGTCAGCACCTCCCCATTGCCTGTGGCACCTTGCTGGGGCGGGTGGGACCCAGCCCCTGGGTGCCTGCACTGGTGGGAGCTTGGGGCATCCCCCAGGGGGAGGTATTGGTGCTGAGGGACATCTGCTGCAGCGATGTTTGCAGCCAGCACGGGGTGGAAGTGCCCTTGCCTGGCCTTGTGAAGCGGTTTGCAGCCCGTGATGTGCAGCCAGCCAACTGTCAGATGCTTAGATAGATTTCAGGGGATGAGCAGGGCAGGGTTTGCGATCCGAGCTGTCGTTCTTGCTGCGCTCAGTGCACACCTGGAAGATGTGCTGCGCCAGCAGCCTCTGAGGATGCTCGGATGGCACGAGGCGTGCTGCCATGGGGAGAGCGGAGAGGCTGCAAGGAGACTGCCCTGCTGGGGCTGGCGGGCTGCAGCTCCCTGCTCCGGCCAGGGCTTGCTGAGCTTCCTCCTCCTGTCTGTATGTGAACAGTCTCGAGCACATTTTTGTCCATTTTCAAGCACATTTTTGCCCATTTTCTCCCCATGCCACAGATGAGGTGCCGGCTTACTTTGAGGGCTAAGAGAGCTGTCAGGAAGACTTTGCCCTGCCTGCAAACGGAACATTAACTTTGTCTGAGGGATAATAAATCCCAGGCTCCTACAATACAATGCAGAATTTTGAAAATGAGGCATTTAAACCACAATATTGCAATCAAATTGCTAGGAAAAATCTCCTTGTGTTGGCAGCAGGGCTGGTGGGTCTTTGATCTCTCCCAGCTCAGATGTTGCTGCCAAAGAGATTTAAGCTTCAACTTCACTTTGTAGAATAGACTTTTTTTGACAGTTTCCTTTAAAAAATAATCTCCTCCTAAGCTCATGGAGCAGGGAGGAATGGCCATCTCCACAATGAGATTTTCAGAAGCGAGTCGGGCAGAAAGGAGCTGTGTTCAGCTGCTGCTATTTCCTCCACAAATCCTGCACTTAATCCCTGGAGCGGGTGCCGAAATTCAACATTTCAGCTCGAGGAGGGTGAACGCTGCCGTGGGCTGGGCTGGCCCAGATGCTGGCCGGGTGGGAGCTGGGTTTGGGGCAGCCTTTGGGCCGCACATGGAGCAGGAACCTGGCATGGCTGCTTCCCATGGCCCTGGTGGATGGAGCATGAAGGGCGATGTGAGCAGGGATCCAGCAGGGGCAGGGCACTCGGGCACCCCTGGGCCTGGTCCTGCAGCCCAAGGCACTGCCCATTGCTGTCACACCTTGTCATGGGTTGGCCTGGTGGTGGTCTGTAGAGAAAACAAGAAAAATTTGTTGTGGTATCTGAGCAAGGCTTTTGCAGAGTCTACCAGCTGTGAGCCAAAGCAGCAACAGGCCGGTGGATAACAAATCACACACTGAAGACCTCGCCATGGCCTGCATGGCATCGTGCATCCCTGTTACAAAGCAGGCTGTGATGGGAGGGGAGCCCTTGTCTGCAGGGTCTGGCCCTGGGGACCAGCGAGCAGAGGTCCCCGTGTGTGCTGGGCACAGGGGGAGGCGTGCTCGTTAGCCGGGCTGTGCCGTGGTGGTGGTTAATTGAATCTCTGCCACAAAACGCATGGGTGAGCAGTTTCCCTGCCGCTGTGTAATACAGCTTTGTATAATTTATTAAATGATGAAGTGTAACACATTCAGGCTGCTCGGAGGAGTAATTCAACAAAATAAAACCACGACATGCAGAAATGTGTAGAGCAGGACAATGCGCACAGCCCCGGGCGGGCGAAGGAAAGGAAATGGGGGAGCTCTGGGCTCTGGTTCCAGTGTCTGTCCTTGGCTGGGCAGCAGGCGGGGAAGGTGCAGTGGAGCCAGGCTGCCTCCTCTGGCGATGTTTGTGTCCAGCTGGTGATGGGCTGGGGACATCAAGCCACCAGCAGTCCTCTGCCGTGTGCGTGCAGCACCGAGACTGCTGTGCTGCATCCTGCGCCCTGCTCTGCAGCGGCAAAGCTTGGGTCCCTTGGGCAGTGCCAGCTGGAAGCATGGGGTGGCTCTGGCTCTCCCTGGAGATAACGGAGTTGTGCTTGCCATGTCCGCAAGAATAAAGCTGGCTTTTCCACTGGAGTGGTGGGCACTGAGCCTGGGCTGGTCCATGCTGGGCCTCTGCAGGGCTCTGCCAAGGGCATCCCTAGCGGTGCGATGGTGCTCCCAGCTTCTCCTGCAGCACGCTGGTGCTGTGTGCTAGCGCCTCTGTGCTCAGTAACAACCGTGGTGCTGAGCCAGGGGGTCTCACCAGAGGAAAGGAGACAGCAGCCAGCAGCCTCCCCATGGCTTTGTCCCTCCCTGCAGCCAGGGCACGGCACTGGAGCTGCAGCTTCCAGGGCTCGGGGACATGCTGCTGGGACCGCGGTGCTCTGTGGGCCTGCCAGAAGCGAGGAACACTGTTCATTTGCAGATGAGCTGCTATTATTAACTCTCATTTTATTTCAGCTGTGGATGACCCTAATTTTGGCTGAGGAGCTTAGAAAAACTAAGAATGCAAGGTTACTTTAATCGTCTTAAAGTTTAAAAATCATCTGGGATTCCTCTGTTTGGTACTGCGTGCGGCGCTTACCTCCCCCTGGGAGCCTTGTGTCTGTTTTGCAGTAAGCCACACAAAGCTGCTCCGCACTAGTGGGTGTCACACACCGGAGCTGTGCACTTTGCATCCTACAAACACGTTACAGATGTTAATTCTCATCGTGACAAGGTGCTCGTGGGCTCCTCTCCATGTGCCGGAGCGGGCACCGAGACACGGGCTGCCAGCATCCTTGGTGCTGTGCGACAGGCCTGGGGCCAAGTTGGTCAGAACTGAATTTTTTTGACCTCTTTCAAGAAATAAACCTCGTTAGAGAGGTGTGAGCCACCACACCACTGGCTTGGTGGGCTTGCTGCTGGAAAACCCCATGGAGGGTCCTGCTATGGCAAGACCAGCTCCCCTGGCCCATCCGTTTTTGCTGGGGTGAGGTGTTTGGTTTGTATTTATTTACAGTGCAGCACCTGAAGCTCATTCCCCTTTTCAGTTGCTGTAGTTTTCCAAAAGGATTTTATGTTTTCTGCTTTTGGATCCGTGTCTTTCTGTGCCAATGGTACTTGCCTGCCTGCTGCTGCTCGCTTCACCCCTGGATGTTCCTCAGAGCCCCTCTGCTGCTTCGCCGGGTGCTGCGCCACCACGCTGGGTGACATGCGTGCCAGCAGGGTGCCGTACCTGACAGAGGAGCAGTGCTTGCTCAAACAGCAGTCCTCTAATCCTGCTTTCATCCCCTGGTGAATGATTGATGAGGAACACGGAGATGTGGAACCCGACCCCCCCCGTGCAGCCCGGGTGAGCTATTGATCGTGTTTGTTTTATGCAGAAAAGAGTAGCGCAGTTGTGTAAACATTATCTCTGCATTTTTTTTAAGACTCAAATTGGCTTGAGGGTGGAGGCCGGGAGCAGTGGTGAGATCTGCATCCTCCCTGTGCTGCCAGCGAGCACCCATGAGCGCCTCGTGGGACAGACCCCGAGGCACCCACGTGGCACAGGGTTCTCCCTCGCACCTCTCCTCCACCCGTGGAGCAGCAGACCCATGTCCGTCTGTCTGTCCATCCTTCATGGGCCCTGCTGTCTCACACCTGGCTGAGCCTCCCCAAGCCCTGAGGAGTGGGGAGCGTGCTCAGCAGCCAAGGCAGGGAGGCTGCGAGGCAAGGAGTCCCCGGGCTCTGTCCCCAGCACTCGCCAGCTCCTCTCCCAGGTGGGTGCGCGGCACAGGCAGGGTTTGCAGAAGCACGCAGACCCTGCGCACCCTGCTGGGCACCCTTGGGTGAGCCCGTGGACAGCCAGCCAGTGTGCTCAGCTCGACAGCCAAACTCCTCTTCCAGTAATCACTGGGTAAAATCCAAATTAAGACTTGGAGGGCCAAGCACTCTGCAGAAAGCATTTGGGCACAAGGCGTTGCTGTGCCTCGGCAGTGCGGTGTGACCGTCCGGCAGCAGCCCCACAGAAGGATTGGGGTTTGCAGATCTGAGCACCTGTGCCGTGATGCCGCCTTCTGCAACCAGCAGCACATCTTCGTCTCATCTCACACGAGACCAAAGCAAAATTAGGAACTATTCTGAATCCGAACAATGCTGCGTGGTACACTGCAAGTGATTGGCACTGCGCATTATCCTTCGCAGCTCGGTGCTGAAGCCAGCTACCCCCGCGGCTCCGTGAGCCCGCCCGCGCTGGGAGCGCTGAAATCTGGAGCGGTGACGCTGCCCTGCCATGCCCGGCCGCCCCTGGGACGTGATGTGGTGTTTATCTGCAGTGCCTCAACTTTGTAACTGGAGTTTAAGAAAGGAAAGCGGGGCTCAGCAGGAGCGGCAGCGGGGGATATCGCTGCGTGGTGTCAGCGCGGCGCTCCCGGCGCGAGCAGGGATTACCGGTGGTGGCACTCAGCGATGCTCTTGCCGTCAGGATGCGGTGCCCTGCAAGGCTGGCCTCAAAAACTTGCAGACGCTGGGACAGATATAAGCCGTACTTTATAAGAACATATAAAGATCAAAACGGAGAATATTTAAGCTGATATTACGCAACAGACAGCCCTTTCAAGTTATGATTTGTAAAGACAGCTCGGATAATTTCCTGAAAGACATCCTCATAATGACTAATTTAGAATATGTTTAATTCAAGTTAGAGAGATCAAAGAGAAAACGTTTTCCCCTGTAATGCCATTTGCGTTTTTACACTTAACCATGTTTCGGTGGACGGGGGGACGTCTGCTTTGCACTTCTTTGCGATTTCTTTGTGTTAAAATTGCAGAGGAAAACATTACGCAGACATTAGCACTAATGTGGGACACGGGTAGGGAAAGGGAGAAGAGCCTGTAGCAAATTCCTGTGAAAAATGGCTCTGGGAGGTGAGGGGCGTGATGCTGCGCCAGGGACATCTCCTCTGCTGGGCCTGTCGAGCCAGAGTCACTCTTTGCAGTTTCCTCTGGCATTTTTGTGCCTGTAGCAGGGGTGAAGCTCAGTCAGCGTTCACACAACGTGGGGCTCGGAGCAGGAGCTGTGGGGCTGCCTCTGCCTGTTGTTTGAGTAAAGAACAACGGCTTGCTCTAACTCGGGCTGAAGGGATCTGGTTGCTGGCAGGTTCCGTTATTCCTCTGCATTTTGTGCCCTTGCATCCGAGCAGAGCGAACAGCCTGTACCGGGCGGCGGCTGACAGTGATGAATGATGCGCGCGGAGCCTCAATTAGCCTATTAATAAAGCAAAATCTAGGCCACGGTTTTCTGAGTTCGGCACCCATGTCCACAGTTTGGAGTCCTCAGGCATGGCAGGGGCAAGGAGGTGGGCGATGGTGGGACACAGACCTCAGTGTCCACGGGGTCAGGGGGGCACCGCCACGGCTGCTGCAGGGGTGGGCGCGGGGAGATGGGGGCAGCCGGGTGCTGGGGCTGCTCGCTGAGTACCAAGCACTTGTCTTAAGTGAGTCTGAACACTAATGAACCATTTCAACCTTTTATTAGATCGGAAATCCTGCCCTCAGGGCACTGCTGTATTTGTTTGTGAGCAGACCAGAACATAATTGCAGCAGTGAGATCGGGCTCTTTGAAGAAAATGGGAGTGTTTTAGCCTGTGTCAATGGGTACAGCGCTGCCCCACCTACGTTTCCTTGACCCTGGTTATTTTCAAGGTGTGTGCAGCACAGTTAGACCCCTAAGGCATGTCATTTACGTTTCTGTTTGCTCAAAGATCAAGCAAAGCCCAGCCCATGCCTCCCCCAAGCCATGGCCACTCTCTAAGCCTTCAGTGAAATGCCTGGTGACCAAGTCAGTCCCAGCCTGCCCTGTGGGATTGCACTGATCACATCACCGTCTTCCAGGAGCGGTGGGGCTGGGCAGCACCAGTCCCCTCCCTCTGCTGCCCCACTGGGCGCAGGGGCTGGTTCTCCCATTTCCCCCATTTCTCCCATTTCTCCCATTTCCCCCACTGCAGTTGGGGCTGGGGCCAGCGTTGCACACCCCACATCTCCAGCACAGCTGCCTACTCCTTGCTGTGTCCATTTCTCCTGCTCACTTCTGTTTGCCACTGCCCCAAACCCGCCACCAACCTGCTCCAGTGGCTGAGCACCAGCGCGCTGCAGCAGCCACCCATGCAGGGGGTGCTGAGGCTTTCAGCAGTGCCCCCACGGGCACCCCCAGGCATGGGGCCTCACTGCTGGCCTTGTCCCATGGGCAGGGGGGCAGAGTCAGCGCGGTGCCAGCGAGGTGCAGAGCTGGTGGTTGCTCTGCCAGGGACATCAAGAGGAGCACATCACACTCCAGGAACGGGTTAACGCCAGACCTGTAGGAGTTCCCCGACTGCACGGCCTGTGTCTGCTGAGTGATCGTTTGATCAGATAACATACACGGTAAATGTATTTGTAGGAAAAGCGAAACCCGTGTTCTCCTGAGGAGCGGTGTCATCTGTCAGGAGCGGTGTTTGATCTGCGATGAGGCGCTGCCGAGCAGGCTGTGCGGGGCTGCAGTGCCGGATTGTATGGGGCTGCAGTGCCGGGCTGTACATTTGAGATGTCTCACATTTTGTATTCAATACTTTAATATTTCTCATTAACATTCGCTCCAGTGCTGTCTGTACATTGCACGGGCACACGGTACCTTCTCATTGCTGAAGGGAGCAGGCTGTCCGAGCTGGAAACATCGCTGTGACACCAGGGGAGCTGGAAACATCACTGTGACCTCCCCTCCCTGCTGAGACACCACAGGTTTAATGCCTTGGTCTCCCCACCCGGCTCCTTCCTCTACTAATTCATCTCACCCAAGCTCCTCGGCTCAGCCACCCCTGTCCTGCTGCTCTGTAAATGCCACTTCTTGTCTTGCAGAGAGATGCCAAGGGTCAGTACCTGTTTGACCTTCTGTGCCACCACCTGAACCTGCTGGAGAAGGATTACTTCGGCATTCGGTTTGTGGACCCCGACAAGCAAAGGGTGAGTGCTGCCGGGCGCTGCGCTGGGGTTTCCTGCAGCTCTGCTCCCCCAGCCCCAGCCTGGCCTCGGGGAGCAGCTCCTGGCACGGGGCAGGAGCAGTGCCCAGGGGCCGTGTCCTGCTCGGGTCAGCCCTGGAGCAGCGAGCTGGGAGGGCTGAGTTCTGCTGCTCTTTCCGAGCGCCCTCCGCGCCGGATTAATCTTCCTCCTAAAAGGCGTGCAGAACGCGAGCGCTGCACAAACATGTGTTCAGTCGCTGCTTGCCATTAGAGCACTTGAGATTTGTGAATGAGGAGCATTGTGAAAGTGCTCACAGGCGGAGCTATTAATAACGGGCTTGTGTTGTGTCTCCTGCTGATCGATATAAGCCACCGTAACAAATAATTTCTGCTCCCCAAGGCACCTTCTGCTGTGTCTGTGCAAGGAGCTGCTGAGCGAGGAGCTGCTCCCACGCTGCCACCGCAGGGGGGGCTGCTCGGGGCCCCCCTGCCCCCAGGCTCCCCAGTGCAGGACCCGTCCCCTTGTCCCCCTTGTCCCGGTGCTGGCTGCGCCACGCAGCGTTTTGCTGGCGGCATCACGGGCAGGTTGCGTGCTGCTGCACCACTTGTGTTGGCTCTTTGTCTCCGTGGGTTGTGCTGAAGGGCCTCTTTAAGCAAATTTAGGAACAAAACGCTGTGCATAATGCATTGTGATGCATTGTCTCTACGGGCACAGCCACTTGAGGGAGCGCTGCTGAAACTGCATCCAGCGACAGCGGCACGGCGCTCCTGGCAGATGGGAGCAAGTGACAGGGCAGGGGGAGAACATGGGGCTGTGTCCTGCCCTAACCAGTGCAAGGAGAGGACATTTCTGTGCCGTAGTGCTTCTCCCTGCTGCCTTCACCTTGCCGTGCGACCCATGGCTTCACCTGGGCAGCACGCTTTTATTTCAGGCAGAGGGGTGCTTTGTTTCGTTAATCTTGCCCTGAACATTCAGTGTTATTAATTGGAAGTGTTTGCTGCTGAGCTGAGCTGACTGAAGGACTCTCCCTCTCGTTTCAGCACTGGCTGGAGTTCACAAAGTCGGTTGTGAAGCAGATGAGGGGTAAGCAGCGCTCCGGGCGTGCGGGTGCCCCGCGTGGCGCCTGGCCACCTCCCCGGCCGGGTGCTGGGGGCACGAGGTGGGCAGTGCCGGCGGGCTGGTGACAATGTCACTGTTCTCGCTGCAGCCCAGCCGCCCTTCACCATGTGTTTCCGCGTCAAGTTCTACCCCACGGACCCCGCGGCTCTGAAGGAGGAGATCACCAGGTGAGGCGGGCACCACGGGGGCTCGGCGGGCACGGGGAGGGGATGGCCGGGGCCCTGCGGGGTTTGGTTTCATGTTTGAGTCACAGCGACAGACATTTAGCACCCAAATCACGCCGAGTGTCACAACGGGGGGAAGTGTGTGTGTTGTGTTAGCATTTAGAGCCACCGTGCCCGGCAGGCAGCGTTCGGTGCTGCTTGAAGCCCATGGCCTGGACATCTGCAGGTGGTTGCACAAACCCGTTCCCAAAGTGCTCAGGGTGCCACACTTCCCATCGTAACATCCAGGGCCACTGCAGCTTCTGCAGCATCCTCCAGTGCAGAACAGATCCCGCTCTGTGCCACGTGCCTGCCTTTCCCTGCGGCTCCCCAAAACCTCTCCTTCCAGCTGGAAGCCCTCGATCCTGCGTGGAGGGCTCCGGCAGGAGCAGCAGGGCACCCTTCACATCCATTTTCTGCTTCTCCCGACACTCCTGCCACTTCTAAACGAGCTCTCTGTGCAGCTGCCTGAGTGCATCCTTTGCTCAGATGGTTACTGCATGTGCTGGGGCTGTCTGGAGGGTTTGAGTGCTTCCAGTTCCCTGGCAGTCCCCTGGAAGCAATTACCTACATCCCTTTATGGAAGGGGAATGAACGTGGTGGAAGAAAGGGATGATGAATGGCAATTCACAAACTTGACAGTGCTTCTATCAAGTTTCTATCTTTAGGGGCTCTTCGTGCTGCCTTTCCTGCCAGAAGGAAGGGCGGGTGTGCAGGATGTGCAGAGCCCTCTCGAGGTCACAGCAGCAAAATAAAAGCGTGGCTGGGGGTCTGTGGTGAAACTTCCCCTGGCCTGGAGGCTCGGGTCGTCTTTTACTGCAACTTTCCAAACTCCTCTCCTGGTGCCTTTTGCCATTGCTGCTGCAAATTATTCAGTTGTCTTTGGTGCTCCAAGGGAGAAGCCAACAAAGGTGCTGGGCTGCCCTGCTCCCGGCAGGTGCCCCTCACGTCCCACAGCTGGAGAGCTCTGGGGTTTGCCTTGCAAAGGAAGCCCCGTAACCTCATCTGTTAAAAACAGGGACAAACAGCACGAGCTTCTCCTTCTATTTTCAAAGCAGGCCAGAAAAGCCATCTTGTGCTGTGGACAGTCGGCTACTGCAAATGAAAGGACTGCCAGAATCAGCTGCTCTTGCACCAAATACGCACCAAATGGTGACAAACAGCCCGTGACACCCACTCAGCCCTGCTTGGCCTCAGCAGCCCGAGGATGGGCAGCACCAAATCTTTACACATATCCAGCCCCACACAGCCAGCCCCACGCCAGGCTGGGAGCTCTCCATCAGCTTCTGGAGGCTGGGGGATCGCAAGCTCTGTGCCATTAAATATTCTGGGAGAATGCGCTCCGTGCTAAGCGCATGGAGGTTTAAGTCGGCTTACTGATACAGCTAAATATATTCCAGGATTTCACTTTTTTGGATTTTCAGTCTATTTTTGCAGGCAGCCAATGGCAGAGGATCTCTGGGATTTTGCTGTCTGCTCAGCTTTTTACTTTAGTTTTGCATTTATAAAATCTTCATATTTTTAGTGGGAGATCAAGTAGGAAACAGCACAGAAGATGCTGAGGTGCTCAGAAAAGTCTTCTGAAGTTTACTTTGCTCTTCGTGATGTACAAAACCGATGAGAGCCTTGCTTGTGTTCCACATTAGGAACCCCCCAGTAATAATAATTATAATAATAATGAAAAAAAAAAAAAAAAACTTAAGATGTTTTCTGGGAAAGTGAGAAAGTTGAGGTCCTTCCAGGGTCTGGCTGCAGCTGGGAGATGCCCATCAGGATGGGAGCACTGTGAGGAGCACTGTGCTTATCTGCAGAGCCTGTTTGGAAAGGTCTCTGTGTCCTGGATGCAAGTGTTCCTAGCGGGATACGTGCTGGAAGCAGCTTTCTTGGATAGCATTGATCTGTCTTTTCTGTACCGGCATGCACAGAAGTGTCTTGGCGTAGCTCTCACACAGATACTTCTTGTTTTTCTTAAAAAGCACTGATTTAGGGGACTCCTGCGAGCCGTGGTTTGCCGGGGCACAAAGCCACCCGGGCTCACACCAGGTGCAGTAGGACCATTTGCTGCACTGTGCCACCGGCTGTTCCCAAGCAGGAGGAGAGTCTTATAAACGGGCTGCTCGGAGAGAAATGCTACCGCCAGTGTCCTGTGGCAGATGTTCCCCACCTAAATTGCCTGTTTGGGTAATTTAAGCTTTGCCTAATGACTGGACTCTCTCTGCTGTCCTCAGGTATTTAGTCTTCCTGCAGATCAAACGAGATCTCTACCACGGCCGTCTCCTCTGCAAGACTTCAGACGCTGCGTTGCTGGCCGCCTATATCCTTCAAGGTAATGCTTTTTGACAAGATAAATTTGCTTTTCATGCTAAGTACTGATTACATTATTTCACTTACAACAGATCACTGCACCTGGCATACAAATGTCACCCAGCCAGTGCAGGGCTCATCCTTCAGCACTGTGTCGTGTCGTGCTGGGCTGGGCTGGGGAGGATTGGAATTGCTGCCGTGGTCTCACCCGCAGCAGAAGCACACGCGGCTCTGCTCTGAGCTGCCCCATCGCTGCAAAGCACCCACAGCTCACCTAGTCCACGTCTCCCTCTTGTGACTGTGCAGTGGCTTTTGTCCAGGGGCCACAAGGTGGTCAGCAAAACCGCCGTGGGGTGCTCCCAGCAGCACCCCCCATGCCTGCTCTGCCCCTCTGCAGAAGCAGCCCCGTGGCAGCGCTGCTCCTCTCGGGGCTGTGCACAGCCTGCGGTGGCGCTGGCAGCCCCCGGGGTTTGCAGCTGCAGATGAGAGGTAAATGCAGTTCTGCTGATTCCTGGAACGGGTGAAGACGTCCTTGTGTAAGCTCGCTGCTGTTCGCTGGGTGCCTCGGCAGAGAAAGTGCTTTTGGCAGCGAGTTGCAGAGGTGCTGGTGCTGCAGGAGGTGGGAAAGGCTCCGAAAGCCATCTCCTGCTGACCCCCTATCCCATCTGTGCTCCTGCTGCACTGCTCTGCCTGCTCCTACTGCCCCTGCCCAGCCCATGGCACTGACAGCACCCAAAGCACTCGGCGTGGGCTTTCCAGGCTCCTTGGGAGAGCTGGGTGGCACTGGAGGGACACAAAAGGACATTGAGGGGCCATTAGCATCGCCATGCTGTGTGTGTGGTGTGTGCAACTGTGCTGCAGAGATGCAGCCGGTGCCCCCTGCCCATGGGGGGCTGTGGGCTCAGATGTCCCAACCTGGGGGCACTCACCCTGCTGCCCTGCCAGGGCCACTCCTGAAGTCCCTGGGCAGGCGGTTGGGTTCCTGGGAAGCTGGGTACGTGCACCCCTGCGAGCAAAAAGTGTTTGGCAAGGACTTTGAGGAATTAATAAAGGTGGGACAGTGACCATCTGCTTGCGGGCGATTCCCAAGCAAACGGTGAAATGAATTGGATGTGGTTAAAGCCTGACAAACGAGCCCTCCCGGTGGGACACACGGCCGTGGCGGTGCGGTGTGTCCCTGCTGCCCTGGCACTGGGGGCTTCGAGCCCCGGCCCCACGCCTGGCATCCAGCACCACAGGGCCCGGGGTGGCTGCAGGATGGGGATGTGCATGGCCACTCATTGCCTCTGTCCCCCCCCAGCTGAGATTGGGGACTACGACCCGGGGAAGCACCCGGAGGGCTACAGCTCCAAATTCCAGTTCTTCCCCAAGCACTCGGAAAAGCTGGAGAGGAAAATCGCAGAGATCCACAAGTCGGAGCTGAGGTATGGCCGATGCATGGGAACGGGGATGTTGTTGAGGCTCTGCTGATTTTTATTGCTGTTCAGGACATGGGGGCACGCCACGGGACGGGCACTTGGAGCTTTGTGCATCGTGTGCAGCTGAAAGCCAGCGGTGCTCTTGGCAGCACTGGTAGCAGCAGAAATGGAGCAGAGGGGTTTCGGAAAGGTGCTGGGTCAGGCCTAACAGCAAAGCTCCCCCCGAGCAGCGGCTGCTTCTGTCCCCAACCTGCCCTCCCCTCCCGCCTCGATTGAAGCTGGGCAGTGCCTGTAACTCAGCCCTGGGCCTTGCAGGGGCTCCTCACCCTTGGTCCTCCCCAGCACCGCTCGCTGTGTCGTGCCCCAAACAAGCTGGCAGGACACAGGCTGGGACCGATGCCCCTTCTTCACAGAAACCACAAAGCTGAGGACAGTTTCTCACAGGCATGTCTCCCGTGAAATACTCTTCTTTTTTCCCCCTTTTTTTCCCTCCTGCAGTGGGCAGACACCAGCTACTTCAGAGCTGAATTTCCTAAGGAAAGCCCAGACTCTGGAGACCTACGGAGTTGACCCACACCCCTGCAAGGTAAAACGGCTTCCTGAGCACTGTTCTGGCTCTGCGTTCTCATGCTGGCAGGTGCCACGCTGCAGAGGTGCCGTGATGCTCCAGGCACAGCCGTTTGTCACCCGCCGGGGGCTCTGGCACCGGGAGCACTGCGGAGCGTGGCAGGCGCTGGGTTGGGCATGAGAACATAAAAATGGGAATATGTGCACAGGGGGCAGCAGGGGGGATAACTGCCCCGAGGGCCTTCCCGAGGAGTATTTAGGGAAGTTATAAGAAGGTGTTTGTACATGCAGACAACTGCAAAAGACAATGGCTGATCATCTGCAGAAGCGTGTAATTTGGAGGCAGCGACAAGGTCAGTAATGTGTCTGAGAGACCAACAGCCATTAATCTGCCGGAGACAGGCTAACTCCCTGCTCTTCCCTGGCCACTAATCGAATTTTCTGTTTGAAATGCTTTCTATTGACTCTAGATGTCATTGCGTTTGGCTCTCCGTGGTCCCTCATAATCCCATCACATGCAGATGGACACGGGATGCAAAGCAGGAGGGGAGCTTTGCCATAAGGGGAGCGCCTGCTCTGAGCTCCTCCAGGGACTTTAAGGGGGTTACGCCGTGTAAATTCCCACTCACAGCAAGTACACCTGGCCGGCGGGGGGAGCCCGGCCATTTACTGGCACAGGAGCAGGGCAGAGCCTAAATAAAATCAGCAAGGCAGAGGACGTGGGCAGTGCCATGCAGTCCTACCCCTGCAGCTGGGCACTGTGCGGCTTTGTGGCACAGGGTGCTGGAGGGGCCAGGCTCACAAATGCCCAAAAGACAGCAAAATCTGCACTCTGCTGCTGGGCACTGGGCAGGGCCATGGGGCTGGGGCTGCAAACAGCGGGAGCACAGCACGGGTGGGGAGAGGGAGAGCACGGCACGGCGCTGGCTGTGCCGATAGCCCGAGGGGCTGGCGCTGGGAGAGCTGCACCCACATTTGGCTCCCTGCTGATAACATTCGCTCTGGCACCCCTGTTAGCAGCAGGGTGCTGTGCCCCGGCACCGCCGTGCGCCCCCCAGACGGTGTGGGGCAGCGATGGGGATGTGGTGGGGGTCTCCACCTCCCACCTATGTCGAGGAGCCACAGCCCTGGGCTGTGGGCGCTGCCGGTCCATGGTGCCGCATGGAGATCTCATCCCCTTCACATCCGTCTGGACATGATCACTGGGGGCTTTGTGCCTTGCTTTGTGCAGGAGGCTGGATGTTCAGGGCTCCTTGCTTTTGGCCATTCACCCTTGGCAGATTAAAATGGATTTTGATCTAATCTGGACTTAAAACCGATTCGTTCTCTGCCAAATTCTGAAGATATCAGGAAAGCTGTCTCCTGCACCCCTCTGATGTGCTTTCAGGTAGCTTATCTGTACAGGGACAGGAGCCAAGGACTGGTGGCAGTGACCCTTCAGAGAAAATGCCCGTGGCCGCACAGTGAGGCCCAGGCAGCACGCTGCAGGAGGAGGGCAGGCACCAGGCGGGCATCCTCCCCTGTGAAATCCTGCATCTGCTTCTGCTTCCAGTGCTGCGGACAGTGCTCCCGTGTGTCCTGCCAGCCCCTGTCGTGCCCGTTTCCAGCTCAGCATCCTGATAAAGCAGCCTGAATGCAGGGCAGGCATCTGCGGGCTGAGGAAAAGCCTCCCAATTAAAGAGCAGCCACTACCCTTTTATAATATTTTTAAAATTCAGCATATATCTGCTTTTTTTCATGAGCATCAGTGCAGTTAATGATCGCTTCCCTGGAGTCTGGTTGTTATGATTAAGTTACCGCGCCGCCTGGCTCCGCGCACGACACTAATTACGGGCTTTAAACTGCCTCGGCGCTGCCCGGCTGCACTGGCTGCGCAGGGCTCCGAGGGTGTCAAAGGTCCAACAGGTTTTTACCATTTTCCTGTTGAATTATTAGCAAAAGGAATTGGTTGGGCACCGTCATCTTCGCTGCTTGTTGCGTACTCGTGAATTGGTGGCACCACGAGGGCTGGCAGCTGCCCTGCGCCGGGGGATGCTCGGGGTGCGGGGCTGGGGCAGGGGGGGCTGCGAGACCCCGATAGAGCTGGGGGTGGACGGTGGCGTGTGCCCGCTGCTGGTGTGGCTGCATTCTGCTGAGGAGCCGCTGTTGCCTTCCAGGACGTGTCGGGGAACGCGGCGTTTTTGGCCTTCACGCCCTTCGGGTTCGTGGTGCTGCAGGGGAACAAGCGAGTGCACTTCATCAAATGGTGAGCGGGCCCCGCGCTGTCCTGCACCCCCTGCTCCGTCACGGTGCCCGTGTCACCCCAGGGTGCTGGAGGGATGCCGGGGCTGCAATCCTGCTGGCGGGGGTGCTCGGGTGCTCCCAGCCCTGGTGCCTTCCCCGGGCACTTGCTGGGTGCTGGGTGGAGGCAGTGGAGCCCCCAGGGTTGGCAGTGAGGGGGGGTTTGCCCCGGGTTTCTGCCCATGGCAGTGTCTGTCTCCTGGCCACCCGCCCTGCCTGCTGGCCTGCCGGTGCCACCAGCCATCTCCAGGCCATCCCCGACACGGCCGGGCTGCGGGGAGGCTGCGTGGCCGCGTGCTCAGTGGGGCCAGGCAGCCTCTCATGTGTGTGTCCTTGTCCTTGTCCTTGTCCTTGCAGGAACGAGGTGACCAAAATGAAATTTGAGGGGAAGACTTTTTACTTGTACGTAAGCCAGAAGGAGGTGAGTGCATTCTCTCATCTTGGGTCCTACTGAGCACGGCCTTTTTCATTGCCCCAGCACGCAGCCAGCTCCTAACGCCCCCGGGGGGCTGCAGCCTCTGGGTGTGCCCCTCGGAGGGGCCCTGTAGGGTGGGTGACACGGGCTGCAGCTCTGCCATTGCTGTGGATGTGCCCATGGCCCATGCTGAGCCCATTGCGCCCTCCCCATGGCTGCAGTGCCTCGGATGCCCCGCGCTGCCCCTGCCCCTCGTTGTGGGCACCAGAGGTGGCAGGGCCGTGCTGAGGGGGGTGCGGGGGGAGCTCAGCAACAGCAGCGTGGGGCTGAGCTGTGCTGCGGCCCGGCCGTCCCACCGACACCCCTGGCTGACCGAGGCACCCCGAGAGCACTGCCGAGAGCCGCCAACGTGCGCACCAGCTGCACGAGTGCTAAAAATGTGCCTGTGGACATCCAAAATGCAAATAGTCTGGGTGTCAGTGAGGGGGGGAGGGAGTGTCCCTGCAGGGGTTTGCACCCTGTCCGTGCAGGTTTTGGCCCCCCCTTCTCTAGGCCCCAGCCACGTTCCCGGCACGCAGCCTGCTGGTCCCCACTCACTCCTTTCCCCGTGGACTTCTTTCTCCTTTAGGAAAAGAAAATTGTCCTTACCTATTTCGCCCCAACGCCAGAAGCCTGCAAGCACCTCTGGAAGTGTGGGATCGAAAACCAAGCCTTCTACAAGTGAGTGCAAGGACGTCCATCCCAGCGCAGCAAACCCTCAATCAGGAGATGAGAACTAATTGTCTGGGGGTCAGGTCTCTAGCACTAAGCGAGCAGCGCACCTCCTGCCCCAAGCACCAGATGTGTTTTAGCATTTTTCCCGTCAATCACGGCTCGTTCGGTGCCAGTCAGGGTGTGCTGGTGCTCGGCTGCTCCCAGTGCTGCTGCCCTCGGCCAGCTGGGCTGGTGGCCACAGGCTGCATGGAAAGGGCCAGGTTGTAGCCACAAGGGGCTGCAGGGCAGGCTGTGGGCTGGGCTGGCTGCTGAGAAACCGGGGCAGAACGCCTTGGTTTTACCGTACGGCGGTTTACTTAAAAATAGCCGTCTTTGTGCTTTATAATGAGTTTTATTCTAATCAGCGAGATGTGAGATAAAGTGTGTAATGTGTTCTCTCTGGGAATACTGCAATCAGCGGCTGCAATCAGCAGGTTTCATTTCTCATTATATTAACATGGAATGAAATTGCAATATTGCTTTACAAATCTTTTTGTGATTAATGCTGGCAGCACACGATGGCAGGATTCCACGCCCAGCAGAGTGGACCGGGGGCTTGTGGCGGTGCCGCTCGGCCCTGGCCTGGGGGCAAAGGAGCGGCTGCCCTGGGGTGGGGGCAGAGGGTTGGGGGGCTGCTTCCAGGGGCTCCTCGCACTGTGCAGCCCCCAGAGCCACCAGCCTGCCTGTGTGGGGCTGATCCATGCGTCCCATCGGGGATGGGGCCGGGGGCTCCTGTCCGAAGGCACCGATGGGTGCCCCTCTGCGCTCCCCAGCCCCGTAGAGCCGTCAGTCCCCAGCTCTGGGTGCTGTAAAAGCAAAGCCAGCCAGGGCTCTGCCCGTGTGCCCAGCAGTGGGGCGCTCACGCAGCTCTCGGTGCCTTGCAGGCTGGAGAAGTCGAGCCAGGTCCGGACGGTGTCCAGCAGCAACTTGTTCTTCAAAGGAAGCCGGTTCCGATACAGGTGAGGAGCGGCTGCGAGTCCCTGCTGGGTGTGCTTTCGGGTGCTCCCTCGGCTGTGCTTTGGGTGCCTCTGGTCACAGGACACCCGCCCATCGCTGCCGCGGCGAGGCCATGGCCACGTTGTCTCTGTTCCACTGCTGCCATTCGTCTCTCCAGCTCTGTTTGGTAGGAACAGGGCTGAAGAGGAAGGGAAAGCTCTGGGGGTTTTGCAGGGGCAGCTCCCTCCTGGCTGGCACAGGATGGTCTGGATGCCTTGGGCAGGCTCCCCTAGAGGGGAGGGGGTCCCACAGTGCCCAGCACCCCAGCTCACCGGGGTCCTGCACTCCTGCTCACGGCTGCTGTTCTTCTCCTACCTGCAGTGGCCGCGTTGCAAAGGAAGTGATGGAGTCCAGCGCCAAGATCAAGCGGGAGCCGCCGGAGATACATCGGTAAGATGAAGGTTACAGCCCATGGGGCTGGGGTACCGCAGTGCTCGGGGTGCAGAGGGGTCTCTGGGGCTCCACTCAGCCCTGTTCCATCAGCCCAAGCCCTGGGAGGAAGAGCTTATGAAGGGTTTTCAGAAGCTCACTCCTATTTGAGTTCTCCAAGCTGCACAAGCTCGCAGTGCGGGCTGTGTTCACTGGGAAGGATGCAGGCAGCATCTGCAGCCGCCTCCTGCAGCCGCCCTGTCCCTCGGTGCCGTAGCTCTGTGGGTATCCCTGAGCCCAGGGCAGGCATGGCCCCGCTGCTGCTTGGGGCAGGAGTGGAGCAGAGGGAGATTTGTGCGTCACAGGGGCTTTTTGGAGGGACCTGTTGAAAGGCAGGAGGAGATGTCCCCATCTGGGCCGTGCTGGGTCCAGCCCGCGGGCTCTCACTGTCCCTGTTCTGTCCCCAGGGCAGGGCTGGTGCCGAGCCGGAGCTGCCCGTCCATCACCCACGGCCCCCGGCTGAGCAGCGTGCCCCGCACCCGCAGGAGAGCCGTTCACATCTCCATCATGGAAGGTAGGACACGGGGAGACCGGGGTGCTGCAGCCAGCGCAGCCCTGCACACGGGCACACACACACGGGCACACAGAAAAGCCGATGCACACCCAAATGCATGTCCAGCTAAGAAGCCTGTGCGTGCTCATCACATCCAGGGTCCCCAGGGCGAGCAAAGCACTGACACAATGCAGCCTGTCACCGCCACCCCGGCTGGGGGCCCAAAAAGGGGCCAGAGAGCACAGCTAGGTGGGTGCAGAGAGCAGCCCAGGGGGCTCTGCACGGCTGCAGATGTGCTTGTGCTCGCTGCCGCCTTCTGTTTCTCAGCATTTAGAGTCTCTGAAGTCCAGCTGGTAAGGTTGTGCTCAAAAATATTGAATGCAAAGGCGATCGAGACCCTGCTCCTGCCACCCCAGCTGCCACAGGGTCTGCCCTGCTGCACTACTGCCAAACCACTGGCACCCGCTTGAGAAACAGGGAGGCTGGAGGTTGCTGAGGGAGAGGAGGGGACAGCCCGGAGCCTGGGGGACCCCCACAGCAGAAGCAGTGCTTGTGCCCATCAGGGGTGTCCGGGCCTGGCGTCCGTGCTGATTTTTGGGGCACCTCAGCTGCCCTGTTGACAACGAGCACCCTCTCCTCACCTCCCACGGGTGCCGTTGCAAAAAGGAGCGGGCATTAAATAGCCCCGCACGATAAATCACCCGGCACCTGGCAGCTCACACCCTGCCCTGGCAGCTGCGTTTTGTCGCTCTCACTTCAGCGGGGCACGGTGCGAGCGCCCAGAATAGCCCTGACGGCCAGCCCACGGCCCCAGCACTGCCTGCACCAGCCGAGCCACGGGCAGGCGGCCGGCCCCGCGCCTCCTCGGACCCCACGGGCACCCCTGCCACCATGGTGAAGTGCCTGGTCAAAATCAAAACCAAAGTCAGCGTCCACCTGCGGCTCATCAACCACTGCTGCCGCGAGGTGCGGGTCCGGGTGCTGGCCCTGGGGCCGCGGCTGCTGGCCCGGGCGCTGGGGGCTTTGCCTCTCCTGCCCGCTCTCCCCGGCCCCGATGTTGGGCACGGCCACGCACCAGGTGAGGCGGTGGGTCTGGGTGTCTGGGGGGGGGCCACGGCCACAGCCACAGCCCTGGGGGGCGCGGGATGCGGGTCAGGCTGTGGGGAGCACCTGGTGGCTCCTCTGATGGGACGTTATTACCCAGTTTTGGGGCTGGTCCCAGCTTTCCACAGATTTCCTAGCTATTTGTGCCGGTCCCACGGAGCGAGGAGGTGGCAGGGGTGGTTGGGGTGGCGGTGGCACCGCTCTCATTGAGTGGTGGTCCCACCGGGGATGCAGTGGGAGCAGCGAGGGGCTGTGTGTGCTGTGTGCGCCGCAGGGAGCAGCTGTCAGGGTGGGAGGGTGCCGGTTCCTGCGCTGTGCTTAGCGCCCCAGCTGCCCCCACGCTCGCTGCCTCCGCTGGAACTGCGCTAAGCCCGGCAGGATCCGGAGGCATCCGGGGAGGATTTACAGGCGGCAGGTGGCAAAGCCCAGGGGAATGCGGGCAGGGTGGCCGCTGGGCTCCTTCCCTTCACGTTTTGGCAGCGGGCATGGCCGGGGCAGCCAGGGACGCCCTGTCCCACACAGCATCGGTGCACGGTGTCCTCCCCACCTGGGGACGTGTCCCCTCAGGCTCCAAGTGGGGCCGGCACAGCCTGGGCACCCTCAGTGGCTGTGGGACAGCGATGGGGCTGCGCTGAGCCTGGCCAGCACCGCACCAAGCTCCCTCCCTTGTGCAGGGGACACTGCAGTGGCAGCACCTCCTGCCCACCGCCGTCCCTGGGGGCCTCTGCCTCTCTCTCACTGTGAAAGCTGCAAGAAACAAGTGGCACTTTTGCAGTTTTTTTCGGTATTTCTGTTTTTTCTGTTAGTCGGGAGAAGGAGCTCCCCCTTGCCCTGCGTGCAGGGCTCAGCCCTGTAAAGGGCAGCCCTGGCTGGGCTGTAACTCTAGCTCCACCAAGCATGTGGTGGGGCACGCTGCCGTGCGGCTATTTCTGCTGCTCTGTGTGTGCGTGTGTGTGTGTGTGTGTGTGTGTAAGAGATTTTTTGTGGTGCATCACTAGGACCTGGTGCTGCTGCAGCCCCTCTCTTACGTGCGGCTGCTCCCAGTGCTGGGCTCAGCCCGGAGCCACCTTGGCATTAAGGAAACCCTGCCACGACCCCAAGCCATGCAGCCGCCGCTTCCCCCCTGCGGGAAGGCTCCACACGAGCCAGGGGCTTCTCCGTGAGGCCCTCGCAGCAGGACGGGCACATGGGAGAGCTGCTAGGATGGGAGCTGTTGGGTGGGGTTGTCTAGGGATGGGCACATGGGGCTGGAGGCAGCAGGCGTTTGTCCTCCAGCGCTGTGCTGCGCTCCCAGCTGAAGGTTATCTGCGCTGAGCTGGTGGCAGGGGCGCCTTTAAGCAAGCCGTGAGCGAGGGGAAGCTGTCACCCTCCAGGCGGTTGCAGCACGGCGAAGCAGTGGTGATTGATGACAAACCCGGGCCCCTGCCAGCAGCCTGGCCGCGCTCCAGGAGAAAAGCTGGCGGCGGTGACAAGTCACGCGCCCGCCGGGGAGCCGCCTCTGCAGTCACAAGCGGCACAAAAAAGGCGCTGCGCAGGGCCCGGACTGCTCTGCAGGTGTCAAAAAAAAACAAAACAACACCCACCACCAGCCAAACAATCAAAAAAAAACCAAAACACACCAGCACCACCCAAAAAATAAGTAAAACCACACAAGAGCCGAGCAGGGTGCCATGGGCTGCTCGCCAGATGTCACCCAGTGCTTTGCGCCCACCCTGCGCTGGGGACACCGGGTAGGGCTGGGGGCATTGCGGGGTGAGCGGGTGGTGTCGGGGGGCTGCCCCGTCCCCCCCTGCACCACTGAGCACCTCCCTCCCCACCCAGGCCTGGAGTCGCTGCGTGACAGCGCCCACTCCACCCCGGTGCGCTCGGCCTCCCACGGCGACGCCTTCGTGCCCCCCGGCCGCGGCGGCCGCGCCGAGAGCAGCGAGCGGGTGGCCGTCATCGCCGACGAGAGCTACAGCCCGGCCGACAGCGTGCTGCCCACGCCGGTGGCCGAGCACAGCCTGGAGCTGATGCTGCTGTCGCGGCAGCTGAACGGGGCCCCGTGCAGCATCGAGGAGGAGAAGGAGTCGGAGGCCGGCACGCCCAGCGCGGCCGAGGCCGAGGAGCCGGGCGAGCTCCGCGCCCTGTGCCTGGGTGCCGGCGGCCACGGCGGGACACGGGCGGAACAGGTGAATAAGTTTGTTTTAAGTGTCCTCCGTTTGCTCCTTGTGACAGTTGGACTCCTCTTTGTTTTGCTCCTTCTCCTGATCGTCCTTACCGAGTCCGACCTTGACACTGCCTTTTTCCGCGATATCCGCCAGACCCCCGAGTTCGAGCAGTTCCATTACCAATACTTTTGTCCCCTCAGGCGATGGTTTGCCTGCAAAGTCCGCGCCGTGGTAAGCCTGCTCATTGACACCTGAAGGCAGGAGCCGCCACAAAACTAGCCAGGCGGACTCGGGAGAGACCTGCTGCTGTCCCCAGCCAGCGGGACCTTTGTGGCACCTTCGGCTCTTGCAATAACTCCTTCTCCCATGACCCCGAGTACAGTGCTGCCTAGGACGTTTCTTTCCAGGAGGAAGAGAGGGGTAGACGCAGACCAGACACTTGCCCTTCCCTAGCCTGCTCGGCCGCTGCTTCCACCCCTGGAGCCCGCAGAATAAGTTAAGGTTTCAGTTTTGATTTTCACAGCCGCGCGTGTTACTTTTGGAGGTACCGAATAAAGAGAGGAATTTATTTTACTATTACCACTGATCATTGTACGAGCATCAGCCAGCGGCCGAGAGGCCAGAGATGCTGTTATCACGCAGGAGCTTTAGCAATGGTGCTACTGAGTTTTAATTTAAACACTCGTGTATCGTTACGTTATCGAATCCGCCACTGTGCGCCACGCCACCGCCCGCCGAGCGCCGCTTTGCAGAGAGCGCTCCTGCCAAGCTGGAGCCTCCCGCGGGGGCACCCCCGGCCGGCCTCACCCCACGCCGGCTCCTTCTGATGCAGGCGGCCACGGCCACGTGCTGCTGTGCAACCCTGAGTCCTCGCCACACGCGGCCTCCTGGGACTGTCTCTGCGCCGTGGCCGGTCCCCGTCCGGGTGCCCACGGCACCGCACTTCGCTGCCGCGGCTCCGGGCTCCGCGCCGGTGGGCGAGCGCTCAGCCAGCCCCTGGCGCACGGCTGGGGATGGTTAGGAAGCCAGCGAGCCTCGGGAAGCTGTACTCCTTTTGTACAAACAAAGAGACTGTTTCGACGTATATTTTAACAACGAGAAGCTATTTTGTTATTGAACCTAACCGAGTCTTTTTTTACTTTACGGATCGGGTGAACGCGGTGCGCTGTACCAAGGGGCTCGAGCCGAGCGAATGGTGTAAATGTTTTATAGACTGGAAGCCTAACGTCAGTTTAACGTGCTACTAGTTTTGGAATACAGAGAGGAGCTCTAATTTTATGACTTTTCTGAAGATAAAAAGGACAGAACTACCGGAGCAGAGGTAACACTGGAGAAGCCAATGGACAACCATTAGACCTATCTATTATTCTTAAGCAAAAATAAACAAAAAAATAGCTCATTGTACTTGTGACATAGCCGCCGGGACCTTCAGTTACCTGGGAAGCGTAACAGTCTCTTACACAGGGAGCAATAAAAGCCAGTTCTGTTAAGTTTTGGATGAGAAGTTGGACGTACTCAAGGCAGGGAGACCAGACGAGCGAGTTTTTTTTTCATCTCAGGGAGAGATTTTACGTAAGCTGGGGCCATAACTGCAGTTTTAAGCAGCCCGATTCCCGCGTCCCTGCCCGAGCAGCCCGCCAACCATCCCCGGTGGGGTCGGCCCCGGGCAGCGGCACCCGGCACAGCGCGGTCCCCGCTCACCCCGGCACTGCCCGCTCACGGCACGGCAGCCGAGGGGGTTGGGGTCCCGCTGTGGCTCTGAGCAGACAGGAGAAGTCCCGAGCGCTGCAGGGGACGGAGGATCGGTTTTTACATGATATCCTGTTTTATGCAACATAGCGAAATTAACTCTTAGTGTAGTGTTCCTACCTCAGTCTGTAGTTAATGGTGTTTCTATGCAGTGCGTGATAGTCTCAAACTCGACATTTCTCACCCCAGGTTAAAGATGCAGTATTCCCTTGTTTCAGCTGCTGCCCTACCCGCGTGGTGTCACCTCGGCGGAGCCGCCTGCCCCCGCGGCCGCCGCGCTCTCGATACTTTGTGCGTTAGGCACCTTCCTTCGACAGAAACGCGACGCGTCCGAGTATTGACCTTGAAAACCTTTTCCATCAGCTTACTTTAGGATAGCTATAAATGCCAGACCTAGGTTACCTCTGCAGTTTTCACCCAGCATTTTACTGCAAAAACCACGAGAACTGGTAATTTTTCATTGTATGTTTTTCCTGTATGTTCCATATTATGTCTTGTGTTTCACTACCTGTTAGTTTTACCTGTCTTTATATTAAAATGTTGTTTCCATAGATTCTTATATCAGAAAAAAAAAATATCTCATAATAGCATACTGCATCTTTAAGCAGTAGACGGTAAAATACCTGAAAATGTGAATTTCTTAGTTTTCATAAAAAGAAAAATCTAGAAATTAACCTTTCATGTGCCAAATACTGTAAGTTACATTTTCCTTCAAAATGTACCTTTTTCTACATACTCAGTATCTTAGTTAGCATAAAATCATTGGTGCCATGAAAAGTATTTTTAAATTTAAATAAATATTTAAATATCATGAAAACCCAGAGTTGGTATGAGAGTTGTTTAGTGCTTGTGGTGTCAGTGTTCGTTGCTCGAGTACAAACCATACCCGAGCGCAGGGTGTGGGCAAAATTTGGCCACCCTGAGAAACCCGGGCGGGCCGCTGGGGCTCAGGGTGACCCAGGGAGAGCCAAAAGCCTGCGCCTCGAGGTGATGCCTGCACCCAGAGGGGCTGTGGCTGAGCTAGGGCCTGCAGACCAAGAGCAAAGCACAGCGGTGCTGCCCACGCTGCAGAACTGCTGGCAGGTTCCACCCTCTGGAGCTGCATCAGTGCAGGGCTGGCACCCAGCACGGGCGTACAAACCCAACAGCCTCTCACCGTGTTTTGTGTTCGGTGTCGGCCACACAGGGCACGTGCCAAGGGCCGCTTGGTGAAGGTGAAGCACTTCCCGGTGCGGGACGGGGAGCTTGGAGCCAGCACCTTGCAACCCATAGCCCAGGAGCACAGCTCCGTGGTGGCAGCCGAGGGACCTTCCCTCTGCGCCCTGAAGCAGGGACCCCGTGAGGCACAAGGCAGCTTCTTTACGGGTGTGTTTTGCTGCAGGTGTGCCAGCCTTGTGGTGGGAACGGCACACAAGCTGTTAGAGAAGAAACGCTGCAGGTTCTTTAACGAAAATCATTAAGCAGTGTCTCGTACATTTAGCCAGTGATACGACCAAAGTATTGAGGAAAAACACATTTTGGTACAAACCACTGTAATTGCCTGCCATAGTAGGATTAGTTTTTGTTTTTAATTAAAGAAGAGAATGCCAAAGGTAGTTTAGAAAATTTATTTTAGAGCTTTTAAAAATACGCTTTTGTCCTGAGAGAATGCAATTAGCTTAAGAATTGCTTAATGAAAATTAAACGTATCATGTAAAAAAAAAAAAAAAAAAGCATTTAATTATTGTTCTTTGAACACATGAAGGCGACCACTGGAGTTGCCACCCACTAAGATGTTCTTACTGGGATGAACAACATTAATGGAGCACACCGAGCCCAAGCAATCAATGTTATAAAAAGAGTGCAACAATTTTCCAGTATCTTGGTAGACTTCGATCTGTCTCGGCCGCGCCATACTGCCCACCACAAAGCAGTCTTCTTGCTTAGGGTCCCAAATTGCTCTGAACCTAGTTAACCAGCGTCCTGTGTTATTGTTATGCCTTCAGAGAAACAAATAGGAAGAGAGAGAAATATTCTTACTGAATTCAGTACCATCATTTACATCATACTTGCTCCCACCCATCTGCCCTGCCTCCTAGGCCAGCACCACTTTCAAACACTGCACGGATCCATTCAGGGGATTGCTGTCCTGTGACGGGTGGGATGTGACAAAGAAACATAAGGGAGAAAGAGAAACCAAAGGATACTTTGACATGAATGATTATTTGTCAGAGTAGTCAGACTTAGAGCTGCACATTGTAGGGAAAATTGGGTAACAATGCAGCAAGCCTGTCAATAAACTGCAAACTAAGAATTTTCAGGCCAGTCGCTGACCAGTGCCCTAGTGAGGCAAGCCTGACAATTCTTCCTTCTGGAGAACAAACCTATTCTGCAAGTGTTGAGACTACTCAGGAACACGTTCCTCACCGTTAAGAAGTAACTTTTGATATTAAAACCCAAAACAACAAATAAAGCAACAACAAAAAAATGCATAATGCAAAAGCATTCTGAAACAAAACATTTCAGAAGGCACAAAAAGGTCTGCTCCCGGTACACAGGAGACATTACAGCTTTCCTGCAGCCTTCACCGACTCAGAGCAGGCTGAGTCCCAGCCGTGCCTTACAAACAAAGCCACCGCAGGCAGCCTCGAGGACCAGGGCAAGTTCTCAGGCCAGGAGAGCTCCACAGCCGTGCCCCTGCTAAGTGCAGCGTGCTGCAGCCTCTCTCTGTCACTCCCACAGCTGCTGCTGAGGGCCAACTCTTCAGCCCCACGCGTTCAGCTTACCTGACAGTGCTGAGAACTGCAATGGTAGATGATAAAGAGCTGGTGTTGTAGACCCTTTAAAATGAAATATCGCATTAATAAGAGGTACGTGTTAAAAAAGGCAGCCCCTTCCTCATAAAGCACTTTGCACGCATCAGCTCGGCACAGACCCAGCAAGACTGGAATACGGCAGCACAGAACACAGCTGCCCAGCTGGGGTACGAGCGCCCACATCCCCGCTGCGATTTTCAAATACTTTTAAAATGGATTTGCTTTTAGCTAGAATTGAAGGTCATCCTTTCTCAAAGTCATTAGAAGAGAAGAACAACAGAGGCTTGCTACGACAAATGAAAGGTTTCTCTAGCCCAGGATCTTGTCTATTTAGTCACTGCACAAAAAGGATGCCCAGGGGAAAAAAAATGCAAGAGAAGGGAAACGCAGACACTGTTAAGAGCTTCCAGTGTCAGGACTTCCTCAGCCAGGTGTAGCTCTATTGACCGAGAAACCATCAACAGAAATCCTGGGCTCTCCTTCACCCCCTGTAAATCTTTAGGATCCCCAGCACCCAGAGGCAAGTTCAACAAACTGCTGAGTGAAGACTTGCAGCACCTGTAGATTTTCCTATTCATTGTTAAATATTCTTCAGGAAAATAAAAAATTAACAAAAATTTAAAATCGTGCAGCATTAAAAATGCCTACACAAGAAAACCAAATCAAGGCAGGATGCTCTCAATGACAGTTAATGAAGGCAGGAAACAACAAACTCTATCAGTTGGTATTTTCCATAAAGTTTACTCTTTCCCACACAGCCTTACCTCAGTTTATCATCAGCACACACCGTCACAACTCTGTTGCCAGTTACAGGTGAGAAGTACGCAGAAGCAACACTTTTTGTGTGTCCATTTAGAGTACTCACAGGCTTGTTCCCATCAGACTTCAGGTACCGAACATCATAAATACGAACATCCCTGTAACACACCAGGTGGCAGTTAAATAACCAGAGCTTTTATTTTCCAAAAAAAGGCTCAAAAGACTGACACACATTTTACATGAACCGTGTTTAGAACTTTACTTCAGCAGTGCCTATCAACAACCACAAGAGCGAGTGGCTCTACGGGACTTTGTGAGCACCAAAACCACTCCAAACAAACAGCACAGTAAAACACCTCTCCACCGGGATCTCTCAGAAAACAAAAAAACAAAAAAACAGACTATGTACTGAGACTAAGAACCTGCCTCCCTCCCCGGCAGCTGGTGCTGCTCTCCAAACCTCCCACTTACAGCTGATGTCAAACACCGATGCAAACGGAACATTTCATATACACAATAACTGCAGTTCACTTTGAGCTACATACACTGAGCCAGCAGCAACGAAATACTGTTTATTCACTGGGTGAACATGGACTGTCCTCGTTATTTTGAAGCCAATGTTAGCAGAAAGCTCTGAAGATGTTCCTGGGGTCCGTCTGTCCACGACAGCGACACTGCCATTCCAGTATCCTACTATTGCAGTGGAGGCGTTTTCTTCCAAAAAATCAAAGGAGGATAAGTTGTCTTCACTTCTGCATATCTGCAGATAGAAAAGGTCAAATGAAACTGAAATTATTCAACTAAATACACATTCACAATACCCAAAACACTGTGGGCATTTTTGCTTTTTAAATATACTAAAAATACTGAAGACAACTACCTAATTTGATGACTCCAGCCTTAGCTATCCATTTAGGCAACCTTTCTGTTAACCTAGTGTCCTTAGTACAGCGTATGTAATTAGCCATCCAAACCCGCCTGACAAGAGCATGTTGTGAATTCTCTGTTAAAACTCTTACAAGACCCTATCGCCTCTGTGTTCCTGTAATCCAACAACCGTTATCCTGAGCGAGGACTAATGAGCGCACTCCTTTCTCCAGTGCTGCAGAAACCTTTTCATCATGTGCGGACGTGTGAATTAGGCTTCCTGTAATTTGGGAGATGAGTCGGAGACAAGCGAGGGAGTGCTCACCTCATCAAAGATCGCCCTAGTAACGTCACCACATCGTAGAACGTCGTGGCTTAGGGACAGCAAATGAGCAGGGTTGGATGGAGAAAAGTGCATGCAGTTGACTGAGTAGTTGTGAGGAGTGAAGACATGTGCTCCTTCTTCACCCTTACAGTCCTGAAAAACACAAGCGAGTCGATGGACACATACAGATCGTTATTTCCATTCATTCATTCTTTCTGTTAATTACCACAACTTTCAGAGTAAAGTCTCTTTTTCAAACGCTGTCTTCCCTGAATAGCTACATGGAGGAGGCAGCAGGAGCTTGGTGAGGGGAGGCACAGTGCAGGCAGCAAGGCAGCCAGGCTGCTCTGGGGCACAGCTTGCCCAGGCTAACGTCTCACTGGGACCGAGGGAGTTTCAGCTTAGCAAGGAATAAGAAACCGTCTTCACGTGCACTTTCAGCACACTGCTGACAAGCTTGGGCCTCCCTCCAGTACCATTTTCACCACTATACAAGTGATTTAACTCAAAAGAGCGCCAAGTTACCACTGAACCCCTTGCTGAGTATGCTGATACATGCATATGCTTTTAACAGCAGAACACAGACACACTGGGTTGCTTACAGCTCAGGCTAAATTACATTCACCCAAATTGAATGTAAAGCATCATCTCCTGTATCTTCTCTTCAAACCTTGGTATCCTTCCAGCTCTGATAATTTAAAAGAAACCAAGCGCTCATTTTGGAACAAGTCATTCCACAAAGATTACTCCCAGCTTGGTAAAGTCCAACTCCCTTCATGAAGGGAAAAAAAGAAAAAAAAAAAAAAAAAAGGAAATCAAGAGGGAAGACAGTAAGACAGCAATTTTAACATTTCTAGGCTTCCACATGAAATGTCTTTGCAAGGCCACGAAGAACGCCTGTGGCATTCAGAAACCTCAACCAGATCATGCTTCTCAATAGGAAGCAGCAGCAGCTCTGCAGTCTCAGCTTTCTATGCTGCACTTTAAACGTCTTTACAATTGAGTTGAGTCTCAAAGCTGAAGCTAGTCAATCAATTTCCTGAAGCTGTCAAAGTTGAAATGACTCAAGAGAAACTCCACAGAAAAGGTTAATAGCATTGCAAACAACGCAAAGAAAATCTGTATGTGTGCAAACGTCAAGCAGCTGGTTTAGATGATGTGGGATCAGAGAAGAGGGTGGGAGGGAGGCTAGGAAGGTGTAAGTCACAGGCACAAAGATTCTTGCTGCAGGAGTAATTAAGGCAATTCAAAATCCATAATGAGGCTATCTGCAAAGCCCTCAGCAGTTTTCAAATTCCCAAATGCTAAGCTATTTTTCACAGGCAATGTACATAAATGTGTGTCAGCATATACTGGTAGAGCCACTTTTGTTTCTGCTAACTGGAAACACAGCAACTCTCTGCATCTACCCAAAATTTATATAAAAACCCAAATACTTGAACATCCATCTACCCTCGCTCTCCAAAACCTATTTATGGTATTGCTAACAGGGTACTGTAACTAGATCCCAAATCTTTCAACTGTGAATTGTAATTTTAACCCTCACTGGGTTTCAGCTGGTGATCCATTTTCTTCCTCTCTCTCCTCCCCAAAATTACCAGTTTCTTCCCATTAAACCAGGGCTTGCGAAGGACCAGACCTTTTGAGCAACTCTAGTGAGCCTGAAATTAACAGACACCCTGGTGTTATCTGCAAAAAATGAGTACAAAACACCTTTGCAAGCCAAGAAAAGGACACTCCAGCCTGTGCCCCACCCGCGCCCATCCTGCCACAAACACTTCTGCCAGGCGAGGAGCACGCAGAGGACTTACGACGTTCCAGAGGCCGATATGCCCGTACTTGTCCCCAGCTGCCACAAAGATGAGGCTTTCAGAAGGATGGATGGCCACAGAACATATTCGGTTTTGCACAACCTTCCTGACATTATCTTCACTGAGGACCATACTGTTTAGGCTGTTTTGATATCTAGAGAATACCATTACAATATGAGTTATGAAAGAGAAGAACAAACTAGACATGATCTAGTTTTTAGCTGCTCCCTTCAGATTACCTCTTCATGTCACACATGTGCTTTTCGGTATCATTGGGTTTCGTCTGCAAATTGAAAGGAAAATAAATTATAATAACAGAATTAGACTACTTCAAACTCAAGTTAATTTATGTAATCTAAATATCATTAATTATAGCTAGTAATACCTCGCTTATTTTCATCCATGTAGCCAGTAATTCCTCTGTCAATTTGCTGTTCTTCACCAGATTTTCTGGAACCATTGGCAGAGGTCCGGCTGGAACCTGAGGCTGTGGAATGACATTAGCAATTTTCGTAACTCAGATCAACTAAAACTATGAATAAAGTGATTTTTTGTTTTCTGCACACCAGATATTCTGAGAACACATCCACTCTAACACAAGAAACAAACATTAAAAAAAGATTTTACCTCGAGGATTTACCTCGTCATTGACACTAACGCACCTTCCCGAATGTCTGAAGGTTTTTGCAGTAAGCTTAGCAAAGGCAAGCGTTATGAATTAACTTCACTAGCACCGTTTTTGTAACACTTCTAAGCATATGCACAGGATTCTGTAACCCGTCCCCATCTTACATATTCCTCCTCTGCCTCTGGCTGGGTAGGCACCTCCAGCACTGAGGGCTCTACTCTTTGCAGGCGCATAGACCTTCGTCGCACTGTTTCCTCTTCTGCCTTCTTAGGCTTAGGTCTACAACAAGTAAAACATTTCAAAAATTACACAGTTAGATAATGTGAGCCCTCAGCATTTAAGTAAAACACTACGGAATAGGTTCTTATCTGCAGCTCTGACACCTCAATGTTCTGATCGACTTTAGGAGCACTGCGATTACTTTCTCTTTCAGTGATTGCAACAACAAAAAGAGCAGTTAGTAATGCATATATACTGATGACATGTTTCCCTTGTAATACATCCTGCCACTGCTGCTTTTCTTCCCCATCCTCATTTATAATTCATCCTTCCACTCGTTATCTAGCCACCTTTTTCTCTCCTTTCCTTGCTTATCTTACTCTCTATTTTGTATTTCAGCTCATTTTTCGGCTTTGCCTAACATTGCTTTGGCACTGCCAAATGTCTTTTCTTTAACAATTGCTTAGCCTATCCCTTCCATTTGTTTCTCCCCCCAAACCCTTTCCTTCCCATGCCCTTTCCTATTATTTGTTCTCATCATTTAACATTTCTTTCTTTAGCCATCATGCAGAAAAATCACAAGTAGAAAAAAAAAATTACCTTAATACAAATATCACAAAAATAGCACGTTCTGTAATTTGATGAAAAGGGCATTCATACTAGCATTTTCTTTCCATAGGATGGCAGAGGAGAGCCACTACCTTGGAGCTACCTATTTACAAATTCATACAGCTCGGGATAATCAGTTATGCAGATTCAGCTTTGGAGAGTGACTCATCATTAGCTCTCCCTCTTGCTGGTATCTGCTATGTGCAGGTGGTAGCGCTAAAACAGTTAAAACTCAATGAAGGAACATTGGTATCAGTCTCATACATGGTTGTTTTACCTTTTAGTGACATTAGATTGTCGTCTAGTTGCAATTTTGTGAAGTCTTGCAGCTGACTTAAAAAGAAAAAATAAAAGATTAAAAATATATCTAACAAGCATAAAAGGCCAACCTGTATAAAGGCTGCAGTAAACTATATTGTAATTGCTTATAACAACAACAAAAAGGGACTTTTAAATATCAGACTGTGTTTTTTCTGCTTTGCCCTGGTCTTCTACGTACCCACAAGAATTCCCCCGTTTCACCCTAGCTGATGGCTCTGGCCTTTGCCCTGCCAGCAGCGCTGTGGCTGCAGGCAGACGTGCCTTTGCTGACCTCTCTGAGGGTAACTGGGAAGAGTCATTTTTACTCAAGCTGTAGTCTTGGTGCAGTCTTGCTGCCTCCCAGACAGGCCCAGCCGCAGCTGTGTGCTTGGCTGCCCCTGGGCCAGTGCTCAGCTGGCCCTGCTGGGATTTTGCTCACCCAGCTTTCCGTGGGGTCACCTAACGGCCTCCCCTCCTTGGAGGGAGCTAACTAGCAACATGAAGTGCCAATGTTTAATCCCGTCAGGGCAGTGCTGATGCCCTCTCCTGACGCCCCTGTCACTATCAGGGCAGGGTTTCCCAACGATGGGCAGCAGGCTGCTTCCTGGGGCACGAGTGCCCTTACGGGAGGGAGCACAGTGGCTGACACTGGGTAGGATCTATACAAACCTCGTGCAGCTTTAAGGCAGCGAAGAATTTCGCATTTTCTGTTATGTTCTTTAGTCTTTTCCTTTCATAAGCTGATAGCTGTGGGTATCCATCCTACAAAAAGAAAAGCGAGACAGACCTCGGCACAGTTACACGGCACGCCAGAGCTGGCCCAGGCTTCTGGGCCGTGAGTCTCTAAAGTGATTGGATTGTCCAGAGCTGGTTTGATGCACGTTTAAACAAACAAAAGGCGGGCAAACCAGGGTGATTCCCTACCAGTACTGGTCTATAGAGGTACTAGCACGCGTTACAGCACTGACTGCTAGCATCGGTCCTGCGAGAGGGGCCAGCTCATCAGAATCATGCTACAGCTGAACCAAAGCTGGAGCGAAACAACGAGCAACTTAACGGCTTGGCAATATGGCAAATGTGGCACCTAAACAGAACACAGCTTTGTTTGTTTCCATCTTTGAGAGAAAAAGGTGGCCAGGACAAGTTGAAATGGTGATTTTAACACGAATGAGCACTGACAAAACTGTTGTATCTCATCTCTGCACCGCGTTCCCCGGGAGCTGGTTATAGCCCGCGGGAAGGCGCTGGTGGTTTTGGCAGCGGCTCGTGCAGCTCTGCGGCCCCTCAGCCGTTCCCAAGGGGTAAAACGCGCTCTGCCGAGGCCCAAGGAGGCCAAAACGCCCCCAGCCTCGCCTTCCCGGCCCCCCTCCGCTCACCTGCGCCGCTCCCCCGCCGTCGCTGCCGTCGCTCTCCGCGTCCCAGCCGCCGTCCGAGCCGCTGCCATGAGGGGAGGCGGCGGCGGCCGGGCCGGGCGGGCTGCCGGGGGGCGTCCCGGGGGGCTCGGCGCGGAGCCTCTTGCCCGCCGCCTCCCCCCCACCGTCGTCGTAGGCGCCCAGCAGCCGCTTCTGAGGCATCCTGCGGCCCGCCACGGAGAGCGGCGTGAGCAGCACCCGCAGCTGCCGGCCCGGCCCCGCTCGGCGCTCGCCCTGCTCCGGGCCTCGCCTCAGCTCCGCGCCGCCGCTCGGGGTGCGCTCCTGAGGGGACGAACGGCGAGCGGTGAGCGGGGACCCATCCTCCATCACCACCACCACCCCCAAAGGCACCCCACGGCCACGGACCTGCTCCCGCTGCTGGCTGAGAGGCGACAGCTCCTCGGGAACGGCCTCGCTGGGCTCCGACAGCGCCATGGCGGGGCCGGGCTGAGGCGGGGGCCGCCCCTCACGGAGCGGGAGGCGGGAGGCGGGAAGCGGCGGCGGAGGCCGCCGCTTCCCGCCTCCCGCCTCCCGCTCCGTGAGGGGCGGCCCCGGTGACTGGAAGGAGGGTCGAGGTTCTGGGGGAGAAGAGCCCAAGGAGGGCTTGTGGAAGCCTTAGAGTGCCTAAAAGTGGCTTTAGAAATAAAAAAACTAAAAACGGAGAACGACTTTTTAGTCATAAAATGATAGGACAAGGGGATGGGTTGAAAAAGAGAGATTTAGATGAGGGGTTAGGAGGAAATGCTTCACTCAGAGGGTGGTGAAGAATTGCCCTCAGGTTGTCCAGAGAGGATGTAGACACCCCATTCCTGAAGGGTTCAAGGCCACGCTGGTGACCTGATGTATTCAGTGGTGGCCCTGCCCACACCTGGCAGTGGCATTGCAATGAGATGAGGTTTAAGGTCCCTTCTAACCTGAGCTATTCAGTGATTCAGAATCCACACAGGCACGAGATCAAAATCTTTGCTAGACAGGCAAGAGAAGTGATTAATTGTACTCTATGGCTTTATGCTGCAGCTTGGCATGTTCAGGATAGAAGAAGTGTACTTTTTTTTTTTTTTAAACAGTGAGGTTAATTGAAACAGCCTTGAGCACACTTCACTCACAGGACGGGTTATATAAAGTACTTGCTATCAGACTCCTTGCTCAGCAACAGCTGAAGGAATCCTCTGCTCCAGTCAAGCAAACCAACAGTGGGGTTGATTCTGCCCCTGCTGTGTCAGACATTTCATTGAAATGCACATGTAGGAACAGATGCATATCTAAACCCCACCTGAACTTAGCACGGCTGCCTTGTGCAAGGCAGGAAGGTGAAAGAAGGGCACATCAAATGCCCTTATCACAGCCATGATGATAACACAGCTCCACAGTGTAAAAACAAACAAACAGGATATCTAAAAGAGTACACCTAGGACAGCACTCGGCGCTTCAGCAGACACTCCAGCCCCAGTATCTGGGGAAAAAAAAAAAAAAAGGAAGCTTACAGCTGTTAATCGTATTTTATATGTCAGGTTAACATCCCAAGACTTAAATTCTCAGAACTCCTCTGCTATGTAGCTCTAAATTACTTAGATGTCTAGCAAGGGAGAAGAACAGAGGCAACCACAACTCTGGGATTCACAGTTCCAGTAACTGCTTTTGATTCGTGATCTCAAGTGTATCCTGGAGGTAGCTTTAATGCAGGCTTACAGGGATTATTTTCCCTGAAACAGTAGGGCATCTAGAACGAGTCAGAACTCATATTTGTAGTAGAAAAAAGGTCTGAAAAATTTATGAGTTTAAAAATATTTATTTAACATGAAATTTTGGACTTCACAGGTGTACAAATCTAAGAAAGTTCAGCAAATCAAATAAAAATTTATAAACAATGATTACAGCTTCATGGCATGCTTTTATACAGTATTTACACTTTCCTAGTTACAATAGTGAATATGAAGGCTGAAGGAATTGCCTGTTTTTCGGCTTTGGTGGTGCCATAATCCCCAGTTTTCCAACAGTTCCCTGTGTGGCACTAACGCTGTACGACGCTGAGCTGTAGCCAGATGAAGGTGGAGTCTTAGAGTTGGATGGCTTTTTGGTCCTTCGGTACTTGCTGTAACCGCTGCAAGATTTAGAGAGAAATTACAGCATTGTGTGTCAAACATTTGATTTACTTGCCACATTCCCTACCCGTGGCGTATTTATACAGTTGCACACCATGTAAGATGTTCTAGACAACTACATTTTTTTGAACCTTTTTTTAAATACACATGGCTGCAAGAATACCTTTGAAATGTAAATTTAGTGTAGCTGTTGCTCTGACATCTGCCTAAGGGCAAGAAGCAGCCTGAAATATGAACACAGAATGCTAAACCGACCTAACTCCTATTAATCTAATTAGAGTATCAACATTAAATGACACTTCAGGGTCAGCATTTAATTACTAATATTTTAGGTAGATGGGAAGATGGAAAGCAAAGGAATAAAACATACTGAGCTGGAACTGCTATTTCCTAAAAAAAAACAAAACAAAACAAAACAAACAAAAAAAAAAAACAAAAAAAAAAAACAAAACAAAAAAAAAAAAACAAGACAGAAAAAAGCAAGGAAAAGCTGAGCTGCCTTAGAAGCTCAAGACCAACCAGGATCCTGGACTCAAACATGTGACATTCAGTGCTAAATTCTGAATTAACAAAGGACTGCAAGCCAATTTTCCAACACTTAACACATCCATTTTACCACTGACACTGCTCTAGGAGTTTTGAAAGAACTACCATTATATTTTAGCTTATTCTGGAAAGCAAGCAACGTAAATTCTTTGCTGACAAGCTGTGAAATACCTTAAAACACTTCTTTGTAACAGAAGTGTAAAATAAAGTTTTAAACAGGTGTTCTTCATATAGACTCCGTTAAGTTGCCAACTATGCTTCCTTTTGTGCATGATACCATAAACTATGTTACCACTGTGAATTTGCATAGATTTAAGAATAACAGAAGCAAGGCTATATTTGCACTTCACAACCAGCCCAGCAGGATAAAGCAAGAAAGCTCCACGCTTTCAGAGCTTGTACTGCATGGAGAAAATGGTCAAGCCAATTAAGAAAAAAATAAAGCTGAAGTTTGGTTCCAGTGCAGTCACATAGTCTAATTACAGGTGAATGTTAGTATGAAGGTACATTGAGAACGTACCTCTACTTTGCCCTGCATACTGAGATTTCAGACAGTGGAAAGGGACATCATAAAATTATGGCTTATTTTTGCAGCAAATTCTGCTCCTGCTATAAGCTTGACACGTTAGTTTGAGGAATACCAATACCCCACCACAGAAATGGCAAAGATAAGCAAGAGCACGTTGGCAGTAGTGGAAGCAGTGTAGTGGTACACCCCCTGCTGAGAAGCCTGAAACTGATACTGAATTAATTTTTAAAGTCTAGTATTTGATTGACTAACATACATAAACCCATACAATTACTTAAGAAAATGCACTAGGACAACAGTGCAGTTCTGGGATCATCATCATCTCAGGAAAAAAAAAAGTTAAACTGATCACAAGCAACATACCCTTTGGGACGAAACTGCTGGCTACCAGCACTGCTTGTCTTTTTCTTCTTGGATTCTCTGAAGTTTGGTGGCCTTTTCCTTTTCCTTCTTTGGTTTGCATTATTGCAAAAATAGCTTGAGGTTGTAACTACATCTCCCGCTTCTTCCTCACTCTCAGGTGTGCCAGTACTCCCGGCAGCTGTGTCCACACTTTGGCAGGCAGCATCTTCTGCAGACAGACGATGAATTAAAACTAATGAAATCAAAACATTGCCTGGGGCAGCCAGAACTGTCAGCTAGAGCACACTATTTGCGCCAAACTTCTGTCCTTGCCATTCAAATACTCCTTGCACCACAGTCCTCCTGGTGATGCTCCAGGCTCAGCTAGAGGCATTTCTTAGGTTGTTGTAAAGCAAAGACAGACAGAAGGAAGTTTTGGTTTACCTCATCATGATTTAAAAAAAAAAAAAAAAAGAGAGAGAGAGAGAAGACTAGCCCTATTTTCACTAGCTTGGCTTTTTTTCTAAACTATTTTGGTAGCACTGAGCTTTCTGCCTTTACACTCTCTTCCATAATTCTTTCCAGCTGACGCAGGGAATATACCATAAATAATACACTCAAATACAGCACTGGTTTTTAAAACAGCACCAGGAGACGCTGAAAGGCTCAGACAGCTGAGAGCTCCTCCTCAATCAGTTGTAAGCAAAAAGGACATGATTCTTTGCACAGGCAGTCAAATGAAACACTTAAGTGAGGTTTGTAGACATGAATTTATTCACATTGCAGCATATGAAAACACAGCCTCCTTAAACATAACTAAGGATCACTTTTAAACTGATGGCCAAGATATATAAAATATTCTAATTACAACAGAGGCTACGCTATGCTCACATGACACTGCCACGTTTACCAGTCTCATGGCTTAGTTCTCCACTGAGCTGAACTCTGTGCATAAGGTTAAGAGCTGTAAAAGGGTCTGTAAAATACTGGCATACTGACTTGCTAGCTTTATTATTTTTATTTTTATTTTTATTTTTTGCCCCCTCCATCTAGTTTTGAAAGTTCTTCACATTTCAGCAGGAGCTAGCAAGTGCAGACTTGGACTTGCTGATCTCAGTTACTGTGAAAACTAAAAGGCAGTTGTTACTGATGGTCTGCCAGGCTACAGCACTACCCAGTACATTGTAGATTCAGATGGAAAAATATGCGGGGGGGGGGGGGGGGGGGGGGGGGCAAGATTTTTAACCTGAATGCCCTGAAGTCTCTGTCTAAGTATATTACATAAACCCCAATAACTAACACGGAAGGAGTGCAGCAGTATGCTTAGACTGAAAAAGGGAAAGACTTTCAGAACTATGCTGAATTTAACCAGTGAGAAGATCTTTGCATGTTCTGAGAATGTGAAATTGCTCCCTTTTCACTGAACTCGAAGAAACAGTGATTGTGTTTAAAACCAGGTGACTTTTCAGGGGAACTTTTATACAGAGAAGGAGGGAAAAGGAATATATAGGAGCACACACATTTAGTGCAAAGAATACCAAACCTGGTACAGTCCATTCAGAGTACTTATCCATCACTTTAATTATTTCTGCGCCGTATTTTTCCAGTTTATCTTCAGTGACACCATCTATCTGCAGCAAAACCTCCACATCAGAAGACAAGGTTTCTGTAACGTAACAAAGCACCAGTTAGACACAGCAAAGTAACTTTTTAATGCAGATCGCAGTAGAACATTCTGGAGAAAATCCATTCCTTTTCGTGCCACGGTGCCCACTAATTCCCCAGGGAAGCAAGCCTTTTTTTCTACACATATTTACTTCTAGCTGGTTAGTACACCCCAGGGGAATCTATGCTGCATATGCTACTTGCATGGGATTCACTCAGCTGCGTATAGGCAAACTGTCTCTCTCCAAACTTTAGGAAACTAGATTTTCCCTCAGAAAAGGCTGCAGTTGCACATGCAGCCTACTGCCTACAGGGGGTTAACAACCAGTTGACATTACCTGCTATTTTCTTTAAAGTTGAAGTACTGAAAATATTGAAGTAATGCACATCAAAGACTTTCCCAAGAGTTTTGCATGTATCTGTAAGTTCGCTGAGGCACTTTTTAACCATCTCTTCCCGTTGTGACATTTTTGTCACAGAAGCCCTTTGTCTTCTAATGGCACTGGCACTTTCCGTTTCATGAAATTCCACCTGTTAAGATAAGCCGATCGATACCTTCTGTCAGGGGAGCTGCTGCAGAGCAGTAATTAGAGCATAGATTGATGACACAGAAGAAGAGTGAAAGAAACCAAAAGTATTCTCTGATGGACCAAAAAAAGCTGTTTACCCAGTACACATTTTTAAAGTGATCTTTTTTACAGGCCAGTTGATAAAGCACCCATTCTCAACCACCTGTAAGTTTCTTCTACAAAGAACAAGCAAAGCAAGTCTACACAACGCAGGAAAAGGCCCTGTGAAAGCAATACACAGCTAGCTTTAAACAGAGGTCACTAGGTCTATTGCTGAGGGCTCTCCTCTTCTCCAAACACAGCACTAATGCAGAGGAGGCACTGCCTCAAGCAATTCTGAGACTGGTTTCATGACCTTCTTGGAGGAGTGCATTTTCTTTCAGAGAGCATCAATGGCTGGAAAAAAACAGAGCATAAAATGCAGAATAAAGTAGTGCTGTTCCTTTTTTTTTTTCCTCCTTTGCTAGCACTTCCTGTGTTGGTCAGAATCACAGAATGGCTGAGGTTGGAAGGGACCTCTGGAGGTCACCTGGGCCAGTCCTCAAGCTCAAACAGGGCCAACAGGAGCAGCTTGCCCTGGACCACATCCCCCTGACTTCTGTAGGTCTTCAACAAGGAGACTTCACAAGCTTTCTGGGCAACCCATTCCCCTACTCAGTCACCTGCCCAGTAAGGAAGTTCTTCCTGATGATTAGACGGAACCTCTCGTGTTTCTGTTTGTACCCACTGCCTCCTCCTGGCACTGGGCCCTACTGAGAAGAGCCTGGCTCTGTCCTCTTTGCACCCTCCCTTCTGGTATAGACATTAATATGATCCCTTCTGAGCCTCCTCTTCTCCAGGCTGAACAGTCCCAGAATCTTGCATTCTTGTCATGATGGAATCAAGTAGAATGAGAATGAACAGGAAGATTTAACCCTCTCCAGTACTCTCAAACTCACCTTTTGCTTCATGACATTACAATTAGAACACTGGACTGCAAGTCATGATTGTCAGATTCTGCTCTATGAATTTACTAAAGATCAGTAACTGTACTTCAGTGGGTACTCAAACTATGTTAAAAAAATCACAAGGTATATGCTGCACAAAAACTGCAGCATATTCCTTAAAACAGTATGTTCAAGGGAAAAAGAATGTTGCTCACCTGCAGTGATCCGTTTAGCACAGCCTGTGCTCGCTCTCCTAGAATTACATAAGCTACAGCTTGGTCATTAGCTGTAATATACAAGTCTTCATCCAGAATCTTGTCCAATACCAGTTTTCTAAATAGTCTTTCCACATTATGCCTTGAGTATGCAGCCCCGTTCCCGAATATTCCAGACTGAATCTTCGCACTCTTTGTACCTGTGCAACAGAAGGCAGAGGATTAGCCTGCAATTAGAGCGCCTTCACAGGCATGTGCTTATAAACTCATTGAAGACTCCCAAGAGTATTCCGTGGTTTGAGCACGTACACACACACACAGCATGCAAGGACCAGAAAGTCCAAGCACCAGCAGAAAACTAATATTATCGCTATAGCAACCTGAAAGAGATTAAAGCTTTAGTCTCGTTTATTTTCAATCATTTAACCATCAAGAGGTTCCTGGGAAGAATAATTTTGCCAAATATATATTATTTTAAACCACTGCTGGTATTACAAAGACCTCGTGATCATCAGGAGTTTATGCACCGTGTGTATTTAGGTCTTGTTTCTGGGAAAACAATACTTACCTAAGAAAATGTCTACCATCATATTCAGTGTGTATCTTCCAGAACCTGCATTTCTCTTTGCATTCATTCCTCTCATTTGTCCGCAGTGTTGCTGTACAAATCTTATAATGCTTTTCACTTCCTCGGTTACGTTTCTTGATTTGTAATCCTATTAAAATAGACTTGATTAGGAAACAACCAGATGTGGTTCTATCCTCATGCAGATTGTGTCACTGACGATCTTGTTTTCACTATTGAGCTTTTTCTAGTCATGAATTCATTTTGTCCCAAACACAGAAATAGTGATTTGCTAGTTAGTACAGCTACAGTGACGGAGTATAGGCATAGGTTAGATATAGCTCTGAAAAATGCAAGACAAGAGACATACCAGCTGACTGTATGTAGCCTTTAGTGTGTTAATTCTATACAAAGAGCTGCAAGATTGCTGAGTCAGTACCGATGATCAAGGTAAATTGTTTGCAAAGCATTCCTGTAATTTTTTGCTGCCATGCACTAGAGCTTTTGCTTCCTACACACATTAAAATGAGAAGGCTGGACAAAATAGGCATTATTCTAGTCAATTTTTGGTACAATCACAGACATATTGTTTTCTATGATTCTATGTATAGGGTAATGCTACAAACATTGGCTTGAGAAGCAACATCATCAGGTATAGCCATCACAGCCATTGATAGCCAACATCAGAGCCATTCCAGCTGATGTTATATTAGTTCCTGTCTCCAATAAGCACAGTGGCCAAAAAGCAACACTAAGGGACATCTTTATACCTCGCTAGTCAACCCAGGCTGAAACATACATAGCATAAGTCCGCGGATAGTTTTGTAATTATACTCTTGTTTAAACCCTGAAAAATAATTCAAAGCACCCAGCATCACAAAACCACAAGACATCTTACTCATTTTCTCTATTTACCTTCCCAAGTGTAATGTTACCGTTATTCAAATGCAGCAAAATACAAGATCAGTTTAACAGCACTGTAAATAAGAACAGATTTTTACCTTCTTTCTACTGCAGTTATCACAAATTACTTCTGGGTGATCTTTACAAAAGTTTGGGTTAAAATTAGTTTCCCCGAAGTAGGCCAAAAGCTGAATTCTCCGGCAATCAACTACATTCTCACAGTAATGAACCATACTGTACAGGTTGTTAAAGTGGGTTTCTCTTGTGTGACTGTTTCCGTCTTTCTCCACTGAAATGCAATAAGTTCAATCATATTTATTTTATCTTCACTTCTGTCTTTTTGTATTATCAGATAGACAAAAAGACAAAACATAATATTCTGTTGCTTAAAAAAGGACAAGTAGTTTAGTACAGAACTAACCTAAACCAGATTTTATCTCTCAAGCTTTAAAGAATGGAGAAAAATTTATAATGATAAAAATCAAGAGATAAATACGTATAAAGAAAAATGGCTTTGACTAGAACTAAGCGTAAGTAATAAAAATCTTTCACTACAGAAAATCATTCAGGTAAATAATAAAACAAAGGTGCACAGTTCTCCCATCTTTGCAATGCCATACACCATCTCACTTTTAAGTGAGAAAATAACTCAGCCTAACTGAAACAGAAACCAGCAACTAAGTGACTTCTTTACTATTGTCTCAATTAAGCTCCAAATACAAAAAAAATCACTTACTTAGTATTAGTCTTCTAAGTCTGGTTACATCACTGTAGCTGTAGAAGAGCAGACAGTGAGACATTTCACCATCTCGTCCAGCCCTGCCAGACTCCTGATAGTAACCTTCTACAGATTTAGGAAGGGAAGCATGGATAACATAGCGTACATCAGGTTTATCTATGCCCATTCCAAAGGCAATTGTTGCACATATAACCTAGAAGAAATCACACTTTGTTATGCAGAGTTACGAAAATCACTTGTGCAGTACTCTGCACCAAAAATAGGCATGTTATCAGGCTTATGAAATTATGCAGAACAGAGAATTTCAATTGGAAACCTGCAAGACAAGTACAGAATAGAAGAAGTCTCTCTCTTCTTCTTTTAGAAGACCCTTTTGCCATAGAGGGAAAACTCCAAATTTGAGAATCTCAAAATACAATTCAGCAAGTGTACCTAGGACTGTTTCAGAAGCCTTGCGCAGCTCAGTTCCTTATTCCCAGAGTATCATACCTTGGTGCAGTACTGCGGTCTTTGATTTGTAAAAGTCACAATGAAAAGACAACTGACATGTTTGGACTGCTCTCTTATGATCAGTTATTTAACCCTGCATCTGATTTTGCAATAATGTTACACAACTTTGTTTTCCTTTACCAGGCCAAGAGCAATACAAATGTTCTAAATTCTTCCTTCCGCTAAATACTTTCCTCTAAATACTTCCTTCCCCTCCACCTTCCCCAGCTGCTTTTCTTTTACCTGGCATCCATCCTGATTAATCCATTTCTTTTGCACAAGATCTCTGTTGGAGTCAGTGAGGCCAGCATGATAGGCGAGTGCAGAAAGACCTTCCTTCTGCAGAATGGCTGCAGTTGTGTCACACTCGTGACGGGAAAGGCAGTAAATTATTCCAGAGTCATCTGCGAATATAAGAGATGTGCTAGAATAAAGCAGGTGATAGGGAACAAAGCTGTAACAATCATACCCGTGTCAGAGAAAATAGCGCATTACACTTACATTGATTCCAATAGGGGAAAAATGGGTAACTGCTCAAAAAAGCAAAGTTTGTTAATATCAGATGGTTTAGTTAGTTTCTCCTCATTCAGTTCCTCACTTGTTTACTAGGTTACATCACTAGAGAAGCTATGAAGGGAGCTTCATGTAGTCAGCTTCCAACAGCAGGAGAAGCAGGACTCCAAAATGAGAGCAGAGACAGATATGGCTCACAAAAGATATGATTAAGGGGAACCACAGATAAGCACAGACAAACAGAATTAAACTATTAAAACTGTATGGGTATTAGATGACACTAAAAGGTATGGCAACCTCCAGATAGATTACTCAGAGCACTACCATAATTTCCTTTTTCGTCTTATCTTGAACTCTCAAGTTTAGGATGTCTGTAAATCTGATTCTCATTATCAGCAGTATTTTTCCTCCTACTTGTTGTTTCTGTAAATGTACGAGTAGCCTGAAAAACGCACAAGGCTTTTTTTTTTTTTTTTTAACTATATATATTGTATTGTAAAGGCAGGAAAAGCTTTTATAAAGTAGTTCATAAAAATGCATAGGAGCACACTACATTGCTCAGTACTCACGCGGATGATATTTTTTAATCCATTCCAAGCAATCCATTGCCACCCTCTTTGGCTTCTTGGGCAATACATCATATTTCAAGTTATGCCTGTTGAAGCTCATTGTAAACCTAAAAACAAGACATCTTATTGGTACTCACCAGTTGTATGAGTGCAGTAGTCCATTCAACAAGCTAGGAATTGACTGGAATGTCTCAAATTCAAGTAACTACTACTAGTCCTGTGTTACCTGCACAGGAATTACTGTTCCACTATCCTCACATCACTCACACTTTGGGTCTAAAATTTCTGTTTTTCCCATGGCTGGAAAATAAAGAAAGCTACATTGCACTGTGGAAGTCAGCATGGAAGAAATGCTTGTCATTCTAACATTCATACAGATTTCTAAATTTTTTTTTTAAAAAGTCAACAAAACAGTATTTCTAAAATTAAAAAAGAAAAGTCAGAGTGCTTTACTTTTCCATCAGGTACACTGAAAATGTTAAAATGTGATCCAGACCCAATAGTAACTCATACTCTAAGTTACTGTCAATGTTAACTAAAAAACACTTCCTGCTTCTGGATTTTCCAGCACTCTCATGAAATGCACTCTAACATGTAGCTTGCACACTTACAGCTTCCTTAATCAAATAAGGAAGAATTTGGCAAGATTTATTATTATTAAAATAATCTACATTTAAGTCTGATTAAATGAGAATGTGCGCACGGAATTTAATCTGACACATCTACGTAAGTGTTCCAGATGGACCTCTAACGTATTTCTCGCTTTCCTGAGTTTTCCATTCAAATCTTCCGCAGCTCAAATTGTTTCAATAAACTGCTGGACAACTTACACTTGTGGTCTTAACATCTCAAGCTGATTCTGGATATCCTTTTGTACTCTTGGGTTAGCAGTGGCAGTCAGAGCCATCATAGGAACAGAGTGAAACTTCTTGCGGAGCATGTTCAGGCGTTTGTAGTCTTTCCGAAAATCGTGACCCCACTTGTTAAAAAAACAAAATTGAAAAATAACTGAGTATGATGCTCCAACTAAGATTTTGCCATTGTGAAAAACAAATCAAGGTTTTCACCTGGCTGACACAGTGGGCCTCATCAATGACAAAACGTGCTAGGAGTTTCCGGTTGTAAAGATTTTCCAGGGCTGCCATCAGTCGGTTGCTTGCACAGACCTAGGTAAACACCCACCAGAGGCATTAGAAAGGAAACAAAGCCAAGTGTCACCCTAGCTAAGACTGCAGAAACAATTGTTCTGTACTACAAAGTTCATCTGGACTGCACAGGTAAAGCCTGAAGGCATAAAGGTGATGGCGATCACCTTTATTTTAATTGACAATGAAGCAGCTGATGTGGGATTGCCATAAAGCTCTAGGATCAGCTACCCAGAGGTCCAATAATCTGATTGAATTTAAATGACTTATGTCATAGAAGACAGGGAAAGGCAAAGCTGTAGGAAGAAACATTAAGCACACTAAGTAGTTCCCTCTGGCAATGCTCTTGTGGAACACCATTTCTAAAGGCAGCATACAGTTAACTACAAGACGGGCTTTTGATGGTCACCTGCCAGCTTGGTAGTTACATGTTTCTACCCTGTACTATCATGTTCAGAGTAGCCTAGATTCCAACAGCCACTAGTACGTGCTATGATACATTAAAGCAAAAACACTGTGTGTAGCATCTTCAAGAGTTTAAATTTTGCAGACGTTACACTCAGTTTTCATTCTCGGTTAATTACTGACTGAACTTAGTTGCATCCATGTAGAGACTTACTAAATTCTATTAAAAATATTTCACACTTTTTTTTTTCCAAGAAGCCTACTCTATGTTTCCCTTTTATTCTTACAGCAATCCTCCTCTTGTTGCCTCCAGGACTTTACAATTCGGATTGAGTACAAACCTTCTCAGGGGTGACATACAGAAGTTTTATTATAGGATCTTTTTTTGACAATTGCATATATATGTTCGAAGCATCAGTATCTGTTCTATCACCAGTCAAGTATGTTGCGGCAATCTGTAAAAAATAATATTAGGTTTTAATACGTGCAAAATGAAAGTATCCTCAAATGCTAGTCCTATAACTGGTTATAAAGCAGGTAAAAAGTATATCCATTTACTACCCTTAGGGAACATTACACAAGAAAGCGTTGAAAGTGTTTTTACAGACAGCATTTGAATCCCTGCTGTACAGGAGCCATTGCATAATCTTTCTGATGATAAAGCCAAAAGATCATAAGCCAAATTCTATTCTATCCAGAAATGATTAGCATCCTCAGAACCCTCCTACCTCAGGAATTATTAGTGCTCTCTTCTTCTACAGTCCCAGCCTACTTCTATTTACTTGTCTAAACACTACACTTAGAATCTGAGAATCAGGTACATCTTCTTGAAAACTAAGCTTCAACAACAAATACATGAACATCAACAAATTGATGAAGTAGACTGCATATATGTTCTAGTTCATCTAATGTAGATCTTCCTAGACAACTTTAACAGGTGTGCCTTCACAGCTTACATTAATTATTTTTTGTAGTTTATATCTGAGACATACAAGATTTATTGTAACATTTCAGATTTCTAGTCCACTTATCTGCAGTTTAATTAAATAACTTGTTTGAACTTACATCTAAAGTATTCAGCTTCTGAACTTGATCTATTATCAGCGATCTCAGCGGAGAAATAACAATAGTGACTCCAGCAGAGACACAAGCAGGTAATTGGTAGCACAAACTTTTACCACCACCTGTAAGAATTAAACAGTATGCAACAAGTATTAGGTATCAAGAGGAAAGGGAGACAGGGCAGAGAAAGAGCAGAAGAAAACAGTCCTGTTTCTTACTTTGCATTTAACAGTGCTTTAAGAAACAAACTTTTACCAATGAGTCCTTAAGATGCTACCTGTAGGTGAAGGAAGAGTTGTCACGTGATACATTATGGAAGAGTGAAATTTAATCACCTTATTCAAAATACCCGAGTGCATTCAGAATTCCAGAAATCCTGTTGCTACAGAATTCGAGCAGCACAATTTAGCAAAACCTCCATAAAGGCACAGAGAAAGAATAGTTTGTCATGAGCCTTCCAAAAGGAACGACAGCTCTTTATTTCTCTAATGCATGTCAGACCTCAAAAGCCCGCAGCCGTGTGATGTTTGTAGATACATACCAGTGGGCATTAGGATGAAACAATCTTCTCCCAGAAGAGCAGCATTGATGGCCTCCAGCTGATTCGTCCGGAAAGTGTGCAAACCAAACTTTCTGTGAAATATAGTCATCATTTCTTCAGAGTGGGAAAATTTCATACCCCTGAAACGTTCTAGTGCGGGGTTATTAACCAGTGGCTCTAGTAGACAGAGAAAATATTCTTAAAATAAGTTCCAATACCAAATTGTACTTTTATCTCTTTCGACACAAAACTCCCTCAGTGTAACAGACTGCTTAGCCAACACTTCAACCCTTTAAACCTTCTAAATTAAAATTGTAAATTAATATAAGTAAATGAAAATGCATACAACTAGAATTTAAGACTGGCTAAAGTATGAATTTTGATTATACACTAATCTCATTTATTTATTTTTTTTTTAAACAAACTTGGCCACAACTGTATAAAATGCATAGTCTTATGCTGTAAAACTTTATCTCTACCATGAAAAACTATTAATATTCTCCCTGTATTTAACTAGTATTAGTTAGAGGCCAGCTGCATCAGCAGCAGAGAAGTGTGCCTATTCAGACAGTGAACCTGCATGACTGAATACACCTCTGCATTTACCTCCCCGTTCCTACAAGAATTGGAAATACTGACCTACACTCGTGCACCAGAGGGGTTAGGTTTACTTCACCAAGTACCCAAATTTAAATGTTTTCTATAAGCAGCTAAGACTATTGTACAGCGTTAAATTAGCAACTGCAAAGTCATTTAATTAAACCACAGAAGCATTCCAGTTTCCAATTTTAGCAGCTTCATCTCCCCAGCAGTCTGCAACCTACATGGCAAATAAATATTCAAATCTGGCAACACTCTGAGGAGAAAAAGAGAGGAAAAAGATTCTGCAATGTCATCTTTACAAAGAGAAATAAAAACAAATTTCAACATGAACACAAAGGCACTGATGTCATTTACAGTAAGTTACTTGGTCTTAGACTTAGCATAAATACACACAAATTAAAAAGAAAAAACAGTAATCCTCATTCGCATAAATTTACCTGTTTGGTTCTTTGTTGCCGTCAAGAAGCTTGACTTTGGAGCAACAGGATTTGATGCAAGAGAAGATCCTTTGGCTGTGGAGATGATCTTTGAGAGCAAGGATTTGGCAGGTGGCCCTTCCCTGAGTGGCTGATACAATGGCGTAGATGGTGTTTCAGGTGCCGAAACAGTCACTGAATTCTCCTCCCAGCCCTCATCAAAATCATCAATATCAAAGTTATCGAGATCAAAGTCTGGATCATTCGCATCTAAACGCTCTGATGCAGGAGTGCCAGCAGGGGCTTTGCTCGGACCTTTCAGAGCAGTGCTCGTAATGGGCCTCTCTGGAAGATGCCAGTGTTCACTGTTTCTCACCACTGTTTTTTCACACCAGCTGTTGTTGAAAGACATCTCTGAGGGATGGCTGAGAGAAGTTCTGTCTTTGCTGTTCAGCTTGGAAGAAGAAAGTTCTGCAGTTTCTAGGCAGATGATCTCCTGAGCAGTTTGCTTTGAAGCATAAGAGGTAGCCGAGTTTTGATTTGTAGATTTGGGTGAGTTTCTGACAGAACTCCTGTTAGGGCCAGAACACAAAGCAGTGCCAGAACGCGCAGAAGAGTCTTGTTGCACACACGCCTTCCAGTTTCTAGGAAAAGTGGTTTTTGTGCTACTTGTGTTCAAAGTGACAGAACTAGCTAACAATTTTCTCCTGAAAGAGATGGCAAAGGAAGGAAGAATGAAAATGAATATTTAAATCACAAGCACTGATATATCCCTTTATACAACATACATTAAACATTTTTGTCTCTTCCTTCCTATTTAAAATATTAACATATGTTGGTTACATTGTTTTTTTGTCCAACTCAGGATATTATGATTCTATATTTTCAAAATACTTCAAACAAATCTAGGGAAGAGAGAATAATACCAGAATTCAGTTGAACACAATAATTACAAAATAAATATGCGTTCACCACAGGTATTAAAGGAATTCTTAATAGTGAAGAACTGATTCAGGCAACACAGAGCATAAAGTTCTTAAAGGCACAACCCCAAAGTTAAAGAAGTAAAAAATATGCTTGAAACAAATCATGTTTTTCTGTACTTTCTGAAGATCATCACTGACTACAGTAATAATAGAAAAAAATAGTTTTACCAAGAATGTTTAGAAAAAAGCACTGTTCCAGCCCAATAAAAACACAAACCAAACTGCCAGATCTCTGTTTTTTGTCTATGCATTGTGTCACCAAATCATACAGGAGGAGGCAGCCTGTAGTAGCACCGCTCAAATTGAGAGATGACAGGTATACAGATACTAGTAGAAGTCACAGATCATTACTGTCAGGGATGGTGAGTCTCACAAGAGAATATTAAATTAATGCCTCAGGTTACAAGAAATCAGGATGACACTTAGCAGATTATATCGCATCACCCTGCTTCTTCAGAAGCACCTGGTGAGAGTTACCTTCCAGAGAAAAGATACAGCACTACCTGTGCCTCAGCTTGAACATGGAATCGGATTCTTTCTTCTGAAACCATTAACAATTCCAGGATTCTGCCAGGAAGTCTTCGGATTTTTTCTAAAACTTTATTTGGTCAGTTATTTAAGGCTTTTTATTAAAAAAAAAAAAAAAAAAAAAAAAAAAAAAAAAAAAGCTTTCTGTACTGTTTTCAGTGTGATGGAGACACCTACAGGCGTGATATGGTTTCATACAGAACATGGCAATAAGAAATACCATTTATTGAGACGTACCGGAGATCCCTTTGCTGAAGTAGTTCTTTTGCACATGACAGAGACTTCAGCTCATGAATAGGAATGGCATCTACCAGCTTACAAATATCATCCATGACGCTGTAGAGTTCCTGTTCCAAATGTGGGCCTTCATCTGCAAAGTCAGAGCATACTTCAGCAAAGAGTAACACTATTTTTTTTGGCTCTCAGATTACATGGGATACATCAGAGAACAAGAAGTTGCAAACCACTGCCAAAACCTAATGCATTTAAAGATTTTAAATTATTTCACGTACCTGCGTCCTCTGCCCTAGGATCACTTTCAGCAACAGGCTGTTTTGCTGTAATCTTCTCAGGCTTAGACTCAATGCCATTAGCTGTTGATCTTCCACCAGTAGGAGATTCTTTGAAAATATTACTAACATTAAAACAAAAAGTCATTAAAATATAGAAATGCATTGGATTTACAGACACCTTACAAAAATCCATAAAAGAACTTTATCTTTTGGACTAGCAGCATTTGAGTATAAAAGAAAAATTTCTCATCTAAGTACCATCAGTAAGCTAACATCTAACTGTTACGTGCCAATTTGTACAGACTCATTTCAATATTTTTCTTTCTCTCACTATGACAGGAAAAATCACTCTGCTTTTTCTGAAGCAAAAGTCACATTTGTTACGACCAATGTTTAAGGTGTTTCAGAAGACATTAATAGCAGCTGTCAACTGCTAACCTGCCAAGCAAGAAGTAGTCAAAACCAACTCAAATGGTAACTTTTTAACAAGCACTAGTTTCATATTTTTTTGTTAGTTTTAAAAAATCATCCTAACAATAGTCAGCTTTGTCCGTTAGGTTTGTTTTACCTAATGCTTTTTACAGATGGTGAGAAGGAAGGCAGCTCTTCTTCAGGGGATGGCGGAACTACATCTAAGTAATCATCCTCTTCAAGCTCAATGTTTGCTAACAGCTCGTTGCTGATCTCATCCACCTCTGGTTGGCTGTTTTTCTCACTGTTGTTTAGCTTCTGGCTTCCACCACTTTTATCATTAGTAGCTGAAAGAGAAGCGTATTGATATTGTTAGGTAACACTGAAAACTCTTTCTGGTATAAACAGAAACACAATGGAATAGAGGAAAAAACTATTAGCCATATTTCAAAACAATAGATTAATATAGTTTCTGACTTTTTAAACAGCAAACAAATAAATAGTCAGAAAACACCATTCAGTGTTAATCAGTTGCATAAAGACATTAATTTCAAAAATAAGGACCAAAAGTTTCAAACAATAACAACTAAGAAACTTAAAACAGAAAAACTAAGTGAAGCAGAGAACCGCCAAAGATGCATACTGACTGATGGCCATGAACTTTTTGGTCGTAATTGATGTGTGTGTTTTTTTCTTCCCCCCCATTTGTTTGCTTGTTTTTAAAAATCAACCTAGATCTCGTTTCCTGGTTTGATATTTCTCATTGTTTCATTTAGGCATCAGTTGATTTTAGATCTCTTTTGTTTGAGTTATAAATTTATTTATATATTTTTTTTTCTCTGTAACATCTCTGCAGGTTACTGGTACTTATTTCTGGAATGGCATCTGGAAAGTCTTGCACCTCCACTGGTAGCATGCTACCTGCTGCTGCAGAGACAGTTCTGCACTATCTGCAACACCGCACATCTACAAAGCACAGTTACCAACATGAAACCCACATGCCCAAGACCGCTGTCAGATAGGAGCGTGCAGCTCCCTCTGATTTCACTGAGAGCTCACAAATTCTACATTTCTGAAAAATGAAGCCTTGAGGCGTGCAAATACAAACACGTTTCATTCTAGTTCATTGATGCTTTAAAATAGCCTGCTACCTGTGTGAGCCTCTTCCCTCTCATCATCCAAAGTCGTGCCAGCAGCTAAATTCTCCTGAAGATCCTCGCCCACAATCTTGTTGCTGTCACAGTGGACCAAGTCCCCAAGACAGACGACAGAGCCCTGGGATGAGGGCTGCTCTTCCTCGGCGGGAGGCGTTCCTTTGGGCTCCCATGCCCCAGATTTTGGGTACGCTGTGTCGCCATTCACGGCGCCGGGCAGCTTATCAGCACAGGAGCTCGGTCTCGGGGGAGCCTTGGGGGCGGCCCTCAGGCCTTTGGGGGACAGAAGGGCTGGCTTGGAGAACCGCTTCTCGATGCCCGACAAGTCGAAGTCATCCATGTCGTCCCACTCATCGTCCACCGCCACGGGGGGGGCCCCAAGCGGAGCGGGACCCCCAGCCCGGCCGGGAGCTGCCAGCGGCCTCCTGACAGCCGCGATCGCCCCCTCAGCAGGGCGCCGGGGCACCGGGCAGGGACCGGGGCAGAGCGCGGCGGGGGCCGGGGCCGGGCCGCAGCCCCCGACCGTGAGGGGCTCCCCGGGTTTCCTGCGCTGCCCGCCGGCCGGCGCCGCGTTCACGTCCTTGTCCCGCAGCGCCGAGCTCCCGCTGCGCTCCCGGCCGCACGGGGCGGTCCGCTTGAACGTGAAGCCCCTGGAAGAGAGGCGGTGAGGCGGTCAGTCGGCCCGGTCAGCCCGGCGGCCGCCCCCCGCCGTTCCCCGGTACTCACCCAGACCGGCTCCGCGCTGGCGGCGGCTGCTTGCTGAGGGCGCCGCGGGCCGAGTGCAGCTGCAGCTGCTCCCACAGGTTGTTGTGCGGCACGGCCGCCATGGCGGCACCGGGCGGCCCCTCACGGCCCCTCAGGGCCCCGCCGCCGCCGCCGCCGCCCCTCACCTCACCTCGCCTCGCCTCAGCGGGAGCCGCCCCCGCCGCCCGCTCCCGCCACGCCGCGCGCGCCCTTCGCATTGGGCGCGCAGCCGCCGCCCGCCTGCCCATTGGACGGCAGCGCTGCGCCGGAAGTGACGACACGGCCGGGCCGTCTCCATGGCGACGGGACTCGCCCCGCCCGCAGCCCGCCTCCTCCACAAAATGGCGGCGCGGGGTGATGTGGGGGGGGGGTGGGAGGTCCCCCGGGTTTTGGGAGCGCCGCGCGGAGCCCGTCGGCCTGACGGGGCCTTTTTGTGTTCGTTTGTTTGTTTTTCAACCACGTTAAATCCGTGTTCGTGATCAGAAAGCAACGCTTCCGCTGTTAGCGCAGCATCTCGTGATGCACGTGACCGTGCTCATTAATTAACACAGCTGTTAACGAGGGGGAAGTGGAGGTGGTTTTTATTCGTCCCGGTAGCAGGCAGGAGCGGGGGCAGCGGCAGCACCACACAACGCACAAGTGCCCTCTGCTGGCGAAAGGGCTTCCCACAGGAGCGTTGTCAAACGGCAATAAAGTTTTTACTTCATTGATTGATTGATAAAAGAAAATCATCCCTTCCTTCACTGCTTTCCTTAAAATAGCCTCATTTGTTCATCTTTTACAGAAATACTAAAAACGTTAAATGAACACGTATAAAACTTAAAAATCACAGCACTCGTCTTTCTCTAGAGAAAGGAAAAATCGCCTTCAGAGAAAAAAAGAGAAGTCCCTAAAAAAGTTGCATCTGCTGACAGAAACGAGTGGCTTGGGGAAGGGCTGGGGTTGTGGTACAGCCCCCTGACATCGGGGGCTGCCTGGCATTTGTGCCTCGTGTGCTCCTGGATCTGTCCCCCCTCAGTACAGGGAGCCCGGCACACGCCACCAGCAGCTGGGGGTTCTGGCTGTGAGGGCAGGAGCACGCTTGGTTTGGGCTAGGGACAGTGGGCACGGATCTGCCTACCACAGGAAGCTTTGTGCAAGCAGAGGAATCCACCTGCACCTAACAAATATCAGCAGACTTCTTTCTTCTTCTTGCTTTCTTGATTCTACCATTTAGAAATTCACACGTGATTAATTATTCCTTTCTCTGTATCCACTTTCCGCAGCCTGTGCTCTCTTCTTACACCTGGGGAATAGGGTAAGATGCACAAGCAGCAAGACCACACATATTCTTGCCACGTTCAATAAGGAAATACCTGGAAAGAGAAACAAGCAGGTATGAGTGAGTATTCCCTGCTCCTCCAGCAGTCAGCATGCCTGACACTGACAAACGGTGACTGCTGTTGTGTGAGTTCCTTTCTCATGCCAATGCAAAGAGCAGATACGTGTCACAGAGCTGTTATCTCCAGTAGGTCACCAGGAGATGCCATTCCATTCCCTGTCCCCCCATACTGCGAGCTAGCACCCAGCTATAAAGTTTCACTTGCACCTGGAAATACACAAGATACTGTGGAGCTGGAGTGAACTTGCAGCACGACCTGTTCCTCTTTGGCTGTGTGAGCACAGAAGAGGCACTGCACCACCACGCAGCTCCCGCAGCAGCCAGGTGCATCAACTGCACAGCGGCGCTCCCAGAAGCTGATCTGAGGGCCTGGCCTAACCAGTCACCCCAGACCAGTTTTTAGAACCAGCTCTCCTTCACTCACAAGGCTCGGATGATTTACCTGCCTTTTCACAGATTACGAAACAGCTGCGAAATTTCAGCCTGAGAGCATCAGGGTGACCTGGCAGCTCACGTGGGCAGGTGGAATCCCATGCACGTGACATTCTTTTACCAGATACTGGGACCTCCTTACCCATCCATGCCCCACAGAGGGCCCCAAGAGTTCTTAACGATCCAGTAAGGAGTCCCATTTTCTTCTCCATACCCAACAGCTAGGACAGCATGGTTCACCTTGTCGGGAGTGTGCTCACATCGTGGGCTGCAAAAGAAAAATCATGCAGATTTTTTTTTACATAAAACAATAGCATGTATTTAATTATGGGCTAGCCAGCATTTTTGATAGCACTTAAACTACAAAAAGAACTAATGGATACTCTGAACTTCCAGCTGTGGCGAGTAGGGAAGAATGACAAAAAAAGGAGATACAGCTCTGTTTTCTCACTGAGAAATTATTACTGGCTGTATGAGAGGCCAGGCTGTTAGACTATATGGACCTTTGATCCTAGCACCTGGTCTGGCCTTTTGTTCTGAATTAACATCAACATTGTTACAGAAGAACAACACACACACACACACACACAAAAAAAAAAAAAAAAGCAAAAGGATTTTTCCAACGAAAAACAGAAGTTCTTAGTACATTTCACACACTGCACAAGCAACAGTGAGCTCCTCAATCTCACTACACATTTTCTTGTATTTCCTTTGCACTTCCTGTTTTTAAATTGCACTCAATAAAAGTTGCTGACTTGCTATCAAGACATCACAAGCTACATGCTCCCATCTCCACAAATGCTGTTTTTATGCAATTTCAAATTGCAGATCACTAAAAGATCAATAACCACCACTAAAGATTTACTCTTTTTGAATCTGTTAACAGTTGGTCTGTGGAGCATAGGCTGAAACCCCTGGGACACCAATTATTCTATACACTTTGACTTTAAATCTCCCTGAGACATGATAACTTTACTTGATGGGTTCCTTAAACTGGAGTCCTATTACAAAGTATCTTGACTGTCTCCCTGCTTTCACACCCTAGGTCTGCCTGTTGCTCCCAGTCAACCTTTTAAAGTAAACACTTACTGCGTTTATTGCAACAGCAAAGCCACTTGGATTCACGACACTGCCTACTCTTTCCCTTGCAGCTCCCTGGGGCAGATCGCTCACGCTTAGACTCTTCGTTTAATTTTCCCTGCAGTTCTACGTGACTGGGGATTCATTACCCTAAAGCATTTTTCTAGTTCTCTCCAAACATGCACTTTTCCCATTTCTTGCCTAACAGAAATCTACCCTGTCACCATCAGCTTCCAAAGTCTTTCTGAAGTGTACTAACCAGCCCTTTCAGTAGCTTTTTGCCTTTGCTATAGACCTGTGTTTCAAACACAGCCTGGCCTTGAGGTTGGATGGGCTCCCAGCACTAAACTGTCTGCAAGCATGCTGTTCCCTCTTCCTCATGCTGCTCCCCCTGGGAAATCAGCATTTTAAGGCTCAATTTGCTTATATTTCCAATTTTCTGTTTAAAAGGAAATGCAAGAATACAGTCCATTCCCTGTGTCCAGTGCCACAGAGAAGGAGAAATGGCGATGTGAGCAATTCCAGCCCCTCTTCCCTCTCACCCTCCAGGCTCAGAAACACTCACTTTGAATAGACTCCTTTTCTGTAGTGCATGAAGTTACTCGTCACCTCAAACGCAAAGCTCACCGGGTTGTACTTCCCCACCGCTTCCACCATGCCAGCTTCATCGTACTGCAAGAAGAAGATCCCAGGGTCATTTATCTCCTGGTTAAACTAGGACCAGTCACAATGCCCTGGACCAGCAGTCAGGGCACAGTGGCCATTCCTGGCTTTCTGCTCATGGGCAGAAATGTGCCTCTCATGGGCACTGAAACACAAGAACCAAGAGTTTATTATTTTCTGAGGCACACCCACTGTGGACAGAAGGCAAAGGCCCTAGCACCTGTACGTGACTGCAGCACTCCACTGGTGCCACCTTCAGAAAAGGAAGCAGCAGGACTTTTAGGGGACTTTTAGTAGCCCACACAGGTGCAGTCAGGATGTAATGTCTTCCTGCCAAGCAACACAAGCTGATGGAGAGCAGCTTTGAGAGGCAGCCATCACCACCACGCTGCCCAGCCCTGTTCAGACACCTCCCTGCAGGCACTGGAGCTGGTTGCATGCTTTATAGGTGCCTGAGATCACTGCAGCTTAGCAGGTGTGTGCCCTGCTGAGGGAAGGTGGGTGCAGACACCCCGCGAGCTGGGGACGAGGTCAGCCAGCCCTGTATGGGGTCAGCCAGGCCCCATACACCCTGCAGGGAGCAGCATGCCTCAGGGCAGCCGAGCGCTTTCCAGGTCAGGCCTGGCACAGCGTGAATGAACGCCCTGAAGTTTGGAAACGTCTCCCTCAGGGACTTACCTGCGTGATGTTGATAACATCTTTGACGAACGCAATGGCCTTGTCTGGCTGGAACTTGCACGTGCCGTTCTGTGCAGACGGAAAGCGGTCAGTGCCAGAGCCCCCTCTGCACCCCCCGCTGCAGACACGCGCCCCAGCTGCCCGGCAGTACCTCAGCCCGGTACGGGTAGGCGTCCTCCCCCATCAGCCCTTTGTTATACATTATGTATTCGAAAGCTTGGCTTGGCAGGCCCCTGCAAAACAACACAGCCAGCATGCAGATTAATTAGGACAGCAACGCAGCAGCTTCTGCAGAGCACACCAGAAACCTTCCTGCACCTCCCTACAGACACGGAGAGGGAGCGAGGGAAGGGCAGTGTGCATCCCGCACCCTCTGAGGTGCAGATTCTGGTCTGTTCCCACAGCATCTCCCCACCTGGGAGCCCCAAACCAGTCCGTCCCACTGCTGGGCACAGTCCTACACGTGGGCCTGCACAGACATCCAACACCTCCTTCTCAGGGCTCCCTGGGGACAATGCCAACACAGGAGCCCCAAGACACGAGGCCACCATGCCAAGGCCATACTGCTAACCCTGCTAACCGAGCTCCACTGCCAGGGGGACTTTGGCCTCTCCCCCCAAGAGGAGGTTTTCCATGTCCAGTCTGCCGCCGGGACACAGCTCCCAGGGCCCCAGGACACAGCCTGGGGCGGGCAGGAGCCCCCTGAGCCCCCCTGCCTGGGGGGCACACGTGGGGATGGAAGGAAAGGGGAGCATGACCAGGGTGTGCTTGCAACGACGAGTCACGTAAAAGAGAAAATGCACAAAAGTGGTTTTCTCAGCTCTCTGAGCACTCCTCAGGGACCACTTATCTTACAGGAAAAAAAAGATTTCAGAAAGCCCTTTTTTCTGCTTCTAGCAGCACCAGTAGGAATTTACCAAAGGGGAAGCAGAGGTTTCTGTGGGTCCTTACAGCGCCATGAGATATGCGTGACCCATGAGCAATGCAATAGATAAAACTTCCCTTGCTTTCCCTAAGCACGTTAGAGCCTAGCTACACAGCACTCGTGACTAGTATCTGTAAAAAAAAAAAAAAAAAAAAAAAAAAAAAAAAAAAAAAAAACAAGTATCAGAAGAAAAACTAATAAAGAGGAGGAACAACGGAAGTTAGGAAGTGTTGGAGACTTTGTGAAACATTCTAACCTTCAGAGAGGGTGAAATTAAAACAAGAAAATGAAACAAAACAAAACCCCAAACCATTATCCCTGATACATTCCAGCTCAGGGGAAACAACATTTCAAAGATTCTAAGAAACAAACATTTCAAGGTCTGGAAGGATCCTAACACCTGAGGAAGGCTGTCAAGCATGGACCACAAGATGCTCATGTTTATTCTTCACTACTTCAGCTTACTTACCCGCTGCAGCCATGGTTGTTAAAAGCCTGAGCGCAATCAACTAACTGCTGCTCCGCCTGCAGACAAGGTTTTTGTGTCAGTGTACGTACAAACAACTGCATTCAGAGCCAGGGAGACCGCACACAACGGGCAAGGTCTGGGTGCTGCTCCTATGGAGGCAGCCCCGGTGCGATCTGGAGTCACCCCTCTGGACAGGGCCAGCGCTGCCAGAGGCAGCAGGAGGAGGAAGAGGAGGGGAATGCAGCTCCCTGGGGAAGGCGCCTTCCTTCTCCGGCCTGCTGACACCGCCTGGCCCCCAGGCACTGGCTGAGATCTCGTCCAAAGGTCAAGTTTGTTTTTAACACTAATACCCAGCCCTCGGGTATGTCACTTGAGCGGCTGCTGCCTTTCCGGCCCTTCAGAACAGAAAGGCTCCAGGAGCTCAGGAGTGTCCCCCCGCGCTGCTCTCAGCCCCCGTGGCCTCATCCTGCTCCGAAAAAGGCTCTGCCCAAGGCTGGGAGCAATGGGGCACTCAGACCATGAGCGGGGACAGCGATGGGCACATCCCCAGGGACACAGAGCTCCTGGCTTCGTGCAGCTGCAGGGCTCTGCCCGCTGCAGGGACCCCTCTTACCAGGGAGAGCAGCTTTCCTGTGGCAATTGCGATCGCTGACTCCAGGCACCCCGTGGTTGAAAAGGTCCAGCAGCTCCCGCAGGGGCCCTGAGTTAGGAACAGGGGAGAAACTGGTCTGCAATGCTCAGCGGGGTCACCAGCCAGGGCAGGAGGCACAGCGGGGGCTCAGCCTCTGCCCGGGAGGCTGCAGCATCCTCCCACCCCAGTCCCGAGGGGCTCCCTTGGCAAAAAAGCCCACAGAGGTGCTCTCCCCTGCAGGCCCGCTCCTGCTGTGCTGCCCATCGCTCCCGCTCCTCACCTGGTTTTTCACGGGTGTCACGTAGTTTCCTTTCTTCCTCCAGTCAACGGAGTCTGGATACGGCCCCGAGCTGCGCAGGAAGTTCCCCTTTGTGGCCGAGCAGTTCTGCGAGCAAGGTGGGAGGGCTGCGGGCTCGGGTCACACAGCCACGGGGTGCTGGCCCTTGGGTGGGCGCGGAGCCCCCCGCGGCACAGAGCCCCCCATGGCACGGGCTCCCTATGAACCCACCTGGGGCTCTCTCCACAGGTACATCTTTTTGAACTCCGTGAAGGTCAGATCGGAGAACTGGTTGAGGCCCACTTATATGAAAAAAGGAGGGAGGAGGAATGCTTTATTAACCAACGAAGGGCGCTGGACGGGGGGGAGGCGAGGCCGGGGGCAGGGGCAGCTCCTACTTTCGAAGCTGTGGTTGCCGGCGTTGTGCTCGTCGATGCGCCGCTTGTTGCCCACGAAGACCCGCAGCCGGTGCCCGTACTCGGCCGGCCCGTAGCGCCTCCCGTTCTGCCACGAGGCGCACAAGTGGCAGCGCCCCCCGAGCCGGAGCCGCCCCCGGGCGCCCCCCGAGCCGCCCCCGGCCCGCACGGAGCCGCCCCGGCCCCGCGCCCCCGGGGAGCCGCTCCCGGCCCGGCTCGGCTCGGCTCGGTCCCCGGCGGCAGCGGAGCTTTACCTGCAGCATCCAGGCCTTGAAGAGCTGCTCCTCTGCGGGAGAGAGGACAGCGGCATGGCGGCGGCTCGCCCGGCTCGGCTCGCCCTAGCCCGGCTCGCCCCAGCCCGGCACGGCTCGGCTCGGCTCAGCCCGGCTCGCCCCAGCCCGTCCCCGGCCGAGCAGCTCGGGCCCGGCGAGCACCCGGAGCGGCGCAGCGAGCCGTGCTGACCCGAGCCGTGCTGACCCGAGCCGTGCCGTGCCGACCCGAGCCGTGCCACCCCATCCCCTCCCGGTACCTTGGGCTGTGACCGCCGAGGCGGCGGCGGGCGCCAGGAGCGCGGCCAAAGCCAGCAGCACGGGGTAGCCCATCGCCGAGCCGTGCCGTGCCGAGCCGAGCCGAGCCGTGCTGAGCCTCCGCGGGGCGGAGCGGGGCACCCGGTCCCTCCCCGGGGCGGGCCGGACCCGCCGCCACCGGGCCCCCCCCGGTAAGGCTCCCCCCGATCCTCCCCCGGAGCCGTGCGGGGCCGGCGTTCGGCCCCGGGACAGGCTGATAAAAACGGCAGCAGTCCTCGTTCACCCTGAGATAGAATAGATTTATTAGCAAGAGGTAATCAGGAAACATATATTTTTACAAAAATGGAAATATTTTTCCAAACAAGCTGTAAGTTGAAATATTTTAGGGCTTGAAATAGAATTCTCATACCACGAGGTATTGCTTACAGCAAAAGTTTTCTGTCTGTTATAGTGGAGCATGCCTGCCACTTTAAAGTTAAACTGTGTTTATATACTGTACAATGTAAAAAATACATGGTAATATTCACAGAATAAGCACTACATTACTATATTCCTGCTAGAAGGTGGTTAGACAGGATTACAGTATATGTAATAAAAACACTCGGTCATTTTGTCTAATTCTACATCATGTTACTCAGTTGTCACAAGGAATACGGAGCTGTAGCATATCAACAGGAGCTTGCGGGAGCAGAATGCAGCTAAGGGCACGAGGTCCGTTTCCTCTCCCCGCTCGCAGCGGGCTCGGTTCTGCGCAGGAGCCCCCTGGCAGGGGGTGGTGGCACACAGGGAGGGCAGCTTGGTCCGCTGGGGTGGCTCGGACGGGTGGGTGCTGTTTCACTGCCCCGCAGAGCCGGGGCCACGGCCACGTCCCCCTGCCCCGCAGCCCGGTGCCACGCAGCCGCTCCCCAGGCTGGGCAGGGGAGGCGAGTGCCCGCGCGGCTCCTGTACGTCCCCCCCCCTGCCCTGCTGTCCCCGGCCCCCTCGAGAAGAGCAAATGACAAAAATTAACATCATGGAAAAGAAACCGGGACTCCAGCAAAGTGTCAACGCGTGAAACCTCAAACAACGCGGGGAATCCTACGCGAGGGCTACTGCGGCCTAACACCGAGGGGCTGGGTTTGCTCGGAGAAGCACAGAGGTGGGAGTCACTGCAGGGCGCCCGACATGAACAAGGAGCTATGTACAGTATGCTATAGCGTGTGTACACGAGCAGCCGCCGGCCGCTCTCCGGCTTCAGGAAGGCAGCTTGGGCTCTATTCGCAGGGACGCTTCGTAGAGGGTTTCCTCATCCATCACGAACGTCTGGTCCAGCAGGTACTGCGTCACCTGGGGACGGGGCAGAGCGTTAGCGCTGTGCTCACCTCCACCCCTGAAATGAGGAATGGGGAGAGGCCGAGAAGGGCCCGCAGTTCCTGCCAACAGACACAGGCACTGCACGTGCTTATCCCACCCCAGGATTGCAAAGTCATCCAGTCCCCACTTGCTCTTCTGCTTTTCTTGCCTAGCCGTCCTCTGCAGGGCTGTTTTATCAGCCACACAGCTCTCTTAGGTTGAGAACACCAAATCCTGATAAGGAAGGCCCTCTAACCTTAGCACAGGGAACGCAGGCTCTTGCTGTGGGAATGCTGCTGACAGGGCAGGACATTTGCTCTGGCATTAGCAGAAAACCTGCTAGCAGTTCCTGGGAGAGTTTTTCCCCAGTGCCATTTTGGGCCCTGGTGCAGCTGGTGCTGCTTGGGGGCCATGGGGTGGGGGGGGTTGCGGTCAGCTGGCAGCAAAGCACCAGCAGCAGTTGCACTCGGGGGGGGGGCAGTTTTCTGTGGGTTTCTCAGGCCTGGGGAACTTTCACAGACACTTCTCCTTTCCCCAAGCACCAGAGGCCAAGAGGAGGCAGGGATTTATCTGGTGCGTCCCGGTGAGGCCCAGCTGCACCAGCCTGGCCCCTCGCGGGTACCAGGCTGTGGGTACCCAGCGCTGCAGAAGTGAAAATCAGAGCCTGGATCCCAGCTGGTGGTCATGGTCCAGAGGAACACGAGCAGCTCCTGCCACCACCCCAGGAGCCCCCAGCACCGGCAGGGGGGTTTGGTGCCACGGCTGGGGCATGGCACAGGCTCAGCAGATGGCTGCAGGGCAGAGGCACTGCTCCAGGATGGGCCCTGCTGCTTCTGGAGAGCAAGAGCCCTGCAGGCAGCGGAAACCCCGCACCACGACGATGTTTCCTGGGTGGTTCCCCTGTGCAGCAGCAGAGGAAGCACGAGGGTGGCCACAACTTGCCATCTCCTCACACATGTGGGGGGCACCGCATGGCAGAGGCCACCAGCGCCAGGCTGTGTGGGTGGGATGGTCTGTGCTGGCAGCCCACAGCCCTCACCACAGTAACTCCTCCTGGTCTCTAGCCTGGGTTGGGACAGCCCAGCTGCAACTTTTGGGGGCCGGGGGAGGACACAGAGTGGCTCTGCTCTGTGCAAAGCTGCTGCAGGGAAGTGGCAGCACCAAGGGAGGGCACAGCCGCTGTGCTGCATTGCACTGTGGTCCCTGCAAGCAAGCAGTGCGTGCGCTTTATCATCACTCCAAGCAGCCCCAGGAGCACCCCAGGGTGCTGGCTGCTAACCACCCACCCTGCCCGCCCACCCTGCAGCTGGCCAAGGCAGCCCTTGGTGCACACATCGCAGGTCCCGTGCTGTTAGCCACGCGCTGCGGGTGCACGGGGCGCTGAGCGAGCACAGCCTGGACACGACCCCAGCTCTGCCAAATGCCCACAATGGCAGGAACCACATCGGAAGAAAGGCCAATGCTCAGCCCGTGCTGGGCCTGTTGCATCCAGGCATGGCGGCTGTCTGAAGCAACGCCTCCCCTGCAGCACCCAGGGGAGCTGCTGCAGCTGCCCTCGGTCCCTGCAGCCCTGCTGAGCCCCTGCAGCACAGCAGCAGCAGGGAGGCACCAGCCACGCTTCTGCTGCAGCAGCAAACACCAAGGGAGCACCAGATGCAGTCCCACTGCCACTTGTTACTCATTCCTCCTTTCAGCCCCAGGTAAAACACGAGCTCTGGCCAAGTGCCTGCCTGGGAGCCGCTCTCCTGCACAGGGGAACCCCCCCCACCAGGGACCCCCTCACCCCCTCGCTGTGCATGGCTCTGCCGCTCCCCGGCCACTCCAAGCACGGGGGGCACAGAAGTCCCACATCTTCCCCAAAGGAGCTGCCACAGATCCAAGGCTCGGGCGCTGCAGCTCAGGTGGGGCACGAGGAGAGGAGGGAGCGTGCGGCCCTCGTACCTTAGGCTGGTGCTCGATCTTGTAGGAGGTTTGCTGGAACTGGCGGATCTCTCTTATGATGTGGGAAATCTGTCCAGGGAGAGGACAAAGCTGCTGTTAACGGCTCTGCCACCAGCACTGCCACCACGTCCCGGCACCAGCGGGGCAGCGAGCCACCACCCTGCCCGCATCCTCCCACCCCAGCACATAGCGGGGCCGCCTGGTCCCCTTTGTACCTGTCCAGGACCCAGAGCCATCGGTCCCACAGCCTGGCACCGCGGGGCCACAGCACTCACCATCCTCATTTTGGAGAAGTTCACCAGCCCGTCCTCGGTGTAATTGGGGGTCCCCTCCTCTATGAAGGCCAGGTCGGTCAGGTACATCCCCAGGTAGGGGACACAAGGAGGGTCGCAGCTTCAGGAGCGAATGGGAAACGAACGAGAGAGAAAACTTCCTTACTCGGGGCTTGCCTGGGCTCTGCAGGGGAGGGAGAAGGGTCGGGCCCCGCGGAGGTCAGGGTTTGAAGGGTTCTCTAACGCACAGGGACTCCAGAGCTCATCCCTGCTGCCTCCCTGCAGGCTGACACCATTAACGAAACCCACCCAGGAGGCCCTTTTGTTCACGTCTTCCCACACCGCTGCCCACAGGAGCAGCACATTATTTGGGATCGCTCCGCAAGCTGCTGCCCCGTGCCTGCTGGACGGGACTTCCCATCAGCACGGGCTCTGAAATGAGCTCGTGAGCGAGGTCTGGACCCGGGGTGCCTGCACAAAGCGAGAGCCTCCCCGACGGGGCGCAGCGCTCGGCCGCGGCCTGTGCCAGCCGCGGGGCATCGCCGCCCACACTTACTTCTTCAGCGCCTCCCTCAGGTTCTTGAACCTGCCCTCCGACGACACCAGCTTCTGCAGCTTGTCGATCAGAGCCTTCGTCTGCAAGAGACCCAAGGGTTTGGGGCAGGGTGGGAAGAGACCTCATCCCCGGGGACGCCCCATGCCGCCCGCCCCGCTGCAGCCACTGCCTGGGTGCTGCCTGCAGCTCCTGGAGGCCTCCGGAGGAGCTGAGCGAGCACTGGAAAGCAAAAACCTCCAGCATGTACTAGGGATTGGCTGTGCACAGCTCCCCTCCCCTGCCTCCCACCTGCTCCTTCTCCAGTGCCTGTCTAAATTTACAGGTTTGGCTTTTTGCAGGAAAAAAAAAACAACCCACGATGCTTCAGATTCCGAGAGGAGCCCACACAGCGGCTCCGGCAGCCCCTGGGCGCAGTCAGACTCGATACAAGCTATTTCTGTACCAACTAAACCAACACGTGAATTAATTTTGCTCGTCCATAATTGGTACGAGGAGCCCAAAAAACAGCTTAAAGAAGCGCACACACACGTGTGCACTGCAACAACCACGCTTCAGAAAAGGCTCCTGGAGCTGCAGGCACATCCAGCCCGACCCGACGGCCAGGCAGGGCCGGGCTGCTTGGGGCATGGCTCAGCCCCGCGCCGTACCTGCTTGGAGACCTTGAGCCAGGTTTTCTTCAGGCGGAAGATGGCACTGCGGTTGAGGGAGGAGGTGATCTCCAGCACGGCGTTGTAGTTGTGCAGGCAGCGGCAGATGTCCGCCACGGCCACCCACTTCTCGATGGAGCTCACTCGCGCGTTGATCTCCTCGTTGCGCAGGATCTCAGACGCTATCAAGTTACTGACCTTCAGGAGGACAACAGCCCCAGCCCGGAGTCACAAGGGCAGCAGCCTCCCCTCCCTCAGCCACAAGCTCTCCAGCTTTTTTTTACAAGATTTCCCTTTTTTACAAGATTTCCCTTTGCTGCAGCAGCAATAGGCGCAGAGGAGCCAGCACGCCTGTGCCACGAGGCACCCCACATGCGGTGTTCCCCAGAGCACTGAGCACCCATCGAGCACAGACAGAGGCAGACAAAACCTGCAGACCCCAGCCCTGGCCAGCACTGGGCCAGGTGTGGCTGTGCTGCTGCTCCTGCGCCCTGTCCCTGCCCGCTGGCCGCACTTACGTCGTTGAAGTGTTTTGTGTTTTTCATGATGTAAGGAGTCCTCTCGTTCTTCTCCAGCTTCATCCAGCCTTGCCCAAAGAACTCCCTGCGAAGGACAACGTGCACAGCAAGGCTCCTTCCCCACCGGCCCGCAGCACCCAGGCCCTACCAGCCCTAGGGGTGGCCGGGACCCCCCGTCTGGGCTCCAGGTGGACCCTGCGGGTGGGTGGGTGCTGACCAGGGACCACCTGGGACACTTACTCGTACGGGATCTTCTTGAAGACAAGGTGATCGAGCAGCGTCAGCTGCTCTGCTATTTCCAGAGCCGAGTGGTTTTCAAAAGGCTCTGCTTTGACCCCCTCGGCCTAAACAGGAAAGGCGACAATTAGGGCTAATTCGTTAGGACTTCTCACAACTCACAGACATGAAATAAGGCCAAAGGCATCTCCGGTACCAAGAAATGCACCAAGAAGCCAGGAGGGAGCTCACGGGGCAGGGTCCCCACGTCCCACCAGCACTGGGATCTGCTGGCTTCGTGCAGACCGGGGAGCTTTAACCCCGTTACCACCCGTGCACATGTGCGAACACCAAATTAACTCATCTTGACTGCAGTAATTAGGTGTCAGCTCCGGAACAGGCCCCGGCACGCTGATTTCTGTAACCGCTGCCTTTCTGCTCCACGTCTGTTTAATTAATAAAGCACCAGGGAGTCCCAGCTGGAGCAGCACCACTCCACAAACATCCGTGGGGTCAGCAGAGCGAGGACCTGGAGCTGCTCGGGATGGCTTTTCAGGGGACCTCCATAAAAGCAGCACGAACAGGGACGTCCCGGTCCCCTGGCTGCAGCTGCCCAGGTGCCCGCAGCCACCACCCAAACCGGGGGGGCTGGGGCCCAGCCACAACTTCTGCCCCAGACCCTGCACAGGGACCTCATGCAGGGACCTGGCTGTGCTTTGGCACTAACACCTCAAATCCCTGCCCTGCCTGCAGGTCGCTGCCTTTCCTGGGTGTTTTCCTTAAAGCTGGGCTCCTCGGGAGGAGGGGCAGCCTGAAAACCTGGCTTTGTTTGTGTTCTCCCCTTCAAAGGCAGTTTGCAGCACCAGTGACTGCAGACAAAAGCCTAAAAAGCCCTGCAGGGACTCAAAAACTCCAGAAACCAGGAGGCAGATCCGAAGGCTGGCGGCACTGTTATTTCAGGTGCACCAGGCCGATTTGAAGTGGCTCTTGGTTTTTGCCTGGGAACCGGCTTTGTTTTCACTAAACACAGAGAAGTGGCACCCGTGCTGCAGCCACCCTGAGGTGTGTAAGTTCACTGCACGCTCCCTGGGCTCTGCTCACAGGCACAGCTCTGTGCCGGAGCCAGCTGTGCTAACACTCGTTGCTTTGAGCCCACACACAGCAGCGCTGGCACAGGACGAGGACACGGGGACACCTGGAGCCACGGAGTTCTCCTGTGCCCCTCGGGCGGACACGTCCATGTGTCTCTGCATCGGTGCTGCTGGGGGTGCAGACAGACAGACGTGGCTGGGGCAGGATCAGAGCTGCCAGCACCAGCAGCAGACCCAGCTGTGCTCACTGCTGGCCCTGTCCTTAAACCTGTCCCTGAGCTGTGACACCCTGATAGCGGCCCTGGAGAGCTGCTCCCTGCCAGGCCGGGTGTGCACAGGTCCCGGGGGGCAGGAGGAGCCCCGCAGGGCCCTGTGCAGCCTTTGTCTGTCCAGCTGTCTGTCCAGCTGTCTGTCCAGCCGCAGCAACAGGACCTCATCAGGGCTGCTGTGCCTGCCCAGCACCTTGTCAAGCACCCAGAGGGAGTGAGGAGGGGAGAGGCACTCACCATCTGCACCACCTCCTCCAGGGTTATCTGGTTGTCTCCGGGATCCTCCTGCGTCAGAGTCCTGCAGCACAAAAAGGCAGCACTGCCTCAGCTGGGGAAGCGGTGGGGCCACGGCGTGCCCTCATGCTCATGGGCTTTCACAGGTACTTGGCGTTAAAAACCAGTGAGAGGCACAAGGGGCGGAGGTGGCATGCCCTGCTTGTGGCCCCCGCGCTCCCATTGCTGCTCGGATGCGCAGGGACGCAGAGAGCCTTTCCTCTTTGCAGGCACCTCCTGAACCTGCTGCCAGACCCCGTGCTAGGGTTTCATGCCTGCTTTTATCCTGGGTGAGAGCTGAAAGCAGCCTCCGAGAGCGTCCAGGAAAAGCAAACGGCACCAAGGGCCCTTTACCTTATAATGTTGGCCGCCGCTTTCCTCTCCTGGGTCAGGAGCTCGGGATCGTGAATAACTTCCTCCAGAAAGCTAATCACTCTGAACTTCAGCTCCTCGTTGGTTTCAAAGTCCTGCCGAAACAGGCACAGTTACAACTTGAATCAATTGTACTCCCATTGTAGCTCTCCTCGGTGCCTGCCTAAAGCCTGGCTTTAATCCCCGCGCTACCCACGGAGGGGGCACAACGGGGCCGGCTGCTCCCACCCCGCATCGCCTTGGCCAACACCCTGGGGAAAACCAGCAGGAAATGCTCTGGGCTCATTCTGTAATTTGCATTGGCATCTCCTGGACTGGGAGAAACCTGTGGCCCTTCCCAGTAACAACTGGGGGGTGCCTGTGCCCAGTGCCCCTCCCCAGCCCGGAGAAACGGGCAGCAGAGGGGGACAAGGGACAGCAGGGGAAGCCCTAGGCTTTGACCATGATCGCATCCTGCAGCTTCTGTGCAGGAATCAAACCCAGCTAACCCACTTCCAGCAGCACCGTGCTGTGGTACCCAGCAGGAGGATACCAGCAGGTCCCACCCCTCCTCGTGTGCACACCAAATATGCAAATGCTGCTATCAAACCACCTCGTCCTTCATGCCATGCACGAGAAGCTCCAGCTCCCCTGCTTGGCAGCTTTCATCTCCTCCCCATGTCCACTCATTTGCTTAATTAAAAAAAAAAAGGCAAATTGCCTTTCCAGCTGGAGCCTGGCTGAGCCCAAAGGCATGCAGCCGAACCCGTGCCAGCGCTGAGCGACCTCAAAGAGCGCTCCAAGGCCCCTGAGCTGCCCAGCCCCTGCGCTGTGTGGGACCCCCCGAGCCTTGGACCCCCAGTGCCCATCCCAGCCCCCCCGAGCACACCTGTGAGTGTTTGGAGACCCAGTGCCGCAGCACGTTGAGGACCCTGTTGGTGGCCGCTCTCCGGATCACAAACTCCTTGTCCCCGTTCCGCTGGTCGGTCGGGAAGCCTGCAAGGACGGCCCGACATTTAGCACAGCCACAGCTCCGCCAGGGATTGCTCAGGGCTATCTGCAGGACGGCGAGGAGGCAAAGCCCCAGCTCTCCCAGCACCGTGAGGATGCAGGAGCCAGCAAGGCTCAGGGCAGGGGGTGCCTGGGGCCGTGCGTGCAGCCAGCTGTGGGTGCAGAAGCTCTGTGCTGACCCCAGAGCCAGGGTGCTCCTGGAGGATAACAGCCAGACACCAAGCAGATGGGCACCCACAGGGCTTGTCCCCGCAGCGGGGCAGCCTGGGGCCGTGTACCTGCGCTGGCGAGGGACATCCTGCGGTACTTCTCCTTGGTGGGCGTCCCCTCGTTGGCCCCCGCCGTGGCTATGGCGAAGGCGGAGGCGGCGGACAGGGCGCTGCGGGTGCTGTCGAGCTCCCGGCAGGACGTCATCACCACGCCGTTGTTGTAGGAAAACAAGGAGAAGTCTGGGGGGACACAGCAGCACTCAGCCAGGGCAGCAGCCCCAGGCAGTCCCCTCCCCGCAGCACCCCGTCCCCGTGCCGAGCCCCCCGCCCTCACCAGCCCGCATCTTGCCCAGGGGGTGAGCGGCTCTGGGCACTGAGGTTTCATCCAGCACAGCTCTAACAAAGGTTAAGCCCGCAGAGTGCTGTAGGTAACATTCAGGTAGCTACAGGGGAGAACCTATAAGATCAGTGCTTGGTGCCAGGTCGGGCTCACGTTTTTGCAGTGTGACTCACTCCTAAAACGCCAGATCAGCACAGAGCTGGGGGAGAGGGAACAGGAGACCCAGTAAGGAGCGCAGATGCAGACCAGCTCTGCGATCTGGGCCAGGGACTTTGGCATTTCCCAGTTCCCTTGCAGCAAACTAAAGGGCAGAGCCCTGCTCCTTTCCACGTCTGCCTCAGGTTTATGCCTGCATCTTTCAGCAGGTCTGTAGGGCACGCTCGAAGGCTGCCAACGGCCCATGAGTTGGATGCGCACGGCTCCCTTGTTACCTGATGAGTTTTTGCACTTGATGGACTTAGGAGTAGTCGGAGACTTTGTGGGGGAAGTTTCAGCCTCTGCCTCGTCGCTCTGGTTGGGGTCAGTGTCGGACTCCTCCCTGACAGACACATCTGAACCTGGGAGAAGCAGGGGGCACACGCATGAGCACTGCTGGAAACGCACGTGGTGCAGCCCCAAATCTTCCAGGCTTTCCCCACAGACCCGGCTGCTCCTTCCAGAGGGACATGGAGGGCGCTTGGCCACCAGCCCAGGACAGGACAATGTCGAGGCACAGACATTGCAGCCGGGGGGCTGCAGCCTTTTCCCGTTCCTGTTAAGGATGGGGGGCATCTCGTGCAGGATGGGGGCACTGCTCACAGTGCCACAGCCGTGCGCCCCCACCCCTGCCCGTGCCAGCCCACGGGGACTCACTCTGCTTGCTCGGCAGCGACTCCTCCTGCTTTTCTGAGGCTGCTTCTCCTTCGTCGGGGATTTTGTTGGGATAGTTACTGGACACGTACAGTTTGTTTATGTCCAGAGTGGTCTTGCTGAATGGAGCCATGGACGAGTACATGCTTGCATAGCCGTTGGAGGAGCAGCTGAGCGCAGCCAGGTCCAGCGCCTTCCCCCCCGTGATGATGGGGATGTTGAGGGAGAGCTTCCTGCGCCGGCTGGGGGACGAGGACTTGGTGATGGAGAGGGGGGGCGGCGAGGAGAACTTGCGGTTGGCCCTGGGGGACTTGGGGGGCTCGCCATAGAGCAGCTTGTTGTTCTGGCTGTTGGCAAACAGGAGCTCCAGGGACCTGGGCAGAGGGAGGGGGAGAAGGGCGAGCTGGCACCCGCTCTGCGGTGTTGGTGGTGGCTCCGGGGCCGCTCAGCAGTGCTGGCTCTGGGGGGGCTCCAAGCCGCAGTGGGGGCAGCCCCAGGGCACGGCCCCCGCAGGGTGAGCCCCTGCTGTCCCCTCCTGCTCCAAGGCAGGGCATGGGCAGGGTTTACCAACGGGGTGGGATGACCACAGGGCAGCCCCAGGGCCCAGAAAACCAGAGGATGGACTGGGGACAAAGAAAGGCACCACGGGGGGCGCAGCCTCCCCCCCACCGTGCACCCTGCAGGCCCTTAAGGGGCAGAAACCATCCCGCCACGGGGCCTCACCGGGCAGGGATGGCGCTGATCGGCTTCTTGTAGATCGTGATGAGCTTGTCGAGGACGACCAGGGCGGTGGTGAAGACGCGGTAGGAATGCAGGAATGTGTTCAGAAAGTCAATGCTCAGGAACCGCAGGTCCGTCAGCCTCTCCAGGAGCCGTTCCACGCTCGCATAGCGGATCTGGAGGACCTTGCAGGAATTCATCGTTTTACTGAACCTAATGTCAACATCATCACAATACAAGCTGGCATCAGACCTGCAGAGAAACAAGATATCTGTGGTTCCAGCCTGGGACGAAACCAAGGGCTGCTGAGCGAGAGCAGCTGCACCTGAGACGTGTGGGGCCACGGAAAAGGGGTGGGGGCTCCTCGGTGGGCAGGAGCCTCGCGCACGTGGAGGTGCCATGGGAACGCTCCCGGGGAAAAATGGGAATTCAGCCCCACAAAGTGGGCGGAAATACTGCACAGTGCTCAGCAGGCAGATGGAAAGGGTCGGTATCTGCCAGGCCATGATGCCTCCTGAGCCTCGCCCAGCACCGGTCCTTGCAGCAACGCAGACTGGGGGCAGCAGCAGGGCCGCACACCTCTCCCACCCACCGCGGGGTGATTTGGGCAGTACCGGGGCGCTCAGCCGCGGGGGGAGCTGTGCTGGAGCGGGGCAGGGCAGCGGCCCTGCAGCACCCGGCCGTGCCCGGCTCTGGCAGCACTCACTTGATCATCTGGGGAACGGTGACCTTGGAGTTCTCCTCGAAGGCGTTCATCATCAGCCCGTTGCAGCGGATGTTGTCCACGCACTGCAAGTGACACGGGTGGGACGTGGGAGAGGGCAGCAGCAGTGAGGACAGCCCCCATTTGGCATCCCCCCGAGCTCTGCGAGGCCCCGGCTGGCACAGCGTGCTGCCAGGCACTGGGCACCGCAGCAGACCCCAGAAACCCGTGCTCCCCCCTCACCGCCCCCACTGAGCTCCTCTGTGCCCACACTGCTGCAGGGCGCTGGGCAGGGACCCTGTGGCACCTCACTGCTCCCTCCCAGCACTGCTGGGGACCGTGGTTTGGGCAGGACAGGGACTGAGCCATCGCACGGCATCGGGACAGCCCCGCTGCGGGGCAGGGGACCGGGTGCTGCGGGGTGACAGCAGCCAGGAGCCGTCAGCTCCCTGCCATGGGTGGGCACCAGGAACCAGCCCATGGCTGGCCTCGGGCACTGCTGCTCTGCAAGGGGACGCAGGCAAGGACACGGTGGCTGTGAGGCAGCCCCTGTTGGATAACTTTTCCTCATCCTCCCACCTGGGAAAAAAAGTGTCTTTGAAGGCATTTGTCCAAAGGAAGCGCAGAGCAGGCACAAAGTGTTACCACGGGCAGGACTCAGAGCAGAAACCCACTGCAGGGCGCACAGCGGGGCACGGCGCAGCCCCCACCGACCTGCTGCAGCCCTCGGCCCCCTCCTGCCCCACCTCCTCCTTTTCAAGCACCTCCTCGCTCCGGGGCTTGGCAGCTCGGTCCTACCTGGCTGATGTCACTGGTCCAGGCAGCCTTCTCCTGCCTGGACGATGCCACGAGGATGACTGTGAAAGATGAGGCATCTTTTGGCTCCACCACAATTTTGAAGTCGAGGTGGTCGATGTCTTGCCCCGACGCTTTTGCTTTGGAATAGGAAAAAACAAACACAGCGCTTTCAGGAAGGTTTCTCCACCCCATTTCTCCCCAGAATACGCTGTATTTAAGGCTTTTTTAAGGCTCGTTGCATTTGGAGGGTTGTCTGGGGTGAGGACACGATGGGTTCCTGAGAAAGGCTCTGTGTTTGCCAGCTCAAGTCTGCACGCTACCAGCACAACGTGGCCTCGTGTTTGGGCCCAGTGCTGTGTGCCAGGGGAGAGTCTGGCTCCAGCTGAGGGTTAGAAAACTTGTAATGAGGACAGGAGAAAGGGACCTGTGCTCTTCTGCAACTGATCTGTAATTAAGCAGGCACGGCTGAGTGTCCAGCATCTTTGCCTTTTTGGACTGAGCTGTGTGGTGCTCGCTGCCTGCCTGGGAAGGATTATTTGCATACGTGTGCATCTGTCTGGTACACAGTAACTAATTTACTTAATTACATTCAGCCAGGAGATTATGACTTCCTTGACTCTATTCAGGACCTGAATCTGCTACAGGAGCTCTGTGCAGCCAGTTTTACCCCGCACAGAGGGACTGTAGGAGCTTCCAGGGGGGAATTTCCACACCAGAGGACACCGGCAGCACCGCGCACGCTGCGACCGCCCCCAGGGCCATGGGGGCACAGAGGGCACCTACCGTCCTCGTCGGTGCTCTCCTGCTCCTCTATCAGGGTGCAGTCGATGAGGGAGATGACGCCGTTCTGCAGAGCAAGGGTAGGAGGTCAGAGGTGGGACAGCAAACCCCAGCCCTCCCGGGGCAGGAGGGGGTCCCTGCCCCAGCCCCCCGCTCACAGCCCCGCTCCCCAGCCCAGGGCCGGGAGGTGCCGTGGGGCTCCTGGTGCCCCCACCAGCACAGAGAGAGATTTGAGTGGAAAAAAGCAGTTTCTGACTGCTGGGGCGTCAGTTTTCCTTGTACAACCGATCAACTGTTTGTTTATAAATTATTTAATATGAGCTTTAAATTAAATTTCCCAAAAGTCTGTTGTCGTAATTATCAGCTCTTCGCCACGGACTGTAATTTTTCAAACTGATAATTTAATGCCAGTAACGAGCAATTTCTCTACGATTCTTGCTCAATTAACTGCAAAACTTCTCCCAACAAAAGCCTGAGTCTTGGGAAGGGACCGGAGAAGACTGTGAGTGCTGTGCAGAAGCCTAGGCTGTAATTTAAGTTTCTCGCTGAATAGATTGTCAGGGCTTCTGCTGCAAGGCACCTTCCTTTGCCGAGAGCTGGCAGTCTCTCGTCTTTGCACATGACTCAGCTCACACACCGCCGACAGCCACCCGGCCACGTGGAAGGAATGTGATCGCCCGGTGCCCGCAGGGGGCTGCAGGCACGCGAGGGTGTGCTGGAGCCCGAGGCCCCCCCGTCTGCCCCCGGTGCCTGGCGCCCACCTTGGTGAGGTGCAGCTTTCCTCCCGAGCCCCGGGTGCAGATGATCAGGTGCTTGGAGAAGAGGAAGCACTGCCGCTCGCCCTCCTTCCTCAGCGAGAGGGACCCCAGGCGCCCCCGCGTGATTTTCCCCTTCTCCGACATCGGCACTTGGATGAGGGACCCTGCGAGACAGAGGCACCGTCCCTGGCTCCGCCACCACCGGGCATCGGCGGGGATGGGGATGGGAACAGGGCACGGTCCTGGGGCCGGGCAGTGGCAAGGGTGACTGCGAGCACAGGACTGGGACGGGACCAGCAAGAGGTTATTGTGGCCCCAGAGACCGAGAGGGCACCGGCTGCAGCCCCCGGTCTCCCCCGTGCCCGCCACCAGTCTGGGGTAGGAGCCCAGTAACAGCAATGCACGCTGTGCCTCCGTGCTGCGCTACACCACGATGCTGAGGCTGCCTGACAGGGAGGAGCTTTGGGGCAGGGAGAAGTGGAAAAGGGGCGAGAGTTTGGATTTCAGAGCTCACCAGACTGCGCCTGCCCAGGGTGGGGGCCGGGGGGCGTTGCGTTAAGCGAGGAGGGGAGGAAGGTCAGCACGAACACGGTACCTTGTCTGACAAAAGTCTGGCTGGTATCCAGCAGAATCTCACAGCCCTCAATAATCATCCTCTCTATCGCCAGATTTTTCCGAATATTTTCGGTCTCGCTCACTTCGTCGTGCATTATCCTGAAGGAGGGAGAAGAGAAATGCGGAGTTGGAGTGAAATGTGCCCAAGCTCACCCAGTGGATCCCTTCTGACACCCTGGAGGGCTGCACTAGGTAGGATTACAAATGAAGAGATATCAAGAGAATTATAGCCCTCATCTGTATTTATACAGACAGGCTCTGGAGCTCAGGAGATAACCTAGATATTGGTCCAGATTACACCTCTAGATTTCTAAAGATTGAAGTGCTTCTTGTGCTCCTGTCCTTGCTGGGAAATCACGAAATTGTGGCTCAGGGCAGACAAATTCCCCCTCATCATGAAACCACCTCCAACGTCCCCGCTCCTTGAGGAGCAGAAAAGGGATGGAAACTCAACATGAGCGGGCTCAGGACTGAGGACCAGTGGGTTTGGCACAGAAAATAGCTGCCACTGCTTCATTTCTCAGCCTGCTGAAAGCACCAGACACCGAGTCCCGGGTGCCTCCAGGACATGGAGCCCCTGCCCCATTGCCTCCCCCTGCCCAGCCCCAGAGCCCCCGGCCCAGGGCCCCCCAGCAGCGCTGACCTGGACAGCTCTTCCAGCTTGGACTTGGCATAATCCAGGCTGTTCCTCTCCACGTGCTCGTGTGGGGTGTGAGCCAGCAGCTCGTGCAGCGTCAGGATGTACCGGGGGATCTGCAGCACAGCAAACCACAGCAGGGCATCAGCCGTGGCCGTGGGGGGATGCGGGTGGGCTGGGGGCACACAGAGGGCTCTCGGTCCCCACCCGCTGCTGCCTCCAACCCCCTGATCTGGGAGGTTGTGAAAGCTCCCAGACTCCTTGTGCTAAAACTCAGCAACGGGAGGGAAGGCTCTGGGTCTGCCCAGGACCCTGCCGTGCCCCATCTCTGTCCTGGCAGCGCGGGGTCACCCCCACACCCCCAGCCCAGCACTGCCCGAGCAGCTGAGGCTCCGTACGGGTTCCAGCCCCTGCTGATCCTTCCCCACCACCAGATGCTTGCCGTGGGGCTCGGGCTTTGCAGCACCACGTTGTGCCTCTGGAGCCCACGGTCACCTGGAACATGGGATAGGTCAGGAAGGTCTCCAGGGTCCTCTCCTCGCAGTCCGGCTTGGCCTCGTAGTGCTTCAGCAGCTTGTCGAAGTCGCGGTTCTGCTTGCAGTGCGCCAGGATCTGCAGGCTGTACTGGTGGTTCCTGACGAACTCCTGGTAGATGTTCAGCATGGGCAGCAGGATGTCGAACAGGTCGGCTGCGAGCAGAGAGGCGCAGCAGGGAGGTGGGCGCGATGCCCCTGCCCCGCCTGGCCTGGGCTCTGCCTGCCGCTGCCCCCGGCTGAGCACGGGGCTGGGGCTGCAGGGCTGGGGGCTGCAGGGGCTGGGGGCTGCAGGGCTGGGGGCTGCAGGGGCCCCCACACTGGGACACCCAGGACATGGGGACCTGAGCATGGCTGGGATGAGTGCACGCACCCCATGAAGAGCCCCTGTCAGCTGCTAGCTGGGGGACTGATCAGCACACTCACATCACAGAACTGGGATCACAGAAACTGGTTGGGTTTTGGTGGTTTTTGTTGTGTTTTTTTTTTTGCTCAAGCCCTTGCCTCCATGCCCGACGTTACCAAGGCCCAGGGGCTGGCAGCGACGTGCCACCAATTAGCAGAAAGTCTGCCCAGCCTCGTTAGGACGAGCAGTGCAAACCAGAGGGTGGGGCACGACCCGCAGCAGGGGTGGGGTGAGGGGCACTCACCCAGCACGAGTGTCGGCCAGCTGGATATTCTCGCTTTCAGGCCTTGGTAAAAGATTTGGTGCAAAAACATGATCGTTTCGCTGGAAGATAAACCCAGAGGTGGAATGCAGATGAACGAGAAGCAGATAATGAATAATTAGACCAAACCACTGACCCAGCTGGGGCACAGGGGAGCCCCCAGGTAGCCCAGGGACATGGCCCTACAAGGGAGGTCCCCTGGGGCAGGTAGGGGATGGTGGGCGAGGACAGAGGAGCCGCCTGGAAGCTGCCCTCAGACCCCTGGCTGTGTGGGGACGAGCCCCCTGCTCCTCCCAGCCCAGCCCCACAAACACATCGGGTTCTCTGTGCACAGCCCCACAAACACCATTAATTTCTCTGCACAGCCCCACACATCGCTCTGCAAATCCCGGTCCCCCCAGCTCAGGCTGGGAGCTGATTGGGATTCCCCTTTGCTCTCACTTCTGCTCCCTTTGGGAAATTGATGCCTTCTGCTGCTGTCTCATCTCTGTTTGCTGGATTTGTTTAATTTCCAGCGGCTGATAAATCACCTTGGTGCTCTCCCCGTCAGGCAGCCCTACCTACATCCCTGCCCAATGTGCCTCATCCCCCAGCCCTGCCCGGTGGCTCCGGTTGCTGCACCGCGCCGTGCCAGCTCCCTGCCACATGCAGCCACGCTGCCTCCATCCCCTGTGCCCTGCGGGACCTTTCCACCCCCTCCCAGCACTGTCACCGCAGATATCTCCCCAGCACACCCCCACTTGCGCCCTGCATGTCCCAAAGCCCTGCTGCAGGCTCCGGGGAGCACCCCAGCACCCATCCCTGGGAGCCCCGAGCCTCCCCAAGCGCCCCCTGCCCCGTGCCCTCTGACGAAGCCCCCAGGCTGGCCCCACCTGTTGAGGAAGATGCTGCTGACATCGTCGTGCGTGATGGGGGGCTTCTTGGAGCTGGCTGCCATCCGCAGGGGCCGCAGGAAGTTGTTGACGAGGATGTGCAGCTGCTGCACGTACTCGGCCTCGGCCTCCAGCATGCTGAACACCACCTGGTTCCTCTTGCGCATGCTGTCGGCGTGGGGGGACCTGATGTAGTCCTGGATGATGGTCTTCCACTTCCTGCGGCACAGCCAGCCCCGCAGGAAGCTCTGCACCTGCCGAGCGAGTGGGGGCTTTCATTCATAGGGGAATTTAAAACCCCTATGGAAAGAGAGGCTGTTGCGTTAACTCCTGCACCCCTGCTGCACAGACACCGTGCCAGGCACCTTCCCACAGCAGGACCATGGACCCCAAACCCAACCTAAATGCAGGATTCATGGCCTATGCCCTGCAGGTGCCTGGGGAGGCTCCAGGGCAGCACCCATGCCTTGATGTGCTCGCCCTGTGCCGCTGAGCACGGCGTGGAGCTGGAGCAGGGCGTGCAGTGAGTGGCGCCTGCTGTGCAGCACGGCGTGCTCTCACCAAGGGCAGCCAATTTGCAGCAGGTTTCACTGCAGGGGCTGTTGCTTCCTGCAGAGAATTCTGCTTGGGCAGTGGTTTTTCTTCTTAAAAACACAAGGGTTAACCACAGCCCCTGGAGAAGTGGCACGTAAGAAGGCGCGGTTTGTGTGTGAGCTGGCCACGGCTGCTCAGTCACCAGGGGAGAGCAGAGAGCACCTGACGGAGCAAAGAGCCAGCAGAAGGACGCCCAGATTTACAGGGCACGTTCACCTCCTCACAGCCTCGATGAGCAGCAATGATCCCTGGTATATGCTCGAGCAGCTCCCCCACAGCCTGCTCCAGGAGAGCAAGGATCGCGCTTCCAGCCCTCAGCCTGTCCCCGCGGGTCCCCCGGCTGGGACAAACCTTTTTGATTTTCTTGATGTCGCTGTCGTCGTCACTCGGAGCGCTGCTCTGCACGGACTGGATGCGCTCGTGGTCCTTGAGCAGGGAGGCGATCTGCGGGCACAGGGACAGCGTGAGTGGGGCTCGCTGCGACCACCCCAGTGCCCCTGCACCGTGCCAGCAGCCGGCACGCGCTCGGGATGCCCTGAGGATGTGAGCATCGGGCTCATTCTGTCCTTAGTGGGACATCAGCGAAGAGCCAAAAGGGGACGTGTCCCACACCCATGAGGTGCTGGAAGCCTCCCTGCATCACCAGCCACATGGCACAACTGGAGACCTTGCTGGGCACCAAACACCAGCTGCACCACTGTTGCCTGCGGGCACCTCCACATGCCGTGCTGGAGAAGCGAGTCGGAGAGAAAGGGGCAGAAAGATCTAAAGTCCCTGAAGCTTGCAGAGAGGGACAAACTTCGATTCAGTCACAGCTTTACAGCACAAATTTGGCTGAATCTATTTTTAGCTTTACGCATTTGAATTTTTAGCTTCTTGCTGCCGTACCCATCGTCCTATCCCCAGCGCTGCAACTATTCCTAAAGCTACAGGGAAGGGTAAGAGAAAACAAAAAGTGCTACCCAGAAAATAAAAAGGGTCACACGAGCCAAGCGTGTGCTGGTCTTTGGAGAGCTGGGCTGGCAGGAAGGAAAGGTCCGTGAGAGCACGGCTGTCCTGCGGGCGGGCAGAGGCAGAGCTGCTTCTGCCGCACGGTCGCAGCCCAGGAAAAGGAAGTTATTTCTACAAATTTCTGAGCGTTTTAAATGAATTGCCTCTTCCAAACTTTAACAAAATGCCACATTTTTCATGCAATCATTAGGTAGAAAATGCTTTGTGTCCCTCTGATCACTGTCTGTGAACGAAGCTCAGCAGTGCTCGTGGATGTTCTGGATCGAGCCATGACCAGGGGAACCCCCGGAGCCCTTCGAGACCCCACATGGCCATGGGGTCACTGCAGGCTTCCCCTGTTCCTGTCCCTAGAACTGCTTTTGGGAAGAGGTGGCTGCGAGGCCTCCAGCAGCTCCTCTCCCCTCTGCTCTCACAGGGAGCCTCAACTCTCCAAGCAGCGCCTGCACCTCGAATCTCAGTGCCTGCCGGCACCACCCCATGATCCGCACCCTGGCTGGCAGCTGTCTTGTGATTAGGGCTGATCAAACACAGCTTCCTAAAAAATGAAGTGGGGTTATTTTGGATTCCCTATCAATTAATGGCTGGAAATAATCCTTCCCAGGGCTGGAAGTGAAGTTTAAGCTGTTTGGCTGGTGAACAGCATGGGAAAAGGACTGGGGGTTGGGGGGTCTCGTGCTTTTTGGTGGTTGTTGTTTTGTTTAATTGAGTAAGCAAAATTTGCACATTAAAGTAGAAGCTGATCATTTGATCTCTACTTCAAAGCCTGCAGATGAGTGAAAAAAAACAGCGCAAGGTAAAAGCCCAAGTACCCGTGCCCGGGGAAGCGCTGCGGAGCTGCGGCTCCCTCCAGCCCCTGCCCCGTGGTTTTAACCCACAGCCCCGGGCTGGGGCTGGGCGCTGCGACACCCGCACCTCCCCAGGCAAAAACACCGACGGGCAGCAGCGAAGCCTTAATCCTGGTGGGAAATGTGATGGGAACTTGGCCCACGGTGGGGCCAGAGGGGGACAGGGACGTCACGTAATGACACACCAAGCAGGTGGAGGGCTTGGGCACCGCTCCTGCTGCGCTGGAGAGCACAAACTCAGCGATGCCACGGCTGCTCCTGGGGCAGCCCCAGGGGCGAGGAGCCGATAGCTCCAAGCAGCAGCCACAGCACCTGGCGGCACCCGTGCTGTGCAGTGTGGGGATGCCGGGGGCTGCAGCCCTGCTGGGGGGCAGGTGGGTGGCAGGGGACACGCTCAGCCCTCGGAGCTGGCTGCTGAGTCACGGTGGTGCCTCGGAGCCTCGCCTGCCCTCGCCCCAGCCACTCAGCCTGCCCACGGCCGAGCTGCTGGCCTCGAGAGCAGCTCCTGTTGGAAAGAGAGCCCCTTCCAAGTGAACTGGTTTATTTACAGCGTGGTTTATGTTAATTCCCTGATGTATTTAGGTTACCAGAACGGCTGCAGCTTGCAGCTGGCAAAGGCAGCGTCCCTCCCCAAGGCGATCCAGCCTCCCCGTTCCCGTTCCCGTTACTCCTGCAGCTCTGCAGTGCCCGAAAACACCAGGCACAGCCCGCACAGAGGTGTCCAACCATGGTGTGCATGATGAAAATTACAGAGGGCAAAACGTTACAGCAAGGAGGCCCCATCTCTCCCCAGTACCTCATACCAGGACTCGCCAGCCCCTTCCCCAGCCCTCTCTGATGGAGCAAACGTTCCCCTGCCCCAGCAGTCACAGCCACTCATGTAACAGGAACCCCAAATTCTGGAAACTGCTCCATGCCCGTGACACCCTCACCCCTCTCTGCATGAGGATCAGGCTGGGGTTCACTAAACAAGTGTAAAAACATGACCGAGGTGCCCACAGGACCACGGTCCGAGCCCAGCGCAGCGAAGCCAGGCTCCGTACCTCTGCCTTCAGGCGCTCGATCTCGATTTCCCCATCTTCAATCTGTTGTCGAAGTTGCTTGGCAACAGTTTTCTCAGTTTCCACAATCTGAAGTAAATGGAGGTACTTCTGCATCAAAGCCTCGTGCTCCGTGGCCAGGTTCCTGTAGCTGCAGGCAGACGCGGCCGTTAGCACGGCTCCTGGCTCCCTGCTCCCCACCACGGCCCCCACGCCTCCCCGGGGACCCCACCACGAGCTGCTTGGGCTGGCTGGGGTCGCATCCTGCCCCCCTGGCAGCATGGGTTTTCCACATGCTTGGGGGGATGCACAGGTAGCAGGGCATGGCCAAGGTTTGCTGCTGCGGTGCTTCCATCGCTCGCTGCTACCACTTTGGTTTGGGACTGGTCAAGGAGGAGAGGATTTGGGTTCCAAGGGGGGGTTGCAGACAGTAAAGATAATGCAGATTTTAAGGGAACGGCAGGGCAATAAAATGAAACAAAAATCATGACCAAACCTCTCACTGCAGGGCCCGCAGCCCTCACCTGGCGTGAGCGATCGCCGCCACCCACTCGTCGCAGTCCTTGGCGTCCTCGGTGCGCAGCTCCAGGGTCTTCTGGTTCTCGTGGGTGAAGTTCACGGTAAAGTAATGCTGCGGGGGCAAGGGGGGGGTCACTGCTCGCTCACAGGGCCGTCAGGAAGGCCCCTTATGGTCAGCCGCACGCTGCTTGGTTTTAAATAAAGCCCTTGGAAGTCCTGTCTCGGGAGCACGCGGGGACATAGGGCCATGGGGAGGGGGAAGATGCTGCCGGCTGGCCAAGAGGCTCAGCCCCACCGCGGGCACTGAGGGAGACACGAAATGCTGGGAGGTGACGGCTGCTGGGCAAATGCTGTTTTCAGCCACGTAAAAGAACCACAGCCAGGAGGCTGAAGCCCTGGACAGAGCCTCGCCATGGGGAAGGGGCTGAGCAGGACTCGGTGCCGGACCCACCACGGCCCCTGGTGCCAGGGCGAAGCCGCGGCCCCACGTGTGGCAGCTCCAGCGCCGGGCGGCTCTCGGGGCCGGCAGCATAGCAGGACGCGGCACGGCAGCTATATTTAGCCTCCCTTGACATTTACAGTATTTGTGTTAATTGTGCTGGCGGTGGCAGCCCGCGCTGGCTCGCGGTTTGTGCCGTTGGAGCGCTTGCTGCTGTCTCCTTGGAGACCGGTAACGCGGCAGCGCCAGATCCCACCGCCGGCGGCTGGACCAAGGCGAAACCCACTGGGAGCAGCTCCTCCTGGCACCAGCTCCTCAGCCGCTCAGCTTAACACGGGTCCTGAATTAACGGGGCAAAAAACAACTCCCAACAAGGACAGGGCTGATGCAGCCGCGGCTCTGAGGATGGCGGGCAGCGAGCACGAGCTCCTGCACTTCTGTCCAGGGAGCCCAAATGCTGCTGGAGCTGTTGGCTTCTTGAGCCGTGCAGGTTGTTGGGCCTCCCTGGTGCATGCCCAGCTCTCTTATACCCCTTCCCCTGCAAACAGGGCTAACTAAGCAGCTTGTCCAGTCCACAAGCCCAGAAACCCTCCCCTGGAGCACAGGCCCCAGGAGCATCCCCAGCCCCACAAGGACACGGCCACAGCGCTCCTGGCCCTGCCACCTGCCCGCGAGGACGTGCTTGGGGGGCAAACCCAGCTCAGCCCCCACGTCCCCGGGGTTCCCACTGCAGCAGGATGTGTGCCGGGCAAGGCTCACAGCACAAATGGCCCCAAAAATCAGTGGTGTGTGTGTGGCAAGCAGCACCAATCCCCCTGCACACCAAGGGGCTGCTGCCCCCCGGCCACCCCTCGTGCTCCAGTGCCAGGTCCTGGGAGCCGCGAGCAGGGCGCAGCTCGCGCTGTCACTCCGTTACCCACAGACAATACCCAGGAAGTGCAGCGTGCTCGGAAGGAGGAAGTTATTTTATATTTGAATAATAAAACTCCCACCACCTGTTATCTCCTCCTGAATTATGAGCCTTCTCTGTTATCACAGCGACACATCACACTCGACAGCCCGGGAACATCTCCAGCGGCGCCTGGAGCCCGAGACAGGGCTGGGGCATGGGGCAGGAGCTGGGAGGGCACCAGAGCAGCACCGTCCCCTCCCCACAGCACCGTCCCCCCCCCCCAGCACCGTCCCCTCCCCACAGCACCGTCCCCCTCCCCACAGCCAGACCTCCCAGCCCAGCTCCCCGCAGGGCCAGTGCAGGCAGCCAGACCGTCCCCACACCACCACCGCTCACATTTGCTCCTTCTCAGTCCCTTTTCTGCTCATTTGCCGACCTCATTAGCTCACAGCTGTGGAGGTACTTAGGAACCAAATCACCTTTAATCAAACCACCACTCACTCTGCTTTCTGAGAAAGGAGACAGACGCAGCTCCTCAAGTCCCTCATTATGGGGCATTTTGCAGCCTCCCCGTCCCTGCGGTGCCTTCTGCAGCCTGCGGGCTCTGGGTGCCAGCTGCAGGATGCACGCCCCCCCCTCCCCAGCACTGCAGAGGTTTTATCCCTTGTTTGGGGGCAGCAAGTCTGCCTGCAGGGCGACACGGGGGCATTTCAGGTCACAAAGCAAAACATCGCAAGAAAGAGCAAGAAAGCCACCAGCCCTGAGCCCGCAGCGGGACAGAGGCAGCCCTGCGGCCGTCACCTGCCCTCTGCAGGCACCGAAAGCCCCAATGTGCAGAGCCCCTCGGTGGGTGCTGCCCAGGGACCCCCACTCTCTGCCCGCCGAGCAGCCCTGGGGACGGGGCAGGCTCCCTGCAGCCTGAGCCTGGCTCAGCACCGCGTCCCTGGCAGGGCTCTGCAGGAGCCAGACCCTTTTTCCAGAGCCCTGAGCCACCCAGGCATCACAGGGAGCCGGCTGCAGGCATTTCTCAGCACAGGCAAACAAGGCACTCTGCTTTCGCCTCAGCCCCCAAAACACTTCACTCAAACACACCGAGATAACGCAGCCCGAGGCAGACACCGGCATGAAAAACCTCAGCTCCCGCAGCCTGGCAAAGCCAGCACCTGGATGCTGAGCGCTGCTGCGGGGTGCTGAGCGTGGGAGCAGCCAGGACCACGTCTCCACTGCACAACCGCTGCTCCTGCGGGGACCTGCGGGACCCCGCTTGCCCCCCACCACCAGAGGTGTCCCCACAGCCCTGTGGTGGCACGGAGCAGGGACCCAGCCCGGAGGGACCTGCCGCAGCCCCGGGACCCCGAGCCCCTCTCCAGAAGTCCGCTCCCGCTGCCACTTTGGCAAGGTCCCCAGCGCCAGCGCGGCTATTTTTACTGAGACAAGAGGACAATAGCAAAATGCTGCTTGGGAGCTATTTCTGCTTCCAGAATCTCAACAAACGACTTTGAATTAATGAAGGAGACTACCCGAGTGATTAATGTGCAGGGCCTAGCTCCACAGAAACGTCCTCCCTCATGTCTGATGTCCCCGGGGCTGGCGCTGCTGGCGCAGCCGGCGGCTCTGCCCTCTGCCAAGCAGCGTGCCATAGAGGCAAGGCCTGGGTGGGCACACACTGCTCGCAGGGGCTGCGCTGGGGGGGGCATTAACAGGGAACTGGTGCATGGGGTCCGACTGCTGAGACCGGGCAGGCTGAGCAAGGGGCTCCGTCCTCACCCCGGGACCTGGGGACAGCACCGGCACTGCAGGTACTGGGGACAAAACAGCCCGGTCTGCAGCGTTCAGAATAAAGGAGAAGGGAACAGCAGGGGCAGACCTGCCGTAAGCAGAAGCACTGCTGTTGGCCCAACCACGCTCCGCAATGGTTTTGTTTCTTACCTTTTACTAAGTAAACACATTAAAAAATAAATTAAAAAAAAAAAAGGTTTAAAATCATGCATTGTTTCAAAAATAGGAGATTGAACTATTCCAGACCTGGAGCTGAACGCCTCTGGGTGCTGCTGCTGGCTCAGCACTGAGCCCTGGTGCTCAGGAGTGGGTCTCAGGACCCCTGAGCCCTCCGATGCCTCAGGTGCAAGGACAGGTTTAATTACCAGCCGTGACTTGAGGCTGCAGCTCTGTGCCCAGTGCCACCTCCCAGCTCCAGCGGGTGCCAGCAATTCACCGTGTGGAGCAGCTCTGCCCGACCTGGCCGTCCCGTGGGGCTCCCCACTCGTGGCAGGCGCTGCCCCATGTCCCACAGTGGGGTGCTGCCCCCTGCACGGGGACACACGTCCCCTCGTCGCCCATGGCACGCAGGTACGCGGACGCCTGCTCATGCTGCTGACGGTTATTGCAGCTGACATAAAGGGCAAGGGAGGAGAAACGGCCTGCTTTGGATGGATGAGTCTAAAAATCCACAGCCAGCACCGGCAGCTTTTAGCTTCACTGACCTACATACCGTGGGCGCTGGGGAGACGGGACCCGTGACTCAGACGGAGAGGGGCGGCCGGGCAGCTCGCTGGCTTACAGGCAGCTATCACAAAATAAAACAGAGGCAGCAGGTTCCCTCCTGTGCCGCAGGACGTGCTGTAAGGGGCTCACACACGGGCACTTCGGGCAGGCTCTGAAGCTGTGCTCCTATGCAGCCAGGGAGCGCAGCCGTCACCTTGGCCTTGGAGGGGGCACGAGGGGCACAGCAGCACCCCAAACTCCTGCGCCAGGGCACAGAAGAGATGCAAACCTCTGCCCAGCTCCATGTACGAGCATTGCCATCGCTGCAATGCCTCCGTGCCCGCATGTTTGTGGGAAATGTGTACGCTGTGTCTGTGCTGCCGAAAACACGCAGCTCCAGCTGCTGAGCCGAGGGACCAGGCTGGGGAAGGTTCCTCCCTCCTTTCCCCTGCCCCTCTGGCAGATTTCACAAATCTCCTGGATGAGAACGTGTGAAAGACAGGGAAGGACTGGCTTAAAACACAAAGCCACCAGGACCACCTGCAGATTGGTGAGTAGTTCGGGTTTACAGTTCACAAACCGTACTTTATGTTCAAAACTTCAGATTTCAAGTAAATACGCTCAGGTTCCTAATGCCCCGGGTATGAAGGCGGAGTTACTGCCACCTTCATCTCATGGCAGAAAGCCTGGCTGGAAGCGCATGGTTCTAGAAAACTGTTCTAACTCCAAGTTCATAAACACCCAGCTGGACAACGGGCAGAGAGCCAGCGAGCCACGGGAAGGAGGCTGACGGGGGAAGCCAAGCAGCACTCTGTGGGCCAGGAGGTCTCCTGCTCTGAAGCAGCCCATACATCTCCCCCCAAAAAAATCACACTGGAAAAAAAAATCCTTTAAAGTTTTGAATAGTGTTTTGCTTTTCAGATCTTCTGGTTTTGTTTCAGATGTGAAAATGCTCTTGGCCTTTTTCCTTTATCAGAAACCACGGTGTAGTACTGACTTCCAGTCTTTGGTGGTGAAAACACCCTGATGACCATTTTATGACTTCGGCTGGGGGTTTTGATGCACCAAACCACTTTTTTCAACAACCCAGCAACCTGGCAGCTCCCGGGGCAGCGGGGATCTGAGCCACCAGTGCTGAGCTTTTGGGACTGGATCTGCCAAACCCTGGGGAGGCGTTTAGTGCCTGCACCCCTCCGTGGCTGGGACAGCTGGGGACTTACTACTGACCATGCAGTAACCAAATATACCTGGAACACCACCAAAAAACACCAGCTTGGAATACCCACACCAAAGGAAGCCGTGACACAGCACGTCATTTGCTCTCCTGATGTTCTGCGAGCTGTGGATTTAGGTGGATCGGAGACTTTAAAAAAAAACATTTGTAAACGTGTAGACCAGCACAGCCCCGAACACCACGGGCAGATGACTGCTTAATGTGTGCACCCTGCTCAGCCTGGCCACAGGCACTGCAGATGCTCGTGGCCCCCCGCTGCCAGCAGGGTCCGGGCTTCAGGGGGGTGCCGGCAGCCCCAGCAGTGCAGCCCCACTGCCAGCTCACAGCGAGCTTTGTCCTGACCAGCTCATGTTGTGCTTACTGCTGGGGGGATAATTTATTCAATGACTTTAGTTCCTTTGTTTGCAGAACATCTGTAAGAAGAATTTTTGTCCCCCAAATTCCTTACTGGGATTTCTATGAGAAATCTGGGGAACGGCTTTTTATCCTATGACAAAGCCAGTCACCGCAGAGGCAAGGTGTCCTGTGCTCGCTCACAGCTACCTCGCTTCATCGCGATCAGTCACACAGATCACATTATATTATCCTGTCCTTTGAATAAGCATAATGTGAATAATCAGAGAGACTGCAATCAGACAGCAGCAGGCTCAGACGGATACCCCCAAGAAAAATCAGACTTTTCTAGAACACGGCGAGCGCAGTCCCTCCCCGTGCAAAGCGCGCTTGGTACAGAAACTCAGCTGCTGCCGGATTCAGGGCCGATGACAGCATCTCCATGCGGCTCGCCGAGTGCTGTCTCCACGCAGCCCTGCCGCATGGCCCGGCACCCACTGGTTTTGTTTTGCTGCGGCTGGCAGCCGGCCCGCGGGAGCGCCCTCACCCCACGCCTGCCCCCCGAACACCTCCCTGAACAAGCTGCTGGTCCCCGCGGGGAGCCGTGTGCCCTGCCCACAGGCCCAGCGCCGCTCTCCCTTTCCTGCTGCTCATTTTGGGGCCACGTTCAAAGCCGCTCGTGGCTCCCCTGCCACTGTTCCCACTCCCACTGCCCACGGTCCGGGTGGTCCCCGCCAGCTGGGACATGGCACAGATCCCTGGGACGGGTGCTTGTCCATTCCCACCAGCTGTACTTGCAGCTTTCCTCCAGTTCATCCACTATCACCCCTTTCTGTGGGCTCTGTACCCGTGAGCTCTGCCGTGTGCACCCTCAGGGAGCTCCCCGTGCTCCCCATCCACCAGCGGCAGGAGCGAGGGCTCAGCCGCGGCTCCCAGCCTGGCCGGGGTCGCTCCCTCCTGGCAGCGCAGCACATGCTCCGTGGGCACCGGCTGGGACCCTGCTGGAGGACGTGGGGTGAGGAGCACACGAGGACAGCACCCATGGGAGGGCAGCTCGGGGGGCTGGAGGTGCCCCAGCACCTACCCCTCCCCTCCAGCCCCATGGCACGGGGATGGTGCTGCCGGACGGGGTGCCCTGGTGCCCACAGTACCTCTGGTTGGCACCCACAGCTCCTTGTGCTGCTGGTGCTGCGGAGAGATGTGGTTTTCTCACACCCTCCTCAGCTGTGCAGGGAAATAAATGAGCAGGGTGGGATGGAGGGGAGCAGAAACCCACCTCGAGGGGCTGGAGGGAGCTGCTACCACTGGCCCTCACCGCCCCACCGGGCAGCTGCCCAGCTCCCCTCCAGCCTCGCATCCCACAAGATGTTTCCTCCAGTCCCCACTGCCTCCCCAGTAGCACAGACAATAAATGTTATGCCTATCACCGGCAAAAGCTTAAGAGATGGGGGAAGAAAATCCAGAGTTATACGCCATGTGCGCACAAGAGCAGCCTCGCCTTTGTGGGAAAAAAGCCTCCTCGCCTCAGAGTGCTCCCGAGTTTCAAGTCAAGGGTTTTCGCACAGCGCTGCCACTTGACTCAGCATCATCTTGGCTCTCGTCTGAGCCACAGAGGGCTGCTGGTGGAGCACTCATGGCACCAGTGCAGGCCTGCAAACCCGCCTCGAACCGTGTCCCCCTCCCTCCTCCTCTGCCCCCCGTGCCTCCCACAGCTGTGATGTGGCAATGCCAAAATCCCCATAGCCTCGTCCTCGCTGGCTGCAGGGATGGGGACAGCAGGTCCCAGGGGAGCACCTGGCCCAGGCACCGATGGGGGACAAAAAGGGGGGGGGGGTCACCCCGCAGGGCCGGGCACCTGCCCACTGCCCTGTCAGATCTGCACCCCAAAGCCCCCCCAGCACCCCCTGGCAGCCGAGCAGTGGGTTGTCCCCGGGGCCAGAGCCTGGCACCCCACCCAGACACGAAATATTTCGCAAAAGCAAAGAGATTTGAAGAAAATTTCATCTGCAGAAACACAGGCTAAAAGAGAGGAGTTTCCAGAGGTGCCCAAATCCCCGTTCAGTGCCTCTGTTTTTCAAATAACTTTGCTCCTTTATTCTCCCATGTGCTGCATGCTAAAAATACACTGCATTCACAGAGAAAAAAAATCCACACCAAAGCAAAATACATGAACATTAAAACAGAGAGGGTTTTGGAAGACCAACTTTTTAAAAAATTCTCTTTTCTGGAGAATCTGAAACCTTCCAGGTTTTACCCCAGTTACGAAGGACTCTAAATGTGAACCTCCTCTGTGAAGGGAACCCTGTCCCCCCGGCCTGACCCACAGCTGCCTGGATGGATGAATTCCCTCAGAAAACAATTAACGGCGATGATGGGCAATGCTAGAAATTTCCTCAGCACCTTCCTTCCGAAGAGCCACCAACGCTGAACAAGGCTCGGTACCAGGTGAGCTGGAGGAAAACATCACATCTGTTCTGCAGGACTGACACCTTCCTCAGACACCTGCCGGCTTTCCTTGCCGTTTGCCTTCCTTCAACATCCTGCACAGCCCAGGCTGCAGACCTGCACCATGAATATTCTGCTGCTTATCTCATCTGGTATCAGATTAATTCGTTGCAAAGCAGTGGGTATGCAAGTGTTCGAGCGCTTTCATTTAAAATTGTCCCGGTGAATTCTACAAAATCACGAGCCAGGTGCTAGCCCTGGGTAAAGCAGCCCTGGTCAGGGCTTTGCAGTACTTGGTGTGGCAGGAGCTCACTGCACCGCGTGGCTGCAGCCCCTTTACACCAGAGGTAAATCTTCCAGGTGTGTTCTGAAAATGAAAGGGATGGTGACGGCCTCCCCTTAGCGTTTACCTGACAGAAAATCCCTCCTGTACAAACACAAAGAGCCAAAACCTGGCTAGCAAGCTTGATTTGAGCCAAACCAGGGATGAGCAACAGCATCTATTACGCTGCCACGGGGGCGCAGCTGACAGACCAGGACAGCAGCGTGACCCCCCTGCGGACACACGCCCCTCGCTGCTGCTGGAAGCAGACCACGCAGCACGCAGGGGGCCACTCGAATGCAAGAGGCAGGACTGTGAGAGAAAAAAACACAATGGTATTTCGGTCACAGCAGTGAGATATTCCAGTGATCCTGCTGGGAGTGCCAAGACGTGCCAGGCCTGCTGGTGCTGCACTGCCTCGCTGCCGTGCAAGGGTTTCTGGAGTGCTGAGCATGCCGTGCTCAGCCAGAGGTGATTCGGTGGCTTGTTTCCTTCTAGCCTGTCCCTTGGCCCAGCCGGGTCGCTGCGGGGTCCGTCCCGCAGCCCTGCAGGCATGCTCGCCACCGTTTCACCGTGAGCCTGCTTAGCCAAAATTATGCAAGACCTGCAGAGCTGGACCCGAGATGTGCGGTGCCTCCTGCGAGCACGCAGCCTGGGCTTTGCACGCCGGGAAAGGCGCCAGCACTGCTCCTGCTGAGGGGCTTCTCTGCGCCCTCCAACGGGGGCACTTGGCTTGGTGCAACACATCACATTTGGGGGCTGAATTCATCCACAGCGAGCCAGCTCCTGTCCACCTCCCTGAGACCGGGGGTAATTTTGGAAGCAGTGGCAGTGATGGATGGGGATTTGTGTCCCTGGGTTAGAAACCCCCTTCCCACTTGACACCAAGCCCTGCGCTGCCTGAGTGCTTGGATGGATCAACCTCCAGCAAAGGGCCCCACACAACCGAGCCAGAGGTCTCCAGCACATCCTGCAGTGCTGCTAGCGACCACCCCACTGACCCGGGGGGTCAGCCTGCCCTGTGGGCTGCCGGGGAGCCCAGGGACCCTGATCCTTGTGGGGCCTGGCAGCGGCTGTGCTCCTTCAGTGCCATTTCCACCTGCAGACATTAGCATCTGGCGATGAGCACTGCAGACAAGTAACAGCCCTGCGTGTGGCATGTGGAGCCCCCGGCTTCTGCCGTGTCCCCGGGAGGTGGCTGTGCTGCGCTCGCTGGCAGGCTGGTGGCAGAGGCACAGCGTGGCGTGGGCAAGGAGCAGGCACGGGCTGAAATCCCCGTGAAAGTGGGCCCTGTGCCACCCCCACGCTGAGCACTGCGCTCCCATTTCCGAGCTGCCCGCTCCGAGCGGTGCCGGGCCGTGGGTTCCCTCGCCGGGACCTTCACAAGCGCCGGGGCCGAGCCTTGCACCCGCGGCCGGCCGTGGCAGAGGACGCCCCACGCCCGTGGGTGCACTCGCACACCCCGGGTTGCCGCGGGCTGGCGAATTTTGCAGCCGAACGGCCGAGCCCCGGTGAGGATGGAGCGGCCCCGCGGGGACCCGGGGCTGTGCCGGGGCCGGGTGCCCAGCGGCAGCGCAGGAGCGAGGCGGCTCCGTGCCGCGGACACGCGTGGAGCCTCGCTGCGCAAAGCGCGGGCCGCGGCCGCCGGGGGGCGCATCGCGCCGCAGCCCCGCCGCCAATTAACGGCAGCTAATTAGCCGTGACGGGGCGGCACGGGGGGCTCCGGGCAGCACCCGGCCCCCCCCCCCCCGACGAACTCCCACCCGCTGCCCCGGGGCGCGCCGCCAACGCGGCCCGGCGGTGCCCGCTCCGGGCGGCCCCCCCGGTACCCACTCCCCCGACACCCCCGCTCCATCCCCGGCCGCGGTCACGCGTGGGCAGGTCCCGGGCGGCGGCGGCTCCGCTGCGGGGCAAGGCGCTGCCGGGGGGCGCGGTGCCCGTCGGCGGAGCCCGGGGGGGGGGACCGGGGCCGTGCCCCGCGGTGCCGGTGCCGGTGCCGGTGCGGGGCCCGCCGGGCATCCCCCTTCGGCTCGGCCGGGCCCCGGGCACCCACCTGCTTCTCCAGGGAGTCCTTGGCCGTGAGGGAGGGCTTGGGGGAGGGCGCCCGGTCGCAGACGCAGCCCTCGAGCAGGTAGAGCCCCGAGGGCCGGGAGCTGGAGTCGGTCTCGAAGTAGAAGAGCATGTTCTGCAGCAGCGCGAACCACTTGGTGTGCCATTTTGTGTTGTCGGAGCTCCGCTTGCTCAGATAGCCCTTCCTGGCGCCGTCCTTCTTCGCCAGCAGCCCCAGGTAGGTGACGTGCCCGTCATTCAGCCGCATCCCCTTCTGCATCGTGGCGGCGCCGCCGGCTCCTCACATGGTCCCCGCCGGGCAGCGGGCGGGCGGGTACCTGCCGAGCAGCCGCAGCCCCCGCGCCCGCATCAGCGGCGCCCGCTGCCCCCGGAGAGCCGCCGGCCGCCGCGCCGGCTCATGCCGGGCCGAGCCGTGCCGTGCCGAGCCGCACCGAGCCGTACCGAGCCGTACCGAGCCGTACCGAGCTGTACCGAGCCGTACCGAGCTGTACCGAGCCGTACCGAGCCGTGCCGTGCCCGCGCAGCGCTCGCCTCCCGCGGCGCCCGCGGCGGCAGTGCCGGGGGAGCGCCGCGTCCCGGAGCCGCGTCCCCCGCGGGCGGCGCGTCACGTGATGCCGCCCCGCCGGTGCCAGCGCCGCCGCCGCGGACGGCGGCACCGGGAGCGCCCCGCGCCGGGGATGGCCCTGCCCCGCCGCCAGCCGCGGGGGCGGCCGCGCCGAGCTCCCCCGAGCCGCCCTCCGCTCCCCTCCGCTCGCCTCCCCGCCGCGGGGCGCAGGGCCGGTAGCCCCCACACACCCGCCGCTCCCCCGGGGCCGCCCCGGCGGGCAACCGGGGACCGGGACCGGGAGCGGCTCCGCGGGGCGCCGGGAGGGAGCCCCGGGTAAAGGGAGCCCCGGCGGAGCGGGACCCCCGGGTGGGGGGGAGCTCGCCCGCAGAGCGCCCCCGCAGCCCGTGGGGAGCCCCCAGCCCCGGTGCACCGGGCCCGGTTAGGTGGGACCCCCGGGGTAGCTGCAACCTCAGAGCCCACCGGCTGGGCTCGAGGGGTGCTCAGCTGGGTGCTCCGACCTCGGGCCTCTCAGGGAAGCACCCCCACACCTGGCCCAGGGCTCCTTGCTGACCGCGGGATGTCCCCACTCCCGTCCCCCACCCGTGGCTGTGGCCCGGACCCGTGCCCAGCGGCTGCTGCCCGGCCAGCCCCTGCGGTCCCTGAGGCTGCGGTGGGCGCATGGCACAGCGAGGCAGTGGCACCCTCCAGCAGCCTTCCCCCTTCCAGCCCTGCTCCTGCCACCGGCACAGCCACTGCCAGGGGTCACAGGTGGGAGAAGAGGAGCCGAGGTCTCCGTTTGTTTCTGTTCTTCTTCCTGTAATCCCTCCTCGCCATGCGGGCCTGGTGTGCCACGCACAGCACAGCAAAACTGGGCGCTGCTGAGAGCTGCAGCCTGTGCGGGGCAGGCAGGGCCCCGGTGCTCCCCGCATCCTGGGGGCTGCCTGCTGCTGGGAGCACTGGGTCGGCCAAACCCACGGTGATGGGCACTGGGTGGGTCAGACCCCACGGTGATGGGCACACAGAGCTGGGGTGGCTGCGGGGCGGTGTGTGAGCCCACCTGCCCTCACCGCCAGAGGGTCGCACCCCAGCCTGGTGTGACCAAGCCCCTGCAGACAGGGAGGGCATCAGGAAAACCGCGTTAATTAGCTTTGTTTCCTCCGAAAATGTTGGCACATCTCCAAGGAATTCAGTGAGGTCACAGGCTGCCATGGCAACAGGAGGGAACGGGCTGGAATTGGGAAGGGTGCTGCCATTTCCAGGCACCCAGAGCCGCTCGCCATGGGACAGGGTGTGGGTGCCCGCTGGGTGCCGGGTCAGGCCCAGGAGGGGCAGAGTGGCCGGGAGCAGGGCACCCTCAGCACCTCAGCACCCCGTGCCCGGCCGCCCCTCCAGCTGACGGGCAGGGCTCTGTCCTCCTGGCCGAGTTCTCCCGGCATTACCCCAACTGCAGGTGGGTAGAGTCCGGCAAGCTCCAGCACTTACCTGCGCATCCAACTCTCCTCGTGGGCCAGGGCTCTCCCCTCCTTCTCTTCCAGCCTGGTCATGCAGCTCCTGCATCCCACTTCACCACCCAACCTCTCTGCTTGTGAAAAAAATGTGTCCAAGCATGCAGCTAAAGGCAGTTCCCCACAGCCGGCCCATCCTGCCAACCGAGCACTGATCAGCGAGCCCCAGAGCAGGAACTGAGGCAGCCCCCATCCCTCCTGCCTCCCTGCGGGTCGTCACGGGGCCGAGCAGGCAGCCACCGCCGTGGGGCAGGGCAGTGAGGGCCCTGGCTGTGGGGTTGGGGTCTCGCACAGCTCCTTGTCACAGGGACCCAGCCCCAGGCAGTGGAGCTGCTTTTGTGCCTGCTCAGCAGGGAAAGTGCTGCGGGCTTTGCTCTGTCCCCGTGCAGCCAAGCCCCACACCAGGGGAGCCAAGAGGCAGAGTGGAGCAGGAGAGGAAAAGATGTCCCACGGGCTGGGAGCGGCTGGCCCCAGGGATGGGGCTGGGGATGTGCCGTGTCCCCTGCCCCCTGCCCAACGCCCCTCCAGCCCGAGCAGGCTGCTGGGGGACAGCAGAGCTCCCAGCACCAAGCACGAGCAGCGTTGGGCTGTGGTGGAGCCCACGGCAGGGATGGCAGCCGCCCCGTGTCCCAGCCACACGGCAATTTAACCCGGACTCCCCTCAGGTGATAGGGAGGGTAATGGAAAAAACAGCGGATAGTTTCCAAGGCTGGCGCAGATATGGAAACTGTGATTTCCCAAAACAAAAGGAGGTTTATTTTTTGAGCGTGACGTGTGCTTTGATCGATTCTAAGGCATTTGCAGTGTGACCCCTGTGCTCTGGGAAAGCAGAGGTGAAGTACTCACCACTTCTCCCACGAGCTGTGCTGCAAACAAAGGGTCAGGCCCGCTGCTGGTGGCCATGGAGAGACAAGCAGTTTTGCCAGAGTTAAGATTTCTCGTCATTTCCAAGTATTTTAATTGCAGCAGCTTCTTCTCTCTCCATTTAAGTGTTTAATAAACATCAAAGCAGTTCCTATGGGCATCCTTCACAACGCCCAGGCTTGAGCCCGAGTATAGCTGCGTGCAGCAGCAGCAGTCACTGCAGCAGCACCGTGGGCCCGCTCGCCGTGCCCCAAGCAGGCACAGCTCCATGCAGCCAGCACAGGAACGGGGCACCCATCCCGCTGTGACCCCGTGGAATGGGAAAGCAGCAGCAGGGACATTGTGCTCCAGCAGCTCCAAGCACGCTGTAACGGGCTCTAGGGGAGAATCCGAAAGAGCAGGTGGAGCACGTGGGGTGACAGCAGAGGTGCTGCAGCCGCCGGCCGAGCACGGCACCGCCGGTGCATGCAGCACAGGGCTCTGCACAGGCTGCCTGAGCAGGGAGGCAGCAGCACTGCAGCAGGGGCTTGCTTGTCCTTCGATGCCTGCTGCTGGGTGCTGGTGCCAGTGAAGCACTCATTCTCTTATTTCCACACCAAAATAATCAGCTGTGTAAAAGGTGGCTCCTGGTGGTTTTAGCGCCTGCTTCCACCTTTCGCATTAGCTGGGCTCACGTTGACTCAGCTGATGGCAGGCACTCTTACATGCCAGCATCCTCCTGATCAATTCAGTTCCCTCGCAGTCTCCTCCCTCTTTCAAGCTTGAATGTAGGAAATAACCTGTTAATCTGTGCACCCAGCTGTAGCGGGGTAGGCAGGACGGGTGCTGGGGGCTCGCTGCCCACTCGCTCGTTAACACCTCGGTGTGAACGCACTCACTGCAGGGCTGGCTCTGGCAGCTCCCTCGCCTGGCAGGGGAGTGAGATGGGTGAGATGCCCCGGGAGGAGCCCCCAGGGAAAGGAAAATGGGCATTTTTCTATACAGACAGGCTCAGAGGCATCAAGCTCAGGCTGCAGAGGGGGCTGAGGAAACAGGGCAGGTGTTGACATTTGTGTCATTAAAACATATCCCCAGGACACAGCACTGCTCTGAGGCACACATTCACGTTCAGTGCTGGGAGTGGGTGCTCACTTTGTGCCCCCAGAGCTCCTCTTCTACCTGCAGCATGTGCACAGAGAGCTTGTGCTTGCTAGAGAGGACTCCAAGCGTGTTGGACCCTGCCCAGGCTGGGCTTTCCAAAAGAAATCAGCCCAAGCTGTGTTCAAAATCAAGTCCATTGGCTCGGGCTCCCAAATCTTATAAGCAAGCCTGAAAGTCCCATATTCTGTTGGGCAAGTTGGATCTGCACCTAAACAATCTGGAGGCCGGGTACCTGAGCTGTACGAGTGTGATTTAGCTGCACCAGGCGTGCAGCAGGGAGGCTGGCATTCAAAGTGCTCGTGTGCAGGTCGGGGAGGTCTGAGCTGCTCCTGCAGGGCTGGGCTCGGGGAGCTGATCTGCGGGAGCAAGGGCACGGCGCTTTGGTAGCAGGGAGACACAGCACAGCAGCTGGTAGTGTCAAGGCAAGCAGGGCTTTGCTGTTCTTAGCTCAGCAGAAAACTTTGAAGGATAGGAATAGTAACCTCGCACTGACTTCCAAGGCACCCTGGTCGGGCTGACGGTGTACCGGAGCATCTGGGGACAGGACAAAGCAACCTGATTTGAAACGCACCCTCAGCTACAGCTCCTCTCAAGTGTGCCCTTGATTTTTATCCGATTCCCCAGCAGTGCTCGAATGCTCTGTCCTTTGTGTTCTTAAAAATATTGCCAGGGCAATGGCAGGAGAGAGAAGAGAGTTTCAGAGCGCCGGTGGGCATCTGCTGTGTTCACCAGGAGTGCCAGTGCTGCGGGCTGGTACGCAGTGCCCTCTCCAATCCACCCGCCCCAGCACGTTCCTGCACCAGCTCTCTGCTAGGTGGCCCCATCCAGCGTTTCCTTCTGGCAGAGCGGGTGCAGGTCGCTGGCACCGTGCATTTAACCCTGCCCCAGGTGGCCCCAGGGCGGAGATAAAACCTGGCTCCTGGGGGCACTGGGGGGGGGGTCTCCATGCAGCTCCCCCAGGCTGCAGACGAAGCCGTTGCTCCCCAGCGGCACTGATCTGCAGGCACAGGCAGCCTCCTCGCCAAGGAGCTGGAAGCAGATACTTGTGGAAATGCCAAAGAGCTGCTTCACGTGTGCTGCAGCTCTGTAAGCCACCCTCCTTGTTGGGTACGTTTTCCTCCTGCTTTGCCACTGTGCTTGCAGTAACCTGCTGCACCTCCAGTTCACTCCTCTGGGCAGGCTGTGGGATAGGGCACCTCCAGTCACTGAGAAACATCAACTCTCAGTCTGTAACACACCCCACGCCTGGACATAAACAACAGGAGGAGCACAGATCTGCTGAGTGATTTACGTGGGAAAAGCATCTTCTCCTCCCCGTTATAAATCCCTCAGCAGCAACTGGGTTCACCAGCAAAGGCTTCTGGAAGCCTACCAGGCACTTCATCTGTTCTGGATGGCCGGTGAAACCAGAGAACAAGCGCTGTGGGGAGAGGTTCTCCACAAGCACAATGGAGCTGGAATCAACCTCCTACCTTTCCTGCAAGGCAGCTCATAATATTATGTAAAAATGCAAATAATGTCCATGCAAAGCTGTAGAGCCATAAGTGCCCAGAACAGAGCTCCAGTGAGGAATAACCCGTAGCTTCTGGACGTGTGAATCACGGATACAAACGGTTTGGTTTACAAGCATTTACACTGCAATGTGTGTTCAGTGGCCGTAAAGGGCCCTTTACGCCCTGTCTGTGCTGCGCTGTGTTAACAAGCGTTTTGCCAGGAGGGCAATCAAGACGAACCTTGGCAATTTCACTCGCTATTTGTGAGCATTTAAAGGGTTTGCAAATCTGAGACGTGGGTTAGAGATGCCCATGGACTCCTTGGCTGAAGAACGCCAGGAGGTGTTGGGAAGCCAGTGCCCTCCTGGGGCACAGGAGGGGCGTGAGCTTGGGTACGGTGCTGGAGCTTGTGTTGGTGCTTTGTGTGTGCCGAGGGATGGGGACAGAAAGCTGCTGGGGCAGCAGCACAGAGCCTGGAGCTGGGGATAGCCCTGGGTCAAGCACAGGGCTGGTGCCATGCAGGGCTCCCCAGCTGCACCCCAGTGCCCCAGTGGTCCCAGTTGCCTGGGGGAGTGGGGAGAGGAGGGCAATCTGTGCCAGAGAGCCATCATCCCACACCTTCATCGGCACCTCTTCCTCATCCTCCCAGGTTCTGCCTTTCTCATTTCTGCCCATACCTTGAGCTCAGCCAGCAGAGCTGCAGCCTCCCTGGCCAAATCCTGCCCCCCGCCAGCCTCTCCCACCAAAGGACAGCACAGCCTGGGGCCTGCCCAGCACCCGGGGCTGTGCGTGCCTTGGGGACACTGCTGTCACCCTGGGACTGTGCAGGGCTCCGGGGGGACGAGGCACCCGCACACCCCCCAGCAGCAGCAGTGTGAGCGCAGAGCAGTCCCTGCCCTTCCCCACCGCACGCCCGCTGCTCCCACGTCCCCGCGATCCGCAGACTTCCCTCTGCCCACACACCAGATCGTTCCCGGTGCCAAGGACCTGCGTGCAGCCGATGCCTTGGGTGGCATCATTGTCTTGGAAACAGCTCGGCGACACGCACAGCACAAGGCTGGGTGTGCACATGGCTCTGAGCGAGCGGCTCTCGGCAGCGAGGAGTCTGAAATAACTCGGCAGAGGAGGAAACGCGAGATGCTCCAAGAGGCGCCGCGGCACCCAGGCTGGAGCGGTTTCATCACCAAGTGCTCACCCATCTAGTGGCTAAAATAGAAATTGTTGGTGCAGCCCGGGGCTGGGGTGGGCTGCCTGCCCTCCGGCCGCCCCGACACGCCGCCTCCTGGTCCCGCAGCGCGGGGGCTCGGGTCCTGCCCCCCCGGCACCCACTGCCAGCAGCCGGCGGAGAGGCATTTGTGAGAAGTGCTGAGGGGGAGAGGGATGGATAAATCAGGGCTGCTCCCCGCACGAGGATGCTGCGAGTTCATTAGGCTAATTTGTCACTTAGAACTGACCCAGCTGCACCGGGTGTCAAAAGGGGGCCGGCTGCACGTGACCCACGGGGGCCAGGGAGGCAGCCACGCTGCGGAAATCATATTTGTTGACGTTTTTTAAATGGAAAGCTTAAGAACTGTTATTATGCTGTGCAAAATTATTTCGGCAGCCCTTTGAACTGCTAAGCTATTCTCTGGGAATCTCAGCGCCGGGGATGACAATGTGGTAATTTATGCCAGCATCCCTCGCTCACTTTCAGAGCACGCAGAGAGGGCTGTTGGCACAGCTCCTCGCTCCTCTTTGTGCAGTGCTTGGATGCCAGCTCCTTCACCTGAAATATGGGGAGAAAAGAGCTGCTTTCTGCATTTCATGGAGTAAACGCCTGCTTGGGGCCCTTCCCCTGCTGCAAGGGAACGGGGGGCCAAGCAGCAGGGGGCACGGTGGGGGTTTTTGCATCGGTGACCTGCATTTGCAGGGAGCCAGCGAGCCCCACGGGGCCCTGCCAGCACCAAAGCAGATGAAGCAGGCAGCGATTATAATTACAGAGCCTGGAAAAGGCACGGCAGCTTCCTGCGCTGAAGGAGCCTTCCCAGCACCGGCAGGAGCTCCAGGAATTACAGCTCTGCACTAGAAATTGCTGCAGGGCGGGGGTGGCAGGGCCCAGAGCTCCCCCCCGACCACCAGCCCTGCTCGGGTCCTGGGTGCTGGTGGCAGCTCAGCCCCACACCACCCCCAGCCTCCCGGTGGGCACAGCGAGGGCAGCGACAACCAGACCGCGGGGCTGCTTGCCTCCTCTCCTGGCTCAAGCACTCTGGCAGGGATTTGCTGTCTCCACAGGTCGTTTCGCTGACCCGGGAAGCTGCAGTCTTTTTTGGATAGCTGAGAACCCCCAGCACAGTGCCAGCCGAAGCGTGGCCAGGCAGCACAGCGCCCGCTGTGCCACCGCACTGCTGAGCCTGTCCCTGCCCCTCCTGTGCTCCGAGGGCTGCAGCGCATCGCCCTGCACTGAGTGCTCCGGCCGTGACCATCAGCTTGGGGACCCGTGGGGCAGTCATTTCCCTGGGGGACACAGCCTGGGGGCATCCAGTGCTGCGGAGCTGCACCCTGTGGACCCTGTGGATGTCCCCGTGCCACGCTGCACTGCTGGGACGATGGCACAGCACCCACACCACCCAGCACAGGTACCCGAGGCACGCAGTGCTGGGAACGGGCACCGCCTGCCCGGCAGATGCTCTGAGGTGCTGAGTGTCAGCCCCTGGCTGCTGCTCCTCGCACAGGGACATTCACATCACCCATGGCCCAGGGAATGAATCCCTGGTTTGCCATCAGATAGCGTGACCCATCAATATTCATCATGAGCCCCCAGGGGAGCAGCAGCCGCTGGGGGGGCCGTGTCCCTGGGGGCGCAGGGCTGGCACTGCCAGCACCACGCCGGTGGGGGCACAAACATTTCTGCTGCCGAGCTCCCCCAGCTGCCTGGCACGGCTCGCTGCTGCACTTCCAGCAGTGCTTTGGTAACCCAATGTTATTTTTAGGCATTTCTGAGACAAACCGCAGTGTTTTACAAGCATCTCCGAACGGACTACAGCTAAAACGCATTTTGTGTTTTTGTGCGATCCTGTCCGAGCCATGTGGCAATGTTTGCCACACGACAGACACAAGGACACTGAAACCTTCCTGAAAATCACAGCCACAGACATTTAAAGACATCTCCTGTCCCCACAGGTATGGGGTTTTCTCAGGTGCACCCCCACTCACCCCATTTCTGAGCTCAGGACCCGGCACCGGGCAGGCACCCTGCACCCTGCAGCCACCGTGCCAGCAGAGCAGGACCGGGCTGTGCCGCGGTCACCCAGCCTCGCACGTGTCCATCCCCTGGGCACCCCCAGGGGAGCATCCACAAGCCTTGGGGAGCCCCTAGGCAGAGCCACAACCCCCCCGATTTTGGCATGAGGGAGAGACCTCGTGGCAGATGTTTTCCGTCCCCTGGCCCATCCTGGCACGGATGCCCTGAGCTGCTGTTGGCAGCACCGAGCCTCTGTCAAACCTCCCACGGGCACAGGATTGGATTTTATGGAGTTGCCTCATCTGCGGGAGTCTACAGCTCCATCAGAGCCCGGGAGGACCTGCAGGAGAGGAAAATAGCCCAAACTGTGGGCTGAACCAGGGCATTTTCCCCGTTTGGAGAAGAGGCACAATAAGCAGAAGTACTTAATAATATTTACTGCTGATTTCCCGGTCCGTTTACTCCCTGCACACTGCACAGACACTGTTGGTACTGGGGGGCCACTGGGCATGTCTGACACTTCCCTGCCCACAGGGCCGGGGGGGAACAACCCCACTGACCACCCGCTGGCCGTGGCACAAGCTGCTGATGGCTGCTCCGGGAGCAAACCCGGCTGTGCAGCCCCAGCACCCCACCGCATCCCACCACGGGCAGCAGCAGCAGCACGAGGGGCATCGGCATCTTCCCCAGTTGCCAGCACCAGTGCCGGGCTCCCCAGCAGCGATGGGATGGGAGCGAGCAGCAATCCCCATTTCTGCTGCTGCGGGAAGTCTCAGTCTGCAGGAAAAGCCGTGGGTATCCCCAACGCAGCCGGTGAAGTTTTAGTAACTCCTGGGTACACGCCGTGAGCGGAGCCACGAAAATCGTGCTTTTGTGGCTCAGCTCTGTCAGTAACGCGCTGGAGTGTTCTAGGCACGGGGATATTTGCTGCATGAGGAGACAGCTCCAGCAAACAAGCACCTAACACTCAAGTTGTATCAGCTCCTGCAGAAACCCGGAGCTTGTCCTCCTCCAAGGCCCCTTCATGCCTCCTTGGTGCCTGCCTGGCTGCCACGGAGCTGGCAGCGTGGGAGGCCGTTTCCAGCAGGATTCCCCACGTCCCCCCAGCACACACGGCAGCTCTCCCCACCCTGCAGACCGAGGCCAAAGCCTCCCCTCTGCCTCCCGCTGCTCGGCGCGGTGACACCTGCGGATGGAGCAGCTCCACGATTTCCTTCATTAGGCTTCAGAGTCAACAGCGCACGGGGCGAAGCCTGCTGCCAGAGGGGAAACCAAATTCAGGCTGAAATGGAAAGTGGAGCCGAGCTCCCCCGTTCCCTGAGCCTCACACCAGGCCAGTACCAGCACTCGGACCCGCGGGGTCCCAGGCTCTGGGTCCCAGCAGAGGGCTGGGCGAGGCGGTGGCACAGCTGAGCAGGGCAGCCTCAAATCCTCCCCTGAACTCCGCTCGCCCAAGGAGGAGCGTGCTACTTTCTGTTCTCTAATTAAACCAATATTGCATCTTACTAGCAAAGGAGTAAACAAACAATTAAAGACTTGATGAGGTGTTAAATGTGGCACTTGCAGGAGCAGGGAAGGAGCTGAACGAGGCAGCACGGCCCTGGCTGCAGCAGGGAGCTCGCTGCGGGCGGGGAGCCCCCGCGATGTGGGGCAAGCCCTGGGCAGGGGGCGGGCTGGGGGCTCCCCAAACCCTGCTGGGGGCTCCCCTGCTCTGCTCGGGGGGGGGTCCTGCCCCCTCCTCCCGTGGGACTGGTGTGCAGACACCCATTGCTCTGTGCCAAAACTGCTGCGCCTGCGGGGCCGTGGTGCTGGACCCCCTGCGCTGCGGGGCTGTGCTGCAGGTCCCAGAGCTGCCCTCAGAGAAAACCAGTAAATCAGGGCTCATTGCAGCGGCTAGCAATCTCCACGATAAGATACATATATATAAGGGCTTTTTTTTTTTTTCTTTTTCCAATTTGCTGCTTTCACGGAAGGATAAAGAGGGCTCCAATCCTTCCATGCTCTGAAGAGCACGCCAGACCTTTATTCAGCAATACTAAAAGCGGATCTGGCAAAGTCTATTTTTGACATCCCCCTGGATGCTTTGGAAAACCAAGCTCTGCTCTCACAGCTGGGAGGAAAGAAAACAGCAAAGCTCTGCCCGGATCTCGCCAGGCAGTCCTGGCCTGGAGGGCTCGGGGTGCTCAGGGGCATCGCCTGCCCCATGCTCAGCACCCGGACCCGGGACAGGCGTTCCTCGAGGCTGCTGCAAAACCGATGCGACCCCCTCGCAGGCAGCCCTGCACGCTCAGCAGGGCAGAACTGCTCTCATGCGGGTATCTGAAAGTTAAGACCAGGTGAGTCAGCCCCTGACAAGACCGGGTGCCACAAGAGGTTTTGGCAGCCAGGCACCAAGAAGAGGCCCCGAGGCCAGCGGCTGCTGAGCTCAGACGTGTTTGCTGGTGACAGCACAGGAAGGTGCTGGGCAGCGTCTCTGGATCACCTTGGACAGTCTGTGCCGGGGCTGGACACACCGTGCCTGGGCACGTAATCCCCAGGGCCACCAGGATTAGCCCAAGAAGCAAGGACAGCAGGCTGCTGCTGCTGCTGGTGCTCCCAGGGACAGGGCTGCCAGCTGGGAGCTTGCGGCCAGTGTTACTACACACTGTAGCCCATCTCTAATTAAGAATTTAATAACTGGATCTCAGGAAGCAACTAATTACTTATCATTGTGGAGAAATTGTTTCTCCCTGTCTCTCTTCCAGCAGATCTGCAAGACGATGAGGCGCTCCTGTATCTGCTAAGAAGCGATGGTGCAAGGTGCAGGAGCCACATCACTAGGTTGGGGTGGGTGAAACAAGCCCTTACAGCAGACAAAGCCGTGGGACAGACAGCATGGGCAGCTGTGGGTAGGACACCAATGTCGTTTGTTAAACTGGTCAGCACTGGGAGCATTGGCACCCCCATCACTGAGCACCCAGCTCTGCGTGAGCTGCTTACGCAGTGGGGGATTAGCTGCACCAAGGGCACCCAGGGATGCCCACATCCTTCCAACACTGCTGCAGCCAGAGTGCTCCACAAACAAAGCCATAAGAGCCCAGACGAAGCCAATTGTCTGCACGCATCTGTCGTTTATCAAGTGGAGAGCCCCACTCCCACAAGCACAGCTCCATCGCCTTGCACAAGCAGTGCTGCACGAGGCTTGTGCACAGCACCCTGCTGTGCCCAGGGCAGGGAGCTGGCCGGCACCCTGAGTGCCCAGGCTGGCTGAAGGACACCCGGCCGCTGAGGCAGGGTGCTGGTGCAGGGCTGAGCGGCCCCCAGAAGGAGACATCCAGCAGCCAGGGCCAAATTCCTGCCAGGAGCCTTGAGCACCCCTGGAGAGCAGCAGCAGCAGCACATACTGAGCAGAGCAGCCAGTGACAGGAGACAGATCCCGAGGTGAGGATCACGTCCTCATCCCTTCAGGGCAGCCAGGGGGTGCCCCAGGGCCAGGCAAAGTCACCCCATCACTGCAGCAAACCAGCACCCCAGAGCAAACATGTCTCCATCATCAGGGGGTTGATTAGCTGAGAGGGAGGGCAGAGACCTCCTTGCGCCCTCATTCTCCTGCCTGAGAAGGCAGTGCTGTGTCAGCCCCAGCCTCATTAACCACCTCTCGTTATAAAAACGACTTTGGAGCTGCAGCACCTGGCGAGGCTCTGCTGTCCCCAGCTCTCATCCCCTGCCCGAGGGGTCCCACACACAGCACCCAGCACAGGCCTGTCCCAGGAGAGGGTCTGTGGCCGTGTGCCTGCACACCCGTGTGTGCCCCCAGCACCCCCCTCGTGCCGAGCCCAACGCCCACCATCCCTCGGTTTAGCAGGGGACCAGTCCCACTTCTCACGGCCCCCAGCAGCTTTGCTGGGGCTGTGTCTGCTCGCCCGTGGGCGCAGCGCAGACACCGCTCACTTCTGCTTTGCAGACGCACACATCGCCCAGGGAAGGTGCACAGGAGCGAGCTGCCCAAGGTCACACCTGCAGAGAGAGGCCCCCGCTCTCCTCGTCCTCGCTGGGTGTTATTTTAGCTGTGTTCACAGACGGGCACTAACGAGCGCAGACACATGAGCCACGGAGCTTCTCCTGGGACTTGCGGCAAGCAGATCAAATCTTGCCTGGAGTTCAACAGGGAGAAAATGCAGAGATTCAGCACACGTTGCTCACTTCTATTCTACAATAGGATTTGCTGTAACAGGCTCCCATCAGTCACGGAAGAGTGACAGGTTTATTTTTAATCAGATTAAGCATCTGCTGCTGACAGAGCACATCTTGGGCGCAGCCTGGGCACTTTCCAGCCAGCAGTGCCCACGGGGGGATGCGGCAGGAAAACACCAGGGGAGGCAGCGGCTGAACTCAGCTGGCTCCTGAATGCATTTTGAGATCATTTTAGGTCAGAAGCGAGAGCAACGCAGCAGCAGAGGCCGGCTTTGCTCGCACGCTGCTGCGCTCCAGGCGCGCTGGCACCCGTGCCGGTGCAGATGCCGGGCTCTGTAGGATGTTTTCATGTTGGTGGCAGAAACAAATAAAACAAAACATTTGCTAATGCAGGGAGATTCTTCTGGATATGGCAAATTCATCAGATGTGATTCACTCCCGTGCTTTCTCTGCAGGACAGGCTGGGATTCGGGGATCATTGGGCTGGAAGGGAACAGCGCTCACGGGGACGGGAGCAGCCCCGCGCTGCCCAAAACCTCTCCCGGCTCAGCTCCAGCAGGAGCGGCTGGGCTGCAGCATCAGGGTCAGCCCCAGCACCACTACCAGCAGAGGATCTCCTACAGCCTCGTTAAGTTGTCCTGATGAATCCAGAGTAAATCAGGAAACAATTCGTAGCCAATTTGTTACATTTCGGTTTCCAGGCCCTGGACCTCCTATGCCATGCTCCTTAGCCCAAGAGGTGCCTGCTGCCAGCATTTCCCCTCTGACCGACCTCCAGCCGTCTCTGGGAAGGCAAACGGACACAAGCCTCTGCCTGCAGGTCTCTGGCTCCTCACCCACCTGTGCCCAGCACAAAGACGGGTACCCAAGGGGACCCCAGCGACCAAACGCCTGGGTCTGTCACATGCAGGTTTGGGTAGGAAAAGAGAAAATTTCCTCTATTACAGCTGTATCCATAGCTCACTAAAAATAAGGATTGTGCTTTTTTTTTTTTTTTTTTTCTTCAGCGGGCGAAAGCTGATGATAAAAATCTCCATGAATACCTCATCAGGCTGCCTACTTTCCCATAGATTTTCTGTCGCAAAGGAAGTGTTTCCAGCAGCCGGCTGGTGCATTGAAACCAGGACTGTGGGGGAACCCAAATCAATTTCATTTGAAAGAGGGATTTTTCTACTAAATCCTATTATTCCCGATAGCATTACAGAGCCACGAGCCCCGCTGGTGGAGGGAGCAATGCTTTTCCCCCAAGACACAGAGCAGGGACGCAGGACCAGGGCAGGATGCGTGCCGGGCATCCCAGCGGGGTCAGAGCACTGCAGCTGGGCAGAAACACAGCAATGAAGGCTTGGCTCCAAAGGTACAGAAAGCGACTGCAAGGATGCCAGAGGCTTCACGAGCTGGGGCATTGCCAGTGGGACTGCAGAGGGCCCCCTGCCACGAGGTCTCCTCTGGTCTGCTGGCTCTGGTGCCATCGGGGCCACCTCCACCTCCCCAGGGCCAGCGGCTGCCCAGGCTCTGTGGGGGCAGCCCGGGCACATCCCAGCCCCACGTCCCTGCTGCAGGTCACGGCTCTGAGCTCTTGTTAAGGGGACCCACCAAGGGGGAAGGAGGAGGTTTTGTTCCTAGAATAAGCCCTGAAGAACAGCATCCTCACTGCCCTGCGTCTGCCTGTGCAGACACTGAATCACAAAGCGAGCTGGCATTTAGAGCAGCTGGCTTCTCCCAAGCCAAAATGTTGTTCAGTCCCAGCAGGAGAAGCCCAAAGCTGATTTATGACCCCACGGGAGGGTGTGAAGGAGGCTCTTCCAGAGGCACAGGGCAATGAGTGAGGGTCAGCAGCCACAACACAAACCCCCAGCAGCGGGGCAGAAGCTCTGCGGTGGGGTGGGGGGGCCTGGCCATGGGGGTACCTCCTTGCCCTGTGGTGGGACCCCTGGAAGCGGCTCCTGGGGGGGCTGTTCTCCTGCCCCATGGTCACACCAGACACCGTTTAACATGGGGTGATGCCCCCCCAGCAGTAGGAGCACAGGAGGCCCCTGCGCACAACAGCCACGGGGCAGGAGCAGGGACGGAGACAGCTCACACAGGGAACAACCCCATATCCCCAGCCCTGTCCCTGGGCAGGGATACAGCCGCTGCCTCTCCAGCTCCCAGCTGGTCTGCACGGGCTGAGGCCCTGCTCTGGGGTTTTCTAACTTCAAGAGGTTTTCGTGGGTCTTTCCCAAACCACTTCCCAGCCACGGGTATCATTTCTGAAGCAGAGTCACACAGAATCAGACCTGCTTTCCAATAATAGCCTCAACGCCATATCCTCCTCCAGCCGTTTTCATAACACCACTGCCTGCACACGCGGGGCTGCGTTAGCTCTTATCAGCGGCTTTACGCAGAGCACCACAGAGTTCGCTGCTCCCCGCAGCCTCGGGAAGCCCTTAAATGACTGCTTTCCCCAGCACAGCCCACTGCCAGCTCTCCTTTGTTTCCAGGTGCCTGGCTTTATACTCCTCCAAATCAAAACATATGTTCGAGCAGCCCAGCTATTGTGCAACCCAGATCACCCCACCAGCATTTACATAACCTGCAAGCTTCAGGAGCAGCGATTTGTTTCCCTCTAAATTGCTCATAAAAAAATAAAAAAAAAATGAACCATACTGATTGCTGCAAGCAGACACTTCCCCCAGGGTATTGATTCGTCGCTCGCAGTTGCTTTAGCAGGTAGCAAATTTTAGCTTGCCCTAATGCAGAATCCTCATGAACCATTAGCATCCCATGCAGACGTAAGAAACGCCGTGATTGCTCAGGTCTGGTGAGGCTATATTGGGATACAGAGAGCAGAAATCACCTCAGACAAGACCACTATTTTTCCTGCTTGTCTTACATGTAAGGAGGAACTCCAGGCTACAGCCCAGTATCCCCACAGGAAGCTCTCCTCACCTGCAGTCACCGAGCAGCCCCACAGACAAACGCAGAGCCCATGAAAACCTGCCCAGCACAAGCCAAGCAGCACTTCTCCCCCTCCTTTTTTTTTTTTTTTTTTTTTTTTTTTTTCCTTTTTTTTACTTCAGAAAATGACCCAGAAACACCCACACCAAGGCTGCCTGCACTTCCCATTTATGTAGCTCGGTGCACCTGGTAGCTGCTAATGAGGGCTAATTAGCCTTCAGCTCCCTCCTGCCGCTTCCCAAGCAGCGGTTCTGCTCCCCCAGCCCCCGGGCTGGCTTTGTCCCTGCCCTGGCTGCTCCTGGGAGCAGGAGCGGTGCTGTGCGGGGTGCCCAGCCACAGCTGTGGGGCCATGGGGCCGTTTGCAGGGCCGCAGGGCTCCCAGCTGGAAGGGGCAGCCGGGGTCTGTGCTCCCCCAGCACCTTCCACTCCTTCCCCAGGGTTTGCTGCCTGTACCCAGCCCTGGGAGGGGATGGCCAGGCTGGGAGCATCTGTGCCACAGGTGCCATGCACCCAAACCGGCCTCGTTCCCCTGTGCCAGCACCACTGCCAGTGTGGGGACGAGGGGCTGGGGGCCCGTGAGAGCCCCACTGCTGCACGTCCTGTCTGGGACTGTCCCTTCCCTGCAGGACAAGGCTGGGTGCAGAGCCCAACAGCAGCTAAATATTAGCCATGGCACCACCACGGCTGGCGGCACCGGGAGAGGGGCTGCAAGGAAGGGGAATTTCTCCATGGGTAGAAAGGGGCTGGGGCCAAGCCTTGTCCCCAGGCTGCTCAGCTTCGGGTGTGAAGGGAAGAGAAAATAAAGCCCAGTCCCATTAAATGAAGGGTTTCAAACTCCCCAGCACAACAGGGACCGAAGGGCTGGAGGGAAAGGGACCGAGGGCTGGCGAGGGGGTTGGAGAGCAGCAGCACAGCTGCCCAGGAGCGCTTGGAGAGCAGCTTCTCCTCGCTCCAGGGGAAATGTTGTACAGGGATGCATATTGCAGCACGCCAGAGATTATTATTTAGTACATGAATTAATTCTAAAAAAGCTAATCATCAAGCAATCTTTGAGAATTTCACATTTCATGAGTTTTAGGTGTTCAGAGCAGTGATATAATGGCTGCACACACTCCCATTGCCCATGACTATAGGCGAGGAACAAAGCTAGCATGTGGGTATCCAAGAGCTCCCTCTGTGCCTGGAACCACATGGACAATCCAGATTTCCGCTATTTCAAAGCCAATTTTGTTATTACAGCATAGATTTTTTTTTAAAGCTGTTCTGTTCATAATGGTATGAAACCAGAAAAAGTAGGAATTCCTGCACTGAGAAACAGCAGGAAAAATACAGTATAAAGGCATAAGGTTTTGCCTGGCAGTGAAATAAGTGAGTTTCAAATGTCAAGCCTGCTGAGTTCTGCTGCATACGAAAGAGCCCTTCCAAGCTGTCTGAGATGTCACAAACGTTGGATTTTGTCTCTCTGTTCCAACTGACTTCAGTAAATGGCAAAAATGCCTCTAAAATACAGCAATTGGCAGTATTGGCTGCACAAATAAATAAGCTTGTCATCATTTTATATATTTTTTTCCATTTTCTGAGTTAAAAATCTTCTCGCTGCCAAATGCTACCCGTTGGACTGATCTCTGTGTGTACGCACAATTAGCGGGAACAACGGGACTGGAACAGAACCGGGGGAGGTGTAAATATGACCCCTGCATTTCTGCACCTTGGCTAATTAAAATGCATTCAAAAAATGGCCGAGACTTGAGCAAAGCAAATATCTAGAGAGAAACTGGGTCTGGGGCAGGGCCCCGCTGCCCATCGGAGCGCAGTACCAGCAAGCAGGGGGTGCAGGGACCTCTGGCTCCCCAAATGCCCTGAACCTGCGGGCACAGCAGCGGGTATGCGTGTCCCTGCATGGAGAGGGGACACCTCCAGGGGACACCTCCACCAGCTTCTCTTCCCCACTGGAGGCACCAGCACCGGGGCTGGGGTCCCTGCTCACCCCAGGGCACAGCTTTCTTTGTGGTCCCAGAAGCAGCCGGAGAGACCCAGGGACTGCATGGGGCAGGGAGACGGCTCCGTCACCCAACGGGGTCTGCTCGGCCTTCAGCCCAGCTGCTTTGGAGCTGGGAGCGTGGCAGGGCTGGGGACAGGGGCTGGCAGGGCTGCACGGCCACCCAGGGGCTCCCCTGCTGGAACAAGAGGAGCAGACAGGGACAGGAGCGACTGTGGAGCATCATGTGCTGGGGCCAGGTACGGGGTTGTTTGTGGAGCACTAAAACGGTGCAAATACGCCGTGCAGCTTGCAAAGGCAATAATATATTTAGCTTGTCTCTGCCACAAAAAGACTACCATGGATTCAGGACAGCGTTTTGGATCGCATTTACATTTGCTAATTTAGTGAGGGCCTGTCAAAGCCATTTATCTCAATGTTGACTGTTGTCGTAGAAGCTTGTTAGCAAGTTGTCAGAGCAGATATTGCTGTTGGATCTGAATAACAGATCAGGTGTCAATTGCTGCAGAGCTGTTTGTTTAGGGATGGATTTAGAAATTCAGCCAAAAGAGAAGGAGCCGTGTCTGTAATAAGAAGGCTGTGATGTCAGTACGCCACGAGGTTTTGCAATTACAGCAGATAATTTTACAAAGCTGCTGCCTCAGAAGTTATGTGCAGCGCCTGCACCAGGACAACGTTACTCCACGACAGGGGGTTGCTCCCAGACCTGTGGGGGTTGCTCACAGTCAGGAAACGACTGGAAAAGCACAGGGTGAGAGCCTGAACCCCTGCTTGGTGTGGGCTGCCCAGGACCTGGCAAGGGACGGGGCCAGCACTGCCGGCAGCTGGGGTCCTCTGCCCTCCCCAGGGAGCAAACCAAGCTCCAACGCTCAGCAAAATGCCTCGTTTTGCTGCTGGCCCACTCTGATGGGTTTTCTTTAGGAGCCACAGGTACAGCGCTCACAGCACGGGCTGCATCAGCAGCAGAGCCCGAGCTGGGCAAAACCAGCACGACCAAGGGGACCGATGTCCCCCTGGCACACGGCACACCCAGGAGCTCCCCAGCGGGGGTCTGCAGCCTCCCACTCCCACCTGCACGGCCCCAGAACGGATCCAACCCCCCCCCACACTCTGCATGAGGAGCATCGCAGGGCTTGGCTGGCAGTCAGGCGTGATTCAGTGCAGTAACATTTCCCAGGGCCTCGCCGAGATGGGCACGTGGGCGAGGGGGAGCTGGCACTGCCGGCGCTGGGGGAGGCTTGCAGGGACGACGTGCTGGTGGGACAGAAGGGACGAGCCTGCTGCTGGTGGCTCTGGGCAGACTGGGAACCCGTCTGGGAACCCAGTGGGCTGCAACCCCCAGCACGGCTCAGCCCTGCCAGGGCACCAATGCTGCCGGGACGGGCCCGGGCACCCCCTGCTGTTTGGAGGCAGCTGCAGACATAGAAGAAAAATCCCCAACAGAAATCCCTGCTGAGACCAGATTGGGCACAAGGCCATCCATGCCCACCCCTAGATGCTCGGGGAGCAGAGCGACACGCAGCGCTGGTCACACCTGCACTGCAGCATCACTGCACACACCTGGGTGCGTCCAAAAAAAATTCCAAGAAGTGTTACTTGGGTCCCAAACATTGGGAACAGGAACAAGAAGTAACAAGGACAAGAAGTTACCGATGCTAATGTCGAACAGAGAAAGCCACTGAAGCACCACTGCCCGGCCCTCACTGTCAGGGGTTTTACATTTAAGCCTGTAAAAGCGTGGGGGTCTTTTTGGGTTTGTTTCCATTCCATTCTCCCAGGTTTTCTTTAGCCACAGCCCCCCAGCCCCTGGCACTCCCTGTCCCCAGGCTGGGGATGCCCTGCAGCACCCCTCATCTTCACGCACGTGGGGCCAGGCCCCCTCCCAGGTAGCTGGGGCACGAGCCCAGTGCCCAGCCCTCGGGAAAAGCCCTGGCGAGGCACTGACCCTGAGCCCTGGCCCCTGTTCCCCGTGCTCCTCCTTTCTTCCCCTTCTGCAGCTTTGTAATGTAAGTGGTGAATGTAAAACAAAAAAAATCATGATCTAATTAGCAGCCTTCAGCTACAGCATTGAATTAGCAAAAAAGAGTGAAAGTGGGTTTAATTAAAACTGTTGCTGGAAGAGAATTTTGATTAACTGATGTAATGCATTAAAATTGCAAATCCCAGAAGCTTAAGTGACAGATAAAATAGCGCAAATGGTTTACAAATTAATTTACTTTTTTTTTTTTTTTTTGAAAACAAGCATGCTGCATATTATTAAAAATTAATTAGTCCTGGAGTGAAGATCTCACAAAGGTGGGAATAGCAGGGGCTGGGGAGATGATGCACGTGTCCGGGGGGTGCTGGGGCCGTGAGCCCCAGGTGGGAGCTGCTGGTGACGACTGGGTGTGGGGGAAGAGGAGCAGCGGGCAGGGAGCACCCCGTGCCCAGCGCCCTGCCCAAGGCTCACACCTGGACACCGCTGGTCCTGCTGTGTCCCCAGCCCACGTGGCACCACGGGGGGACATGAAGCTGTCTGTGCCCCCAGCACCACAACCAGCACGGAGGAGACAACCGGGGCTGACCTGCTCCAGCACCACGGGAGCACCAGCACTAAAAAACGGGGAGTTTGGGGGCACTTCTGTCTGCCCTGGGACAGGAGGGGCACGGGGTGGCCCTGCTGCAGGACCCCGCAGGGAGGCCAGCACAAAATTCCTGCTCAGGGATTGGTGACAAGGATGTGACCGAGACACCAAGAGCAGCAACATTAAACTGAAATATTTACTGACAGCGTTCTGTGTCTATGCCTCTACATTTCTAATTCCCCCTGCTCGGCACACTGGTGATGTCGCCATACCCAGCTGCCATGGGGCTTTGCCAGGGCTTTTCTGCCCGGGTGGGCTCGTGGCAGCCCCAGCAGGGTCCGGCCGCACACAGCCTGTTTCAGGTGTGCCTTACGTGCTGCTTTTTACCTGGCTCATCACCGGGTCCATGCATGTCCTTGAGGACTTCCAGGAGACACCGTTTCTGCTGGCAAAATTAGCGCCAACAAGTAGGACATAAACCAGCCTCTAAAGTCAACCCAGCACCTTCCTGTGCTGCAGGAGCCGCGGCTCAGACAGGAATTTAATTGTACCCTTTAGGCTTCTGATCAAGTTTTTAAAAGATACAGCAAAATATAAAGCAATGCAAATTTGCAGAAAGCATTGCATTTCTCATTGAACACAGCGGGGGGTGTGTAGTTAGAAAATGGAATATCCTTACAGAAATATTAACCCTTCGAGGACGGCTGTGCTGCTGAGCTGCAGGCAGCTCTGCCTCTGGCACGGTGGCACCTGTGGCCCCTGGGGACAGCGCGGGACCCTCCTTGGGCTGCGGGGGCTGGCGGCCGCTCCAGCAATCCCGTGCCCGGCCCCACTTCCCGCAGCACCCCGCAGCACTGCGCCTTCTATCCCCCGCAGGGAGACGGGCAGATGGACTGCCATTACGCATGCCTCCTTTCCCTAGGAAACCTGGCTAAAAACCCCACAGAACACAAAAATAGGAAAGCGCTCTTCAAGGAAACAGGATCTAGAGCAAGAAACACGGAATGCGTCCAGGTCATCCCCGACCACTCGTCCTAACGAAAACATCCTCACAGCCTGTGTGTTGGCTTTCTATCCAGCTGAGACGGTCCCATCCTCAAAAAATAAAAAATAAAACACACACAAAACCCACTGACTAAAGCCAGAACATAAACAAATCAGCTGGGATGAAGCCCAGGCCTCAGCGCCAGGTGGAGCCCCAACGGAGCCCAGAGGATGCTGGTGGCTGCGGGCAGAGCTGGCCAAAAGCTGGCCCAAAGCTGGCTCCCTGCAGGTGGCCCCATCTCTGCACCTCCTCCCCACCGTGCAGAAAGCCCTCCAGCGGGCAGGGCCACCCTGCAATGCCTCCGGGCCTCACCTCTGCCAGGTGAGACACTTACGCAGTGCCAGCACGACCCCGCGCCTTTTGGCACCAACAACCTGCTTTTGCAGGTAAAAATGAACCAGGATAAAGACAGCCTGCAACCTTAGACACACTCATGGCACATCACTGTGCTCAGAGCCCAAGAGCTCTGCTGCCTGCATCGAGCAGGGAGCAAGCAGCCCATGGCTCCTGGTCCAACAGGGCAGCTCGGGGCCCTGCACAGAGCGCGGCGCGTTCACGCGGGGAGCTGGGGAGGCTCGGCCGGCGTGAGAAATGCGTTCTGATTCAGCGGGAGCTGAGTGGCAATTCCAGCTGGCTGATCTCATTTTATTACAGATTACATAGATGTTCCCAGGAAGATGGGTTGTCAAATCTAATCTCATTATGCATTCCTGGTATGGTTGCCGCACGCCCTGCTGTAGCAGCACGCACAGTGCCGGCGCAACCCAGCCGACAGCCCAGCCCTCGGAGCTAAGGGCACCAACAACTGTCGTGAAGCGGTCGATATACCCCAGGTGGGGAATGCAGCCCCTGGAAGTCCCCGCTGCCCCCTCGGGGGTGTACCACTGGTTACCTGGTGGGAGCAGCTACCGCAGACACCTCCTGCCAGGAGACGCAGACGTCGTGGCCATTTGCAGCATCTCAAAGTGACACCGAGCTGCTGCCTCGGCCTGCAGTCAGCTGCAATAAACCCCTCTGTCTGCAACACGCCAAGCACTTCTTCCTCCCAGGCACCTGAGCGGGTGTCCCAGTGCCCTGCAGCCAGCAGCACTGCGGCCGTGCCACTCACAGCCCCGCAGGTACCTGGAGAGGGGTCAGCAGCCACCGCTCCTGCTTTGAAGCTCACCGAGCTCAGCAGCATTATTCCACAAAAAGCTGGGTCTCGGAAGGAGAGGGAGAAAACATAGCTCATGTATTACATACACAAGAGGCAGAACATGTTACTTGCCTGGTTGCCACAGCACCCCCAGATCCGACCAGGCACCTCAGCAGGGATGGGCAGCCTTTATTAACAGGCATTTCGGGAGTGACAGAGGCACCTAGGACAAAGCTCATGCAGTGTTTTTAAGGTGGCTGGCTAGGAACAGGTCAACATCTCAGCACTGCTCACCCTCCCGAGGGACATCTCTGTGCAAGCCCTTGGATGTGCCAGGTACTGCACGAGTGCCTCCGTCCAGGTTTTAAGCTCGGAGCAGATGGCAGCAGCCCTGCTCTTCCTGGGCACTGCTCAAGGAACCGCATTTGGAAACTCAGCTTCTGGCGGGCTCACAAACTCCCCAGCTTCCACCCACCCACCCCTCTCCAGCCTGCCCACGCTGTGCTCCATGTGCCCTCCCATCCCATCTCTTTCTAATCAAGATCTACACAAGGAAGGTGTTCTGCTGGTGATCACCATGCTGATGTCCTAGGATGGGATGTTGTGCGTAGGGCTGCTTCTGGCCTCCCACACATGGCTTCCCCACCCTTCACAGCCATGAAGGAGCTCAAACCATGCCACTGGAGCAGCTAAACATGGGCATCCTCTGCCCACCAGGCAGCCAGCCCCAACACAGTCAGGCTGCCCCATGCTGCAGCCACAACCTGGTGTCCCCAGGATGCTCCCTGCAGCGGCAGGAGGTGATGCACAGGGAGCAGCCAGCTCAGGAGGACAGCCAGCCTCTGAGACAGCCCCCGAATCTCAGCAGCAGCAAAAAATGCTCCTGAGGCAGGGGAAAGTGAATGTGAAGCCAGGGGAGGTAGCACAGGGCTCTGCTCACTGTAGCAGACACAGAGCTGCTCAGCGCACTGGGACCGTGGAGCCACCCACCCCCCGGACACCGGTGGTCTCGGAGCCACAGGCGCCCTCCTGCAGCTGGGGGATGCCTCTGCTCAGCACAGGGAGCTGCCAGCACAGAATCTGGCCACGGAGAGCCCGCTTGCCTCTCCCCAAACTCCTCGCCCAGCTATTAATAGCTCCTCTATTTGGGGAACATTTTGGCTGATACGCTGCAGCTCCTGCCTGCATCTCATGAGCAAGCATCACGCACCAGCTGGCAGCTGCTGTGGGCACTGGCTCCCTCTGCAGAGCCGGCGGAGCAGGAGGGGCCCACGCTGACCCAGCAGCGCCCAGTAGCACCCACACACCTCCAGCACCCAGCCCCAGTGCCCGCAGCCAGCCTCTTGGAGGGATTTGCTCTTTGGAATTCAAGCTGGGAGCTGCCTTCGGTGGCATCTCACTCCTGCCTGGAAGAGTTCAGTCCTCAGGCTGCGGTGAGGCTGTTTGCCATTCCTGCTCACATGTGGCTGGGAAGTGGCTGCCAGACACGGGACTGAGCCCCCCCAACACACACACACCCCCCGCCACACTCTGCGCACACCAGGAAAGCCCACGCTGCCTCTGAAGAGGCACAAGGCTGGCTGGCTGCGTGGTGGGAGGCTGTCTTGGTTTGCTGTGCAGCTGGCTCCCATCGGCAGCTTAAAGGCCAGGCAGTTATAATTAACGGAGGCACCGGCACGCACACACGGCCGGGGGCTCAGGCACAGCATCCCAAAGCAGCCGTCAGGGAGCAGCCCTGCCCCGGGCCGTGCCCACAAGAGCCCCCAGGCAAGGGCTGCACCCACCCAGCACATCGTGGGTCAGTCTCTGACTGCGGGGAAAGCTTCTGCCCTTCCCAGCCGAGGGGGACCTGCTGGCAGAGCACTCTGGAAGGGTGGGCAGTGGAAGCACAGCACGGCGCTCGCTGCTTTACAGGCATCGGGGCAGCACACCGGTGCCACTCGCACTGGAGAGGAGCGCCTGACCCACTTTCCAAGCCTGCCTCAATCCAGCACAGCTCTGCCAGGAAAGCGAGTGAGAGTTTAGGAGTGAGAACCAGCTCCTTCTCCTCCAAACACCTTCTCACCAAGGCTGCGCATTTCACTGCAGAGCAGCAAGGGAGAGCCGCCGGCGCTTTGGCACCAGCCCAGCAGGGCTCAGCCGCTCGCCTGCAGGACGGGCACAGAGGGGGCACGTGGCAGTAACAGAGCAGCGTGTACCCAGAGCAGGGAACAAACCCCCAGGAAAACACCCCGGAGGAAATAACCAGCAACACTTCGCACCCTCCAAGCTGCACATTTCACCGACAGCACCCATGGGCTCACCTGGCAGGCACCGACGTGCAGCGCTGGCTTGGGGCAGTAAAAAGTGGAGGGGCCCAAGAAGCCAAGCACTGGAGGCCCCCAACAAACAGCTCTGATCAGAAGAGCAATTTGGAGAGCCCAAGCCAAATCCCTGACTGCTTGGATGCTCCAGGCAGCGTGCCCTCAGGGCAGGCACAGCTCCCAGCCCTGCCATACACTGGGGGCTGTGCAGCGCCTCATCTCTGCCCCCAAAAAGCAGGGGGCACCTGGCTGCATGCAGAGGAGACTCCTCAAGCCCTGGGAACATGGAGCAGCCCCTCAAATTAATCAACACCTCCCTCCAGCACCCTCTGATATATGAAGGCTCTGGGTCATTAGTGCTGGGCAGCAGCATGTGTGGGGCCTGCCCAGCTGGCCCCGTGGGGTGTGAGTGCTGGAGCTGGGGGCCCTGCTCTGCCCCTTCCCTCTGGCACCCTCAGCAGGTTTCTGGGCACCCCCAGCAGGTTTCTGGGCACCCCCAGCAGGTTTCTGGGCACCCCTCTGCCTGAGGCTCTGCTGGTGCTGGGCCCATGGAGGTGGGCGCAGGCAGCACGGGGAATCAGCCCAACTCCTTCTGCCACCAGCACCTCCTGCCTTCGCTTTGGGAACCAGCCCAAAACACCACAAAGGGGCCAAGCTTTTAGGACGAGGTACAGCAGGTAAAAGGGGCCATACAGTAACACCCTGTGTGGTGTGAGAAAATGCCTTGGCACTGCTGGGGCCGTGTTCTCCTCGTCACCTGGCTCTAACCACGCATGGATTCCTGCTACAGCTGGCTCCAGCCCTCACATCTCCAGCACGCTGAGGAAATCTTCTCATCTCTCCTGACTTTGTGGGAAGGGACTTGTTTCCTCCCGAGCACAGGAGAGATTGAGTACAAGCAAAGTGGAGGCAAACGGGCGGAAAAGCCCTGTGCTCTGCTCCCAGGGTGTCTGCAAAGCACAATTGTTCTGTGGCCAGTTGTGCTCATGAATAAACACAACCACTAACAGCGTGTTTTGTGTTTACCCATGGGGAAGCATTTTTGCAATTTCTTGCTCGAAACCCTCTAAATGCATCACTTCCCCGATTCCCCGTGGAGATGTTTCCACAAACAGAAACTGCGCCGCTGCTACGTGTGAATACAACCTACTGAATTTTTTTAAAATCCCATCTCGCTCACCTTTTCGAGGTGAGTCGCAGTGGGGAGCACTCGGCTCCTCTCACCGAGGCCTCACTTTGCTGAAGCCTACGAACCGTTTTGTCTGCCCGCCCTGTCCTGGGAGCAGATTGCTGCCTCGCACCACGAAGGGAACAGGAGCTGCAGAAAATGCGTGAGGGGTCCGGTGGCACCACTTTGGGGTGCACAGGGCAGGAACCGGCCCCCAGAAGCCACCCCAGGGGGGCAGTGGGACGGGGACACCGCAGGGCCGGGGTGGGCAGGGGCCGTGTGCCTGTCGTGGCGCTCCCGGTGCCGCAGTGCTTCTCCGGCGTTGGCTCCTTGAACAGGCTGCTTCTGAGCTTGGCTCCGGTGCATTAAACAAGCAGCCTGAATTTGAAAATAACCAATCTGTCAGCCTCATTCCTGAGCGTTTTTTGGAAAACCCTGCAGGCAGGTGCAGGTGCCACATCAATATGTCAGCGCTCTAATGACGAGTTCATAATATTTTCTGCTTGCATTCCGCTGTCTCCATGTATTAGCAAACAGGCTACTCCCAAACGCTGCTCTCTGGAGCCAGGGGTTGCAGATTTAATAACAAAATCATCGTTGTAAATCATTAGTTGGTGATTCAGCATGGAAATACCTCATTATCACTTAAGCATGTGCAGTATGTGACTTATGAAAACCTCTGAATTATGACTAATTAAGCGCGGGCCGAAAAATATCCCAGATCAGAACTATAGTCGCCCACTGCGGGGAATTAAATATTTGAGGCCAGCAGAACTCCTGGACATCGGGAGGTAAATATATGCATAAGAGATTTTAATTGAAAAATATGTGGAGAGCAGAAGTGTGCTCAGAAAGCTTCTTCCATTGGAAAGCGTTGGGATACTTAGCAACATCAACCCCTAATTAACAGAATTTTTAAATCTGCAACATGCTAATTAATTTCTGTATTAATCACAAGAACTTTGAAAACTGGCAGATCCCAAACCTCTTTGAAACAAATCCGTTTTGCTTTGCAGCAGCCACCCCCCGAGCCGTGGGCGCTGCGGTGCAGACGGCGGGGCAGGAGCCGCGGGGTGGCACATCACAGCGTGGGGCCGCAGGGCCTGGGGCCGTGCCCACCTCAGCCACACTCAAACTTTGGGTTTTCAACAAAAAAAAACAACATTTCAGTGTGTTGCCAGAGCAGAACCAAGGTGGTTTCCCAGACGTTTCCTGTGTCTGGTACAGCAGTGCTGCCGGCACATGCAGGTCGCTCCCCACCTGCACGGCTCGCCCCCCGCGCACAGCTCACCAGCCGGGGGCTCCTGCGGGCAGTGCCCAGCCCTTCCACCTCCATGTGGGGCTGCAGGGTGTGGGGGCACGGTGGGGAGGTGAAGGGCGAGGCAGGGTCACAGGGCTGTGAGCTGGATGGGCCCCAGCCCCTGTGGCTCCTGGTCGCATCCCCAGGGCCGTCTCGTGCAGCCAGCAGGAAGCAGGGGGGCTGAACTGCCTCTGAGTGAGCCTCTCACGCTAAGAATGGGCCTAAAAATAAGCTTTTAATACACTCTTGCATCCTGTCAAGGCTTTAAATAGCTGTTTGGAGCTCAAATTTTAAAAACTGTTGAGCTCAAATCATTTATGACAACTTGGGAGCCAAAAATAAATGGGGACGCGGGAAGAGGAGGAGCCGGTCCCCCACCGTAGCTGCAGAGGAGCGTGTGCCGTGGCTCTGCCGCCAGCTGCCTCCTGGCTGCAGCCGTGCCGGGGTGGGCACAGGGCGCCACGGGGTCCCCGGGTGGGCTGCACTGCTGCAACAGGAGCAGCAGCCTCGCCAGCCTGAGCACGCTACTTGCAAGAGCTGCTCAAGGCCTCCCCGTCGCCTCGCACTGCTTTGCTCCATCGAGGAGCCGTGCCACACGAGGTTTATCCGGTGCTCCTGCAGACCACAGGCAGGCAGAGCCCCCCGTGGGAAATCACACGTGGAGCTGGCGGTGGGCAGCGGTGCCACCCGGTGCTGCATGCAGCGAGGGGCCGCAGCCTGGGAGATCAGCCGTGTTTACCCTGCAGGGCAGAGGGTGGCAGGAATGCTCCTGACTAGTAAATTAAGTCAAAATGACACGCGAGGCAAGGAAGAAGTATATCCCTGAAATGCTAAGTCACCGGAGGGACAACAAGATTGCGTTGGGCTCTCATAATTGTGATCTATTGCAAAGACGTTCCTCTACCCTATAAAATGTTATCCCTGCTCTAAAACAGTGTGTAACAAGAAAAGCGCAGGGAACGCTTTCTTGTCTCGTTCTGCAAAGAAATAGATCTGTAGAACATCTTATGCATTTCCTATCCTTGTTATAAATAGGATGAGCTCTCTTGTAAAGAGACAAAAACGAACAGCCCACTACATCCCATTTAAAATAAATTACTGTCTAACATGCTAAGAAGCAGCTCTGACCCAGCGTGCTCGCTGGAAAAAACGTCCTGCCTGCCAACCGAGCTGCGGACCGCAGGGGAGATGCGCTTGGGACAGGGAAGGAGAGAGGAGTTACTGCTGTGCTGCTGCTACAGGGCAAAGCAATTTCCAAATCAACGCCTCAGGATGGCTGGGGAGTGCTGGTTGTGAACCAGCCACCCACGTGCTGGAGCTCGCACAGCCCTGGTTTCACCCCTGAGCCCCTTCCCAGCTGTGGCGCTCCCAGCGCGGGTTCCTGCCTGCACTGGTGAGGGGTCCTGAGCATGCCACAGCTGCTCCCACCTCACCCCTCTGCTCCCCAGCATCTGCTGGGAGGTGGCTGTGCTTTTAAGGAGGTGGATTTTGCCCAGTTTTTGCAGCAATCTCAGTCTTGGTGGTCTCTGGGGAAGCAGCTCAGGCCAGGAGAAATGTCTCTGAGCGAGCTATTTTAAACCAAACCGCAGCTTCCTGGGGCACGGGCACACGGGCACCCTGGCTCTGCAGCTGCTGGGGCGAGACCCAGGTGCAGCCCTGGGGGACACATCCCTGGGTGCCACCTGGGGACACATCCCTGGGTGCCACCGGGCCATTTGGGTGCAGGAGCCACCCCAGCAGCCCCTTACTGGCATCCTCAGCTGGTGCAGCCACCGGAGCCATCTCCAGGGCCAAGGGGACTCAGGGCCAGGAGCTCACGCCTGGTGGAAAACTTTCCCTCTGCTGCATTGTGATACCCAGCTCGCTCATCGCATCTTGGTTTCTGAAAGATCACCCAGGGGCAGCGATGATTTCTCTGTTACATGGCACAGACCTTCCCTGGTGAGCGTTGTGCGGGTCGGGTTAGGGCCCCGCTTCCTGCAGGCTGGCAGCTCCCCTCCCGCTGCCCGCGCCGCCCAGCGCGCTGGGCTGGAAGCAATCACTGCTCGCGGGCGTTCCAGAAATACTCTGCTCTCTTGTTCACTGAACTTTGATCTTTTATTCAATTTTCATTCCTCTGGAAAACTCGGAGACAAAAAGGATGCCCCGATGCTTTCAGCCGGGGAGGAGGGCTGTGAATGATGCCGGTGCTGGCTGCCTGTAAGAAATCACAAACAAGGCTGAGCAGGGAGGTGTTCCAGGAGCACAAGGCCAATTATTTCCTTTTTTTTTTTTTTTTTTTTTTTTTTCCTGAACTTTGCAGGAACTGACATCTCTGCAGCCGCTGCTCTCTAGATAACAAGGGAAGCGAAATGTCTCCCCTCACCCCTCCCCATGCTGACGGAGGGCAGCCCTCCTCTCCTCGCTGTCATTAGCGGGAGGAAGCAGCGAGCTGCAGCTCCGCGCTCTCCTCCTAAAACAGCTGAGTAGGAGGTGATGGAAAAAACATGTTTTCCCAAATCCCTGGCACTTTCCGCTGCAGCACTTGGCTCTGGCTCCACCTGCATCTTGCCGCGTGCTTAGTGCGCTCCCTGGCAGCGCAGGGCCGGCCCAGCTCCGTTTTCTGCCTCGCGCACGCTCCCCGAGGTTGAGCGCAGCCGATGTGCAGGCTCCTGCACTGGTCCTCTGCACCAAGAGCAGGGATTTAAATAACACTGGAAAACCGTTTTTGTGGGTTTCTCTGTACAGAGCCCATGCAAGGCTGCTTGGCAGGGGTGTGTGTCCTGCACCGGGGCTGCCAGCTCACCGAAACCTCAGGCTCATGCCACGCCGCAGAAAATCCCCAGCTGCGTTTAATCAGCATTTTCCTTGGTCATACTGGAAACCTTTCAGAAGCGCAGCTTTGTTCCTGCTTATTTATGTTGAATTGCTTTTAGGGGGCTAATTCCCAAACAGATGCCTACGCAGGTGCATGCCAGCAGAGTGTGGGCTTTATGGGACGAGGCTGGACGTGCAGTCAGGGGAAGGACGTGGTTTGCTGCCTGCTGCAGGAGGGGGCAATCAGGGAGCTGATGCTGAGAGGGGCAGAAATGGTTTGGGCAACCCAGTCACTTGTAAAAGCCAAGGAGAAGCAGTGGGGTTCTCTGCTCCAGGGAGCGGGCTGGCACTGGGGGGCTGCGTGCGAGGCGCTGCTGGGCCCCAGGGCAGCTCAGTGCCCGCAGCAGGGCCAGCACAGGGCAGGGCACAGCTCCTCTGCCCCCGCTGCAGGAGGGGTCTCTGCCGGGCCCGGGCAGCCCCAGGAGGACTTTTGGAGGCTGCAGCAGCCCTGGCAGCATCTGCCCAGCACCCGCAGCGGGTCCTCTCCCTGGGTGCTGCTGCCACTGCGCTGCACCCACAGGTGTGGGTGACCTGCAGGAGCACCAGGGCACAGCAGGGGCCATCCCTGTCAGACCCACAATGGGGCACGTCGGGCTGAATCGTGCTCTGGCAGAGGCAATGAGCAGCACAGCTGTGCTCTGGCTGAGCCCTGCACAACTGCCCGCAAAGTTTCACTGCTTCAGGTGCGGTTTAGGAGTTACAGAAAGAAGAAGCTGCAGCCCCCAGGGAGGTTTCCCCAGGTGGCACCATGGCACCAGCACCTCTGCTGTGCCACATAGCTGGTGGTGGGGGGTGGGTGGGGGGAAACAGCAGCCCCCATGCCCTGCACCGACCAGAGGTGCCTTGTGGGCAGCAGCAGGGGGAAGAGTTGTGTGAGCTGAGTGCTCTGGGGAAACAACTTCTTAGAAAGCAAAGAGCAAAATCAGGTGTGACTCTGCACCTTCCACTGCTGCCGGGCAGGGGGGGACACTCAGCTGCCCAGAGGACCCGGCCCTTCAGCAGCAGCAGAGCCATGAGCTGTGCTCTGCACCCAGCCTCTGGCTTTGGGTGCTTTACCAAAGCGCCTCTGTGCAGAAGCGACACTGAAAACGATTTTGCATACAGCCCTTTCAATTACTGATCTCAAATATTAAAAGGATGTATCCCACAACAGCAGAACAATGTGGATGTGAAAATGAAACTTAATAATGAATAATTTGCTCTCTAGGGGAAAAAAATGCCAAATGGAAGTACATTGTACTTGCAGTCATGTCATTACAGATGTAGTAATTTTGTAGTTCTTACCAACCTCTCATGAAAACAGCACTCCTGGAGCACCTCAGAGCGAACTCCCCGAGCCCTCCCAGCGCAGCGCCCGCGGTGCCGCAGCCCCCTGCTCAGAGTGCTGCCAGAACGGGATCGGGGATCCAGAATGGTAAATTGAATGTAAAGGCAGCAACAGGAGCAGAGAGGAAACAATGATCTGGGAGCAGCACACAGAGCCAAACCTCGGGAAGGTGAATGTGGAGGTGTGAACAGCAGCTGAAAGGAGGCAGCAACCTGGAAACGGCACAGCAGAGCAGGCTTTGTGGACTGGTAAGAACTGAACAAATTCTTGTCTTTTGCTTGATTTTTTTTCCTTTTTTATTTTTATTTTTTTTATTTTTCTCTTCCCTGCACCACGGTATTGCGACTCCCTGCACGTTCAGCGGGGGGAGCAGAGGCAGACCCAGGGGAGACCCTGCAGGGCCCGGGTCCCACGGAGGGGTTCTGGGGTCTCAGCGGTGCTGCGGAGGGGTGTGCAGCAGCCCCTGGCAGCAGGCACGGTGTGTGCCAGCCCTGCTGCGTGTGCTCCACGGCAGACGGGCAGGACGGGTGTCTGCCCCGACAGGGAGTTCCTCTAGGTGGTTTGCACACCAAAAGGAGCACCCAGAGAGCTGGGACACCCACACAGGTACCGAGCAGGTGCCTGAGCCAGGAAACCTGTTTCCTTGGGCTATTTTTTTTTTTTTTTTTTAAGGAGAAATGCTGCAACATTTGCATCCACCCTCTAGGCCCCAGCACCCTCCTGCCCCAGAGGCAAGACCCGGCCTTGTCCCAGCTCATCGTGGTGCAGGAGGCACGGTGAGCCCTGGCGATGCCGTGCAGCCGGAGCTGTGGGCACGGAGCCGTGGAGGCAGCACAAGGGGGTTGCCAGCTGGGCTCCTCAGCGCACACACAGGAGCCCTGTGAAACCCTTCAACATCCCACAGGGGCTGGGGCCGGTGCCCCCCGGGGCAGAGCCGAGGGTCTTGCCCCATCCTGCTGCACATGGAGCCGGCCACAGCTGCTGCTGCTGCAGGTGACATCCAGTGGCCACGGGCTGCTGGTGCAGCCCTCGGTGCAGCAATCGGTGCATCTGCTGCAGCCCCACAGCCCCAGCCCCAGCACCTCGCAGAGCTCCACAGCTCCCAGCCCTCTGCCACCGGCCCCAGTCGGGGTGGAGGATGGCACGGCCGTGGGGCAGGAGGAGCCTCGCAGCACGGAGCTGCCGGGCTCCCAGCATCACTGCACTGCCCCACAGCCCCGGGGCCTCCCTGCTTGCCCTGAGCCCTGCACGGGGCAGGACAGGGGCTGAGGTGCACCAAAGCCCTGGTAGAGCCCAGGCCATGCCCTGCTGCCCCCCACCAGCTGCTGCTGGGGGGGACACACGGTAAAGGGCCCTGTGTGAGCTCAGCCTCAAAGGGTCCCGGGCTGGATGCCCGTCTGTGCCTCTGCTTTCCTGGGCCCTGGTCCTTGCACAGGGGCTGGGATCCCCTGCACATGCAAGTGCCAGCTGGTGCCTTCCATGCAGGGACAAGTGGGACGGCCACAGCAGGTCAGGCCCAGTGAAAACAATCTGGGAGGCAGCCCCAAACTGGAGCCTTGGGAAACTGAGGCTGCTGGCAGAGCTGAGTGATGACACATCACCATGGGCACGAGCCTCGAGCAGTCCCCAGAGCGGGCTGCCCATGCGAGGCACCCCCAGGGAGCACCCGGCTGCGGGGAGAAGGGGCACGGCCGGGCTCTGCAGGCACCGGGAGGTATTTGCAATTTCCTCCCCAACCCAGGGGGATTTTTGTCTCCCCTCTCCAGAGGGGAGCAGGAGAAAGCTCGCTTTTCTTCTTCCCTCTAAGAGCTACTTTAATAACAGAAGTATGTGGGGAAGGAGGCCAGTAAAACAAATAAATCAGCAAAGTGGAGCAGCTGCGGTGGGAGCCTGCCTTGCACCCAGGGCCTTGCCCGGGAGCTCTGCCCCAGCCCCTGCAGCTCCAGCACCTTGACCCCAATGCATCTGGGGACGCGGCGGGGGCCGGTGGCTCCCTGCTGCCACCTCCCCGGTGCTGCTGGGCGCTGGGGGACACTTTGTGCCCCGGTATTTGGGGCACCAAACCCACTGCGACCACGTCGGCACTATGAATGAGCAGCTTCTGCAGAGAAGCTCGTTTTGGGAGAGCGCCCTGTTTACTCTGAACCAAATGTTCACATCCCTTGAAGCTACTCAACGAAATAATCACCAAAACCAACACGGGACCCGGGGCTGCTCTTTCTTTTTGTCCTTGCCCAGTGGCTGCTCACAGACATGAAAGGCCCGGCTCTGGCCGGCAGCGCCGGTCACGCAGCCTTTGTGTCCTGAGCCCGCGGAGCTTTCCCACCGCTCCCTGGCAGCGGCGCGCGGCCGGACACCGTGCCCGGGGCGTGGGGACGTGGGGGGACATCGGTGTCCTGGCGGCCAGCAGTGCTGCAGGGCTCGGGCACCACTGGAGCGGGACGTGAGCCTCCTGCGAGCAGGGGAAGCAGCCCCCAGGGCGATTGCAAAACTTCGTGACACCCCTCACAGCTAGGGGGAAAAGGTCCACCGGTGATTTTCTGCAGGGGGACAGCCCCAAAGCAGAGACGTGGCCGCACACGGCCCTGAGCCCACAGCCAGGCTCGGTCATTTTTGGGGAGGGGCTGGCATGGGGACAGACCCATCCGTCTGGTATCTCTCAGAGATTTCCCAGAGGTGCTGAGCTGGGGCCACAGCAGTCGGTGCTCTCAGAAGCCCTCGTGCTGGCACACCTGCAGAGCTTCTGACCCAGTTTAACTCGGTCCAGCTTCCCTGGCCCCCAGTCCTGTCCTCCACCTAAACTGCTGTGTCCTGAGCTCCTCAGCCTTTCCACGACCCATGGGCCTCTTGTGTCAGCCCAGACACGGGCACCGTGCGGGCACGTGCTCAGCCAGAGCTGGGGGGCACAGCGAGCGCGCCCCCACCCCTGTGCCTCCAGCGGCCACGCACTGCACCACGGCACCAGCTCATTGCGATGCAGGAGAACATCTGTCTGCTGTCCCTCCGCCTTTCCTCCCAGATGTTTCGCATGAGGCTGTTTGTCCCTTCCAGCAAATCCAAGGTCGAGCACGGCCCCGGTACCGCAGCCCCAGCCAAGGTCCCTGCTGCCTGCCCAGCGCCCCACGGCACCGCGCTCCTGGCACAGTGAGGGGCTCCCCGGTGGGCACCGCGCGGCACCGGGCCCCAGCTGGCATTTGGCAGCTCCAAGGTGGAAATGTTCCCGACCTGCGCTTGAAACGCAGAGGGGAGGTTATAAAGCCACGGCAGGCTACTGAGTCAGCTGGATGTGCCGTGTTTACTGAGCTGGGCGCTGCTGCAACGGACACCAGGAGCCTGGGGCAAGCTGCAGATGGAGCAGGGCTTAGCGAGGCACCGGGCGCTTCAGCAGGAGGCATTCCTCAGCAGGAGCTGGGGACGGACGGCACGGCACGGCACGGCACACAGAGAGAAAGGGGGGCCACAAGGTGCGGCCCCACCTAGGCGTTACGGGGGTGAATAAGCCCGGATGGAGCAAACAATGAATCAGCCGCAGCTGCCCTGCGTTAGCTGTCGCGGAGGCTTGGCGAGCCGCGCTGCAGGGGTGTGCCAAAACTCACACGGCTCCGCGTGCTCCAGCAGGGGAACAGGGGGAAAGTTTCAGGTTTTGGAAAAAAGGCTGTTTGCACCTAAAAATTCTCACACAAACACAGGGTGGGCACAGGGCATCGGTGTCGTGGCTGCTGTACTGACTCCACCCTTATCTGCGAGATTTCCTGCTCTCTGCTTTAAAATTCAGCTTGCATTAACGCTGTGCACACAACCAGATGTGCTCCGCCAGGGCACGGCTACCGTTAACCCCGGACTGTGCTGCACAGGTTTAGCTTGTTGCTAACGAGCATCCCTCGTTAGCCTGACAGGTCCTGAGGTGCCAGGCCACCTGAGGAGGGGTAAAATGTCCACATTACCCAGACATGAGACCCTTTCCCTTCTTTTTCCTCGCCGTGTGCCAGCCCTGTGTGCCACTCTCACCCCGAGCCATCCCCTGTCACCTCCCCAGCCCAAACCCCAAGGTCCTGTTGGTGGTGGCACACAGCGCAGTGGTCACAGCGTGGGGGCTCCTGCATCTGAAGCTCTGCAGGGGGAGAGCCCGGCTCCAGAGAGCAGCCCTGGGGACTTTGGGGCTGGACAGGACACGGTGGGTGTTGCTCCAGACTCAGCTCAGACAAAAAGCACCGTGCTGTGTCCCCAACACCGAGCCCAGCACCGGCTGTGGCCTCGCACTCTGGTGGAAAACCCTCACCGGTTCTCCACCGCCGCTGAATGCTGCTGGTTCCCAGGGCCTGACCCGTGCAGAGCGGGCACCAGGACAGTGTGCCCCCATTTCGGGTGCCCTGAGGACAAGAGGAGCCCTGGGTCGCTCAGCAAAGAGCCGGGCGCTGACCCAGCAGAGGCCCCCGAGCAGTTGCTGGGGCTCGCTTTGCCAGCGCAGCCCAAGCATCACCTAATGCGCGGCGCAGGACCGTGCCCGCCAGCTCGCCAATCCCTGCACGCATCGCCCGGCAGCTCCGTGTCAAGCCAGCACAAGCCCGAGCCGGGGAGTGGTGATGGGATTCCTCGGCTCCAGCCTCTGCTGTGAGCGGGGTGCCTGGGGCACGCCAGGGCTGCCCACGAACGTGGCCAAGGCAGCCGGAGCCCAGCGCTCACCCTCCTGGCCCTGGGGTGTGCTGGGGTCTGCTCGCACATCTTGGGGAGCTGAGGGGCTGACTGATGGGGTGCGGGAGTGGGGACCAGGGCAGGGACACGGTGTGCAGGAGGAGCTGCCCTGGGGCTCGGGATGGGGCTGGCACCATGGAACAGGGCTTGGCTCCGGGGCCTGCAGCTGAAACAGGAGCAGTGACATGCCAGCGTGGGCACGGACAGAATTGACCTTTCCCAGCCGCCACCATGGGGTTCCTCGCCCTCTGCAAGTGGGGGCACCCCCAGCCCCAGCCCCAGTTTGGGGGTTGGCGGCAGCGGGACGGGGTGCGGGGCCAGGGCTGCCAGCACCTTTCTGCAGCGTCAGACGAATCCGCCCGTCTCCAGCCCCACAATTTGTACAGCTTAATCCGACGGGCCGGGGCGCCGGCTCAGCCCCGCGGAGCGCACCGAGGGGGGGGAGCGGGGCGTCCAATCCCACCCGCAGGGAGGGGACTGGAGGTTATGAAATTTGTGAATGGGGAGTGTCTGCGGCTGGAGCAGAGCAGCGGCGGCGCGGGCACTGCGGGGCAGCGGAGCCACGGGCTGCTGGGCTCCCCGCACAGCATCGCCCCGCCGCACCGCTGGCCTCTGGAAGACGATGCAGACGAGGGCTGGGGAGGAGGCAACCGGTGATGTCTTACGATTTATTTCACTTGTTACCAGCTTAGCTTTTCTTTTCTTTTTTCTTTTTTTTTTTTTTTCATTCTGAAGTTTTAGGGGGGAAGCGTCTTCTGAGGCCATTCTCATCCCCTTATCACTTTTCCAGCCCAGCTTCTCCACTGTAACTGTTGGACGGAGAACTGATAAGGGTATGTGAGTGACACGAGCGACCTCGCCCAGCACCGGCCCCGCACGGCAGCAGCTGGGATGCGCCGGCAGGCGTGCCGTGCCGCCTCTGCCGCAGATGCTGGCTTTAAGTGGAACCGACTGCAAAGCAAACTCGGCGCTTAAAGAAACACTTGGTCCGTACTGAGAGCCAGCAGGTTGTATTGCGCCCCGCTTCTTATCTTTCAGCATCGACGACAGGTGCCCTGCAGGGAAACGCGTTTTTTTAAAGAGGTCTTGAAGTACTTTTTGTACGAGGGGTCGCGAAACGCTGATTAAGCAAATTGCAGTTTGTTCGTGTGTCGGTGAAGTTAGCTTGCCATCGAGATCCTTTGGAATCAGTTTAAAGAGCGATTACAAAAGTAAGAAGTAAGACTTGCATAAGTGTGAAACGCCTGTGTTTTATTTCTGTTTGGAACTGCTTACATTAAAAGTTATTTATTTCGAATGTGCACATGATTTTAAAGGTGAGTGGTGGCAACGCGGCTCTGCCTGCAGCTGATGAAAGGAATGACGGTAACAGAAAGGCAAATATCCCATGAGTCATGAGAACAAAACCGGCCAGTTAGGAAAGCAAAATGAAAGCATTAGGTAACGGGGGATATTTGCTTAATGCAAAGGTGTGCCTGCAGCCAGCCTCCCACAGCTGCACACCCCGGTGCCCGCACCCCGGCGGGGCCGCAGCCCGCTGCCGGCTGGGTGCACCCGGTGCCACTCGCCGAGCCTGGCACCCGGGGGGCACCCCCACACCCCGGGGAGACCCCCAGCCCGGCTCCAGGGAGGAAACCTTGCGGGTGGGGGCTCAGGGAGCGTGCCCCACGTCCTGTTTGGCCATCCTGCTGTTTTCTGAGAACAGAATAGGCTCCGACCCATCCGCCTGGCACCAGCCTTGCTAACACAGAGCTCACGATCTAGCAGAAATAGGTCTCACTATTTACCAAAAATGTGTCTCCTGGTGCCAGGGTGCTGTGCTGGGTGCTCCAGCTCCTTCCCAGCACCAGGGGTTGGGGCCCGTTCCTGCTTGTATGGGCAATGCCAGCAGCACCACGAGCCCCATCCTGTGCTGGTCCTGTGCCGCCAGCCCTGGCCCCGTGTGTGCTGCCACGGGACACAAGGTTTCGGCACGCTCAGCCCCCTGCCTCACAAGCAGCTGCTCCAAGCACCAGGGATCTGCTGCAGGTTTCCTACCCGCAGCTCCCTGCTGCCCTGGGATGGAGGAGAGCCCAAACCCTCCACGCCCTGGGCATCGGGGCCAGGATCAGCGTGGGCAAGGCAGCTCACGGCCCCACACCACGCTCACACAGGGAGCCCCCGCCACAGGGGGACGGGGCATTGCCACCACCGGCTGTGCAGGTGAGATTCCAGCGGCCCCTGGGAGCAGAGAGGGAAATGTCAATATTTGCAGCAGGCTCCGTCAGCGCCGCTGCCAGCCTGAGTCAGGAGACGAAATCCTTGCTGTGCAAATGCCCTGCTGACTCAGACTGCTGAGCACGGGCCGAAAGGGGAAGGGTTGGGCCCTCAGCTTTGCAGAACAGGGGCTGGGTATGCAGGGGGCAGACAGCCCCAACAGGCTGGCACCGGGGCACCCATGGCATCCCCCCAGCTCAGCGGGGAGCAGGAGGAACAGAGCCCAGCTCCTCTACAAAACATCCCTGGCTTTACGCTCAGTACTTCCATGTCTTGGAGGACCACAATTTGCCCTTGGTATTGCTGCTCAAATGTCTGCCAGGCGCAGCGCCCAGCTGCCAGCAGCCCCCAGCAGAGCCCCCATGTGCAGCTCATGGGTGCCCCAGGCCAACCGTGGTGGCAATGAGCAGGCTGTGCCCTACCCTGCAGCACCTCGCTTGCCCCGTGGCTCCCCAGGACTCCTGAAAGCCAAGGGTGGGCGAGGAGGTTCCTCCTCCTTTGTGCTCCCCCGTGGCCAGGGGACAGGACCTGGGGTGCTCTGGCTGCTCCATGGCACTGTGTCTGGTGGTGCAGGGCCAGCACGGGGTGTTGGCAGAGCGCAGCTCTCACAGCCGGTGTCTGTGTGAGGGGTTCAGCCCTGGGACGGGACCTCGCCTGATCCCTCCCCAGATGGGCCCGCCAGCAGACGGTCGGCGTGCGTTTAACCTTCACTCATCGCAGGCAGTGTGATTAAGCCATGAAAAGCGGGCTTAGCGCCAGCTGGAAAACTACTGAGGCAGCCGAATTCCCCGCAGCAGCCCCGGCTCCAGCGCTGGCACGGGGCAGCAGAGCCATGGGGCCGCCGGGCCGTAGGTGCCCAGGGGAGGCAGAGCCCCTTCCCTCCCCGAGCACGTAGCCCTTAGATTAAATCCATAAATAGGAAATTCCACTTCTTCGGAAAAAAACAGAATCCGGATATTTCATAAGTGTCCCAAGGGACATGAAAGCTGAATCAGGAAATTTCACTCGGCACAGATATTAAAAACCACCGCAGCCCTTCAGACAGCCACGGAAAAGCACCTGCAGGCGCAGCGCGAGGGGACACGCAGCGTGCATGGGGCCAGCACGCAGACAGCACTTTGTCAGCAAGAGGCAACCACCAGGCTCAGGGAGCCAGGCTGCAGCGTGCAGAGCTCCCACCAGGACAGAGAGGGTTCAGCAGGCAGCGGGAGGGCCAAATGGGGCTGCCAGTGCACGCATCCCGCTTGCAGCTCGGGTCCCCTGTGGGCCTGGCAGCGGGGGTCCCTGGGGACAGGCAGCCTGCGGAGAGGGGAGTGGGGCAAAGTGGGTACAAGGAAGGGGGAAGGAAAAAGCTCTGAGCCCACCACCGACACCCCCCAGGGCCAGGATCAGGTGCTGGGGTTCAGCTGCAGCCCTGGCAGGAGGGTTGTGGTGGGGGCAGCAGGGCCCTGTCTGCATGCCCCACACATCACTGCGCCCCCCAGCCCCGTACCGGAGGAGCAGACCGCGACTGCGGTGGCCAAAGAGGCCAGGAGGCTTTTCCAGGGGCTGCCGACAGCTGCAAAGAAGAAAGCAGAAATGTCACATACTGCCATGGCACAGGACAGCAGGGGTGATGCCGGGGTGTAAATGTTTTTTTTCCCCAGAGAACATGCTGCTGGCAGAGCCAGGGGGAGAGCTGTGCCCCCGCAGCGCCAGCTCCACGGCACGGCGCCGTGCTGAGGCATGCAGAAGTGTCTTCCCTTGCGTGGCTGGCCCAGGGCCAGCCTGGCAGCGCGCAGATACCCTCATCTTCCTCCTCTGCTTACACATCACAAGCTTTTCAAAGCAAAGCCAGCCTGCATAATTCGCTTTCTCGCCAGAGAGGCGTTGCAGCATTTTCCCAGCGCTGCGCAGGCAGGGGAGGAGGGCCAGCTAATCACGCTGAGCTCTCGCACTTTCCGACGTGGCGGCACGTCGGCAGGCAGCCGTGGGAGCCGGGACACCGCGGCTCTGGGTGAGGGGCTCAGAGCCAGGGGACCAGACGTGGCGGTAGCACCAAAGCAGCCCCCTGCCGCCGCACGTGCCAGGACGAGGCCCCAGCGTCAGCCTGGGCCGTGGGGAGCTGCTGCCTCAGGGATCAGTGATGTGGCTGGCAGGAGGTCGGGCTGCTCTGCAAACCGCTCTGTGTCGGTGCCTTTGTGCCCCTTCCCCCTGCAAGCAGCAGCCGGGCGAGGGAGGGCACCCCCCGAGCACCCCCAAGCCACCACTGCGCTGTCGGCAGCAGAGCGCAGGGAAGGGAAGGGAAGGGAAGCGCCAACCTCCCCCGAGCCTCTGCCAGCAAAGAGCCACCCCCACAGGCTGTGCTCGGAGGTAATTGCAGGTTATTACAGCACCGCTGTTGTTAAATACAGATCACTTCTCTTCCGACAAGCATTCTGTGTAAGGCAAACTCCAATCATCTCCCTCCTCCACCCGAGCACCTCTCCTCACCGCCGGGAGCTGCGGCGTGTCACCGCGCTGGCAGAGGACGTAGCACGGGCACCTCAAACCGCGCCGTTATTTTCCATGCGCAGTGTTTGTCCCCTGGATGGGTTTAGGGGTGGCTCTCAGACAAGCGAAGGACGAGTTATGAACCTCACACCGTGTATTTTCAGCACATAACTCAGAGTGCAGTCTAACAAAACTCCCCGCTGCATCACCCGGCTAAGTGAATAAATTGTTGTTTTATCGCATTCTTGCCGAGTCCCTGCTGCTTCCCACCCAAAGCTGACTCTGCAGCGCGATGGCAGCACACACACAGGGCTCAGCAGAGCCGCCAGGGCCCTGCTCACAGCATTGGTGCAGGCTGCTTGTGGGAGCAGGGAGGAGAAATTCCTGCTGACACCTCTCTTGCGTAAGGGCCTCAGAAGCAGTGAAATAATGAACTCTGGCTTGCGAGACGCCCGCAGCCCAGCACAGATGTGATTGATCTCCTTTGGTGGCTGGGGAGGTGCAGAGGCCCCCGCTCGACAAGTCACAAACTTGAGCCATGAGCACGTGGGTGCCTGTTGCGTGCCCTCCTGCAGCAGCGCACCGCTAATAAAATAGGGCTTTGGTCCCGTCCTCACGGCTGCTGCCAGGTTCCCTTGTTCAAACAGTAATGAAAATGAATGTTTCACCGTGCAGAATTTATATGAGGTCAACATAAAATTACTTTCTATATAAACAAGCTTAAATCGAGATGATTTTTAGCTGAAAGTCTGTTTGCTGTGCTGGTCTCAGCGCTGCATGCACCAGGCAGGAGCGGCAGCGCAGCTCAGGCGCTATTTACCTAACCTGCCTGGAGCACAAAAAAAATGCTTGGAATGGGAACGGGGCAGGGGACACAGAAAGATGCAACGCAGGTGCCAGCTCCTGACCTCAGTCACCTTTAATGCAGAGAGCACAAGCAGGGTGACATCGGGTCAGACCAAATGTAGGAGCTTCACTCCAAGCAGGGCGCGTGCAGAGCTTGCACCAGCACCACCGGTGCCGTCTGCGGTGTGGGAAAGGCAGAGAGCGGCTGGGGGAAGGGGCCCTCCTCAGTCCTGCTGCTGCTGCCCTGCCACAGGGCCGTGTCCCCAGGGAGAGCCAGCCCAGCCCGCTAGAAATGCTTGCTAGGAGGCATTTTCCTGCGCACTGCAATAGGCCAGCCTCTGTCCTGGAGCCCTGCCTCCCCGCCAGCCCCGAGGCCGAGGCGCTGACATTTGCTGTTGTTGTTTCATGCGCTATTACGTCTGAGGATCCTTTCAGGGTTAGGAGTGAGACGCGATCCAAAAAGCATTGTAATGACTTCTCAGTAGAGAGCTCAAGAGAAAATGAGTTTCTAAAATTAAACTGCCAAAATGAGAGAATGGAATATTTTTGCATTGATTTCATTGCCATGAATATTTATAAAACTTAGATTAATAATATTAAATTAAAAAAAAAAAAAAAAAAAAAAAAAGAGTATTGGGTGGGAACTACTGCCTGCATCTCCCTTTCCCCGTCAAACTGCAACGCAAACACAAGAAAACACTTTAACGGCCACCTCCGAGCTTCAGGGCTTGCATGCACCCTGCAGGAATCAGGGATTTGGCACCCGGCCAGGAGGCAGTGGGGCAGATAATGCCCCACAGAGGCTCACCAAAACCCCCAGAGACCCTCGCCCACGGTGCCAACCCCTGCCCAACGCCCTGGCCGCAGGCAGCAGTGCTGGCCCTGAGCAGGAAGCTGAGAGGCCGGGGGGTTCCCCAGGTCCCTCCTGCCTTAGAGGCCACCAGCACGCATGTGGCAGGGGACAGAGCAGGGACCTGAGCTCATGGCATGGTCACGGACACACAGGACACCAGTCACCAGTCCTCGTGGGTGCAGCACGTGCCATCCCTGGGGCACCGAGCGTGACCCAGCACCCCCCGTCCCAGGGGGGCTGGAGGTGATGCTCAGCACCCACATTCACCCACCGCTGGCTCTGCCACCTCCTCACCGCCCCAGCACAGCCCCCAGGGCCCCACGGCAGCGATCCCCGTGGGCCACGGCTGCTGGCACTGTCCCCATAGGGCTCCCCGGGAGCAGTGGCTTCTGACCCCACACCTCCTGTGCCCCCCGGGGCAGCTCCAGGCAGGCACGGCTGCGGCGCTCCCCCCGCCTGCGCCCCAGCTTCGCCTTCTCTCTTGCAGCCCCTTCCCTCAGGCCAAGCAGCTTTTTCCGCCCATCCCAGACATTTGCCTGTGCTAATCTTAATTGGCAAATAATCGCTACAAATTGAATTGCCATTCAGCTCCTCCTACGCCTGCCTATTAACTCCTGGAGTCAGCAGGCTCCAAGAACCTGTGGAAAGCTGCTCTGTTCGAGGTGCTCAGCCTGCCTCCAAGGCCCAGCTTTTGGCCCCTTGCACTGGGCTGGCCACATACAGGAATTATGTGGCAGGGACCCGCTGGGTGCCCAGCCCCAGGAGGACTCGGGTACCCCCAGTCTCCTGGTGCAGACAGCACAGCCCCAGCTGGGACAGCTCAACCCGAGGGACCCACGGTGCTGCCTGCCGTGCTCAGACAGAGCAGTGCAGCTTTACAGGCTGGGAAACAAAGGGCTCCTCCTCCTCTGCCAGCTGTAAAGATGCTCCCCTGCTGGGGTCCAAGGTTTTCCAGCCCGGCACTGACTGTATTTCCAGGCCTTTCAATCCAGAGGGCTTCTCTACAGATCCTCTGGAGTACAGCCGAGATTAAAAAAAAAATAAAAGTGGAGGTGAAAGAATTTATAGATTACAAAGGAAAAAGGATGAAAAAGTGCAAGGAGACAGATATGTTGCCAAGGCAACCACCAACTGCAGGAGTGACAGAGACCAAGGAGAAGAAATGAGAAAGAAGGAGAGAGAAAGAAATGATGGCACTCGTGGCATTTTCACACCAATGTGCCCAGAGAAGCCAGGCGAGCCACTGCACCGCGAGCCCAGCCTCCGAGGGAAGGCAGCCCCCCAGTGCTCAGCTCCAAGGGACAGCGGTGGGCTCACAAACGCTTTCCCAGCAGCTTCTCAAACACCCGTGCTAGGAAGGAGAAAGCCCGGCCAGGGGTGAGGGTGCGGACCCTGGGCAGTCCTGTACTCCCCCAGCAGGGACAGTGCCAGGGGCTGGCACCGAGCACAGCGTCCCCGCACCATGCAGGACACCCCCCCATGCTGCGAAGGCAAGGGGCAGAGGCTGCAGGGCAGGAAGGCACGGCTACCTGGGGGGCAGCACGCTGGGGTTATTTGTGCAAAATGTCACCCAGTAATTAGGAAACGAGCAGCACTCACTGCTCGGTGACACGTCGCAGTGGCATTTCTATTTTCAGGCCTTAACACAGCTTATTAGAGTCAAAGTCTAATTAACGCACTACACTGTCAAGCCAGCGATGGGGGATGACCCAGATTTCACCCATCCCCAAACGCTACTCACTCACAGGAAGGTTTTAAACTTTGTTCACGCCTCAGACGTGGGTCAGGGGCTGGCTGCTGAGCTCCCCGGAGCCGAGCGCTGGCACTATGGGGTCACCCACAGGTTCCACCGCGCCCCACGGGCTGCCCCCCTTCTGGCTTCATTTCCAAGGGGAGATAAGAGTGGCGAGGGGCTCAGCCCAACGGGGTGGAGCTGGCGGCCAAGCCAGGCAGGGGGAAGAGCTGCAAAGGCAAGCACAGGGCCCCCTATGTGGGGCTCAGTCCCTCGGACCCAGGCCCCATACGGATGGATGCTGCTCCCACGGGGCACACAGCACGGGAAGGGGCAGAGCCACGACCCCCAGCCCATGAGAGCAGCACTCCCAGCCCTCCCCATTTCCTGAAGCAACCCCGCTTGGATGCCAGCAGAACACCACTGCTCCCCACTGCTCCCCAGATTGGCTTCCTGGCAGGGAGAAGAGCTCAGTGCAGCACGAGCTGTGCCCCAGGGCACCCCACAATGGATCCCAGCCACACACCCAGCACGGGACCAGCGGGGCTTTGCACAGCCCCAGGGCAGCTCCCTGCTCAGGGCGGGATGGAGCCAGGATGGAGACCCCCAGGAGCGAGCATCCCACTGCAGCAGGGACACGAAGGGGACACAAAGGGGTCACCGCGGGGAGAAGCCCAGGCACCGCTCTGCAGGGCTCCCAGCCAGGGGCAGGAGGGACATCCCAGCCCCAGCATCCCCCCGTGGGGACAGCAGCTCCCCAGGGGCAGGGGGACGGAGCAGAGGGGCTCCAGGACGGGCAGCATCTCCCCAGGGGACACGGCACAGGGCCCGGCCACCAGCCCCGCTGCGCAGAGCGCCGCATACCAGGAGCTCTCCCTGCCAGGCCTGGCAGCTCCCCAGTGCTCCCACACTATTTTTACCCCGCGGTTGCCATAGAAACCCCAGACCCACTTGCGATGATGCAGCCTCTTTCGGAAGCGCTGGCTCACCAGCTGCTCCTGCCTCCGACAGCTCATGGGGCAGGGGGCCGCTATTTTTGTGCTTCGGCCGAGCCCCCCCCCCCCCCAGCAGGAGGCAATGAGCCCCGGGGGACTGCCCAGCTCGGAAGCAGAGGTGGGGACGGATGGAGGGGGCACTTCAGGGCCCATCCCCTGCCCCCCAGCTGCTGCTCCCCATCCCGGGGCCACCTGAGGGGACAGTAGCAGCCACCCTCTGTCCTCCCCTCAGCTGCCTCCTTGCTCCTGCACATCCCTGAGCAGCAGCAAGCTCTGGCCTCACCAGGTCTGGGAGGAGAGAAGGCTCGGGCTTCTCCCTGTGCCTGCAGCAGGAGGATTTCCCCAGCAAGTCGCCCTCTGGGCAGATGGACCTGCCAAAGCAGCAGCTGTGGGGGTTCCCTTCCCCTGGGCAGGAGAGGCTCAGAGCTGGGCTGCCTTGAAGCCACAAAAGGAGATGGCACAGGTTGTCCAGCACAGGGCATCCCAGGAGGGCTGGGGCCCAGGAGCTCACAGAGCTGGAGGTGAAAAGCATCTGAGCAGGATTTGTCCCTTCTGGCCCTGTGTCCAGCTGTGCAGCACGCACAGCGCTCAGACTCAGAAATTAGCAGGCAGCATTTTCTAAAGCCAGGAGGGGGCTGCTGGTCCATGCGAGCACCTCCGCCTGCCCTGGCAATGCCGTGGGATGTGGAAGAGCCCTTGAGGAGCAAACAGGCACCTACCTGCTCCTCCATTCCTGGTGCCCCAGGGTAAGGGCGAGCTGCTGCCCCCCTGAGCCAGGACCAGCCGGGCGGTGACCCTGCAGTGTCCCCACGGTCCCTGCACCAGGACAGCTCCCCAGAGCCCCCAGACCCCCACGTGCCCGAGGCAGCCCCAGGCTCTGTGCCCCACTGAGCCCTGTGGGCCAGGGGACACATCCTGCACTGTGGCCGTGCCCCAGCAGGGCAGGAGCAGCGTTCGGGGCAGAGGTGGTGCTCTGCGAGACGCCAGCACCGACCGCTGCCGCCAGCACCTGCGTCCGTCCCTGCAGGGCGAGCGTGTTTATAAAAAGCTGCCGTGCGTGGATGAGCTGGCAGAAATAGCCGTGCGCAGCCATCTCCGCGCGGTGTAAGGGATGATCACCAGCTGTTCTGCAAGAGCACCCAAAATAGAGCCAGCGCCGTGCCGTCCCCAGGGAGACGGTCTGCATTTAGCCAAGCCCGCCGGCAGAGGCGAGGCTGCGCACCGTGTCCCCGCGTCCCCCGGCAGCCCCCACACCCGGGGTGGGCTGCGCAGGGCCGGGGAGCCGCTGTGCCAGGAGGAGCCCCTACCCCAAGAGATGGGCTGGGCTCTGACCAGGCACCCACTGCGTGCACTGCAGCTCCCCCCATGGCCCCAGAAGCACTCGGAGCTGTGGCCACCCCTTGCCACTCCGCATCCATCCTGCGCTCACAGCTCTGGCCTCCCGGAGCAGCACTGCAGCCCTGGAACAAGTGCGCCAGAGACCACAGCAGCACCAGACACACCAGATGTCCCGTCACAGGCCCTAAGCAGCTGACAGCAGGTCCCTCCTCCCAGGCCAGGCTCTAATTATAGCATCCAAGAGCTGCAATAAACTGACCAGAGCTGCCCGCTTGTCTGCAGCGAGGTGGCTGGAACACCCAGTGGCTCTGCTGTCCTCTCCTGCGGCACAGCGCGTGCCCTGCCGTGCTGCTGGTGGCTTCACAGGGCACAGGTGCCCACCCAGCCCCTCGCCAGAGCATCTTCATGGGCAGCACTCAGGGCCCTCCTGGAGTGCCTGGGGGCAGGATCCTGCTGGGCTCAGCTCTGTCCTCTCCAACCCCAGCCCAGGCCCCAGACCTCCCCCCAGCACTTCCAGCCGAGCCCCCCGCTCTGCGCAGCCTGTCCCGGGGCCACATCCAGCCCCGGCACCAGAGTTTCAGCTTCTCCCCCTGCAACCATCGCTGCCAGCCCCGTTGCCATGGCACCTCCCGGGATGCTGGATGGAGGAGGCTGAAGCAAGGATCTGGCCCCAATCCCCTCTCTGGGACGACCCAGCCTCCCCCAGATGGCCCCTGGCAGCAGTTCCTGGACAGCCCCATGCTCGCTGCCAGCAGCACGAAGCTGCAGGATGAGCTGGCCCTGGCAGCTCAGGCAAAGCTCTGCCCTCCCTCCTCTGTCAGCCCCCCGGGGGCTCTCGGACAGCACTGCTTGATCTGTGTGAGCAGAGAGCTGTGAGCGAGCCACACTGATGCTCCAGCAGCAGAGGTGACTTCAAAATGCTCAGCCCAGAAGGACAGGGTGGGTTAAAGCTGCGATGACAGAGCACTTTCCAGGCATCTCTACGAACCCCTTGGTTCAGCCAAACCCCTTCATGTTTGTGTTAAACCAGGGAAGGCGCAGGAATATTCACAACTCTGCTGTGTAACCAACCACCCGTTTAACCCACATCTCTTGCTGGAGGCACACCCGTCTGTATGTCCAAGCAACTGGGCCTTGCGCTCCCAGCCCGGTGACCTGGCACTGGGCACGCAGTGCTGCTTACCTGGCCCCGAGCAGGTGGGTGCAGCCGGGAGCCCCCCGCGCCCCCCACCCCATCACCAGGGAGGGCACTGCGGCCCGAGGAGCTCGGGCATTACTCAGCAAATCGTTCTGAATAACTAATAGCGCTGAGAAAATGCAACCTGTGATAATGTGTGAACAGGGAAGGCACATCTCCATTAATCACTCGTTATGAATTATTCAACAAAACAGGAAGCAGGAGGCAAACGCTTGGTGTGGAAATGGAGTGGGCTACGAGGGACACTTGAGCCCCATCCGTGGGGTATCCCTGGTGTGATCTGAGCGGTCTGGCCCATGCACACAGCCCTGCCAGCACTACCCATACCCAGCCCCAACCCAAAACGCCCCGTGGGCAGCCCACCAGCAGCTCCTCAGGGCTGGAAACCCACATGCAGATGGAGCCAGCATCACCACGCACCAGGACAGGGCTGGGCAAGAGTCCCGTGCAGACAGGAGGTGCCGGCTCCTCGGCTCTTGCTGCTGACACCTAACAGAGAGGAGAGCTACAGGGAGCAATAATTAGAGCCTGGGGGATGTCACACGCCACTCACCGTGTCTCACAGCCCTCTGTACAGCACGGCCAGCTCTCCATGCAGCAGCCAATGCTACACACTGGAAACGCAGCAGCCCCTCCCTTTGAAGCAGCCCCCCCAAACCTCTCAGTGGAACCACTGTGGGGTGCGACCAGCCTGGGGCACACCACCACCAGGAGCTGGATGAGGCCACCAGCCCAGGCCCCTCCGCAGGGGCACCTTGCCCCAGGGGACAGCCTTGGTCTGTCACATCGCCCTGCCCTTATGCAGGCGCCCACTCCCATCACATCTGAGGTCCCAGACCCTCTCTCCCCCGTTGTGGCTGTACCTCGCTGCCCTTAGCTCTGGAATCACCGGGGCAGGTGGGCGCCTTTCCTCTTGGTCCAGCCCGGGAGCTGCAGCGCTGCCATGGGGAGCAGAAGGGAGAACAAACCCACACTCCTGGGGAGAGCTCTCATCCTGCCAAGGCAACTTCTGTGATTCTAAATCTGTTCTGCATGTAGAGCCTTGCTACAAATAATCTGCTGTGCGTGCATCTGTGAAAATGAATGGACAAACAGTTACATTTTCAGAGCTTATATGGGCAAATTAGCAAGCTACCGAGAAGTCTTTGCTTTACTTGATTTAATTAAGAAGCTGCCATAAAGTTTTCCTAAACGCTTGCTAACGTAATAAGACCTACTTCATTTTTCTGCTGGCTCTGATTATTATTGTTATTATCATCTTTTACCAAAGAAGGCTACAATTTTAGGTTATATTTTAGTAATCACGAGAGAATTTCCCTTAATGTTAATCTAGTTTCAGGGAGAGTGCTATAATAAATACCACTACAGGCAGCAGTAGCCTGCTAAATTACAGAGTCATGTGCAACGTTGTGTTTATCACGCATTTATGACCATTTTTCCCCACCTTGTAGCCAATTACCTGTTTCTGCTGGGACTGCTCCTGAAGAGCCAAGCTTCTCAGCTGAGCAAGAGGGGCTGGAGGCTGCAGGAAAGCGGTTCTCTGCCTGGATGAGATTCAAGGACCGGGGACTTCTGCCCCTGTGACAGCAGAGGGTTGTGGCAGCTTCTGGCTGGACCCCGAGGGGAGGCTCTGCCCTCGGAGGCACCACACAGCCCCTGGCTTCCCCCTGCAACACAGCACTTGGGCAGCCCCCTGCACACGCAGACCCCGGGGTCACATTTACATTTCTGTCAGGTGGAGCTTGGGGGGCTCAGCCCAACCCCACCCCAGGCAGGTCCAGCCGTGGGCTCTGCCCAGTTTGCTCCTGGCTGCGCCCCCCCGAGCCCTGCCAGCCCCCACGGCGGGGGGCAGCACAGCCCCCCCCGGGGAACCCTCTCCCTGCTGGGCTGCCCTCAGTGGCGCCGGGCACACGCGGGGCAGAGCCGCGCACGCCGCACGCAGCCCCCCCGGCGCTGTGCCCACGCGTGCCGGGACAGAGCCGCACCGGGGGCACACGCACACCCCCGGGGACCCTCTCACGGTGCTGCCCGCATCGCCCCCACTCCGGGAGGGGCGCACCCGGCGTGCGCGCACGCGGACCCCCGGGGCTCCGCACCCGGCCGGGGGCACCCGGCCACGCGCCTCGCCCACGGCCACGCGCGGAGGCGGCCGGCAGGACGCCCGCCCGTTCTCGCCCCCCCCTCCCCGCCGCTCCCCGCAGCCAGCCGGGGGCGGACGCGCCGCCCCCCGCCTCCTCCCCGCGCAGCCCCGGTGCGGCCGGGCACGGCCGGGAGCAGCGGGCACGGCGGCGGTGCCGCAGCCGCCCGGGGCGCACGGAGCGGGCGGGGGGCACCGGGCGGCGGGGGCCGGCCCCTCCCGGGGGGCTCTGCCCGGTGCCCGCAGCACCGAGCGGCGCCGGGGGAGCCCCGCCGCGAGGGGAGGGAGGGGAAGGAGCCCCCCGCACCCCCGGTCCGTCCTGCTGGCCCCCGGGACGGCAGGGGGGGGCCGAGGCACCGGCACGGGTCCCGCCGGCGGCCGGGACGAGGGGGATGGAGGTGAGAGCTGCGGGCACCCGGGGGGGGGTCTGGGGGCGCGGCACTTACCGGGCCGGGGCCGCGCATCCTCCGCCGGGGAGGCTCCGGGGACGGCCGGTGAGCTGCGGGCTGGCGGCCCCTGGGGGGCACCGGGTGGGCACGGGAGGGCTGGGAGCTGCCGCCGGCTGCGCGGCCAGGGACGGGCAGCGGGGGGGGGGCTCGCAGGCGGCAGGGTCCCCGTGCCTCCGACGTTCCCGCGGGGCCGGGCGTTTGCTGCCCCTTCCAGCAGAGCTCCGAGCCGCCGCTTGTGCCTCGTGCACGGAGCTCAGCGGGTCGCAGAGCTGCGGGTGCTGCTCCTCCAGGAGGCAGGCACAGGGCCAGGAGGCACCCAGATCCTGGGCGGTGGCAGTGGGGCAGCACGCAGGAGCCTTGCCCGGCTGAATTTCCCGGAGCCAGCCCATGCCAGGCAGTCAGGGAAGCACTTTCCAGAAGAGACCGTGCCCGTTGAGCCTCTTGAGCCAGTCCTGCCACGAGTGGAGCTGCTCTCCTACAGCACTCTCCTGCACAAGCAGCTCACAGCACCACGAAGCAGCACAGGGTTGCAGACAGCATGACAGCGGCTGCTTAAAATTTCCTTCAGCAGCGAGGAAGCAAAGATCACAGCCTCAGCTCGAGAAGCCGCAGGAGATGCTCGCAGCCTCCAGCAGGCTCTGCCTTGCAGCCTGAGGGACCTCTGAGACACTGCAGAAACCACAGCAGCATCGGGACCGTTCTGATTTCTCTGGCACTCGAGGAAATCGGCTGCATCCAGGCAAACGCCAGCATGGCTGTTGGAGAAGTAGAGCTGGAAAAGAGCGAGGCAAGATGAGCTGAGAGTTGCATTGCCAGGGGCAGCAAGAGCAGAGCAGCTCCAGGAGGGGCGGCCAGCCGTCAGCAGCAGGCAACCATCGCGCAGCCAGGTGGGGAGAGCGCATCAGCAGGGACAGGCTGGTGACAGGTCCCACCAACACAGAGCAGCGGGCCAAGGCAAGGCGACAAATCAGACCACGAGGGAAGGCCGATGAACAACCCCAGCCTGACAGGGCTGGACGCAGCCTTGGGCACCCACACACTCAAACCAGCCCCAAGCCTCTTGGCCTGCATTTAAATAGAGCCCCCAGCCCGGGCAGAGGCCGTGGGTGCGGTCCCAGGTGAGGCTGGTCAGGGCAATGGAGGCTGATTGGGGTGCTGAGGGCACACGCCTAAAGCAGAGTAAGGCCGGAGACCCTGTGCCTGGTGGGGCTTCTTGGAAAAATACCGTAAATCCTAACATCAGATTACTGAGAGTGGATTGATGTCATAAAGTAAAAGCCTTGTAGGGGTGTGAGAAGGCTGGGCCAATGCATCTCCCAGCTGCCACAGAGCCGCTCTTTCTCTCCAGGAGGTCCCAGAGGAGGGGAGGCTTTTCCTCCTGCTGCCGTCCCCCTTAAACCCCAGCAACCCCAGCAGGCAGCAGGAGATGGCCAGGGAATCACAGGAGATGGCCAGGGAATCACAGCACTGTTTGGGTTGGAAGGGGCCTTAAAGATCATCCAATTCCAGCCCCCAGCCAGGGGCAGGGACACCTCCCACCAGCCCAGGCTGCCCCCTGCCCCATCCAGCCTGGCCCCAAACACCTCCAGGGATGGGGCATCCACAGCTCCCCTGGGCAGCCTGTGCCAGCGCCTCAGTGCTCTTGTGGGAAAAAATTCCTTTATGGTATCTAATCAAAATCTCCTTTGATCTGGGAAAATGCATGGGGGGGGCAGCCACGGGAGGCAGAGCAGCGCTGGGAGCGCAGCACCCAGGGGAGGGAGGCAGGGCTGGGGCGAGGGCCGTGGCGGAGGCGCCAGCCTCACCTCTCCATCCCGGTTGCTTTCCCAGCTGCCGGCTGACGCTGCCGTTCCCTGCCAGTGAGCAGCGGGTGCCATGGACGAGGTGACGGTGCTGCAGATGGGGGGGAACTCCCTCCTGAAGGCCGTGTGGCTTGGCCGGCTCCGGCTGACCAGGCTGCTGCTGGAAGGGGGGGCTTACATCAACGAGAGCAACGAGAAAGGGGAGACCGCCCTGATGGTGGCCTGCATCACCAAGCACGTTGACCAGCAGAGCATCAGCAAGGCCAAGATGGTGAAGTACCTGCTGGACAACAGAGCCGACCCCAACATCCAGGACAAGTCTGGGAAAACGGCCCTCATGCACGCCTGCATCCGAGGCGCCGGGGGAGAGGTGGTGTCCCTGCTGCTGGAGAACGGGGCTGACCCCAGCCTGGAGGACCACTCCGGAGCCTCCGCGCTGGTCCACGCCATCAACGCAGACGACAAGGCCGTGCTGCAGCACCTCCTGAATGCCTGCAGAGCGAAAGGGAAGGAGGTGATCATCATCACCATGGACAAGTCGGCCACCGGCACCAAGGCCACCAAGCAGTACCTGAACGTGCCCCCCTCGCTGGAGTTCAAGGACGGGGCCCCCCCCGAGGCGTGCACGGCAGCCCCCAGCCTCAGCCTGACAGCAGCCGTCCCGTCCCCCCCGCCCACTGAGAAGGAGGACGGTGCCTTCGGGCCACACTTGACCCAGCCTGGGGACAATCCCCCTGCCAAGGCCACCCCTGAGCCGCCCTCCCCCGGGAGGAAAAGTGGCGCTGCCAAGAGAGCGCGGCTGCCCCAGCTGAAGCGGCTGCAGTCCGAGCCCTGGGGGCTGGTCGCGCCCTCGGTGCTGGCCGCCGCCGCGCACCACGAGGAGCAGCGGGTGCGCACGGACGACGAAGTCATCATGGGCATCGGTGAGCTCTCCTTCTCCAAAAAGGCTCCCCTCGCCCGGAGCAACAGCAGCAAGAGCAAAGACGCGTCTCTCTTCCCTCTGGTGGACGAGCAGGCTCTGAGGACGCCGTCGGCCTCGGGGCAGGTCTCCAGGAAGGTGGGCTACGAGAAGGGTCCGGCCGGCCCCCAGCGCCTGCCCCGCCGCAGCACGGTGCCCGAGCAGCCGGAGAGCGGCGGCTCCGCGGGCCCGGCGGCGATGGAGGCGCTGCACTGGCGGAGGCTGAGCATCGAGCACCACGACTGCGATGATGGTGCGGGCCTGGCGGAGGTGGGGAAGGTGGCCTCGGAGAGGAGGAAGCTGAACGGGTCCCACCTGGCCCTGCTCAACAGCTCGCGGGAGGCCCTGGACAGCCTCGCCAGCACGTCCCCCGTGGCTGCCCGGCGCCGGCCGCCCAACCTCCTGGAGCGCCGAGGGTCCGGGACCCTGCTGCTAGACCACATCTCTCATACCCGGCCGGGGTACCTGCCCCCTCTGAATGTGAACCCCAACCCCCCCATCCCTGACATTGGCTCCAGCAGCAAACCTTCCTCCCTGCTTGCTGCTGGCTTGAAGTCCCTGGTGCCCATCGCTCCCAGCTCACCCAAGCGGGGTGACCTGAGAACCAAAAAGAAGCTTCTCCGGAGACACTCCATGCAGGTGGAGCAGATGAGGCAGCTCTCTGATTTTGAGGAAATAGTGGCCCAGTAGCTGAGTCACGGTCGATTTCCCAGAAAATTTACTAAGTATGTGCTCTCTGTAGAAACATAAATGATGGTTCCTGAACAGAGCGGCCGTGGGGAAGTGCTGGCAGCCCTGGGTATTCAGCCCCGTGCCCAGGGGCTGAGCGAGGAGGGTCTCGTGCTGCTTCCCAGAGCTGCCGAGAGCCAGGAGTCGCAGGCAGCAAGGAATCAAGCCCAAGCATCTGAAGCATCTGTCATGTACTGATAACTCATTTCTGGACTTTCCCCCAAGAGTAACTATCTGAGAAATCCGATCCCAGAACATCTCAGATGCAGAGTCAGGCTTCACACAAAGGCTCCTGGCTGCAGTTTATTTATTCCTGATTATTTATGATCCGTTTTTCTTCCATCCCACTCATTCTAATACAGAAACCGGTCTGGGAGCCCCACGCCAGGGAGCCGGGGGCTGATGTATTTGTGAAGTGCCTACCAGGAAGGAGCTTAATGCTGCAAGAGGTTGGAAGAGCAGAAATAACCCTCCTTAGCAATTGAATGTATTTTTACCCTCACTGTGCCGGAGAAGGGAGACAATTCCTGCCTCAGAGATTTCCGAGCACTTTGAAACGCCGGAGGCTGAGCTAAATCTGTTGCTGGTGCAACCCAGAGTCTTCAGCGGGCCTGCCACCAGGACGGATTTGCCTCAGCATCTTGAGAGCCACCAAGGCGCAGGGGCAGTTCCCACCACACTGAGCAACTCCGAGCACTGACGTCCCAGCTTGTCCCTGCGGGAAGCTTCCCCCAGGGGAGCGCGGGTGCCGAGGATGGCACGTGGCGAGCACCAGGGCTTCGTGCTGGCCACAGGCAGCCGCAGCCAGGACGCCCCCCTCCTGCCGACCCCGCTGCCACCACGGTCCTTTGGGGTGAAGCGGACGCAGGGACACGGCCCCACATGCCGGGCTGGGGCACGATTGTGTCGCCACCTCCACCCCGTGGGACGAGCTGGTTCCTTACCCGGGGCATTAGCGGTCCTTCTCCGGGCTGTTGCAAAACTTTGCACAGGTCCTGCACACAGCAGCGTCGTGTTCTGGTTCTATCTGCACAAGAATGTTCCCCGAAAGTGCATTTTAGATTTAAATATGCTATTTAGAGCAAAGGTGGGCTTATATTTTTACAGCCTTAAAGTTTACACTTTCTGTCTGTCAAATGTCTTATGGATTGAATTCCAGGCGTATTTTACCTATATCAATGAAGTTTGTCTTATATTTTAGGCTGTGGAATTTTAAATCCCATAGCCTTCGTTTCTAAATATTCTGATGTTTTGTGGTGTGTTTGGTGTTTTTTTTTTTTTTTTTTTTTAAAGTACTATTTAATGTCATTTGCCGCTGGTCTGAGAGAACAATGAAACAATGGTGCCTGCAAACCGCAGCTCAGCCGTTCCGAGCGTCCTGCATTCCGTGCGCTGCAGCCGGGCGGGTGCCGGGCGGCCCCGCGGGCGCATCCAGGGCACCGAGGCGCGGTGCGGGGCTGGCTCCGGGTGCGGGCTCGGGCTGGCCGTGCCGCCGCTCGCTCGGCACCAGCGCTGCCCCTGCCCCGCGGCCGCTCCTCGCCCTTCCCCTTCTCTCCCCACGGAGCCTCCCGGAGCCCTCCCGGGCCCCCCCGATCCCCGCGGAGCCGCCGCCTCCCGTCCGGAAGAGCGCCGGGGCCGGGGCCGGGCCGGAGCCGCTGCCACGTCAGGGCTGGGCGGCCCGCGGGCGGAGCGGGGCCGGGAGCGGGAGCGGGGCCGGGAGCGGTGCGGGGTGCTGCGGGGTGCTGCGGGGCGCTGCGGGGCCGGGAGCGGTGCGCAGCGGGCAGGATGCGGGGCTGGGCGCTGGCCCTGCTGCTGGGCGCGCTGCGGGCGGGCGGCACCGAGCTCACCTTCGAGCTGCCCGACAGCGACAAGCACTGCTTCCACCAGGACATGGAGAGGGGCCTCAAGTTCACGCTGGATTACCAGGTACTGCCCCGGCACCCTGCTCCGGGACCCTGCCCCTACCCTGCCCCTACCCTGCCCCTACCCGTCTCCCCCCGTCCCTGCCCATGCCCCTGCCCACATCCCGCCGAGCCCCAGCCAGGGCTGCCCCCGCACCTCTCCCGTGCAGCCCCTGCTCCCCCTGCACCGCTCTGGGGGCCATTCCCTGCCCTGAGCCCTGCCCAGCACTGCCCACCCCATAGCTGTTTGGCAGAGCCAGGATGGACCTGCACGGGCTGCAGCAGCCCCCAGAGCAGTGGCAGGGGCTGTCCCCCTGCCCAGGAGCCCCACCTGAGCCCTGGGCACCGTGGGGCAGAACCTCCCTGGGCCTGGGCCCCCACCTGCAGTATGAAGCCGTGGGCATGGTGCCTGTGCTGCTGAGGGCATGGCCGTGCTATGGGCACGTGGCAGGACAGCGCTGCTCCGTGCGGGGCACAGGGATCCTCCGGAGGCTCGGCAGGTGCCACCAGCATCTCCTTGCGCAGGTGATCACCGGAGGGCACTACGATGTGGACTGCTACGTGGAGGACCCCAACGGCAGGACCATCTACAGGGAGACCAAGAAGCAGTACGACAGTTTCCCACACCACACCGAAGTCAAGGGCATCTACACCTTCTGCTTCAGCAACGAGTTCTCCACCTTCTCCCACAAAACCATCTACTTCAACCTGCAGGTGGGCGACGAGCCGCCCATCCTGCCCGACATGAGCAGCCGCGTCACCGCCTTGACACAGGTGCGTTGCGCGACGTGGCTGCTTCTGGCGGCAGGAGGACGGTGCTGCTGCAGCTCCTGCTGGTGGCTAAACGGCACAGCCCCGCAGGACCGGGCTCGCCCCCTTCCCCTCCGCCAAATGCAGAAGTGCCAACCACCCGCCAACAGCCCCTGCGGTGTGCCAGCCACATCCTCCTCCTGCTGGCACGAGCACAGCTGCTATACCAGCTGAGCAGGATGAGACTGAGGGCCCTTCCCTGAGCCCAGACACGGGGCAGGGCTCTCTGTTGTGCCCTGCAGCTCCAGGCAGGCTCCCTGCTGCTGGGGGCTGCTCTGTCTCGAGCACCACGGCGCTGGGGCAGGGGCTGGCAGACACCCGGCCGTGCAGGGAACCGCTGCCTGTCCCCGCTGCCCGAGCACGGTCCTTGGGCTGGGCTGCGTGGGGCCCCGCGAGCAGCAGCGTGTGCTTGTCCCCCCAGATGGAGTCTGCCTGCGTCACCATCCACGAGGCTCTGAACGCGGTGATAGACTCCCAGACCCACTACCGGCTGCGGGAAGCGCAGGACCGGAGCAGAGCCGAAGACCTCAACGGCCGGGTCTCCTACTGGTCGGTGGGGGAAACCATCATCCTCTTTGTGGTCAGCATTGGGCAAGTGATGCTGCTCAAAAGCTTCTTCACCGAGAAGAGACCAGGCGGCGGCGGAGCTGGCACCTAATGCCGAAGCTGTGCCCATGCCCAAACTGCAGGAGGGGGGGGGCAGGAGGGAGCGGGCAGACAGCGTTCCCCTGGGTCACGCTTGACCGCTGCTTTTCGCAGGGTGCTGCCGTGGGGACGTGGCTGGGGACAGAGCAGAGGTTGGTGATGTGACTGCTGAGCCGGATGGAGAACGGCCACCCGAGCACCAGCCCCCCCACGCAAACCCCACCAGCAGCACCTCCCGCTTTGCTGCCGCCCCCCCTGCCCGCTGCCCCTCCGTGCCCTGCCCCGCTCCCCGGCTCTCCCAGGGCTTTGAGCTCTGCACCAACACCTTGCTCCCGTGTCCGTGCCAGGTGTGACCGCTGGGTGCAGGCACAAGGCCACGGGCACCCAGCAGAGCGCAGGGCAGGGAGCTGTGCCCCCAGCAGAGCCCCCAGCGCCCCCCTCCTGGGTGCTCCCCCAGCCCCCCGTGCTGCCCAGGGGCTGCAGCATCCGTGCGAGGCGGGCGGGGCGGCTGCGTGCACACAGCTCCCCTCTGTGTCCGCTGCGGGCAGCTTTCCCCTGGAGCACGCTGCAGCACCGCCCGAGGCTGGGAGCAGGGTCCCAGGAGACCCTGGCTGGCTCAGAAAAGGGAGGTGAGGTTTCAGCAGGGGCTTTTTGCTCGGTTGTTTCATTTGCTTTCACGGTTCTCGCGATGCAGCATTTCCCAGGCCCTTTTCTGCCACACGCGCAGGTGATGTACGCCACAGGAAACATTGGCATCCTTACATGAGTGTGTGCCAGGGACTTGTGCTGAGACCCACACCCCCTCCCCTTCCCAGCCACCTTGCAGAGGCTGTCGGGGGGCAAGTTGGGTGGGTTCATTGCACCGTGCGAGGCAGCAGGGGTGGGCACAGCTCTGCTTTGTCCCAGCCAAGGAAGCCCCCAGCAGCCCCGCTCCCTGCAGCCCCCAGCAGCAGTGGGGCTGGCTGCAGCACCCAGCCGTCCCCAGCCCCTCCAGCAGCTCCTGCCGGACCCACGGGAGATCAGCACCACTGTCGTTCCCCTTTGCCACTTCATAATAAACCATGCGACTGTGCTTCCTGCTGCTGTTTCTGGGCACTGCTCCCACGTCCTGGCGCTCACGGCCACCGTCCCTGCCTGCACAGGCTGGCCCAGCAACAACTCCAGGACCTGGTGAATGCGCTCCCAGCACAGGTCCGGGTGTCAGACTGGGGGGGACCTGCCAGCCCTGTGCCGGATCTGCCAGCAGCCCCCACCCTCACAGAGGCCCCAGGCACAGCTCGCACCAGGGGCTGTAGCTGCAGCCCCCACCCCACAGAAGCGGGGTGGCACAGCCACGTCTCCAGGCATCCCTGGCCCCGGTGGCCGCGCTGGCCTTGGAGCTGAGCCGCAGAGCCGGGAGCTGCTGGGCTCCCGCGCCTCGCAACGCCCTTGGGCAGGAGCCCAGCTCCCGTTCCCGGCAGTGGGCACAAGGCTGGGGCTCTGCCTGGGGCGAGCAGCCCCCAGCAGCTGCAGGGGGAGCAGCACCAGCCCCGTCCCACCCGCAGACATCCCTGAAGCTGCCCCCTGTCAGCAGGGGTGTCCCCAGGGGCTCTGCTGTGGGGACAGGAGCAGCTCCAGGCCGGGTGCCCTCGGGGACAGCAGCGGGGGTCCCTGCACAGCCCACTCCCAGCCCCGTGACCCGGCAGCCCCAGCACAGCCCGAGCTGGGGATGGATGCAGGCAGCGCACGAGTCGGCCACGGGGAGCTTTATTGCTGCGTCCTGCCCCAGCACAAGGCTTAACGGGCACAGGGAGGGCGGAGGAGACCTGGGTGCCCTCGTGCCCAGCCAGCCACAGGACCAGCTCTGCCCCACCACTTGCAGAGGTGTTTTGGGGCACAGGAGCAGAGCCGCAGAGCCCCCACCACTTGTGCTTGCTGTTGTGCCATCGCGGGTCCCCTCTCCGGAGCCCCTTGGGGATCTGCACAGCGCCAGGACAGCCCCGGCTCACAGGGCGCTGCTCTGGCAGGAGCCAGCCCCAGCGGGCAGCCCCTGCCCGGCAGGCACCTGCTGCCCCTGCGCACCCCCAGCTCCCCGCCTGGCCCGCAGGGACGAGGCCGAGCAGCGGAAGGAGCCCGTGGCCGGGGAGGGTGGCTCGGGCTCAGGGCTGTGCCCGCAGGGGCAGCCGCAGCCCCTCCGGAAGGGGATGGTGAAGAGCCCGTAGGTGATGGGGTCCAGGCAGGCGTTGAAGAGGCCGAAGATGAAGAGGATGTGGGTGAGGGACGGCGAGACCCTCTTCTGCATGGCCCGCGGGCAGAACCAGTACCACAGCCCCAGCAGGTAGTAGGGGGTCCAGCAGAGGATGAAGGACGAGACGATGACCAGGCTCATCTTCAGCATGCGCAGCCGCGCCCGCGGGATGTTGTTCCCCGAGCACCGCAACGGCACGTCCCTGGAGGGGACTGAAATGCAGCAGGGGGCCCCTGAGCGGGGGGCTCAGACACCTGGCCGGGGCCAGGGACCTGCACACAGAGCAGAGCCTGGAGGGCCCCACACAGCCCTGGCCTGGGCTTCACCTCCGGGATGCCGCTGGCAGCTCCCGCAGCCAGGCCCCGCCAGCCCCCACTCACAGAGGCCGGAGCCCATGCGCCGGGAGATCTCCAGGAGGATGCGGGCGTAGCAGCAGACCATGATGAGCAGCGGCAGCAGGAAGAGGCAGGTGAAGCTGAGCATGTTGTAGAGGGTCTCGTGCCAGCGCTGGGGGAAGCTGCCCCGCGTGGTGCACTGGGTGAAGTTGTGCGGGGGCTGGAGGGTGACGGTGCGGAAGAGGAAGAGCTGGGGGCAGAGCAGAGGCGGTTTGGTGCCACCCCGGGGGGCTGCAGAGGGCACAGAGACCCTGCCCCTCCCCGAGGCAGCGCGTGGCAATTCTGCCCCGGGGCTGCAGAGCACCAGAGCGGCAGGGGCAGACCCTGCTGTGCCCGAACCCCTCCGGCCCTTCCCAGCTGCCGTGCCAGGGGCTCACGGCATCGCCCCCCTGGCCCCTTCCCCAGGACCCCCCTGGGAACCCCAGGAGCGGAGCAGGGGGTGCGCGGGGCTGGAGCAGAGCTCCATGGCGGGCACCTGCGGCAGGGAGAGCGCGGCGCTGAGCAGCCAGGCGGCACGCAGCATGGCACGGTTCCTCCTGCGCGCGCGGGCGATGGCCAGGGGGTGCAGGATGGCCGCCTGCCGGTCCAGGCTGATGACGACGGTGACGAAGGCGGAGGCGTACATGGCCAGCAGCCGCAGGTACATGAGGAGGCGGCAGGCCAGGTCGCCCGCCCGCCACTGCAGCGTGATGTTCCAGACGGCATCCAGCGGCATCACCGCCACCGTCACCAGCAGGTCGGCCGCGGCCAGGTGCCGCAGCAGCAGGCGGATGTGGGAGCGCCGCGCGCCCCCCCGGCCCCCCGCCGCCCGCAGCACCGCCAGGTTGCAGCCGGCGGAGAGGGCGAAGAGGGCGAAGGTGACGGCCACGCGGGCCTGGGCAGCCGGCGAGAAGGTGGGCAGCCGCAGGGGCTCCTCGCCGCCCTCGGGGCGGGGGCTCCAGGCGCAGCCCTGCTCCGGGAGGGTCGGGCTGCCGGGGGGCTCCGCGCTGCCGTTCCCCACCGTGGAGCCTGCGTCTGGCCGGTGCCCTCCTGCCACGACAGGCAGACAGGCAGCGGGGCCTGGGGTGGGGGTCCCAGAGGAGGCAGGAGGGCCCTGTCCCCTCCAGGACCCCCACCCCAGCTCCGTGCACTCCTGCCTTCGGCTGCTCCCTGCAGCCGGGGGCTCCGGGAAGCCTCCAGAGACCCCCCCACAGCCTGTAGAGATCTGGGACCCCTGGCATCAGCAGGCAGGGCAGGGGCAGACACTCTCAGCTGGCCCCAGCCCCCTGCCCACCCCAAGGCACGCCTGCCACCCCACGCCCCCCACCCCACAGCATCCCTCCCGGTCCTGCCCGCAGGCAGAGACCTCCCGGCGCAGGCAGCCCAGCGCAGGACCCCCGGGTGCAGCTCCCCGCTCCCCACGCCCCTCACCTGCAGCCACAGCGCCCGGCCCCTGCCCGGCCATCTCGGGGCTGCTGCTCACACGCCGCCGGCTCCCTGCTCCAGGGGGTCCCGCATGGGCGCTCGGCTCAGCCGCAGGTGGCCGGGAGAAGGGCTCAGGGCAGGCACCGCGGTGCTCAGAGCCCACAGCCCGCAGCCACCTCCGCTCCGGCCCCACGCAGCCGCTCTGCGGGACGCCCTTGGCAGCTCGGGTTGCTCCTTGACGTAGCCAGCCCAGGTGGAACGTCTGGGTCCTTCACCACCAGCCACCCACACAGGCACGGGCGTGCACAGCCCTCGTGCACACGCACAGGGGCTCAGATGCACACCCACGGAGGTGCACGCGCACAGACGCGGCTGGCTGTCCCCATGGCTGAGCGTGTCCCCAAAGCCACAGCGTGTCCCCATGGCCACAAAGCCCCCCGGGGGCTGCAGCCTGGGGGAGGGGAACGTGGCCGTTTTGCATCTCAAAGGCTTCGTGCCCCCCCGGCGGAGGGAATTAGGGTTATTAGCAAGTCATTTCACAGCTAAGTGGGGCTCATTATCCCTGCAGACCCCCTGCCCCAGAGACCCCGGAGCGCGTTAGCATCTGCCTGCCAGTCCCGGCCAGGGCCCCAGCGCCAGCTCCAGACACCCCTGAGCCAGGGCTGGGAGGGGGCCGAGCCCCCTGCTCCCCCCTGCTCCCCCCTGCTCCCCCCTGCACCCCCCTGCACCCCCCCATGGCCGTGGGGTCCCCCCACCCGCAGGGTGCCCTGCCTGCCGGCGTGCAGCCCCCACCCTGCGGCACCCCGGCCCTTTCCTCACTGCTGCCCCCAGCCCCCCGTGTAACCCTGCGGTGTGGGGGCCCCACGAGCCCCCTGTGCGGGGGGTGAGCGATGCTCAGCCCTCACGGAGCCCCGGGATGGAGCCGTGGTGCCGCCAGGCGTGCAGCAGGAGGTGTCTCTCCTGATACCTCCCAGCGATTGCTTTCCCAGATGCTGCCCGCAGCTGTGTGGTGGCCCCCAGCCCCATGGTGGTGCTCGGAGCTCCTGCCCATGCCCCGAGGCTCGCCCCGGAGCAGCGGTTTCACCACCTCAGCCCTTCTCCCCTGGCCCCAGACTCAGCACCTTGGCCCAGGCGGGTCGCAGCCGTCCCATGCCCAGCAGCTGCTGCAGGAATGGGCTCGTGGCGACACACAGGGTGGGCAAAAGGGTTTATTTATGTACAGTCACAGCCAGCCTGGCACAGCCAGCACGGATCCGGGCTCACGAGGCGCCTCGTCCCCCCCACCTCCCAGCTGTCCCAGGGGGGACACGCGTCCCCTGAGCCCCCCAGGTCACAGGCGTCCAGGTGCTGCGTGGCTCCGGCTCCGAGGAGCTGGGGTTTGCCCCGGTCAGTCCTGGGGCTGCGGCGGCAGCAGAGCCTCCAGGAGAGAGAGGAGATCTGCGGAGAGGTCCTGCGGGGAGAGAGTGTGGGTGAGATGGGGACCAGCAGGGCAGGGCTGGGATGTCGGGGCAGCGGGGACAGGGGCTGGCAGAGCCCAGCCGCCAGGAGGGCACCGCTCAGGGACCTGCAGGAGCCTGGCCCCAGGTCTGTGCCTGCTGGTGGGACTCCGACAGACACAGGGAGGGTGGCACTGGGGAGGACAGGACCAGGGGAAGGCACCGAGCGCCCCACATGCACCCACTGCAAGGGAAAGGGGACGAGGGCTCCGTTCCCAATCCCTGACCATGCTGCTGTGACCCCAACCCCAGCCCCACACTGCCTTGGGGGTGCTCCAAGCCCACCGGAGAGGCTGTGCCCTGTCCCATGCCAGCCCCCTGCCAGGGCCCATCCGTGCTTACCCCAGCCCCATGACCGTGCACGTACCTGGGTGGCTGTCCCTGCATCCGCAGCCTCCGGCAGCATCAGCCCTGCGTCCAGGATGGGGTCAATGGGGGGGTCCGGCGGGGTCCCTGCCCCTGCGCAGTGAGGGAGGGGCAGCCAGGAGGAGACGAGAGCCCCGTGCAGCTCCGGAGGGGTCCCCACAGGGGGGCTGTAGGGCGGTGATGGCCAGGCCCCCGTCCCCATGTCAGGAACCCCGTGCAGCGCCGGGGGGGTCTCCAAGGCCGGGCCATAGGAGGGTGACCCCCAGGCCCCCGTCCCCACGTCGGGAGCCTCCTGCAGCGCCAGGGGGGGCTCCATCACGGGGGGTGACCCCCACACCCCCATGCCGGGGGGCGAAGCGTCCCGCGGGGCCGGTGCCGGGGGGGGCTGGCAGCAGCCCAGGCCCTGGGGGCAGAGGGGGCAGTGCCGGGGGGCCGCCCCCCGCCGCCAGGCCAGCGCCTCCTCGCTGAGCCCCAGCAGGGCCGAGAGGTGGGCGATGTAGCGGATGGTGAGGCGCAGGGTCTCGATCTTGGTCAGGCTCTGCCCGGCGGGCGCCAGCGCGGGCGGCAGGTAGTGCCGCAGCCGGTGCAGCGCCTGCGCCAGCCGCCTCATCCGCAGCTTCTCCCGCTCGCTGGCGCTCTGGCGAGGGCCCCCGGGACCCCCGGCACCCTTCCTGCCCACGGGGCCGCCCCGCGGGCGGGGGGCAGCGGAGCCGCGGCGAGGCCCCCGGGCGGCGGCGGGAGGCGAGAGGCCGCAGGAGTCGGGCGAGGGTGCGGGCGAGCTGCTGCTGTAGCCCTCGGGCTCCGGGGCTGCGGAGAGGCCCCAGCGCTGCAGCGAGGCCGTGGTGGGCAGCAGGAGGCCAGGGGCTGCGGGGCGAGCCATGGCTGCGGGGCCGAGTGCCGGCGGCCCCCGGTGCCTGGGCTTTATGCCGAGCCGGAGGTGTGAAGTGGCACCTCCATGGCCGGCGTCGGCAGCACTTCAAAGGCCGGGGGGGGGCCAAGCGCAGCCAGCCTTTGAACACGCGGGTGACGAATTTTACCCCAGCGGTGTGAGGCTGCTCTGTGCCGCCCACCCCCCCGGACATCCCGCACCCAGCACCGGCACCGGCACCGGCTGGAGGGGTCCTTGTGAGCTTGGGACCCCCATGGGCCCTGCAGCAGGGCCAGCAGCAGCAGAATGTGCGCTGTGGGGTCTGCAGGGGGGTCCCCAGGGGGGTGCAGGTGCAGTCACACCAGGGCCAGCCCATCCCCATGTCCCCAGCACGTCCCCGAGCAGCACGGTGCCCAGCACAGCACCCCAGGCACCATCCCACCTGCACCCCCCTCCCCTGTGAGCAGCCAGGCTGGGGGCCAGGCCCCGTTCCCCCCCCCCAGTGCCAGCCACGGCAGAGGGCTTTGGCCAGGTCCCCGCAGCCCTGGCTGATGGCATTTCACATGCTCACACTAATGAGCCCTGACGCCTGCAGAGCCGCTCAGCTCCTGCCAGGGGCTGGTGCCCGGCAGTCCCCGGAGCTGTGACTGACAGCGTGGGGGCTCTGTGCCGCCCCCCGCACCCCTCCCTGCTCCCCCAGACCCTGCAGCAGCTCTGAGCCCCCAGTCCCAGCCCCCAGTCTCCAGGTGCTGCTCCCCACCCGCCGGGAGCAGCACCCAGGGGTGGTGGCAGTGAGCACGGCCCCGCGGGTCCCTGGCCCTTCCCGGCACACGCAGCCCCGTCCCGGCCACTGGCGGGGGCTCCGGGGGCTGGGAGGGGGCCCCCCGCCGCGTTCCCAGGCCCTGTGCAGGGGTCGCTCCCTGCGGGTGTAAAGGTTTCCAGGGAAACCCAGCACTGCCGCGGGAAGGAAAACAGATCAGGGAGAGAGCCCGGGGCAGACAGGGGGGAGAGCTGCATCCCAGCGAGGGCTGCAAGCCCCCCGCCACTCTGCCCCCGAAGCTCAGGCTGCACAGCCTGGCCGTGCACTGGGGTGAGCAGCACGGGGTGCAGCTGTGTGCATGGCCCCGGACACGGGGGGTGCAGAGCCCCCAGACACCGGGGTTCAAGGCCCCTCCGCCCCCATGCAGGGGGCACAGTGCCGGGCACAGGGCATGGAGCCAGCAGCGGGGCACGGGGCTGATCCTCCCCAGGGCAGTGCTGGCGATGGGGCCGGGTGAGGCAGCGCTGTCACCAGCAGGCTCCTGGTTCCCAATGGTCACATGAAAATCATGGGATTTTCCTCGGAAAAGCAGCAGCATGGAGGTGATGACATACATGTAAGTCCTGCTGACTGGTCACTGCTGGTCCCTGTGTTTCCCCACTCCTCACCACACTGACCCGGAGCCAGACCCCGGGCAGCTGCAGGGTCTGGGCAGGAACATCTCCACCCCATAAAAGCCACACCATGTGTGTCCCACCATGCCCAGGCACTTGGCGGTGCCAGCACTGCCAGGACAGGCGCTCCCCCCCCTCCATCCCCGCTGCACCAAGCTCACCTCATGCCCAGCCCCGGTGCCACTCAGAGCACCCCAGGGCACCCCCAGCAGCCCAGCACCTCAGGGGCACCCCACTGCAGGGCACCCCGGCACCTGCTGCACCCCGAGGCCCCTCCAGGTGACCGCCTCCCATCGCCTGCACCACCCCAGCTTGGCACCGCCGGCACTAAAAGCGCAGTTATCTCCCTGCAGACGCTGCAGGAATAGAAGGTGAACGCGGGGGAGTTCATGTCATTGACCCCTCTGCCCTTGCTGGAGGAAATGCCCTTTTGCTGCCCCGTCCAAGGTCCGAGCGTGCCAGGGCACAGCCGACACGGGCTCACAGCACCTCTCCGTGCTCAGCCGCCCAGAGCCCGGCCGCAGGGCTGGGGCTGGGGCTGGGGCAGGTCTGTGGCATTTGGGGGAGCGGGGGGCTCCGGCCCAAGGAGCGCAGAGGGGTGCTCAGCAGAGGGCTCTGCACCCATGGGCACAGCCGGGGGCACGGCCCCTTCCCTGCACGTCCCCCTGCGCGGCTCTCCCCCCGCTGCCTGCTCCCCTCCCATTCCCAGACCCCCTCCTGTTTCTCATTAGCTGATGAGCTCCTGGGTAATGAGTTCTGCGGCCCCGCTGGGCAGTCACTTCCCACTTCCCTCCGTGTTTAGACAAGTGCTGAAGCGCGGCTGTGCCACGGCAGCGCTGGGCGCGGGGTCAGAGCCCCCCCGTGGGGCAGCGCCCACGACCCCTCCCTGGGGGAGTTGGGGTCCCCCCCCAGCGCAGCGCTGCGGGGCAGCCGTGGTGAGGGCACAGGGATGGAGCTCAGCCAGGGCTGGGGGCCAGGGGCCGGGAGCCTCGACCAGGAAGGGGGCACACGGGGCTGCCAGACTGGCTGGGCACCCGCCTGGCTGGGCACCCCTGCGTCCTCCTGCCCCTCGCGGCACTCATTGGGGGTGGAAGCGCCCCCAGGACACGCAGAGCTCAGAGCTGGGAGCAGTGCAGAGGGGCAGGGGCAGCGGGGGGATGCCGGGGGTGTCCTGCGGGAGAAGTTCAAGTCCCCGCTGCCCCTCGCAGCACAGCACCGGGCGGTGCGGGCGCTGGCAGGGCTGCTCGGCACGTTAGCATCTCTCACGACCGTGTGAATTGGTCCCTGCACACTTCCCAGCACCGGGCAGTGCCAATTAAGGGCCAGAGGAGTCAGAACTGACACCTCCACAAATGGGTCTGGCTTTCCCAGGCTCCCGGTCCGGCCCCAGCCTGCACTCTGTAGGTTTTGACACCTCCGGGTGGCCACCAAGGTGTCACTTCGCACCCCGGACCCACATAAAGCCGGGGCTGCCGGGGTGCCCCCAGACGCGGGCGGCAGAGAGGACCCCAGCCATGGCCGGGTCCCCAGCCCCACTCCTGCCCCAGGGCCTGCAGCCCCCGGCGGGACGAGCCCTGCTCCAGCACCGCCTCGGCAACCTCGCCACCGCCTCCCCAGCCCTGCCTGCGGAGCCCCCCAGCGCCTCCCCGTGCCCCCTGCGGGGCCAGAGACCGTGCGGCGGGGCCGAGCTGGGCCGGTGGGGGGGCCGCGTGGGCAGGAAGGGTGCCGGGGGTCCCGGGGGCCCTCGCCAGAGCGCCAGCGAGCGGGAGAAGCTGCGGATGAGGCGGCTGGCGCAGGCGCTGCACCGGCTGCGGCACTACCTGCCGCCCGCGCTGGCGCCCGCCGGGCAGAGCCTGACCAAGATCGAGACCCTGCGCCTCGCCATCCGCTACATCGCCCACCTCTCGGCCCTGCTGGGGCTCAGCGAGGAGGCGCTGGCCCGGCGGCGGGGGGCGGCCCCCCGCCACTGCCCCCTCTGCCCCCAGGGCCTGGGCTGCTGCCAGCCCCCCCCGGCACCGGCCCCGCGGGACGCTTCGCCCCCCGGCATGGGGGTGTGGGGGTCACCCCCCGTGATGGAGCCCCCCCTGGCGCTGCAGGAGGCTCCCGACGTGGGGACGGGGGCCTGGGGGTCACCCTCCTATGGCCCGGCCTTGGAGACCCCCGCGGCGCTGCACGGGACCCTTGGCTCAGCCTCGGGGTCCTGGTCCTCACCGCTGTGCAGCCTCGGAGCAGTGACCCCGCTGGAGCCGCCCTGGAGCTGTGCAGCAGCCACAGGCCCCGGGACAGTTCCCTCCTGCTGCTTGGAACCCTCGGCCCCTGCCCGGCCTCCCGGGGCAGGAGCAACGGCCACGGGGGTCCCTGGCCCCCCCACGCATGGCTCCCAGGTATGCACAACTCCCTCCCCACTCTGCTCCTGCACCATGCCACACGGGGACAGCAGGCTGGCAGCACAGCCCAGGGTGGGGTGGGGTGGGGTGGGATGGGATGGGATGGGATGGGATGGGATGGGATGGGATGGGATGGGATGGGATGGGATGGGATGGGATGGGGATGGGGACGGGATGGGGGGATGCTCCTACAGAGTGCAGGCAGAAGTGCACCAGCAATGACGTGTGCCATGACTGGGAAGACTGCATGGGGTGACTGAATTTGGGGGGTGGGGGGCAGAAAGAAGTGAAGCCCGCTGGAGAGGCAGCCCAGGCCGCGTGGCACAGGGCACGGGGCACAGTGGTGTCGCACGCAGCTCCCCTGACAGCTCTTTCTGCACAGCTCGGCAGCCCAGTCCCAGACTTGCTCCTCTCCTCCGACACTCCTGGAGCCCCCATCCTGACCAGCAGCGCCCCAGCACGGTGCTGGGGGTGGTGGAGCTGATCCCGTGCCCACGGCCGGCGAGGAAGCATGGGGGGGGGGGGGAAGGATGGCGCAGCAGTGCCACGGAGCGCCGTGGGGTGCTGGGGAAGGGCTCCTCATTAAAGCTGCTGAACACCGCGCTGCCCTGCCTCGTGACTGTGCAGATCCCACGTGCTGTGCCCCAGCACGGGAAGGAGCTTGGGGCACCCCAGGGTGGGCTGTGGAGGGACAAAGTTCAGCCATCGCCTCCCCACGCCCAGTCACGCCCAGTCCCAGCCCACCCCAAACACCCCCCGAGCTGCGGTGACGGAGGGGACCCCCACCCCGGGCTTCCTCAGCCCCGCTGCCCCCCTGCCCACCACGTCCCGTCCCTTCTCTGTGCCTAAGCCCCAGGGGAGGGTTTGGGGCCGAGGCTCGCAGGCTGCCGTGTCCGTGCTGCCCCCCCCCGGGAGCGCAGCAGGAGAGCTCACACGCAGCCGTCAGACGGAGGGGCCGGGCGCTGGCGTCGCAGAGCCCCCAGAGCCACTTAGCACCGGGCTCCTAACGCCCAGGGCTCTGCCTCCCCGCTCCCTCGCGCTCTGCAGGGTCCCGGACGTTTCCTGCCTGACCCCCCGTCAGCCCCCTGGGCCAGCCCGTGCCCCCCACTCCCCACTGCCACAGCCCGTGCCCAAGCTCCCATGCGTCCCTTTATTTACAAGAGCTAAGGCCTGGCACAAGCCCCGGCCCTCACCCGTCCCTGCCCACCATTCAGGTGCCGGGCACTGCCGGGGGCAGCGGCCCCTTCCCATCACCAGCAGCAGAGGATGCGGCCGGGCCGGCCCCGGGGGCGCGGGCAGAAGCGCTTTGGGGTGGGCGCAGGAGGGGGCCGGAGCGGGCGAGTGTCCAATGTGGCCACCGAGAGCAGCGGGGGCCCAAGTGCCGTGTCGAGCCCCACGCCTGCCCCATGCAGGAAGGTGTGCGGGGCCAGGCGCGGTTATCAGGAGTGTTCCGTGAACCAGGCCAGCACAGACGCCTTGTTCTCATTCACCCAGTTGATGTTGGACCTCGTCTTCTCCAGCGCCTGCTCCAGGGCGCGAGTCCCCGACCCGAAGCCGATGTCCTGGTTGTCTGCCTTGAACTGCTCCAGCTGCGGGGGGGACAGAGGGGCTGGAGCTGGTGCAGGGACCCCCGCGGCGAGCATCCTCCCCCCCGATGGGGCCGAGCAGCTCAGGGCAGGGCAGCGGCTGCCCAGACCCCCGGCCACATGAGGGGCAGAGGCGGCCGCCCCCTCCCCGGGGCTGCAAGGTGCGGCAGGATGGAGATGGACCCGGCCGCGGGGAGCCTGGGGGGCAGCCGCCCAAGCACACAGACCCTGCCGGGGCCCAACCTCACCTGCTGCAGCTCAAACTCCGTGGAGAACCGCTGGGTCACGGATAGGATCAGACTGGAGAAGGAGAAGGAGCCACCCCCGTACCTGGGAGAGCAGAGAGGGGAGCTCAGCCGGGGGCTGCGGGCTGCACAAGCAGGGGGAAGGGACGGAGCCCCCACCCCGGGGGCACAGGCAGCCCACCGATGCCCCCAGCCCCTATGCCCTCCCCCGGCCCCCGTGTGGTGCTCACTGGCTAAAAAGAAGCTTCCAGTTGCTGCGGATGAAGTCCCAGGCCAGGGACTGCCCCACCACGTTGCTGGCGATGCTGTTGATGGTGGAGGTGGCATCCTGCTTGCGGATCTTGGTGGGGTCGATGGTGTACTGCAGGTACCTGGGGGGGGGGAGCCACCGGGTGAGGGGCTGTGCGAGCAGAGCCCCGGCCCTCGCCCTGGCCCCTGCACCCACCGCTGGAGGATCCAGGGCTCAGTGCTGCAGGCGAGAGCCGCGCGGATCTTGTCGGCCTCGGACACGACGGGGGCCTCCAGGAACCGGTCCCACAAGAAGTTCCAGGCCTCCAGACCGCCCGTGGCCACCGCGCTGCAGTAGATGGCGGAGCGCAGGTTCGGGTGGATGCTGCAGGGGAAAGAGGCGTCTCAGACAGGGAGCCCTCGCCGTGCCCAGCCCGGCCGTGGGGGCACCCCAGGGACTCACATGTTGTTGCTGGTGTTCTGCCAGTGTTGGAAGAGACTGGTGGCCAGCTCCTGGCACTCAGGGATGCCGTAGGAGCAGGCTGTGCTGATGGCAATGATCTCATTGTACCTGGAAGGAGAGGAGCCCATGGGGCTGGGGCTGGGCACGTGGAAGCCAGACACCAGCCGGCCAGTGCCAGGCCACGGGCAGGACCCTGCGCCTCCTCCCCGCACACGTGGGGGTGAGCACCCCGCTGCGCCTGGGGAGATGCCAGGGGTCTGGCGAGGCAGCGGAGCCGTGCGACACTCACTGGTCCATCAGGCCTAGGGGAACCTCGGTCCAGTTCTTGGTGACATTCTTGTAGTGTTCGAAGAGGGGCTTCACCTGCTTCTGGATGTAACTCTGCAGGGCAGGCGGGCGCTCAGTGCGGGGCAGCACCGGCAGCACCTCGCACCCCAGCCCCGGGCGCAGACCCAGCCCTCAGTCCCCATCCTGTAGCATGGGGCCCGAACCCCCCGGCAGGCGGCACAGCTCACCCTCATCACCCCGAACACCTCGCTGCGGTCAAACATCAGCTGGAAGTACTTCAGGTTGTTGAGCGCCGCCTGCCAGGGCATGTACTCCCTCTCCTGGCTCAGGAACAGCGTGGTGTTCAAGGCCAGCGTCACGTCGACATACTTGGCCCTGCAGCAGGGACAGGGCAGCGTGAAGATCCCCAGCCCTGTGCCACCTGGCTTCGCTGCCTGTGCCTCTCATCCCTGCCCTGCCGCACTGCTCACCTGGCCAGGTTAAAGGCATCGTCGATGATCTGCGCCCGGTTGATCACAGGGATGACCTGGGGGAGAACAGAGCCGGTGTCACCGGGTAGCCCTGGCATGGGGTGCGGGGAGCAGGCGCCCACCCCCAGTGCCGCGTACCAGGTGGTCATTGGAGAGCTGCTGGAGGAGCTGGTTCCAGTTCTCCTGGTTGTAGTTGACGCGGAAATAGCCGCTGACGTTGAGGTTCAGCAGGAGCCAGTCGGGGCTGTCCACCTTGAAGCTGGAGTTGGTGTCTGGAAGGGGAGAGGAGGGAGGTCTGCTCTCCGCTGTGACCTGGGGAGGCCCCGAAACCCAGCAGGGCAGGGGAGATGGCAGCAAGATCCCCACCGCCAGACCCCACCAGCGCCGTACCTGAGACTTCTACCAGCCAGTACCTGCTGCCGCTCGTTTGGGATGTCATCCAGGTGATGGGCACAATCCAGGTGTAGCTGTGTCAGGGAACGGGAAGAGAGCCGCAAGTTTCTCACCCTCTGCACCCCCCGGTCCCCCTGTGCCCCCCCGGCACTTTTCTCACAGCCCCACTCACTTGAAATCGGAGGGTCTCTCCACCGTGGAGGTGGGGTCCAGAAGGAAGTGGTTCTGCTGGATTCTGCCAGTGCTCGTGTTGACGGTCACCACAGGGAAGCCCATCTGCAGAGTCCAGCGGTCCATGATGGTGCTGATATTGCCGGGCAACATGACGTTTTTGTTGTCGACAGCCTGCGGGGAAAAGTTGGCTGTGGGTCCCTGGTGCCACGAGGGCTGGCCGCACACAGGGGCTGGTGGCATGGGGCTCAGCAGGTGCTGCTTCCCTCGCCGAGCGCCCAGCACCCCATCCTGCCCAGCCCCGGCAGGGAAGGGGCTGGGGGAGTTTGAGGCAGCAGCTGAGAGCAGCACACCTCCCTCATACCTTCTGCAAGTGCTCCCACAGGTCTGTGTAGACGGTGTTTCCGTAGGCGTAGGTATGGAGGTAGGACTGCGGGAGAGCAGCGGGGGAGACTCGTGGGCAGGGGCAGACCCCAGGTGGAGGCGCCCAGGGAGGCACCAGCCTCCAAGAGGCTGCCTGCCAAGCCGCCCACCCCGCACAGGGGCCCGGTGTCCAGCCAGCACCGACAGGTCCTCACCTGCAACCCCTCCTTGAACACGTCCTCAGTGAGGAAGTCGGAGAGCATCCGCAGCACCGACGCTCCCTGCAGACACAGCGCGTGAGACCCGGCCGCGCGGCCCCGTGCCTCCTCGCAGCCCCTGCCCCGGCTCCCCGCGCTCCCAGCCCCCCGTGCCCCGGGCTGGTGCGCGCTGAGCTCCCACCTTGCTGTAGGCGATGGTGTCGAAGACCTCGCTGATCTGGGCTGGGGTGTTGATCTCATCCTCGCGGAAGGAGAGCGGGTGGGATGTGGTCAGGGCATCGGTCGCCATCACGGTGTAGACTTCGTTCAGCACCATCAGGTCTTTCTGCAGGGGCGAGCGCCGGCACCCGCATCAGCCCCGCTCAGGCCCAGTGGCCTTCGTGCAGCGGGGCAGCCCCTGGGGCTCCGGGCAGCAAGAGGTGCCCGTGCCTGAGCCCCACACCCCATACCCGTGTCCCATGCCCGTGCCCACCAGCCCCAGCACTCACAATGTTCCAGGTGGGCTCCGCTGAGTCGGCGCCCAGGTATTCCACGTAGGAGGCAAAGCCCTCGTTCAGCCACAGGTCGTTCCACCACCTCAGTGTCACCAGGTTCCCAAACCACTGCCGGGGAGCAGAGCACCGTGTCGGCCGGGCACCGCCAGCAGTGGGGGCAGGCAGGGGGACCGGCGGGTACCTGGTGAGCCAGTTCATGGGCGATGACGGTCACCACGCGCTCCTTGTTGCCAATGGAGGAGTAGTTGCTGTCAAAGAGCAGCGAGTTCTCCCGGTAGGTCACCAGCCCCCAGTTCTCCATCGCGCCCGCGTTGAAGTCGGGGAGGGCGACCTGGTCTGGGGGATGGAGGGGTGCTGTCAGTGCACTGCTCCAGCAGCAGTGGTCCCCTGCCCTGCAGCCAGCAGCAGGACCCGGCCGCCCGCACACCGCTGCAGCTCTGCCAGCCTGGTCCCCGTGCCCCGGCTGCCCCAGCACCCACCGGACTTGGGCAGCGGGTAGGCCGTGTTGTAGTGCTGCTCGAAGAAGTTGAGGATAGGCCCGGTCACCTGGAGCGCGTAGTCACCCTGGCCCTCGCCAATGGCTTGGGGGCGGCCCCAGATGCGGATCTGAGAGGAGAGACGGTGCCGGGCTCAGGCGCTGCCTGGGCTCTGCCCTGGGTGCAGGGCGCCCGTGCCCAGCTTACCAGCACCTCCTCCGACGTGTTGGACACAGAGTCAAACTGGCTGACGATGAAGGCCAGCAGGTAGGTGGACATCTTGGGAGTGGTGAGGAACCTGGTGATGTTCCAGTTCTCGCCGTCTATCTTCACCACCTGGGTGCCTGCGAGGAGCAGAGGGACGCGGGTCAGCTCACCTGCCTGCCCACCCCGGCACCGGGCTCCCCCTGCCCCACTCACTCGCGACGGGCATGTTGGAAAGCGCCTTGTGGTCGGAGGGGTGGATCAGTGTGACCGTGAAGTTGGCTTTCATGGCCGGCTCATCAAAGCAGGGGAAGGCTTTCCGCGCATCGGGTGCCTGCATCTGTGTGGTGGCCACGACCCTGCGAGAAAACCCTGTCAGCACCCCAGCGCCTGGGGTCTCTGCCCCCTCTGCACCCTGCAGGGAGCCGGGGTCCCCCCGCTCACCCCACACCCTGCCCGCTCAGGGTGGCATGCAGAAGCACCCTGCGCCCACGGTGCGTGAGGGCACGGGCTCCCCAGCACGCACAGCCACCTCCCCGCCGTGCCCCCCACCTACTTGGTGACATCTCCTTCCACGTATTCGCTGCGGTAGAAGCCCGCCAGGTCGTCAGCCAGCTCCCCCGTGAAGATGCTGGAGAGTACATAGCTCTTGCCCTTCTGCAGTGTGTCGTTCAGCTGCACCACCAGGTACTGGGTGGTGGTCTCCAGCCAGGTCTTGGTGATGGCGGGCGCTGGAGGGTTGTCCACCGCCTGCAGCGAGGCGTGGAACCCCCCCTGCAGGGTGTAGTTCAGCTTGTTGCTGTGGATGATGATGAGATCGGTTGGTTCCTCACAGGTAAAGGTCACGCTGCTGTTCCCTTTGAAGATGTACATGTTGTTGTTATCGGGCTTCAGGAAGGGCTGCAGGGTCACGCCATAGAACTCAGGCTTCAGTGTTGTTGGCAGCCGCCACCGGTTCCAGGGGTTGTTGGGGGCAGCGGTGGCGTTAGGAGCCAAGGAGGTGATGGTGGTGGTGGTGGTGGTGGTGGTGGTGGTGGTGGTGGTGGTGTCACCGCCAGAGCTCGCTGTCTTGTTCTTCTCCTGGGCATACACCACGGACAGCGCGATGATGGTGGCCACAGCCCCCACGGCCAGCACGATGCACACAACGCCCACGGCCTTGCTGATGAAGAACCCGGCCGCCATGGCGGGGCTGCAGGAGCTGCGCTCACAGAGGACGCTCGGCCCGGCAGGCACGGCTTTTAGCCTCTCTCTCCCCCAGGGTTTATTAGTCCAAGTTAATGGGTGAAGGATTAAACGACCCTGAGGCTCGGGGTGGTGACAAGCCCCTGGGACGAGCTTTCTGCCCGCCCACCTCCCAGCCTCGCAGGAGCACTAATCCCAGGTGCTGCCGCTGCTGGAGCGAAACCGGGAGCTCAGGATTACATCAGCAGGGATGGGCAGCACGGGAGGGGGCACAGCTACAGGCCAGGGCTCCTGGCGTCCCTCCTGGGCACTGGCCTGGCCCTGCAAAAGGAGGGACAGAGCTGAGTCACAGCCGGTGACCACGTCCCCGCCTTGCCACAGGGCAGGCAGGCAGCCCCAGTACCAAGCCCAGGCTCGTGCTCAGCATCGCACCGTTCACCCTCAAGTGGCAGGGTCTGCAAGCACTGAGGGGTGGGAGCCGCCGTCGGCCCCCCGGCACGGGCACAGCCACCCGGGGCTCCCCACACCGGCAGGGAGAAGCAGGAGGGTGCAGTGCTGCAGCCCGGGGGTCCGCAGTGGTGCAGGGCTGGAAGCCTGGGACCGTGCTCAGGGGAGCCTGCCCTGCCCACGGCCCTCTCAAAGTCCAGGTTTGCGTTAATTGGAGTGCACTGGGAGTTCAAACTCCAGCCCCATGAACTCAGCAGAGGTTGGCACGTGCCTACTGCGGCCGGCTGCAGGGCACCCAGCATCCTGCGTGCTCTGCGAGCTGGGGGTCCCAAACACACAGCACACAGCTGGGGGGGCTCCGGGGGCTCAGCCTCGCCTGCACTCCCCAGCAGGGGCCCTGGCTGGGAGCCAAGCAAAGGTGCCGGGGCTGGACGTGCTGGTGCATGGGGCAGGGGCACGCACATCGCCTGTGCGCTGTCCCCCGGGCTCTGCCCTCACGGGAGAGCAGCCCCAGCCCCCCCAGGCCGTGCCCCACTGCCCTCTGCCAGAGGCTTCTGCGGGCACAGCAGAAAGCAAAGGAGTAAAGTCCCCGTGTGGGGTGGGGTGGGGTGGGGAGAGGAAACGCTCTGCATCTCACACTGGGAACAGAAACTTCCCAGGAACTGATTCCTTCAGTGGTGTTGACCTGGGCTGGTTCTGCTGGCAGCTGGCACGACAGGGCAAGGGGCAGACCGGGGAAGAGGGTGAGAGGTGTCCTTGGGGAACCGTGCCCTGTCCCCATAAGCACCCAGATGCACCCAGCATCACTGCAGCTGGCAGAGCAGCCCTGGGAGGCTGCAGCGTCCCCGGGCATCCCCTGCCCTGCACAGCCCCACCGGCCCCGCAGTCTGGGCAGCCTCCACCCCCTGTAGCACAGCCAGGCTCCTGACTTTGCTTTGGGAACTGGGATCAGGAAACAACATACCCCAAGCCATGGCTGCGATGGCACCCTGGAGACCAGGGGGGCCCCGCACGCCCTCCACTGTTCTGTGTCCTTGCAGAGCCGGCTCCCCCACGCAGACCCCAGTGCCCAACCCCACGTACTTCTCACCCGCAGACAGCAGCCCCCCAACACACCGCTCCCAGCCCGGCACGGCCGCCTGCACCGCCCCACACCACCCCCTGCTCCACCTCCCCCTCCCCAGTGCACGCAGCCCCCAGCCTCCCCGCAGAGCCCCCACCTCCACACAGGTCCCTGCAGACAGCGCACAGGCGGGCAGCGGTGTGGGGTGCTCCCTGCCCACCACCTCCAGCCCCAGGGTGCACACGCAGCTCCCTGCTCCCCGTAGCTCTTCTGAGCTGCACGCCCACTCCATAACCCCTCACACCCCCGGAGCCCCTCCATCACGTGTGCTCCGCAGCCCCCACGCACATGAGCGCCACAGCCCCAAGCACGCCGCCAAACCCCGTCCCACACGCCACGGTCCCGCTGTGGCCCCTGCATGTGCGCAGCCCCTGGTCCCCCAGCCCAGCCCACGGGCGCCCCAGGCAGGCCCCCAGCCCCAGGAGCAGCGGCTGCGGGGTCTGCCCAGCACCCACCTTCCTGCGCTCAGGCGTGGGGTGCAGCAGGCGCCGGGGCTCCCGCCTGCCCCCTTGCCATCCAGGCGCCCTGCCTGGGCTCTCTGCTCCGCTAGTTCAGGCACCAGTAGGAAGGAAAGTTTCCTCCTCGTGCTCCAAGGGAAGTAACCTGAACCGTTCCTCGGCACCTTAACCCCTGTGCTGCTGGCCGCCCCTACCCGGAGGGCTGGGGGGCCGCGGCATGGTGCAGGGGGGCCGCGGCACAGAGCCCAGCTGGAACACCAGGGCTGTCCGGCACAGCACCGGCACAGGGACAGGGCGAGGCACCGCTGCCTGGGGAAGGCGCTGCCAGGTCTGGGCACACCGGGGCCCCCCAGGACAGATGGGGATGCCAGCGAGCTGCGGGCCCCACCTCGGCCACCGCTGCCCCATCGGGAAGGCACTGCTTGGAGGAGGCTGCCCGCCGGCCCTGCGCAGCCTGGGCACCCCCATGCCCCACTGCCAGGGACAAAATGCCTCTGCCTGCCCTGCCCCCAGAGCCCCCCAGCACCCTGCCGAGTGTCCCCTCCCTCATGCCAGCCTTTGCCAGCACACTCGTCCCTGGGGGTGGCAAGGAAGGGGACAAGCCACCAGGGGACAAGCCAGCATCTGCCAGCAGCAACAGCCTGGCTGTGCGCCCCTCGGCACGCAGTGCACCCGGGCACCCCAGGAACATCGTCCCTGCAGGATTTCCTTGGCCAGGGGAGAAGTCTCACCCTGTCCGTGGCAGGGAGAGGTTAAACACTCCTGTCGAGGGTGTGCAGGTGCCTGCAGAAGGGCTGGGCACATGCCAGGCTCCGTCCTGCTGCCCTCCATCGCACTGCCAGGGAGGGAGGCCGGAGCGGGGGACGTGCTCCCACAAGCAAGCCCCGGCTGAGCTCAGGGGAACCCGGGAACTCGTCGGTGCCAAAGCCTGGCCAGGGACAGGCCAGCCCCCAGCAGCCTCCCAGGGACAAGGGGCTGGGGGCCAGCTCTGCCTCTCGCCTCCACAGCTCTGCCCCAGGCAGCAGGAGCGAGGTCTCCCCTGAGGTCTCTCCTCTCGCACGGCCACCCCTGCCCCATCCCAGCCGGGGCTGTCCCCACGCTGCCGGGCTCAGGGCTGCAGCCCTCCTGGGTGGGGGCCAGGGCAGGGAGCTTGGCCCATCCCGTTCTCCCTGCCCTGCATGCAGGGGGGACAAGGGAGCAGCAGCCGGACTCACCCAGCCGCAGCAGCCTCCACGGCCCTCGGCGTCGTGCAGACCCACGGGGCTGAAGCTCTGGTGGGACACAGGAAAGGGTGGCGAGGACGGAGCTGTTACCGGAGGTGCCCGAGCTGCTCATCATCACGTGTGGCCAGGCACGCGCTGCTGACCACCACAGCGCCGGGCTGGAGCACGGGCACGGCCCAGCGCAGCCGGGGCTGCCTGCCCATCGCCCCCTTCCCCCTGCACCCGGGCTGCCTGGAGCACGGCGGCACCGCGCTGAGCCCCTCGCTGCCCTGCCCCAGCCCACGACACATCCCAGCCCGACACGTCCCACCCCAACACGTCCCACCCCTGACACGTCCCACCACCGCGTGGCTCGGGCGGCTGCTGGGAGGAGAAGGAGGAGGAGGAGGAGGGCTGGCAGCGGTGAAGAAACGGCTGCCCAGCTCGGTGACCTCGAGAGCTGCTGGGGCGTACGTTGGGCAGCTGGGGAAGGGTTAAGCTGCAGCGAGGGGAGACAGCAGGAAAATTCCTTCCAAGCAGAGTCACCGTTTCCCTGCCAGGGGAAGTGGAGGCAGAGCCCGCGGGAGCGCAGCTGGCCCGGGGCGGGCGGGAGGGAAACGGGACAGGAAGGGGCCCCCGCGCCAGCCCGGACATTGGTGGCTGGGGGGCCAGGGGGGAGCTGGGGGCACGGGGCACCACTGAGCAGAGATGTGGCTGCCTCATTCCCTTCCTCACCAGCACCCAGCCACAGCAAGGATGGGGACAGGGACAGGGATGGGGATGCTCCGCTGCACAGCAGGCAGGGAGGCTGGCAGGAGGGCAGCGGGGAGGGCACGGGTTGGGGGCCCAGCTGCCCAAGGCCCTGAGCAGGGGACGCCGCTGTCCCAGCCCCATAGTGTGGCCATCCCACACTCCCATCTGCTCCATGGATGCAGCACCCAGCGGGCAGCACCCCAGGGCCCCACCACCCCTCCAGCAGCCTCTGCCAGCCAGGAGTCCCAGAGCAGCACAGAGCCCCCAGCCCCGCATCCCCATCCAGCCAGGCCAGCAGCAGCCACCAGACACAGGTTCTCACAGTGGTTTATTAGGAGGAAGGACACGCTCTCAGCATGCACGTGTCCTGGGCGCAGCAGGGGCATGTGGACAGGTCCCCCCTGTCCCCCTGCAGCGTTTGGCAGGGGTCCCAGAGGCAGCGCACAGCTCCCCAGTGCCCTCCCCCCCAACACCGTGCCCCTCAGGGGGTGCCCCCCTGCCACCCTGACCAGGCCCAGGGGTGGGCACGGAGCCGTCCAGCCCAGGGCGGGCAGAGAAGCAGGACAACCTACAGCTCCTCCCGGAGCCATCAGCTACAGGGGTGGCTTTGCAAGGAACGATCCCAGGAAGAGGCAGGACCCGGCTCTGCCCAGCACAGAGGAGAGGCTGCACACCCACCGCAGAGGGAGGGCGAGGAAGAAGAGCCACCCTTGCTGGGCAGCCAGAGGGCACGGCTCAGCCTGGGGTGACAGACACGGCTCCGCTCTCATCGGGTCTGCCAGCCCCGGGCAGGCACGGGGAGCCCAGCGGCCACCGGCGCCCCCCTGCCAGAGCGAGCCCAGGCCGTGGTCCCTCCTCGCCTCGGGCCGCTCACATGAACTGGGACAGGCTGGGCACTTTGATGTTGATGTCTCCGATGTTGATGTTGCGAGGGATCTCTGGCAGGTTGATGTTCTTCACGGCCGACACGGCGCGGGACGGAGCGGCCGAGAGGCCTCCCTGCTGGCGAGAGGGGAGCGGTGACCGCTCAGCCCCGCTGCCCTGGGGGGCAGCACACAGAGCCCAGCACACAGAGCCCAGCACACAGAGCCCAATGCCTGCGGCACGGCACACGCAGCACACGCAGCACACGCAGCACACGCAGCACATACGGGCCCAGTGCCTGCAGCCCTGCCCCGAGCCTGCCGGGAAGGGCCCACACCCAAACCGCAGCCTCCCCCAGGCTCAGGCACTGCCGACAGCTCGCTATCTGCTGAGGCCGGGGCCGCGTTTCACTCCCTGCTATCACATCACGGACGCATCTTCCCAATGACAGTACAAACAGGGGCCATAAACTTTTCACTGACTCACGTGATTAACCTTGACAGGAACGGTGATAGCCGTGCTCGGGCTGCTCCCCGTGCTCCCAAACACGGAGCTCAGCTGGGGAGGCGCTGCCCGAGCCCTCTCCCCGGGGATGCACACAGGCAGAGGCCGGGTCCTCTGGGGGCACCCCGCCCGTGCCAGCTCCTCTCGCCCCACAGAGGCAGCCCCCGCTCGCTACCCACCCACGTCGTGGCCTGGAGGACACCAGCCCCTCGCACAAGCGCACGTTTTGCCCTCCCACTGCCCCACTCTGACACCTGAGCACATCTCCCCACACCCCCAGACCCCCGAGTTGTCCCCACCACAGACCCCACCGGAGAGCTGCAGCATCGCCACTCACCTCCGCCTTCTCCAGCTTGTTCTGGGCCTCTGCCTGCGCCACGATCTCGTTCATGTTGGTCTCCAGGACCATGCCGCCTATCACCATCTCCTGCAGGATGTAGTGAACCTGGAACAAAAGAGCAGGCTGCGAACCCAGCCCGTGGCTGTGCCAGAGGGGCACAGGGGCAGGCTGGTGTGGAAGCCACAATGGGGATGACATCGACCTGAGGCAAACCCAGCTCCTTCCTCCTCTCAGCCAGAAAGCACGGGCCCGACAGCCCCGCACACAGAGCTCCGAGGGCAAGAGGACAGCCCCGTCCTCACAGAGGGGCAGCCTCATCCGCTGACGGATGCCCAGGGCCTCCCCGCAGCCTCCAGGCACGCCGCTTCCTCCCAGTGAAAGCCAGGCCAGAGGCAGAGCCCAGCTTCATTGCTTTCCATTAGAAAAGATGGGGCTGTGGCACACACACACAAGGCACAAAACTGTTAAGAGAGTCCCCTTCCTTCCCCTGGGTCACCCATGCCCAAGGACAAGCCGGAGCAGTCCCCGAGCTGTGAGCTGCTGCCTCCCGCCAGCCCCAGGACGCCGGCAATGCCCCACAAATACCGCCCTGGACAAGGCCCATCTTGGTTGGCAATCCAAGGAAAACAAGATAAAAGGACTGCAGGTGGGCCAGGACGTGCTGTGCTGCAGCAACACACCTTTGGCTATGCCAACCTGCACAGCACCACATTCCCTGCTGAGTTGGCAGCTTCCAGCACCATCCAGCACAGATAACGAGTTTATGGCTCTTTGGATACTTCCGCAAAATATGCTATTCCTGGAAGATTGTTAAGTTATTACATCGTTTTATGGCTGCATGAGGGCTGATTGCACTTGCGAATATTGTGCGACAAACACTGCCAGAGCAATGCACTGAAAAACAAAACAATACCGAGAACCCCTCCCCGAGGAGGGGAAAATCCAGCATTGTGCAAGCCACGGGGCCGATGCCCCCACAGCCCCTCTGTTGGATCTGACAGTGCCAGGAGCTCCATGGTGTGTGGGACCAGCCTGGCAGCAGCACAGCGAGGGCCCGGCACAGCCCAGCCTGCCCGAGACACCCCAGCAGCCCAGCCACCTCCGTGCACCCCCCTCAGCACCGTCCTGGTTCGCACCCACCCCCAGTGCACCCCAAACCGCACGGCGCTGGCAGCTCCCTGCAACCCGAGAGCATCTGGGATGCAGGAAATGTTGTTCCTTCAAGATCTGGCTTCAGTCCAATTTGGACCTAAACCAGCAGGGCAGAAATCCCAACAACCTTTTGTTTTCCAAACTGAACACAGGGCTTCCTGAACTAACCACGTCCCCCCCGGGAGCTCACAGCTGCTGGGCAAAGCTCACGTTCTCCTCCGAGGCACAAAGCGCAGGGGCTGGGCAGCGAGGCCACCCCACCCCGCAGCCTCCTTGGGGCCTCCCCACGACTTCTGTGCCTGCAGCTTCCCCTTGGGACCGGGGGATCCCTACAGCTCTAAGGTCGCTGCTGCCACAGCTGACAGCCCAAAGGCACACGTGCCCCTGGTGCCTGGGAGCCGCAGACCCGGCTGCACGCTGCAGGGCCAGGGGCCACGAACACGGCTCCGATGGCGTGGACCTCGTGCTGCTGCCCCAGCCAGAACCCACTGCATTCAGCACGTTCTCAGCCAACGTCTCTGCTCAGCAAACCAGCATTTTCCAGTTGGTGTCAGCCTAATTCCACACTGCTTCTAGTTAGGGACTCACAAAATCTGTGTGGATTTTGTTCCCCTGGTGGCAGGGGGAACCCGGCCTCACACAGCCCTGCCTGGGCACGTGAGGGGCAGCGGGGAGAGCAGCGGGCATGGCCGTGTGCCCCAGCACTGCACCACCAAGCACTTGGACAGCAGGTGCCCGACCTCCAAGAAACAGAAAAATGCCAAACACAGAAAGACAGCAGGGCCAGACAGGAGGGCAGGCTGATAGCGGCCAAGGACCAAAGTTAAGGCTGGGAAACAAAGGGAGCCCAGCACCGGATATAAACAAGTGAGCCTGGGGAAAGCTGAGCCCAGGACCAGGACTGTCCCTATCAGAAACCCTCCATGACTTCTCGCCTTTGAACTCTTAGCTTGGCAAAAGGGCTCGGAGGAAGGGCACTCTGTGCTACTGCTGGCTAAGCGCACGAGCAAGAGGGCAACCTCTCCGGCCTGCGGGTTGCTGATTCAGGGTAAAACTGCCAGGTCTCGGCCATGCCACAAACAAGCAAATGGAAGTGCACCCTACCCAAGACGTGGCCTCAGATTTCAGTGGCTGACATCACTTCTTCCTTGAAAACTCCTCTTACAATCATCCTTACTCACCCTCTTCTTTTGTTTGCTTTGATAAGAGCACTTCTGCTGACAAAATAATCAACCTTGTAACATCTCTAAAAGTTTACAGCCAGTCAAATAATAAAGTCAAAGTCTTACCTAACCAGCCGCTAGAACATTCAGCTGCTCTAGGTCACCTAAGAACACTTGCCAGTTCTGTTTCTCTGCCAGACAGTTCCTAAGTTGGAATCACCAACAGGAAGGGAACATTTTTACAGCCTTATCGATTTTTCACTCCTTTTTTTTGTTGGCATGTTTTGTCTCCAAGAAAGCAGGAACAGCCTTATCAAGAGCAGCACAAGTCCAGCACACGTCAACTAACCCTCCTTTCCCTAAGGACAGTCCCTGCTATCTGCAGCTCCATCTAGGAGACGATCAAAGAGAAAACATTTCCGCCCAGAGGCTCTGTCCAGCTGAAGAGGAAACATTAGAGGTTGTGGCTCAAATGAAAGTTTACCAAACACTTTGTATTCCAAATACTTCTATTGTTCCTCTTTTTTTTTTTTTTTCCCTGCAACTCCCCCAAAACGTTAACAAGGCTCCAAATGGTGTCCTGCAGCACAGCAGAGGAGGTGCAGCACCCGCACGTGCAGCCAGAGCCAGGCACAGCCCCATCAGCACCCATCCCATGTAGAAGGTGAGGAGCAAAGCCGCGGCACGGAGCCTGCCGTCCGGGGGCAGCCCCCAGGAGCAGCCCTCAGGCACAGAGCCCCAGCACACTGCAGCAGAGCATGCGGCCCCAGCAGGGTTTCACTCTGGGCACGGCAGCCCCAAGCTCGTGGCAGTCCCTGCACGGCCCCTGGGCTGAGCCAGGCCCTGCACTCGGGGCCATGGGCACTGCAGCGAGGGGCTGGCAAGGAACGCGCTGGGGGAGCAGGCAGAAGCCAGGAACACACCTTGTCCATGTGGAAGATGAGGTCCAGCTCGCAGACGTTCTCAAAGCACTTGTCCAGCGTCTCCACGAACACCTGAGGGGCGAGGAAAGGGAAGGTCAGTGCAGAGCAGAGCAGGACCCACAGAGGTACAGCCCCGACCAGAACCCATCAGATCGCTCTTCACAGCCTAACCAGGGCAAACAACCCCACCTGCCCAGCCCGAGGCTCCCCGGGAGCTGTGGCCCAGGGACATTTGGGGGACGGGGAGGCACAGAGCAGGCTGGGCAGACCTGCATGGGGCACAGCCAGGCAAGGGAAATGCCTTTCACACGGGCACTGCCTGATGGTGCTGGGATAACAAGAGGCAGCCTTCCCCTGAAGAGATTTCTGTACCCGGCTGCTATTGTCTCCTGTTCCTGCCCTTGGCACCCAGAACATCCAGGTGCAGGGATCTGACCCAGGGCCAAGCTCAAAGGGCCTGGCACAAGGACAACTGCACCGAAATGCAGAGCTTGGCCTTTATGGGGGAGAAACCCAGGTGTTGGTGCCTGGATCCATTGCAGCCACGTGGGACAAGAGCTGGTCAGCGTGCTCGGGGCGTCCTGCAGCCGGCTGGAACCGCCTGAAAGGGGCCGAGTTCTGGGAACTGCGCAGTCCCAGCAGCTGATCCGGGCACGGCACGCATCCTCCCACAGCCTGCTGCGCCAGCACTCTCACGTGTGCCTCTACTGGATTTAGCAAGGGTCACTTTAGAAGCCCACGCAGGGCTTGAACATGATTTAAAAACACACTAATACATTCATTGAGGTGCACTTCCCCCAGTGTTTCCCCACAGGTGAGTTCTAAGCCATGTCAGCCAACACGTGCAGCACCTGGCAGCACGGTCTGAGTCTGGCTGCGTTCACAGAGCAGCTTCTGTCACTTCCATGTACAGGTGTGTTTCAGACCTGTAAGCACCATGGGGAGGCTGAGGAGGCCGGGCAGCCAGCAGGGACCGCACAGGGGGGAAGGCACCTCCCCATGGCCCAGCAGAGCGCTGGTGCTGCTACAGAGGCACGGGCTGAGGGCACAGACACCCGGTGCTGCTGTCACTGTGCTGGCACCAGGCTCCCCGGGGACCTGGGCACCACTGTCCTGCCAGCACCAGCACCCCAGCTTGGGGTCCAGGGGTGTCCCCACCACTGCCACAGCTACACCCAGTGCGGGCACAGCGCTGCCCTGGGACATGACCTTTGTGCACAGCATCCAGCCCCATCACGCCAGTGCCCAGCCCAGGAGGAAGGGGCTGAGCACAACTCAGGGAGAGCAAGAGCCCGCACTGTCCCCGCTGCCGGCAGCGCCCGCTGCCCATCACAGCACCTCCAGCTGCTCCGGGCGAGGGTCTCTGCCCAGGCACCCGGGGGCTGAGCACCCGCACCCACAGCGGCCACCCCCTGGCAGCGGGGTCCCCCCGCAGACGGACCTGGATGAGGTCCAGGATGCCCAGCTCGCTCTCGGAGGAGTCCACGCAGAAGACGAAGTAGAGCGTGGCGTAGTGCCGGTAGATCAGCTTGTAGTCAGCGCCGCCGAACAGGCTGCGGGGACACGGGGACGGGCGAGGGGCTGCAGGAGCGGGGCCGGGGCTGAGCCCCCCCAGGCCGCCCCTCGGCGGGGGCAGGCGGTTACCTGCCGCACTCGAGGAAGTTGCAGATGTGCTCATCGCGCTTCAGCACCAGGTGGAAGGTCTCCCTGATGAGCTGCTGCTGCACCTCCTCCGCCTGCGGGGAGCCGGGGACAGGCGGCCATGGAACGGCGGCCCGGGGACACGCGGAGCGCCCGCGGTGCTCGGGGCCGGCGGGGCCGGGAGGGCCGGGAGGGCACGGGGCACACAGCCCGGAGCTCGGAGCTCAGAGCCCGGAGCCCCCCCCCGCCGCCCAGGACCCCCCACGGGCCCCGGCCGTGCCATCGGGCTGCGCACCCGGCTCCCCCCGCCCGCCCCCGCCGCCCCGGGCCCCCGGCCCCAGCCGAGCCCCGCCGCCCCCCGGCCCCGGCCCCGCACCAGGTGCTGGTAGAAGCGGACGAGGCGCGGCTTGCCGTGGTTGTTGAACACCAGCACGGCGTTGATCATCCCGGCGGCTGCCCGGGACGCGCCGGAAGCAGAACGGGGCCGGCGGCGGCCGCAGCCCCCCCGCAGGAAGCCCCGGCCGGAAACGCGGCGGGGGGGGCGGCCCCGGGCCCGGCGGGCAGAGAACCGGGGGCCCCGCGTCCCCGCCCCGGTGGGGCTCAACGGGAACTCGCGGCCCCCCCCGCGGCACGGGCTGCGAGCGCAGCCGCTCCCCCTGGCCGCGAGCTGGGCCCCTGCGGGCGACCCAGGGCTGGTACGGCCCGGCCCGGCCCGGTCCCACACGGCCCGGCACGAACCGGTCCGGTACAGCCCGGTACGGCCCGGTCCGGCCCCGGCCCCCGCAGCTGCTCCCGGCCGCGCCGCCAGGGGGCGCCCCCGCCACGGGGCTACGGCGACCGGGCGGGGAGGGGGCGCCTGGGCGGGGCCTTGAGGCTGGCCACGCCCTCCGGGGGTCGTGGGCGGGGCCCCGGTTCGCCTCGCCCCGCCCCCCCCCCCGTTTCGGTACCGGCCCCGAGGTGCGCGGGGCCGGGAGCCCCCCGGAGGGCGGCCACCGGCGGCGACCCCCCCGTGCTGAGCCACTCTGAGAGCGGTGAAGGAGCGCGGCCCGTTGGGTCCCGGGGAGGAGCAGCCCCCGCAGTGCCAGCTGCTGGGAGCCCTCCCCAGCCGAACATCAGAGACAAAGGGCACGGGGCCGGGACTGGCACAGAGGGATGGCCCGGCAGTCACGGCTGGAGGGACATCAAGGGCTGCGAGAAGGATCCAGTGCGCTGTACGATGGAAGAAAGAGGCAGACGGGAACATAAACATCATCGCTTGGTGGGAAAAGGGAATAAAATAACCTTGGGTACTGAGAAGCCATCTTTGGTACAGCCTTCGTATAAAAACCTCGTTTGTGACCAGATTTAACGCTGCTGATTTGAAGAGGGGAAAGATGGCAAAGATCCAGGCAAAAGGACACCGGGCTCTGCAGGAGGGGGCCACCAGCACCCATGGGTGCAGAGCTGCCCCAGCACTGTGCTTGTCACCGGGGTGACACCAGAGTGAAGCACCTAAAATGAAGCATGCATGCCCCATAGGGCAGGGTGAAGAAAGGAACAACCCATGCCCATTTCACCAGAGAAAACCTCATCAGTGGCCACTGGCTTGTAATGGCTTCAAACTAAAAGAGAGGAGATTTACATTAGATATAGGGAAGAAATTCTTCACTCAGAGGGCAGTGAGGCAAAGGCACGGGCTGCCCAGAGGAGCTGTGGGGGCCCCATCCCTGGCAGTGCCTAAGGCCAGGCTGGACAGGGCTGGGTGCGGCCTGGGCTGGGGGCAGGGGGCCCTACCCATGGTGGGGGGGGGTGGAATTAGATATTTTTTTAGGCCCTTTCCAACCCAAAGCGCTCTGGGATTCCATGAGTCTGACACCTTCCTACACGGATCACATCGGTGAGAGGTGATTGGCTGAGGCAGCTATGGGCAGCCTCACAGCAGGCAGGATGGACACTGTGATTGGTTGAGGCGCAGAGGCTGCCACAGGCACCGTGTCCATGAGCTTGGACTGGCTGGTGCGTCAAATTTGATGCAAGGACCGTGGCCCTGAGTTGTGACTGCCTGAACCTGCAACACTGCTGAAGAATCAGGTCCTCGAGACACCACTGGCTGAGGCTGTGAGGCTGCTGCAAGGACCATGTCCACCGGTCTTTATTGGCTGAGGCTTTGAGGCTGCTGAAGAATCATGTCTGCAGATTTTGAGTGGCTGGGGCTGTGAGGCTCCTGTAAGAATCATGTTAGCATGTTCTGATGGGTTGATGCAGTGAGGGTGCTGTAAGCACCATGTCCACAGGATGCCATGATCTGAGGCTGTGAAGAAGCTGTAAGAATCACGTCCACCAGTTCTGATGGCTGTGAGCCTGGTGAAGAACCGTGTCTGTGTTCTTTGACTGGCTGAGGCTGCCAGGCTGCTGCAAGGATGGTGACCACATATTCTGATGGGTTGAGGCTAGCATCTTCCTACAAGGATCATATCCACAGCTTGTGATTGGCTGAGGTTGCTATTCCCTACACATGTTGTGTCCTTGAGTTATGATGGGCTGAGGCTGCAGGCCTGCTGAACAACCATACCCACACTTTTTCATCAGCTCAGGCTTCAAGACCACTGCAGGGATCATGTCTACATGGTTTGATTGATTGATGCAGAGAGGCTGCTGTAAGCACCATGTCTGCAAGACTCCCTTGTTTGAGCATGAGGAGCTGCCGCAGGAATCACGTCCTCAAGTTGTGATTGGCTGAGCCTGCAAGATGGAGCCGCGTGTGCAGATTCTGATTGGCTGAGGCTGTGAGGCCGCTGTAAGCCTCATGTCTGCAAATGTGGTTTAGCTGAAGCTGCTAGGCTGCTGCGAGGATCACGGCCGTGAGTTGTGATTGGCTGAGGCTGGCAGTTCAAGTCCTTGTGTTGTGATTGGCCGAGACTGCAAGCCTGCTGAGGAATGTAGCCATGCTTTTTTATTGGCTTAGGTCGCAAGGCCCCTGCATGGATCGTGTCTGCAGCTTTTGGCTGTTGATGTGGAGAGGCCTCTGTAAGCACCATGTCTGCAAGTTTTGGCTGACTGAGGCTGTGAAGCTGTTGCAAGCATCATGTCCATTGCTTTTGCATGGCTGAAGCTGCTAGCCTACTGCAAGGATTGTATTTGGGAGTTTTGATCTGCTGAGGCTGTGAGCCTGCAGAAGAATCATGTCCGCACTTTTCAATTGTCTGAACCTGTGAGGCTGCCACAAGCATCATGTGCACCAATTCTGACTGACTGATGTGGCGAACCTGAAACAAGAATCATACCCATGAGTTGTGATTGGCTGAGCTTACGAGGTTGCTGAAGAATTGTGCCCACAAAACACCATGGGCTGAGGCTGTAAGGCTGCTGCAAGGATCAGGTCCACAAGTTGTGACTGGCCGAGGCTGTGAGCCTGCAGAAGAATCACGTTCTCTCTTTGTCATTGGCTGAGGCTTCAAGGCTGCTGGAGAGCCTGTCTGCACGTTGTGGTTGGCACAGAATGTCAGGCTGCGGCAAGGATCATGTCTGCGCGTTCTGATTGGCCGAAGCCACAAGCCTGCTGATGAGCTGTTTCTGTGCTGTTTGATTGGCTGGGCCTGCCAGGAGCATCATGTCCGCAAGCTGTGATTGGCTGAGGCTGCTCTCCTCACCTTATGGTAATGCCCCTGCGTTCTGATTGGCTGAGCCTGAGAGGCCCTTGAAGAATCATGTCTGTGGTTTAGGTTGGCTGAGGCTGAAAGACAGCTGCAAGCACCGTGTCCACGCATTGTGGTTACCTGGGGCTGTGCGTCTGCTGACATCATTGTTTTGTTCAAGATGCCATTACCTGAGGCTGTGAAGCTGTCTGTGGGTTTTGATTGGCTGAGGCTGGGAGGCTGCTGTGAGCACCGTGTCTTCAATCTCTGGTCAGCTGGGACTGCTTTCCTCCTCCAGGGGCCATGACCTTGAGCCGTGGCTGGCTGGGATGTGAGCCCGCTGGAGAACCATGCTGGCACGTTTGGACTGGCTGAGCCTGGGAGCTCCCATCTGCACAAGATGATTGGCTGAAGCTGCTCAGCCACCATGGGCATTGCTGCAGCCAGTTGTGATTGGCTGACAGTGTGAGCCTCCTGTGAGCTTCGTGTCCGCACGCTTTGACTGACTGTGGCCGCGAGGTTGCTGCATGGATAATGGCTGCTAATTTTGACTGGCTGAGGCTTCTGGGCTGCCTCAAGGATCACATTTTGATTGGCTGAGGCTGCAAGGCTCCTGTAAAGGTCACGTCTGCCTGATTTGATTGGCTTAGATGGGCAGGTTGCTGCAAGGATCGCAACCGCAAGGTTTGATTGGCTGCTGCAGAGAGGCTGATACGGGATCATATCCGCACATTTTGATTGGCTGTGGCTACGGGCCCACTGACGAATCATATCTGCGCGTTTTGATTGGCTGTGGCTACGAGCCTGCTGAAGGATCATATCTGCACGTTGTGATTGGCTGAGGCTGCGAGGCTCCTGCAAGGCTCATGGCTGCGGTTCGCCATTGGCTGAGGCATCCCCGCCGTGTGCCGGGTGCGATGGCCGAGGTGCAGCAGTGCCCCCTGCCAGCAGAGCCCAGCAGCTGCCCCCCATGAGATCAGAGCCAGCTCCAGCCAGCTCCAAACGGGACCCGCTGCTGGCCAGGGCTGAGCCAGGGAGTGAAGCTGGGTGGGCCTCTGTGAGAGTGTGGTTAAAACATGGAGAGGAAAAAAATGCCACGCAAAAGCAGCTGGGAAGAGAGAAGTGAAAAACAGACAATCCCACAGATATGAAGGTCAGTGAAGAGCAGGAGGTGCTCCAGGCACCAGAGCAAAAGTTCTGCAGTGGAGGAGCCCCCGGTGGAGCAGGTGGATGTGGCTTGGAGGGGGCTGCGGCCCATGGAGAGCCCCCGCAGGAGCAGGAGGTCTGGGGGGAGCTGCCACCTGTGGGGGACCCGTGCTGGAGCAGTTTGTTCCTGAGGGATGGACCCCATGGGATGGAGCCATGTGGGAGCAGTGCTTGAAGAGCTGCTGCCTGTGGGCAGCCCCCGCAGGCTCAGTTCAGGAAGAACAGCATCCCGTGGGAGGGACCCCATGGGGAGCAGGGGCAGAGAGGGACCATGAAGGAGTGGCAGATAAAGTGTTACGGCCTGTCCCCCAATCTCTGTTCCCCTGCACTACTCAGGGAGAGGAGGTAGGATGGATGGGGGGGGTCCTTTGCTTTCAGTTTCTCACCGCACTAGTCTGTTAGTAATAGGCAATAAATTACATTAATCTCCCTATGCTGAGTCTGGTTTGCCCATGACAGTAATTGGTGAGCAACCTCCCTGTCCTTATCTCAACCCTGGAGCCCTTTTCCATCGTACCTTCTCCCCGTTCCTTTGAGGAGGGGCAGTGAGCTCCGCGGCCCAGCAGGGTGACACCACCACGGGCCCCACGGCTGCAGCGGGGCTCTAGGGCGCTGCCGGATCGTGTCCGCAGGGCGCCATTGGCTGCCGCTGCCCAGGGGCCCCTGTCCGCGCATGCCGATTGGCCGAGGGGCTGCTCCCCAGCAGGCCGCCTGGCTCCCCAGCCGCTGCCCCTCCTGCCCCAGCGCCCTTCCTGGTCTGGGCCGCCCGTACTCGCCCCGTGCCCACCGCTGCCATCTCTGCGCCACTTGTGCGAGCGTCCCCATCCTTCCCCAGCCACTTCTGCGCCCCCTGTACTGCGCGGGGGGACACCAGTCTGCTTCAGCCCTACTGGTGATCCTTTAATATTTGCAAATATTTGCACAGGCAAATTCCATCCTTAACAAAGCCCACGCAGTGAGCAAGGATTGCAAGCACAAGGAGGAGAGTGTCAGTGCCATGAATATTTGCATCAGATGGGTCTGGTTTCTGGCAGAGCTTTGAACCAGGCCAGTCAGAGAGCAGAAATGATAATCCAGGGTTGCTGGACCAGCACTCCACAAGCAGTGTAGATATGTGAAGTGATAACCGTGATCACTGAGAGTTTAGGTGTATTGGAAACACCAGTTTTCACCTAAGAACACACAAAAAAAAATAATGAAAATGAAAAGTCTGTCTGCGAGACAAAGGACTGCATTTTCAGACAAACTCTTCGCTGTGATTAGTCTGTCCAGCTCCCTCTGCTTCCATGGAGATGAGTCTCTGCCTTCACATGCATCAGCTGAATCCCTGCTGCCTTCGCTCCTTCTTCCATTGCTCCCTGCAGGAGGAGACCCTCACCTCCTCCTCCTCTCCCATCGCAGCCCCTGTCCCCTGGCAGCAGCCACAAGGGACCTGGCAGCCATCACCACTCCTTGCCACCACCCTGTGCCCCCTTCCTGCCACTGCAGCCCCCTCCCGCTCCCCAGAGCCCCTCCACCCACCCCTGCCACCTCCAGGGGGCCTGAACAGCAACCCCCAACCACGGCATGCTTTGGGGTTTGGGGAATACGGGAAATTCTGCCCACCGAGGGGCGGCCGGCCTTCCCTTCAGGGGAGAGCCGAGCTCCCCGCGGTACACCCCGGCCCGAGGGCCCCACCGTGCGGACAGGACGGCGATGCCCGGCTGCCGCCCGGCGCCAGGGCAGGGCTCGGGGGACGCGCGCCGGGGGCGAGCCCCACGGGCAGCCACGTGCGGAGCTGTGCCCCCGGCCGGGGAGCACGGCAGCGGCCCCCGGAGCCCCGGCGGGCAGCAGGCCCCGCACACGGGGGGCGCGTCCCCACGCACGCCCGGGGCCGGGGCCGCCGGCGGCGGCTGCTCGCTCTCCCGCTGCGCCCCGCGGGCCGGGGCCGCTCCGCCACAGGTGGTCGCGGCCAGCGCCGGCCCGGGCTCGGCGCGGGGGTCCCGGCGGTCGGCGGCCGCCCCCGCTCCCGGCAGCGTCGCGGCCCCGGCGGGCGAGCCGCGCCCCGCAGCTTTGTTCCCCGCGGCCGGTGCCGGGGGCGGGCCCGGCTCCGGGCAGAGCCGGCGGCCGGAGCGGGCCGGGCGGGGGGCGCGGGGCCGCTCGAAGCCGCTCGGAGCCCGGGAAACTTGTCCGGGCGCGGCGGGGGGGACGCGGGGGCACGGCGGCGAGATAAAGGGCCCCGCCGCCGCCGCCGCGCTCCTCGCTCCCGGCCGAGTTAGGAGGAGCTGTTTTGCATCCCTTCACGTCAGCCTGCCTCATTCCCTCCTTCCTTCCTTCCTGCGCGCCCAGCGCCGGGCCCACGGGCCCGCAGCCGCCGCCGCCGCCGCCCCGCGCCCTGCGGAGCCGCCGCGGGAGCGCACGGTGAGTCCCCGCCGCCCCGCGCCCCCGGGGCCGCAGGCCCGCGGCCGGGGCCGCCAACATGTCGCCCGCCCGCCCGCTTCCACCTTCCCCGCGCCCGGCCGGGAGCGATGGCGGCGGCAGGGAGGGAGGGAGCGGGGCGCCGGCGGTGCCCGGTCCGCACGTGGGTCCGCCCGCCCCGCTCCTCGCCCACAAGTTTCGCCGCCGCCGCTCGCAAACTTTCTCCGCGGCCGCGGGGCCGCCAAACTTGCGGTGGGGCGGGGAGGGGAGAGGGGCCGGGGGCGGCCCGGCACGGCTCGGCCCGGCTCGGTGCGGGGCCGCTCCGCTCACGTACCTGTTGAGGAGGGAGCGGCGGGGGGCGGCGGCCCCGCACCGGGACCCCGCACCGGGACCCCGCACCGGCACCGGGCGCGGCGGCCGGGGGAGGCCGGGGGGGTGCGGGTGCGGGAGCGGGGGGAGGGGGGGGGGCGTGCCGGGAACGCGCGTGGCCGGGGCCGCGCGGCGGGGGAGGGGGGGGCGCTGCCGGGACCCCCCCCGCGCCCCCGGGGCCGGTCGCGGCTGGCAGCGCGCGCGGCGCTGTCGCGAGTGTCGTCGCCGTCCCCCCCCCCCCGCCCCCGCCTGTCACCCGCTCGTCCCGCGCCGGTGTCCGGGGGGAGCCGCGGGGCTGCGGCTGCACCGCGCGGCCCCGAGGGGCGAGGAGAGCCGGCAGGTAGGCGCTGCGCGGGGCCGGCACGGGGCGCCGGGGGGGGCACGGAGACGCCTTCCCCCGGCGAGGCTGCCCCGAGTTTGGGAGCGGTCGCGGGGCTGCTGGAGGTGGCGGCCGAGCCGCCGCCGCTGCCCGGGTGGGGACCTGCGGGGCGCCCACCGGCACCTCCGGCGAGAAGGGACGGGCCCCGGCGGCGGGAGGGGCAATAACCGGGGATCCCCGGGGAGCCGTGCCCGGGAGGGAGAGGCCACCCCCGGGCCGGGCGGACCCCGGGGCTTCGCTCCTTTTGTGCCCCGGCGTCCCGGGGGCTGCGGAGCCGCGGGAGGGGCCGGGCCCGGGCCCCCGGCTGTGTCCGGGCAGCGCCTGCTCGGTCGCGCTTCGGGCCAGGGAGAGCGGCTCTCGGAACTTTGTGCGGCCCCTTGGTAGCTCCTGAGAATCAGCAGGATGCGGCGGTTGAATTAGTTACAATTAATTAATTAGTCAATCATTAGTAGCTCCTTTGTCAGCACTCCGTGTGGGAAGGGAAGGTGGGATGATGCAAGGGGAAGATGGCATCCGAGGAGCCGAACTTCTCACCGCGCCCAGCGCCCGGCCGCACAACCCGTCCCGGGGCTGCAGGCGGGAGGACGCTGCCCCGCGCAGCAGGGACGAGTTCAGCTCGTTTGCTGCTGGGTGTCACTGATGTGAACCAGCCTGATGAGCTGGTGCGCTCTGCGGTTCCAGTAAGCACCGTTCCAGTAAGCACAGTTCCAGTTTGGTTTGTGGGGGCCGTCTGGCCTGGCCATCACCTTGCTATGAACGTGCCTTAGGTTAGTGGGAGACCCTAAAAGCACGGTGCTCCCGGGGAAACCTCAGGGAAGTCATGAGCAGGGGCACTGGTTTCGCCACCCCCTGTGCAGCCCTTCGGGGGTAACGGCCTTCGGGCAGTGAATTGAGGAACAGCAGCTGTGGCACCGCGTTCCCTGTCAGCAGAGGCATGGGAGCGCGCCCCCCCACTCGCAGGGAGCAGTCATGGGAGTCTGGCAAGTTCTTGTAACTGAGAGCCACCAGAGATAGGGGCTAAGTAAGTGTGATGCTGAGGCTGCTTGTTCTACCAGCAGGCTTAAATGAATGCCCTCTGTGGACACTGATCACCTTATCTCCCTGTAAAGGGGTGTGTTAGATTATAGTAACTTGGGCTCAGATACACACCGAGAAACATTCCCAACCTGATCTTAGGAGGGAACTCAGGAGCTCAGAAGTAGGTGCCTGTGGTGGATAGAGCCTTCTTCCACGGTGCCCAAGTAAAGGGTCTGCTTGTTTCTTTTGACATCGCTAGGGTTGGGTTAATCTCTGAGAAGGTATTTTTAGTTGGTTTTATTGGACTAAAATGCAAAGAAGGCTTTTTGTTTATAAATTAGGTTAGGAAACAGTGTGGGGAGGGATGAGCACAAATGTTGTCCTGTACCGAACAGCTAGAAATGTTAATGAGCAGGCAATACAATGGGTTCGTACTGCAAGGAGCATGCCAGCGTACGACCCAAAGTGAGCGTTAGAGGCAAACGTGCCGTGCTGATCCAGGCCGTGTCTCTGTATGCTTACTGGTGCTGCGAGGTAGGCTCCAATTCAACATCTGCTGAAGCAGTCTTAATTTCAGCCGGAGCAGTCGTGTACTTGGATATTTTGCCAAATCAGGGCCAAAAGAATAAGGAAGGGAGGCAGAGTAAGCAGAGAGTTGTGCATGCTGCTGCTGCCTGGCTGGATCAGAGGCTTTCCTACAGTTTTATGACCATTGCTCCCCTTTCCCTCCACTACCTGCCATGGGTTTTTGGTTTTCCTTGACCTTTTACATCTCATCCTGCAAGCTGTTAAGCACAGGCAGACAGGAACCACAGCTTTGTCCTGTGCCCACAGAGCCCACTCAGCCTGAGACAGGGGTGCTGTGGCCACTTGAACACTGATGGCAGCAAATGAAATGTCTCAAAATACCTGCACAGGGCTGGCTTGCCATGGAGACAGCCGCAGCTTTGGCTGGAAGAAAGTCACTGGGTGGCTCAGATGTGTTCGAGGAGCTGCGGTCGTCTCCTTTCTGCCTTGCCTGGGGTGGCCGGCAGCCCCCGTCCCCGTGGGACTTTTGCCTTCCAGCGCAGCTGGACCTTGAGACACGGGGCTGGGATCGAGTTGTGAGGGGCTTTTCCCTGTCCTGCCATTCCGCATTTCCCTCTTCCACCCCTGCACACTGCTCTCACTCCCACCCTGGGTCCTTCTCACAACCACGCCGTGGTACCACACGGTGACTTTGGTGCTCGGAGAGGCAGGGCCAACTCAGCCTGCCTGCCTCTAGCTGCGGTTCCCTAAAAAAATAGTGTCTTTCAAATGTATATGGCAATGGAGTGAAATACAGGGTGGTGTTCAGGAGTACTCTCACTGGAGTGTGAATCGCGGAGGATTTTTTATTTGAGAAATTAAGCAACCATCACTCTTCTTCCCCTTGATTTTGATGGAGGCCTGCTTGGAGAATGAGCAAGCAATGCATTTTCTTTCTCAAACTTTAAATTGAAGGGGACAGAGGGGGATTTTAAATTTTCCCCATGGTGGTCTTTGCTCTCAGCTGTCTGACAGTCATTTGAATGACAATAGAGCATTTTAACAACAGAAATAGAAACAACATGTAAGTAGCCTGCCTCAAAACTTCTTTGGAAAGTACACAGCTTCCTCGTAGCGCTTGTGATAACGCCGTCCTCCCATTTCCCTCCCCGTTTGTGTAACGGTCTTCACAAGATATCACAGTCTTTTTAGTAAAGGAGAAGTGAGCGGGCGGGAAGCTTCTCTTTTTTAAACGTCAGGTCTTCTGAGTTTCCGTGAATGTTCTCAAGTGGGAAGAAGAAACCTAACTTCCCACTCTCCCTTCCCTCCCAGGCCACCTCTAGTTTCATAACAGAGAAACTGAGGTAGAAGGGCGGTGTCTGAATTACTTCTGCGTGGGGAGAGGAAAAAGCTTGTAGAAAATTCATCTGGAATTTTATAAATCTCGCATAGTTTGGGAGTAAAAAGTGAAGTAGTCCAGTAACTGGGGGAGCGCAAGAGGCACTGCAGAGGCAAGATGCGAAATTAAACCGAGGTAAATGGAGGTAAATTACCGCGGCGAGGGTGCAGGCACTGCGGGGCTCAGCAGCGTCTGGCTGGTGTGGGCAGGGAGGTGGGCACATGAGTGAAGCCCTTTCCACGGTTAAATTCGTTAGTTATGTTCCAGAAGTTACTCGGAACTAGGGAATCCGCACCGCGTGACGGGGAGCGCAGTGGCAGAGGAAATTCCAAGTCAGTAGCTGAGAAATAATGTACGAAGGAAGAAATTTTGTAACTATTTGTCACCTTCCGAGGTTAAAAGATAACTACATTAAACCACAAAGCGGACCTGAGCATTGCTGCTGGCAGCTCAGGCAGGGGAAGGGCTTCGGTGTGCAGCCACGGCCGGGAACGCGGGCGGGACGGCAGGAGGGTGGCAGCCCGGGAGGGCTCCCGTGCAGCGGTGCTTTCTTCTTGGGAAAGTGGAGCACAGGAGGGCAGGACGCCAGCTGCCTGTGAAGTAGGGTCGTGCAGAGCAGGGGATGCACAGTGCTGCCCTGCTCCTCCCCACCGTGCAGTGCTGGGGAAGGCAGACGTGCAAGGAGACGAGTTTTGGTGGAGAACATTTGCCAGCTGGAGTTCCTGCAGCTTTGGGATGGCGGTGGTTGGGCAGACGGGTGGGTGGTAGAGGTGAGCGGAGCAGGTTGGGGCTGCGCTGTCGGGCCAGGAGCCTTGTGCAAGGTGAGGCTGATGAAGAGGAGTTGGGGGCTGGGGCTGTGGTGTGGGGCAGCAGGGAGTGGGGTGGCTGGGGCAGCAGTGGCAGCTCCAAACCCTAGGCTGGTAGAAGTGCCCAGCAGCCAGCACCGTGCTGGCCTGAAAACAGCTTAAAAATGGAATGGCTGGGTGTGCTTTGAGGCTTCAGTACTGCAGCAAGAAAAGCGAGTTGCAGGGCAACTGTATTTTAAATTAATTCTGTGACACAGAGCAACTGAAATGAGTAAATTCAGTTAAAATCAAAACTCTATTCTTCATCTTTTTCCAGTGGCTCTGCAGCATGCTCTGTGTGCCACCACAACCAGCGTGCTTCCATGCTGCTTGCAGCCAGGCACATGGCAGGCACCAGAAGCTTTGACCTAGGGAACGCCAGTCTGTGCTCTACAGCTTTTATCTCAGCACGCCAGTTTGGGGGAGGGATGTACGTTGACTAGGAAGCAGCGCATGGACATGTTCAGGGCTTTACTTGCATGGCTTGTCCGTATGAAAGCCCGGTTCCACGCCTGCACCGTGCCCTGGACGGTCCCGCAGTGGTACGTGGGGAGGTCCCGCGGCTCACGGGATGAGGCCAGGAGCAGCTGAGGCAGAAGCCAGCAGCTGGCAGGGGCTGAGTGCTGGCAGCCCCGGGGTATGTCCATCCTTGGGGTGCATCTGTCCCCTGGGTTTGGCTGTCCTGTTTGGCAGCAGCAGCACTTCCCAGTGCGCCTGCACCATGGGGCCAGGTCGCTTCTCCCCTCTCTGCCCCTTCTCTCAGCACTGCATTGCTCTCCAGTGCTTCCCTGGCATTTATCAAGGTCCCTCCTTTCCCTGTTCTTTTTTCTCCTATGTTCATTTCTCCAGGGGCTCCCCATTTCTTTCCCCTCCTGCCCTCACTCCCCCAGCAGAGGTTGGGGTGCGCGGGGTCCCCGTTGCAGAGCCCCGGCTCCGTCCAGCTGCGGGTTTCGTTCTAGAGCGGAGCCTCGGCTCGTGTGAGCTCAGCATGAGCAGGGCTGGAAATAAAAGAGAGCTGGAGGACGGTGTTTGGAGGTTTTCCCATGGGGAGGCCTTTGTTTAAAATTTAATATGCTGTTCTCTTTCTCTCAATGAGTAAGAGAAGGATGCCGGTGCTCTGACGTGCGGCCGTTCAGCGCTCTACCCATTCCTCTCCTTCGCCTTATCTTTCTGGCACAGTGTCACCGCGGCTCTGTCTCAGCTCTCCTGCTGCTTCCCACTTGCAGGTGCCGGCCAGGGCTCAGATGTTAGTGCTGGGGACAGAGCTGAATGGAAATTTTGGCCATGGCTTGCTGACCAGAGCCGGGCCCATGCAGGAGGCAGGCAGGCGCCATCCCTGCCGGTCCGTGGCCTCCTCAGGGTCTGGGTAAGAAGGTGCTGAGCTTTGCCGGGTGTGTCCCAGGCCCGGTCCAGCCGGCTGCTGTTGGGAAACATGAATTATTATTTAAGAAGGGATATTCTGGGGAGCTGGACCCAAACAAAGATGGTGAGGCTCGTGCTGGTCCCTGATGGAAGCCTTGCCGCTCTCCAGTGCTCGCCCTCCGGCCATCTGCAAACAGGTCAGCACAAGACTTGAACTTCAATAGCTCCGTACGTGGCTGATTGCAATCTCATTTCTCTGCACCACCGGAGAGTTATAATTTTCAGGCATTGATTGACCTGTCCTTCTTTGTTTGCCTCTTGTCAGTCCCCTGTAGCTGCCAGTAACACGTTCCCGTTGGCTGTTGTGTGGTTACGGAGCTCCTCGTCCTGCAGCCTGTGCCCGTGCGTGGCCACCGCTCAGCCCCCGGCTGCTTCCCCAGGGGGCTGCGGGCTGAGGGCCTGAGCTTGTAGGCACTGGCGCGCTCCAGGGGAAAATTACTGTCCAGAAGACAGAACTGTGGAGCCTTTTTGTCAGTGGTGCCAAGCCCCTTTGTTGAATTTCTTCTTCTCCTTCCCCGTTTTATGCTTTGGCCATTCAGCATGTGCTTCAGAAGCCCATCAGGGTAATTGCAGAACTCATCTGCAGAGAGTAAGCCTTGATTTATTGGGGGGTTTTGAGTGGTTTGGTTTCATTTTATGATTATCAACAAGGGACACATATAAGCAAATTATTTCAACAGTTGAATATTCTGTATATTTATAGGACTTTCTTGCTGTAAGAAGAAAGAGTGCAAAATATAGCAATTATGCATATTGTTTTGAAAATGCGGACTGGAGGTAGTTCAAGCAGGCCCTTACAGTTGCCAAAGCAAGGGGAAAATGCGTTAGATAAAAGCAGCCTTGTGGCCATGGTATAAAAGGTATCAAATATTTATAAAGACTAGTAAAATACAAACATTTCCAGCCTCCCCCCAGCACGGCCAGCAGCTTATCCGCTGCATTTTCCATGCCGTTAGCCAGCGAGCTCTGCCCGTGCGGTGCGGGGCTGGCGCTGCCACCCGCTCCCAGCTCGGCTCCCTCTGCTCCGGGCTGCGTGGGGCTGGGGGGGCTGCGTGAGGCCGGGTGGGGGGCAATGGGGAGCTGCCAGGGGCACCGCCAGCCCCTTGGTGTGGGTGATGTGGGGCACAAGTGGCCCCAGAATCATTAAGCTTGGAAAAGCCCTCCAAGCTCATCTCGTGCAGCCACCCCCTACCACCACTCTCATGTCCCCAAGCACCACGTCCAGCCTTCCCTTGAACACCCACAGGGACGATGATTCCACCACCTCCCTGGGCAACCCGTCCCAAAGCCTGACTGCTCTTTCTGAGAATTTTCTCCTAATTTCCAACCTGAACCTCCCCTGGTGCAACTTGAGGCCATTCCCTCTTGTCCCAAATATTCGTTTCACTGCGGGCAGATTTTTCTGGGCTTTCCATCCTTTAAGTACCCGGAGCACACAGCTTCGTGTGAGCACAGCGGGTGGCCTTGGTGGCACGCTGAGGCCGTGCCAAGCACCCCGAGCACCCCGGTGCCCCCAGCTCGGGCACTGCCAGACCCAGTGCCGGCACAGTGCAGCAGGAGCAGCGCACAGCCATGGGTGTTGCAGGAGGGGACCTGCATGGGAGCAGTGCACAGCGCTGCCTCTGGATCCATGCAAACACGTAGAGAAATGTGCAGCTCTGGTGTGAAATTTCAGTCCACGCAGCAGCTAGGAGGGCTGGTGAGCCCACAGCGTGTCAGCACACAGAAGAACACACGTGCAATAGTGCCTGAAAGCGGCTGGGAGCTTCTTTCCGAGCCGGCAACAAACACCCTGCAGAAGGGCACTGCTAGCACCTCTGCCTCCCCGCCAGGAGAACCAGGCCTGGCCCCACGGCCACGCACCACGAGGTGTCTGTGCAGGAGAGGCGGCGGTGCCAAGGGCTGGGGTCTGGCATTGGTGGGTGCCCCAGGGCCGGGGGCACTGCACTGGGGGGGATGCAGCGGGGGGTGTCTGGGGCGCACACGGGGAGCTGAGTGTGTGCGGAGCTGCACGGGAGCAGAGATGCAGCTCAGGACAGCTCTCCTCCTCCACTGTCAGATATTTAAATCTGAGAATCCGATACATTGCAGGAGTCACGTTTCTGAATCTAAATTTCCGCTCCCCTGAAGTCATCAGAAATGTGAAAGAAGTCAGATGTGGAGCCCTTTATGCCAGTGAGTCTTTCTGCAGAGATAACCCAAAAGGTTCCTCACTGATGTATCTGAAGTAGAGGAAAAAGTAGCTCAGCTTAAAAAAAAATCCCCCAACTTCATTCTCTCCTAGACTCTCAAATAGTCTTAAATTACATATACAGCCTTTATTTTCTGAAGCACCCTCCATCTGTGTCTGCCATACATTTATTATCCTTCATTAGGGCAGAAACAATGCCTCCCAGCTTGGGAGAGGTGTTTTCCATATCAGTCACTCTGACTTCAGTGGCTTGAATTTTACCTGTCACCGTTTCGAACTTTTTATCTGTGTTAGGTGAGGCTCCATGCTGGAGGTTTTTTTCTTCCTTTAATGACAAAGTTCAGTATTTTGAAACACACTCGCTTTGTGCTCCCACAGTGCTGCTTCTCCGGGCTAAGAGATTCGAGAAAGAAGCCACCATCTCTGGCCCTAGGCAGAGGCTTAGAGAGGATTTTTTTGCAAGAGGCCCACGTGAGCGCACACACAGGTGCTTGCGAATGTGTTTGCTGAACTTTGATAAAATAAAAGCAAGATAGTGCATTAGGCACATTCCTTGCTGGAACCCCCAACATACACAAGTGCAGTTTGGAGGAGCGGTCACCCTGCTCGGACCCGGCGTGCACAAGAGCAGTTGTGCTCTCGGAGATAACGGCAGGCAGAGCGCTGCTGGCTGTGAGACCCCGGATTTGCCAGGGCAAGACTTGGTCAATACAACACCCGCCGGTCGCTGTCGGTGAGCGGGCTCGGTGTCTGGGGGTCCCTTGGAGCTGTGGATCAGGGCTGATCGGTGCGGCTGCGGGTGGAGCAGCGTCAGGGCCACTTGCCCGCCGGCCACCCTCCCGTGCCCCCGCTGGCGTGGTGCGAGCCACCACTTGGCCCCTTCTGGCCAGCGCTGCTGGGGGACGTTACACTTTCTGCATCTGGCTTAGCGAAATCCTTCCCTGGGTCAGTCCCGAGCTGTGGTTTCGTGGGGGCAGCGGACGCCCCCCGCCTGGTGCTCACCGCTCCGGCAGTCCCTGGGAAGGGCTCTCCAAACACCGAACGCTCACTTTTCCAAACTGCTCCCCTACTCAGAAAAGGATCTGAAACGTTTTTCACCTTGCGGATCTGAAAATAATGTGGCGTTTGCCGCTGAGCAATCAGTTTTGCTCCTAAAATGGTGCAACATGTCCAACAACGTTGCTGTTAGAGAAATCAGAACCGGGGCTTTCCCACAGGGCTGACGCCTTGTGTGAATAGGAAGAAGTCAAGCTGCTCTCGTGTTCCTGCACGCTTGCTGCGAGAAAGCTCTGTGATTTTCCCTCCTCCTTTTATCTATGGGTTACAGAAAAATACACTTGATGTGTTTGTTATTTAACATCTCCAGCCCACGTGACTGGTGGCACCTGCGAGTTCTGTAGGGGAAGATTTTGTGTGCTTGAGATGATTCTTTGAGAAACTGCGCTGGGAAGCCAGGCTTTCCGCTGCTATCCTGGCCACGCTCTGCCCAGCCAGGGCTGCCGCAGGATGTCTGCCTTGCTGCGATGAACCCATGGCAGCTGGTGCTGTGCTCGGGGACCCCGCGAGGCCGCTGCTCCTCTGTTCTTTCTGAACAAGAGCAGATTTCAGAAGTTCTGCTTGTGAAGGAATATCCAGGCTGGTGTTAACTAGCACCCTCAAATTAAAACCTCCCAGACACTTTGCCATGCCGTGCAGGCCCCAGCTGTGCTGCGCCTCCCTGCTGCCGCGTGTCCCAGACACAGACACGAGGTCCCTTGGGATGGAGCCCGTCCGTGTCCTCAGCACCAGCAGCTGGGGGCTTCCCAGTCACAATCTGGGCAGGGCTGGCATCCCTGGGGACGGGTGGCATCCTTGGGGACAGGTGACATTCCTGGGGATGGGTGGCAACCCCACAGGGACCAGCCGGCCGTGCTTCTGCCGAGGGCCACCTGTGGCTCTGTGGCCACCAAGAGGAATGTCCCGGCCCCTCGGGGCTCGGGCAGACCGTGTGCCCTGAACACCCAAAGCAGCGGTTTGAAAAGCAGAAGAAAGTTTTACATGGCTGTATTGAATGCTGTGCTGAAGTTCTCGTCCCTTTTCAGTCCCGGGGTCACAGATGGCTCTGGTTCCTTCCCTTAGCAGAAGTAAGAGCAGAAATACTTGGTAGCTGCAGCTCGGGGGGATGTTTCCTGGCCAGCCATTGTTCGGTGGATGGAGACCGGACTCGTCAGCAAAACCATCTGTGTTCAGTAGCTATCACCTTCCCTCTGGTCATTGACTACCTGTTCACAACTTTCCCCCTGCTGCTAACGGGTCTGGGCAGCTTCTGTGCCCCCACTGGGCTCGGCTGGGTACAGGATGCGGCCCGGGGCAGGAGGGGAGCAGCCAGATCCGGACCCGGCAGCCCCGTGCGCAGAACACAAAAGCCAAAATTGTTTGTAGGGAAAATGGCAGCAACAGCCTCGAGAGTGACGTCTTTGTGCTGCAGTTGTCTTGTCCGGGCCTCTTCCTCAGAGAGGCTGTGGTATCACATCAGGCCCCCGCTGCACTTTCTGGATGGGGCACATCCCACCTTGTACCGTTTGGGCCGTTTTTCCCTTTTACAGCCACTTGCCAGACCAGACACAGAAGGGTGCTCGTCCCCGCGTGTCAGTTCCTTGAACCCAGCACTCCATCGCCCCTCACCAAGGTCCCCGCTGTCAGTGGGTGCCCTCCCGGAGCCCCAGCACCCTGGTGGTGCCAGCAGAACCGCTCCGTGCCTCTCCAGAGCTGGGCTCAGCGTGCACTGCCTATGGCATCGCCACTGCACCCTGGCTGGCCATCGTCCCTCCCCATAACACAGGCACGCTGCTGCTGCTGCTGCTGCTGCTGGGCTTCTCGCCTTCTCTGTGGGGCCATGCTGCAGGTCCTGCTCCAGCAGGCCCGCAGTTTTCTCCTTGCTGACTCCACTTCCATTATTGTCTCCTCGCTGCGTTTTTATTCTCCCTTTGTCCTGGCTTACAATGCCTCTCTCCGTACTACGCTTTTCAGTCTGGGAACGTCTCCGCACCCAACAGGCTGTGAGCCCCCTGCTACTGCTGGTGGCACTGAACAAAGTGGGACCCAAAGGGGGACCCAAAGTGGGACCCAAAATGGGACCCAAAATGGGACCCGCTGGCACTGGGAGAAGCACAGCACCAGTGTGCGCCTGGCCCGCTGCCGCCAGCTCTTGCTGCACGCTCCGCTCCCAGCTGGCCGGGCACCACAGCCTCCCCCCAGCTCCTGCAGACGCAGGGAGCACCAGTCCTGTGCACCCCCGGCCCCACAGGGTGCCCCCACAGAGCAGGCTCAGGATCAGGCCCCTGGGTTCTGCCTGCCCAGAACATCCCCTCCCGTTCCTTTGCTTCTTGACCCAGATCTGTGATGCTGATTGCCTTCATGGAAGCGTTTGGTTTTGCAGATTTGTTTTCTCTGCTGTTATTTTCACCGGGGACTGCACGAGTGAGAGTCTTTCTTGCAGAAACTCAGAATTTCATTTGCTGTTTTTTACATATCTGCATGTGTGATTACTAGGAGAAGTATTTTTAAAAGTAGCCCAGCGTTTCTTTCAGGGAGTTAGAAAAGACCAGATTTATTTTCTGCTGTGCTGAGAATTAACTCTCCTTTCTTCCTTTTCCCTCTGCCCCCACTGGAAAGAGAGAGAATGTAAAAAAGAAGAAAGGATTTACATTGTCGTCGTGATTGGCACAGTCTGTGAATGAGAGGTCATTTCATGTGGCTGTTTCTTTTCAAGCGCTCTTTTTTTCATGCACACTGTATTCAGGCTAGAAGCATTCTTTCTTTTCAAAGCTTCTCTGTCTGTCTCTCTCTTCCCCCTCCTTTATTTTTCATCCCTTTTCTTTACTTTTGCTGTCTTTTCATTCTGTTTTTCTCCTCCCCCTTGGGGCTCCATTTTTTCTTTCCTCTTTCCTCTATTCAGTTCCTTTTTTCTTTTCGCATCTTTTTTGAATAGCTCTTCTATTTTCAGAGAGGAAAGAGTATGTAGAAGAGAAGTCGTTACAGCAAGGAGGAACTTGAAAGTCTCTCTTTCCCTGTTTATTTCACTTAAAAGCAAAAACTGTTTTCCAAAGAACAGGGTGATTTCCCTCAGGAACCTGCTGCAGGGAGCCCGGTGCAGCGTGCTGCTGGTGGTCGGGTCCAGGCACCCCCCAGTGCCACGGCACCGGCACACACCCAGCACCCAGCCTGCGCTCATGGGGCCGGGGTGGCACTGGGCACTGCGGGCTGCATGCCCTCGCCATCTCCCCGTGCCATTTCCCTGTGCAATCTCCCCATGCCATCTCCTGTGCCGTCTCCCCGTGCCGTCTCCCCGCTCCGCACGCAGGCAGCAAGGCCAGGCTGGATGGGGAGCGGTGCCGCTCCCTCGCCCCGGTGGCACTGCCCTTGCCCGCGGCAGCTCCCGGCAGCAGCTCGGTACAATTTGCCTGCTGCCAATGTTGCTGGTGCTACTGTACGGGTGAGCAGCGACCATTTAAAACATGGCACGGCAATAAGCCCTTGGGATCCCAGGAGAGTTCTGCCTGTTCAGGTGGGGGAAGAGAAGGGTGGGTGGGGATGGGGAGAACGCCTCAGCTTCGTGTGGAAGGGGAGCGTTGGGCGGCCGAAAAGCAGCCCTTGGGAAGAGCCGGGCTGTGCGGCAGAGCCAGCTCTCTGCCGAGGGGCCAAGCCTGGTCCCCGTTTGCCATGGAAAGGCACCGTGCTCAAACCTGATGGAGATGGGGCTGGTGAGCGTCACGGTGGGGTCCTTTTGGTCTCCTAAGCAAGAGACAGACCTTGTTCTGCTGGGCAGCGAAACGCCAGAAGTTCATCAAGCAGGTGAACTGCAAAGAGCAAGGAAAATCCCTGCTCTCCCTCTGCGCTACCATTTTCCCCATTAATGATGGTCTCCCCAGCTGCTCTAAAATAAAGCAGAAGTTGAGGAACAGTCTAGTGTAGGAGCACAGGTTGGACCGGAGCGGCCAGCTCTCGTTTTGTGTTGGAGGAGGGCTGGAGGATGGAGCTCGAGAGGAGCACAGCGGCCGGGCAGCGCGGTCCTGCAGAGAGCAGGACAAAACCACAGGGTGTGCGAGCGGCCGTGCTCCTCCAGCAAAGCAGAGGGTCTGAGAGAAAAGCACGCGCGGTGAACATAAAGCAAAGTGGGGGCTCTTCCAACTGCAGCACTGCAGCAAAACATGGGCAAGTGAACCCTGCAGGCAGTTTGCAAGTTGGCTCTAATTGCCCAATCCTGAACATCTTGTAGCACAAGATTGAAATTCTGCTTTCCCTTTGTTTGAAGGGTTTTGAGGAAGGGCCTTGCCTGCGAGCATGGCAGCTCCGTGGTTGTTTCCAGCAGGCGGGGTGTGTATTTGGGGACCCGGCCAGGAGCCTCTGGTAGGGGCAGGGGTCCTGAGCAGCGCAGCCGGGCTGCCAGAGGAACCGGAGCTGGCTGGTGCCACAGCGGTTAATGGAGTGGATTTTTTTTTTTTTTTTTGAGTGAGATTCAAATAATTGTAACCCAGAGATAAAGAAGACATTGGAGGAGATGAAAAGCGCGAGAGAAAGCAAGCAAGCAAAGGACAGAGGTTTGGAATACAGAGGGAGATTAGGAGATAGATGAAAGAGAAAGGAGAGAGATAAGAGGGAGGCAGAGGACAGATCCACAGCGCCCAGATAGGGGTTGCCAGGGAAACGGGAAGAATGAGGGAGCGATGGAGGAGTGGGGATGGAGGGTGCTGGGGGCGGGGCGCAGGGGTGGGGGGCTCGGCGATGGGGGCGGGGGGGCCTGGCGGGGGTCCTGCCCCGCTGCCCAGGGCAGTGCAGGAGCGGTCTGGGTCGTGGCCCCGCTCCCCACAGCAAGCTGACACGGCTCCCAGTGCTCCCAGTGCTGCTGCTGCAGCTCCCAGTGCTGCCCTGGTGCTGTGCCCCCAGCTCCGGGTGCTGGCCCTGCACCGGGTCCTGGCTCCTCAGCCTCATGGGGCGAGAGCTGGCAGCTCCGGGCCGTGCGCCTCCCCGGTTCTGTGCAGGTCTTTAAAAAGCCCTCCTTCTTCCCCTCCAGCCAGGGTGTGCCAGAGATCCGGTGGCTACGAGCCCGTTAATGTTCACTCTCACCTCTGCGTGTAACCATCGCGGCAAGAGTCACCAGCAGAATGACCAAAAGATTGATTAGCGGTGGCTTTTAACGTGATCTGGCAAGGAGATCCACTTCCTTCCTGACGCACCGTCTGTCACGCAGGCATACAATCATCTTTTTCCCCAACTTGTTTTTTTCACCTCCTCTTACCAAAAAAGGTGCCTTTGTCACAGTGCGAGTGGTAGGTTGTGTCCTTGTTTTTGAAGTGAAAGCCCCCAAAGAGGATAATTCTTCCAGGCAGAACGCTCCGCGTGCTGTCACGTCGGGCTGTCCTCGTCAGAAAGTGTCTGCGTGCAGGGAGCGGTTCTGCTTTCTAATCTACTCGCAGTAAGTGGGTGTTATCTTTTTTTCTAGAGAACTAGTTAATGGAAGTTTTCCTTTAAAAAACTGAGTTGGGCGATACCTAACTTGGAGACACTGACCGAATGACTTTAGGAATTGTTTTGCTTTCTTTAGAAGTGACGACTTTGGTAGGCAGCAATCCAGCCGAACGCGCCCTCCTTCCCGCTGCTCAGAACTTGGGCTCGTTCCTGAGCTCACAGCCTGGTTTATTTGCATGGGATGTCAGTCGCGGGCAGAGGGGCGGTATTTTTAGTGCTGACCCAGATGCCGACAGGAGGGAGGCTCCGGGCAGAGCGCTGCGGGGTTTGGCGCTGCGCTCCCGCAGGCTGGGCTGCAGGGCTGGGTGCAGGCGGTGGGGAGCTCACCCCGGGGGTCCTGGAGCCGACCGCCCCATGCCCAGCAGCTCGTGTTCATCCTCCAAGCACCGTGCCCCCCGTTCTGTAATCGCCCCCAACCTGCCACTTCGCTCCGTACAAACGCTAAACCCTCCGTGCACCTTCTTTGGTTCCGTCCGGGCTGGTCACGGAGGCTTTAGAAACGAGGCGGACGGTCTGGCTTTGATTTACACCAGGATTTAGGCATGGAAGCAACTTCGCCTTGCCGCGGTGTTAGATTGATTGTCCTGCATGGGAACGCTTTTGTGGGCTGGGCAGAGAATAGGAGACCCCAGCCATTCTTTTGTCACTCAGCCCTCGCTCAGCATGCGGCTGAAACCAAGGTGACCTCATAAATCCTCAGGCCTGGTACAGAACAAGTGTTCTGGGTCAGTTTTATGAATCATTTCAGTTGTTCGTTGTGATTTTCAGAGAAAAAATATATTTTTCAGCTTAAAATTTTTATGGGTGTTTTAAGCAGCTTTATGGGAAAACCACACACAGAAAAAAAAAGAAAAGATGAAAGACTGATTTCTCCTTTATCAAACTTGACTGAAAGCTTCTTTTAAAAGACAAAGAAAATAAACTCGGAGCTCTTCTCACAGATACTCAAGACCTACCAATTAGCCATTTGCCGACTGCCGCAGAGCCCTGACGCCCCGACACGCACAGGGGATGGGGTTTTGGCCACCACCAGCCCCAGCAGTGCAGCGCCCACCGCCCCAGCACCGTGCAGGAGGGGTAACAAGGAGGACTTGGGGCTCCTCGGCTGCCCAGGGGCCGTGAGGTCAATCACAGAGCCTCTGCTCCCCCTGCTCCCCTTCTAGTGTCGGGGAGGCCCCGGGCAGGCCGTATATGTTTGCTGGTGGGATTTACACGGGCTGCCCTGGGCTGCTCCACGTAGCACTGGGGGCGTTTCGGAGCCCCCAAGCTGCCACCGAGCCCTGGTGCCGGAGCTGCCTGGGACTGCCCATGGTGCTGGAACAGCTCAGGAGAGGTCAGGGGAAACCAAGGAGGTTAAAGCAGAGAAAGGAAAGCAAAAGTGTTCAGCAGCAAATGACTCAGCCTGGTGCAGCTCCTGAAAGAGCTGGAATCCAGCAAGAAGTGTACCAGAGGCAAGGAAGGGGCCGTGGTGCCAAGCGCTGCAGGAGGAGAACCTGTAAGGGGCTGCAGGTAAGAGCCAGGTGCTTGAGTGATTAAACACAAAGGAACAGGGGTAAATAGAAGTTAGATGGCATAAGGAAGTGGCAGCTCTCTAAAAAACAGTTTTAATCACCTAAGGAGCAGGCGGTCGGTAAGAAATGGCAAGACTCTGAGGAGGCTGATGGGCAGGGGCTGGGGCGAGAGGAGCAGCGAAATGCGGGGGGGCAGCTGGATACCTCCAGCCCGTGCTGACACTGGGGGAGAGCAGATCACACCCAGACAGAGCCTCCCAGGAGAGGGAGGAGAGCATGAAAGAAAATGTCGGAAAACCCAGAAGAACAGGAGCAGGAACTGCCGCCGGCCCCAGGTACGTCCTTCCCCAATCTGCCATGGGAAAGAAGAAGCATGACCGTCGGTGGAGGCAGGGACGAGAGGGAAGAGGGGAACACCAGCACTTGTGGTTTTCAGAGGAGACATTCACAAGTGCATTTGTGTAACTTTGGGTGTGGGAAAAGTACAGGCGGGCGAGTGCCTCGATCAGCAAATGAGCTGGAGAGCACGTAAACCCGAACTCGGGGCTTTGATGCAAGCCCAGGCGAGCATTTGGTTCCCAGCTCGGCACGCGGGCAGGAACTGCTGCAGCTGGGTGAGGGCCGGGCCTGCCGGTACCTCCGCAGGAGGGACTTGGAGACCGGAGCCGGGGCTGCGGAGAAGTTGCTCTCGTGTTGCTGCTGGGATCAATATTCAGGCACATTTAATCCATTTCCTGTTTTTCTGAGCTGGGGGAAGTGGGACAGGCGGATGATCCGAACTCAAGAAGCAGTCATCAGGAACGGGGTTAGGGAAGTCAGCACGGAGAAGTGCAGAGGGGGCGGGTGGTAACGCGGTCACAGTGCCCGTCAGGAGGACCTGCACCCCCGGCACAGGCAGCCCCCGCGGGCAGGGGACGAGCTGGTCCCGCTGGCGAGCTCCTACCCACTCCTTAGGGGTGGCACCGAAGCACAGGGCCCTGTGCAGGGCTCACCTTTTGCACCAAACAATGGGGTTAAATTGCCCTGCGCCAGCCTGGTGGCACTGGGTCGGCGCTGGGACTTGTGCTGGCACCTTGAGGCAAGCACCATCCCTGTCCCTGCTGCCTGCACGTCTCCCTGGCCACGAGCAGCTCCTGCCTGCCCAGCTGGGGCTCGGCAGCAGCCCAGCTGCTGCTGTGCTGGCGCAGCCAGGAGGGACAACCAATTTCTGGTGATTTTCCTTCCCCTGCCTTCAGTGCAGCTGTGCGGCGGGGGCCGAGCAGCGCGCTGCGGGACGGGGCCCTGGGGGCTGGGGCTGGCAGCAGCTCCCTGGGGAGGAGAGGGTCCGGCTGCGGCCACGGGGAGCGTCCGAGCATCCCTGCAAGATCTGGGAATGCCTGGCCCAGCCTTGCCAGTATGTCGGGAGACAGCGCGTCCAGCCCGCTCTGCAAGGCCTTCGAGAAGGCTGAAGAGGGAAGTGAGAGCAAGGAAGTGAAACAAAAGCATTTGTCTGATCCCCCACTTCCCTCTCGGCGCGGTGTTTGTGCAGCTGCCTCAGCAGCTCTGCTGACTGTTGCGGCCTTGCTCTCCTTTGAATAGCAAAGCTCAGTCTTATGCACAAGGGCTTGAACGTTTGACAGAGCAAATGCAAAGGTTTGCGTACCACACACACAGCTTTTGCTTTTGCCCTGGAACCCCAGAGGAGCGGCGCTCGTCCCCTTTCTCGGAGTGCTGCAGATAGGAATCTGTAATTTACTTTATTCTGAAGGCCTCTGTCTTAGGGCTGTTGTTTTGTTTTTTTCCTGGGTTTCGTTTTGCTATTTAAACACACGAGTGCTGGTCTCAGGAGCGCGTGCGTGTGCGTCAGCCGCTCAGCCTCTGCCTCGTGGTGCTGTACTCGGAGGCAAAGCCGTCCTAGCAGCCGGCACCGTCCCGGCACGGTGCCACACCAGCACGGTGCCTTCACGCTGGCACTGCCGGGGCACCGGGAGCCCCTGGTTCCTGCCCTGAGCCGGGCGGCGTGACCACAGCACGGCTGCAGAACACGGCCAGAGGAGATGGGTGGGCATTCATTGTCCCGAACGATAAATGGCTGTGGAGAAATTGCCCCTTGGAGAAAGCAGGATCCTAAGGGGACTGGAAGAGACGTCCAGTCCATGTGGGAAATAGATAGAAATTGCTGCACTGGCCCCCAAATGAGGAAGAAAACAAAAAGAAAAACGGATCAGAACAGCTTTTCCTGCTTTCCGGTCTCCCTGGCTCCTCTTGCCAGCGCTGAGGGAAGGGACCCTGGCTTTCCTGCCCAGACCGGGGCCCTGGGGAGCTGCCTCTTGTTTTTAGCTTCCTTACTTGGAGCAGGAATTGCATTAGCAGGTCTCGAAGCCAGCAGCACTGCGCCCATGTTCCTTCCGGGAAGCTGCTGTCATTCCAAGCCCCGGCTTCGTGCTTCCTGCCGCGGCGCCCTCCGGCCAGCTCGGCCCCGCGGCTCGGCAGGGGGCTGCTGAGCACGGCGTGACCGGGGAAATTGGAGCAGGGAGCACGGAAGTGAGAATCCCTCCTGTCCGCGCAAAAAGGCAGGGGATGTTTTTGCAGGGGTGAGTTCTGTTGTGCGGCTCTCTCCGGTAGCCGTGCACCCCACCGAGGCGCTCGCTGTAAGCGAAGCATCCAGCTGAGCTCGGCGGAGGGAGCGTGCGCGTGGGAGACGGGAGCAGCGGGGTGATGCAGGGTGTGGAGACCACGGCACGTCCACAAAAACTCCACCCACGCCGGAGAGAGGAGGCTCATCCGCGCTGCGCATCCTCCGGAGCAGCACTGCAGGCTGGCGCTGAGGGGAGCGCAGGAGGTGGCTGCTGTGATTTCCCCCCCACACCCCCTGCCCAGCAGCACAGCCGGCTCCCTGCGCTCCCCCCATGCTGTCTGGTGGGTCGGGGGGCTCTGGGGGCTGGAGAAGCCTGGCCGGTGCTGGGGGCACTGCAGGCAGACGGAGGACAGGGAAGCGGTCGAGCTCCCAGCAGAGCTCCTGTGTGCCCACTGGGGTACTGGGGGGGTTCTGGACAGGGCTGTGGTGTCAGCTTCCCACGCAGCACTGACTTGTCCTGCTCAGTGCTGCAGGGGGGCTCCCACACCCCACACCGTGGGCACTGGCCCAGGGGTGCCTGCTCCCATCCCCGAGCCCAGCAGCGCCCGTGCTGAGCACACGGCGAGGCTGTGGCCATGGCTGTGCCCAGCGAAGTCTCATCTCTCCCCCGGGCTTCCTCTTCCTGCTCTCCAGCCGGCTGGTTTGCCTCCCCCATCACTTCTCCCTCCCCAGGAGGATGTGTGCTGTAGGCACAGCGCGGACATGGGAGGATGCACGGAGCGGGCAGCTGGTGCCCAGCCCTGCACCCCAACCAGGCGGCCAGGACAGCGGCCGTTCCCCTGCCGCAGCGAGGCCGATAACCGGACAGTGGGGCTTCTGCGCTCCGGGAAGGGCAGCGGTTGGTTAGCCCACAGCTGCCACTTTCAAGTCTTGCAGGTGCTCCAGGGACTGCGACATCATCTGGTTTGGAGTTTATTCCTGTTTTACTTCCCCCGTAGGATTCCTCTTTGTTGTAGCTGCAGAAGTAATTATATTTAGAAGGACGTTCTCCACTGCAGGAGGAAGCCGTGGCCTCCTCTGCTTCACTCAGGGGCAGCTCCCCCAGCGCTGCCCTGCCCGGCCGTATCAGGCTCCAAGGGCTGCTCCGGGGGGGCTGCTCCAGGCGATGCCAGCCCGGGGGCGATGCACAGCTCCCCCCAGCTCTGCTGGGGACACCGGAGCTGCAGCGGCAGCGTGGCCATGCCCAGCTGTCTCCAAGGCCAGGCACGGGGAGCAGGGCTCGAGTGGGCTGCGTGCGCGGGCACCTCTCAGGGCTTGTTTCAGTCCCCACAAACCAGAGCGCCCGGGATGCCCCCACGCTAGCGCAGGATGCCCCAAGCTAAGCGCGTTTGGCAGCTGGCACTTCTGCTTTCCCCGCCCGCTGTTGGGCTGCTCCTGTTCCCAGCCCTGCCTGCCTCTTTAAGCGTCTCTCCCACTTCTCTCTCCCACTTTCTCTTTTGCTTTGTCTGAGATCCTCCCTTGCTGCTTCCCAGCCGTGGCTTCTCCCAGCCAGCACTGCCAGCAGACAGAGCTCTGGGGTCTGAGCGTCCCGCAGGTGATGTCCCGCGCTCCTCCCCTGCCACCGCTCCCCAGTGCTTCGCTGTCCCAGCTCCCCGGGTGGTTCTGAACCCCCTCCTGGCTGCCTCCTTAAATCCTGAGCTCGAGCAGGTGCTGCCCGCTGCTGGGTGCAGGTTGCTCCTGGTTTTCACCGGGAAGTGCGCACGGTAAGGAGCGGGGGCTCCCCACGAGGCTCTCTTCCCCCTCCGGGGTGACTCAGCCCTGGCTGCTGCGGGTCCCCCGGGACCAGCCGGGCACGGGGCCACGTGGGGCTGTGGGTCTGTCCGTGTGGGGCCAGGGCTGCACCCCGCAGGCTCTGGGGCCGGGACAAGTGGTGGCAGCGCTGCGTGGACCGGGGCTCGTGTGGCCCCGCAGCCCCACGGTTGGTGGCTGTGTGACCTTTCCAGTCCGGGTGTCCCGAACTGGCCGGTGCCATGCGTGGCACCAGTGCGAACGCCACCGTCTGCCTTTCCTTCCCCTCGCTCGTCACCAGAATGGTGCCACGGAGCAAGCAGAAGAATTGAAACCGCTCCCTTGCATGCTGACCCTGCCCTGGGGCTGCACGCCTGGTGCAGAGGACAGGCTGCTGCCTGCAGCCCCGTCCGCACTGTTTGTCCCTCGCTCTGTGGCCGTGCGTTATTTCTCTCAGAACAACTTGCTCGGAAGAGCTTGTGTTGCCAACAAACCCGAGCAGGCTGTGCCACCAGCCAGTCGCACCGCGGTGCACTGCTCCCCGTGTACGCGAGCAGTGCTTTGTGCCATTTGTAAGCAATTATTTGACTTTCTTCCTGGAAATAGATGGAATTATTAATAGCTCTAGGAATCCGGCAGGATCCTGTTGCAGGCCCTCCCAGAGGGTGGGGGGGACGGTTCTCTGGGCCCAGGTGCATTCACAGCAATGCCCTGGAGATCTGTGATTTTTGCAATGATTTTAACCAACTCTGTAGCCCTGGCTCTGTGAGGGATCTCATAAATCTGCCCGTAAGCAGGCTGTATAGGCCCAGTGCTACTGCAGGGGGGAGGAAGGCAGGAAAAATGGAAACATAAAATCTGAGGGAAAGCTGCTGGAGCCTGGCATGCTTACTGCTGGGGAAAGGCATTAATAGAAACGAAAAAAAGGAGCGAGGATGTGCTCGAATGGCAACGAAAGGAGGATGGAAGGGTCTTGGGGTGGTGGGGGCATGGCAGAGCTGGGGCAGCCTGTGCCAGGAGAGTGCACCACAAGCACCAGCTCCGTGCCAACCTGGAGCCTCCGCCGTGCGTTTCACTCGGGCTCGTGGGCCTGGTAGTTGTCAGCTCGAAATGTTCCCAGGGAGGAGGATTTGGGCCCTGTGTCCCCGTGCCCTTTGCTGCTGCATCTTTCCTGCAAAGAACTCAGGAAAGGGGCACCTTTGGCTTTCCCGGCCTGCCCCTGAATTGCACGGGAGTCTGTCCATGGGAAATTCTGCTCTGAGAGGCACAGGGAGCCCAGACCTCAAACCACAGGGTCTGTAACCTAGCCAGCAGGGCCAACGGCGGGTCCTGGGCTGTGCCTCCCTGCTGCAGCCTGGTCCCCGGCCCCTGCTGCAGGTGTCTCACGTGGGACCCCTGGAGCTGGGCAGCCCCACGTGTCCCAGGGCGCACAGAGCCCGGGACCAGCTCTGGAAATGCCCGTGTTCAGTCTGGGGGGGGTGTTGGGGACAGTGATCACCAAATAGGTCAGTCCGTGCTGAAACGAGCCTTTACCAGGGCAGCCTGGCTGTCGGGCTGCGCAGGGTGGGAGGGAGCCCCGAGGAAGGCTAACTAACGTCCATCCCTCTCCTTCCCCAGCCATGACAGCATAGGCAGCGGTGAGAAATGGATCGCTTCACCGAGTGTGGGACCCAGACGGACGCCGTGGTGGTGCTCTCCCTGGCACAGGCGGCGGTGCTGGGCTTGGTGTCCGACAATGAGCTGCTCGGGGCCACCGTCAGCCCCGCCGGCTTCTTCCCGGGGCTGGGAGGAGAACTGCCCGAGGCGGCGGGAGGGGAGCCCGAGGAGCCGGAGGGCGACGGGCAGGCAGCGGGGGACGGGCAGGAGGAGGAAGCCCTGGAGGCAGAGTCCTCCTTGGAGAAGCATGCCCGGAGGAGGAAGCGGCCTCCTGTGAGGCTGGTGCCCAAGGTCAAGCGTGAGAAGGCCGAGGTGGAGGAGGAGGTGGTGTACGAAGTGTCCGTCCCCGGGGAAGACAAGGGCGAGCTGCAGCACAAGCTCCCGCCCGCCTTCCCGGACCCCAGCCAGGAGAAGACGGTGCAGAGCAGCGCCGTGAAGATGATCGACCTCAGCTCCTTCAGCAGGAAGCCCCGCCGCCTGCGGCACCTGCGCCGGCACACGCGCCAGTCCTCGGAGAGCTACGAGCCGCACCACGGCGAGCCCGACCCGGCGGGCACGGCGGAGGGCAGCACCGCCGGCACCCCGCAGACCGAGTGCGCCTTCGAGGCGGGCGCCCCGTCCCCCGGCGAGGCCGAGGCGCCCGCGTCCCCCGAGCAGGTGAAGAGCGAGCAGGGCTTCTCGTGGCAGGAGCCCGGGGAGCTCGAGGGGGACGCGGCGGGCGCCAACAGCGAGCGCAACAAGAAGGCGCAGCTGGACCGGCTGGACATCAACGTGCAGATCGACGACTCCTACCTGGTGGAGGCGGGGGACCGCCAGAAGCGCTGGCAGTGCCGCATGTGCGAGAAGTCCTACACCTCCAAGTACAACCTGGTGACCCACATCCTGGGCCACAACGGCATCAAGCCGCACTCCTGCCCACACTGCAACAAGCTCTTCAAGCAGCCCAGCCACCTGCAGACCCACCTGCTGACCCACCAGGGCACGCGGCCGCACAAGTGCGAGGTGTGCAGCAAGGCGTTCACGCAGACCAGCCACCTGAAGCGGCACATGCTGCTGCACACCGACATCAAGCCCTACAGCTGCCGCTTCTGCGGCAGGGGCTTCGCCTACCCCAGCGAGCTGAAGGCGCACGAGGTGAAGCACGAGAGCGGCCGCTGCCACGTCTGCGTGGAGTGCGGGCTGGACTTCTCCACGCTCACCCAGCTGAAGCGGCACCTCGCCACGCACCAGGGCCCCACGCTCTACCAGTGCCTGGAGTGCAGCAAGTCCTTCCACTACCGCAGCCAGCTGCAGAACCACATGCTGAAGCACCAGAACGTCCGGCCCTTCGTCTGCACCGAGTGCGGCATGGAGTTCAGCCAGATCCACCACCTCAAGCAGCACTCGCTCACCCACAAGGTAGGTGCCGGGGCCGGGCGTGCGGCGCATGGAGCGCCCCAGGGCTGCTGCTTTTGCTGTGCCCCAGGGAGAGGCGTTGGCCCCGGGGATGGGTGCTGGTGGGCTGGATAGCATTCACTACAGCTCCTTAAATGGGAGAGAAACTGCAGTCATCGTGCAGGCAGGGTGTCAGGGGATGGCCTGGGGGTTTCCCTCCCTCGGGAAGGGGGCTTTCAAACCTGTGCTGGGTGCTGGCCAGTGCGCTGGCCCCGCAGTGGGTCTGACTGAGGGCTGTGCTGTTTCTCAGGGGCTCTTTCAATGGGGAGCAATTGCCCGGTGAGCCAGAGGGCAGAGCCTGGCAGCCGGGTCTCCTTGTGCCCAGCTCCCCCCACAGCCCACCTCCCTAGGGTGGCTTGGGCAGGGCTCATCGAGGTGCCGCACCACAGCGTGGGCTGCAGCGGGGCTGTGCTCTCCTGATGGCTCCTTCCTGCCCCTTGGCCGAGCTGCTTTCGGTGTCACCCCAGCAGCACACAGTGCTGGGTTTTCCAAGTGCTGCAAATACTTTCCCAGGGGGACCAAGCGGTGATGTGTGGGGCGAGGAGGGGTGGGGGCTGCCTGCTGTGTGGCGGAGTTGGGGTCCCAGGCAGCGGGAGGGGACGGCCCCAGGCTCTTGGCAGCACCAGCGCTGCTCACAGAACAGGCAGGGAGAAAGAGTCAGGAAATGCTTTGGGAAGGTGCAGGAGGGCTGGTTAGGGAAAACCTCCCATCGCGGCTGGCTCCAGCCGGCAGTCACTGAAGCTCAGCTCCCATCCCTGTGCCTCAGGAGGCTCTGCTCGGGACCCCCCCGTGCGCCCCGGCCGGCAGGGTGCAGCCGGAGCTGCCGCAGCAGAGCCCTGCCCGCGCTCACCCCGTGCTGCAACCCCTCCAGGGCGTGAAGGAGTTCAAGTGCGAGGTGTGCGGCCGGGAGTTCACCCTGCAGGCCAACATGAAGCGCCACATGCTCATCCACACCAGCGTCCGTCCGTACCAGTGCCACATCTGCTTCAAGACGTTTGTGCAGAAGCAGACGCTCAAGACCCACATGATTGTGCACTCACCGGTGAAGCCGTTCAAATGCAAGGTACGGCGGGGGGGCCGTCCTGGCGCTGCTCTCTGCTCCTGGAGAGGTGCCAGCCGGGGCTGGGCTGAGCCCTCAGCCAAACGAATGCAGTTTTGTGATGCCTCCCTCTGTTCGCACGGGCAAACAGCTCGTCCTGTGCTGCCTGAGCCGTGCAGCAGGCAGGCAGCAGCTCGGGACGAGGGAGTGGGCACAGTTACCCGAGGAGGGCAATTCCTGCCTGCCTCTAAGCAGTGCTACACATGCGGGGTTTCACGAGTGTGGGCTTCACAGAAACACCAGCAGATCGTCCTCGAGGCCTCCCATGAAAGGCAGGGGGAGGGAGGGGGGCAGCCCCATTAGTCTTGGACATCCGTGGAGTCAGTCGGGGACCCGGGAGCAAGGTCAGGTCTGCAGAGCCCACGTCCCCGAGGCAGTGCTGCCCGGCAGGGGCAATGCCTGCTGCTCAGCCCTTGCTGGGGGGCGGGGGGCAGCAGGAGAGCCCTCACTAACCCCAGGAACGTTGTTGTAGGTTTGTGGGAAGTCCTTTAACCGCATGTACAACCTGCTGGGCCACATGCACCTGCACGCTGGGAGCAAGCCCTTCAAGTGTCCCTACTGCTCCAGCAAGTTCAACCTGAAGGGCAACCTGAGCCGGCACATGAAGGTCAAGCACGGGGTGATGGACATCAGCCTGGACAGCCAAGGTAGGTGCAGGTGGGGCCGGAGGCTGTGGCCGGTAGCTGGCCCTGCCCACCGCAGGCTGGGTGCTGTGGTGTCCCTCGGCGTGCTGCGGGCGCCGGGCTGTGCCGCGGCACCTCTGGGGAACACCCGGTGGGTGCTGCGGTGGGGAGGGTGCCGCAGGGCCACGCGTGGAGCACCAGCACCACGGGGCAGGGCTGACACTGTGTGGGCGCTGTCCCCTAGACCCCATGATGGACCTGGCCGGGGCTGAGCACGCCGAGCTGGACGGCCAGCAGGAGATGGAAGACTTCGAGGAGGAGAACTCTTACGGCTACGGAGGGGTCGGCAACCCCCCGGACGAGAGTGCACTGGCGGAGCAGGCCATGAAGGAGATGGCGTACTACAACATGTTGTAGCCAAGCCGGGGGGGGCGGCCGGCCCGCAGCAGGCTGGAGGAGGGCGGCCGCCGGCCTGCGTGGACCTCGAGTGGTAAGAGGAGCTGCTGCTGCCCGCGGGCTCGGCGCCCAGGCAGACCCGCTGGAGAGGGGCAGGCTGCAGCCGGGCAGAGATGGGGATGTCCTGCAGGCTGTGCTGGGTGGAGGCTGGAGGTGCTGCAGGGCAGCGGTTGCTGCTTGCCTCAAGCACTTGGAGCAAGCATGCCAAGCCGACGAGGCTCCAGCGCGCTTTGAGAGCTGCAGAAGCCTGGGCAAGCTCTTGCCACCAACGGGGGCTGTTCCTGCTCGGGGCCCCGTCTCCCCCATCCGCCCTGGAGAAGGAGCACCTGAGCTGCACGCAGCTCCCCTGCCCAGCACCATCCTGCCTGTCCTCCTGCCCTCCCACCCGCCCCGCTGCGGGGTGGGAAGCCAGGACCTCGCCCCAATCTTCCCCTTGCCTGTAGCCCAGCACCCAGCGCACTCCGAGCTGCGGGCAGGGGAGGGCACATCCCAGAAGACGACGAGCATTATTTGTGATTCTACCTCCTGGGTCCTCCCTGCTCGGCTGCAGCGCCAGCCCAGCACCCCCCATGCGCCCAGCAGCGCAGGAGCCCCTCTGCCTGCAGGAAGCCCGGAGGGAGGCGGCTGTGCCGCAGCGCCCGCTCATCCCCGGCTCCTCGGCAGGGAGAGCCGTTCTGGCATCAGCTGCGAGCTGGTACAGGCAAAGCTGTGGCAAGCCAAGAGAGGCCACAGGGCACATACAAAACAGAATATTTTCTTACAAACTAATTGCAAAGCTCAGTGGAAGCAGCAGCTCTGAGTATAGAGCAGCTTTAGCGAGCGATGTATTTAAAGGAAGGCAAACCCTGTTCAACTTGAGCAAATGATGGTATTTTGAAAGTAATTTATTTTTTTCAGATGTGCCGCGTGGTTGGATTTATCTTTTCACTGAGTTCAGTTTCCTTCAACCAATGTTCTTTGTAAACCTGTGTAACGTGTGTGATCTGTGAAGCTGCGAGCAGCGCAGGCGGCGGAGGGGCGCGGGGCGGGCAGAGCACCCAGGGGGCTCCTGCTGCCCGCGGGAGGCCGTGCCCGCCTGCACTAACGCACCAAAGCTGCTGTACGCACTGCCGGCGCTCCTCGCCCCCGTGAGCTTCTCCAGACCGGGGCTCGGGAAGGTTTTTGCTCTGGGAACGCAGCCCCGGGATGCTGGTTTGCCTGACGGGCTCCCAGGTGCTGTGGGGGAGAACCGAGCCCAAGGAGTGACGGAGGCAGAAGTGGCACCGGTGGGGATGGGGACGGGGACCCTGCTGCCCGGGGAGGGAGCAGGCAGGGAACAGCTCGCTCCCAGTGCGGGGCACAGCCCCAGCCAGCCCAGGGAGGCTGCAGCAGCCCCGGGGCACGCAGCGATCGCAGCCTCCCCACAGCCACACTTCCCGGAGCAGGGCACGTGCGGGGGCCAGCGGCTTTCCCTGTGGCCTGGGGGGGTTCCTCCTGCTGCACCAGCACAGAGGTGCTGCCATCTGCCTGCCTCCAGGGGCCTGGTGCCACCACCCAGCCCCAGCCCCAGCCCCAGCCTCATCCCCCGGCTGCAGCCCCCCGAGATGTGGCACAGGGTGGAGGTGGCAGCGGCCTCCCCCCAGCCCGGAGCCCCCCACGGCGCAGCCCCCTCCCCACGCCCGCCCCTTGCTCCCGGACAGCACGGCGCATCCCCCACAAGCTACCTCTGTCCCGTTACCAAAAAGCGCTGGTGCCAGCGGGAGCGGTGCGAGGAGCACCCCCAGGAGCACCCCCAGGAGCACCCCCAGGAGCACCCCCAGCCGTGCCGCACGGGGGCTGGTGCCGCCCCGCACCCCCCGGCGTGCCCGCCTTGTGCCCGCAGAGTGCTTCACCTGCCCCTTGTGCAAAGCCCTACTGTGTTTATTTTTGTTGATCTCTTTGGTTTGAAGAGTTGTTTAGCAATAATTCTAAATAAATGAATATTCTTTAGCTGCTGGCTGCCTCCTGCGCCCGGGCATGGAGGACGTGGCCGGGCGGCGAGCCCCCTGCGTGCCCGTGCCCCCCCCGCGAGCCGTGCCACCACCACGCGCGCCTCGGTGACGTGTTTAATAGCTGTTTGGCACCATGAGGTCAGAGGTTACAGAAAGTACAGTACGGTGAAGGGCAGCCCCCCCCCCCCACCCCCTTCCTACAAACCCCTGCTAGAAAGGCTTTAAAAACACTCGTAGGAAAACTGCTTATAAAAATGATTCCAATGTTCCTGAGCCGTGTCAGTGAGCTAGAGGCGGCGCTGGCTCGCTATCCTGTTAAAAATGAGGTAAAGGCTGGGCAGCACACGCGGACCCCCGCCCAGGGGGAGCCTCTTCTACTTCTTGCCCAGGGCCTTGTCCAAGTTGTTCTTGATGGCATCCAGGAAGTCGGTGGTGTTCACAAAGTGCTCGTTCAGCTTCACGCTGCGAGAGAAGGGTGCGGGGAAGGGCTGGGGGGGTCCCGGGGGGGCGAGCGCCCTGCCCGTCCCTGCCCACGCAGCGCCAGCTGGCCGCCCGCGGGGAGAGGAGCCCCCGCAGCGGGACGTGGCTCCCTGCCCAGCCACAGCCACCGCCCGACCAGGGCGAGCCGTAAATAGATGCCCAGTGTCCCCAGAGGCCGGCCAGCCCCCGGTGCCCGTCCTGTGGCCGCCCCAGAGGGCGAGCTTGCCTTCGTGGCACACGCTCCCTGTACACCCCTCCGCCCCGTAAGCCACACTTACTTGGCAAGCCCGTGAATGCAGCCTGCCAGATCCTTCGTCATCGTCCCACTCTCCACGGTCTCAACGCAGACCTTCTCCAGCGTCTGAGCAAACCTGGGGGGCAGCGGGGTCACCGGCAGCCACAGCGTGGGGCCCCGTGTCCCGCAGTGTCCGGCACCAGCAGGGCTCGGGTGGGACGGGGCCACCCTGGGGGCACCCCCAAACCACCCCACCCCACCCCACCCCGCTCACTTGATCAGCTCTGGGTTACTGTCCAGCTTGCCCCTGTGCTCCAGCCCACGCGTCCAGGCGAAGATGCTGGCGATGGGGTTGGTGCTGGTGGGCCGGCCCTGCACGCAGAGAGCCCCCGTCAGCGGCCGGGCCGGGACAGCTCGCCCCGGGGCTGCGGGGGCCACACACCCACCTTCTGGTGCTCCCGGTAGTGGCGCGTGACGGTGCCGTGGGCCGCCTCTGCCTCGATGGTCTTCCCGTCCGGACACACCAGGACGGAGGTCATCAGCCCCAGGGAGCCAAACCCTGCGGTGGGACGGGGTCAGGGTGGCCCCAGGCGGGTGGCGGCGCCCCCCCGGCCACCCCCTCCCAATTCCCCCCCCAGCAGCCCCGGCACTACCTTGGGCCAGGATATCCGACTGGACGTCCCCGTCGTAGTTCTTGCACGCCCAGACAAAGCCTCCGGAGGACTTTAGCACCTGGGCCACCATGTCGTCGATCAGCCGGTGCTCGTACCAGATCTTCAGCTTGTCGAACTCCGTCTTGTAGTGCCTGGGAGCCAGAGCGGCTGTCAGCAGGCGTGAGTGTCGCAGGGTGTGGGGCCCCCTCCCCAGGCCCCAGAGCCCCCCCAGCAGGGGCAGGCGGCTGCCCCCCTCCAGCTCCATGCAGAGCAGCCCCAGCAGCCCGGCCAGGTCCGTACTTATCGAAGATCTCCTGGAAGAGGTCTTTGAAGCGCCCGTCGTAGGCTTTGAGGATGGTGTTCTTGGTGCTCATGTAGAGAGGCCACTTCTTCTGGATGGCGTACTGGAAGCAGCTGTGAGCGAAGCCCGAGATGGACTGCAACAAACGGGTGCAGACGCTACGGTCAGCAGGGACCCGGGCTCCTTGGCTGCCCTGCATTGCTGCAGGACCCCCACCCTGCCAGCCTGGCCACGAGCCCACAGCAGGGCCGTGCCAGCCCACGGGACCCCAACGCCCCCCGCCAGTACCTCGTCTGTGTTGTACATGCCCATGCCCACGCCGCCGCCGGGGAAGTTGTACACCTCCCACTCCTTCACCCCGCTGCCGTCCTTCGGCGTGAAGACCATCTTGAACGTCCCGGACTTGTTCACCACGAAGTCGGTGGCTTTGTACTGCAGGGGCGGCACGGGGTGTCACTGCAGGGCCGGGGGGGGCTGCGGGCACCCCTGGGCGCTGCACCAGCCGCCCCACGGGCTCACCTGGTCACCGTGGGCATGCCTGCCGATGGTGATGGGCTTGGTCCAGCCGGGCACCAGGCGGGGGATGTTCTTGCAGATGATGGGCTCCCGGAACACCGTCCCGCCCAGGATGTTCCGGATGGTCCCGTTGGGGCTCTTCCACATCTTCTTCAGCTTGAACTCTGGCACGCAGCGAGGTGAGGTGTGGGACACCAGGCAGAGCCCGGCACAGCACACAGCCCCCCCAACCCCCAGTGCCGTGGGTTCTGCCAGACCCCGCCGCCAGCCCCCCCCTGCAGCAGGGGCTCAGCCCCATCCCCTCGCCCCCTGCCCACCTTCCACCCTGGCTTCGTCCGGAGTGATGGTGGCACACTTGACGGCCACGCTGTACTTCTGGGTGGCCAGCGCCGAGTCGATGGTGACCTGGTCATCTGTCTTGTCCCGGTGCGGCAGGCCCAGGTCGAAATACTTCAGCTGGACGTCCACGTTGGGCAGGATCAGCTGGGGGGGCAGGAGCACGTCAGAGTCGGGGCAGGCACTGGGGTGCCCGGGAGCAGCACCAGGCACTGTGCTATGGCCAGCCCCAGCCCCCCGCCCGATTCACCCCCCTCCCCGGGGCCCTCCTTCCACCGGAAGGCTCACGGGTTGCACCAGCTGCTTCCTGCAGACAGACAGACACGCGGGCAGACAGACAGACAGACGGAGGGCAGAGGGCAGGGACCACCTGTTCCCTGCACGGCACCCGCCAGCCCCGCGCGTGCAGCGCCCGCCCATTTCCCGTACGGCAGGGAGGGGCCCGGCCCCGCGCCCCCCCGCCGGGCCCCCGCTACCTTCTCCTTGATGAAGGCCCAGATGATGCGCGTCATCTCGTCTCCGTCCATCTCCACCACCGGGTTGGCCACCTTGATCCGCTTGTCGGCATCTGGGCAGGGGGGGGGCACGGCTCAGGGGCGCACACCCGGCCCCGGGGGCAGGTCGTGGCACAGAGCCCCCCCGTGGGACCCACACAGCCCAGCTGCAAACCCCTCCTGGGGCTGGACCCGGGTGCAAATTCGGGTGCAAAACTTTGCCTGGGACCAGGACCAGCCTCAGAGCAAGCCTCCACGGGGGTGGCCACAGGTCGGGGCACAAACCCCACCAGGGTGCGGGTCGGGGTGCTGGGCTGCAAAACCCCGCGTGGGACCGGGGCTGGACAGGACCCGGGTGCAAACCCCACTCAGGGCGGGACCCGGGTGCAGCTGGGGGTGCAAAACTTCATATGGGACCGCGGCCGGACCCGGGTGCAAGTGGGGTGCAGAACCCCTCGTGGGACCGGGCCTGGCCCCGTGCAGCCCCCCGGGGCCGCCCGCAGTTCCGGGCACGATTCCCCCCCCCCTAAAATCGGGGCCGCAGGGGCACGGGTCGGACCGTGCTGGGGGTGGGGCCGGCTGCGCACGGCGCCGGGGCCGAGCCGTGCCGAGCCAGCGCGCCCCGAGCCGTGCCAAACCGCGCCGCGTCCCCGCAGCCCAGCCGAGCCGTGCCAAACCGCGCCGTGCCCCCCGCGCCGTGCCCCCCGAGCCGAGCCGAGCCGGGCCGGGCCGCGCCGTGCCCCCCCCCCGCTGCCCCGCCCGCCCTCTCCGCCCCAAGGACACCGGGCGCGCCCCCGCCGCGCGCCCCCCGGGCCAAGGTCACGCGCACTCACAGTGTCGCCGCGGCCCCGAGGGTCCCAGCACGGCGGCGGCGGCGGCGGCGGGGGGGCAGCGGGGCAGCCCGGCGGCGCGGCTCAGCGCCGGGACGGCTCGGAGGTAGCGGGCGGCCATGGCGGGGCGCGACGGGGCGGACGCGGCGGGCGGCGGAGCGGGGCCGGCGGAGCGGGGACGCGGCTCGCCCCGCCCCGGGGAGGTGCGAGAGCGCCTGCGCCCGGCCCCCCCCCCCCAAAGCCGGCCCCGGAGGGGCCCGTGCGGGGTCCGGCTTGGGGTCGGGGGGAGCCGCCGCCGTCCCGCAGCCCGCAGCCCCCCCCCCGGCATCCACCCGACGGCCCTACAGGGGTGCACAGAGAGGACCCCGCCGGGGAGGCACCGTGGGGACGGGAGGGGGCGTTTGGGGGACGGGGGGGTGTTCCTGCACGCCGGGCGCAACCGGTGCCAAAGCACAAGGTGACCGGCGGCCGGGGATCGGCTTTCACCGGGCAAGGGCTGGCGGGCAGTGCTGGCACGGCCCCCCCTCGGCCGGGGCACCCCCGGCACACAGCTAGCCCCTCGCCTCCGTGCGTCTCTGGCGGCGCAAGGGGGTGCCCGTGCCCTCCGCGGGCAGGGGACGTGGCTCCCGCATGGCTGGGCCGGGCAGGGCACCCGCTGCCAGCTCAGCCTGGGGCTGGGCGCTCCGGCTTTCCCTACATAGAGAGAAACCAGCGGCGTGCGCGCTGCCAGCTCGTGACGCAGGGCGGACGGGCCAAGCGGGACACGCAGCCGCTGCCACCTCCACCAGCCTCGCCTGGCCTGACCCCAGCACCGGGGGGGAGACGCGCCCCGGGGCACCCCCAGAGCGTGCACGGGGGGCAGGAGGGGTGCAGGGGCCCAGAGCGCTGCTGTCCCTGCGTGCACGGGCCAGGCCAGCGGCTTTTTTTAGCTGCGGGGGCCGGGCAGGTCCCGCTCGGGGAAGGAAAGCAAAACAGGCACCAGCCTCGAGCAGAGGGGCTGCGGGGAGGAGGCAGGGCCCGGCGCTGACGTCTGTTGGCTTTAACATTAACCAGAGCCGCAGCCCACGGGCTGCCAGCTGCGGGGGGCCGCTGCTCCGGGGCAGCGTATGGGAGCTGGGTCCCACCACCCTCCCACAGCACCCTGCCCTGCACCCAGCCCTGCAGCCGCAGGGACAGCGCCGTGGGGCTGCCCCACAGCAGGGGGGCAGTGGCGTTACCCCAGCGCAGGGCGCGGGGCTGCCCCACGGCACCGGCTGCAGCCCTGCCAAGCCTGCGGTCGCAGCCTCCCCGTGACCGGGCTCTCGCAGGGACGAGGTCAGGACAGCGCGGCCCCGGGCGTGCAGGCTCCGGCCGTGCTGACGGAGCAGCCATGTGGCACGGGCCCAGGGAAGGGCTGCCTTTGAACAAAGGAGGCATCCCTGGCCGGAGCCCAGCCCACACGCCCCGGGCTGCTGCCAGAGCAGCTCCCCCCGCAGCTGGGTGGCCCCAGGAGGGTCTGTGCGGGCTGGCCGGGCTGGCTGTGGGGGCCGGGGCCGGGCTCCAGCCAGCCCTGCGTGGGGAGCAGCGCGTGCAGGGGGCTGACTCCAGCATTTTGGGGCACCGAGAGCCCAGCCAGAGAAATAGCAAGGGTGCAGGGAGGGAAGGGGGGCTGTCTTTGCCCCCATACAGCAACCCCACACCTCACCCCCCCACCCGAGGGCCCAGGGGCTGCACAGAGGCAGCAGCTGCAGGGACCCCATCCCCACTGGCTAGGGGCAGCCAGGGCCACGCGGGGCAGGGCAGCACGGCCACCCCAGGGACGCGGCGTGACATCAGGCAGAGCAGATGGTGGTGCCTGGGGACATGGCACAGCTGAAAACACAAGTGGAACCTCCACAAAGGAGGACGGGGAGCCTGGAGGTGCAGGGCTGAGGCTGGCTGGCCCCGTGTCCCTGCCTGGCCCAGCGCTGGGCAGCAGCTTGGTGCTCACTCACAGCACAGCGCTGGCTCCCCACAGAGCTGGTGTTGCTGCCACAGCTCTGCCCACAGGCTGGGGGGGGATCAGCCCACTGGACCCCCGTGCTGGGGCACAGCCGCATGCCTGGCTCCCCTCACCCCTGTGGCTCAGCTCCTGTCCTGTGCCTCCCCCAGTGCCTGGCTGCTCCCACGCTGCCTGTCCCTGGGCTGAGCAGGGGCCCCCACTGCAGCCACCCCGAACACCAGCTCAGGCCCGTGGATCCCCATGGGCTCTGCTCACCGATGGCACCCGGCCAGCAGCCTCCAGCCATGTGCCACGGAGCAGCCACCTGCAGCCACGTGCTGCTGCAGAGCACCCAGAGCTGCACATCGCCGCCAGGGCCTCACGGCAACGCCTGCAGCCACACACGCTTGTACCTGGTGTCCTGCACCCACCGCGCAGCACCAACACCCCTGCTGCTGGGGCTGCCCCAGTATGGGGGCCGCAGGCTCTCTCCCCAGGCAGGGCCCCCAGCATCACCCATGCTGCAGGACCCCGCAGAGCCCCGCTGCCCACCGGCCCCGGGCTCTGCTGACCACCGTGCTGCTGGGGCGAGCGGCATCGTGCCGGGGACCCCCCACCCAGGGAACCCCCGGGATCCCCCGAGACCCCCCGCGCCTTGAGCTGGAGTCCCCCCCTGCTGCGCCCCGGGGCCGGGGCTGCCCCGGCTTCAGCCCCCCGAGGCAGGAGCAACGCCCGCCCCCTCCCGGCCCCCCGCCCCCGAGCCCCGGCCGGGCGGGACGGCGGCAGCGCTGCCGGTGGCGGAGCCGCGGGCGGGGGCGGCCGGGCGGGGCGGCCCTTTGTTGCGAGCGGCGGGCGGAGCAGCCGGAGCCGCCCCGGAGCCGCCCCGCGCCCCGCCGCGGGCGGGGAGCCCCGGAGCCGCCCCGCGCTGCAGGCGGGTCCCGCCGCGCCGCGCCCGGAGCCGGTAAGCGGCGGGGAGAGGGCGGCGGGGCGCGGGGGGGCGAGCGTGTGAGTGTGTGTGAGTGTGTGCTAGTGTGTGTGAGAGACGTTTGTGTGTGTGTGTGAGTGTGAGTGTGCAAGGGGGTGTGCACGGGAGGGGCGTGCGGGGGGATGTGCGCGCTGCTGGGGAGCCCTTGTGTGCGGGGGGAGGTGTGTACGTGCACCGGGTGTGCAAGGCTGCGGGCGGCCACTTGCACGGGGCTCCCACACGCTGTGTGTGTGCAGGGGCGGCCACTGCCCTGGGTTTGCCGCGGGGGTGGCAGAGGGCCTGTGTGTGTGTGTGCAGTGTGCGTGCAACGTGCGTGTGTATCCGTGTGTATATCGGTGTGTATCCGTGTGTATATCAGTGTGTATCCGTGTGTATATCAGTGTGTATCAGTGTGTATATTCGGTGTGTATATCGTGCAGCATGCGTGTGGCTGCGTGTGCAGGGAGCGGGAGCACTCAGGGCTACGTGTGAGGACGGCTGCCCGCCCCAGAGCGTGGGGCTGTGCTCACCGGGGGCGTTCCCAGGTGTGAGTGTTTGCAGGGTGGGGTGTGTGCCTCCCCTAATCCACCCTGCGTGTGTTTACATGTGTGTCGGCGCGCGGTACGCACGGTGCTTGCCCGAGGAAGTGTTCTGGACAGGCATCTCGGTTTCTTGTAAGGAGGCGTGTGCGCTCGCTCGGTGTCAGGTATGGGGCACGCGTGTGTGCTGCGTGTGCCACGTGTGTGTGTGTGTGCACAGTGCCGGGATGCCTGCAGGCTGCACGCGTGCTGCGTGTCCCAGGCGTGCCGGCTGCTCCCGGTGGTGTTAGGTACCTCTGCAGCCTCTGGGCTTGGGGGCACTGGGAAAGCGGGGGCCACACAGGTCGTGAGGTCAGGGGCCCCCTTTTCCCACAGGCAGCACCACAGGGAAGGGAGCTGCTGTGGGGTGGGGGGAGCGGGGCCAAAGAACACCAGCACTGGCCTAAACTCTGTGGGGCCAGGGGTGGCTGGGAAGGGGTCACACATCCCTGAGCCAGGCCCCCCTGTTTCCTGCACTCCCGGGAGCAGAAGTGCCTAGGCTCGGAGACCACCAGGTCCCAGCCCTCCAAGGGGTGCTCGGTGTCTCAACAAGCAGCTGGGGCTGAGCGTTGTGTCCCATGTGTCCTGCAGCCTCACAGGCCAGCAGCACGGAACAGCAGGCACACAGACCACACAGGAGAATGAGGTGAGGGAATGGGGGCACGGCTCCATTTTGTAGGGTCCGGAGGGCCCCTGCCACAGGGCCAAAGGTGATGCTGCAGGGCAGTGTGGGGCCAGCACCTAGACAAAGAGAGGGGACGTCCAGGTGGTGGGGCCAGATCTAGCTAGGGAGGCATGGGGCACAGGGACAGGCAGGTGGGAGCAGGGAGCAGGGCTGCAGCCCCTTGGGAGGCCCCCAGCTCGGGACGGGACACGGCCGGTGCCTGCGGAACAGGGAAGATGCCCAGGGACCCTGGGCCCCAGGGTGCCCCTCCTGCCCTGCGGCTGGAAGCTGCCGCAGCCCCTGGTCCTGAGCGGGGCCTCTTCCCCGCTGCCTGCCGGCGTGCAGCGAAGCAGAGCAGGCGTGCGTGCTCCTCGCTCCCCCCGCCGTGCTGACCACGGCTGTGCCGCCCCAGGCGGCCCCGCTCCAGCAGGACACGCGTCCTCCTCTGAGCTGCTGGCGCTGAGCAGCTGGGGCTGGGAGCATCTGTGCGTGAATCAGCAGGGCCGGCAGCGTGCACGGCTGCAGGTGTGCGTGCGAGCGCGCTCCCGCTCTGCCTGTGTGCGCGGCTGGGGGGAGGAGGGGGTCTTGCGAGGACGGCCTGGTGCTGTCTGGCAGCCGCCAGGAGGGAGCCGAGCTGGGGGCGTGCGCGCCGTGTGTAGGCTGTGTGTAAGCACGGCTGGAGTCTCCAAGCGGGGGACGTGCCTGTGCCGTGCCCGTGCCGGGGCAGGTTGATGAGCAGGGTTTGAGCACGCAGGCAGCGGCGGCGGGGTGGCCCTGGCCCCAGCTCCTCGCAGGCAGCAGCACGGCTCTGCGCCGCCTTCCCAGCCACCTGCGGGAGCAGGGCGGAGGGCTTCAGCGTGGGAATTTGGTGCAAAAACCACCAGCGTGCCTGCCAGTTGACCCTAGGCCACGGGTTTTGGTGCTGCCCGGGCCCAACACCCCGAGCAATTTCCCCATCCCTAACCGCTGTTGCAGGTGGAGGGGCGGGAGGGCTGGCAGGGCGGCCGCACATGTGCGTGCAGGTACGGGCAGAGCCGCGCAGGGCACGCAGGCACGCACATGCCCGCCCGGCCGCTGCGCCTGCGCGCCGAGCGAGGGGCACGGTGCTGCAGGGTGCCCCTCGCGCTGCCCCGCGCTGGCAGCCTGCGTGGGCAGGCGGAGGAGATAAATGGGAGTTTGTCGTAAACAGGCCGGGCTGCCAGCAGCGGGCTGGGGAGCTGTTCCAGGCTCGCCGCCGGCAGGCGCTTAAAGGCGCAGGCTCTGGACTCGCCCCGCTGCCCTGCTCCTGCCCGGCCAGGCAGCCTGCACCGGGGCACCCTGCCTGCCCTGCCCGGCCAGTCCTGCCCACCCTGCCCACCCTGCCCTGCCTGCCTGGCCTGAAAGCGGCCGTCCTCCCCCCGGGGGTTCCCACTGCTGCGTGCCGTCACGCCAGGGGGTTGGCACTGCGCTCCCGTGGCCACGCGCAGGCAATGCTCAGGTCCCCAGAGCCCCCGCGGGGATCCCCGGGGTTGCAGCAGGCAGGGGGGGCATCGCTGCAGGGGCGAGCGTCCGCCCTCCCACCCCACGCAGCGTGATGCTGCCCAGCCCTGTGACGCAGAATCACGGCCCTGTCTGTGGCGCTTCCCGGGCAAAGGGTGCTGATAAGGCAGGTGGGGTACAGCCCCGGCCCGTGCCCAGGAAGGGACCGCGGCCACAGCGGGAGCGGGGATGGAGCTGAGCCAAGGAGGGAGGCAGGGGCCCCGCTGGTAGCCCCAGGCACTGGGAGCCCCGTTCGGCCCTGGAGTGGGCACCCTCCGGCCATGTCCCACTGGCAGAGCGTGGAAGCGGGGTACGGCCCTGCCAGGATTTTGGGGTACCTCCCGGGCAGGGGGCTCGCATGAGGGCCCCTGCCAGTGGGGGGGCGATGGCCCAGGGGTGCAGGGCTGGGGCTGGCCCAGCGGGCAGCCAGGGGCTCTGCCCCAGGCATAGGAGCGAAGTGGCTGGGCGGGCCTCGACCCCGGGAGGGCTGCCGAGCAGAGACCCTTTTCCCTTTCCCCCCCGTTGCCATGGCAAAATAAGCAGCTGTCATTAATAACGCATTTCCATGGCAACCGCTGGACGAGCGCGGCGGTTCTCTGGGGGTCTGCGTGTGCTTTTGTGAGGGGGTGGCGAGCCCCCCCCCGCCACACACGGCCCCGCACACCGCGGGGCTGGGAGCGGGTCCCGCTGGGCAGCCTGCCCCCGGGGGCGGCCCGTCGGGGGGGCAGCGCCCCTGCCCGGTGCTGCCCGGAGCCGCCCCCCGCGGACACCGGCGGGCGGGAGCTTTGCCCCGGGGATGCTGCGGCCCCGGCAGGGCAGCGGGCGCCGGGATGTGCCGGGAGCGCGGGCGGGCGGCCCCGGGGCGCAGCCGGGGAAGCTGGCGGCACGGTGCCGGTGCCGGTGCCGGTGCCCCCTCCCCGGGGGGCGGCGGTGCCCAGCAGCGGGTCCCGGCGGGGCGGGGAAGGCTCCGCGGGGCTGGGCTCGGCTGGGCAGGGCTGGACTGGGCGCTGCGCCCGGTGCCGGTGCCCGAGCGGGCGGGGAGCCCCGCGGGCCGGGGCGGGCCGGGGCGGGCGGGGGGCGGTGCCCGGTGCCGAGCCGAGCCGAGCCGTGCCGCTCAGCCCCTCTCTCCCCACAGGTCTGCAGCGCCCGGGGCGGCTTCGCGGGACGCCGCGGAGGCCCGGCCCGGCCCGGCTCGGCTCGGCCCGGCTCGGCTCGCCATGGCTCCGCGCCCGGCGCTGCCCGTCCTGGCGCACTCGGTGCTGGCGGCGCTGCTGCTCTCGGCGGCGCAGGAGCCGGTGCCGCGGGTCAGCCTGCCCTACGGTGAGTGTCCGACGGGGCTGCGCGGGGGGGACGGGCGGGGCGGGCCCGGGGGCTGGCCGGGCACCCCCCTGCCGGCACCCCCGGGACCCCGTCCGGGAGCGCGGGGGGGAGCCCCGGCGGCGGGGCTGCCCCGAGCATCTCGCCGTGCCCGACGGCCGCCCCTGGGGGGCGCGGGCTGCCCCCGCCCGCTCGGCCGGGACCGGGACCGGGACAGGGGTTGGCCTCCCCCGGCCGTGGGACGGAGCCGGCCCCGCCGCCCCGGCGTGGAAACGCCTTGTGACAGCCCGCGGGGTGCTGAGCCTGCACAGCTCCCTCCCAGCCAGCCCGGCAAGCCGGGGCTCGCTGCGCTCCGGGGGCTGCCGGCAGCGTGGACACACGGGGAGCAGCAGGGGCTGCATGGCAGGGATGGGGCAGAGCCCCCGGGCTGCTGGCACAGCGGTCAGGGAGCATGGAGCTGGGGCAGGGTGCTCTTGACCCCTGCGCATGAGGTGCATGAGTGTGGGAGGGGGCGAGCTGGCCACAGGGGTTCTGCACGTTGGCACTCCGTGCAGCTCCAGCCCTGCCACGGCAGCCAGGGTGCCTGCAGGACCCCCCTCACAGCTGGGGGTGTGCGCAGCCCCTCGCTGTGCCCAGCCCCAGGTGCTCTGGGACCCCCTGGCCCTGGACTGGGCTGGGGAAGGGGCTGGGGAGGGGTGGCCCAGGGCAAGTGGGGTCCTGGCAGGCAGAGCCCCCCCTCGCCCTGCAGAGTCCCTCCTGGCTGCTGCCTGGGGCCATGTGCCACCGGCTGACATCGGGGGGGTCAGCATCCTGCTCCTGGGGGCACCTCGGGTTGGCACCAGCAGCCACAGGCCCAGCTCCATCAGCCGGCACTGAGGCTGTGGCGTGGGCAGCCCACAAGTGTTGAGGCTCGCTGGGCTCCCAGAGGTGGCTAAATCCAGCTGCCGTTGGCGAGCGGTGCCTGTCCCACGCTGGCTCCCGGCTGGGGACAGCTGGGGAGGGCGCGGTGGCTTTGGGTCAGGATGGTTCTGGCACAGGAGCGCTCTCTGGCTCCGTGCGCTGTGGTTCATTGGCGTGGACGTGGCCCTGCCACGTGCTCCCGTGACCGCCGGCCACAGTTGTGGTGGCACCAGCAGATCTGGGACCTGCTGAGTGGGTTGGGATGGATGGGAGCCCCCGGAGCCAGCGGGACAGCCCAGCTCGGCTCCGTGCCTTGCCACACCGTGCCGTGCCACACCGTGCCTGCACAGACCGGTTCTGGCCCAGCTCTGCCCTCCTGCAGAGGCTGTTTTGGCAGAGGCTGCAGCCTGGGCTCGGGGCTGTGGGGAGAACCTAGGGGGCCCGACCTAGATCCCCCCGGTGCCATTGCAGGAGCAGGCAGGGGGTGCCTGCAGCGTCGTGCATCCGAAAGTGGCTCCTGTGTGGGGCTTGCGGTTGGCAGGGGGGAGGAGCAGGCGAGCTGCTCCCCTTGAGCGGCTGGATGTGCCTCCAGCAGGTTTGTCTGGAAGAAGCAGGTCTTGTCCTAACAGGTCCCCCTGGCAGCCAGCACAGGCTCCAGAGCTCCCAGGCTGGGAGAGCTCTGCGGGGTGCAGGGGCTGCTGCTGCCCCTCTGCTGGCTGCGCTGCACCTGCCACGGGTGGTGTAGCCCTGAGACCCAGGCACGGGACCCCCTGGCAGGATGCAGCTCCCCGGGACATCCTTCCCTCCGTGCTGCCACAAGGGAGGCAGCGTCAGAGGGCAGGCACTGGGCCAGGTGCCCTGGACTGTGCCCAGGCTGCCGGGATCAGGGAAGGGCTGTGCCGTGCAGCTCCACGCCGTGCCGTGCCTCCTGGGGAGGGAGTCCAGGGTGCTTGTCAGGCGCAGCAGGTGGGGATCGGGGTTGGGAGTGCTGTGTCCCTGTGGGGCTCTCTTGTGCCCCCCCGTGCCGTGGTGGCAGCAGCAGAGCAGGGAGAGGAGCAGGGCCCTGCCCCGGCAGCTCTGCCAGCACCCGAGCGCACCGGACAGAGTCCGTGCGGTGGCTGGCACTGAGCTGGGGGCCGGGCAGGTCGGGGCATCCCCGGGGAGCTGTGGGTCAGGGGTGAGGGAGTTGGCAGCGTGAGTCAGCCCGACGTGTCCCACTGACACAGCCAGGCCGTCTGAATCAGAGGGCTGCTGGCGCGAGAGGAAGGGCTTCCGGGGCAAGGCCACCCACGCGGGACAGGCGCTCGCCTGACTCAGACGCTGCCTCTGCCCGGGGCCGGAGCGGGCAGCGGCTGGGGCAGTGCCAGGGGGGCTCTGCGGGCGGGGGTCCCCCCAGGGCTGGCCGCAGGGCCGAGCCCCGAGGGGCTGTGCTGCCCTGTGCTGGGCAGAGTGCCTGCAGCGCTGTGCGCCCCGGGGCTGTCCCCGGGGGCCAGGATGCTGCAGCCCGTGCTCCCAGCAGTACAGACATTGCAGCCGTTGGTGGTTTTCCGGGTGTACAGAAGGATGTGGTTCAGCCAGCGCAGCCCATGCTGCCAGCTCCCTCAGCGAGGGGCGAGGGGAGCTGCCCCCTCTCAAAGTCTGCTGCTTTCTGCCTCGAGTCACGGCCGCAGCGGGGGTCGGTGTGGTGCGCGCAGCCCGGAGCAGCGTGCGCGGTGCTGATCCCTCGCTCTTCCCCCGCAGACTCTGCCGAGCGGGTCGTGCAGCGCTTCACGGTGCCCGGCGTGTCCAACTACACGGCGCTGCTGCTGAGCCCGGACGGCGGCACCCTCTACCTGGGGGCACGCGAGGTGCTCTTCGCCGTCAACACCAGCCACTTCCAGCCCGGAGCCCCAGCCCGCAGGGTGAGCCCGTGCAGAGCCCCCTAGGACCACGGAGCCCCGGGGAGGGCTGGGGGCACCGAGCCCAAGTTTGGCACGGGTTCTGTGCAAGACCTGCTGCTTTTTGCAGCCAGTTGGGACAGTGAGGAGGCTGCTGCCCCTGCTGTGCTGGCAGCGGGTGCTCAGCCCCAAGCGGCTGCTGCTCCTCGTGGGATGGAGCCAAGGGAGGACAGCGGTGCTGGGGCTGAGCTCTGCCAGCCCCAGGAGGGGTGTCAGGGGGCCAGCCGGTGACAGGGGCTCCCAGTGACTGTCCCCTCTCTGCAGCTGCTGTGGGGTGCGGATGAGGAGAAGAAGAGGCAGTGTGTGTTCAAGGGCAAGGACCCCCAGGTGAGCCCAGCAGGTCGTGCTGCCGGGGGCAGGCAGTGCCCCGTGCGCCGCACCTGCAGGCGTGGTGGCTGAGCCCTGTCCTCCCCCTGCAGAGGGACTGTCACAACTACATCAAGATGCTGCTGCAGCTGAACAGCACCCACCTCTACACCTGCGGGACCTGCGCCTTCAGCCCCGCCTGCGCCTACATTGTGAGCATGGGGAGGGTGCCGGGGGGCCCTGCGGGGCCACAAGTCCCCGGGGTGGGAGGTGGGCACCGTGCTGTGCTCACAGCCCCGTCCCCGTGCAGAACGTGCAGCGCTTCAGCCTGGAGCGAGATGCGTCGGGAAGGGTGCTGCTGGAAGACGGGAAGGGACGCTGCCCCTTCGACCCCGAGTACCGGTCCACCGCCGTCATGGTCGGTAAGGCACGCGCTCCCCCGGCCTCTGCGGTGGGACGAACCCCGGCCGGGCACGGGCAGCCCCGGTGGGAGCGGGTCCGTGTCCGTGCCGGGTCCCAGCAGGAGCCTCTCCCTGGCAGACGGCGAGCTCTATGCCGGCACCGTCAGCAACTTCCAGGGCAACGAGCCCACCATCTACCGCAGCCAGGAGAGCCGCATCGCCCTCAAGACGGAGAACTCCCTCAACTGGCTGCAGGGTGAGGGGGGCCGGGACAGACGTCAGGTCGTCGGCCCTGGGCTGGGGAGGAGCGGGGACGGGGACGGGGACGGGGTGGTGCTGAAGGCGCCTGTGCCCCCAGACCCAGTCTTCGTGGGCTCAGCCTACCTGCGGGAGAGCCTGCCTGCCGGCAACCCCGAGGGCGACGACGACAAGGTGTACTTCTTCTTCAGCGAGACTGGCAAGGAGTTCGACTACTTCGAGAACACCATCGTCTCACGCATCGCACGCGTGTGCAAGGTGAGCGCGGGGCAGCGGGGGCACACGTGGGGAGGATGTGCCCAGGGTGTCGCTGATGCGGGGCAGGAGGAGGGATGTGGGACCCCCCTGCACGTGTCCGTCCCTGGGAAGGGACCAGCACCTGCGGGAGAGCCCTCCGGGGCAGTCACAGCTCCACAGTGCCCAGCCCCGCTCACGCTTGTTGCTGCTGTTTGCCCCACGGGTAGCAGCAGCCCCTCCCTGCCTCCTGTGCCCCCCGATGTAGGGGACACAAACCCATTCTCCTCCTGGACTGCATTTCCCTTCTGTGCACGCTGCTTTGCTCGTGCCTCCCCAGCTCTGGGGCTGCTCTGGCCAGAGCCTCAGCACTGCCGCATGGACAGACAGAGCCCCTGTCCCCTCAGCCAGCCCGGGGGCTCTGCAGCATGGGGGTGTCCCCGTGGGGCTCCCCCGTGGGGCAGCGGAGCCATCGTGCCCTGCCCTGACCCCCGGTGCCTGCACAGGGGGACCAGGGCGGGGAGCGGGTGCTGCAGAGGCGGTGGACGACCTTCCTGAAGGCACAGCTGCTGTGCTCGCACCCCGAGGACGGCTTCCCCTTCAACGTGCTGCAGGACGTCTTCGTGCTCACGCCCGGGGAGCTGCGCTGGAGGGAGACGGTCTTCTACGGGGTCTTCACCTCGCAGTGGTGAGCGGCGCGGGGGCCACGGGGGGCAGCGGGGTCGGTTCTCGCCCCCCCCTGGGTTCCCAGAGGCAGGTGAGGCTCAGCGGAGCCGCGGTGCCTGATCCTGCCGTGGGCTTCACCTCTCCCCAGGAACAAGGGTGGCCTGGGCAGCTCGGCGGTGTGCGCCTTCCCCATCCGCAGCGTGCAGAGGGCCTTCAGCGGGCTCTACAAGGAGGTGAACCGCGAGACACAGCAGTGGTACACGGACACCAGCCCCGTGCCGGAGCCCCGTCCAGGCACGGTACGTGCCCCTGGGCACAATAACTGCAGGATGGGGTGGCCCCTCGCCCGCCCCCACCTCCGTCCTGGCTCCTGGCAGTGGCAGCAGGGCCACCCGCTGCCCACACCCCGGCTGACCCCCATCTCCCTCCCCAGTGCATCACCAGCCACACGCGGCACATGAAGATCAACTCGTCCCTCCAGATGCCGGACCGGGTGCTGAACTTCATCAAGGACCATTTCCTGATGGACAGCCCCGTCCGGAGCCAGCCCCTGCTGCTGCAGAGCCGCCTGCGCTACCAGCAGATCGGCGTCCACCGCGCGCAGGGCCTCCACGGCACCTACGACGTCCTCTTCCTGGGCACGGGTGGGTGCAGCCGGGGGCTGGATGGGATGGGATGGGATGGGATGGGATGGGATGGGATGGGATGGGATGGGATGGGATGGGATGGGATGGGATGGGATGGGATGGGCACTGCGTGTCCTCAGCCCCACTCAGCACAGCCCTTGTGTTCGCAGATGACGGCCGCTTGCACAAGGCTGTGCATGTGAACCACAGGGTGCACATCATCGAGGAGATCCACCTCTTCCCCGCCGGGCAGCCCGTTCTGCAGCTGCTGCTGGACCACGACCAGGCAGGGGCCGGGCACGGGCGCTGTGGGGTTGGAGCAAGGGGAGGTGTTGCGAGGGGCAGGGATCTGCTCGTGGTTTGGGGATCCCTTTCTCCCTCCTTGCCAGGCCCCCGCTGTGCTGGGAGCTGTGACTCCGAGCCCAAGGCTGGGGAGCCCCGGGGGGCTGGGATCCGGCCCTGCTGCAGGTGTTGGGGCCGGGGCCGTGACGCTGCCCCCCTCCTGCCTCCCCACTGCAGGGCCTGGTGTACGCAGCCTCCTACACGGTGGTGGCTCAGGTGCCCTTTGCCAACTGCAGCCTGTACCGCAGCTGCGGCGAGTGCGTGCTGGCGCGGGACCCCTTCTGCGCCTGGAGCCGGGGCGCCTGCCGCAGCACTGCCCTGCACCCTTCGGCGCACCCCCAGTAAGTGCTGCGCCCCGGGAAGAGCTGCACCCAGCCCCCTGCAGCCCCCAGTGCCTCACCCCCTTCCTCTGCCCCAGGCTCTGGGCCCAGGACATCGAAGGCGCTGACACGGAGCGGCTCTGCCAGTCGGCCAACGTGTCCCAGCCCCGTCCCCGCATCCTTCTGACCCCAGGTGAGATGCTGCCGGGGCGCTGCGCTGGGGCAGGGGCTGCTGCCGGCCCCAGGCCCCCGCTTGCCCCCCCCGGCTCCCCCAGCAGCAGGGTCCCGCGGCCTCGCTGACGTCCCCGCGGGTTGTCTCCCCGCAGCCTCGCACACCCCGTGCCAGCAGATCCAGCTGCCTCCTAACGCGGTGCGCCCGCTGCCCTGCCGCCTGCTCTCCAACCTGGCCTCGCGGCGCTGGCTGCACAACGGAGCCCCCGTCAACGCCTCCTACCTGGTGCTGCCCGAGGGGGCCCTCATCCTGGTGGGCAGCCCCGAGCGCGCAGGCACCTACGAGTGCTGGTCGCTGGAGGAAGGCTTCCGCAAGCTGATGGCCAGCTACTGCGTGGGCGTGCAGGAGCTGACCCACGGGCCCCTGGAGGCCGGCAGCAAGGTGTCCGCCGGCCGGGATGCGCTGGAGGCCGTCAGCACCTCGCGGAGCACCTCGGCAGTGGGCAGTGCCGCAGCCCGGCTGGAGGGCAAGACCTACTGGACCGAGTTCCTGGTGATGTGCGTGCTCTTCGCCACGGCTGTGCTCGTGCTAGCCCTCTTCCTCCTGCACCGGCACCGCGACGGCATGAAAGCCTTGCTGGAGCCCGCAGACCCCGGCCGGCACCAGAAGCCGCCCCGCAAGCCGGTGGAGAGCCTGCCCCTGAACGGCAGCAGCCTGCCCAGCGCCGTGCCCGAGCACAAGGGCTACCAGGCCCTGCAGGACAACTACATCGTCAGCACCCCCGTGCACGAGCCCCCGGGCACCACGCGCACCTTCTCCGAGTCGGAGAAGAGGCCCCTCCACGTCCGGGACAGCTTCGTGGAGGTGTCTCCAGCCTGCCAAAGACCCCGGGTGCGCCTGGGCTCTGAGATCCAGGACTCGGTGGTGTGACGGGGGCTGAGAGCCCAGCCCCCTTGCGCACGACTGCCTCTGCTCTGCTGAGCCTCGCCGGCCCGCGGTGCCGCGGCTGGGATCGGTGTTCGTCTGTGTGTGCATGCCCGGAGCCCGCGCCCGCCACGCCACGTGCTCAGCTGCCGGGGCCCCCCGGGGGCTGCCCGGGCACCACCTCAGCTCCAACCCCACGCCCTGGGATGGGTCTAGGGGCTCCCAGCGTGGAGGGGCATCGCGTGCCTTCCAGGGACGGGCGGGATTCCGCCCGCATCCCTGCCGCGGGACGGACACGGTGCCCGGCACGGGCTGCCGGCGCAGCCCAGGACCCGTCTATGCAGAGGGCGGGGGGGGTCGGCCGCAGCCCCCCCAAACCCTGACTCACTGTGACGTCCCGCTGCGGGACTCAGAGCCACGCATGCGGCCGGGTGGTGCCAGAGCGCAGCGGCCCCGCGGCATGTGCTGTGTGTCCGTGCTTGGATCGGTTTTAATATGTTGAAAATGTGAATTGTGTCCTGGGGAGGGGGGGGGGGGGGGCAGCAGGCAGCGGAGCCCACCCCGTGCAGGGCTGGCAGGGCCCGGGCCCCTCGCCCCTGCACTCCCCAATGTGCGTGTGCAGAAACGTCTGTGGTTTTTACATAAAGTTCTGGTGTCTCCTTTGTACGCGTGTGTGCTGCTGCGGCTGGCAGGACTGGGGGCCGTGCCCAGAGCTGGGACCAGACCCCCAGAGGGACCCGGCTGTGGCACAGGGACATGGTGCTGGGGCAAGGACCCTGCACACAGCACAGCGCCGCTCCTCAGCCCTCGCGCCTGGGAAGCAGCGAGCTCTGCACCAAGCTGGCGTGCTGGGGCAGGATCCCCCCCCGGGACCAGCACTGCCTCGCTCCCGGCCGGCCCAGCGCGCCCAGCTTCCTGCCCAGCCTGTTCTGGGACATCAGAAAAGCCACCGGAGGCGTCGGCTGGTGCGGTGCCAGCAGACGCAGCCCCTGGGGCCGCAGGCCGCGGCTGGCAGATACCATCAGCGCTGCGGGGCACTGAGCTGGAAGGGCCGGCACCGCCGGGAGCGAGGAGCTGGGACGTGAGAAACGTCTGCGAGCCGGGGCCAGGCTCCAGCAGCACCAGGCGCAGCGCTGGGGGAGGCCGGGAGCCGTGGGCTCCCCGCACGGGGCCGTTGCAGCGGCTGGCAGCCGGCCAGGGCGAAGCCCGCTGGATGAACAGACACAAAGCCCCGGCGCTGCTCGCCCCGAAGGTAGCTGCCTGCCCTGGATTTCCTTTTGTGCCTCCTGCTTAAGAGCCGAGCTCTTTGTGCAGCGCCCGCTGAGCGCGCTGGGAAACAGCCGCTGGTGCTCCCGAGGAGGGAGGCGTCCCCCCGAGGGTGGAGGTGCCCCCCGAGGGTGGAGGTGTTCCCCAGCAGTGCCTGGCCCCCCACAGGACCCGTTCCCATCCCTGGGAGCTGCGGCTGGCACACGCAGAGGGGCCTGGCAGGAGGCCTTGTCCCCAGCACCCCTCATGGCAGTGGTCCTGCAGCGCCGGGGGCTGCCCCCCCTCCTCCATCCCCTGGGGCGAGACAAAAGCAGCAGGGCCAGGCAGAGGGTGAAACCAGAGCCCTTTATTTGTCCTCTCCAGAGCACAGAGAGGAAGAGGCCAGGCGCTCCTTGCACCATGCTGAGCTGAATGCGAGCCCGAGGAGGGGCAGAGAGGAAAAGAAAAGGAAACCCAGACCCTGAGCACGCTGATGCTGCAGCAGAGTGCGGCTGCGGCTCCTGCTGCCCCGGGGCCAGCCCTCCAAGCAGCGAGGGGCAGCTCCGGAGTGGCACGAGGACAGCATCGCTGCTGGGACGTTGCATCTGAGGTGGATTGTTTCTTAGAAGAATCCCTGTTGTGCAGGAAGACCCCGAGGAAGAGCAGTGGAAGGCACAAACTGGTGCTGTGGGCGGTGGGGGGGCTGTGCTTGGTGCAGCGTGGCCGCAGCCAGGAGCACCTCTGTGCCTGCCCCAACCCACCGCAGAGCTGTGCTTATGAAGGGCTAAAATCTGATCCTGGGGCAGCAGAGCTGCTGCCTGGTCTGGTGGACATGTCCAGGACAGTGAAAGACAGCGTCCCAGGATCACTCATCGGCTGCAGAGCCCTGCAGACACCTGCTGGGCATCAGAAGGGAGCAGGAGCGGAGTCCTGCCTAAGGCACTGCGGTACTGCCAGGCTGGTGAGGCGCAGGGCCCTCTGCCACCCTGCTCGCTGGAAGAGGAAATGTCTGAGACCATGAAGAGCTGTGGTAGCTGGAGAAGCAGTTCTGCTGGAGAGCTGCAGGGCTCTCACAGGACGATCTTGAAGGAGCTGCAAGAGACACGACAAGTTCTGCATCTCCTCACGGTGCTGCAAGCGGGCGGTGTGCGAGCAACCTGTGCTCTAGGGACACATCACCCTGTGCCAGAGGCCTCTACAGAGTTATCACGGCATGAAGTTCCCTTCACTGTTACAGGAGACCTCGTGAGGGATAGGCTTGTTCCCATGAGAGCTCTGCCCCAAAGCCAGCACAGCAATCGGGGTGGGCTAGCCCCAGAGAGAGCCCCCTGGGACTGCACCGCTGCAGGCCACGGTACCTGACAAAGTCCGGGGAGCGGGAGACAACGTGCTGGAACTCGGAGAGGTTGATGGTGCCGTCCTTGTCGATGTCTGACTCCTCCAGGATCTGCAGGGGAGAGAGAAAAGCAGTGAGCTCTGCGTGGCCAGGACCATGCAGCGACCCCTGCCCAGCCTGACGGTCCTCACGTTCTGGATGAGCTGCTCCATCTCCGCGTTGCTCAGAGACACCTCCTCGCCTTGCCCCGTCAAGCAGTTGACCAGCTTCTCCAGGTCCTTTCTGGACAGAGTCCCATCCTCGTCAAAGTCTTTGGGGAGAGGAAAGTTACATCTCAGGAGGGCCCCCGTGCCTCGAGTCAGAAGCACTCATGCTTAGGGAAGGGGGGGCCTGGATGACCTGCAGGCACGGCGACCCCGCACTGCACATCTTACGCACGCCCTGCCGAATGCACGGTCCCCGCAGGGAGTCCCTAAAGCTGCCGCTGCTGTGGGCACCCTGAGGGCCCTGCCAGCCCTCGCAGGCTGTCCCCAGCCATGGGGGGAGGATCCCAGAACACTGCGTCTGCCCCTCGAGTTACCAAAGATGCGGAAAGCGTAGTGGGATTTGATATCCGGGGTGGCGGAGTCGCTGAAGACACTCAGCATGTCGAGGAAGTCTTCAAAGGACATGCTGTCGTCCCCCTCCTCCGAGGTGGAGAAGACCCTGCAGATCCGGTGCTGGAAGGGGTTTGCCTGCCGAGATGGGGGGGCTCAGGGCAGGCTCCCACAGGTGCCAGGCCCCGTGGAGCACAGCCCTGCACACCCGGGGTGTCCCACGCTGCCACCAGGCCATGGCGCACAGTGCAGCTGTGCCACCCCAGGCAGCAGGGCCCTCAGCCCAGTGGCACAATGGGGACGAAGGATCCAACTGTGGGCATGGCTGATATGGGGTGGGCGATACGCTGCCCAAGTGCCGGTCAGAGCAGCACGGCAAGGACTGAGCCTGGGCACCACGGGGGTCCCGAGGGGTGAGCGCTGCCCTGCCCAGACGCAGCCCCCCGGGGAGCAGCGCGGGGTCCCGCTGCCGCCAGGCTCCGTACCCGCAGCTCGGGCAGCGTCAGGATGCGGCTCTTGGGAACACGCCGGGAGCAGGCATTGTCCCTCTGCTCCTTTGGCAGCAGCTCACTGAACCTCTTGTAGGCACTTGAGGAGGCAAGAACAAGAGCGGCTCTGTGCGGGGGCAGCCCCCGGGCCGGGGGCAGCGCGGGGCCAGCACCGGCTCCCGGCACCGGCCCCGGGGGGCGAGGACCCGGCCCCGCCGCCCGTCCCCCGCGTGCCCCGGGCGGCCCCGCTCTAACCGGGCACCGTGCCCGGGGCGGCCGCACCCAGCGACCTTCGCACCGAGCCGCCGGCACCCCGCGGGCAGGGAAACGGCTCTGCCCGGCCCCGGGCCAACCTCGCCGCCCCCCCCCCCCCCCCCCCCCGCCCCGGGGCAGCCCCCCTCCCGCAGCGGAGCCCCCCCTCGGCCCGGGCACTCACAGCAGGATCTCCTGCTTGCTCAGGAAGGTCAGCTCCTGCGGGCACAGCGCGCGTCAGCTCCGCCACCGGGCGGCTCCGGGCCCTCGGCGGGGACCCGAGCCCGGCCCCGGCTTCCCCCCGGGGTCCCCGGAACCCCCCGGTCCCGTCCCCTCCGCCTCGAACCCGGCCCCCTCCCCTGCGCCCCCCGGTCCCGGAGCCCCCTCGGCCCCCTCCCCTGCGCCCCCCGGTCCCGGTGCCCCCGGTCTCAACCTCCCCCGGTCCCGGTGCCCCCGGTGCCGCCCCCACCTGGTACTCGCGCAGCGCCTCCCTGTGCAGCAGGCTGCCCGCGCCCCCCATGCCGCCGGTGCCGCTTCCGCCTCCACGTCACTGCCGCTGCCATGGCAACGCCCCCCCCCGCCCCGCCCCACCTCCGGTACCGCGCGGCACGTGGGGAGGGGCGGGGGGGCCGGCACCGGGACACCGGGACACCGGGACACCGGCACCGGGGGCAGCTCGGGGCACGGGGCCGGCCCCGGCACCGCGGCGCTCACCCGGCCGCCCCCCCCTCTCCCCCAGCAGGTCCCGGCGGCACCGAGCATGGCGGCGGCGAGCAGCGGGGAGCAGCCGGGGCCACCGGACATCCCCGAGCCCGAGGACTTCGTGTACGGGGAGGACGAGTTCGTGCTGCAGGGGGTCTCTTGGCCCAGCGCCACGCCGTCCCGCTTCGACCGGGCCCTGCTGGGCGCGTGGCAGGACCGCATGGCGCGGGGCCTGTTCCGCTACCGCCTCGAGGAGCTGCCCACGCGCGTGCTGCCCGGCGCCATGGGGCTGGTGGCGCAGCTCAACCCGCAGCGCGCCACGCAGCGCCGGCCGCCGCAGGCCATCCGCAGCCTGACGCAGCCCTTCGACCCGCAGCAGTTCAACTTCACGCGGATCCGGCCCGGGGAGGTGCTGCTGCGCCTGCGGCGCCGCTCGGGGGGCGACCCGCCGCCCCTGGACCGCGTGCTGGTGGCCATCAACGTCAGCCCGCTGGAGCGCGGCCACGTCCTGCTGCTGCCCGAGCCGGCGCTGGGGCTGCCGCAGGCGCTCACCCCGCAGCTGCTGCGCTTCGGGCTGGAGGCCGTGCTGCTCAGCACCCAGCCCGGCTTCCGCGTGGGCTTCAACAGCCTGGGCGCCTCGGCCTCCGTCAACCACCTGCACCTGCACGCCTTCTACCTGGCCCACCCGCTGCGCGTCGAGTCGGCGCCCGCCGAGCCGCTGCTCCCCGAGGGGGGCCCGGCCCTGCTGCGGGACGTCCCGGCGCCCGCGCTGCTGTTCTACACGGCGGGCGCCGAGCTGCGGGCCGTGGCGGAGGCGGTGTGCGGGCTGGCGGCCGGGCTGGCGGCGCGGGGCCTGGCCTACAACGTGTTCGCCACGCGGGGCGCGCCGCCGGCGGGGGGGGCGGCGGCCGCGGGGCTGCGGGTGCTGCTGTGGGCGCGGCGGCCGAGCTTCGAGGAGCCCGAGGGGCCCGACGAGGCGGTGCCGGCCGTGGCGCTGTGCGAGCTGGCCGGGTACCTGCCCCTGCCGGCCGCCGCCCCCTTCGCGGCGCTGTCGGAGGCCGAGGCCCTGCGCGCCCTGCGCCGCCCGCTGCTGCCCGAGCCCGAGCTGCGCCGCCTGCTGCGGGAGCTGCTGCCCGGCACGCCGCGGGACACGTGACACCCCCCGGGACACGTGACCGCCCGCCCACGTGCCCGCCTCTCGATGGTTGCGGGGGGGGGGGGGCGTCGCCATGGAGACGGCGGCGGCCCCGCAGCGGCGCCATGGAGGTGGGCGGGGGGGGCGCGGCCGCGGGGGCTGCGGGCGGGAGCCGGGCCCCGGCCCCCGGCACCGGCACCGGGCACGGGCACGGCGCCGCCGGGACCCCCCCGTCCGGCACGGGCACGGGGCCGCGGGGGAAGCGGAAGAAGCGCAGGCGAGTGCGGCGGGAGGGGGCGGCGCGGGGAGCTCTGTCTGTCTGTCCGTCGGTCTGTCTGTCCACCCGTCGGTCCGTCCATCAGTCCGTCGGTCCGTCTGTCCGTCGGTCCGTCCGTGCTGCCCGCGGCCGCGCACATAAAGCCTGTCGGTGCATGCCCCGTGTCCTGGTGTCTGTCCCGGGGCGCGGTGCCCGTGTGCCCCCCGCAGCAGGGCAGGACGCGAGGTGCCGGCTGGGCCCTGCCCCGGTGAGGCCTCTGGGGCCCCTCCGGCACGGAGCAGGAGCTCCGCGACCCCCAAATCTCCCCGACGTGACGCCTGGGAACACCCCGTGGCCGGGACCGGGTCACCTCGCAGCCCCCCAGGGCCGTGCTGGTCCCTGCACAGAGCCCATGTGCTCTGCGGGGCACGGGTGACATTCGGGTGACATATGGGTGACATTCGGGTGACACGGCCCCCTCCTGCCCACCCAGTCTCAGACAGGCTCTGGTCGCGCACTGAGCAGCTCTTGTTTGCTCTCTTTCAATTCCAGCGTCCCGTCCATCAACCTGACCACCTGCAAGTACGAGAGCGGTAAGGCCGGGGCACCGCGGTAAGGCCGGGGCGCTGCCGAGTGCCCCTTTGGATGAAACCCACCCGCAGCGAGCTCCTCGGATGCCCAGTTGGCCAGCGAGGAGTGCTGGTGTTGAATTTCTGCTGCACTGTTGCTTTTGTTTCATGAATTTATTGTTTGTAAGGGATGTAACTCCTGTGAAAATCCTGCACTTTGGGCCAAGGTGCTCAGTGCTTAAAGAGACCCAAATCAGGCAGCACTGCAAGCTCTCACCACCCCATACACCTGCATTCACCAGGCCTCTGCTTGGATCAGAGAGACAGGTTCGGCTGGGGGCAGTCGTAAAGCGGGACTGGTACCCGTGCTTGGGGAGACGAAGCGAGCTCTGTGAACAGCTTAACTTGAAGCGGGTGGTGGAACAGGCTGGATCAGTGCCTGCAACATCTCCTTGCCATTCGTCTCCAGTGACGTGCTCTGGGTAACTGGTTCCTGCTCCTCGTCTTGCTCTTCTTGGCTGCCACAAGCTGTATCTTAAAGGAACGATTGGACAGATGTTATTAGTCAATTTGCTAATGACTACTCTCGCACTGCAACCACATATGCACTGCTGAAAGTCACAGCCTTTAGCTGTGGTCAGCTGAAGGCTGGCTGTGCAAGGAGCACTGTTTTACGCAGAGCGACAGGCAGCGCCTGTTCCTCCTAGGGCTACGCGCAGTTTGGTGACAGGAGGTGGCTGAGGATCCCCACAGGAGGTGGTGTGGCAGTCTTCAGAAGACTCGTATCTGCCTGTGTGGCATCAAACACGTGGCAGATGCAAGCCTGCTGTAATCCAGGGGGTGCTCTGGGACCCCACAGCAGGAGGGCTTACAGGGACGATGTTCCCCAGTGTACTTGTGGTCAGGGTCTGTAGTGAGTTAGCGTGGTACAGCTGGTGGCTGCGGTGCCTCCTGCAGGGTCCCATCGAGACCTCGTCACCTGTGCGGGTGGCAGTGCAGCCCGCAGAGCTTTGTTTAGCTCCTGTTTAGTCTGGGGGTTTAACAGTCCCGGGCATTTACATCCTCTGCTGGCGCCTTGTCACACGCTTTCTTTGGTACAGTGCGACGTGCTGCACGGTGCTGCGGGCTGAAAGAAGTGGGAGAAAACGAAGAATGGACGCTGTACTGGACGGACTGCTCGGTCTCTCTGGAGCGTGTCATGGAAATGAAACGGTTTCAGGTAAACACCCCCGTGTAAAGGGCGCCCAGCAGGAAGAGCTCAGGAAAGGAGGATGAGAGAGGGTTAGCGGAACAAAGCGTTGCAGAACAAACCAGAAGTGTCTAAACGAGCACCCGTGCGCCCTCCTTATCGGTGTTGGTCCCAGAGCGCGCAGGTTCAGCAGCCACTGCTTCTGTTGTGTCTCTGATTTGGTGCCCTCAGCAACAGTTCAGTCAGTAGCACGAACTGGAAAGTTGCCAGCCTCTTTAATGCAGGGTGAAATAAATGGTTCTTCTGGACAAACTGCTCCCTTCCACAAGCTGCAATATTTTAGGAAGGGAGAGCTTCAGGGCTGAGATGGAACGAGCAGATAAATCACACTGGTGAAGTTCAGATAAAGCGGTTCTAGTGTAATCTTATCCTTGGGCAGACGTTCAAGGCAACTGCTCGCCTGGCTTCCCGTTCTGCTGCTTCTTTCTTCATACACTGGCTGTCTCTGGGTCTCAAGGACTATCAGTGATGATTCTCTTTTTCTTCTGCACCTCTTTCAGAAAATCAACCATTTTCCTGGCATGATAGAGATCTGCCGTAAGAACTTGTTGGCTCGCAACCTTAACCGCATGCTCAGACTCTTCCCCAAGGAGTACAATATTTTTCCCCGTACTTGGTGCCTGCCAGCTGAGTGAGTGATACACATTACTGCAGCAGAGAACGGGGGTGTGAAATAGGAAGTGGGAAGGTCTATGCTTGACAGATAGGGCTTGGACGTGGGGGGCCTCTCTGAGATTTCGTGTCTTGGCCTGGGCCTTCGTAACCTTCCCTGGATCTGAACAGGGCACCGAGACCCGTTTCTAGTTTCACACATCTTTAATCCTGATTAGACTGAAATAGGCTGTGGAGTAGCACCTGCTACAACACACGCCTTGCTGCTTGGCAGGTTGCAGGCCAAAGGGCTAAATCTCAGAAGAGGGACCCACCCTGAAGGACAAAGGGCACTGGGCTAGGTGGGAAGCATAATACCTGTGCTTCTGAGGATCATCAGCTCACTGGGAACAGGAGAGGTAACAGAGAAGCATGCTGTGTCATGGCAGAGGATACTGAGAGTGCAGGTCGTCATGCTAAACAAAATACGGGTACAGTTATATGTAAACCATCATCACGTTATTCGAAGTTTGGGGCAGAAGGCCCGGCTTCTCTGATAATACACAGGCAAACAATCACAGAAGTGTAGCTGAAAGATGCCAAAGAGCACTCGTAAGTTTGGGTGGTGTAAGGAGATAAGATATCCGTTTTCAGACAGATTTTATTTGTAGCATTTCCTGAAAGACGTAAAGTAGGGCTTCCCAGATATGTTCTGCAGCTGAACTCTCCTCACGTTTATGATGGTTTTCTTAATATCTGACCTAAAGCACCTTTGCTGAAATATCAGCGCTTTAGTACTTCTCCTGTAGGCACTGGCCCAGTGGTTTGCTGGGTTTTGCTAACAGGACCAGGTCCAGGAAGGCTGTTGGTACAGGTCCTCTCAGTCCTCTCCTTTCTGGGGAAGACTGACCTAGTTCTCTCAGTCTGCCTTTCCAGGTTGCGTTTCCTGGACTCTGATTGTTCTTGGCACTGTTTTCTGGGATTTGTCCTGTTTGCCTCCCCATTTCCCTTAAATGTGGTGCCCGGTATAGAGACTGGGTTCCTCCCTCAAGAGCAAAATAATTAACTGCCGTGTGGGCCTGACGCTTCAAGGCATCGTGCTCCCAGTGGAGCTGCTCTTGAAGATCAGCCATGTAGCATGATATGTGAGCTCAGCCCCACAGCACCATAGTGTGAATATCCAAATGTTATCAGAGAGGTGAGGGGCTCTCTTTCTGCAGCTTGTAACAGTCACCCCTTCGTTGTACAGCTACGGAGACTTCCAGGCCTACAGGCGCAGGAGGAAAAACAGAACGTTCATCTGCAAGCCAGACAGTGGCTGCCAGGGGAGAGGCATCTTCATAACACGTAATGCAGAGGAGATCAAACACGGAGAGCACATGATCTGCCAGCAGTATATCTCTAAGGTAATGGAGATCGTCTTGAAATACAGGTGGAGGATTGCAACTTCTTAGCTCTTCCAGCTCCCTGCCTCCTCCCTGTGTCCTTTGCCCCATGTCTCCTGAATCTGCCACGGGCACCGGTGTGGCTGCAGTGCAGCAAAGCAAAAGCTCGCCCTTCTCCTCGCTGCTGAGCTGCCAGGAAGTGGCACCAGCAGTGCACGCAGAGCAGCTGACCTCCAGGAATCCGCGGCACGCCTAGCAATGTTCCTTTATCTCATGCTTGCTCCTGCCTTTTTTCTCACAGCCTTTCCTTATTGATGGCTTTAAATTTGACATGCGTATCTATGTGCTGGTCACATCTTGTGACCCGCTGAGGATTTTTGTCTACAAGGAGGGTCTGGCCCGGTTTGCCACCATGAGGTACATCGATCCCAGCAGGAGAAACCTGGTAAAAAAGGGAGGTTTACAAAAAACTCACATAGTATCTATAGTTTTTAGACCCTAGGTTGTCCTAGGGGCATTCCAGAACCCGATAAGGCGGGTACTGGTGCATTTTATGGGACTCAGCTTTCTTTCTTTCCTCTTCTCCCCTCCCTCTGCATCTCCTCCCCACAGAAGTTATTTCGGGAGTGTCTGAAGTAGATCTACTCCCAGGTCCCACATCTGGGCTGTTTACTGGCATTATCACAGAATCTGAGAGGTGTTCAGATTTGGAGGAACGTTGGATGTTCTTGAGTCCCACATTCTGCTCTAAACTGGGTCAACAATAAATTCAGATCTGGTTTCTCTGAGTTTCACCCAATTAGGTGTTGAAATCTCGCACAGATGGAGACTCCACAACGTCTCTGGGCAACACTGCTACTGCTTCTTGCCTCTGTGGGCATTCTCAGGTCTGCACCTTTCTGTGTCTGCCTGTGCTTCAGGTAGAAGAGGGACCTGAGAATTACCTGGTGGTAGTGGAACAGCCTAGGAAAGACAGGAAGGAGAACAGGGAAAGAAAGCTGTAGACCATACCCATGCCCATCTCTAGGTAGGGGTCCATATCCTATAAAATCCCAGAGGAAGACAGACTCTAGTGTTGGATTGCTGCGTTCTGGCCACGGGCTGGTGTGAGACACCCTGGGTTTCTGACTATGTGCCCCCTTGTCCCAGAGCTGCGTATTTGTACTCCCTCCCTCTCTCCAGTACATTTATGTATTGGAGAGGTCTTTTGCTTTGGATGAATAAAAGAAGAGGAAGAATCTGCAAAAACGTGCTGCAGCTTCTGCCCTGAGGAGTCCCTTGTTTTCTGGTGGGGCCGCAACTGGAATGGCATCTGTGGGGCTTACTCCCATGCTCTCCCCCAAGAGACAGGACAGTGGTAGGGAGCAGGTAGAGCTCTGTTTGCTCTAACTTCTGGCTAGAGAATGAATCACCAGCATAATTCACTCCTTGCTGCAAGCCACTGACACGGAGAGAGAGGAGGCAGGGGTGGGTGAGGCTGGCGGCTAGGTTAGTGCTAATGGGGCTGTTGTTTCTGTTTACACTGCAGCTGAGAGTTAATGAAAGGTCTCTTGCGGTTCCTCTCTCAGGGTGATATCTGCATGCATTTGACCAATTATGCTATCAACAAACGTAATGCAAACTTCATCCAGGATGACACGATGGGCAGTAAGAGGTATTGTCTCGTTCAGGTACCACGATGCCTGGTGCACACCCTGCAGGAAAGCTGTGTTGGGGACATTGGTTTACTTCCATCTTTCTTGGGAGAAACATGGTACCACAGCTGAGCTCTTACCATCTCCTGTCCCCCACACAGGAAACTCTCTACCCTGAATGCCTGGATGATGGCTAACAGCTACAACACAACAAAACTCTGGGAAGATATTGAAGATATTATTATAAAGACTCTTATTTCAGCTTACCCTGTGGTGAAGCACAATTACCAAAGCTGCTTTCCTAACCACACTACTAGCTGTGCCTGCTTCGAGATACTGGGTTTTGATATTTTGCTAGACAGAAACCTGAAACCTTGGCTGCTAGAGGTGAGGAAAAGTCTCCTGCTGCGTTGAAGCAGCAGACAGCTGAGAGCTTGCTTGTCTGGGGAAAGCTCCAGAAGAAGGGGTGGTGGGATGAACAGAACTTCTTTGACTAAACTGGGCCACCTCGCTCACAACATTAAACAGTCTGAGAAGACAAGTGGCCAAGCAACCTGCTGCAGGCTAAGCAACCTCAATTCACCAGATCTAAGAACCTGCTCCCTGTACACCCTCTCTAACAACAGGGAGTTTCCTGAATCTTAGAGCTCCTTGATCTGTAGCAGCATCCTGAATTTATGATAGCTGCCCTGAGCTCTTGCAGTCCTGTGGGGTATAGGAGCTGAATGGCCTGCGGTGGGGATGAGCATCACACTGCAGAAGGGGCAGAGGGACAGGACCAGACACTGCGGGCAGCCTCCCGCTTTCTGTCGCTGTTACAGGGGAGAGCATCAGTTGGGCTCAATCCTGGTGGGTCCCTTCCAGCTCAGGATATTCGATGGTTGATGGAAAGTGTACAGGGAGGCAGGCTGGGGCCAGCAAGCCTGCAGCTGGCAGCACGGTCTGGGAGTTGGTGTCCTGCTGCTGGGAGTTGCCAGGTTCGACCAGCTGCTTGTTTTGGCAGGTGAACCACTCTCCCAGCTTCACCACGGACACTCGCCTGGACCGTGAGGTGAAGGATGCTCTTCTCTGTGACACCATCAACTTAATAAACGTGCATGCCTGTAACAAGAGGAAAGTGCTGGAAGAAGACAGACAGCGGGCAAAGGAACGGCTGCTCCAGAGCCATCAGGCTCCCCGGGTATCCAGGTATTGCTCTTCTGCACGGTGCTGCAGGCCCCTGGTGAGGAGAGCCGGGATGTGACACTGAAGCTTCCAGGGGCTGGGGCACCACAGGGCCTCTGAGAAGAGATCCCCCAAACCATCTGCACCGTGGATGGGAAGAGCCAGGACCGGTCCCCGGGTGCAAGGAGATCTGAGGCTCCCCGTGCTCTGGCCTCTGGCCTTACAACCTTCCCCATGGAGCTGTGCCTGCTCCTCACGTCCTTGTGTTGCCGTCAGGCCGTGCCAGCATGCCCGGGCTTACAGTGACGCTCACAGGACAGACTGCAGCACTGCTGCAGGGGCTGGGAGCACCCCGGGCCACAGGGCCCTTCTCCAGAGCAGGGCTCCTTTCCCAGGGCTGAGGGTTTTCCCACCCTTCTTTGTCTGCGTGTCCTTTCATGATCATGAATCCACATGGCTGCCCGAGGCCATTGGAGATGAGCCTGCTGCCCGGGCTTTTCCTGCCACACAGGGCAAGGCAGGAACTCCCTCCAGCTCCCATTTCAATGAGACCCGGGGTAACTACAGGCTGGAGAAGCTGAGCGTGTCAGCCCTGCACATGGCATGTCCCTCGGCTGCCCCACGCTCCCTGCTGGCGTGAAGATCTCCCAGCCCAATGCGGAGTAGCAGGCATTCCTTGTACAGGCACATTGTGACTGAACTGCCCTATTAACTGGGTTGAAAAGGCTGAGGGGCAGGTTGTGAGCCTGGAGCAGGGGAGGCACCTGAAAATGCTTCACCAGCATTCTGCATGTAGAGGATGAAGAAGTGTGGGTTGTGCAGGTTCCCTGCAGTGACTCTGTGTGAAACAGGCTCCCAGATGGGGAAAGACGGGGACAAAGCTAGCCAGGCCTTTTGTCTCTCGGGCAGTAAAAATAATGGAGTCTCCCATCGCAGCTCCCTGCCTGCCTGTGCTTTCTCCTGGTTTGCAGATGCGAGGAGTTAGAGAGCAACCAGGCAGCGTGGCTGTCCCAGGCAGAGGAGTACGAGAACTCGCACCTGGGCAGCTACCGGCGCATCTACCCAGCGTGTGGAACAGACAAGTACGAGCCATTTTTCAAGCAGAGCAGCTCTCTCTTCCAGGAAACGGTATCATCCAAAGCACGAGAGGAGTGTGCCAGGTACATTGCTCCCGCAGAAAACCCACCCCTCACATTACACAGGGGCGGAGCAGAGACCACTCGCTTCTGATCCCTTCTTGGGAGTGACTCCTGTTGGTTACCAGCTGTAAGCAAGCTGGGGAGAGCTGGAAGGAGGAGAGTCTGCATATGCTGTTGCCATGGCAAAGCAGCCTCTTTAGTGCGTACCTCTGAGAGGCAAATGCAATATTCCACTGACTTCTGGGCTCAGGAGACACATTGAAAGCATCCTCCCCCCTTCCCACCCTGCTGGCAGTCCCAGCCTAATTCATGGGCGTTTCTTACAGCAGTGGAGTACAGTAGTCTCTCTCTTAGCAGCACTCCTCTCCCACTTCTTAGCACATTTCCATTATGATCTATTCACTACAGAACTCCTGACTACAGCAAAATGTCCTCAGGTTGAAGTCTTTGCAGTGTTTTGCTGTTATGGAACCAGTGACCAAGGCAGTTCTTCTATGGCAGGCAGCAACTGGAGGAAATCCGCATGAAGAAAGACAAGTTAGAGGCTGTTACCAGGAAGAAGAAAAAAGAGAGGAAAGAAGAGCTGCAGGGAGAGTCAGCCATGGACAAACCCCAGATCCCCAACAAAACCACAGCTTCTATAACCCACCTCACCTCCAGAAGCACCGAGACGCAGGATAAAAAGGTACTTTGTTCTAGTCAGTGCTCACCCGTGGGTCTCTCAAAGGCACTAACAGGGCTCTTGGAACAGAGCCGTGGGCGTGTGTCTCCTGAGGAACAAAAGTACAAGGCTGGAACTCCCCTCCGTGAAGTCCAGAGGGTTGAGAACTTGTGCTGGGAGGCACTTGTAAGCACCAGTGTTGTCCTACCTTGCAGCGCCTCCCACTGGGATCTCCATCCCACTCCACCCCAAAGTCTAAAACTCTTTTAGGGCTCGGAGCAATCTGCGGCTTTGTCTCCCTTGCCCATTACTACAGCTTCACCTTTGCTGTAACTTGTGTGTTTCTTTCCTGAGATATAGCAAGTGCAGTATGACTCCATGCAACCCCAGGATATCGTGGAGGATGAGGAGAAGAAAAGAGTGAATGCTCTTCGGAAGCGTAAGAACCTCATCCGAGGCCTGGGCATCACGAATCAGCTCTCCCGGCTGCTCCCCACAACTGATAGATCGACTGACACCCAGAGATCCTCTCCTGTTACCTCCAAGATCCAGGTAACTGAAGATTGCCCAGGTCCGTCCTGCAAGGCCAACATAAGAGACAAGTCATTCCCGGGAGGATCGTGAGGAGTGAATCGTGGGCACTGAGTGTCTTTGGTGTGGCTCAGTTAAATGAGATCCAACGTAGTGTCTGGGTCCTTGGGTTTTCCTATAGTTCTGTGACTTTGTCTCTTTCCAAGTGGGTGCATGGGGGGCCATGCCAATCACTTGCACAGAGCCCCCGGGCACCTTTCCCCAGAAGATGTTGCTCGTTGCTATTCCAAAGAACAGGCTGTGGTCATAGTGCCTTGCGGACACTGCTGTCCCCAACATGCAGCACAGCCTGGGCTGCTCCTTCAGGGCCATACCATGAATCTCCTGACTAAATAAGATGAACTCCTAGGAAGGAGTTCTTACAAGCTAGGGACACTAACATGCTGGGAGCATTAAACCACTAGGAGCCCGATGAAGTAAACAGAACAAAGGGGGACTGAAGGGAAGCGTGGAAATGTCTAAAAAAAAGTCTTTCAGTGTATTCTGCACTGCAGACAATGCCTCTCCCTAAATTATTTGCCCTCTGCATTACACAAGCCCCCTCCTAGGGAAGCTGATGAGTCCGGTACACGTGTTCTGATGCTGTTAGTGCCCGTGCTGGAAACACCACAGAGCTCAGCCCTCGGTGCAGGGCTCCCCCTTCACAGTCATCCTCGCTCTGCAGGAGCGTGCTATAGCGTGAACCCTTGGCTTTGCTGCGGTCACGTCCTGGATTATCTCCGGGTGCCCAGCAGAGGATTGCACCAGGGGAACCCTGGGATGGACCTAGCCTTAAAGCAGATCTGTTTGATTGTCTCAAGCTGAGTCCTGGCTACCAAGCCAATTCCCAAAGCAGGCTACTGGTGCTAGCTGTCTAAACTTTGGACACACTTTTCCAGCAGCAAAGCATTATTTGGGGCTGGGTCAGATCCTTCATCACTGAAGTCTCCCCAGCCAGCTCTGGCATTTCTTTCCGCAAACCCCACTCCAGCTCAGAGCAATGTTATGGGCAGAGTCTGGGAGTCTGAGCACTGCTGCAGGCACATCAGATGGGCAGCTGCACTGACCCCTTAGATGATTTGAGTCTGAGACTGTGAGCATGCTGAGCTTGGGGAGGGAGTGCAACAAGACGCTTTAGTGAGCACCTGTAGGTGACTAGGGAAGATTTTTCCTTCCTGCCTCTTGCCAAGGCCTCCAGAGCTAAGCTGCGGCTGCTTTCTTTCCTTCCAGTCGCAGTTTCTCTGGGACGCACTCCAGGGACAGAAGGCCTGCAGCCTGGTGACTCTCATCCCCCTCTCGCTCCTGGGAGGTGCCGTCCGGCCCTTGGGGCACTCGTTCACGCACAAGCCCAGCGCCAGGGCCCAGCCGCCAGCCGGCCAGGGCTCTGCCCCTGCCGCCGTGTGCACCCTCTCGGTTCGAGGCCAGAGCATCCCCTGCCGTGAGCAGCCCAAGGCGCAGCACAGCCTCCAGCCGCGGGACGGGGGCTGCCCGCAGAGCCAGGCTGCACAGACACCAGGGGTGACCCAGCCCTGCCCCAAAACCAGGGCACTGCCGCTGAGCGCCCAGCCGCTCTCTGGAGCCAGAAACAAGGCTGCAGGCTGTGAGTACGCCTTACCCTGCTTTGGTTCTGCTCACATCAGTGACCGGTGAGGGGCAGAGGCGATTCCTGCCCTGCCCGGCTCCCGCTGCCCGCCCCGCACGGCCCTGACCCGGGCAGACCCGGCACCGGGCCCCCGGCCCCCGGTCCCCGGCCCCGCCGCGCCGCCCCCCCCCTCCCCGGGGCCGCCCCTCCCGCTCGGGCCATGGCGGCGCTGCTGCGGCGCGGGCTGCGGGCGGCCGCGCTCCTGGCCGGGGCCCCGCGGCGGGCGGCGGCGGCGCGGCCCGGGGACCCGGAGCCGCCGGACGCGGCGCTGGAGGAGGCCGAGAGGTGCGGGGCGGCGGGGCCGGGGCCGGGCTGGGGCCGGGACCGGGGCCGCGGGGACCGCTCACGTCTCTCCCCGCAGGGCGCGGAGGCGGCGAGCAGCGGCGCGGCTGCAGCGGCTGCGGCGGGAGCTGGGCGAGGGGCGCGGAGCCCCCGAGCGCACGCTGAGCTGGCAGGCCATGGAGCAGATGCGGTGAGCGCCGGGAGGGACCGGGCGGGACGGGACGGGACCGGGGGGGGGCGGCTGCCGGTGACCGTGCCCGTGCCCGCAGGTTCCTGCGGCGGGAGCTGCCCGAGGAGTGGCCGCTGCAGCGCCTGGCCCGGGGCTTCGGTGTCAGCCCCGACGTGGTGCGCAGGGTGCTGCGGGGCCGGGGCTGCCCCCCGCCGCACCGCCGCCTGCGCCAGGACGCCCGAGCGCTGCGCGCCGCCGCCTCCCCGCCGGCCCCGGGCCCGGCTCCGCAGGGCGGGCTGGAGGTGCGCGCCCCCGACGGCACGCTGCTGTACCGCCTGCCCCGCGCCTGGGGCCCCGGCTCGCAATAAACGGTTGAACGGGGCCCGGCTCCGCCCGCTCTCTCTGCGCATTTCCCGTGGGCTCCGGGGCGGCGCCACTGCCGGAGGCGGCTCCACGGGGGGGGGGGGGACGCGGCCACGGCGCTGCCCGAGCTGGTGGGGGGGGGGGGGCAGGAGCTGAGGGCCGGCACGGGGCTGCCCCGCGCCCAGCTGCTGCGGCTGGGCCACGGCTCGGGACCGGCACCGGGACGGGCTGGGTGCCCGCGGGGTGCCCGCGGTCGGGGCCGGGCCGGGGCGGCGGAAGCGGCGGATCCGGTGCCGGGTCGGAGCAGCGCGCGCTGCCGGGGCCGTGCCCGCCGCTGGGGGCGGCGCTGGGGCGGCTGCTGGGGGAGCGCGGCCCAGAGGAGCCCTGAAACGGGGCGGCCATAAACGGCTCGGGGCCGCCGTGCCCACAGCCGCTTCCGCTCCGGGCGGGGGGCTCCGGGCCGCGGGGTCCGGTCCGGGGCTGGCGCCGGCCCCGCCATGGCCTCGGCCACCCGCCACGATGTGCCCGAGCCGCCCGACTTCGGCATCCTGAAGCGCCTGGCGCGGGACCAGCTCATCTACCTGCTGGAGCAGGTCCGGCCGCACCGGGACCGGGACCGGGACCGGGGGGTGGCGGTGGGAGCGGGACCGGTACCAGGAGGGCAGCGGGATCAGGGCAAAGACCGGGGGGCGGCGGGTGCCGGGACTGGGAGGCAGCGGGGCTGGCACTGGGACCAAGACACGGACCAGGACCGGGACCGGGGGGTGGTGGAGCTGGCAGCGGGGGCACGGTGCCGTCCCGGGCAGGCAGGGCCGAGGCTGGGTCCCGGTGCAGCCCCAGGCAGTGCCCACCCTGCTGCCCACCATCACGCAGCTCCCCGGGAGGAAGGACCTGTTCATCGAGGCCGACCTGATGAGCCCCCTGGACCGCATCGCCAACGTCTCCATCCTGAAGGTACCGCGGGGCGGGCGGCCGGGCACGGGGGTGCCGCTGACAGCTCCCCGCTGACAGCCCTGCGCCTCGCCCTGCAGCAGCACGAGGTGGACAAGCTGTACAAGGTGGAGAGCCGGCCCGCACTCAGCACCAGCGACCAGTGAGTGCAGCCCCTGCCCTGGGCAGAGCGGCACCGAGAGGCGGAGGGGGGCCGGTGCCCCGTCCGCTCGCCAGCTCGGGATTTGCCTCCCCGGGCCCGCTCGGGCCTCAGCGCGGAGCTGCCGCGGGGAACAGGGCCGGGGCAGGCAGGGCTGTGCACCCGCAGCTCTCACACCCCTGTCGCTCCGCTCAGGCTCTGCTTCCTCGTCCGGCCGCGGGTGAAGACGATGAAGTACATCGCCGGTGAGTGCAGGGAGCCTGGTGGGCAGCCATCGGCCACCCGCTGGCAGGGGGTGCCCCCCGCTCCGTGCTGAGGCTGGGGGCTGCCGCGGGGCCTCCCCAGGAGGGTCAGCAGCGGTGGCAAGGGGTGCGTGGCGCGTCCCACACTGCGCGGGCTGCAGCCGGGGCTGTGCGCACCGGTACCGGGCCAGCTCCTGCAGGTCCTTCCAGCCCCGCAGGCTGCCCTTGCTGGGCTGTCAGCTGGCCCCGCTCCCAGGGTTTCGCTTCCTGCCTGAGTATTTCGGGTCCAGTGAGGAGCAGGACCCCGGAGCTTGTCCTACAGGGGCATTGTGCCTGGTGGGTGGTCTCTGTTTGTGGGGGCTGCAAGCGCTCTGTCTGCAGATATTGTCAACGCTGACAAGATGTCAGGCCGGAGCCGCAAGTACAAGATCATCTTCAGCCCCCAGAAGGTCAGTGGCTGCTGTTTCTTCCACCAGCACCCTGCCGTGCTGTGCCTGTCCGGCCCCTTGCCTTCCAGAAATGTCTCACTAAAGCAGATGGGGGGGGGTGTCTGGGAAGGAGAGCGTCCTGTGTGCCGCTGGCAGCTCGCTGCCTGGCTGAGGGCCTCCTCCTGCCTTGCAGTTCTATGCCTGTGAGATGGTGCTGGAGGAAGAGGGAGTCTTCGGCGGTGAGTGGGACCGTGCTGCCTGCAGCCACCCCCCTGCCCCGGGGGCTGGCTGGTGGCGGCTCTGACACCGCAGCACCCCAAGGGAACCCCGCTGCGGGCACCCCAGGCTGACAGGGCCTGGAGCCGGGGCAGCAGCCACAGGGCCACGCGAGGCTGCCTGCTGCAGGCGGGGTGTGCACGGCACAGCATCAGCGCCTCTGCCTTGTGCTCAGGGAGAGAGATGGCCTTGCCCCTGCCTCGGGGGAAGAAGGGAATGATTCCCCCTGGGAAGGCCCCGTCTCTCTGTTCTCCCCCTCAGTGTGTGGGGCTGCCGGGCCTCCTGGGGCTGTTCCTGCCGGGGGCTGGTGACTGTTGCCTTTCCCTGTCCCGCGCTCAGATGTCACCTGCGATGAGTGGTCCTTCTACCTGCTCCCCCTGGATGAGGACATCATCAGCATGGAGCTGCCCGAGTTCTTTCGCGACTACTTCTTGGTCAGTAGGACGATCCTGCCGGGATGCTGCCCTGCAGGATGGCAGTGTTCCCCACACTCACCTCTTGGGCCCAGGACAAAAGAGCTTTGTGTGGGGAGTCAATGCGTGGTGTCCCGCTCAGCCCCTTGCTGGAGGACTCTATTGTCCTGGGGTGGATTTTGCCTGGGGAGCTGCTCAGGTGGGCTGTGGTGCCTCCACCTCTTGGCACACAGCTCCCCTGCGCTGCCCCCTCCAGCCCTCCCTGGGTGGCTCTGGGCACCTGGCGTGTTCCGTGCGTGTGGAGCGGGGCCGAGCCCACGGCTCCCCCAGCCCCAGCCCCGCTCCCGATGCATGCAGCCTTTTCCAACCTGGCCTGCCCAGAGCCTCTCCCTGATGCTCCCGTGCTCCCTGCAGGAGGGAGATCACCGCTGGATCAACTCGGTTGCTCGAGCCCTGCAGTTGCTGAACTCCCTGTACGGGCCGTTCAGCAGGGCCTACGGGATCGGGAGGTGCGCCAAGGTGGGTGCAGCCGCAGGGTTCACGCTGCCCTGGCCAGAGGTGCCCGCTGTGTGCCCCGGGGAGGCTGCGTTGGCACCAGCCCTCAGCAGGAGCAGGGAACAGCTCTGCCACAGGCGCTGACGTGCTTTTCCCTTGCAGATGTGCTATGAGCTGTGGCGGGACCTGGAGGAGGAGAGTGAGAGCGACGGCCAGGGCAGGAATCCGGAGATCGGGAACATCTTCCTCATAGACAGAGGTGGGGGCTGCGTCAGGCTGCAGCCAGGGCCTGGCAGGGGGAGCGCTGGGGGCTGCCCACGCGCACAGGGCAGGAGGCAGCCGGACAGCGGCCGGATCTCATTGCAGACACGGACTACGTCACGGCGCTGTGCTCCCAGATGGTGTACGAGGGGCTGGTGGACGACACCTTCCGCATCAAGTGCGGTAGGTCGCAGGGCAGCAGCGGGGTGACGTGGGGCCGTTCTGTTGTTCTGTGATCCAGTCTGTGACTCCACTACTCTTCATCCTTCTCTGCAGGCAGCGTGGATTTTGGGCCAGAAGTCACCTCCTCGGACAAGAGCGTTAAGGTGCTGCTCAATGCCCAGGACAAAGTGAGTCCTGCCCACGTGCCGTGGTGGCAGTGGGTCACGCTGGCGCTGCACGGGGCACCGAGAGGGGGCTGAGCAGGGAACGGAGCCGCTGGGCCTGGGGTGCAGGTATTGGTGGGTCGGGTGTGCAGGAGCTGCGGTGCTCTCTGCAGGTCTTCAGCCAGATCCGGAACGAGCACTTCTCCAGCGTGTTTGGCTTCCTGAGCCAGAAGTCTCGCAACCTGCAGGCACAGTACGACGTGAGTCCCACCCGGCCACGCGGGCACCCCCGGTGCCTCCCTCCGCAGCCGCCTCACTGCCACGATGCTCTTTTGCAGCGGCGCCGTGGCATGGACATCAAGCAGATGAAGAACTTCGTCTCCCAGGAACTGAAGGGACTGAAACAGGAGCATCGTCTGCTGAGCCTGCGTAGGTGCTGGGGCAGCGGGGGGGTTGCAGGGCGCTGCCAGCCCGCGGGAGGGGGGGGCAGAGGGTCTGAGCAGCGGGCAGGCAGCAGGGGCTGTCGGTGCATGCAGAGCTCTGCAGTGGGGCTCGGGGGACGAGCTGTACGCGGAGCCCGTTACACCCCCAAAGTGTAAAACTCTTGGCTGTGCAGATATTGGTGCCTGCGAGTCCATCATGAAAAAGAAAACCAAGCAGGACTTCCAGGAGATGATCAAGGCTGAGCACTGTGAGCATGGTTCCGTGTCTGTCATCACCCCCCGGCTCCCCCAGCCCCAGTGCCCCAGTTCTGGGCTGTCTCACAGCCTGGCTGCGCCTGGGTGCCCCTGTTCATGTTGGGGTGGGTGTTGAGGTCTTAGCAGGGTCAAGCCACGTCCTTGCAGGGCTGACATGTGGCCGGGCAGGCGGCCCAGCATCACAAGCCTTCCCCTCCCCACGGGGTTCAGGCAGGGAGGCTGAGCTGAGACCCTACCTCAGCTAGGCAGTGAGAGCCCTGGGAATTGGTGAAATGACTCTGCCTCTGCCCCTGCACAGCTCTGCTGGAGGGTTTCGACATCCGGGAGAGCACCAGCTTCATCGAGGAGCACATCGACCGGCAGGTAAGAGCCGTGCCGCGGGGCAGGCCGTGCCTGGGGACACGCAGGGGCTGGCAGCCCGCTCACAGCCTGTCCCCACACAGGTGTCCCCTATCGAGAGCCTGCGCCTCATGTGCCTGCTGTCCATCACGGAGAACGGTGAGGGGGGCTGGCAGCACTGGGGGCAGTGCCACGGGCCTCGGGCTTAGCTCACAGCAGTGCCCTGTCCCCCCAGGTCTCAACCCCAAAGACTACCGCTCCCTAAAGACCCAGTACCTGCAGGTGAGCCTGCTGGGGGCCCCCCGCAGGGCGAGCACGGGATGGGGCATCGCTGCCTGTCTGCTGCTTGCCATGGGGCACCAGGCCATGGTGCTCCTCAGGGATATGCCAGCTGCCTGCAGGGGTTGGTGTGAGCCGGGGGCTCTGCCTGCCCCACAGGGTGCCCTAAGCAGCCTCCTGGGGCTCCTGTCTGTCCCCACGGAGGTGCCACGTTGCTGCCTCATGTGCTGGCAGCTGGGGCTCCGCGCTGATCCCAGTGATCCCTCCCCAGAGCTACGGGCCCGAGCACTTGCTGACCTTCCACAACCTGAAGCGCATCGGGCTGCTGACCGAGCAGGCGGCTGGGGAGACCCTGACGGCTGTGGAGAGCAGGGTCAGCAAGCTGGTGACAGACCGAGCGGCTGGTGAGAGCCAGAGCCACGGGGAGCCACGGGGCAGGGCAGCCCACGGCAGGGCTGGGGGCAGTCCCGGGGCTGGTGCTGGCTCTGCTGCCCCTTCTCTGCCAGAGCCTGGTGCCTGCACAGCCGCTGGGCCCCAGCTGGCAGCTGCTGCACCACGTCCCGGGGCTCTGAGCTGCTTTTGTCTTCTTTTCCAGGAAAGATCACAGACGCGTTTAATTCCTTGGCCAGGAAGAGCAATTTCCGAGCCATAAGCAAGAAGCTGGGCTTGGTACGTGCTCGGGGGGCTGCTGGGCTGCCTGCTGCTGGCCGGAGAGCTGTGCCCTGGCCTGCCCCAGAGCTCTGCTCCCCCTGGCTCTGTCACACCCTGGGGCTGCTGCCTGGTGCCTGGCTCACCTCGCCTGCTGCGAGGGCCGTGCCGTGCGGGGCTCAATGCAGGGCCAGCTCCGTGATCCCGCAGCGAGCACCGCGTCCCCGCAGATCCCCCGGCTGGACGGCGAGTACGACCTGAAGGTGCCCCGGGACATGGCCTACGTCTTCAGCGGCGCCTACACCCCCCTGAGCTGCAAGCTCATCGAGCAGGTGGGCCCGGGGCGGGGGGCGGGCACCGAGCACCCCGGGGGGAGCCCGACCTCGGGCCCCCGCTGCCCCCCGGTGCCCCCCGCTGCGTGCAGGCCGTGATCCGCTCCCTTCGGCAGGTGCTGGAGCGCAGGGGCTGGCAGGGCCTGGAGGAGGTGCTGCGGCTGCTGGGCGGCCCCGAGTTCTCGGAGGCAGGTAGGGCAGGGGCTGGGGGTGTGTGTGGGGGGGGGGCCGGGGCCGGGACCCCGCTGTCTCCGTGCGTTGCAGGTGGCGGTGCCGAGGCGGGGCCGGGCCGGGCCGGGGGCCGCACGGTGCTGGCCGTGTTCCTGGGCGGCTGCACCTGCTCCGAGATGGCGGCGCTGCGCTTCCTGGGCCGGGACAGAGGTACGGGGGGGGGGGGGGGGGGGCACGGCGCGGGGCTGGGGGCTGTGCGCTGAGCCCCGTGCCCTGTCCCCGTGTCCCTTGTCCCCGCAGGGTGCCGCTTCATCTTCCTGACCACGGCCGTGACCAGCAGCGGCCGCCTGATGGAGGCGATGGCGGAGCCCCGCAGCTGACCCCCCCCCAACCCCCCCCTACCCCCAATAAACCGCCCCTCCCCCGCCCCGCCCCGCCTCCTCCTGACTGCTGCGCGCGCATGCGCCGTGACGCCGGGGCGCCGCCCGGAGCCGGGAGCGCCGCCGGGAGGGGTCACGTGGTGGCCGCGGAGCCTCCTCCCTGTGGTGGGGCGGGGTCCCGCGAGAGCGGACGGAGCCGATCCGGCTCGCGATTGGTTGGCGGCCGCGGCGGCTTCTCGCCGCTATTGGTCGGCGGCCGGCTTGGGGCGGGGCCGGGCGGCGGTTGAGGGCGGGGCTCGGCGTGACGCGGCCGCGGGGCTGCGGCCAATCAGCGCCGCCGGCTGCCAGTTTGAATCCCGGCACCGGCGGGCGGCGGGCGGAGAGCGGCCATGAGGAAGAGGTGGGGGCGGCGGCACCGGGACCGCGGCGAAACGGGGCGGGAGGGACCGGGACAGGGACAAGGGGACCGGGGACGGAGGCGGCGGGACCGCGGGGCGGAGATCGGGAGAGGGACCGGGACCGGGACCGGGGGGCGCGGCGGGAGGGGCCGGGCGGTGGCCGTGGTGCCGGTCCCGGTGCCGGTGCCCCCGCTGACGCCGTGCCGGGGCCGTGCCGGTGCCCGCAGCGAGGTGCTGGCGGCCGAGGCCGTGTCGTGCCTGAACCGCGCGCTGGCGGCGCTGCGGGACATCTGGGAGGAGATCGGCATCCCCGAGGAGCAGCGCCTGGAGCGCACCGACGTGGTGAAGAAGCACATCAAGGTGAGCCCCCGGGCCCCGGGCCGCCCCTCCTGCCCCCCCCCCCCCCCCCCCCCCCCCATCCCGGTGGCCGCCTCTGACGGTGCCCGTGCCCGGCGCAGGGCCTGCTGGACATGATGGTGGCGGAGGAGGAGAGCCTGAAGGAGCGGCTCCTGAAGAGCATCGCCCTGTGCCGCAAGGAGCTGGACGCGCTGTGCCGGGAGCTGCGCCTCGACCCCTTCGAGGTGGGCACCGCGGGGCTCTGACGGGGCTCGGCCCGGGGTCCTGGCGGGGCCTGGGCTCCCCGTGCAGGCGCACCCAAAACTCCGAAAAGCTCGGTGGGGCCAAAGGCTGGGTGGGTCCCTGCAGCCCCGGTGCTGGGAGGTGGCTGTGAGAGGTCCCGGTGCCTCGCAGCGCCTTGTTTTGAGCGTTGCTGCTGCGTTTGCACCTCCCTGGGGAACTTTGCTCAGAGCCGGGGGCTGCGTCCCTCGCTTTACGCTTAAGGAGCCCTGGGTGTGAGTCAGGACCGCAAGAGCTGTGGAGGAGAGTGGTTTTCTGGTCTGTCCTAGGCAGAGGAGGAAAGCACCATCCTGCAGATGGAGAAGGATTTACGCACCCGCGTGCAGGTGATGTTAAAGCAGAAGAGGGACAGGCAGCAGGAGCTGAAAGCTCTGCAAGAACAAGACCAAGACCTGTGCGACATCCTCTGCGTGTCCCCGTTTGGCATCGACAGCAACGCCGTGCCCAGCCTGGAGGAGCTGGACCGCTACCGGCGCCACTTGGCCTCCCTGAGCGCCGAGAAGGTGAGCGGGGGGCGGGCGAGGTCTCCCTGGGGGGGTGGGGACGGTGCCCACGGGCTTCTCATGGGGCTCGTCACCTGCAGGAGCGAAGGCGGGAGCAGTTCGTCAGTATCAAGCGACAAGTCATCCTCTGCATGGAGGAGCTGGACCACACCCCGGACACGAGCTTTGAGCGGGAGGTGGTGTGTGAGGACGAGGAAGCCTTCTGCTTGTCCACAGACAACATTGCTGCCCTCCAGAACCTGCTGCAGCAGGTACGTTGGCACGCCGAGGCAGCCTTGCTGTGACTGTGGGGCTGTGGAGGCTGCCTGGCAGCGTGACACAGAGCGTGGCTGCTCTGCGCTCAGTAACCGCGTTGTGTTAGAACCTCCTGCTAGGAGCTCTTGCATGGAGATGTGGGAGGATGAACGGGCTGCTCTGCTGGCTGCAGCAGGGCCAACAGCCTGCCTGGTTAGCATCGGGCCGTTCTGGTGCTGACCCCGCTCTCCTTGCTGCAGCTGGAGGCCCGGCGGTCCCTGAACGAGGCCATGTGCGCGGAGCTGCGATCCAGGATCACTGCGCTTTGGGACAGGCTGCAGGTTCCTGAGGAGGAGAGGGAGTCCTTCGCAGTGCACATGACCGGATCCAGAGCCAAAACCAGGAAAGCTGTAAGGACCTAAGGACCGTCCTGCTGTCTCTGGAGGGGGGAGGGCAGGGGAGCAGCAGCTCTGGGTTGCACGCTTGTTTGCTCAGCCGGAGTGCAGGGGCAGCTTCCGGCAGTCTGTGCTGTGAGCCAAAGCCTGCCCTCGCAGGTGGAGGAGCTGGGAGCTGGTGCTGGTGACTGGCTCGTTAGAATTTGGCTTACACAGAACGTGAATCCAGTTCTGCTCTTGCTGCCTTCTGAGCCTGTGCTCTGATCTCACGGCAGCTGCAGTTAGAAGTGGACCGTCTGGAGGAGCTGAAGCTGCAGAACATGAAGTCTGTGATCCAGGCAATCCGGGTGGAGCTGGCTGAGTACTGGGATAAATGCTTCTACAGCCAGGAGCAGAGAGAAGGCTTCAGCCCCTATTATGATGGTGGGTGCTGGCTCTCAGACTCCCCTGGGGGAGCTGCAGGCTGCCTGCCAGCAGACCGGCTGCAGGGAAGTGCTGCTGGATGTGGTGCTGGGTCCCTGCCTGCCTCCTGAACGCGCTGTTGTATCTCTCCAGAGGACTACACAGAGACCCTGCTCCAGCTCCACGATGCTGAGGTGGGGAGGATGAAGAACTACTATGAAACACACAAGGAGCTGTTTGAGGCTGTCCAGAAATGGGAGGAGAACTGGAAGCTGTTCCTGGAGCTGGAGGTATTGCTCGGGCAGGTCTCTGGGCCCTGTAGGCCTCTGCTCTGGTGTGCAGTGTCCTTGAGGGAGCGGGGAGGTGGGGGGAGCCCTAGCAGCATGGTGAGGGGATGGGGCGCTGTGTCAGAGCACCAGGACAACTTGTGGTGAAGAGCTGGCTGTGCTGTGCGGGGCTGCGCTGCAGGGAGCACTGCACAGTGAGGCTGGGCTCCGTGCCTGCCTCTCTCCTCACCTCCTTTTTCTATGCTAGAGGAAAACAACCGACCCCAACCGCTTTGCCAACCGGGGGGGGAGCCTGCTGAAAGAAGAGAAGCAGCGAGCAAAGCTGCAGAAGATGCTTTCCAAGGTAGGTTCAGACCTGGAGGGAGGAGAAGGAGCTGCAGTTCTGGGTAGGCACATGTAGCAGTGACCAAGGAGAAGTGGGGCACTTAGAGCCAGCAAGGAGTATCTCGGGGGGCAGCCTCCTGACACTGCCCGTGTGTCCCCATCAGCTGCAGGAGGAGCTGGAGAGCAGGGTCCAGGCCTGGGAGCAGGAGCATGAGGACGCTTTCCTGGTGAAGGGGCAGCAGTTCATGGAGTATGTGGTGGAGCAGTGGCAGCTGTACCGCATGGAGAAAGAGAAGGAGAAGCAGGAGCGGGTGAGTGCAGAGCTGAATGTGCTCTCCAGGCCTCGAGGAGCCTCTTCTGGCTCCAGGCTGTCAGTGGCCCAGCCCCGCTCAGGGGGCGAGAATTGCCCCAGCCCCGGGCTCCCCATCTGCTGCTGGCAGCTCCCTAGGGAGACGGGGTCTTCTCTTCCTGCTGGCTCTGTACGTGGTCACCTTCCTTACCAAAACTGGTGTCTGCTGCTGCTGGTGTCTGTGTGCTGAGCCTTTTTCTTGGCCTCAGCTGCACCAGGACTCTGGCTTGGCTCTGGCTACCTGTAAATCTCCCCCGAAGTACCTGCTTCTGGCTGCAGGGCTGCTGCCCACCAGCAGAAGCCTGCCTTTCCCCTGGCACTGGGCAGTGACCCAGAGCAGCCAGCTCCCCACTGCTCCTCTGCTCGGGGTGGTGAGCGCAGCTCTCTCACGCAGCACCTGAAGAAAAGCCGCCAGATCGAGGCAGAGATGATGTACGGGAGCACCCCGCGGACACCCGTCAAGCGTCGCGTGCTCACCCCACACACGCCTGGCAAAGTAAGGAAGGTAAACTGTCCACACCGGGCAGAGTGTGAGGCTGGGACCCTGCCGGCACTTGAGTGCTGGCACGACGTAGTGCGTGTGGTGCTCAGAGCCCCACCTCTGGGTTCAGCCTCACAAAGGTGCCAGAAGGGCTCAGGGGTGTTGCAGCAGTGTAAGGGAAGCAGGAATGGGGCCAGACTGCGGGCACGTCTCTCCATGGGGGCGGTGGGACTTGTTGGGGTGCCACAGAGCTGGAGGGCCCCGTGCGGCTGGGTGATTCCATGGTGGCTTTCCTGGTGTGGCGCAGCCCCGGCTTCCTCCCCCCTCACCTCGTGCTCTGCTTTTCCCCCAGCTCAACACCACTTCCATCTCCAGCGCCACCCCCAACAGCACTGTTCGCTCGGCCTTCGGGGCAACTCTCTACCACTCACCGACCTCCCGGCTGCCGCCCTCCGGAGGGAAGGTGAGGGCCCTTCTGGGGCGTCCCTACCTGCAGGGGGGCTGGGGAGCCCTGCCGTGCCGCGCTGCTTCACCTGCCTCCCCTGCCAGGCTCCAGGGGCATACAGGCTGCTTGTTGGTCCCATCCCCAACTGGGCAGCTGCACAGCTGGTGGGATGTCTGTGGGGCCAGCACAGCATGGAGGAAAAGGAGGGTGGGCAGTGTTCAGGAAGACTCCCCCTAGCCCAGATTTCTGGTGGGTGTCTGGGCCAAGCCTGAAGCTTGGGGGAGGGGGGGAAGGTGTCTTCATTACCTGACCTATGCCTTCTGGGTCAGAATTGGGCCCCAGACCACGAAGGGTTGCTGGCGGTTGGAGTTCCTCCGGTACTGCAGAGCAGCAAGGCTAGCACAGGCTTCCAGCCCCCTCGGGTCATGCCTCCTGTCTTCCATTCCAGCAGTTTGGTCAGGCTCGGACCCCCAGCCGCGTGGCTTTGAAGCCCCCCCGGCCAGGACACAGGGAGCAGAACAAGGAGAACGTGTCGCAGCTGAACGGAACCACCCTGAGCGGTGGGTGCACCCCCACAGCCCCTGCCCAGCGTAACTACAGCGTTAGTTCTGTTGCCAGCACCTATTCTGAGTTTGCGGTAATTCACCTCTTCTAAACCTGCCTCCCCCCGGCCGCGCGGGGCCTGCGCCCCCTCCCACAGCCCCGCGGCCCCCGCCGCACAGAGCGCCTGCTCCTGCCAGCGCCCCCGGCACCGGGTGGGGGCTGCACGGCAGGAACTCAGCGCTGAGGTTGGGGGGCTGAGGCCAAGCACCGCTCGCATCCTGCGTGGCCCTGAGCAGCCCCGGGGGGAACAGATGGAGACGAGAGGAGTTCTGCTGCCCAGGGCAGCCCCCGAGCCCGTGCAGGAGCCAGGCCCTGCCTGCGGTGTGTCCCTGTGCCAGGCCTCCCGGCACAGCCCTGCTCCAGTGGCGTGGCTGCTCTCTGGAGCTGGGCCTGTCCCCAGCTGCCCGAGCCGAGCACTGAGCCCCGGGGTTTGATGCGGTGTTTCCTGGGCACGGGCAGCTGGCAGCAGCAGCGCTCTGTCACTGTCCTAACCTGGTTGCTGGGAGAGAGGCGGGAGGGTCCTGCTTGCCCCCGGGTCCTTTTCCCACTGCCTGCATGGCCTCAGCCCCTGCATGCTCGCCTTGACTCGGCTTGCTGTGCCCCTGAGCTCAGCCTCCCAAGGGACCCTGCCTTGTCCCACCTCCTGCTGGCCTGAGCTGTGCTGGGGAGCTCCCTGGGGGAGCTGGGTGCTGGGGGGGGGGGGTTGGTCTTTGCTGGTGGATGGAGCTTTGCTGGCTGGAGGCCTCTGCCCTTCCCTTAGCCCTCACTGAGCCCAGGCTTTAACCTCTCCTGATGCCCAGGACCATCCCTTCCTGCTGGGAACAGAGCCGGCGCTGGGGGTTCCTCATCAGGCCCTGATGCTGTGCCTGTGGCAGCCCCTGGGGAGGGAGGGAGGGAAGGTGCTGGGCAGAGGCAGCGCTCCCTTCCTGCACTGCTTGCACATAGGCTTGCAGCCTGCCTGTGCTCCTGCCCTGCCAGCCTGCTCCCTCGCTGTCCTGCCGATCTGGAAGCGCTTCCCAGGACAGGCGGCGAGCTGCCAGCTGCAGGAGGGAGGGATGAGGCTCCTGGCCCAGGGCTCTTGCTCCTGGGAGCCTCGGGGATCTTTCCCAGCTGCCGAGAGCTGCCTTCCTGCCCTGTCCTGAAGCAGGGGGCTGTTGGCTGCTGTCTCTGCCCAGCAGGGGCACAGCGTGGCCTAAAGCCGCTGCCCCGGAGCACCAGCACCTCCTGCGGCCCCCGGCCCTCACCCCCCGTCTCCTGCTTCTTGTGTCCACAGCGCGAACTTTCAAAGGCTTCCAGGTGTGACACCAGCTCCCGCGTGCTCAACTCCACCACCACCAACGCCTACTGCTGAGGCGCTGCCCCCGGCTCTGGCCCTGCGCAGCCGCAGTGAGTCCCTGCCCCGGGGGAGCGCTCCCGCAGCGCCCAGGCCCGGGGCAGGCCCTGCCCTCGGCTTGGCTTTTAGCTAGGGCCCAGCATTAGTCTGGCCGCCCCCCCCCCCTCTGCCTGCGAGGGCAGGGGAAGGAAAAGGACACTTCTAACATTTATGCTTTTATTTGGGGAATTCTTGTGACTGTTTGATTAAAGACTGAGAACAAACTTGGGGTAGCGTAGCAGCGGGTGGTGGCTTCTGCGGGAGCCTGGCTGGGCAGTGGGGTGAGGTGGCAGAGCTCTGCCTTGCCGGGTGTGCTCTGGGACAGACAGGACCTAGTGCAGAGAGCTGGCCTTGGTGCCTCTTACCAAAGGCTTTTTTCTTTTTTTTTTAACCTTCCATGTATCTGTAGGTATTATCTACCCGGCTCTTCCTTAACAGCACAGCAGCCATGCTTTAGCTAGGGCTTGCTTTAGCTGAGGTTCCTCTAAGCAGCCTCCCTTGGCCCCCGAGGACTGCTGCAGCCTGGGCTTGTGGCTGAGGGTCTCAACTTCCCCACGCCGGGCACTGCAGCTGCCCCCTGGAGCCCTCAGGTGGCTGATTCCCCTGTCCTTTGCCCATCCTCGAGCCCCTGGTGAGGGGCTGCCTATCCCCCTGCACGTGCACCCCATCGCCTGCCTGCCCTTTCTCGCCTGCTGCTCCTGGGCAGAACAGCGCATGGCTTGGTGGTACGACGTGCTGGTGGGGGCCCGTTTGCACCTTTTGTTAATGAAGCTCTGTATGTGTGTCTGTCCCTGATCAGAACTAATTTGCACCTTGTTGTCACTACACTCCCCCACTTGCTGTTATTTATTCCCCAGGTTCTGTTCCCTTGCTCTGTAACTCTGTATATACTGTTTATGGGAATAATGCGTATCCATGTATATACCCCTGCTGTTTGTGTGGTTGTTGGGGTGACCGAAGGCTCCTCCAGCATCACCCTGGAGGCTGGGAGGGGGAGAGGGCTGGGCCTGGCTCTTCAGCCCCTGCCTTCTTGCCTGTGCCTGTAGGGGCTGGAGCAGCTGGGCACCTGTATGTGTACGCAACGCGAAGCACTACCGCAGCTGTTACAAAAAGAGATTTAATAAATCCATGTAGTCCTGTTCTGTCTTTATCACTAGTGCAACCCCAGCTGCCTGAGGCAGCAGCACAGCTCCTCAGCCTGAGCTGTGGTCCTGGGGGGGGAAACCCACCCACGGTGTCCGCCCAGCCTCTGCCCGACCTCCAAGGGCCGAGGGCTGCTCCGTGGGGCAGGGGCAGAGCTTTCCTCTGTCTCCCTTTGCTCCATGCACACAGCGATGGTCGTGGGACAGCCTTGTGCCCCTCACTGCTCCAGCACGCACACGTAGGTGTTCCAGGGCCCGCACACCACCTCCTGGGCCCGCAGCCCCTCTGCCACCAGGTGCTCCACACGCCGGGGCCGGTCAGAGCTGGTGTTGTCCCCGTGGCCCAGCTGCCCGTATTTACCTGCAGACACAGCAGCTGTGTGACGGGGCCCACAGGAGGGATTTCATCCCCTGGGCAGGGATGGAAGGGGAGCAGTCCAAATAAAGCATTAACAGCCAGCAAACAAAGCGGCAAGGCAACCAGCAGGTCACACCGGGCCGTCACGGAGCAGAAGCCTCGCTTACCCCAGCCCCAGGTGTAGAGCTCGCCGTCTCCTGCAACCAGGACAGCGCCCATCAGCCGGCATCGCCCCCAGCACCGGGGCTGCTGCCCCCACCCACCCACCGGGCACTCACGTGTGACTGCAGCCGTGTGCCGGGACCCGCAGCTGACGGCACCAACCTCCACGTCCTGGGGCAGGTCCAGCAGGGCCGGGAACGCCTGGATGGAAATGAAGGCGGCGCCCGGCTGCTCCCGGGGGGGAGGCAGCTCCGCGGCCCCTGAGAACAGCGGCGCTCAGCCCTGGCCGTGCCATCCCAGGGGCCGGGCACGGCCTCGCTGCGCCCAGCAGCATCCTCACCTGTGTCTGCGTCCTCATCCTGGTCCTGCTCCTCTGCCACCGCCTTGGAGGGCAGCGCCAGCTGGCCCGATTCGTTCCAGCCCCACATGTAGAGGTCCCCCCCCTCTGCAAGCACGCACGGGGCGGCCCTGGTCAGGGCACAGCTCGGACCCCGCGGCAGTGGCCGAGTGCTCGAGGGTACCAGGCACCAGCACCGGCCCTGCCCCCATATGGGGCAGCCGGCCCCACGCTGCCAGCACCACCACGGCCCCGGCCCCTCACCGCTGATGCTGGCCGAGTGCCACCCGCCCGCCGCCACCGCCCGCATTGGCACGCCGGCCAGGGCTTCCACCAGCCGCGGCTGCTGCTCCGACTCCAGGCCCCCGTGGCCGAGCTGCCCGTGCCTGTGGGGAGATGTACGCAGACAGACAGACGGGCACCTCCCGCACCCGGTGCCTGCAGCCCTGACGCCACCCGGCCTCCTGCCGCCCCCCGGCTGTGCGGCAGCGCGAGGGCCACAGCCGGCACTGGGAGGCCGGGGCACAGCTGCTGGTGGTACACAGCTGGGACTGGGGGGGCTGCATGGTGCAGTAACTACGCGCAAGGGAACAACGCACGGCACAACTGTAACACGACGAACGTGCCCCCTGCTGTCATTTATGTCTGAGCTGATTTGTATGTCAGGAACTTAACCTGCAAGGCTGCAGGTGCTGGCACAGCGGGGTTAGCACCAGCAGGGAAAGGGGAAAACTGCTGGGGAGCTGAGGGCTGCTTTAAGCAAGCGTCCCTGAAGGCTGGAGGGCCCCGTGGCTAACAGCTACGGCATTATTCAGCAGAGCCCTAACGCTGAAGGAAGAGGCACAAAGAAGTACGAGAGGCTTCTCATACTTTTCTAGTAACCAAAGCTTAACCATGGCATTTAGTGTCTGCAAAAAGTTAATCCTGAAATACATGACAGCAAGTGAGGTGTGTAAACCTTTCCTTTAAAGGTAAAGAAAGAAGGCAAGAACGATGGCAATATGGCAATATCTGTAAATGTAAGGGCTGATCTAATGCTGTTTGCTATGACAACCAGCCGGCCGTGACAACAGCCCCCAAACACCAGCGACCTGAGGCCGGGAAACAAAACGCACCCGAGCACATCGGCAATACCGAGGGAGGAAGACACTCCAGTTTGCACAGCTCTGCTTTAATCTTTGTTGGCTTTGTTTCACGTAAGCAGCAAGGAGATCGCTAACTTACCCCTTCTACCCTGTAACTATCTGTAATTGGCAATTAACGTGGTCAGGGCAGATCACCCACCGACACCCCAACCCCACAGCTGTGCTGGTAACGTCTGCTCGGGGCTGGGGGCGCACGGCCGTACCCAGACACATTCACCAAGCACGGGGCTGGCAGTGTGACCCCAGGGCCACCTGTGCGGTTGGACTCAATGGGGACAGACCCAGGTGCTGCCTGTGGCAAACCCCGCACAGACAGGGTGAGACCAGTGCCTGCAGGGACTTTCAGGGAGTCCTGTAAGGCCGGTGGCACCAGGCTGATGTCACAGCATCAGCAACAACACACCAGGCTGAGCCTGCCCAGGTAATAGTATGGGAAACGCCAGATTCGGGTACAAGTAGCAAAGCCAGTACCAACAGGGAAAAATACTGCAGACAACCAGCTGGTCCCCACTGCACCTGAGGCCTGAAGGCACGGCCTGGGAACGCCGAGCAGAGAGAGCTGGGCCAGAACCCGAGTGCCTCTGTCCCTGCTGCACCCCCAGGTGCCTCCCCACTGCCAGCCCTGACACGGGGCACGAGGGAAGGGACCGGGACAGCCTCTGCCCCGAGCCCGAGCAGCACGGGGGGCAGGGGGCAGCTCGCAGGGCTGCTGCTCAGGACCAGTTGCACGTAATCAAGAACCAAGACTCGAGAGTTACTTGTAGCACAGTATTTATGTGCAGCAGCATGAAGAACAGCCCTTGAAGTGCTGGCGGGTGTGCGTGCTGCTCGCTCGGCTGGCTGCCCACGCAGTGCGGCACCGTTTTAGCGTGCTGGCGACACCGGAGCCCTGAACCCTGCCTCCACCTGCGTGCTACCAGCTGAGGGACCCCCACCACCACCACCACCCCTCACCTGCACCCCGGCCACCGGCGCCCCCCCTCCGGCCCCCTGCCCCCCCCCCGGCGCTCACCTGCCGCCGCCCCAGCCGTAGACCTCGCCGTTGGCCCCGAGCGCCAGGACGTGCTCGTGGCCCAGCGCCAGGGCGCGGAGCGGCGGGGCCGGGGGCAGCTCGCAGAAGAAGGGCGGCCGGGGCACCGCGAAGCCGCCGGGCAGCAGCGGCAGCGGGGGGCTGCGGGGGCCCGGCGGCAGGGCCCGGCGCCAGGCGGGGGCTCCCCGCAGCTCCCCCCGCAGCGCCGCCGCCCGCGGCCAGGCCTCGGCCGCCGCCCCCGGTCCCCGTCCCCGTCCCCGCAGCAGCAGGACGTGCGTCTCGGACGGCAGCGCCTCCGCGCACCCCGCCGGCAGCCGCCGCCGCAGCCCGGCGCCGAGCACCTCCAGCCCCGCGCCTGCGGGAGCAGCGGCTCAGCGCCCGCCGGGGCTCCGGGGGGCTCCGGGGCCGGGAGGGGGCCCGGGGGGGCCCGGCAGCATCCCCGTGCCGGCCGCCCCGGGGGGCCGCTCACCGGTGTCCAGCACGGCGTAGCTCCAGGCGGGCCACACGCGGCGGATCCCCTCGATCCCCTCGGGGCCCGGCTCCAGGCGGCGCGGCCCCGGGCCCGGCGACGGCTCCCCCGCCGCCTCCTCGGCGCTGAAGCCGAACACGAGCCAGGAGCGGCGCGGGGCCGCCATGGCGGGGCGGGGGGGACGGGGCGGGGATGGGAGGGGCAGCACCGGGCCCGCCCCGTCGGGCAGCCGCAGACAGACGCGGAGGCGGCGCCGCCGCCCAGGAGCAGCTTCAGTGCGGTGCCCCCGGTGCCGCCCCCGTTAAGGCACTGGCAGTGGCGGAGGTGGCGCTGGGCCCCGTCCTCCCCCCCCTCACCCCGGGACGCGGCAGCAGCGGGCGGGGGGGGGCCCGGCCCGGTCCCAGCGGGCGGCCCCCGGTCGGTCCCGGTGCGGCGCGGTGCGTGCGGTGAGCGCAAGCCCGGAGCAGCGTGTGCAGGGCAGGGCCCGGGCCCGGGCTCAGTCCTGGCCGGGGCCGGGCTTGATGAGGCCGTAAGACACCGCCTGCGCCAGCGCCTCCTGCGCCGCCTGCGCCACGCGCGGCTTGTCGCGGTCCTTGGCCAGCACCGAGAGGATCTCCAGCATCTCGCTGGCGATGAGCTGCTCCGCCACGCCGCGCTCGGCCGCCATCATGTTCATCACCACCACGGCCCCGCGGTGCTGCAGCTCCGTGCTGGGGCTGAGCAGCAGCGCCTGCAGGATCTCCAGCCAGTGCACCGTCTGTGGGCAGAGCAGGGCGCTCAGCACCATGGGCAGGCACAGCACCGTGCCCCTGGGTGCCGTACGGCAGCAGGCCCCCAGCCCACAACTAGCCCCAGCACGCGGGGTGGGGGGCACACGAGGCTGCCCCTGCCCTGGGCACTCACCACCTGTGGGATCCTCTTGCAGATGGGGGGATGCAGCGCGGTCAGCATGGCCAGGGTCCCCGAGGCTGCCCGCCGCAGCTTCTCATCCTCCTCCCCGCTGTACAGGACCATCAGCTTCAGCCGGTCGCTGTCCTCGGCCAGGAACAGCTCCTGCACCTGCAGGCAGCAGGGAGGGAGGTGGCCAGCAGCCCAGGGCAAGCAGCCGCCGGCTCAGCGCGGCACGGCCCTCACCTCCTTGCTCATGGCCATGTTGCACATGCACTCGGTGGCAGCCAGCCGGATCAGCTCGTGCTCCTCAAACATGTAGCCCTCGATCATGGGCACAGCCTTCTCCTTCAGGATCTTCTGCCTGCAGCAGGCCAGGGGTGAGCACTCCTTGCCCCTTGGTGCTACCCCCGCACCACTTTTGGCCAGGGCAGCACCCATCTGGACCTGGGTCCCCCTCACCCCCCGCCTGGAAGAGCTGGGCCTTGGCCCCACTGCCCCTACCGCAGCCTCTCGCTGATGCCAGCCAGGTTGGTTAACGCCATCAGCCCCTCAAAGTTCTCCAGGCCTGTGCGCTGGAGGTGCAGAAGGCTGACCAGGGGCCGCACCACCTCGTAGATCTGTGGAAAGAGCAGTGCAGGGCTCAAACCAGGGGGCAGGGACTCTAGACCTAGCAGAAAGGCAAAACTGCTCCTCGTGGCCAGGCCTGGACAATCAGGCTGTTGTGGAAACCACCAGGGGCTTTTGCCTCCTTCCCGAGGAACGTCAGACTCAGATTGCCACCCCTCAGGCCTCCATCTCCTGGGCTGCCAAGCCCTGCCGCAAGGGGAAACGAGGAGCCAAAGCTGGCTCACAGTGACCATGGCAGCCCCTGCCCCGCAGCCCTCCCTGTGCTGCTCAGCCTGACGCCTCTCCAGAGCAGACGTGCCTGGCTGCAGCAATTCGGGCACAGAAGGAGCGTCGAGGCCCCCCCACAGCCCTCTCTGACCACTGCAACCCCCGGCTGTCCCCTCCACGCCCTGCGCAGTGTGGCAGCCTGCCCCTCGGTGGTGACACTGACCCGCTCCCCAGGAAACGCCATCTCTGGGTTGGAGGTGATGGTGATCTTCGCCAGGGCCTGAGCCGCCTTGGTCTGTCCCACCTCAGTGCCCTCCAGGGACAGCGGGATGAGAGCCTGCAGATGGAGATGCATCAGCCTGTCCTACAGCTGGTCACAGCCCCAGCCCTCCCCACGGAACGGGCTGGGGGCACCGCGGCACCCACCACCTCACCTTGCCTCCTCCCTGTGCAACCACACCGCCTCGGTCCTCTGCCTCCGCCACGAGGGCCAGGAACACCCTGCAGACAGGGCAGGAGCAGACGGAGTCTGGAACCTGCTGTGGTGGCTGCCAGTGCCACCCCCATACCAGCAGCGGACCCGGGCTGTGCCAGACACCCCCCTGCTCCTAGAAGCCCGGGCTCCCCACAGGCACTAGGTTTGCAGGGGGCACCAGCAGCCTCAGAGGGCAGCTCCCACGCCCCTGCCCCTGCCCCCTGTACCTGGAGATCAGCTCCCGGCAGGAGTTGGTGAGTGCCGGGTTCTCACTCTTCACCATGCAGGCCAGGGCTGACACCACGCCAGCCGTCAGCAGCTTGCGCACCCGCCGCTTCACGAAGTCCGGCTTGTCCTGTCCCGGGCAGGGGCACCGCTCCAGTCAGAGCCAGCACCCGACCTGCCACCGCCTCCTGCTGCCCAGCCCCGAGGCCATCACCCCAAAGGCACCAGAATGGTATCTCCGGACTCCCCGTCCCTGCTCCAGAGGCCAGGCTCTGTCCCAGCCCCCTGCTGTCCCGTGGGGCCAAGGCTCCCCACAGCTCCTGCGATCATCCCCCCCCCTCACCTTGGGGTGCTGCTCTGGAATGTGCTGCTTGGCGTACTTGGCCAGCTCCAGCATCTGGGGGTCTGGCTCCTCGTGGTCGTAGCTGTTGGTGCAGTTCACCAGCGTGGAGGCAACTGCATAGAGCACGCTCCTGTCCTCCGACTGCAGGGGAAATGGGACGCTCGTTGCACCCGTGACACAGGACAGAGCAGGGCTTGAGCCCGCTCAGCACCACCAGAGCCCTGTGCACACCCCAGCCACAGCCCCGCAGGAGGAGCCCCAACCCCCTCCATCAGGAGGGGCACTCGGGCATGTTCCCCCCCACCCAGCATTCCCCCCACGGCGCTCAGCGCCCACCTTGGCCAGCTGGAACATGGCCTGCATCGCTGCCTTGTCCTCCACGAACTCCTCCTTGACATCCGCATCGAAAGTGAGGTAGGCCAGGCCCTCCACAGCCCAGCGCCGCGTGCCCGCATCGATCGCCTCATTGCACAGCCACCTGCGAGACGGCCCCGTGAGCCCTCCCTGCAGGGCTCCCGCCCCCAGCGCACCCCGCCGTCCTCAGCACTCACTTGCGGCACTGCTTGGCTAACTTCATCGTGGAGCCCTCAGCAAACTGCTTCATGCTGAAGTCAGTGCCTCCGGCAGACCCCAGCTTGCAGAGCCCCTGTGAGGAGCAGAGCGTCAGGGCTGGAGGCCGCAGTGCCCCCGTGGCAGCCCCCCAGCGGGGACAGGATGGCACCACGGGCCGCCGCAGCCCCCCAGCCCCACGCACTGCTGCTCCTCCTGCCCTGCCGCGCTCACCACCAGCGCCCGGATGCGGATGCTGTCCCTCTCGCTGTGCTTGTAGATCTCCTTGAGCAGGCTGACGCCGTTGGCCGTGATGAAGGACGCGCGCTTGGCCTTGTCAGCAGCGTGGATCAGCGCCTCCACCGCCACCAGCTGGTGGGCCTCGCAGACGGAGGCGCAGAGGGACAGCACGCTGTCCATGATCCCCTCCAGCTCCAGCACCCTGTTCCCAGCGTCTGAGGGGCCCTGCAGCAGGCACGACACCGTCTGTATGGCCCGCAGCTTCCCGGCCAGCTCGTGCCCCTCAAACCAGCTCCTGCAGGGGAAGAAGGCCAGGAGGGATAAGGCTGATCCCCACCAGCCTCACGCCATGCTGCCCTGCCAGACCAGCGGCATGGCAGGTCCCTGCTGCTCTGCACTCTGCTTTTACCACTAAAAGCAAGAAGCCTGGGAACAGGGTGCTGCCACTCCCAGCAGAGGCAGGGACAGCAGCAGAATGCTCCTGGCTGCACAGGACGGAGCCCTCCTCTGCCCCGGGCTCACCTCACGTAGTCCTCACACAAGTGGTGGAAGTTCTCCCTCTCAGCGTCGCACTTCAGGTCCTCGTAAAGCTTGCTCAGTAGGACCGAGGCGCTCATCCGGGTGTTCTCTGTCACGGGCAGGCTGCCCGGGGCTCCACACACTGTGCTGCCCACCTCCAGAATCTTCTTCAGGCCTAGGAGGACACAGAGCTCAGGCACCCAGCGAGGAGCAAAATGGGACGCGCAGGCACCTCGGTCCTGCAGAGCCAAGGCACGCGTCGCCCCAGGCAGAGGGGTGTGACGGCCCAGCGGGATGCTGCAGGCTGTTTCACTCACCCTGGTCGATCACCCAGAGGCTCATGCTGTTGTTGGTCTCCTTCGGCGACTTCCTGGGCACCACCTTGATGAGCAGGTTGAGGGCGTTGTCACGGCCGTGCGCAGAGGCCCCTTCCAGAGGCAGCAGCTCCAGGAGGTCCTTGATCAGCAGTTTCAGGTCCTTGGAGGAATCTTCCAGGGGAGACAGGGCCAGCAGTCAGTGCCCTGCACACAGCCCTCACCCCATCACAGTAAGGCCAGCAGGAGCTGCTGGGATCGGGGGATCCTGACCCCCAGCTCAAGCCCGTGTAAATCCAGGCCCAGAGGCAGGGAGCAGCAGAACCCACCGCAGCTCAGCGCCTCCCCACACCAGCTGGGGCAGCAGCCACTCACCCAGCACCACCGCGTCCTCCTTGCCACGGAAGTCCTTCTGCAGTCCCTCCCTCAGGGAATCGAACATGACGTGCAGAAGGTTGCAGGCAGCCAGGGAAACCTGCTCGTGCTCCACACCCAGCACTGCCGAGAGGCGCGGGGCCCCCAGCTCCGCCAGGATGGCCATGGTCTGCAGGTACAAGCACAGGCGCCTGCTGGGGACTTTGGGGGAAAACCCGGCACTCCCCAGCATCTTCTGAGAGCTGTTCCCCTCCACAACAAAGCTCTCACAACTCAGGCCTGGCAGGTGACAGCTTAGAGCTCCGCTGTCCAGCAGCAGGGCTACAGCACAACACAGGCAAAGGCCATCGGTGCTCCCCAGCCCACCGTACTTCAGAGCCTGCCCAGCACAGATGTCCCCGTGGTCCCCGCACGCAGGAGGACCGAGCTCCCGCGGCACCTACCCGGGAGCGGTGCCCAGAGCACAGCCCCACCAGGGTGCGCAGGGCTGCCAGCATCAAGTCGGCCTTGGCCGTGTCGAGCAGCTGCGTCAGCAGCCGCACACCATCGCTTTGGAAGATTTTCTCTGCTCCGGCCTCCTCTCGTGCCAGCACAATCAGGTTCTGCGCCGCCTGGGAGAAGAGAGGCACGTTTGGATCACCCGCCCTCCAGAACAGACTCCCCTGCACACAGGGAACCTCATGTGGGAGCCCACGGGGCAGCCACAGGCACCCAGCCCCGCTCCCAGTCTCCAGGGAGCGTGTTCTGCTGGCAGGAAGCCTGGGCTCCCAGGACAGCACAGCGCAGCCAGCAGTGCCGACCTAGGCATGATTCCTCCACTCCTTGCCCAACACCCAAGTCATGTTGCCCCCCGTTCCCTGGAGTTCAGACCTTCTGCTTCTTGTCGGCATCTTTTTCTTCAGGATCCAGCAAGATCTGGAACATCTGCTCCACCTTTGAGTCCGTGCAGGACATGGTCTTCATCTGAGACAGACCAGAAAGAGCAGCTCAGCCCTTGCTCTCCCTTCACCCACCGCACCCGCAGGGATGCGCAGCAGCAGCCGCCCCACAGCACCTTCCCCCTCACCTTCTCGTGCATGCTGCTCCCCAGGGCGCGCAAGGCCTCCTGGAAGGCCTTGTTCTTGGGCTCCAGGCTGATGCACCTCTGCAGGTCGCTGATAGCCTGGTCCAAGCGGCCCAGCTTCTGCAGCGCCTGGCTTCGGCGGAACAGCGCCTTTGTGTCCCGGCCGTCGGCTTCAATGGCTGCAGGAGAGCGAGGGAGCGATCGCAAAGCCCCTGGCGTGCCCCGGGCTGCCTTGGCAGGCGGCACACAGCGGCCGGTCCCTGCTGGCTACCCCTGGCAGTACCTTTAGATGCATCAGCCTCCGCCTCGGCATAGTCCTCCTGCAGGGAGAGAGCGGGTGAGAAGGGGGCGCCTGGCACACCGTCCGTGCAGGCTGCATTCACCCTGCCTGCTGCACCCAGCACTGAGAGAAGAGCAGGGAAACAGCTGGGTGGGTTGGGGGGGGAAACAGTGTCACTGGGAGCTGGGGACCAGAGGTTGTGTGCCCTGCCCTTCCCAGAGCACAGCCCTAAGGCCCCATGCTCTCTGTACCCGCTGTGGCAGTGCTCCCTGCCCCTCTGAGCCCCTGAGGCTCTTGGTGCTTCCCCCTGCTCCAGGCATGGTTTGTGATGGGAAATCAAAGGCTGGTGGGCAGACCCGGGGTGCCTGCATGCCCTGGTTGGGCACAGCGGCCCCGTGGGGAGATGGGACAGCGACAGCTGGGGGCTGGGGGCAGGGGAAGGGGCGAGAGGAGGGATCAGTGCCTGGCCCGGGGGCTGTGAGGGTGCTCAGCCGGCAGTGCAGGGTGCCCGGCCCTGCCCGGCCCAGCCGGCAGCACAGGACAGCCCGGGATGGCCCAGGGCAGCCCAGCACGGCCCATCCCATCCCATCCCATCCCATCCCACCCCATCCCATCCCACCCCACCCCACCCCATCCCGTCCCACCCCGCCCGTCCCCACGCACCAGTTTGAGGTGGCAGGCGGCTCGGTTGCGGTGCAGCACGGCGCGCTCGGGCCCGCTGCAGTCGAGGCTCAGCGCCCGCGTGTAGGCGGCCAGGGCGGCGCGGTGCTGCCCGGCCTGGAACAGCGCGTTGCCCTCCGCCCGCAGCCGCCCCGCGGACACCTGCCACGGCAGCGCCTGGCACCAGGGCACGGGGCCGCGACCGGCACCGCTCCCCCGACACGGCCCGAGCCCAGCCCCGCCCGGCCCGGCCCGCCCGGTGCCGCCCCGAATCCAGTCCGATCCCGATCCCGATCCCGTCCCCGATCCCGATCCGGATCCCTGTCCCGGTCCCGGCCCCGTCCCAAACCCAGCCCGATCCCGCCCCGTCCCGTCCGTTCCCATTCCGCCGCGCCCCGTCCCGTCCCCGATCCCGATCCCATTCCGGTCCCGTCCCGTCCCGTTCCCGTCCCGGTCCCCTCCCGTCCCGTCCTGCCCCAAATTCATCCCGATCCCGGTCCTGGTCCCGATCCCGTCCCAAATCCATCCCGGTCGCGCCCCGCCCTGTCCCCGATCCCATCCCGTTCCCGTCCCGTCCCCGTCCCCGTCCCCGTTCCCGATCCCGTCCCGGTCCCAATCCCGTTCCCCTCCCGTCCCCCCCCGTCCCCGTCCCCCCCTCACCGCCTCCTCCATGGCCGCTCCGGCCGCGCTGTGACGTCACCGCCGATCGCCCGGGGAACCCGGACGCCGCCGCCCGCGTCACGTGACGGGAGGGGAGGGGAGGGGCGGTGCTGCCGGGGCCGGGCCGGGCGCAGCCCCCAGCGCCCCCCCGCGGCCCGGAGGTGCCAGCGCAGGGCGGGGCCCCCCCGCGACCCCCGCTGACCCCGCGCGACCCCCGGTGCCCCCGGTACCGCCCCCGTGCCCCCGGTACCACCCCCGTGCCCCCACCCCCTGTGACCCCACTGCACCCCCGACCCCCCCACCCCCTAGTGCCGCCCCCCCAGCCCCCAGGTCCCCCAGAGGCAGCAGCCACCGGGACCCCTACGCTGCCCCCCCGGGAGCGCGGGGGGCCGGGGCTGCGGGGCCGGGCGCCAGGAGCCCCCCGGGGGCCGGGGAGCCGCGGGGCGGGCAGCGGCCGCAGGGCAGGAGGCGGCCGAGGCTGCAGCGCTTGGTGCGGTAGAAGTGGACGAGGTCGAGGGCCATGAGGACGAGGACGAGGAGCCCGTAGAGCCCCACGAAGGGCAGGGCCAGGGGGTTCCTGCGGGCGGGGGCGGCTCAGCACCGGGGGCAGCTCAGCACCAGGCACCCCCAAGGGCCCTGCTGCCCGCGCCGCAGCCCCCGCCGCCCCTCCCGGCCCCGCTCACCGGAGGAGGCCAGGCACGGGGAGGCTGGAGAGGTTCACCCCGGTGAGGGCCTCCACGGCCCCCTGCGAGCAGCAGGACTTGAGGGCGTGGGGGCCGGGCCGGCAGCAGTACCGGTGCGTGGCCGGGTCGGTCAGGCGCGGGCAGTAGAAGCCGGGGTGGTAGCGGCCGTCGGGGCCGGCGTAGCCCTCGCAGAGGTGCAGGTTCTGCACCGAGGCTGCGGCAGGAGCGGTGGGCACGGGGCTGTGGCACCGGCACACTCCCAGGGAAGGGCACGAGCAGGAGGGGAGGGCAATGCCCAGCCCGGCAGCCCAGCGCTGGTCTCCCTGTTCCCTCCTGCCCCACAAGGGCAGTGCCTCTCGCCCCACAGCTGTGCTGCAGCGGGACCAGCTCCGGCACCACCACCCCTGGCTCCCATCCCCAGCACGGACCATCACCTCCCCGCCCTGACCGCACAGCCTCCAGCTGGGGATGGCGGGGAGCAGCCCAGGGGACGTGGTCCCAGCCAAGAGGGGGAGGACGGGCAGTGCCTGCCCCTGCCTCAGGGAGCAGGGGCAAAGGGGCCGTACCTGTCCCGAGGATGCCGGGGCACAGAGCAGCGGCGAGGAGCAGCCGGAGCAGGAGCCCACCCGGCATCTTCCCCGCCATCCCTGGGCAGAGGCAGCTCCGGCGCTGTCTGAGGCAGAAACCACAGCCCCTCCTGCTCCCGCCTCCATTGCGGCCCATCAGGAGCCTCGTGGAGCCATTAGAGCCTCCTGCACTCACTGCCCCGCTCCGCAGGGACCGCGGGCAGGAGGCGGGAGTATCGCTAATGAGCTTCTCCAGGGCCAAGCACCGGGACCGGAGGCACCATCCCCACCTGGCAGCAGGTCCGGCAGCCCTCACCGGGCACCTCAGCCCTGCTCGGGCTCCCGGCTGGAGGCTGAGGGCTGCAGGCCAGACGGGCACAGGGCGAGCGCACCATGGCTGTGGGGCAGTGGGCAGGCTGTGCCGCAGCCCCTCGGGCAGCAGCCTGGCCCCTGGCCAGCTGTGCCATTAGCCAGGCTCTGACAGAGCCACCGTGGGCACACGTGTGCCCTGCAGAGGGGCAGGACCCGGCCAGCTCCCGCCCGCCCCCCGGCACCATGTGCCCCGCAGCCAGGGAGCCTGAGCCAGACCCTGAGCAGCGGTGGTGCGAGGGGCGTGCTGCCCTGTGCCCGCAGCACGCTGCCTCCAGCTGCTCTGCCCCTCGTCGCTGCTGTGGCTGCGCGTGGCTGAGCCTGGGGGGTGCAAGGACAGAGGGACGGAGCTCAGACGGCACCACCTCCTCCCCCAGCCCTCCCCAGGGTGCCGCAGCCCAGCCCACCGGTGCCCCAGCAGTAATAATTAGCCCCGGGGGGGGCAGGGGAGTGCAGCATCCACAGCAACCGGGACGCAACGTGGCTTCCCGCAGCCTCTGAGCCACCACAGACCCGAGGCGCTTTGGCACTGCCACCAGCTCGTACACACAAGCAGTCTGGGCGATCCCCAGATGGGCAGGCTCACCCTGGCACTGTCTTGTCTTTGCGCATGGCTGTCCCGGCCATGCCACCAGGGAATGAGCTCCCAGGGCTCCCCACCCTGCTCAGCTGGGGGAGCAGGGGCAGGACGGGGGCCGCATGGTGCAGAGCAGGCACAGCACCAGCCGCCCGCAGCCCTCCCAGCCCGCCTGGGCGCAGGGCACAGCCCAGAGCCTCTCCCCGCAGAGCCCCCCTCCTGCTGCCCAGCACCACCGGTGCGAGAACCACAAAGCAGACACAGGCCGGGGCTCCTGGAAACAGCCTCATGTTTCCTACAAGCTCCAGGCGAGCTCAGTCTCCAGTCCATAGCGCCTGCCCGGCCAGGCCGCTGCCAGCCCACGTGCTGCCCTGCCGGTCCGTGGGAGCCCAGGCGCCAGCAGGGCCCCTGCCCCAGGGCTGCACGGCGGGCACACCACAGCCGGTCCCGCTGCCCCGCCAGCCCTGCTCCGCTCAGAGCAGCGCCCAGCCCGCGCCCTCTGCACCAGGCAGCATTCAGCAGCCTCCGCGCAGCCCTGCCGCAGCAGCTCACTGTCCGAAATCTATCTGAGAACACAGGACTAATAAATTAAGAAGGCAGCAGCCTGCGCAGGTCCGGCACCTCCTGCCTGCCACGGGCCTGCCGGCACAGCCTCTGCAGGGCTCGGCGGCTGCTCCAGCAGCGCACAGCCAGTCTGCTCCTCCCCGCCGCGGGACGCGCTACCCCAGGCGGACGCGGAAAGTGGCGATTTCCATGGGGTCCAGGCGGATGGCGGTGCTGTTGGAGGCCGTGCCCAGCGGGTACATCAGGGTGAGCGAGGTGGGCTGCAGGGAGCCCAGCTCCAGCCCCTGGAACAGGCTGCCCAGCGCCAGCTAGGGAGAGAGCAGGAGGAGGGCGAGTGGCACAGGCGCCTGGCTTCCTGCGCTGACCCAGCCCAGGCTTTCCCCTCCCTCATCGGAGGGTGCAGGGCCCATGCCAGACCCCAGTCTCCCTTCCTGCAAAACCAGTGTCCTCCAGCTTTACCTGCAAAAGGGGCAGAGTGGGACCGCCTGCTTTGTTGTGTGTGAACTGCCACAGGTTCTGGGTTTCAGGGGGCCCCTCCCTGCCACCCCAATCCTGGCTTGGCAGGAGCACAGGATGCTCGAGGCAGGCCTGGTGCCAGATGTGCCAGGGTGCCACAGCCCAGCTCTGACCCCACGAGGGTGCAGGCGGCAGCTCTTACCTTGCCCTGGGTGGTGGTGCAGTTAAACCCCAGGTTCCTGGCCTCCAGGCTGCAGTCAAAGCCTTTGCGGTGCAGGATCAGGGCTGCCTCGGCCGAGGGGAGCGAGTCGTCCTGCTGGGAGCAGGGCCGTGAGGCACGGTGCTGGGGACCCCTGCGAGCCCCCCGCCACCTGCCCACGGCTCACCTCTGCCTGCAGCGTCCGCAGGTTGAGGATGTGGAAGTCACAGGGGACGGTGGCAGCAAGGGGCGCGAAGGAGCGCAGGGCCGGCAGGGCTGGCTTCTCCTGGGCCACCGGCAGGACCAGGGCCTCGGCGTTCAGGTGCATGGAGGTGATGTGGCTCAGCAGGGAGGGGAAGCTGACCGGGCGGCCGTCCTGCGCCTGGCAAAGAGTAAGCGGTCAGCGCGAGCCAGGCGGCTGCGGGGCCAGGCACAGCCCACCAGGGCCTGCGGGGCCTCCCGCTCCTTTTGGCCTCCCCGGCGGCACCCAGAGGACAGGCACGCCCCGGCACCGGGCACCCAGATCCTCCAGGCACGGCCCCTCCTTCCCCAGCACCCAAAGAGCAGCCTCGCCGCATGGCCTGCGCGGCTCCGGCTGGGCTCTGGTGAGGCTACAAACCCACTAGGGCCTGGCTAGTCGCTAGCAGCTACTGCACGAGACAGGGGGCGGCAGGGCCGGGCCGGCCGTTACCTCTGGGCTGCCAGTCCTGGCGCCAGGGAAGCCCAAAGCTTTAAACACGGAGGCCAGTTTGGAAAAGAAGCTGGAGCTCTGAGTGGGTGAAATGGTGCGTGGATCGAGAGCAACGCGGGATGGGATGAGAACACGGTGATTACGAGGGCTCCGTGCCCCCACACGCGGGGCAGACCCCGCCGCGCAGTCCTGCCCTCCCCGCACACCCCCCGCTCTGGGCACGGCCCCATCCCTCTGCAGTGCCAGCGTGGTGGCCGGGAGGGCCGGGAGGTGCAGGGAGGGCACCCCGCACCCGGCTGCACCCGCGGCTCTGTGTGCACCACCGTCCCCCAGCGTCCCGAGGCAGGGCTGGGCTCTGCTCCCCAGCAGCGCTGCCCCTGACCCCCAAAGTCCCGCGGCGCCCCCAGCCCACGCACCTTGTTGGCAGTGGCGCGGCGCTCCAGGAGGAGGCGGAAGCGGTTGCAGGTCCGCTTGTTGTCCTTCAGCCCTTGGCCCAGGCCTCGGTTGTCATCCTGCATGAGGCGCCGGTCCAGGATCACCTCCAGCTGGCCTGCGGAGAGCGGGCCCCGAGCCCCGGACGTTAGTAGCCGCCAGCAGCCCCCCAACCCCCCGGTGGCACAGCCCCCAGCCCCGGCTCACCGCTGCTGAGGCTGGAGACCCCCAGGGCCTGGGCTGTGTGCAGCGTCAGGCGGCTCTGCATGTCCTGGATGTAGGCCATGGCGGGCATGGGGTAGAAATTGGCCTGCAGCGGCAGCTTCTGCTGGTACCTGCGGGGCTGGATCTGTCGAGGGACGGGGGTCAGGGGCTGGGGAGCAAAGCACTGCCCCCGTGGGCAGCTGCCGTCCCTCCCCGGGCTGCTGGCACACCTGGAAGCCGTTGAGGTCTGTGAAGAAGGTGTCCTCGCTCTCGATGTCCGTGCTGAAGCGCAAGGCCAGCTCCTTGTTGACGTGGTCACGGATGTCCACCAGGCAAGACACGTCCAGGGACAGGCCCTCCACCCCTGTGGGCCAGCAGTGAGCGGCTGGGCCCCGCAGGGAGCCTCGGCCAGTGGCCCCGGGCTGGGGAGCGCCCTGGCACAGCCCCACTTGTCCCACCTGGCACGTTGTAAAGCCGCACCACGGTCTGGACGTGCTGGTAGTAGCTGGAAACCTCTGAGAAGAAGGGTCCCTCCGTCACTCGCACAACTGGGGGCTCCTTGGGTGTGTAAGGCTGTGGGGGGAGGAGGCTGTAGTGAGGCTGCTGCCTCCAGGACTGTCCCATGGCTGTTGGCACAGCCACCGGCCAGGGTCCCAAAGGAGGCCCCCATACCTTGGCCTCGCCATCGGGCAGGAAGAGATAGGCTCCACTTTTGTCCTTGGAGGTCCTGGTGCCGTAGACAAGGAACTCGCTGCTCACCCTCTGCTCCCGCTCCTCCCCAGCTCGGCGGAGGCTCTGCAGGGCGCAGGCCGGCAGGGCAGTGAGCGCAGCCTGCCCGAGGCAGAGCTGTGCACCCTGCCCTCCTTCACCTCCGTGCCACCCCCAGGCGCTGTGCTTGCCTGCAGCAGGCCTGAGTGCCCCGAGAAGCAGGCCCGCAGGTGCTGGTTCTCCAGGCAGAAGTCGTCAGGAGCGGTCGGGAAGACGTGCACAGGTACAGCCTCCTGCTTGTGCACGGGCAGGTCCCGGCCGTGCAGGTACAGGCGCACGGAGGACTTCAGCACGGCTTGGCCATCGAAGGACTTCTGCAGCTGCAGCACACGCAGCCCCAGCGCGGGCAGGCGGGCCAGCACGGAGACCTGTGGGCAGCAGGGAGACGTGACCGAGGGCTTCCACGGCGGGCAGCCAACCTGCTGGCTGCCAGCAGCACACGGGCCCTGCTTTTGGGGTCCCTGTGGTGGTGGATGTGCATGGGAGTCTGGGGTCTTGCGTGCCGTGGGAGCTCCTGCTGTGGTGCAGAAACACTCTGATGGCGTGTCGGCGTGTGAGGGCAGGAGGCTGGCACACACGGGCTGTGCAGGGTGAGGACAGGGGCGGCAGCGGGTGGCGGGGCACCCATACCTGGTAGACGTCGGGCACCACGTTGGTGGCGGAGCCCCACTGTGCAGTGAGCTGGGCAGGCAGGGGCTGCCCCTCCTCAGACAGCACGCGCACATGCGGGGTGTCCACCAGCACCGGCACGACGCTCAGGCGCTCCTGCTCCAGCGGGTTGAACACAACCAGGAATCTGCAGGGCAGAGATGCACCAGGACGGCCACCCCCAGCCCCACGGCATCCCTCACACCCTGCACTCCACAGCACCCCCCGAGCTGCACACACAAAGGCTGCTTCACAGAGCCCCAAGTGCCCCTGCACGTGGTTCCCCCATCGCCTCCCGCTGCCCCCACGAGACCCCGCTGCCGGACAGGAGGAGGCAGCCCACAGCCCAGACTGCAGCCCTACCGTGGCGAGGCACCCAGCTTGATGACTGTTCTCTCTGGGAGTGAGTCCTGGTTGAGGCGTGTGTCGTCCTAGGGGAAGCAGCAGGTCAGCCACGGCGTCCCCACTGCCCCCAGCCCACCTGGCCAGGGGTGCAGCCTGGGGCTGGGGCAGCTCCCCCAGGGCCCCAGCCAGCAGCGGGTGGGCAAGCGGCGCTGTGCCGCATGGGGAAGGGCACAGAGACCCCAGCACGAGGCTGGGACATGGGGAGCCTCGGGGCAGGGAGCTGCTCACCGTGCTGAGGAAGGGGGTGGTGGGGTCGTAGCGGTAGGCGTCCTTGTCCCCCAGCACCAGGTAGTGCGCAGCGTTGATGATGACGCGTTTGAGGCTCGAGAGGGAGTGCAGCAGCCTGGAGCAGCGGGCAGAGTGAGACACCCAGGACCGTGCCCTCTGCCCCCTCCCAGCATCCCCCTACACCGCCCCCACATCCCGCTGGGGCGCAGCCGGCACGCCCAGCCCCGCACCCACCAGCCCCCAGCCGTGCCCCCGGGCTGTGCCGCAGCCACCCGCACGCACCGGACTCCATAGTCGACCACCACGGCCTCCTTGGCAGTGCCCGTGATGGCGTCGTGGTGCTGGAAGAGCCCCAGGTTGCGGCGGGCATTGGTCAGCAGGGCGTAGTCGGACAGCGGGTAGCGGCTGTCAGCACCGGCACGGCGGGCGTGGGCGAGCGCCAGGCTGTACAGGATCTCTGCCCCCCTGCGCAGGGACAGAGTCACCCAGGACCCGCCAGCACCCCCGGGCCCCACGGGGCCAGAACGCAGATGAGAGGAAAGGAGCAGCCGGCACAGGCAGCCCCAGTGCCAGCAGGGCAGAAGCATCACCCCCCGAGCCGTGCCTGGGCCATCCCCAGCACACCGGTGTCTGGGCACAGGCCAGGGCAAAGGCTGGGGCTGCGGGTGCCACCCGGCCAGCACCATCCTGCACCTCGTGCCCCATGCACTGCCCCTGCCCCAGGGCCCCAGCCTGCTTCCCCTCACCGGAGGTGGGTCTCCAGCACGCGGTCCAGGCTCTTGTAGAAAGGCCGGGAGGTGAAGTAGCCCGTCCAGTAGTGATCCTCCCGGTCCGCGTAGGAGAAGAAATCGCCACTCAGCACTGGGAACCCAGGCGGCTTCATGCCCGGCACAATGCCCACCTTCTTGTAGAGGGCATCGAAGTAGTCGGACAGCGTCCCGAACTGCGCCTGCGGGACAGCACACGCAGCTCTGAGTGCTGCGGGGAGCCCCACACCCCTCCCCGCTCTGCGCACCCCTGCCCAGGCTGCCCCAGGCACACGGGGCCCTTCGGCGGCCCCAAAGCTCCCGGCACCGACCTGCACGTGGAGGTGGGGCTGGGAGTTGAGGAAGTCAAAGATGCGCTGGTAGTTGAGGAACTGAGCGTCCCACTCCTGCGGCTTGTCGTAGCGGAAGTCGTCCCCCAGGGGCACCAGCAGCACCTTGCTGCGGTACAGCTTGGACTTCTTGCGGTACTGGTCCAGCAGCAGCTGGGCTCTGCCACGGGGCCAGGGCGTGAGGCTGGCTGCCAGAGGCCGGGCTGCGGGGCTCGGAGCCGCTCGCCCTGCCCTCGCCGCACTCACCGCTCTGCCACGTTGGCCTCGGTGATGGCGCGGGGCGGCACCTTCCACGGGCAGTTGATCCGGCCGCCTGGCAGGCGCTTGAAGTCGAACTGGCAGCAGATCTTGGGATCGGGCCCGCAGGTATGGGGCACGTCATAGCTGTAGAAGGGCATCATGTGGCAGAAGATGTCAGTGCTGGAGTCTGGGTCTGCAGGACCGAGGACAGATGAGCATCAGCAGAGGCTCTCCCTCACCTGGCCCCTAGCAGAGGGCACAGGGCACACCGAGGAGGGGCAGAGCAGACCCAGCACACAAGTTCGCCGAGCACCAGGCACCGGCACATTTGGGGGTCCCCTTGGGCCTGCCCACTGCAGGACAGAGGCATCGCCTCCCGGCACTCGGCTCCCTGGCCACGCAGGGAAGTGTTCAGCAGCTTTCCTCTGCTGCCACCCACCCCAGGCAGGTCCGCTGCTGCGGTCACCTCCCGCAGCCCTCACCCCACGCCTGTCTCCACATGAACTCCAGGTTCTGCGTGGCAGCAAAGTGCTTCTTGATGGCGTAGTGCACGCGCTGGATGAGCATGCCCGTCAGGTTGGAGCGCTTCAGCAGGTAGGGCATGGTGGAGCTGTACCCAAAGGGGTCAACGGCCCAGCCCGACCGCGGCGTCACGCCTGGGGGCACAGAGACCCGTCAGCACCTCTTGTGAGCAGCGCCCCCAGCCAGCACCCCTGCAGCCCACCCAGCTCTCACCGATGTTCTTCTCCAGCCACTGGTGCCCCTCGATCAGCTGGTCGATCATGGCGAAGTAGTGGGAATTGGCCTCGTCGGGCATCACCCAGCCACCCGTCACCATCTCCAGCTGCCCGTTCCCAACCAGCCTGCGAGAAACACGCACCAGGGACGTGGTCAGCTCGGGGCAGGGCCCTGCGGTCAGCCACGTACCCATGGCAGAGCCTCCCCCTCTCCTGGAGCCACCTGGCTCTCGGCAGCAGCCTCTGCGATTGCCAGCTGTGGTGCGATGCCCACACTCTCCCCATGCTCCTGTGGGGAGCTGCGTGGAGCCCACGGACACCATGCTGCAGCCAGAGCCGAGTCCAGGGGGCAAAGGGCCCTTCCCTTACGCCCCCCTCACCCACACCCAGCACCTCCTCCAGGCAGCAGAGCCTGGCAGCCGGGGCAGCCCTACCTCCGCACCGCAGCCCGCTTCTGGGCACTGATGTTGTCCCACCACTTGGAGAAGAAGGAGATCTCAGACCAGATGAAGCGCCGGCGGGGGTCCTCCTGCATCTTCAGCACCATGCTGTTGAGGATGTGCTGCGTCTGGTCATAGTAGTACTTGTCAAATGTCTTGATCCAGCCTGCCAGCACACGTGGGGGGTCACTGAGCGGGGCCCAGCCCTCCCCAGCCAGCAGGGCAGGGGCTGGGGGAACACGTGCTGCCTCTGCTCACCGGGGTCATTGTGGGAGTGCGGCACCACAAACACCTGCAGGGGCTCAGCGTCCCACTCATTGGGCTCATAGGTGATATCGAAGCCCTGCTTCCACACCCCGCCATCCTGGTTGTCAAAGGGCAGCAGGGAGTACACGGCCAGCATCTGCCAGGGGACAGCGAGCTCAGAGGGCAGGCACCGGACCGGGCAGGTGCCTGCAGGCGCCCTGCTGCGCATCCCCTCGCCGTCACAGGGCTGGGCCCCTCGCCCCCTGCGCTCGCTGCTGCGCCGAGACCCCAGCCCCTCACCTGCAGGTCTGGGCTCTGGCCCTTGCCCCCCAGGGCAAACTGGCAGTCCTGCGGGGACACGGAGAGGAAGCTGGGGCGACTCTCAGGGGGCAGCGCCCAGGAGCTGTTGGGTGGGTGCCGGGGCGGCGCCGGCTGCCCCTCCGCGTGGGCCGTGAGCTCCAGCACCGAGTCCTTGATGTGGCTGATGATCTCGTGGTTCTCCTCCAGCAGCTGCTCCAGCTGCTCGATGCGGTTCTGCAGCACCGAGATCTGGCTCTGGGGACACGGGCGCCGCGGTGAGCGCGCTGCCCCGGCTCGGGGCTTCCTCGCGCGGCTCCGGCCCCGCTCGCGGGCTCTCGGCAGCGGGGAACGAGCCCTGCCCCGAGCACCGGGCCTGGCGCCGGGCCCCGCAGCCAGCCCGGCCCTGGGCCGCCCCGCGCCCGCCGCTCACCCTGGGGAAGTTGCCGCCGCTCTGGTGGCGCGCGGGGTCGTGCTGCACCCGGTCCAGCATCAGGTAGAGGGAGAAGACGGCCACGCAGAAGATGGCAGCGCCGCACACCGTCACCTGCTTCTTCAGCTTCATCCCGGAGGGCCGCGGGGCCGGGCCTGCGGGGGGGGGCGCACCGGGAGCGGCCGCCCCGTGCCCGCCGGGCGCGATGCGGGGACCGGCAGCGACACCGGGCGGCGCCGGCGGAACGGCCCCGGGGGGCTGCTGGGGCCCGGCCCCGCGACGGGCGGCCCGGGGGGGGGAACCGGGAGGAGCCGGGCCCGTTGCAGGCCGGGGGAGCCGGGGGGAGCCGGGGGCGGCCCGGAGCAGGCTGGGGGCTGCGCTGGGGAAGGCGGCGCCGAGCGGAGCGGAGCGGGCGGGGCCGGCGGCCGGGGGGGGGGAGCTCGGCGCGACCCGGGGGCGGGGGGGGGGCGGAGGGGCGCGGGGGCTCCCGGCCCGGGGCTGCCCCCCCGCTGCGCTCTTACCCTGCGCGGCTCCGCGGCCCGGCCCCGCCGCTCGCCCCGCCCGGGCCCCGCCGCCTGCCGCGGCCGCGATGGGCCCGGCCCCGCCCCGCCCCGCCCCGCCCGCACGGCCCCGGCCCCGGCCCCGGCCCCCGCCCCGCCGCCGGTGGAGCTCCGCGACCCCGGGCCCGAGCGGCCGCCCCCCGCGTTCCCCGCCCGGTGCCCCGCGCCCCGTGCCCAGGACAGACGCAGCGCTGCGGAGCCCACGTTTATTGCCCGGAGCCGCCCGCCCGCGCCCGCCGCCGCCCCCGGCCCCCGCCGCCCCGGGGGGTCCCGGCCGCGGAGCTGCCCCTCAGCGGTGCCGCTTGCGGATGGCGATGAGCTCCTGGTGCACGGCGCTGAAGCTGGGCCGCCGGCGGGGGTCGTAGTCCCAGCAGCGCAGCATCAGGCGGTACAGCTCCTCGGGGCACTGCTCGGGGGGCTCCAGCCGCACGCCTGCGGGGGGCAGCGCTGGGGTCGGGCCGGCCGCGGCACCGGCCCCGGCCCCCGCGGCCCCGGAGGTCCCGGCTGGGGGGGGGGGGACCCGCGGCCCCGCCGCCGCCCTCACCCTGCTCCACGGCCTCGCGGGTCTGCTGGTTGCTGAGGTTGGCGTAGGGGACGGCGCCCAGGCTGATGGCCTCCCACAGCAGGATGCCGAAGCTCCAGACGTCGCTCTCCGAGCTGTATCGGCCTGGGGACACGGCGCGGGCCGGGCGGCGAGTGGTGGGGGGCACCCACGTCACCACCGCCCCACCGGGTGCCCGGCTCTGCCTGCCTCCCACCCCAGCACCACGCGCGGGGTGCCGGGCAGTGCCCCCCGGACTCCCAGGTCCCCCGGCACAGCCTCCCCCTTTCCCTCCCCGAATGCTGTGTAGGTCCCAGGCCGTGCCCGGTGCTGCCCGTACCGTAATTCAGTGCCTCGGGGGCAGTCCACTTCACAGGGATCTGCTTCATGCCTCCCGTGGAGGCGTAGATCCCATCCTCCTCCTCCCGTGACATCCCGAAGTCGCTGATTTTCAGGACGTTCTTCTCGGTCACCAGGCAGTTGCGGGCAGCCAGGTCCCTGGGGTGGCTCGGAGCCGTCAGCCCTGCACCCAGCTGTCCCCAGGACCGGGGGGGACCAGCTGCCCCTGCCCTGCCCGGCCCCCGCGGCCCCCCCAGCCCACCTGTGGATGCAGCGCTTGCTCTCCAGGTACTCCATGCCTGCTGCAGCGTTCTCCGTCATCTTGATCAGCTCCTTCACCTTCAGGTGGGGCCCCTCGCTGCGCAGGAAGCTCAGGAAGTCCCCCCCTGCACCGAGCAGCACAGAGCTGGCAGGCGGCCATCCCAGCCCTGTGCAGCGAGCTCACACGCTTGCACTGGGGCGAGCCCCCACACATGCACCAGGGACCGCAGGATGGGGCCGCTCACCCTGCACCAGCTCCATGACGATGTAAATGGGCTGCTTCTGGGTGCAGACGCCGATGAGCCGGACTATGTTGGGGTGGTTATACTGTTTGAGGATCCTGTGGGGACAGTGAGCAGCACCGTGAGCACACGGGGACCCAGCTGCCCCCACCAGCTCCATCACTGCCTGCATCCCAAGGATGCTGTGCCCGGCTGGTGCAGGGACACAGCCCCCAGCCGGAGGGATGCTGAATCCCAGTGGGGTTTGGGCAGCCCCGAGACCTCAGGACAGACAGATGGGCCAGGACGAGCATGACGGTCACACAGACCTGGCTTCCTGCAGGAATTTGGCCTTGAGCTCAGGTGGCAGGGTTTCCCGGCAGGATTTCACAGCCACGGGGGTGTTGTCAGCACGCAGGCGGCCGCTGAACACCTCCCCAAAGTTACCCTGCCGAGAGACACGGATGCACCGCCCGAGCCTGCCACAGCGCACCCGCGGCCAGCCCTGCCCTCCCGCTGGCACCCTCGCACCCCAGCTCACCCGGCCGATGCGCTCCCCCAGCAGCACGTCCTCGTGGTTCAGCACCCACTTGTCCTGCAGGCAGCAGACACCGAGGTCAGCGAGCTGCCCCAGCCCACATCCCCTCCTGCTCCTGCAGCTCCCTCATGCAGAGATGAGTCACTGCAGCTGGAAGGGGCCGGGGCTACGCCCTGCGCAGGGCTCTCGCCTGCTCCCGCTGCCCACCCTCACCTTGGGCACGGCCCTGGCCAGGACGATCCCGCTCTTGCGGGTGATGGGCTGCTGGCTGTGCAGGAGGTGGTCGATGAGCAGCGGGATGGTGGGGAAGCCGTCCCCCTCCAGCCGGTACAAGTTCTGCAGGGAGGGGAGGCTGCGGGGTCGTGCCTGCGTGCACGCGTGAGGTGCACACCCGGGGGAGTGCATGCATGGGGGTACACGCACACACACACGCAGCACAAGCGTGCATTCACACGCACGATGCAGGCTCACAGCTCGTGCTCCGTGCTTGGTCCGTGCAAGGACATGCACACAGCTCGCAGCCGCACACACACATCCTGTGCATTAACACCAGTGTCCTGTGGCTGCACAGGCAGGGCCCCGACATCTGCCCACTGCAGGGGCCGCTCCCAGTGCCACCCCCGCCTGCGGTCACTCACGTCGGCAGCCTGGATGATGAAGTGCCGGGGCTGCCCGTCCCACAGCACGCTGAGCACATACTCCTGCTTCCCCTGGCTCTCCCGCACCAGGAAGTCCCCACTACAGCTCAGCAGCTCCTGCACCTCTGAGCGTGGGATGGCCCCGTGGTACCAGACCTGCTGGCACAGCGGCTTCTGCACCTCCGGGATGAGGGGCACGGGGGGTGGCAGCTGGATGGGGACAGAGCAAGACCGGTCATTCCCCCAGGGGCAGGGAGAGCAGGGTCCAGAGGGGCTCGTGCAGGGTGGGGAGAGGGGCTGGAGAGCAACGTGGAGCAGGGCTGTGGGGCACGACAGGAGAGGGCAGGGGGAGCTGAAGGTCTGGGAGGTTTGGCAAGGTGGCTGGGCAGGGCAGGGCGGCTGGAGGTGCTCAGGGTCTCACCGAGAACTTGGGGCTGAAGATGCCCGAGATGTGGTTCTTGAGGGTCTCCAGCGCAGTGGCCCCGCTGCGTTCCTGCTCCTGGGGAAACGTGTGAGCTGTTCCCCTGCAGGCACCCTGCGTGGGGCCGCCAGAACCCGGTGTCACCCAGCCCCACATCTCCCGGAGCACTGTGGGGAGGACTCACCACGGAGGAGACCGAGTGCCGGTCCTCCTGCAGGGGCAGGGCAGGCAGGGGGTCTCCGGAGCCCAGCTCCGCCAGCTTGTTGGCCAGCACATCCCGCTGCGCCTGAAGCTTGGCCTGGGTGCATTGGCAGCTCTGGAGCTGCTGCTGGGCCTCCTGCAGCCCCTGGCGCTTGCTCAGCAAGTGCACCCTGGGGACGGGATGCAGCGGGGTCAGCCCCTGCCACCTCAGCCCCCGCCCCGCCGCCCCCCTGCACCTCACCGCTCCCCAGGCCTCAGCCCCTGCTCCTCGCCCTGGATCTCAGCCTGCAGCTCCCGCACCCGCTGCTCCTTGCTGCTCACAGTCTCGGTGGTGGCCGCCAGCTCCTCCTCGATGGACGTCAGGCTGCAAGAGATGTGTGTGTTGGGTGGGTGCCGAGCCATGAGCCCCCCAGCCTGCCCCCCGCCCGCGGTCCGGCCCCACTCACGAGTGCTGGACGCTCTCAACGGTCAGCTCGTTCAGCTGCAGCTCCCCTGGCGCCAGGCTCTCCGTCTCCTCCAGCAGGTTCTCGTCAAAGGTGACGGCTGGTGGCACCTCGCTGCCGTACCTGCGGGCACCCGGCACAGAGCTGCCCTCTGCTCCGCTCGGTGCCCACCCCCGCAGGGCCGTACCCGGTGCAGTGCCCGCGGCCGCACCATCTCTACCTGTGGCACTGGACAAAGCTGCTGTACTCCGTGGCAGGGTCGATCGCTTCGATAGCATGGGCGATTTCCTGGTGTATGGCCAGCACGTCCTCCTGCACCAGGCTGCTGATGCTGTAGTACTCCCCCAGTATCTCCTTCCTGCGGGCACACGGGTGCTGGGGGCTGCCCGGCCTCCCGCACCCCCGCAGCCCAGGCTTGGCCCCGCACTGCCCAGGCCGCCTGGTCCCGGTGTCCCCACAGCCCCTGCCCCTCATGAGGTGCTGGGGAAGGGCCCCGAGCTGCCCTGTCCGCAATGGCTCTGGTGCCAGGGGACGGGCGTGTGTGGCACAGGCAACGGGGCAAGGACAGCGCCTGCATGGCTGGGGGCTCCAGCAGGGGGAGGGAGCGTCGCTGGGTCTGGAGGGGAACGGGGGTGCAGAAGCAAGGGGGTGCCCGGAGGGGCGGCAGGGCTCTTACAGAGTGAGGACCATCTCCTGCTGCAGGCTGTAGAGGGACTCGTGCAGGCTGGGCAGTGCCCGCTGGTAGTGGTGGTGGTGGTGCAGCGCGGCTGCCTGCACAGCCAGCACGTACTGGTTGTGCAGGGCGTAGAGCTTCCAGAGGCTGCGCACGTACTTCTCCTTCGCCTTTTCCCTCTCCCTGTCTGCGAGGAGAGGCCATGGGGGCACCCGCTGCCCCGGCACCACAGCTCCCAGTGCATCCCCCCAAGCTCCCAGGCCCACCGAGGTTGTGCCCACGGGTCCCATGGGGCTGCCGTGGCTCCAGGCATCCCTGATCCCGCGGTGTGGCCCGAGGAGAACCGGGGACTGGGGAGAAGAGGGCACAGCAGGACGAGGCTGGGGGATGTGTCAGGACAGTACGGGGCTGCCACCCACCTTTGCTGGCCTCCTGGTACTTGCGCTTGGCCTGGGTGCTGTCACGCACCAGGCTGCGGTACTGCGCCTTCAGCTTCTCCATCTCCTGCTGGGTGGTCTGCAGGACGAGGCACCCTCAGGGAGCGGGGCCGGGGCAAGGGCCCGAGCCCCCCAGCCACTCACACAGGGTCCTGCCTACCCGGGTGTACTCCTGGCTGAGCTGCTGCCACTGCTCGGTGAAAGCCTTGCGGAGCTGCTGCTTGTCGCGGATGAGCAGGCTCAGCTTGGCCAGCGGCCCCGCCGCCAGCTCCTCTGCGTGCCGCCGCAGGGTCTGGCTCAGCGTCTCCGTCTGGTTCACCAGCACCCACCACGACTGCAGGGACAGGGAATCAGGGACAGAGCAGTGACGGCCACCCTCTGGCAACGCGCCGGGTCTGTGGGGTGTGCACCTGCACCCTGCTGTCCCTACCTCCCCGATCTGGCCTCCGTGGTCACCAGCACGGAGCTGCCCAGAGCCCTCCTGCTTCTCCAGCTGGGACAGCATGTGGTGCAACATCCCCGCGTACTCCCGATCACTCTTGGCCCGCTGTGACATCCACTTCTTCATCAGCTCCAGCAGGCGCAGCTCACTGTCCTGCAGCCGCAGCAGCGCGCTGTGCCCCTGCGGGCACCACAGCTCCGGCCCGAAGCCCATGGCACCGTGGTCCTGCTGGGACGAGGCTGCAGAGCAGCAGGGCAGCCTGAGACACGGCTGCCACCCTGCGCTCTGTGTGGAGCTCGCCTGTGGGCAGGGCTCTTTGCCTCCCCTCGCCCATCTCCCCGCGGCAGGCATGCGGTGCCCGGGGCAGCCCCGCAGCGGGGGGCAGAGTCACCCGCACCCTCCACAATCTGCCTTGCAAAAGGCATATTGAAGCAGCTGGGAGGGCTGCGTGTGCCCAACATGCCGCAGCAGTCGGGGCCCGCGGCGGGGGCAATGCCAGGGAGGAGGAAGCGTGGGGTCAAAATCCAGCCCCGCTCTGCCGTGTGCCGCGAGGCCGGGAGCACCGGCCCCATGGGGCTCCAGCTGCTCTGGCCCTATCCTGCCCCACTCCCTGTGCCCGTGCCGGGGGCAGCTGGGCACACTGGGGCAGGACAGCACCCAGGGGCCAGGGCACGGGCAGGAGGCCAGCAAGAGGGGGACAGGGCACTGAGCCACAGGGGACAGTGCCAAGCCTGGACGTGTCCCTGCATACAGAACTGTGGCATGGCCAGCAGGAGCCAAATTCAGCCCAGGCCTGGCCCCAGGGTGCGCAGCCCATCAGAGAGGGCACAGCCAGGAGCAGGAGGGTGCTGGAGCCTGGCTCCATGCAGGGCAGGATGTCCCCACACAGACTAAAACCCTGTAGAAGAACAGGACTGTGACCCCCCCCCAGCCCCGCAAAGGGGTCCCCTTCCCTCCAACCTGTGCGTGCCGCGAGGTCCCGGCCGCGGAGCTGGCGCCGGTGTGCTCCCGGGGCTGGGGCCGGTGCAATCTGGACCTGGCGCAGCTCCGGCTCCCAGAGAGGAACAGGAAACCCTGTGCTGACCATACAGCCATTGCGAGATTTCCTGCGCTTCCTCCCCTCCCTGCCGGTCCCCCGCGTTCGAGGCTGACTCCAGCACACAGCCCCAGAGCTGCTGGGCAGCCCCCAGCTCCTGCACCTCTCCCAGCGGCCAGGCACCAGAGCCTTGCACCATCAGGATTTGTCCCTGCAGGAGCCCGGGCCCCTTCCTCACCTCAGCTGTGCTGCGCTGCCACCGCAGAGCCTCCAGCTGCAGCTCAGCCCAGGTTGGCTCGGCTGCCTCGTGGGGCACCTCCTGCAGCCAGGCAGGGGTCCCCCGGCCCCAAAGCTGTGTCACAGTCACCTGCAAGCCACGTTCAAGCCATTTCCACTTCTTGAGGAAGTTGTGGGGAAAAGTGCGTAGAAAGGTTTTCTTGAGTTGCCTTCCCACGGCTGAGCGCTGCCTGGGTGGTCACGTCGAGGAACACTGCAACGCCTCAGCACGGCTCTGCACCAAGGGCTGCTGCAGCCCCCGGGCACGGTCAGTGCCAGTCTCCCTGGAAACTGTTTTTCCACAGCACGTTTCACCAGCAGCAGCACTGCAGCTCTGTCCTGCAGCACACGCTCACCAACCCCCAGCCCCCGCTGCCCATCCCAAGCCCTGCCCAGGACTCTGTTCTGCGCGAGCTGCACCAGCAGCACCCCCTGCACCACCAGCTGCAGAGGCACTCAGCACTTCCACAAGAGCAGCGAGGGTTCTGCCAGCTGGGCTGAGGGGCTGCTTCTCCTCTCCAGCTTCCCCTGGCTTCTCCCAGATAGCGCAGGCTTTCCCCACGTGCACGGGGCTGGCTTGGGGGACACCGGGCACCCCGAGCTGGGGGCTGTGGCCTGACCCCCTGTGCCTGGCTAGTCAGGGCAGCCAGGCTGTGAGGCTCCGTGAGCGACCGTGATTGCAGAATCCAGCAGAAGCCCTCGCTCTCCAGCAGCCCTGACCGCTGCCTGCAGCAGGAAGGCCGCTGTGGGCTGCGCTGCAGCTCACCCAGTTTCACATCCTCCATCCACGGTCCCACAGCCTGCAGGGCCCCGCACTGCGGTGCCCCGTGGGGCTGGCCCCGGCTGACCCCCCCACGGCACCGTCACTGCGGCTGCTGGCTCTGCCCTGCGCAGCCCTCGGCCGAGGGGCAGCCGGGACGTGCCCCCTGCCCAGCCTGGCAGGGCAGCGAGAAAGGGAAAGCTCCCGCAGCTGCACGCACGCAGCAGGGAACCCGCTCCTGACCACGGGAAGACGCCACGGCTGGGACGGCACGACGGCAGCTGCAGAGAGGAGCCCCTGAGCGAGCACGCAAAGGAAACCACTCAGGGCTGTCCCCCTCCCTCCGACAGCCCCCCCGGCCGGCTCTGCCATCCCACGCACTCAGCCCCAGGTGGAGCAGGGCTGGGCCTGGCCCGGGCTGGCAGCGGGGGCTGCCCGCAGGCAACGCGTGGCTGCAGGGGCTGCGCTGGGCACAGGGGCTGCAGCGCGCGAGCTCAGCCGTCCCCAGGGCTGCAGTGGAGGGGTGCAGCCCGCGTGCTGCAGGGAAGCAGCGCGAGCTCCCCAGCCTGCTGCCCCCCTCCGCTCACTAGAGCCGGTTCCAAAATTAGCTGCTCTGCGGGTTTGCGATAAGCAGCTGCTTCCCGTCACTCAGGTGAGGGTGACGGTCACCGCCTGGGTGCCACGTCCTCACCGCAGCCCCAGACAGCGGCCCCCTGCAGCACAGCTCCTGCCACAGCCCGCAGCTCTGCAGGGCTCCTCGCCTCCGGGGGCATCTCCGACCCGGACAGAGCCCACGGGGGGCCCGGAGCCGCAGGGCTCCAGCAGCACAGCCGCAGGCAGCGAGCAGCTGGGCTCCGCAATGCTCTGAGCCGGGGGGTCCCGGCAGGGCCCCCCCGCACCCCCGGCTCAGCCCAGCGCTCCCCGCCCTGCACCTGCCCCGGGACCCCTCGTGGGGCTGCGGAGCAGGGCACAGGGCTGCAGGGGGCCCCGGCCCCACACCTCCATGGGCCCCGGGGTGCCTGCCTGAGGGCCCCCCGCTGCCTCAGGGTGGCAGGACACAGAGCTCGGGCAGCGGGGCTGGTTTGCATAGTTCTGAACATTTAATAACTCAGTCTCTCTAGCGTTATATCCACATCCATTAAATTAAAAACAGGCTCAGGAGGCAGCTCCCGGCTGATTAAATTACAAGAAAAAATTACTGTGCACCAAAAAGTTATTATAGAAAAATAGTCCTGTGGCCCCCCTGCCGGCAGCTCCCTCTGTGACGGGCTGGGACTGGCGCTGGCACGGGGCAGGTGGGAGCCCGTGCCGCAGCCCCGGTGCGCAGCGGTGGCGGCAGGGGGTGAAGGGGCTGGCGGCACCGGCCCCCACCCCGCAGGGAAGGGGCTGAGGGCAGGCAGTGCCGGGGGCTCTGGCGGGGAGCAGAACGGATTGTCACCAAGTGGGGGCAAGGCACGTCGGGGGGCAGGAGCAGCGGGGCCGGGGCTGCCGGGCTCTGCCCGGTACAGGCAGCGCGAGGCAGAGCCAGGGCACGGGCAGGCACCGGCGCTGCCCGAGCGAGCCGGCCGGCAGCACACAGGGCCCTGCCCAGGGGCAAAACGGGGGGGGCTGGGGCTGACCCCAGGGCAGGGGGTCCCTCCCCTCGCTGGGGGCCCAGCCTCGGGCACACGGGGAGGCGCTGCCCTGCCCGTGCTTTCTGGCACAGGGGGCTCCATCCGCGCTGCAGGCGGCCGTGGCTGTGGTGGGATGGGCAGGCAGCGGGCAAGCGGGCAGCAGAGGCCGAGGCCTGGCCGTTATTGCTGTTGACGGGCACGGGTGGAGGCGGACAGGCCCTGGGTGGGCAGCGGGGAGCCAGGGAGCAACAGGGGACAGGGGTGGCAGGCAGAGCCCCGGGGTGTGCTCAGGGCGGCAGTGCAGAGGGTGCCACGGCCCAGGCTTGGCTCAGCCCGCGGGGACAGAGCTGCCCCTGTGCCACCAGCCCCACTGCAGCAATAACGGGGGGAGCCCGGGCACTGCCCCCAGCAGCAGCCGCCTGCCCGGGACAAGGAAGGTGGCTGCCAGCGCAGAGCCAGCGGGCGCCGGGGTCCTGCTGTCACCCAACCCAGGGGCCTGGGGTGCGGGGTGGACACGGGGCCGTGAGAGATGGTGCGAGTTGGGGACGGCGCCAAGCTGAGGACGGTGCCGGCAGGGCCGTGCCTGGGCGCCCAGGCTGGGGCTGAGGGATGGTGCTGGCGGCGGGGAGCCCCGGGCCGCCACGGCGCAGGGGGGGGACGGGGGCAGAGTCCGGGGCCCCTCGGCCTCGCCTGCCCCTGCCCCGCGGCGCTGGGCAGGGAGGAGGGAGGGGCGGGAGGGCTCATCAAAGGGCACTTTGGTCTCTGATGAAGGCAGTCCTCTCGTTGTGGGCCTCGTACTCCTCACCGTCCGACTCGGAGGGGCCCTCCTCCTGCCAGATGTCGGAGGGCAGCCCCTTGTAGGAGATGATCCCGCTGTCCAGGGCGTAGACCTTCACGCCCCGCAGGCTGAAGCCCGAGCGCGCCTGCAGCACCAGGAAGACGGTGACAAAGATGATGACGATGAAGACGCAGCTGAGGCTGGCGATGAGGATGGGCAAGTTGGCCGTGGGGGGAGCCTCGGCCGGCCCCTCGCCCTCTGCCAGGGCAGGGGATGCACGGCTGCTCTGCGTCTGGTGTGAGCAGGAGAGGTCCAGGCTGCTGAAGTGTGAGTGTGCGGGGCAGGTCAGGCACTGGTTGGGGCCAGGCCCCGCACAGGTGGCGCAGGAGGGGTGGCAGGGCAGGCAGAGGTGGGGCGCGATGGGCTCCACGCTGTTCTCCAGGCTGTAGTGCGTGCTCTGGACGCCGGGCGCGAAGCCGGGGGGGCAGCGCTTCAGGCAGCTCTTCTGGTGCAGGTAGTACCCCTCCTCACAGACTGCGGGAGAGGCAGGGTCAGCACACCCGAGGGCCCCCCGTGTGCCCACCCCCCCCACCCCAGGGCCTGGCACTCACCCACGCAGGTCTGGCTGGGGGTCAGGGTCTTGCAGCCGCTGCTCTCCAGCTGGTTGGAGAGGCTGGGGGAGTCGGTGGCCGTCCCATACAGCACCAGCGTGAACTTGGTCAGCGTGCCTGAAATGAGGCAGAGTGAGGCCCACCGCCGTGCTGACAGGACGGGAGCAGGGGGAGGGCTTGCGCCAGCCCCCCCGTGTGTACACCAGGCACTGGAGTTGCCCCCGCTCCCACATTAGGCTCAGGGCGAAGCAGCAAGCCCCCCCCTACCATAGTTGTTGGCGTCACTGGTGTTCTCGATCTCCAGCAACCAGTCCCCAGAGGGGTCCTCATCCCACGAGTGCGTCGTCATGAAGGCCCAGTCGTTGAAGCCATCAGCCGAGTAGTCATGGGGCCTGGGGAGAGAGGTGTAGGTTGGCATCCTGGGGACCCACCTGTGCCAGCTCTGGAGCATCCTGCAGCCCCGTCAGCTACCTGGAGGCCAGCAGGGTGGAGCGGGTGCCCATGGGGCTGACGAGGTGGATGGCGAGGTCCCCCCGACGGTTATAGGACAGCGTCAGCCTGGCCTGCGCATGCTCCAGCCGGCTGATATAGTTGGCCTTCCCCAGGCAGGCATCTACTTTCCGCCGTACCTCCAGGCGCTTCCCGATGTCCCTGCCAAGGAATGGCAGGAGTGAACCCAATCCCCCCTCACGGAGGCTGCAGCAGGACGCCCTGGACCCGCTCCCCGCTGCAGGGCCGTGCGCGTACTCCAGGGGCGTTCAGCTGCTCTCTGGCCCTGCACCGAGCGGTGCCGCGAGCAGGCGGTGGGGCTGGAGAGTCACGCAGCAGCTGACAGCAGCTCCCTGCCCTCTGACAGCAGCTCCCCGCCAGCACGGGGCGCAGGAAGCAGACGGCCGGGAGCAGCGCAGCCTTGCTGCCGCACGCTGCTCGCCCCAGGTCCCGGGGAGCCAGGAGCACGGAGGCTTTGCTCTGCTGCGTGCGTGCTGAATCACCGCTCTGTGCCAGCCATGAATGGGGCCTTTCTTCACCAGCCAGGGGCCAGCTCCACCCCTGCACAGCGCAGCCAGGGCTGGATGGGCACGGCCATCCCCGTCCCGCCGCTCGTGTGCGACTGCCCGGGCACAGCCCCGGTGCTGGCACAGGGCTCCGGTCACAAGGGGCCGCCTGCTCGGGACGGGCAGGGACTGGGCCAGCACCCGCTCTCTGGGGCCGGGTCCCAGGGGAACGGGGCAGGGCAGCAGGCGCAGTCGGGGCCCAGCCCCCCCATGCCCAAGGGCTGCCCCCCCAGGGCCCGGGACTGCCCCAGCTGCACACGAGACTGGGCAGACACTGCTGAGGCGGCAGCAGCCAAGTGGGAATAAAAGGAGCTTCTGTCTGACCCCTGAAAGCCCCTCTGTCTGACGATGGCTTGTGCTGGCTGCTCCCAAAACCACAGCGCGGACGCCTCCCGGCTGTGCCCGGCCCAGCCCAGCAGTGGTCAGCATCCAGCGCCGGGCGGCCACGAGCTGCGCTCCCTGGCCCTGCCCCAGCCCCACAGGAGGGTGGCCCAGGGGACAAAGGGCTCGGGGCGCAGCTCAGCCCCGAGCAACCCCGGGCTCCCCACCTGGGGCCGAGCATCCCCCTGCCGACCCCAGCCCCTGCCGTCGCTGGCTGCTGGGCAGCGCCTGCCCGGGCTCAGCAGCCCTTACTTGGGCTCTGTGAGGACGTCGATGACACATTTCCTCTGCGGTCCCACCGTGGTCCAGTTCCTGGCCAGGCTCACCATGGCCCCGGCATCCAGCAGCCCGTAGCCGTAGGAGTGGCTGACTGCGGGAGGAGCAGGGTGAGCGCTGCCCCGCAGCCTCCCCGCCTCCCGCGGCCCCCACCCGGCACCCCGCTACCTTTGCGGCCGACCCCATTGGTGACCCAGTCGTTGGCGTTGAGGTGCGCTGGCTTCGAGGTCTGCACCACCAGGTGCTGCATGTCCCGCCACGTCAGGTTCTTGCTGCGGGGAGAGGCGAGGCTCAGGTGCCAGCGCCCGGCTGGGCCCAGCCCCCCGGGCTCGTGCGGGGCTCCCCGGCCTGGCCCCACCGTGCTCGGCCTTACTTGGCTTCCAGCGCAAGGGCGATGATGCCGGCGGCGAGGGGTGCCGAGGCTGACGTCCCCGTGTGGGACTCGGTGCACTTCTGCCTCAGGTCAGTCGTCACCTGCAAGGAAGGGCCCCGTAGGGGTTGCTGCGCCCCCCGCATGGCTCAGCCCCCGCGCGCCCAGCCCCGCAGCCCCAGCGGGGCACTCACAATCTGCTTCTCGTTCTGGTTGCCACTGCTGTAGGTGGTGGCGAGGGTGGAGGAGCAGGCCTCGCTGTACCAGGGCACGTTACCGTACTGCGTGGTGCTGCTGATGGACAGCGTGTAGATGCTGTTGGTGTAACCGTCACAGTTGCAGCTGTCGTGCTCGCGGCCCCCGTTCCCGGACGCCCAGACGAAGATGGAGCCCAGCCCCCCTCGGCCCTAACAACAGAGGCAGAGTGAGGACGGGTGCCCACACGTCACCCCACGGCACAGCAGAAGGCACCACGTGGGAGCCAGGTCATGAGCAGACAGCCCTGGCCCCGCAGAGCTTGGGTCTGGGTCGGGAAGACCAAGCAGATGCCAATGTGGCCCCAGGGATGTTCCCAGCTGGCTGCTGGCCTGGGCCCCGGCACAGCCATGCCCTGCTGCTGCCGAGTTACAGGACAAGGTGGACAAGGCAGCTCTGCAGAGGCAACACAAGCAGGGGACTTTCCAAGAACCGGTGCCTTTTTCTGCTTGGCTGGCTACAAGGGGTTTGTGCGCGTGGGACTTGCAGCTGCCGGGCAGCCCTGTGGGAGCTCCACAGCGTTCCCAGCCGGCTGCTGAACCCCTGAGCACCACGGCTGCACTCACAGCATGTATAGCAGAGCTGGCACAGCACAGCGGGGATTCGCCAGCACACCCCACACAGCGCGCCAGCATTTCCATGCAGGGAATCCCAGGCAGAGCACAGCACAGCTGAGCCACGTGGGCTGCGCCACAGCCACACCACGACGGAGCTGACAGCAGCTGAGGACAGCGAGGGGAAGGACAGGCGGAGGCGAGGGCGAGCAGCTGGCACGGAACAAGGCAGAACCAGAACGGGGTGCCAGGGAGGAGGGAGGGATGGTCCCTGCACCAGTTCCCTGGGAACTTCCTGAGCAGGGAGCACGGGTGGCAGGGGGAGCACCCTGCGCAGGAGGAGCCCTGACTCAGCCATTGCTCAGGAAGAACCAGAAAAACCGACAGAGCCTGATCCCAGAGAGGGCTGGAAGACGACTCACGATGGGACGGCCGAGACAGCCGGGACAGCCCAGCCACCCAGAGCCACGGGACAGGCGTTGGAGCTCCGCTGGAACCTGGCAAACTGCTGCTCACCTGGCTGACTCCCCGGAAGAAAGCCTCCTCCGCCAGCCGGGCTGGGCCATCCACAGTCTTGCCGTCGTCCTCTGGGCCCCAGCTGGCACTGTAGATGTGGATGTGGTTGGGATTGAGGCCCAGCGAATGGGCCTCCACTGCATCAGTCACCTCCCCATCCAGCATGCGCACGCCTAGGGCCAGAGAGCAGATGTCACAGGCGACGGGGCTGGGCTGGGCGGCCGCGCTCCGCAGGGCAGCGGTGCCACTGGGGACGGCTCCGCGCCTGCTGCCGGCCCCTGCCGCGGGCTGTCCGCTGCCTTGGCAGCAGCGCCGAGGTCGCAGGCACCCGCGGGGCTGAGCGCGGGCTCTGCACTGGCTGCGGGACGGGGCGGCACCCACCTCCGATGCGCGCGTTGTAAGCCACGCCGACACCGCAGATCCCGTTGTTGGCCACGGCAGCGACTTCCCCGGCGCAGCGCGTGCCGTGCCTGCAGGCAGAACAGCACCAAGGGCGCTCAGCGGGGAGCGAGGAACACGGCGCTGGGAACTAGCTGTGGCTTGGGGGCAGCGTCCAGGCTGCCTCCACCCCACCCCTCCCCACACCAGGCTGCCAATAAAGCCCTGCTGAGACCAACCCACAGAGGGGCACCGCAGAGCTCTGGGGCAGGGGGCACTCAGTGGTCTGCTCCCATTCCAGGCAGCCCCAAGGGACGCAGCTCGTGTCAGTAAGGGAGGCAGGGGGGTCTCCATAGGGCAGAAGTGCCATCACCCCGACACCCTCCCAAAATCTGTAAGGGCTGATGCCACCTGCCGTGTCCCTGCCACATCTGGGCTCTGCCAGCCTCACCTGTTGTCATTCATCTGAGTGTAACGGGGCTGCGGGTCTGGGTCCTGGTCATTGACATCAAAGCTTGCCCCTGGATCCTGGAAGGCAGACCCGGCAGTCAGAGGTTGCGCCCTGGCCAGCAGGCCCTACCGCCCTGGGGCCATGCCTGCACCGCGTGCCCCAGCACGGAGCCGAGCAGGGTGCGGGCTCCAGTCCCACCACCACTGCTGCCCCCACACCCCCATAGCAGGCACGAGCCCTGTGCCATGCAGCTCTGGGGATGCAGCAAGCAGACGCCAGCCCCTGCACAGGCTCCTGTGCACCGCCCAGGGATTGCCCCACACTTACGTAGTTGGCCTCCAAGTCAGGGTGGTTCTTCTCGATGCCATCGTCCAGGATGGAAACCACGATGCCCTTGCCCGTGTAGCCCTGCTCCCAGGCCTGACGCACATTCAGGTCCCGCTGGTTGGTGTTGTACTGCCAAAAGAAGCCCTGGCATTGTCAGCTATGTCCAACTGCTGGAGCTGCAAGCGGGGTGTGCGGACCCCTCCAGACCCATCTATAAAGGCAGCCTTTGCCCTGCTCTCTGCTGTGCCCACGGGAGTTTTGCACAGAGCATGGGGCTGGCTGAGGAGAGTGCTCAGAAATGGGGCTGAGTCCCAGAGGGTGCCCACGTCCCACAGCCACAGCTCCCTGTGCCAGCACCCGGGCTCGGTGCAGGGGCAGGCAGTGCATGCACAGACCCCAGCTTCTGAGACAGGCAAGGGGCAGCTGCCCCGACTGCCAGAGCCGCAGCAGGGCACGTGCATCCCCTTCCCCAGTGACACAACGTAGGGCTGCGGCCTCAGCCCTTCCTCCCCCTCCTCCTCCTCCCCAGCCTGGCTGGGGGCAGCGGCCTGGCAGCCCTCCCTCGGGTGCCACCCCCCCGCCTCCCCCAGCACTCACCAGGTACCACTGCTGGGGGAACTTGGGGTCGGTGGGCTCCATGAAAACGTCTCGCTTGGTCCTGCGCTTTGCCACCTGCTGCTCCAGCCAGTGCACCTAGGGCAGGAGGTCATGGGGCTCCCTTGGCTCCTGCCTGCCCTCCTCCCGCCCGTGCCCTCCAGGGAGCCGCCGGCACCTCCCCGCATCACCGCCACCGCATCCCAGGGGCCCGCCAGCCCCGGCTCCTCCCGGCCACCCCGCCCGCTGCGCCAGCCCCACTGCCACGGCCCCGCTCCAGCGGAGCAGGCAGGGCAGGGCACCGAGCTCTGCTGAGCAGCAGGAGCCCGGCAGCCGCCGGGCCGCATGCCCATTGTGCAGGGCTCAGGGTTCCAGGTGAGCGTGCCCGGCCCCTGGGCCGCAGCCAGGGCACGGTGATCGCCGCCGGCCTGCCCCGCCGCCGGCCGCCACGCTGCACCTACCTGCGGCTCCCGCGCCAAGCGGCTGTGCCAGGGCTGGTGGGGAGACAGGGAGCGCTTCACCACGCCGCGGTGCCGAAAGTGGTAGTAGTCACCAAAAATCTGGAGCAGAGAGAGGAGCAGGATGGACGCGAGAGCACAGCCTCCCCGGTTCCGTCCCTCCTAGCTACCTGCACCCCAGGGCTGCCCGTGGCACCCCTGCCCCGGGGGCAGTAAGTCCCACATGGTGCCACAGAGCTGCTGCCCTGGCAGGGAGGGCGCTGGTTTCTGACCTGTGTCGGTCCTGGGACGTGACCGATCCCAGCAGAGCCCAGTGTGGGTATCACACAGCCCTTTCTGCCCACCACCCCCCGGGAGGAGGCAGCACCAGCCAAGGAGCCGGGCAGAGCCCCACGCACGAGGGGGTGTCTCTGGGGAGGGACAGGACGTCAGCACAGCCCCAGCTGGCCCAGGAGGCCGCTCAGCCTCCCCGCGGGTTATTTTTAAACCCTGAAGCCCTCTCCAGTCCTGCCATTTCCTCATCCCCTCCTGCATGTCCCAGAGGCTGGCCTGGCCACAGCAGCCCAGCCCTCCCAGCCCAGCTGCCTGCTCAGGGTGGGAGAGGGGCCGCATGCCCCCGGCCCCCTGGGAGCTGCGGGCAGGACCCCCCACCCGGGCTGGCGAGGGCTGCAGGAGCACAGGGAGGGGACATCCACCCCTCTGCCCACCCCACACCCTCAGACTGAGGCAAAACAACTTGGTTACCTTTAAGGAAAGCCCAAAAGCTTATCAGAGCCCTGCAGATGTGACACGGTCCTGGCCACCATGCAGCCAGCCCACACCAAGTGGGGGGAGGAGGGGAGCCCTGCCCAGCCACGAGGCACCCGCAGCCCCGGGGCAGCAATCCCAAAGTCCCTCACTTTGCCCAGGTGCTCTGCAGGGTGAGGGAACACATCCCTGACCCGCAGCGGGGCCAGTGCCACCCCTGCTCCTGCCCAGGGGCTGAGTGCTGGCAGCACAAATCCCTGCCCAGAGGAGCGATCGCCTCCCCCTGTGCACCAGCCCACGGGCAGGACTGGGAACGGGCTCAGCTCGTGGCAGCCCTGTGCTGGTGGCACAGGACAGCAGTGGCACAGCTTGTGCTATCCAGGCGCTATCCAGGGGAGCCACAGCTCACCCCGACGCACGGTGCCCGTGACGTGGGGCCTCGCTCCCTGGCACCGACCAGCAGCCGGCTGCTGCTCCTGCCTGCAAGGGCGGCTCCGCACCCCCAGGGCCCCCAGGGTCACGGGGGGGCACATCCCCACAGGGCTCTGTGCCCCTGGTCCAGCCCGGGATGCCCAACTGCTCGTAGCACCTGGGGCTGTGCTGGGGTGAAAAGCTTCCGCGCCAGGCTGGCTCCCCCAGCACCCTCACCCCTCCAGGGCCACGAACAGAGCCCCGATTGTTCTGCCAGCAGATCTGGGCTCTGCCCGGTCACTGGGCTGGATTAGGTCTGCACACATGCTGCGGTAGCAGCCAGGAGCCAGCCAGCCCACATGCTGACACCCTAATCCCCCGCAGTCCCTGTCCTCAGCAAGGGCAGAGCCGCCCCCAGCCCCGCGCGTCCCCGTGACGCCCACGAGCTGGGCGGCAGCGCCGACCCCATGGGAACGGTGCCGGCTCACCCCATCGGCCCCAGCAGCCGTGCCTCCCCCCGTTACTGCCCATCTCCTGCTCAAGCCTGCGCCTCCCGTGCCCCTCTCGCCGGGCGAGTGGCCACGAGTTACAGCAAGGCCCCAGCACCTCCAGCCAGCTGCCAGACCCCGCAGGCCCAGGGGACTCCAGAGCTGCGGCCGCTGCCCGCCAGGCTCCGCGGGCAGGGAGGACGCCAGCCCGGCGTGCCTCTGCGGACAGCGCCCAGGCACCACGCGGAGGCCGGGAGCCTTCCAGATCTGGACCCCGGGGGCCTCTCCCTGGGGCAGGGCCAGCAGCGCCCGCTCCTCCCCGCCTCCTCCTGCCGCATCCTGTCCCAGCCGCAGCAGCTCCCCAGGCCCCGCTCGGACACCCCCGGTGGGGAGCCGGCCCCCCAGGCCAGCCTGGCCTCGTGCCTCAGCGCAGACCCCGGGACAGGCTCCAGGACGGGAGAAACGTGCTCGGGCCCACACCCCCTGCTGCAGCCCGAGCTGACGGCTCGCTACAGGGGTCGTGCTCCCGCTCCGCCAGAGCTCAGCGGCTGGCAGGGCCAGGGAAAGGTGCCAGCCTCTGGCTGCGGGGCAGGTGGGGGGTGCTGCCCAGCCAGACCTTGTGCTGAGCCTCCCAACACAGCCCCAGGCTCTCCAGCACACCGTGGGGCATCCCCAGGCAGGCAGAGATGTGGCCGCAGAGCTTGGTGCCTCCTCGGTCCCGGCCCAGGTCCCGGGGCCCCACGGCAGCAGACAGGGTGGGTACAAGGGCAGCACGGCAGAAAATGCCATGGTGGAGGGCAGCTGAGCCCTGTGCCCCACTCCCAGCAGACTTGGCAGAGACCTGGCCCAGCAGGACATGCCCAAATCTCCTCTTATAGAGCAGGAGGCACCCCTGTCCTCCAGCACACACCCTGGAGGACTTGGGGCTCCCTGACCCAGAGCCCTGCTGCCCCCACAGCTGTGCCAGGGCTGCTCTCGGGCAGCAGGATGAGGCACCCGCTGGCTCCCGCAGCAGCCACCCTCCCCACGCTCCCAGCAGCTGGCTCCCAGCGAGGTCCTGACACCGCAGCCATGAGTTGTGCAACTTCCTCTGGGATTTCACCCCTTGCTTCCTTCCTGCCAGACCAGCATGGCCCGGCGCACTGCCTGGCTCACGGGGCTCCAGGACAGCGGGGTCCCTGTTCCGGGGGTACTCACAGCACCACAGCCCCTCACAGCCCCAGCATCCTCACTGCACGGCAGGGCACCGGCAGAACCACAAAGGCTCTGCCTTGCTAGAGCTTTGCTAGCCTGTGGGGGCTGTCCCGGAGCCAGCCCCCTGCTCCACGGACCCATCAGGCCCCCGGGGCAGCGAGCTGGGCCTGAGCTCAAGAGGTGCTGGCCAGCCAGCAGGGACAGGACACGGCAGGGCCACACGTCCTGCCCACGGCACTGCAGAGCACAGCACCACCCTTGCACTGGCTGATGGCAGAGAAAGCCGAGAGCGGTGGGGGCCTGCTGACACAGGGCTTGTGAAGGGCAGCTCTAGGGCCAAGGACACATGGCTGCTGTCAGAATCCCTCTGCTTCAGCGGAGCCCGGAGGCTGCGCCACACTCAGGCACCGCTCGCCATGGGGAGCATGGGCAGGATCTGGGAGATGAGGAGCCCTTCCCTCCTCCATCCACGCGCAGCTCTCCCAGCTGCCTCGCCCCGAGATGGGCTTTTCCTCCTTCCACCTCCAGCAGGCAGAGCATGCTGTGCCGTGCTGTGCCGTGCCACCAGGCTGTGTTGCTGACGGGGAGGCCGCGGTTCCATCCAGCCCCCACCACCACCGTGGGTACCGGGCGGCTGCAGTGAACCAGCACAAGCACAGGGCCCGGCCTCCCAGGCAGAGCCACCCGCCGGCAGTGGGGCTGAGCCCAGCCCCTGCCCAGCAGGAGCAGAGCCAGCGGGGACACAGCTGCTGTGGGAGAGGGAAGCAAGGGACTTACCGGGCCCAGGTTGAGGAATCCATGCTTCCTGGCCAGCCTGTCAGCCTCCTGGGGCCCCGCAGGGACGAGAACGGCCCAGGTGTTGGTGTAAATACGCTGGGCCAACACCTCTTGGGCCAGGAGAACAAAGGCAACCAGCAGAGTCCAGAGCAGGAGCAGCGAGCAGGGCCTCAGATCCATCAGAGTATCGGGGTTCCTCTACCAGCAGCACAAGGGTCCAGGCAGCGGCAGGTCCAGCGTCCGCCTGTGTCAGATCCCCACGGCCCCGCTCTGCCCCGCCAGCCCCCACTCAGCCCGACACACCATGGGGACGGAGCTGCGGGCGTGGAGCGGCCAGGACAGCAGCACAACCTGCAGGGAAACGGAGAGCGGTCAGAGCCGGCCGGGACGCTTTCCTCGCCCACGGGCCACGCTGGGAGCTCCGCTGGCTGCAGGCGACGCAGCGCCCTGCTGGCCCCAGGGCTGCCCGCGGGGCTCCGCAGCGGCCGGCCCCAGCGCAGAGCTGCTGTTTACCTCGCCTATTGCCCAATGTGTACTTATGCTTTGTGCTTGCAAACACGGGAGGCAGACCGGGAGGGGAGCCGGGTGCGGAGGGAGGCGAGGAAATGGAGGCCGTGCCTCCCGCTGCTGGGGCTGCTGCAGACAGGAGCCCCTTCCCCAGCCCAGAGGGGTAGGTCTGGGCACGGAGCTCTGAGCAACCGGGAGGGGAGCCCTGCCTGCCCGGTGCCACGGGGGGCACGAGGAGATGCCCCGGGCTGCGGCTCCTGCCCCCAGAGGGAAGCGCTGGCAGCGAGCTGCACCCCACTGTGCCTGGGGCTGAGCTGTGGGCTGTGAGCAGGGGCCAGGCCCGGACAGGCTGAACACGGGGAGCTCTGGGCACAGCGGGGTGCTTCTGGGGCTACCGGGACACGTGGGGCACCAGGACAGAACCTCACCAGCTGCAGCAGGGGTAAACGAGAAGGAGCAAAGCCAGCGAGAGCCTTTGCTCCCTGGTCTGCAGAGCCCCAACCCCAGCACCTCATCTGCCAGCCATGGCCCCAGCCGCGCCTGGCAGCAGCACCCTGCCTGTCACTGCACTGCCCTTCCCCAGGAGCACAAGGTGCTGACACCGCTCTGACTCATCCCCAAAATGGAGAGGAAACGGGCACAAGCACCAGGAGAGGGGTCCGCCAGCACCTCCGGCAGGCACAGCGCAGCCAGGAGATACCTGGTGGGGACAGGCCAGAGGTGGCCCTGCCACGGCACCCAGAGCGGCAAGCACCCGCCGGAGGCTGCCGAGGAGCCCCAGTCCCGGGCCATGCCACGGCCCGAATCACGGCTTCCAGCGGGGGAGGCTCTCTGAGCCCCGGGGACGGGAAGTGACGGGCGGCGAGGACACGCTGCCCAGCACGAGGGGACGCCTCGTTCCACGGCACGGCTCCGCGCCGGCCCCTCCCGAGGGTCCCCGGGCCCCGCGGTCCCCCCGCGCTCCCGGCGGGGCCGCCCCACGTGCGGACGAAGCCCGGCCGGCCGCAGCGCCCTGCCCGTGCCCGTGCCCGTGCCCGCCGGCGGGGGGCTGCCGGCCCGGCGCTGCGCGGTGCCCGCGGGCAGGAGCGGGCAGAGGACGGGGGCCGCGCTCCGCCCCCGGAGCCCGCAGCCCCGGAGCGATCGCGCCCGGCCCCGTGCCGGGGCTGCCGGAGCCCGGCTGCCGCAGGCCGCGGCACGGCGAGCCCGGGGCGGCTGCACGGCTCCCCGCGGCCCGGCCCCAGCCCAGCACAGCCCCGGCTGCGGCGCCTCGGCCGCGGGCGGCGGGGAGCGGCCGCCGGGGGGCACCGGGCGGCACCGGCAGCGGCACCGGCAGCTCCCCGCTCCCCGCTCCCGGCCGGGCGGCCCCGCGCGTCCCGCCCCAGCTGTCAAAGCCCGGCCCCGGCCCCGTTCCCGTTCCCGGTCCCGGTCCCGGTCCCGGTCCCGGCCCTCGCCCTCACCGCGGCGGCGCCGCCCGCTCCCGTCCCGCCGGCCCGGCCCTTCTGGCGGCGGCGCAGCGTCACGGCGCGGGGCAGCCCCGAGCGCCCGCCCCGGAGCCGGGCCCGGCCCAGGCAGGGGCGGCGGGGCGGCCGCGGGGCCGCTTGTTTACAGCTGTCAGCGCCGCCCCGCCCCGCCCGGCCCCGCGCGGCCCCGCTCGGCTCGGCCCGGCCCGGCCCGGCTCGGCCGCCGCTCCGCCGGGCGCCGCCGGATGCCGTCACCGCCGCCCGCCCCGCCCGCACCGGCGCCGCCGACGGGTCCCGGGGCGCCGCCGCGGCCGCAGCCCCCGCCCGGCCCCGCCGCCGCCGCCGCCGCCGCCGCCCGGGGGCTCCCGGGGCACGGCCCCGCCGCGGAGGGCGCCCGGCAGGCGGCTGCTCCGCGGCCCCGGTGTGCGGGAGCCGCCGGGCCCCGAGCGGCTCGGCCCGGCCCGGGGAGCGGGGGGGGGGGTCCGGGGGCGGCCTCGGGCCCGGCTGGGAGCGCCCCGGTGCGGCCCCGGGCAGGCGCCGAGCGGCCCCACGGAGAAACCGACCGGGGGCAGCCACGGGGCCGCGGCAGCGTTCGGGCTGCAGGGCACCGGGCGCAGCCCTCGAACAATCCGGGAGCCGGGGGAAAGGCGAGAAGCGACCGGCGGCCGGCCCCGCCGTGCTGCTGCCCCGGCACCGACCCGCTGCGCTGCCCACACGGGGTCGGCGTGCCCAGGAGCGATGCGAAAGGCAGCGCGAGAAAAAAGGCGTCAGAGCCCCAACTGACCTGAGTCCTGAGCCTCAGAAGGCGCTTGGCGAAGCGCAGGGTGGGAGCGGGACGCACATCTCACGGAAAGGAAGTCACCCAGATATCATGATCGAGATATGAAGCGTTAGCAATCGCACAGGAAACAGTCACCTTGGTAACTGAGATGCCGAGAACAGCCCAGAAAACCTGGCACAGGGCACTTTTCTTTGCTAAAGTAGGTTAATTTTGCAGGGCAGTGCCCGGTCACGGCCCGGTGCCAGGAGCAGGGGCTGCAGGCTGCCCGGTGCCCACCGCGACTGCCCCCGAGGGGCCCGGCCGGCCACACGAGCCGTGGGGCAGGGGCAGCCCGGGGCCCTCGCACCCTGCAGGGCTCACTCCCAGCCCCAACACACAGCTCAGCTTCCTGCTGCCCCTGGCCCTCTGTGTGCGGCCCAGATACGTGGGTCCAGCACGTCCCGCATCTGCCCCTGCCCCTGCCCAGGCCTTACCTCAGGTGCCTCCTCCAGCAGCCCCGGCTGTGCCCAGGCTGGGCACGGAGCTGCTCCGCCTGGCCCTGTGGCACCCACGGCTGTGGGGACAGGAGCTGACAAAGGACCCCTTGTCACCTTATCTCGGTGCTCCGGGGCAGGAGAGCAGGAAGCACCTCTCTCTTGCACAAACTGTTAGCTTTGGACAGGCGCAGCCGATCGCTCCTCCTGCCAAAGACAACGCCGCTCACGCGGGAGCAGCAGAGCGGGACCTGCTGCCAGCAGCCCCTCGGGATCGGAGCGGCTGCCGACCCCCTGAAGGCTGGGGAGCCGCTCAGTGCTCCCTCCTCAGCTGCTGCCTGCCGGGGACAGCGGAGGGGTGCAGTAGCTGCCGTGGCAGGGTCTGTGAGGACCACAAACCCTCCTCTCAGACTTCGCACTGAGTTTGGTGGCCTTTACTTGGTAGCATCAGCGCGCTCCAGGAGTTGCCAGGAGCTCTGTGTGTGACTCCCAGTGCACGGCACCCAGCAGCTGCCCACGAGGCATCCCGTGCCACACAATATCCTCTGCCTCACAACGTCCTGTGCCACACAATGTCCCATGGCTTGCCCTTCTGAGCCACACACTGCAATCAGCAGAAACCTACTTTTACAGAAAAAACAGGTCAATTTTTGGCATTCTGTTGCGGGGATTGCACAAGCTCCACCGGTGACACTGCCCATGGGCCAGTGCTTTGCGGTGGGCAGCGCGGTGGTGGGGCAGCACCCCCCCTGTCCGCAGGCACCTCCAGCCTGAAGGTGGGCTCAGGGCGCAGCAGGACCACCACCGTGCTGGGAGAAAACAGGCAGTGGAGCGGAGAAGCTGGGGAGGTGGGTCTGGGACCCTCACACAGCTGAGAAAACCAAACAGAGGGCAGCGAGGGCAGGCGGACACCGAGGGGCTCCCAGTCGATCAGGCAGTGTGTACTCGCAGCACGGCAGCCCCGCGCCAGGCAGGCTCCGGGCCCCGGTGCTGCAGCTGGGACAGCCGCGGGGGCTGCGCGCCGCGGGGCTCGGGAGGCTCCGCTCGCAGCCACGCTCGCAGACACAACGTCTGGCTGTGCCCGCGGGGGGGCTGGGGATCCAGCCCAGACACCCTTGACCTTGGCCCGCGGTGCAGCCTGCAAACAGCGGCGGCACAGCGCGGCTCTGCGACTTTATCTGCCTTCTGCTCTTATCATCAACGGCAGCGAGGCTGCCAAGGCAGCACAACTGCAGCCCGCCGTGCTGCTGCCCCTGCTCTGGGCTGTGAGTCACAGCCACCACCTCCTGCCCAACTGTCCAGGCAGGGAGATGCTCTCACCCGTCCTCAGCACACTCAGCACGCTGCGGGGCCCACAGGAACACCCGTGCAGAGAGCCCACATGCAGCCTGCAGCGGGGCTGCCCTCACCCTGCGTGCTGCAGAGGGCCAGGAGGGCTTGCTCAGCTCTGCTGCCAGCCCGCGTCCCCTGTCCCTGGAGGGGTGACGGGGACAGCCGCAGAGCTGCAGCACCCCGGTGCAGCTGGCACGGCACGGGCTCACCGTCCGGGCCCAGGACAGCACCACAGGGCCCTGCCGGGGAGACCCCACAGCCTGCACCTGCAGGGTCAGCCCCAGCCCACTGTGGCTCCTGCACCGGCTGCATCTGGCTCCTTCAGGTGGCTGCGGCTCCCTGGGGACACGGGGAGAGCGGCACGTCACAGGATTAGGGCTGCTGCTTGCCACGGCTCCAACCCCCTGCGGTCACAGCACGGCAGCCAGGGAACACATTTCCCTGTTTGCCGAGGCCTCGAGCTTGGCTTCACCTGATCAGGACGTTTTGTGCTCTGTGCACGGTTCCCAAGCCTTCCCTTAACTGCTGCTCCTAATTGTTTCACCCACTGAGCCATGTGCTGGAGCTCGCTCCTTGCCATGGTGACACAGGACTCATTAGGCGGGAACACCCTGCGATAACCCCGCGAGTAATATCTCATCTGATCATCAAATGTGGAGCAGGGAGCTGGCCTGGAGCTGCAGTTGTCATCCAGACAAAAGGGGCAGGAACGCCAGAAAGTTCCTGCCCTCCCTGGGCACGGGCTGCTGCAGCAGCACAAAGCTTCCCGTGCCAGGGCGCCAGGGCCCAGCGCGAGCTGCAGGGCAGGGGGACGCCGCAGCCTGGCCCAGGCCAGGCACCGCAGCTCCTCCAGTGCCTGCACACGCAGCAGAAGCACAGGGGCCCTGGGGAGAGCCAACAGCTCCCCCCGCTCAGCAGGAGCAGGTTTGTAGGAGATGCCCACACAGACAGACTGCAGGCAGCGCCCGTGCGCAGGGCCACAGCAAGGACGGAGCCGGCAGTGCTCAATGCTCGGCACAGACAGCGGGAGGGGCTGGCACTGCACGGCCCCAGGGCTGGGAACCTCTGGTGGGTCAGCAGCCGCGCTCCCTCTGCAGCACCGGCAGGATCGGAGTCACCCAGCGGGGGCTGCTGACCCGCCTGGGGCGAGGGATCTCCCGGAACAGAGCCTGCCTGGCCCCAGCCTCACACCCCTGCGGCCGCCGTGGGGACTCTGCCCCCGAGGAGCGGGGCCCAGAGCGGGGCAGGGCAGCTGCTGGGAATCGGCTCTGCTCCTGCCGGAGCTGGGGCTGCTCAGCGTGGAGGTGGAAAAGCTCAGGGGGATCGCAGGGTGCAGAGGACAGAGCTGGGCTCTTCTAGTGGCAGCCAGTGCCAGGAAGAGACAAGGGGCACAACTGGAACACAGGAATGTCTGAACACCAGGAAGAACTTTTTTTTTTTTTTGGCCTTGTGGGTGGTGGAGCACTGACACAGACTGCCCCAAGAGGTGCTGGGGTCTCCTTCTCTGAGATCTTCTAAAGCTGCCTGCACGTGGTGCCGCGCACCCTGCTCGGGGTGGCCCTGCTGGAGCAGGGGTCGGACCAGAGGGACCCAGAGGTGCCTCCGGCCTCAGCCGTGCTGTGGTCCTGCGGGACCAGAGACAGCGGCCAGCCCACCGCTCACAACAACCCCTGGGGTGTCTGCGGGGGCCCAGCAGGCACCGGCACTTGTGGTTAAAGCACGGCGCGTCCTGCTGCTTCCCAGAGCCCCGCCGCAGGATGTGCCGCAGACAGCCCCGCGCTGACTTTCCGGGAGGTGAAACCTCTTCAAACCTCTTCCTCTCTTTCCAGAAGGCGGCGCGGAGCTGCAGCTGCCGCGGTGTTTGCGGCGCGGCTTTACTTGAAGTTGGGCAAAGCCGTGCCTGCTGCGGCCGGGCGCAGCCCTCGCAGAAATCCCCGCCCGGTGCGGGCTGGGGCAGGGCAGGGGCCGGGGCCGGGGGCTCACACGAAGCCCCCCCGGCTGCCACGAACGGGCCGCCCCCGCGGCGCCTCCCGACGCCTCCGCACCGGCACCGCGGGGGGGCGGGGGGCAGGGGGCGGCCCCTCGGGACGGTCCCGCTGTGCCCGCAGCCGGCGGGGGAGGCGCCCGGGGGCCCGCAGCGGGGGAAGCCCCGGGGGACGCCCCACTCCCGGCCCCGCCCCCGCCCCCGCCCGCCCGCAGCCCCGGCGGCGCGCCGGAAGTGACCCTGGCGGCGCGGAGCGTCACTTCCGGCCACCCGCAGCAGAGCGCTGAGACTTCCGCGTCCGGTGCGCCGCCGGAAGTGGGGCCGTGCTTCCGGTGCGCCGCCGGCAGCTGCCATCGCCCGCCGCCCGTCCCGGCCCGTCCCGGTCCCGGTCCCGGTCCCGGTCCCGCCGCCGCCATGGCGGTGCCCAGCGCCCTGATGAAGCAGCCGCCCATCCAGTCCACGGCGGGCGCCGTGCCCGTCCGCAACGAGAAGGGTGAGCGGGGGGCGGCGGGCGGCGAGGGGCGGGGGGCGGCGGGGGGCCCGGCGGGGGGCCCGGCGGCGGCGGCAGCGCGGTGACGGCCGCCCCGCAGGGGAGCTGTCCATGGAGAAGGTGAAGGTGAAGCGCTACGTGTCCGGCAAGCGGCCCGACTACGCGCCCATGGAGTCCTCGGAGGAGGAGGACGAGGAGTTCCAGTTCATCAAGAAGGCGAAGGAGCAGGAGGCCGAGCCCGAGGAGCAGGAGGAGGAGGTGGCCAACGACCCGCGGCTGCGGCGGCTGCAGAACCGCGTCACGGAGGACGTGGAGGAGCGGTGAGTTGGGGGGGCGCGGGGCGGGGGGCCGGGCAGGGCCGTGCTGCAGGCGGGCGGCAGGACAGCCCCGAGGCTGCGCTGGAGCCACTCCTGGCTATTGCCCCTCCTGCTGCGTTGGGCTGCGCCGTGAGCTGCCCCGAGAGCCTGTGGGGACGGTGCCAGGGCTCAGCCCCGCGTTCGGGTGTGCTCTGGGTGGTGCAGGCAGCCCCTGAAAGTTCCCATAATGCGCTAAAGCTCAGCGTGGATGCAAAGATGGGGTTCTGTGAAAACGTGCCCAGGGCAGGGAGGGACTGAGTGCTGTTCGGGTTCTGCCATGGAGTGGCTTCAGCTGTCAGTCCCAGTTAAGGGCAGACTCCCCCTGGGAGCAGCTCTCCTGCCGTCCCTGTGCACTCAGAGTACTGAATGTAACTGGGCTCCACCGTAGGCTGGCACGGCACCGTAAGATCGTGGAGCCTGAAGTGGTTGGAGAAAGCGATTCTGAGGTGGAGGGCGAAGCGTGGCGCCTGGAGCGGGAGGACACCAGCGAGGAGGAGGAGGAGGAGATCGACGATGAGGTACGATCACGTTGCTGAACCAGGGGTAGCCCAGAGAGGCCCCTGAGTGCCACAGCTGGAAGTGGATGTCATACGGCTGGGAGCTGTCTGGGGGCACTAAGCAAGGGCCGGCACCTCAGCCACAGCCAGCGGCGGTGTGACGCTGGCGTGTGGGCTACGGGGCACTGGGGGAGGCCGCCCCACCCAGCGGGGTGGGCGATCTCACAGCCAGCGAGTTCGGGGCACTGCACTCTGCGTGGGGAAGGGAGAAGGAAGCAGGAGTGGGGCTGACTGCGCTCCATGCGTCTCCGGTAGGAGATTGAGCGTCGGCGTGGGATGATGCGCCAGCGAGCGCAGGAGAGGAAAACTGAGGAGCTGGAGGTGATGGAGCTGGAAGACGAGGGCAGATCTGGAGAGGAGTCCGAGTCAGAGTCCGAGTACGAGGAGTACACGGACAGCGAGGATGAAATGGAGCCGCGGCTCAAACCCGTCTTCATCCGCAAGTAGGTGGCAGAGCGGCCCTGGCTGGGGACACGGGAGCGGGCAGCTGGGCACCACGCACACATCCTGCTCCTGCGGGAGGGGAGGGTAGAGAGCTGCAGCGTCCTGACGGGGCTTTGGGCAGTGCAGGGCACTGGGAAGCGAGCACCAAGCTCTGCCGTGTGGCACAGCCACGGGCAGGACCTTCTGCCACCTGTGCGTGCCCACAGCCACAGGGGGAGCGGGCCCTGGGCTGGGCAGCACCGGAAGGGAAGCAGCTCGCCAAAAGGCTGAAGGGTTCTGTGGTCCGTGCCTACAGGAAGGACCGAATCACAGTTCAGGAGCGAGAAGCAGAAGCCTTGAAGCAGAAGGAGCTGGAGCAGGAAGCAAAGAGGATGGCAGAGGAGAGGCGCAAATACACGCTCAAGGTACCACGGGGCTGGCGGGGCTCTGCATGGGGCAATGACTGGGGTCTGCAACGGGCTGAGCTCGGTCCTGCCTCCAGATCGTGGAAGAGGAAGCGAAGAAGGAGCTGGAGGAGAACAAACGCTCGCTGGCAGCACTGGATGCTCTGGACACTGATGATGAGAATGACGAGGAGGAGTATGAAGCCTGGAAAGTACGTGAGCTGAAGCGCATCAAGCGGGACCGCGAGGAGCGAGAAGCGTGAGTATTGTGTGCTCAGGCACGAGGGGAGCCCTGGGCCCCGCAGGGAGCGGACGGCTGGGGCCTCTGCTCATGACTCCCTTTGGGCAGTGCTCTGGCCTAGACAAGGTGTCCAAAATCCCTCGGGGTGCCCTTACTCTGCTGCTCTCGCTCTGGGAGCCAGTAGCTGTAAGCCTGCAGCAGGCCCCCGTGGCAGCAGCTCTCCTGTCTGCGGAGTGCTGGGGGCGTGGGGCTCAGGGTTTTTCTCCTGTGCAGCATGGAGAAGGAGAAGGCAGAGATCGAGCGGATGCGGAACCTGACAGAGGAGGAGCGCCGCGCCGAGCTGCGCGCCAACGGCAAGGTCATCACCAACAAGGCCGTGAAGGGCAAATACAAGTTCCTGCAGAAGTACTACCACCGCGGCGCCTTCTTCATGGTGAGTGCTGCGGCCAGAGCCCGGACGGGGTGAGCAGCAGCACGGCCTTGCTCCTGCTGCCTCCTGGCAGCTCTGCACGAGCCCCGAGGTTGGGCAGCACAGCAGCGCTGCGGCGGTACCGGCTTCTGGGGGCTCTTCTCTGCTGCTGGCACTTGCCGGAGACTTGCAGCGCAAGCAGCTGTGCCCTTCCTCCGCAGGATGAAGACGAGGAGGTGTACAAGCGGGACTTCAGTGCCCCGACCCTGGAGGACCACTTCAACAAGACCATCCTGCCCAAAGTCATGCAGGTGGGTGCGCGGGGCGGCCGGCGGGGGAGGAGGCGCCGTGTGTCAGGGCCGGGTCCCTGCGGCTCCCCCAGCGGCTGCTCAGCAGCTCTCCCTCCCGCCCCCAGGTCAAGAACTTCGGGCGCTCGGGACGGACGAAGTACACGCACTTGGTAGACCAGGACACCACCTCGTTCGACTCTGCCTGGGGCCAGGAGAGCGCGCAGAACACCAAGTTCTTCAAGCAGAAGGCAGCGGGCGTGCGGGATGTCTTTGAGCGGCCCTCGGCCAAGAAGCGGAAAACGACCTAAGGCAGGTGCGGGAGGCGTCCCGGGAAGGCGCTGCCGGGCCGGCTGCCCGAGAGCCTGAGCAGGAACAGAGGGGAGGGAACTGCCAGGACTCTGTCGTGACACGCCGTTCCCGTGCCCCTGCCCCGCACCGTCCCCGGCAGCACGGCGGCACCGTGCCCGCAGACACGGCCTCCTCCACGCCCGCCTCGCGGGGAGGCTGCCGCCCGCCCGCCCTGACAGAGCCGGGCCCGGCTGTGCGGGAGCACGGCGCCCCCTGCCCCGCGTTCGGAGGAACTCGCGGACTTCTCTCTGCTCCCTGGTGTGTCCCTGTGCCCTGTACCTGGCCCGTCACCACAGCGGGCCCTCTTCTTGGTTCGGAACAGCTGTAACAACGTTTCCTGACCCTGTTTCTGCGGGGCTTGGCTTTTGTACCTGGGCAGCGGGAGGGGATTGTTTTGATTAAAGCAGTTGTTTTCTTAAGAACTGTGGTAGCGGTGTCCATGGAGGAGCTCGGCTGCTCTGTGCCTTGCTCCAGGCACAGACGTAGGTGCCCCCCCCTGCCCTGCCAGGGCAGCAACGCAGCCGCAGTGCAGCAGCGTTCCCCCAGCTCCCGCTCCCCTCCCCAGGAAGGGGGAGAGCCCTGTGCTAACATGTGGGATGCAGGTGACGCTGTCAGCGCTCGTCTGGGCTTCCTGCTCTTGGGGTGGGGCAGGTGCCCTGGGGCCAAGGCAGGGGCTGTCCCAGGCCGGCCTCTGCCCTCTCTGCTTACGGCCTGGCTTGTTTACAGGTTGCACCTCTGGCCTCCAGCTGTGGCTGGGTTCACAGATGAGGAAGCGGCACTGGTGCGGTGCCCTGCTGGAGCCCCGTGCAGCCTGGAGTGTGTGCTCCCTGCTCAGGAGCAGCCCAGACCCTCCTGTCCCCAGGAGGAAGGGCTCCTGCTGGCCCTGGGGCAGGCCAGCTCCTCTGCAGCAGGGCCCAGCGGCCGCTCTCTGGTCACAGGGTATGGGGCAGCCCCAGCCCGACCCCCTGTGCCATCCCCACGCGCCCTCCCCACGCGCTCGCTGGGGCCAGGCACCCTCTGGAACCTGCCCCCAGGGGAAGCACTCGGCGCTGCACGAGCCACAGGGAGGGCCTGCTCCCGCTGGTGCCTTTATTCAATAAGTTAACACACGTCCTCTCCAGCCAGGGCTGTGTCGGGCTGGGGCCGCTCCCGGAGCAGGGGACGGCAGCGCCAGCGCAGCCGCGGGGCCCACGCTCAGTTGGTGAGGGTGATCAGCGCCTCCACCACGTTGCCCATGTGCTCCCGGAGGCTGCGCTCCGCAGCCGCCCGCGAAATCTCCATCTCGGTCATCTGCAGGAACAGCACCGCCCGCTGCAGCGGGCACCCAACGGCCATGGGCCCGGCCCGGGCAGGGCTCCGCCAGCCTGGGGCACCCCAGCGAGCGCCCCCCGCCCCGCCGGGACCCCCGCTGGGGCGGTGCCAGCCCCGGGCCTGCGGCCGTGCTGCCCCCGCCCCCACTTACAATCAGCTCCAGGTCCTCCTTCTTGATGGTCACCTTGGCCAGCTCCTTCTCCCTGCAACGAGGCAGCGCCGCTGAGGGGGGGCCTCCCCCTTCGGCCGGGCACGCTCCGCGGCGGGACGGCTCCGTGTCCCCGGGCGCCGCCGGGCCCGGGGCCGCTCCGTTACCTCTCCTGCTTCGCCTTCTGCTCCCGGGACCGCCGGTCTCCGATCACCGACATGGCCTGGCGGGGCGGGGCGAGCGCGGTCACGGCGGGGCGCGGCACCGGCACCCTCCCGGCCCCGGGACCCTCCCGGTGCAGGGACCCCGCCCCCCCGGGCCCCTCCCGGCCCCCCCGGCCCCTCCCGGCCCCCCCGCCGCCCCCGCCCCGGCCGCACCGTCTCGAGGTTGGAGCTCTGGATCTCCTTCTCCTCCGCGTAGTCCGTCACCCTCTCCAGGTCGGCGGCCCCGCTGTCGTGCTTCCGCGGCTTCTCGGCCGCCCTGCCGCCCGCCCCGTCGCTGCCGCCGCCGCCGGAGCCGTTGGGCTCGGTCTCCAGCTCCAGCTCCACGTCCCCCTCCGCCGCCATCGCGCCGCCCGCCCGCTTCCGGCCCCGGCACGGCGGCGGGACCGGCGAGGCGGGCGGGAGCGGCGCCCCCGGGGCCTCGCGGCGGGACAGCGCCCCCCGGCGGCGGGAGGCCGGCGGGGCCGGGCCGGGGCGCTCCGCCCGCACTGGACCCGGGGGCACGGAGCCCCCACACACAGCGCCCAGACACAGCCCCCCAGCACAGCCCACACACAGCCCCCCCAAACACAGCTCCCCCACACACAGCCCCCAAAAACACAGCCCCCAAACACAGCCCCTAAACACCCCCCCCAGCAGAGCCCCCCACACAAACAGCCCCCTCACACAGCCCTCCAGACACAGTCCCCAAACACCCCCTCCAAACACAGTCCCCCCAGGCACGGCCCCCCCCAGCAACCACACCCCGGCCCCTCAGGGCCTCGCGGTGCCCGTGAGCGACCTGCGGTGAGGGGTGCGTGAGGGGTGCGGGGGCTCAGCCGCTAATCCCCCCCCGGCCCGCTCCAGGAGCAGATGGTGGGGCGGGCCGAGCCGACAATCCCCCTAATCCCGCCGGGGCAGCGGGGCTGAGCCGGGCCATGGCGGGCACGAGGGCGTGCGGCCGCCTCCTGCACTCGCTGCTGGGCCAGGTGGGACCCCGGGGCGCACGGGGGGCCGGGCGGGGGGCTGCGGGTCCCTGCTGACTGCGCTGCCCCCCCAGCTGTGCTGCGGCTGCGGCCCCTGCGGCCGGCTCCGCGTGTCCACGGGCACCCGCATCCTCTACACCCTCCTGCACGTCCTGGCCTCCACCGTGTGCTGCCTCATGCTGTCCCGCACCGTGGCGCAGGCCGTGAGGGAGAAGGTGACTGGCAGAGCTGGGAGACCCAGGGTGCGGGGGTGCTGGGGGTGTTGGGGAGGCTGGGAGCAGCAGGGGTGCTGGTGGTGCCAAGGAGAATGGGGAGCCAGGGGCACGGGAGATGCAGCCACTGCCCAGTGCCCTGGGGTGCCGGGGCTACTGGGGATGGGGAGGGTGCTGGGAGTGCTGGGGGCATCGGGGCTCCCACTGTGCTGGGGGTCTGGGGGTGCCAGGGGCCCCCCACCGACCCCAGCCCCACACCGTGCCCGCAGGTGCCCTTCTCGGCCGTGCTGTGCCAGCACCTGCCTGGCAGCACAGACTGCGAGCGGCTCGTGGGCTCCTCGGCCGTGTACCGGGTCTGCTTCGGCACCGCCTGCTTCCACCTGCTGCAGGCCGCCCTGCTCCTCAACGTCCGCTCCAGCACGGACTGCCGCGCGCAGCTCCACAACGGGTACGGGCCGGGACAGGGGCTGGGGGCTGGGGGCTGCCGGGCGCCCCCGTCCTGCATCTCGCTGCCCCGCAGGTTCTGGTTCCTGAAGCTGCTGGTGCTGGTGGGGCTCTGCGCCGCCAGCTTCTTCATCCCCGAGGACAGCTTCATCCGAGGTGCGTCCCCCGCCCAGCCAGCCCCCACCCGTAGCCCCCCGTGCCCCCGCCTCGTGCCAGCCCCACCGCCGCCCTCTCCCCCTGCAGCCTGGCACTACACGGGCATCTGCGGGGGCTTTGCCTTCATCCTCATCCAGCTGGTGCTGATCACCGCCTTCGCGCACACCTGGAACAAGAACTGGTGAGTGGCGCTGCGGCCGCCTGGGTGCCCAGGTGCCCCCGGCTCTCACCACTGTCCCGGCAGGCTGACAGGCGCTGCGCAGGACAAGCGCTGGTACCTGGCCGTGCTGCTGGCCACGGCCGCCTTCTACACCCTCGCCTCCGCCGCCTTCTCCTTCCTCTACAAGTACTACACCCACCCGGCTGCCTGCCAGCTCAACAAGGCGCTGCTCACCGTCAACGGCAGCCTCTGCGGCATCGTGTCCTTCATTTCCATCACGCCCTGCGTGCGGCTCAGTGAGTACTGCACAGCGCCGCACGGCACAGCGCGGCACTGCCTGCCGAGGGGCAGGGCTAGCGGCATCCCAGCACTGGGAGGGCAGCTGCGAGCCCCCAGCTCAGCACAAGAGCAGTGGGCACCTGGGGAGGCCCCAGCTCCTGCTGGCCCCACTCAGTGCCTTGGCACAGGGCTCTGGGCAGGAGCCCCACGGGAGGGGACCGCCTGGAGCCCACACAAAGCCTCTGCCCCCTCTCCTTGCAGAGCAGCCGCGGTCAGGGCTGCTGCAGTCCTCCATCATCAGCTGCTACGTGATGTACCTCACCTTCTCTGCGCTGTCCAGCCGCCCTCCGGAGAGAGGTGAGTGGTGCCACCTCCTGTGGACAGCCGGCCCTTGGGATACAGCCCCCCTCTCACCTCCACCTCCCCGCAGTGCTCTACAAGGGGCAGAACCTCACCGTCTGCTTCCCCGGCACCCGGCAGGATGAGCTGCAGACAGAGGACACAACCGTTGCTGTCCTGGGGGCTGCCATCATGTACGCCTGCGTGCTCTTCGCATGGTGCGTGTGCCCGGGGCACGGGGTGCAAGGGAACCCGCCTGTCACAGCGCACCCAGAACTGCCCCTTGTTGGGCACAGCCAGCTCAGCACCGTGCGGGGACCCTGTCCCCAGCCCGTGGCATGGCCGGAGGCGCTGGGCTGTACCCAGGGGCAGGGTAACCTCCCCACGCCGGGCACAGCAAGCCTGCTGCTGCTGTGAGGATCCCAGGTGATGGATCCATGGGGTGGGCTGGGGCTGGTGCATTCCCATGTGTTACGCCTTCTGCCTCTCTCCCGTGCACAGTAATGAAGCCTCCTATCTTGCCGAGATCTTCGGGCCCCTCTGGATGGTCAAAGTTTACAGCTTCGAGTTTAAAGTGAGTACGGATGCTGCCCACCCCCATCTGTGCCCCACATCCTCCTGCCACAGGCACCCAGCCGCAGCGCCCAGAGCCCTCCTGAGCCCCAGTTCCAGCCCCGGGGCAGAGGCAGGTTTGCCCAGCTCCGCTGGGGACTCTCCTGTGCTTACCCCGTCTGCGCCAGCTCCCTGCAGCCGGGCAGCCGTGGCACCAGCAGGGCCAGCTCAGTCCAGATGCTGCGGGGCTGCCCAAGTGGGGCAGTGGCTGTGGGGCTGGGCTGACCCAGCAGCAGGGAGGGGTGGCCACAGGTCCCTGCCTTCACCCCACACCATCACCAGCTCGCCTCTCTGGCTCTCTACAGAAACCTTCCTGTTGCTTCTGCTGCCCAGAGAAGATGGAGGAGGAGCTGAGAGGTGAGTGCCAGCAGGTCGGGGAGAGGCTGCAGGAACACACAAACGTGGGCACCAGCATCAGACCCCAGGGGTGCTGGAGGACGGGGTGCAGGAGCTGCTGTCATCTTGCACTCTCCCAGGTGCGGAGCAGACGTGTGAGCCAGAGGAGCCTGCCGGGGGACAGTGCCTTGTCCAGGACGAGCGAGACCGGGTGGTCTACAGCTACTCAGCCTTCCACTTTGTCTTCTTCCTTGCCTCGCTCTACGTCATGATGACCCTCACCAACTGGTTCAGGTAGGGCCCAGGGTGCTGGCCTTATCCTTGCTCCTTTTTCAGCTCTGGTTCAGCCACCCTGCCCAGGCTGCCCACCAGCACTGTCAGCACCAGCTCTGGCCCGCTCTCGGTGTGGCCATAGCCTGGTGCTTGTCACGGGCTGCTCCACGTCGGGCCATTGTCAGCAGTCCGGTCATGTGCCGGGCAGGCGTAGGGCTCTGTGCCTGCAGACCTGCACTGCTCCGTCCAACAGCCCCTGCCCGATCCCCGGGGTCACCCCTGTTGGTGTCCCTCGGGTGCCGACACCTGCCCTCTCCCACCAGCTATGAGAACGCGGTGCTGGAGACCACCTTCACGCACGGCAGCTGGTCGACGTTCTGGGTGAAGGTGGCTTCGTGCTGGGCCTGTGTCCTGCTCTACCTGTGGCTGCTGCTGAGCCCCCTCTGCATCCACAGCTCCCCCCAGCACCGGCGCAGCAGCCCAGCCTTGCGCGTCCTGCGGCGGCGGCGCGCCCCACACCGTATCAGTGTCTCCACGTAGTCCCTGCTGGGACGGACTGCGCCCGGCCCCGTGCACGGGTTGTGCCCTGTTCCTGTGCCCGGGCCCCGCCCGACCTCGTGTCCCGGGAAAAGGCAGCACCGGAGGAGGATCCAGGAGGCGTGCGCTCTGCGACAACAGCAGGGACACTGCTCCTGCCTTGAGCTGGAGCCATCGGGGGCCATCCCGAGACCACCTGGGTGGCGGGTGCTCAGCCTCAGCTACAGCTGCGGCCCCTCCAGCTAGGGAGGCAGCTCCTGCCCATGCACCCTTCTGGCGTGGCTCCTGCCCTGGCCCGGGGCCTGCCAGGAGAGCGGCATCTGCGCTGGCCACCTCCACTTCATCTCTCCTGCCTGGCCGTGTGGTTATTGTAAATAGCTCCTTGAATACATTTTATTTTTTAATGTAAAGCTCTGAGTGAAGCGTATGCCATCTGCCCCACATGCACACAGCAGCCGTGGGGCCGGGCATGGCAGGTGCCAGCAATACCCCAGCAGCCCCCAGCCCTGCAGGGACAGGGGGCAGGGGGCAGGGGCATGGCCTGACGGGGAGCAGCCAGGGAGCGCCCTTGGTCCTGCCCCAGCCCACAGCCAGCAGCAGGCCCTGCACCCAGCCCCGGCACCAGGGCTGCTCCCGTCCCCATCTGCACCTGATCCCCATGTCCACTCCCACCCCACCCCACCCCGTCCCGTCCCGTCCCGTCCCGTCCTGTCCCACCCCACGCCACCACCACAGCCGCCCCTCTCCCAGCACCGCAGTCACGCCACGCTCCCGTTCCGCTCGCCGCGGCCAAGCCGAAGAATGGATGGACAGACGGATGGACAGACGGATGGACAGATGGACGGATGGACACTGCCCCCGGCACCCGCCCGGAGGGCGCGGTACGAGCGCGGCCGCAGGAATGCGGGGCCGGCCCCGGGCCCCCGCCCCGCCCGCAGAGCAAACACGGCGGGGGCGGCCCCGCCGGGGCCCCGCTGCCACCCGACGGGGGCCCCGCGCGGCGGCTCGCGCCCGGCCGGGAGCGTCGCGGGTCCGCCGTTGCCCCGCGCCCACCGGCCCCGGGAGCCGAGCGGGGAGGGCGGCACCGGAGCGGGGCTGCCCGGGGGCTGCCGCCCGTGCCCCCCCTTCCCCCGGCCATGCAGGGGCGCGGGCGGGGCGCGGGCGTCGCGCGGCTGCAGCAGCGGCTCGGGGCCGCCACGCAGGTACGGGCGCGGGGCGGGGGGGGGGCGGCTGCGGCCCCGGGCTGCGCCGCCGGTGCCAGCGGGACTCTGCCCGCCAGGAGAACGCCCGGCTGCGGCGCACCCTGCGGCAGGCCGAGGCCGGCGTCTCCCAGCTGCAGGCTGAGCTGGAGCGGCTGCGGAAGGACTTCGGGCAGCGGGCGCAGCGGCGCACGAGGTGGCACCGGGGGCGAGGTGGGAGGGACGAGGGACGAGTGGCGGGGGGCGAGGAGGGACCCCAGACCCAGCCCCTGCTTCGGCACGGCTCTGCCAAACGGGTGCCCCACACAGCCCTGGCCATGGCCGGGACGGCCCCGGTGCAGCCCGGGGCCAGGCTCCCGTCGGGAAGTGCTGCCCACCCAGCCGTGCTGTGAGCTCCGGCAGCCGTTGGGAAGCCCGTGCAGAGATGCTGGCACGTCCCCACCGGCCTGGTGTTACCTGCCCCTGTGACACCGGGTGTCCTGGGGCCGTCCCAGCACCTCTGCCAGCCCTGCGGGGCCGGGGCTGGAAAGCTGTGGGCAGCCCCAGCCTTCGGAGGCCCTGCCATGAGGGTGCTGTGTCCCTGCAGAGAGCAGCAGGCCCTGCAGGAGCTGGCAGAGGAGAACCTGGTCTTCACGAGCTACGTCAGGATGCTGCAGTACGTAGGAGCCTGGCAGGGAAGTGGTGGCAGGGGACAGCTGCCGGGACCAGCGCCTGTCCCAGTCCCTGCCAGCCTGGGGCTCAGGCTGCTCTTCCGGCAGGGCGACGAACAGGAGCCTGTGTGAGAGGAACAGCAGCCTGCGCTCGGCCCTGCTGCTGGGCTCCTGCCGGGGCCCTGGAGCGGTGAGTGCTGCGCGGTGCAGCAGGGAGGGCAGGGGCGCGGGCGCTGCTGGGGCTCCCCGCTCGCCCTGCCCATGCCCCAGCTCAGGCGTGTCCAGCACGGGGGCTGCAGCCGGCACCCAGGGTCCTGCCACAGCCCTGGGTGCTGGGAGCAGTGGACCCCCCCCCCAGGAGCCCCTCTGCACTGATGCCTCCCCTGCAGCCATGGCCTCCCCTCCAGCCTCACAGCCCCCTCGCTGACCCCTCACCCTGCCTCCCTGAGGACACCCACGGCAGGTGAGGAGCAGGTGCGGAGGAGCAGGGACAGCCGTGGCCGCCCCTCCCTGAGCGCTGCCCTGGGCACAGGTACAGGGGGGGCGGCTCTCCATGCCCCCAGCTCCCCGCCACAGGCCCCCGGCAGAGCTCAGCTTCCAGCTCGGACACAGCCTCGCTCAGCGACACCGGCAGCTGGAGCTCAGAGGATGCGCGTCCCCCCAGCCCCTGCTGGGGCACCCAGGTGAGGCCCTGCCCGGTGCCCCAGCCGGGGAGGGGGATGCCGCTCTGCCTACCTGTGGCCCCCAGCCCACCCCACGGGCTCAGAAGCCTTGTTGTGATGTTTGCCACCCTGCAGGACCCCGTCCCCCCGGCAGAAGGCTGCTGCCACCCTGCACAGCACTGCTGCAAGAGGAAGCTCCCTGCCTTCCCTCCGGAGGTAACCAGCAACGCCCCATCCGGTGCTTGCAGCCCAGCTGGGGAGGGGAGCAGGGACACCCTCGCCTTGCTGTTCTCCCCATGCCCTCCTCCCCCCTTCTCCCCAGGGGTCCCGGGCAGCAGAGGAGCCTGCGCCCCCCTGCCCCGTGTACCGGCTGGTGCTGGCAGGTGACAGCGGCACGGGCAAGTCCAGCTTCCTGATGCGCCTGTGCATGAATGAGTTCAGAGATGTCTCTGCCACACTAGGTACCAGGGCTGAGGTGGAGGGGCAGGGGCATAGGGAGCCGGGCCTGACTGCTCCTCCTGGCAGGTGTGGACTTCCAGATAAAGCAGCTGCTGGTGGATGGGGAGCAAACTACGCTGCAGATCTGGGACACAGCAGGGCAGGAGAGGTGAGCAGAGCCAGCAGGAGCCATGCCTGCCTCCGGCACCCAGCCGGCAGGGCTAGCAGGGGCCTGGGGTGGGCGGGGGTCTTGCCCCCCCTGCAGTGACAGCCCTGGCTGCAGGTACAGGAGCATCGCCCAGTCCTACTTCCGCAAGGCCCACGGCGTGCTGCTCCTCTACGACATCAGCTCCCAGAGCAGCTTCATCAGCATCCGCCAGTGGATTGAGGACATCAAGGTAGAGGGGAGGATCCGACAGCCCCCGTGGGGCAGGGCAGCAGCCCTGTGCTGAGCCCCACATGGTGCCGTGGGAGCAGCCGCAAACCTGCTCCAGCCGGGCCGTAGAGCCTGGGGCCAGCCAGGCCTTGGGGAGCACCTGGAACAAAAAGGGCAGAGCCCCACAGCCCCAGAGGCTGCTCCAGCCAGGCTGCGTGCCCGAGCCATGAGCTGCCCCTCGCTCCAGCAGGCTGCTGAGACAGCGCTCCCGCTCATGCTGGTGGGGAATAAGACTGACCTGCGCCCCGGCCTGCCGGAGGCAGCGGGGGTCTGCACGGCCCACGGGCAGAAGCTGGCCATGGTGAGCAGCCACAGCTCAGGACGGGGTCTAGGCGGGCCGGGACCTCCCCCCGACTCACCTGCTCTCCCCCCAGGCCCACAACTGCCTGTTCTGCGAGACCAGCGCCAAGGACGGCACCAACGTGGTGGAGGCCGTGCTGCACCTCGCCCGGTGAGCAGCTCTGCGTGCCGGCTGTGCCGCGCAGCGCCCGGGCAGCGGGCCTGGCTGACGGCACCGCGCTTGGCCCCGCAGGGAGGTGAAGAGGACGGCGGGCTCGAGCAGCGGCCGCGGCGTCCGCCTGGATGCGAGCATCCCTCCCCCGAGGGCAGCCCCGGGCTGCTGCAGGGCCTAGCGTAGGAGCGGGCGGGCTGCAGGCCATGGCCCGCCCCCGCCCGGCAGCTCCCCCCGGCTCCCGGCCCGCCGTGCCGCCCGCTGCCCCCGCAGCTACCCCGCATCCGCGCCGCCTCCCTGCTCGGCCCCCACTACAGCTCCTTCCACCCCAGACGCCGTCCTCCGCTGGTTTCATTTCTCCGCTGGTTTCATTTCTCCGCTGGTTTCGTTCCTCCGGGCTTCCAGCGCATCCCCGTCCTTCCGCCGTCCCCCGGGCGTCTTCCCCTCGCCTGCCCCGCCAGGGCCCGGCCCCCCCGCCCGCCCGCAGCCGCGGTCGGTGTCCCCCGAGGCGGCGCCCGCGGAGACCTGGCAGGCTGCGCCCTCCCCTCCCGGCCTCATCTTTGTTTCTCAGCGTGAGGCTGCGGCCGCTCCGCGGCGCTGCCCCCCCCGCCCCATCCCCCGGTCCGCTCAGCGCCGGGCGCGGCCCCACCGGGCAGCCCCGCGGCACGGCCCCATCCCGCCCCCCGGGCGGCCCCAGCCCCCCCCAGCCCGGGCGCAGAGAGGGAGGAGGCAGGAGGCAGGGCCTGCAGGGCTCCACAAGCTACTTTAATAGGAGAGGGGCCCGGGGCGGGCGCAGGGCGCTGCTGCCGGGGTCCCCGGCGGGGCGGCCCGGCCCCGGGGCTGCGCTGGGCATCCTGCCGGCGGGCGGCCCGGCCCCGGGGCTTCAGCGGCCCGGCCCGGCCCCGGGCTACTTGGCGCCCTCCTTCTTCTCGTCGGCCTTCTTCTGCTTCTGCTGCATGATCTCCGAGTCCCTGCGGGAGAGCGCGTCGCCGGGCTGGCACCGGCACCACCGCCGGCACGGGCCGGGGCCGGGGCGGGGGTGCCGGCGGGGCCGGCCGACGCTCACCTCTGCTTGCGGGCGGCGGCCGAGAGCCCGTCGTCCCGCCGCTTGCCCTTGCCCGAGTCGCTCTGCTTCTTCAGGTTCTTCTGCCGTGCCAGTTCGCGCTGGTTCCCGCCTGCCACGGCGCGGCCGCCTCAGACCGGCCCCGAGGCCCCCGGCCCAGCCCCAGGGCCCGGCCCCGGCCCGGTTCGGCCCAGCCCGCGCCCCCGGCCCGGCCCCCAGGCCCGCACTCCCGGGCGCGGCGCCGCTCCCCCGGCCCGGCCCGGCCCCCTCCCCCCGCAGTGGCGGGTCGCGGCGCCGCCGCCCGGCCCGCACTCACGGGTCATGGCGCCGCTCCCTCCCGCCCTGCGCTCCGCCGCCACGTCCCGCACTGCCCCCCCGCGCCCCGCCCCGCACCGCTCTTTAAGGGCGCGCCGCAGCCAATCGCCGCGCCGAGCCCGGCCCCGTCACGCTCCCATTGGCGCGCCGCGCCGGCTCGGCCCCGCCTGATTGGCCGCGGGCTACGACCGCCGTTCTGCCGGCGGGGGCGAAAAGACCGAGAGCTGCGGCGCAGGCGCGAGGGCCGCCAAGCCGCGCCCACTGCCCAGGAGGGCGGGACCTGTCAGAGCCCCGCCCCCTCGCGGAGCGGCGAGGCGCGGGCTGGGTCCAGTCTCCACTCCGGTCCGCCGCTGCCACCGCCCCTCCGCCGTCCCGCGGGGCGGGGCCGGGGCCGCTCAGGCCGCGCCCTCCTGCGGCGCCCTGCGGGCAGAGCCGGCCGTGAGCGGGGCCCGGCGGCGCGGGGCGGCCACGCAGTGACCGGGCCGGGCACAGCCCCGCCGACGCACCCGGGGCTCCGCGGGCGGTCGCGGCGCTCCTCGGGGGCGGCGGGCCGGGCGCGGCGCTTCACCAGGCGGGCGAGCTCGGCGTGCACGGCCTGCGGGGGGAGGCGGCCGGGCTGCAGCGGGGCGGCGCGGGGGCGACCCCGCCGCGGCCCCCCCGCCCGGCGCCCGCACCTTGCTGGCCGGGTCCAGCTCTAGCGCTCTCCGCAGGACGAGCGCGGCCTCCTCGTCGCGGCCCTGCTCCGCCAGCAGCTGCGGGAGGGGAGAGGCGGGGATGGCGGCGGGCGCTGGCGGCCGGGCGCGGCGGTGCGGGGCGGCACGGGGCGCACCTGTCCCCGCCGGAGCAGCGCCTTGCCGTTGTCCGGGCTGATGCGCAGCGCCGCCTCGCAGGCCGCCAGCGCCTCCTCGCCGCGCTGCAGCCGCCGCGCCGCCGCGGCGCAGTTGTTGAGGCACTTGACGCGCTGCTCCCGCAGCTCCTCTTCCTCCTGCGGCCCGGCCGGGGCTGCGGGGGGCACGGCGGTCAGCGGCCCCGCCCCGCCCCGCCCCGGCCCGCCCCGGCCCGGCTCACCGGCGCCGTCGAGGGCCCGCAGCGCCAGCCGGTAGGAGCGCAGCGCCGCCGCGAAGTCGCCCCGCGCGAAGTGGACGTTTCCCCGCTCCCGCTTCTGCGCGCCCAGGCGGAGGCGGGCGGCGGGCGGCAGCCGCCCCGGGTCGGGGCTGTCGCGCACCTCCAGCAGCGTCACCTCGAAGAGCAGCGGCGCCTCGGGCGGCACGTCGGGCTCCCTGCGGGCAGAGCGCCGGCTGCCCCCTGCGCCGCCCGGCCGCGCCGCCCCCCGTCCCCGGCCCCACCTGCCCGCGCGGCCGTAGCCGTAGGGGAAGGCTGCGAGGAAGAAGGAGACCTCTCCGGGCTGCATGGTGGGGACGCCCAGCTCCAGCGCCTGCGGACACGGGGCACGGGCTGGCATCGCCGGGCGCCGGCCCCGAGCCCCGCGCCCCCGCCGGAGCAGACCTGCACGACGTCGCCCTGGCCCGGCACGAAGCTGAGCCGCGGGTCCCGCTCCACCAGGCCGCCGTCCTCCAGGGCCCCCAGCACCTTCACGGACACCTCCTGGCCCGGCCGCGGCGGTGGGCCGCCCTGCCCGTCCTGCACCACGCGCTTCCTCAGCAGCCGGTCCTCTGAGGGAGGCGGCCCGTGAGAGCCGCCCCCCGGGCACCGCCGCCCCGTCCGGGGCTCCCGGCCCCGGCTCCCCGCGCCAGGGCACTCACCCGTCAGGTCGCTCCAGCCCTCGGCGGCGAAGAGCGGCGTGAAACCGGCGGGGCCCAGCGCCGCGAGTCCGTCCAGCCGCCGGTAGAAGAGCTGCTCCTCCTCGCGGCCCGACGGCACCGCGATGGTGGTGTGTGGCATGCGGAACCGGACCCTCCTGCCCCGGCCCGGCCCCCGCGGCCGCTCGCCGGCCCCCGCCTCCCGCTTCGGGGAGCCGCCGCCTGCCGAGGGTCCCTGCATGCCCGCCCCCGGCCCCGCTCCCCCCCCGCAGCTGTGACCCGACCTCGGCCCGGGCGGGCCCTCGCTCCCCGGGGCTCGGCGGCGGGCTCCCGCAGCCCCCAGCCCGCTCCGGGCGCGCCGCCTCCGGCCCCGCCGCCCCGCGACTGCCCCGGGCAGCCCGGAGCCAGGGGCGCCCACGAGCGCATCCCGCCGCGCCGTTACCTAATGCCTGGAAGCCGCTAAGGGGATTAGCGGTGACGGCAGAGCTTTGCGAGCCGCCGGCAAAAATAGCCGGCTCAGGTCGAGCTCTGCCGCGGGGGTCCCGCCGGGACCGGCCCGGGATCGGCCGCCCCGCCCCGGAGCCGCCCCGGAGCCGCCCCGGTGCCGCCCCGTCCCGGTGCCGCCCGGCGCGGTCCCGCACTCCGGGCCATGCCGCGGGCGCGGACGGAGCTGCGCGGGCGGCTCCGGTACCGGGGCTGCGCGCGGGGCCCGCGGCTCAGCCTCCTGCACGTGCGGCTCTCGGAGGCGGCGGCGCGGGCGCTGCGCGGCTGCCAGCGGCGGCAGGTGGGACCGGGGCGGGCCGGGGGGCGCGGGGGAACCGCGCTGTGCTGGACTCACGGCGTCCCGCGGTGTTGCAGGGGGCGCCGGGGCCCGCGATCGCCTTCCAGGGGAGCCAGGGGGTGAGTGGGGCTGGGGACGGCGGCGGGGGAGGACTCGGGGGCACCGGGGCGCCCGGGGTGGCCGGGGGTGAGTGGGTCGGGGCACCGGCGAAAGAGGAGGGACGGGACGGGACGCGGCACCCGGGGCGTGGGAGGGGGGGGCTCGGAGCGCCCCGGGACGGTCTCCGCGGGACGGTGCCGGTGGGAGCCGGGCGGCGCCGCGGGGTGGAGCCGCCGCGCTCCGCGGGATGGAGAGGCTCGGGGGGGGGCGCGGCCCTGACAGCCGGTCCCCGCCGGCAGTGCCTGACGGTGCCGGGAGGCCCCGGGACCTCTCCGCGGCTCTTCGCCTTCTTCCTCTCCCGCTGCAGCCGGGACGAGCCGCAGGCCAGCTTCGAGTGTGTGCGGCTGGCAGTGCCCCGGTGAGCCCCCCGCCGCCAAGCCGAGGGTCCAGTGGGCTGTGGGGCTGCTCACTTGTACCCCCCCGGAGCCAGCTCTCTCCCATTCTCCTGGTCACCTTTGCACTTGACCTGTGCCAGCAGCACGGTGTCAGCCCCAGCCCTGGCACTGCCGATGGTACTGCAGACACCCATGGGTGCAAGCACTGCCCATGAGCAGTACCTCCCATCAGTGTTCAGACCCCAGTTGTGTCCTATCTTGCTCACGGTCTCCAGTGGCAGCCCAGGATTTTGGGGGCTGAAAATCCCCAGCAGCCTCTCATTGTTCGCAGCATCCTCAGCCCACAGTCCCTGCAGGGGCATTCAGCATGCTGGAGCAGCAGCAGCCTTGGAGACGGGGCCTCTCTGGGGACAGGCTGCCTCCTCTCTTGGGGTGCCCGCCTTGCAAGATCTTCTCTGGGCTTTGCATGGGATAGAGAGCATGGGCTGGGCTTGGCTGGCGGGAGGTATTGTCTTCTCTCAGACTAGGTCAGAGCTGGCTGGACAGCGTGGGCAGCATCCAGGAAAAAATCACAGTTTGTGCCTCGGAGGGCATCTACCCACTGCTGCGGGAGCGTGTGTCCCAATCTAAGGAGTCCTGGAGCAGAGCAGTCACTGAGCCGGATGCGGCTGTGCCTGGCTATGGTGAGCAGGGTCCTGCAGGGGGTGCTGAGCCTCTGCTGCCTCTCAGGCTGAGGCCACACTGAGCACCCACACCGGCGTGCTGGCAAACCACCAGGGTGTGATGTGATGGCTGCAGGGCCCCTGTTGTACCCCCAGGAGACGGGGGCTGCCTTCCCTGGGACCTGCTGGCTCTGGGATGTGGCAGCTGCTTGCCATGGCCAGGGGCAACAGCTCTGCGAGTCTGGGGGTGTTGGGCCACACCAGGTAGCAGGAGGCACCAGTGGCACTGCGAGTGCGGTACCATGTTCCTGCCCTGTCAACCTTGGTGGGGTGGGCACCCCTGGCTGGGGGCACAGGGGCTGCACTGGGTGTGATGGGGGAGGAAACCTGGTGTGATTCTGTCAGGTGCTGACACTGCTCTCTCCGGGTGCGTCTGCAGGCAAAGGTGTCACGGCTCCCGAGAAGGCAGGCACGGTCAGCTTGCTGCAGCAGAGCTCCCTCTGTCATGTCCGCGAGGGCAAGAGCCACGGGCCAAAAGCAGCCAGCCTCAGGGCCGCTGCTCAAAGCCTGGTTCAGCTCCTGGCCCTGCGGCCCCACCGCAAGCATGAGCTCCTGCAGCGGCTGGCGGGGATGCAGGCAGGCAGGCCCGACTGGGCAGGGCTGCTGGCTGCCCTGGAGGAGGTGAGGGGCACTGGGGCAGCTCAACTCCAGTGTGTGAGCACTGCGGGACACGCGCCTGCTGCTCTCCCTGCACAGGTGGCAGACCTGGATCCCACAGAGTGCTGCTACCGCCTGAAGGAGTCGCTGGTGGGGTGGGTGCAGGAGGACTGGCCGGGGTACACGGCCCAGGAGCGCCGGCAGGTTGCCCTGCTGCAGCACAGGTAGAGCCGGGGGACCGGGGTGAGGTGCGAGGAGCAGGGGGGCTGCAGGTGCACGTTTGCTGCTGGGGTCTTGCCTTGGGCACGCTGCGTGTGATGCCAGGTGCTCAGCACCCTCCAGGCACAGCTGGATCCACCCTTCTGCTGCCCGGGCACCAGGCATCCGAAGGCGCTTCCCCAGCCTAGGTCTCTGGTCACCCCCTTCTTGTGCTCCTGCAGTCAGCCCCACGGCCCCGCAGCCCGGTCCTTCCTGGTGCCTCTGCAGCAACCGCCGGAGTGCGGCTCCCCTCCGGGTGCTGGCGGAAACCGTCTGGGGGTGGTAAGTGCTTGTGGACGCCAGCAGCAGAAAGCTCCCGGGTTCACAGGGGGAGAGGGCCCGGCTGGGTGTCTGCTTCCCGAAGGCATCCAGCTGCTTCCTCACTGCGTCCCCTTCCCATGGAGCCCAGCCACCCCGGGGCTCTGGGTTCTGCTCCTGCCTTGTGTCCCAGCCACCCCTGTGCCCTGTGTAGCAGCAGGGGCTGGCCCTGCTGCAGCTCCTGGCTCACAGACACAGCCCAGTGGCTGGGGTGTGCCAGGGCTGTGACGTGAAGCGAGGGATGTCGCAGCCCTGGGCTAGCTGGCAGAAGCATGCAGCACCAACTGCTGGAGCAGGGGTCTGGGACAGGCATGAGGCAGAGCGAGTTTTCTTTCAGAAGCGCCTGGCACTGCTGGATTTCTCCAACCCAAGAGTCAGCAAGAGGCACCGGAGCTGCCTGCGGACATTTGGCACGAGGCAGCCAGGAGCATGGGGCCAGCAGCAGGCTGGGCCTCTGCCCCCGAGTAGCGACACCAGGGAGCTGCAGGGTGCAGAACGGGGGGAGAGCAGAGAAGAGGCAGACAATGGCCAGGAGGAGGGCGCCCCATGCCCCGAGAAGCGCTGCTCTGCACCCAGAGGTGGGGGGGGCATGGCCAGGGCCTGGTCGGCTTGTGTTGCAGAACTAGACCCTAGGATACCTTGGGAGGGGGGTGGGTGGCCCAAAACAGGACTTCTGGTAAGCAGAGAGGTTTTGGCTGCAGAGCCAAGGCGAACACAGGGATGATGCATGCCTGGATGTGCTGCCCAGCCTCGTGGCCCCCATGCCCAGTGGAGCCATGCAGCTGCCAGCTTGGTTTAGGACAGAGTGCTGGACAGTTCTGGCTGAGTGGGAGAAGGCTCTGGGAGGGCTTCAATCCTCACTCGTCTTCTCCTTGTCAGACACCAGGTCCCAACCCAGCAGCTCCTCCTTAGCAGAGGTCCCGGATTACTTGCGGTAAGAGAGTTTGGTGCTAGCTGCCACAGCATCGTATCCTCACCCTGAGTTTGCCACTGCCTACCACACACCATCATCCTGATTTGGGCAATTTGGGCCAGCCCCACAGCATGGGACAGGCTGAGACCAAACTGCCTGCCCAGCCTCCAGTGGCAGCAGCAGCAAAGGCTGCAAGCCAGGTCCCAGGCACAGCAGTGTGACAGCCGTGTGCTCACTGCCGCTCGTGCTGAGGGCATTGGCAAGACAACATAGCATGGCCAGGCCCCTGCCCTGCCACCTGCTCGAAGACACAGGGAAAACAAGCCTTTTCTCCTCGTTGTGGCAGAAAATACCATACCATCCGCTCAGCAGAGCAATGCAGGTCTTATGAGGCAGCGTTCAATGCAGACTATGCTGAGTACCGCTACCTGCACGCTCGCATTGGTGGTGTGAGCCAGAAATTCATTCAGCTGGGAGCTAGAATGAAGACATTGAAGCAAGGAACAGAGGAGCACCAGGCAAGCAGTAGACCTGGGCCATGGGTGACACAGCTGTGCTGTTTTCTGCTCATCTCCTGCTTTTGGCTTTCAGGCACTTGAAGCTAGGATTGTGTATGAATACAGTCACTTCAAGAAGGTAAGGCTGCGTGCCCAACAGGTACTGGGGGCCCTCCAGGAGCTGATCTTTGTGTGTGTTTTTCTTTTATTTATTGTTCTCTGTTTTGTTTTCCTTTCAGAGTTATCCTAATTACCAGCAGGAGAAGAACCGCTGTGAATACCTGCACCAGAAGCTCTCCCACATCAAAAGTCTGATTCTACAGTTTGAAGGAAGAGGAAACTCCTAAGCACACCACTGCTGGGATTCCTTTTTTTTTTTTTTTTTTTTTGCTTCTCAGGACTTGTTCTTCCTGGAACAGGGGAAAAGTTGGAGGAATTAGGCCCCCAAAAATGCATTAGACTAAGGGTAATGTTGGTGAATGTCCCACAGCCCTGGGGTAGTCGCTACCTGGGCCAGCTGCCAGGCTGCTGTAGAAACAAGCTGTCCCAGCTGCCTGCCATGCTGCATTGCCAGTTGTGAAATGTTTCTCTACTCCGTAACAAAGTACGTGTCCTGGGCACAAGCAGTAACACTCACCAAGAGCAGGCACTCAGCCACACTCTTAGAAGAATGTCACCTGTGCTCAGTACCGTGCTCAGTACCTGGCTGCCACTGATTCTGAAGTCAGACTAGACCAGATGGCAAGGATTGGAAAAGCTGCTTCTTGCCCAGAGCAGGACAGTGCCTTGTCCGTTAGGGAACCAGCACTCCAGTGTGGTTTTACAGAAGATAAATAGGTCCTGTTACAATCCTATTTCTTGTAGTAGTGTCTGGATCTGCAGCTAGCTTCAGGGATCCTACCAGCTTGAGGTGCAAGGGAGTCAGATTTTGCTCTAGGACACCACCAAAAAGGGGTCTTGATACCTGTGCTTGGACACAGACCGCTTGGCAGCCAGCAGCAGAGTAGAGAAGGTAGATGTGGTTTAGTATTCTGATGTAGTAGAGATTCTTGTATTTCAGAACTGATACTACATAGCTGCTGTAGCCAGAGAACTATGTGCTAAGTGTTGTATGATCTACTGTACCTGGAAGATTTCAGCAGAAATAAAAAACTGGTACGCTGCCTTTTGGAGGCATGGGGGAAGAAACCACAAAGAAAGCACTAGTTCTTACCATGGTAACTGCTGCACCATAGTAGTACCTCATAAGTCTGCTGTTCCTTGTTCTAATCCACACACATCCTGAGAAACTCATATCCAGGGCAACAGCTTATCTTTGTTCACCCACCACAGCACTCCTGACCTTTCCAATCAGCGCCTTCTGGGACAGAGGAGGTTAGGACTGCTTGTACCAAGATGGTCAGTCACAGCCCACACCATCTGACTGGAGAATGGGATTGCATCCCTCTCCTGGTGAGAGGCATTGCTACAGCCTGCTTTCTACCAAAAAAAAAATAAAATAAAATCTCACAATTAAGTAGTCTTAAGTGTCCCAACCATACACAAAGTACAGACAACAGATCTTCAACAAGGCTGTGAAAAACACCATCACTGGCTTTACCTGTGTTTGGGTTGAATATGTTGTTACAAGTGCTCCTCCCCTACACTCAGCTAATTTTGCAAAATTTAAAAGCTTACTTTATGCTGCTGCTGGTATGCTGCTGATCAAACCTGATGATATGCTGCTGTGTAAGTCCACATGTCTAGATCCAGCAGTCACATTAAGTACTATGTACCTCTAAAGTCACCAAAGCAGCATTATTACCCTACCAGGCAACAAGCAGACAGCAAAAGCATTTATGAACAAGGTCCCTGAGCCCCAAATCTACACAGCTGCTGCACCTGAAGCATGACCCATTGGGGCAGTTGCTGCTACTATACTCTGGGAGGATTCCATATCTGGACAGTCTAAAAGCTGAGCCTAAAGGCTCACTGAAGTAAACTAGACTCACAGTAGGAAGGTGCTGACTAAAGAGCAGCAGCAGCAGCCTAATGTTGTGTTTGAGAGACCTACATATGACAGAGACACTTTGGTTTAAGGGGGTCATTTTATTGTTTCACTTCTCCAAATGTACAAAAAAAATTAGAAAATAACCCTGCTCCCACCCCCTCCCAAACCACAAAACAAACCAGTCTGGGGAGCCCCACAACAGTGCAGCTAAGAGACGGCAGGAAATTAAACAGAACTAGATACAGCAGCTGGGGCCCCTCAGCCCACATGGTCACTGGCTCTTCACAACCCAGAACTGGCCCCAGTCTGCCCAGTGCTTCCCCAATTCACACAGAGCTCATCCTGACAAGATGGTGAGTGGGTACTTTACAAATCCTCCTTTGCTTTCTTCTTGGATTTCTTGGTTTTATCTTCCTCCTGCAGCACAGGAGTGCTGGTTGCCTCCCGCTTCAAGTAGCTGATGAAGTCACTCACTTCTCTGCCACCCTGCAGGAAGCACAAGACAGTAAGGCAGAGCCTCATCTCCCTGTGGACTTCCCTTTGCTGGGTGTGTGTGGGGGTGGTGTTCAGGTGCCAGGCAGGAGACCAAAGCAACTGTAAGTGAAGCTCTCCCCCGTGAGTCTGCAGCATGCAGCAGAACATTCCCAGCAGGTACCATCAGGTGTGTTCCCAGGGTAACAGAACGGAGTGCCAGGCACAACTCCAGAGAGACTCCTCATTATTTGAACACTTGGATTCTACTTTACCTTTTTTACAAAGCCCCAGGAGAAGCAAAACACTCACCTCATACTTCTTTGGACTCTGCTTCTTGCCAGCTGGAGCAAAATAAATGGTGGGAAAGCTGGGGAAACACAATAGATGTCTGAGCTCAGGATGTGCTATTTTCTTCAGGCTCTGTCCTTCCAGACTATCAAGCCAACATTTACTGAGGGAACTCACACCCTGCATTGCTCTGGTTTAGCACGGCAACAGCTTCACCAGCTCTTATGGCAGAAGGTATGACCTCCAAAAGCCTGCTCCTGTCTGCACAGCTGGCTGAGCACAACTAGTTTAGCAAGCTAAACAGTTTTCATGAAAGCAACTCCAGTGTTGTTCTTACACTGCTGAGACCAGAATCATAGATTCAAAAGCAGAGCAAGGGGTTGTGTGAGACAGGCCTTTAAGCATGGCCAGGACACCAGAATCCCAGAGGAGAGTGACAGATACGTGTAGTTTTTTTCCCCCACATGACTTCTTCACACTAAGCAAATGCCTAACAGTTGTATGCTAATTGCCCCTGTGCTCCCATCCACCCTAGGAGACACTTTCAGCACTTCTGCAGGGATTGCTGGTCAGAGACAGAAGCCTGAACTGGTCCACTGATGCAGTGCTACAACGGCAGTAACACCTACCCTCTGACTTCATATGGAGAAGGCACATCGTTGGCTGTAGCATCCATTTTGGCAATGACAATATTGGGGTCTTTACTGAGCTGTTAGTAGAAAGAACATATTAATAACCAATCCATAGTAGTTAACACCAGGAACTAAGCATCAGCAAAGAGTGATGTCAGATGACAATACACACTGTACACAAAAAGATCAGTAAATTTGTGCGGTTTTCTTCTGCCTCAACAGGGGCACAAAGAATTAAGTCCCTCCTCATTCAGCTGTATGCAGCATACAACTCCCAAAGGCACCTGCTGAATTTGTCTGGTATAACTTCTGGAGAATGCTTACCCCAGATAAACCACCTACCTTCAATCTTTTAGATGTAGGAAAGGTGCCTGACAATCAAATAGGAAAACACTGGACAGATCTGAGAAAATAGCTGTATTTACTCCACTACTGAAAATATACAGGGCACTGTTATCCTTCACCAGACAAGAGACTATAATCATTCAGAGGGAAAGGACCTAAAAAAGGAACTTTGCCAGTTGAGGACAGGGAATCAGGGAATATTTACCTGCCAGAGCAAAAAGAGCAAGCTAAACCTTACAGTGTGGTTGCTACCATGCTCCAGATCCTGCTAATACACTTCTGCATTCACAGGCAATGTCAAGCAAGTCCTCAAGAAGGACTAATTATGCCCTGTTATCATGAAGGATAGGCAGACAGAACCTGCAGGATTGTTTAGCGCTGCAAAGTTCTAGTTTGTTCTTACAACAGAGTCCTAAGACCTACCTTCTCCCCCAGTTCTTTGTATTTGGGCTCCAGATTCTTGCAATGGCCACACCAAGGTGCATAAAACTCTATCAGGACGTCTTTGTCTTCTGCATTAACAATTTCATCAAAGTTCTCAGCAACCACCACCTGACAGAGTTCAATTAGACAAGTTAGTTTTTTGTTTTTTTTTTTCTTTGTAAGTCAGCAGTGAGGTAACAGGACATACTCCATATGCTACGCCCCAGGAAGCCTGGCTCTCCCACAGCAGGATTCACACCACACCTACACAGCAAGCATCAAAATGACCAAACACACAGCTCTTCACCAAGCTGTAACATCTTTAACTTGCAGGCAAAAGACATAAGACACTGGCACCACCTGCAGGTGAGGTTTGGACCTGGTAACATTGCAGGAGGATGGTAAAGTTGTTTATTTTTAATTCCACTAGTTCCAGGCTGAAAAATGAGCTTAGCCAGACTGGCCAGGGCATCCCTATGCACACATAAAAACAGTGCCTTTCATTCCCCTATAACACCCTAATCATAAAGCCAAACCATGGGAATACTTTCTTTCAGGGCAGAATTTAGTGGGATGAACGTACAGTAGGAATTATACCATTCCCCTAAGCTGATGAGATGAACATGTAACTCTTTAGGAATGGTGCAGCTCGAAAGCCATGCCATGGGGGAGCACAAATCAAGACAGCAGGCCTTTGCAGAATCCCTGTAGATTGTGATGATCTTACACTTGGAGGACAAATCACTAGTGTGCTCAAGCAGCAGTTACTGTGCTGACAGAACAGTATGGAATCAAAACTGCAAAAGCTGCATCTCCCCCTTACCTCAGAAAATTGCAGCATAAAAAGGAGTGAATTATTTTTCCATCTTTTTTCCATCTATCACAGGATAGGCTTCTCAAGATGCCACAACACAGCACTCACAGTACAGGATACTACCATATGAGTAGAAGCTGCCACTGAAGTGTTCTCCAGCCACTAGTAGGAGCTGCTGCTACCCTTGATACAGCACTCACCTTCACAGGACCATCGTTGCTTTCAGGGACAGGCTCTGATTTCAGATACTTTTTCAAATTTCCATCGAAGTAATCTTGCAGGAATCTCTCCAGAGCCTTTCCATCACGGCTGAAAGCAAAGTGACATTTTACAGCCACCATGACACATACAGGATGAGAGACAAAAACTTTCAAGGCTGAAATAAGCTCCTTCCACCCACGTAACAGATGCTACTTGCATCTGTGAGAGCACCAGTCTGGGGCCAACTTAGAAGACCCAAGAACAAGCACAACAGAAAACACTAGAGTTTTGACAGGAGGCTGGATGCATACCCCATTCAAGGTTTTAGGCCTTCCAACACCCTTAAGTTTCTTCTTTTCTCAATAAAAAAGGTATAACCATTCCCACCCTTACCCTTTAATACATCTTACTTCCAAACCAGACATTAAATAACTTGAATTTAATTCTGTACCTTTGTATACAGAGTTTTTTTGGAAGCTCTCTGGAGGGTAGGAAAGCACACCTGACAGCTAAGGTATTTTGACCCAGCAGTCATTTCTTCCATCAGGAAGATCCAATTTTCCTGTTTCCTCCAAGCTAATGAAGTATGATCTGGTCACAGAACCCTAGACAAAAGTCTATCAACAGAGAGGCAACATTGCTAAGTTCAAAAAACTTACGAGAATTCTTCCTGCATGACATATTTATCTCCTTTAGCTGTTCTGATGGCAACAACAGGAGCCTCACCCACGCTGCTGTCTAGACCAAATTCTGACAGCTCATGGCCAAAGGTTTTCCGGCTAGCAACAGCAAATGACAGTTTGTGGCCAGCATCCAAGAACTTCTTTGCGATCATCATAACTCTGAGGAGAAAAAAAAAAAAAACAACAAAACAAAACAAAGATGATTGCCTGGAACATTATGCTGTTCCTTTCAAGTTGAGGTACACACTGGACAAGGAATTCAGTAGTGTGAAGTGATACATTCAGCATAGGTAATTCCTACACAAGTGTCGTTGAGAAGCAGAGTAAGCAAGCAAACTTGTGTTTATTCTGAATGAAGCCTGTGCAAATACCAGGTGCATTCATCTTTTAACCATCAGCTTGATCACTAAGGTCTAAAGCAGGGGTGAATAAGAAAGACAGAATACCGTATAACCTTACCAAGGAAATTTCAGTTTAAGGTCAAGGGACTAGAGATCCAAAAGCAAATATGGTGAGGTTCCAAGTGATAAATGCCTTTGGTTCTGCAGGCAGCCAGCCTGGTAGTTTTGATTAGAAACCCACCTGGAATTTTTCCGAGAGAAAATAATTCCCATATGAACAGTTTTAAGAAACTCTGTAAATGGAACTCTGGAACAGCACTAAGACGGGGACCAAATAAGAGAAGCAGATGAACACCACCCTGGCCACTGCGTACCTGTTACGCCAATAGTTGGAGCCCTTTGCATTCTTCTCATAGTCCACATCATAGTATGCCACCAGCAAGTCCTTCCCCTGGATCAAATCTTTGTTATCTTCAGTCATGTGTGGACAGATGCCAAAGCTACCAATGAAAAAGAGGTTAGCAGCTTTGATTTCACTGTCCAAAACCTTGTTTTGATACAGTACACTCCTGTTTCACACCCAAGAATGTTCAGTAAGCAGTAAGACCCAAGTAAGAAACACTTTGCCTATTCATGTACCAAGTCAAATCTCTATCTCTAGACACTACATCAGTTAACATATCTGACCTAATTAAGGCCAAATTTGGCATACTTTTCAGGAAGTTTACTGTTTTTTAAATACAAGTATAGTTGCTAGATTATGGAGTAGATGCCAACAACCATGCCAGGATTTCCAGACAGGAGGGAGATATCCCAAAGGACACAGTGCCTGAAAGACAGTTCTTATGGAAACTAAACAGGAAGCCCCAGCAACACCAGGTAGAGAAAAAATGAGTTCTGACAGGTCTGAACCCAGTTCCAAATAGATGCATCTATCATGTTCTGCAGTAAGGAAACACTCACATGTTCTCCTGGATAAATTTCTTGATTTTTCCACTGGTGATTTTATCTTCTGTGTACTTGACGGTGCTGTCCTCAAACTTGTTTGTGAGCCGTGAAGGACGGAACAAGACTATACCCCTGAGGGGAAGCAGATATCATGAATTAGTTCAAAGTGTCCCTAAGCTTCCAAAGGGCAGCAGCAAGAGGAAGCAAAAACCTGATCTCCAGTGACTACTCCCATTCGATGTGCATAGATGCAGCAAGACTGGCTACTTTCTTGGTGGCACTATTGCATTATAACTACCCGTCAGGCTGTTTTCCATTATTCAGACAGGACATGGCCTTCTACAGTGAGAAACTAACAAGACCATAACAAGCAACGGGGAGGCAAAACACCTCTGCTGAGACATTTCTCACTCAGAGGCAAACACTAACTCTCCACATCCTGCAACCCTCAATTCCATACATCTAAACTACATATGTACACACACACAACTGGCATTTGGAAAAGCAACAATACCTTAAACTATGTTCAGAAGCTTAATCCAGTCAAGAACTGGAATCCATGAATTTGTTGCAGATGTCTCAATAACAAGAAATCTTTACATTAAACAACTTACTCTCCATCTTCCTCATACTTCTGCACCAACTGCTCCTCACTGGTGTGTGCAAAACGGTAGTTATCTCTTAAGTTGTTGGCAGCTTTCATGAATTCAGAATAAGCATCACCAGATGCATCTCCAAAGAAGCCTGCAGCAGAAACACAGATGGTGACCCCAAACCAACTCAGCAGCAGTTACTGTGCAGCTCTCATCATTTATCTTTACAATGCATTGAAAGGTGTCTTCTGAATCAAGTCCTTCAATGCATGTCCAGGCCTGTCTTTGACAGCTTCTCCCCCATTTTTAGTGAAACATTCCCTCCCTTCCATCAGCAGGATGTTACTCAAGAATTAGTCATTCATCTAAAAGAAAAATGTCCTCTGAGCACTAAGATTTCCATTTGCAACCACATGAGACACTACTAGTGGTAACAACAGCCTTAAGTTCAGGACTGCCGATCAATACTCATTCCGTTCCACTTGTATGATGACAGCTGAACTAGACAAAGAAAAACTGCTATTGCCACTTGTAAACCATGATCAGCTCATACAATGCTGACAAATACCACCCTAGTGTACTTTCTAGAAAAAGAAAGCTACCTCTTGTCAGTCAGCCAAAAGAGCAACAAGCTTAAAAAAACAACAACAAAAAACACCATAGTGCCAAGAAGCCTGAAAGACAGTCAAAGAATCAAAAGAAAAAAAAAAAATACTTGGAACAAATTCCCAGAGGTCACCGAGTTCAATCTCTTGCTCAAAGCAGAACCAGCTTCAAGGACAGGTCAGGTTGCTCAGAGCTTTGTCCAACTCAGTTTTGAAGAATTTCCAAGACCAAAAGCTTCAAAACCTTTCTGGGCACACGTTCCAGTACTTTTTCACTCTTGCCATGAAAAACTTTTTTGCTCACATCCAGCTGCTGCTTCCCTTGCTACAGTCTGATAGCGCCTCTCATCCTTTCCCTGTATATTCCCAATAGATTTTCCAGGGCCAGATGTCCACTCATTTCAGCGCTGCACTGATTCTACTCACCCACTACAGAAGCATCTTTATCACCGATGAATTTCTCAAAATCAGCCATAGAATTGAGAGCCACTGAAGCAGGTCCTGCCTGTTTCTTGAGATGACTGACAATTCCATCTTAAAATACAAATGAAATGATTAAAGGGATGAATACAAAGTTCTAAAAGACATTTCTCAAGCTTACTAAAAACAAAAGCTGTTTCTGCAGAATCCACACCCCTGGTGCCACGTAATAAATATGATATGAATTGAAAGATTCATCAGCACTTTCTCTTAAGAATTTCCATGCTATCACATTGAAAACTAACATAAGAAAGGCAGAGCTTTTCAGGGCATTGCCCTTACAAAAAGGATTTTTTTTTAATGCTCTCATACCAAGAGCTGCATGGTACGCCTGTTAGGCGTTACAGAAAGCTGTACTGGTAAAAAATTCAGAGACTAATTACCAAATTACACATAACAAGAAGTTATCTGTATGAGGTCTTCCACTCAAGCATGTTCTGCACACGACCCATCAAGGGTACTATGGATGAAAGACAATCTAGAAACCTTCACCTTTAAGAGAGTTTTAAGGGATCCTAAGCATCCAGGACTTTCACAGCACAAAGAGCTCTGGGAGGGGCAATGTGTACATGTAGGTGGGATTCTTCTTTGTATCTCCCAATACATTTAACATCCCTGATACAAGCCTATTCAGTGTGCGCCTGCCTTCCAGCGCTATTTCAGCGAGCGAAATGCTGAGACTAACAAGCTCTTACCCGCTGTCCTGGGCCCATCATAGGTTCCTGCCTCTTCTCCATCTCGAAAAATCTTCAAGGTGGGATATCCACTGACTCCATACTTGTTACAGGTGTTTGAGTTTGCTGTACAGTCAACCTAAAGGAATAGAAATACTGCTGCTGAGTGACCTAGCAACCCGTATACCCAAACAAAAGCAGCTTTACCCACACCATCAGACATAAATTGGAAGTTTGATGGCTAGAAAGCTCTCACATACTTTTAATCAAGGCTGGATTCCTTCCACACAAAATGTAAAGATCTGAAAAGCATCTATGTGACTCACATGTAGAAGATTAGAACCCAGGCCTAGCACCCAAGCAAGTGGCCCAATTGGTCCATAAATCATTAACAGGAAGGATGTAACGGGTGTAACAGCACAGATGTAATGGAAGACCCAGAAAAATATTTGAGGAAATACTGGGAAGATTAAATAGCTGTGTGTTTGACATGACCACACGCAAAAAAATCCTAGAAAGAGTAGATTCTTGCAATCAATGACAGGCTTAACAGGAATTGACCATTCTTAGCACATTACCAACCCTAAAGGTTCCTGCCATGCCTGAAGCAAACAGGAGTCCATAGCACTTCCCACAAAGGAACAGGAAAACCCTCATTTATCAGAACCACGCAAGTTTTCTGGCAGAACACTCTTGAACAACGTCCCTTACTTTGTAAGCCACGGAACAACACCGTGACTACACTGCACACTAATTTTTGGACTAGGCGCATGCAGCTCACAGGTTTCTTCCTCCCAGCCTGGGAGGGCCCTCTCTCAGGCAGCAGTGCACGCCCATTTCACACTCTGCGGGCCTACGGAACGGGTCCCTGCCCTCACAGGCGTCGGCTTCCAGCCCGCTCCCCAGTGCTCGAGCCCCCGAAGAGGAGCAGCCTGGCAGGGCTCCGAAGAGCCACGGAAGGCCAGGCACGCGCATGGGCGGAGGCTGCCGGAGGGCTGCACCCCCGACGCCTCGACCTGACCAAAGTCTGCCCGGGAGCCTCCCGCAGGTCAGCGCCCCCGGCCGAGTGCCCACCTTGACGAGCGGCACGATGCCCTTCAGCCGGGTCGCCGCCGACTCGTACTCCGGCGCCAGCCGCTTGCAGTGCCCGCACCTGGGAAGACGGAGGGGTTAGGCCCGCCGGGAAGCCCCCGCCCGCCCCGCCCCCGCCCGGGCCCTCCCGCCCCCGCCGGGCGCCCCCCGGGCCCGGCCCGGCCCCGCCGCCCCCCTCCCACGCCGCCCCTCACCAGGGCGCGAAGAACTCCACGAGCACCAGCCCCGGGCGCTCGGCCAGGCCGCTCTCGAAATCGGCGTCGCTGAGCTCCACCACGTCGGAGGCGCGGCCGGGCCGGGCGGCGAGGGCGAGCAGCAGCAGCAGCAGCGCGGCGGGCGGCGGCCGGGGCGCGGACATGGCGGCGGCCGGGGCTGCGCTCCCTGCTCGGCGGCGGCGGCGGAGGAACAGGCGCCGGGGGCCGCGGACCGGAAGTCCCGCCTCGCCAGCCGGATCTGCCGTGTGGCAGCTCCCGGTTGGGCGCCGTGCCGCGCGTCACTCCAGCCGCGGCCAATGGGCTGCGGCGTGGGGCCGTTGGGGAGCCGCGGCGGCCCCGCCCCGGCCGCGGGGTCTCGGCGGGGGCGGGGTCTCGGCGGGGGCGGGCCCGGGGGCGGGGCCTGGGCCGTCCCCGCCCACCCCGGTGCGGCCGCGCGGGGAGCGCCCCCTGGGGCTCGGGGCCCGTCGGGGCCGCGGCGTTGCCCCGGTTCCGCCCCGCCGCCGGAGCCCAGCGCGGCGCCCGCCCCGCCCCGCCCCGCCCCGTTCCGTTCCGCAGCGCCGGGCCCCGCCGCCACGCCCGGCCCGGAGCCGCCGCACGCAGTCCGGCCGTGCCGGGCGCCGGTGGCGGGTCGGGGCAGCGGCCGCGCCCGGGCAGGGGTGGCGGGCGTGGGGGACTCGGCTCCGTTAACGGCCGCGGGAAGCGCTGCGGCGCCTTCAGAGCCCGGTGCTGCCGCCGAGCAGCCCTGCCGGCGAGACGAGGGCGGCGCTCCCGCCCGCCGCAGGCTCCCGGCGCGGCCCCCCCGCAGACCCCGCGGGAGCGCTCCCGGCCCCCGGCACCGAGGTGCTCGCAGCCGGCCCCGGCCTCTCCCAGCCCCGGGGGCGCCGCGCTGATTTGCGCCGCTCGGCCGCCGGGCGGGAGCGCGGCCCCGGCTGCCGGACCGCCCGCAGAGCTGCCCGGTGCCCCCGGCAGCCCTGAGCCGCGGGGGGAGCCGCCTGCCGCCTTACTGCGGGGCCGGCAGGAGGCGCCGCGGCCCTTGTCGCGGGCTCCCTGGGACCGCCGGGCGCCGTGCGGCGGAGGGGGCCGGCGCCGAGCCCAGGAGGAGGTCGAGCCCATTCCGCATCCCCTCGGCCGCACAGAGGGCGAGAGTGGCCGGGCCGGAGCCGGACACCGCGGGCAGCCCTGCGGCAGCCAGGCCGCGCCCGCCGGTCCCTCCTTGGCTCTGCTCGGGGCAGCCCCGACGGTCCCGGTGCAAGGTGAGGCCGGGCCGGTCTCGTCCTTGCCAGGCGCAGGTAGCGGTCGGGTTGCAGAAGGGGATCGAGTGATCCCCAGCGGCTGCTTCTGCCCCTGCTTCGTGTCTCCCGGCTCGTCCGCACGGCGCGGCCGAGCCCCCGCCACCGCCGGCTCCCGGCGCGGAGGCTGCCGCAGAGCACGGGGATGGGGGCTCCTCGGCCCCGCGTCGGGCTGGGGCTGCTGCTGCTGCGGGCTCCCGGCGCCGGCGAGTGAGCGCAGACCGCGCTGAGACGGGGCCGTGCCCGGGACCCGTCCCGCACCACCGCCCCCTGTCCCGCGTGGGAGCCCATCCCCTGGTGCTGGGCGTGCAGGGCCGGGCGGACCCCACGCGCGGGGCTTTGTGTGCGGGCAGCTCTGGGAACGTGCGTGGTGACGGGGCGGGGGGGGGGAGAGAACAGGGCACGGGGGCGGCACGAACACGGTCCCACGCGCAGATCCACGCTGGGGGCGCGACCTCCGGGCAAGGCTGCAGCCCAGCCGCCCAGCTCGGCCCCGCCTGCCCTGCGGGAGCTGTCCCGGGACGGAACGGCTCCGTGCCCCGAGACCTCGCGGCCGTCTCGAAGCCCCTGGCCCGGCCGCTATCGCAGCGTCCCGTCCCCATCGTCCCACGAGCCGGAGCTCCCCCCGTCGTCGTCCCACGGGCCCCGGGCAGGGCCCGCCAGAGGCCGCGGGCGTCCCGTGGGTGGCGAGCTCAGGGACTGCCGCGGCCCGCTCCCTGCCCAGAGCTGTGTGCACGCATGCATGTGCACAAGTGTGCGTGTGTGCGAGCACTGTGAAGGGCTCACAGCAGCAGCAGGGATGTGAGCCCTTTCCATGGAGTGCCAGGACTGACACGCTCTGTTCTGAAAGCACTTTCTTTCCTGCAGGCAGGAACAGAGCTGGGCTCCACTCTGATTTCACCTTTGTTCTCCTCCTCTGCCTGCCCCAGAGCTTTCTGTGAGCATCCCTCTAACAAAGTGGCGATGGGAACCCAGCTCTGCCTGCAGTGACACAAGAGCTCCTTTTTGCAGCTCATCCTGTCCCAGCAGTTCTTGGCAGCCTGCTGCTCCCCAGCTCCCTTCCCACATGCAGCCCCTCGCAGCCCCCAGACCCGGGCAGCCCCAGATGCCCCTCAGGCTTGTTCCTCAGGGCAGTGGTGGCACAGAGAAAGCTCAAGGAAGGTGAAGCTCCTTGAGGAAGGTGAAGATTTGTCTGGGTGCCTCTCTGCAGGCACAGGGCTGGGTGGGGCGGTCGGCAGGGCTGGGTGTGCCGTGGGGCTCGAGTAAGGAGCAGACCGAGACACAGCTACAGCAGCGCACATTTATGGGGTCGGGCCTGGCGCGTCGTGGGTAACAACGCAGCGACATGCTGGGCACAGCGATGGTGTAAGCTACAGCGGGAAGCTGGGTCCTGCAGGGCTGGCGCTGCCGTGGTCCAGCTCAGTGCCGGAACTGTGGGACCGGGGAGGGGATGCGGATGTCCTGCCCCTTCTCCAGCCGCCGCTCACAGTCGATCAGGTAGTTCACGCCGTCTATCACCAGCTGCACCAGCTCCACCTGCACAGGGGGCACACACACACATCCTCACCCGGGGGCTGTCCTGGCCCCAGCCAAGCCTCTGCTGAGCCACGCCAGCAAGGGCCCCGGCCACCCCGCTGCAAGAAGGGCACATGCTGCCTCCTCTAGGAGAGTGGTACAGCCCGCAGGCCTCATGTGCCAGCCCCAGCACACAGACCCAGAGCTGAGGGCCTGTTGTGCACACGTGTTCCAAACCGCCTGCTGCAAAATCATCTCTGTCCAGCACCCACCTCTGACTTCCCCAGCCGGTCCAGGTTGGAGATGTCGAAGACATTGCCAGTAGCGGCGGTGTCTACACCGCCTGTCCCACGCTTCTGTAGCCGGAGGTTCTCCAGGATCTTGGGGAAGCGGTTGTCCTAGTGCCCAGAGAACATGTCAGTGCTCAGTGCAACCATCAGCAAGGCAGCCAGGGCACTGCAGCCGACTGCTCCCCGGGGCAGCCCTCCCACACCTTGCACAGCCCCATCTGTGGGCCCTGCCCTGAGCAGACCCAGCTCAACACGCAGGTCCGGCCCCTTGTATGCTTCACTGCCCTGGTGAGCCTGAACGAGGTCCGGGGCTGGTCCCATGCAGTCCTGCGCCTCCCCACAAGGCTGGGCTCCCGGTGCTGGCAGCTGAGGCTTGCCACAGCCCCAGGCTCACTCCCCACAAAACCACCTGTGGTAACTACCTTGCTGAGCAGCGGCAGCTTGATGTGGACTCCTGCTCGCAGCCCGGTGCCCAGGTTGGAGGGGCAGGTAAGGATGTATCCCAGCCTCTCGTTCCACATGAACTCCCAGCCTCGCTCCTGGATTAGCCGCTCCACCTGGGTGCGAAAAGCAGTTCAGCCTCCGACTGCATAATGCACTGCCCTCAGCAAGGCACTCCTGCCACTTGGGTGCTGCCCAGCCCTGGGACAGTACAGGACACAAAGCCTGCAATGGCCCTGCGTGCCCCTGTCCACCTGTCTGTGGGTCTGGCACGGCAACGGCTGGTGGGTGCTCACCTCCTTCAGGCCCCGGCAGAACCGCTCAAAGACGCGCTTCATGTTGCCACCCTTCTCCATGGAGATGATGCGTGTGTGGTCCTCCTCATTGATCCAGATCAGGAAGGTCTTCTCGTTGTTGTGCCTAGGGACAGGGCAGCATTTGGCTGCGCTGGCAGCCAGCAGAGCCCCCGTGCACACACAGCTGCCTGTGCCAGCCCAGCAGTGCCCTGCTCACCCCCCCCCCCCCGATGCCCATGCTGCCCCTGGACCCAAGCTCCCGCAGCTGAGCATGTTGCCAGAGCACAGCATGGCAGTAAGGCAGACAGCCAGGAGATGCACCCAAAGATGGGCCGGCATTCATCCTCACGCACTGCTGTGGGTGATGAATGCTGGCTCCTGTGCCTTGGGCACAGGCAAGCGCTGCCGGGGAGGAGCAGCGCAGTGCCAGCCCTTCCTGACCCTGGGGCAGGGACACAGCTCCTGCAGGAGGGGCTGCGAGGTGTGAGGTGCACTCTGGAGCGCTGGGTTTTGGGGGGGCTGGAGCCGTGTGTGACATGGAGGTGTTTTCCCTGAGGCTGCTATAAAAGCGCTGTGCCTGCCAGGGCGGTGTGGGCAAGCGCATGTGCCGGCTGTTGCTCCGCGGGTGCGTGGGATGCTGTGTGGGTGTGCAGAGATGCCGGGAGCGAGCGGCAACAAGCAATTGTAGCAAGATAAGTCTGGGGGCAGGTAGGGTGTGCAGAGAGCAGGAAGGAGCACTGGGGGTTGCCTGGGGAGCAGAAGGCAGTTACAGGTTTTTGGCAGCCCAGAGAATGAGTGGCGATAGGCAGGAAAGAGCAGTCAGAGTTGACAGCAGGGGGCTGAAATGGCCGGCTCCTAGGCTGCACACCACTTAGCGAGATGCTGAGGTTTGTGTGAGGAGCAGACACCCTCTGACCGCTGCACAGCTCAAGGGGCTGAAGCCAGCAAGGGGACCCCAGGTTGGGTGTGGGCAGGGAGGGCCCAGCTGCCCCCACCACGGAGCTGGGGCGATGGCAGCCTGGGGGCGCCGGGGTCTGCAGTGCAGGGAGTGAGGGGAGTGTGGGCAGTGTGGCTGGGGCAGCTGGACGGAGCAGCGTCCCCCTGCCTTTCTGCCCTGCTGGCTGCTCAGGGCTGGGAAGATCCTCACCAGATCCCTCGGGCGTCGGGCCAGTCCCGGGCCATTCCTGCCGCTGTCAGGAGGGGGGACACCGGCTTGTCGAAGAGGAAGTGATCCTGGAAGGAGGCAGAGAGTCAAAATGCCCCCTGGGGCTGCACAGCCGAAGCTGGGGCACCCCATCTCTCTGGTCCCAGTGTGCCATGCAGGAGATGCACCGCAGCTGTCCCTGGTGGGGTGAGCTCGCTTGCTGTCCCAGCTGCGGTCAGGAGTCCCTGCTTCCTGACCAGGCAGGCAGAGGCTGCTGGTGGTCCTGCCTTCCCCTGAGCATACACAGGGACACGGGGCAGGAGCTGGAGGGGCCCATGAGTTGCTGGGGCCGTGTTCAGCCAGCTCCGTCCTCCCCCAGGAGGGCTGAGAAGTGCCCTAAGCAGCCTCTGCACCACTGGGGCAAGGAGCCCCGGTCCCACAGGACCATGGGGCTGGGGAAGGGGGCCACGGCCTCCTGGGGAGGTGATGCCTGGGATGGGGTCCCAGGGCTGGCCGGGTGCTGTGCCAACTCACGTCAATGAGCTGCTGTTGCTCCTTCTCCGTCATCTCGCTGAGGCGGTAGTACCGGCCTGCCAGGTCTCCAGAGAGGCCGTTCAGTGCCTCCACGGCCACCTTCTCCACCTCCCGCCGCTCGGCACGGGTACAGGCTGGTGGCAGGCTCAGCCCACGGATGCTGCGCCCCGTCCGGACCCGGGACGAGAGCACATAGCGCTCGTCAAACTGGCCAAACTTAATCTGGAACAGACAGGTGCCGTGGGGTGTTGGTGGGGTGGTGCCTGTGCTGAGCATCGCCCTGTCCACCAAGGCTCAGGAAGGGCACCCTGCTCCCAGCCAGGGCTATGTGGCACTGCTGCCCATCTCGCCCACCTTGGAGGCATCCAGGTCCGTGACATGCTTCATGGTGCGTGGGTTGTACCCGTTGTGTCGCTCCTGGATCACAGGGTCAAACAGCTCGGCAAACACCTGGAAGGACACGGGACGGCATGCAGCTCTTCAGATCCAGAGTCCCACAGAGCCCCTGCCACCAGCACGGGGGCTGCACATGGCAGCACAGGGGACCACAGAGGGTGGCTGGGGTCACCTCGCATCCTGCAGCACAATGGCAACCCACAGGGCCAACACTGCCCAGACAAGTAGGGCTTAGGGGCAAGGAGGAGGAGGCTGCAGGGCTTTGGGAACAGCTGCTCTACAGGAGCCCTGTGTCCCCATGGGTACATGCTCCAGCTGCCTGAGCTGAGTAGGAGGAGGTGAGCGGTAATGCTTCAGGCTGCTGGATCCCAGGGATCGGGTCTAGGCCAGCAAGAGACAGCACACATCGGGCCAGAGCTACACCACATCCCAAAGGTACCGTGACTGCCGTGGCTGCTGCAGCCACCCTAGAGAGCCTGGAGCACAGCAGGGCTTTGGCCATCACTCACCTCATACGTTTCTTCATCGCCAGCCACCATGCCCACAGTCTTGATGAAGGGGTGGCCGGGATTGTCCACACCTGTCTGGATGCACTGGTCTAAGGTCCAGCCATTGGGGGTTGCTTTGTCACAGAGCCTGGTGTAGATGGCTGGCGTCAGGTTGCTGGCCATGCAGTTGTTGTGTTTCCGCAGGTCGGGGTACTCGGCACTGCAGGGCAAGAGTGCAATGAGCCTTTGGGGCCAGGGGGTCTGCACTGGGTCTGGCTGGGACGGAGTTCACTTTCCCCACAGCAGCCCACATGGTGCCGTGCTCTGCACTTATGGCTAGAACGGCATCGCTATCACACCAACGTTTTGGATACTGCTGGGCAGTGCTGGCACAGCATCAAGGCTGCCTCCAACCCCTTCCAAAGGCCAGAGGGGGCAAGAGCTGGGGAGGGGGCAATGCCAGGGCAGCTGACCTAAACCGACCGAAGGGATATTCCTTATTGTATGACAGTCTGTTCAGTGACAAAAGCTGGAGGGAAACAAGGAGTAAGGGGGGAGGGGGGAGTCTCATTATGAAAGCGTCTGTCTGCCCAAGCAACCACGTGTACTGAGGCCCTGCTTCCCAACAGATGTCTGAATGTTGCCCGCTGATGGGAAGTAGAGAATATTTTTTTTCTCCTACTGCTTCTGCGTGACTTTTCCCTTTCATTAAACTGCTCCTTATCTCAACCCACGAACTTTTTTTCATTGTATTTTCTCCCTGTTTCCCCCTGAGGAGTGGGAGTGAGAGCAGCGTGGCGGTGCTGAGCTGCCCATCCATTGCCAAATTGCCACCGGGTCCCAGCGCTCCTGCCCCGCAGAGACCCTCAGGGCAGGCATGTGCAGGGGAGCTCTGGGGGGCTGGGAAAGCCACACTGCCTGCCCAGGAAGGCAGCCGCTGGCATCACACAGCAAGGGCAGAGAACAGCCCAAGCTGACTGCTGATATTGCCACAAGGACAAGAGTCCACCAGCAAACCTGGGCCGGTTGTTAGGGTGCGGCTCCTTATCAGCTGCGTACCAGGGCTCCTGGGCTCTGGGCTGCCACGTCAGCCACAGCCCAGCGCAGAGTCCGGGTGTGGAGCTGCCGGCTGGCCAGGCCGTGGGGGCTTTTACTCGCCTTCTCCTGCAGAGGGGCGGCTGCTCCCAGCACCAGGCTCTGCCCGGGGGCACGAGCCCGTCCTGTGCAGCCAGCGGGGCAGCAGGGCACGGGACCCTTGGGAGCCCTGTCCCAGGTCTGCCTGCACTCGGTGCTGTCCCCTGGGCCCTGACCCCACGCAGCTCAGGCACCGTGGGGCAGGAAATCGGCTGACCCCAATCTGCAGCTGGTGGGAACTGCACCAGTCTGGAGCAGTTTATTGTATTAGGGGAATGCTTCCCTCTAATCAGCTTAGTGGGAGGCCGTCTCCTGACCTCATTCCCACTTTAGCTGGGCTTTGTGCTTGTCCTGTGTTCCTGGGGGGTGGTGAGGTGGGGTGTTGGCAGGACAGGACCTCAGCTATGACCGTGCTCTCCTTGGCCAAATCCCTCCTGCTGGGAGGTGCCACTGCCTGCATGAGTGGGACAGGAGGGGCCCGCAGCCCTGGTGACACCCAGCCCCTCTCCCTCAGGGTGGCACAGGCAGCTTGGGGGCTGCGTGGGAAGAGGGGTGCTAGAGGCAGGCCCAGGTCTGTGGCAGAGGACGGCCACCGTCACTGCCACCCAGCCTTGACATGCCACAGGCGCCCAGGTCCAGCATGGGTGTGGGTTTGGCTGCCAGCAACCAGCCCCGTGCTGCAGTGCACAGCACCACCGCTGCCCCCACCCCTGCGTCTGCAGGTCGGGGAATGCACACTGGCCCCGCGCCTACGCCTTGGCTGCTGCTTGTGGCTTCCGGAGGTTGCAGAAAGAAAGGGAGGTTGGGCTCTCGTTGCCGCTCTGTGTGGGGAAGCACTGGCAGTTCCAGCCTGGCCCCGTGCAAGGAGGAGTTTGCGCCGGGCAGGAACGGGTCACAGGCCTGTCTGGCTGAAGGCTGCTCCCCCAGCCCACGCACATTTCTCTGCCACGTTGAGATGCTTCAGCTCAAAGGATGGCTTGTTGTATATGGGACTCATCCTGTCCCAGCCTTCTTTGCTGCTCCTGCCCCTGCCATCGGCTGGCTATGGATCCACGTCTCCCTGGGGAGAGACATCCTCATAAAAAACACTCACTGATCAGAATGGGACACTTGGACACGTCCCTTCCCTACCCCCAGTGCTGCCTGGCATGCCAGGGCTGAAGCTCACTCTGCTTTCCTGGTGTCAGTGGACTACATCCAGAGAGCCAGAAAAGGTTGCTAAGGGGAGCAAGCTTGCTTGCAGAAAACAATGCTGTAGTTTTAAGCTCACTGACTGCTGTGGCCAGTCTGTACCTCCACTGCAGAGTTCAGAGACTAAAACCTAAGAGCCTGCCCCAGGATCTGTGCCTGCTGCAGTGCTGATTTAGTTGCTGGCCCAAACACACCCTTCTCCAGAACAGCCCTGAATCACAGCCAGCAAATCTGGGCAATCTCTTTTCAGCTTTTCCAGAGAACCCCAACTAAGCAGGATGGTGCCAGGATAAGCAGGGCAGTGCAGGGGATGAAGGTGTTACATGCTTAGTGCTCCTAGTGCTGTGCTCACAAGCACTTCCAAAAAGCCTAGAGCTGAGCTGCACAGGGCACTGCCCTTCCACCCACCTGGGCTGCGTGGGGAGGACAAGGGGAGCAGGCTCTCTGCTCTCCTGGGTGTCCAGGTTTCCTCTGCCACAAGCAGGAAGGTCTTCCTGGAGTTGCCTTGCCCTTTGGTTCTGCTCCCCAAAAACGGTATTAAAGCAATGCCCCCTTCAGAGCTGGCTTTTCTTTCCCAGTGCCCCAACGCTGAGCTACGAGGTGCATTCCTGTCAGGCTCCCTGGCCACAAAGGCTGGGAGCTCTTCCAGCAGGAGGTGGATGCCTGCCAGTACAGCGCGGCTGGGAGCGGGCACTTCGCTACTGGCCGTGCTGCTGCGAGAGCCAGCTCAGCACTGCGGTCCTGCCACGCCGCTGGGACCCGGCTGCCTGCAGTGACCGTCCTCTCTGCCCTTGCACGAGGGGTGCTTCACCCAGGAGACCTGCACAGTGCTCAACAGGCAGCATTAGCCCACCCGCTGTCCCGGAGCGGCAGCCCGTGCGTCTCCCCGTGACCCTTTGTGGCTAATCCCGCAGCCTCCGGCGCCCTTCCTGGCGTCACCGGCTGCTGCTTCTGCAGGCGCACTCCGCGGACACCCCGCTGAGGCCACCCCTGCTGCGCGGGGCCCCCCCCGAGGCGTGGGGCTGTGCGGGGCTGTGCCGGCGAGGCTGCGGCAGGCAGCGCAGCATGCGGCTTGCTCTCGCGGGGGGGGCAGGGGCTGGGATTCTCCGCCTGACTGCTCAAACGTGGCTGCTGCGGGACCCTGCTGGCGGCGGGCACCTCCACGCCGAGGTGTCAGAAAGCTGTCGGGGGTGTCCGTGCCCCCGGAGTGCGGTCATTTGTGCCTCTGGCAACCATTTGACCATTGTGCGATGCTCAGACCTCTGTTGCCAGCGCCTCTCATTGTTTGACTTAAAACCTGGAGGGGCCAAGTCCGCAGGTGGGGTGACTTGCCCTGCAGAGCAGGGTGCTGTGGCTCACCCTGGGACTCTGTCCAGGCTCTTTCCAAGTGTCAGCATCATCACAAAAGCCAAATGCACCCTCCCGGGAAGCTCCTCTCAGTGCTTCCCTGACAGATCCCCTGCCCTGGATTTCATCATTTCCCCCAGACTCATCTCAGCCTCTGTTTCCAAAGGATGGTGCCTGTCTCTTTCCCCCAGCCCCGTCTTTGTTTTCAGCACTAACTCTGACCTGCTGTTTTCCCCCAGCCCGCTGGTGCTGCCACAGCAACATCTTCACAGCACTGCCAGCTTGCCCCCCCCGCCCAGCAGGTGTTTTGAGCGTGCAAGGGGACACTTCTGTGTTCAGGTTCAGCGGGGTACAGGCCAGCTGCCTGCAGATGCCAGCACACCTCTGTGGGGCCAGAACACAAGCAGAGTGCCTGCCTCTCCCACACCAGGTAGGTCTCACAGGTCCCGGTGGATTTTCCTCCCCATCCTCACTCAGTAAAGACGTTCAGTCATTCAGAAAGCTTGAAAGCACAATCCTCTCAGGAGATGAATAACCAGTAACATCCAATCTTCATCAATCCCTGAACTCGTTCCATTTCCATCCTGTTTCCATGGCTCGACCCAGCACGTCTGAGCACCAGAGCTGGCTCTCAGCACAGCTTTCTGCACGAGCAGAGCTCTCAGCCTGCAATGCAGAGCAGCACCGCTCGCTGACAACACGGTGTTTGGTGCAGGCATCACAGCAGCCGCATGTGTTTGGAGCAGCGACACGCCGCCTCCTTCCCCGCTCTGCTCCTTCACTGCACGCAGTCCCTGCTGGCATCAGGGTGGGGGGGACACCTCTTCTCGCTTTTCCAACCTGCATCTGACCTGTGCCAGGCTGCCAGCGCAAGGGGAAGGGCCTGCTGGCAGCCACGGCATCCCTCTCCCCTGCCCTGCCCTGCCCAAGTGAGGCACAGGCAGCTCTGCCCTCTGCCCCCCGTCTTGTGCTTTTGTCCCCACACTCCTCAGGGCCAGGCAACGTGGGGGCCAAGAGGGAGCTGCCACCCTGCTCCTGGCCTTGAGACCTCCTCTTCCTCATTGCTAAAGCAAGCGGTGGTGAGCGGAGCAGTAGGTAATGCCTCTGCATGGCCAGGGCTGGGGGCAGCCACGTGCCTGGTCCCCCTTGGCAGAGAGCAGTTTGAAGGGGTGGGGGGAGGACACGGAAACTTCTGTGCTGGAGCTTGAACCTTAGCACTGCTCCGCAGCTCTGACACTTATCTGGCTTAAAGGATCAAGCACAGGTTGTGGAAATAGGGCCAGCAGCTCCTGCACACAGAGCCAGCATTACCCCCAAAGCACCCCTTAGCCAGACCGGGCTGCACGCACCCGCCTGGCCCAGCTCAGCCCTGCGCCCACCTTCCAGGCACGTGCCTGGTCCCAATCACACATCTCAGGGCTCATCTTCACCCCCCATCTGCCAGCACAGCTCTGCCTGGGAGGACAGGAAGAACTGCTCAGCCTTAGTGGGACCCGTGGGCCCTTCCAGTTCTCCCTTTAGAATCTGCCATGAGATGGGAGAGTGAGGACTGTCAGGCAACCTTTTTTTTTAACACCCTGGAGAAGTCCTTGTCCCAACGCCAGGCACCGGTACAGCCCAGTGGTGAAAGGCTAGGAGCCACAGCCAGCCCCGGGGCAGCCAGGAAGCCTCTGCTCCAGCACAGGCCCTCACAGACAGAGCTCCAGGGTATTTTGCCAGGATGAGAGAAAATGCAGCCTTCCTTTTGCTCCGTCCTGTTCCCACCAGGGTATTGGCAAGCCTCCCCTGGCTCCTGCGACAACCGGGCCAAGCTCGGGGCATTTCTTTGCTTGACATCTCCGCGACGCTGTCCCCGCGGGACGGACTCACCGCCCCCGCCGGTCCCAGCTCTGCCCCAGCCCCCGGCCCGCTCCGCTGCCCAGCCCCGTCCAGCTCCGCCCGCCCCCGGGCCCGCCGCGGCAGCGGCCGCTCCTGGTTCCCGACCCGGCCGTGCGAGGCGGTGGTGCCGGTGCCGGCCCGGGGAGGCCGGGCTCGAAGCGGAGGCTCCAGCGCCGCGGCCCGCGCCCCTCCCGCCCCCCGCGCCCGGCGGCCCCGGTGCCCTTGGGCTCGGGGACGGGCGCCCGAGGCGGAGCCGCTCCTTTCCGCCGGAGGCGGCCAACACGGGCGAGCCCCCCGCCGCCGCCGCCGCCGCGCCGCCCGCTCCCCCGCCCGGCTCCCCGGGCTCGGTTCCCCGCGCTCCCGGTCATTCCCGGCTGGGGACGGGGAGGGGGGCACGGCCCCGCGCCCTTTCCCGGTGCCGTGGCCGCCGGGACCGGCCCCCGCCCGCCGCCCGCCGCCGGCCCCCCCACACGTGCGCCCCCGCCGCCCGCGCCCGGTACCTGGGCGGGTAGCGCCGCCGCTGCCGGTCGCCCGCTCTGACCGTGTCCCGGGCGAGCAGGAAGCCGGCGGCGAGGGAGCCGGCGCCCACCATGGCCAGGAGGCCGGCGGAGCGGCGAGCGGAGAGCGCGCGGGCGAAGGTGCTGGCCATCGCGGAGCGGCGGCGCGGCGGAGCGAGCGCGGCGGGGGCCGGGCGGCGAACGTGATGGGAATGGGAACGGCGGCGGCGGCGGCGGCGGGAGGGTGCGCGGGGGGCGGGGAGCCGGCGGCACGGGGGGGGCCGCGACGGCACCGCCACCTGCTCGGGCCGCCCCGCCCCGCCCCGGGGCCGCCGCCACCGCCTTCAGCACCAAGCGCCGGACAGCGCCGGCGGGGCCGCGCGCCCGACCCGCCCTGGCCCCGGGCCCGGGCCCCGGTCTCCGGGCCCCTCGCCCCGAGCCCTGGGCTCGGGCCCCTCGCTCCGGACCCCTCGGCCCGGACCCCTCGCCCCGCACCCGCCGCCGCAGGCGGGCACGGCGCAGCGCGGCGAAGCCCGAACTGCGAGGGTGCGGCCGGGGCAAAGTCCGCGCACCTGGAGCCGGCGGCGGCGGGGTGCGGATGCCGGGACGCGGCGCCCCGACGGCCCCGTGTCGGGACGGGAGGCGGCCCGGGATGCGTGCCGGGGCGGGCGGGCCGGCCGCGAGGGGGGGTGGGGGGGCTGCTGTCACCGTGGCGCCCCGCGCCGCTGCCCGCGGCCGGGCATCCCCCTCCGCTGCCCTCGCACGTCGGGTGCGGCCGGGCCGGGGCAGCCGGCCGCGAACGCCGCGCTCCCGGCGGCCGCGGCAGCCGCGGGGCTTGGAGTGCGCGCCTCGGGCCGCCCCGCGCTCCGCCGCCGCGGACCCCGCGGGCCGGCAGCGCCGCGGGCCGTGCCCATGCCGCGCCGCCCGCCCGCTCCGGGCCCGCCCCGCCTCGCGGCGCAGGGCTCGCGGGCCCGGCCCGGCTCGGCAGGACGCGGTTGCCCGCGCGGCGCGGTTGCCGCGGTAACGCGCGGCTCGCGCGGCGCCGCCCGTGCCCGGCGCGGGGCTCGCGCCCACGTGCGCGCGGCTCGCGCGGCGCCGCCCGTCGCCGCCAGGGGCCGCTGCGCCGCGCCCGCCCGCGGCCGGCCGGCCCCGCCCCCCCGCGCCGATTGGCCACCGCCGGCCGTCAGCAGGTCGCGATTGGCCGCCGGCCGCGCCGGCCGCGCAGGGTGCGCTCGGAGGCCGCAGGTGAGCGGGGGGAAATGGCGGCGCCCGGCGGGGCGCCCCCTGCCGCCGCCCCCCCCTCCCCTCACCTCCCTTCCCCTCCCTGCGGCCGGGCGGCCCCGCTGCGGGCTGTGCGGCCGGGACGGGGCGCGGCGGGGGCGCTGCTGCCGGGCGCAGGGCAGCGGCGGGGGGCGGCGGGTGGGTGTGTGGGTGTGGAGGTGTCGCGGCCGCCGCTCGGCGCGGGCTCGGCCGCCGTCCCGGCTCCCCGCGGCCCCCCCTTCGGCGGCCGAGCGCGGCGCGGCCCTGCGGGGGGGGAACGGGCGGAGCGGGCCGGGCCTCGCCCTCCGCGCTGCGGGCGGGCCGGGCGCCGGCTCCGAGCGTCCCTCCGGTGGCGCGGGGCCTGCGGCGGGGCTCCGCAGCCCGGCCTCGTGGGCAGGCGCTGCCCCCGCGCGCCAGGCCCCGTCCCGGCGTTCCCCCGCCGTGCTGCGGGGCGGCCCCGGCGCCGCCTGGGCCTTCGGGGGAAGCGGCGGCCTCGCGCCCGGGGCGAGGACGGGGTAAGGCGGGTGGGCGGCTGCCCCCGCCGCGGTCACCGGCCCGACTGCGGCCCGGGCTGGGGAAAAAGGAGCGTTAAGTGCTAGCGTGTCCACAGGCTGTACGCGAATACACCAAAGCTGACGAACACAACAAGTGGCGTTGTAAAAGTTCAGACATCTTTATCTTGTTCATAATGTTCTTTACAAAAAAAAGGAAATACTATTTTATGTGTAAAGTTGCTAATAAATCTTTATTAACGGTTACAGGCTCAGAAATTCTGATGCTGTGAAGCTTCACACTTAACAATCTCATAAATCTTGTTAAAAAAAAAAAAAAAAAAAGCACCTAAAATAATTTCGTAAGCCAAGAGTGGATCTTACTCCTGCATTTGCTATGTGAACAATGTAACAGCTGTTCAAATGTAGGGGAGATGAGCCAACAGGTTTTTGCTAAACTTGCAAGCAGAGGCATTGTGTAGGAGAAGGAGCTCCTAGTCAGGAAACGTGTTTTAACCATTGCTGCAGTCTCTGGGCTTGAAGCTGTTGATAGATTTGCAGTTACTGACAGTGCTGCTCAAACAGGCAGAACAGTATGTTTAGAAGCATGACTTCAGCTGCCTGATTTTGAAGACATTGAACTTCTTTGTTAATAAAACATGGAAATTTTTATTTAATACACCAAGTACAAATAGCTTTTAATTATTAACTCTGAAATAGGTATGTGGTTTCATTTTTCTGAAGCAATTAAGAGTTTGTGGCTTGATTTTTGATAAGAGTACGGCTTTCACCTTTTGTATGTAAGTGTGTAATTAACCTTAATACAAATAGACCTTGTGACAATGGAAATGACCCCTTTGGCAAAATTACTTCACTGATCATACATTCAGGGTCAAGGCATAAGCTTTTTTATTAAATTATTTTAAAGTGTCAGCTACGTGCATTCTTAAAGGTTGTCATATGTCAGGTACTTGACCTTGCTTAAGTCAGGTGGGGGTTCTGTAAACTCAGTTATCCTCACAGCCTGGTTGCGTGCAGTGGTATCACACACTCCTTTGATCTCCGCTCTGCTGCTTCCCCCAGGCTCCCTGGGGTGCAGAAGCCTCTCCCAGCCACCTGTGGCTGCTGCCACCGGCGATGTGACTGGTCTTCATTGGTCACTGCGTGCCAAAACCACGGCAGTCCTTGTCCTTTGGCTCTCTGCTGTAGAGACTGTGCTGTCAAGTGCTGCTTCTGCAACTATAACAGGTTTTGTTTTAAAAACAAACAAACAAACAAAAAACAAACTAATCAATCAAAAAGAACACCCCTCCCACATAGTTTTCAGTTGTTAATGCCATGCTGGGTGTGAAGTTAATGCAATATATGATCATCCTTTCTGCACTTAAATTTCTGGTACTTCAGAAGTTGGGCACAAAGAATAAATCTCTCCATGCTGTGAACGTCCTTATCAGAACACCACCAGATTCATCTGCTGGGGAACCTGGAAACAACTTACATCTCGTTTCTTATCACTAACGCAAGGTAGTCCAGAGAGCTGAATTAGTCCCAGAACACTGAGAGGCAAAGTTTAAATCTCAGTTCCGGGTTGTGTGTCAGCAGTTTCTGCTTGCCGTTAGGTGATTACATTAACCTTTGGTATGACTGTGTAGCAGATCGTAGCTGTCCTTGGAGGAGAGTGCAAGGATGTCTTTAGCTGGAGTGGCTGGTACGTACTTCCTCATGTATTTGTGATGGGATGAGCATGAATATTTCAAAATAAGAACCATGCTCAACTTGCGTGTGTGTGCCGTTGTCGTGTCAAGGCTTTAGATTCTCTTGGATGGTACAGCCAGCAGCATTAACGCTTAATTTTCTTGCTGTGATTTGGGGAAGGTGAGAGACCAGTAGTACCCTTAGCAAGTGGGAGCTGGTCTGAATGTATGGGCTCTAGGAGCAGTTAGCCCAGGGAGCAGTGAGAGTGATGTAGAACCATCAGACACCTGTGTGAGAAGCAGACATCCCGTACTGCCAGGATCTCTCACAGCGCTAGGTTTGAAGAAAAAAAGCGGCGGGGAGGATGTAGGCTGAGCACCGTACAGGAACCTTGCTAGTACTGTTTCTGTAACAGGCGTTGCTCTCCTCGTGTCATATAAACTCTTTGATATCCCAGCTCTAGAGCTGATTCAGGCATGGTGGCAAATCCTCATGTAATCAGTCTGTTACACAAGAATGGTACTTCGCTTGCCTGTTTAACAGCAGCAATCTGTCCAAATTTTGCGTACCTTAGTTATGCTGTTTCATCAAGTGACTGTAGCCTTGGTTGGTAGAAAGCCAGTCAGAGAAGGGATATGCTTTAAACAGAAACTTGGAAAAGGTTTTGCTTATACCCTGTTCCTGTCCTCTCACCAGAAACAACTTGAGATAATGAGGTTTATCCTATTAACACCAAGGGGATGCTGGATGTATCAGTGGCCTTTGGCTTCATTGAGGCTCAGGGTTTTCACTTATTTTTAGTATGGCATGTCATAGCCTCCAGAAATAGTTGCAGAGCAAAGTAGAAGTTTGTTTTTTTTTTTTTACTATTTTTTTTTCTCTGGGATAGAAGCAGGAATGTAGAGAACCTGTTGCTTTCTTAGTTCTTAGGCCAAAGGTTTTCCTGCTGCTTGGTCTATTTTTTCCAGGAGGGAGGGGAGAGTATGTGATTGGTGAAAACGGTCCTCCTCCCCTTCTTGCATGGTTTACTTCAGTAAGTCAGCAGCCACCAAGCTGATAGTGAACTTGCTAAGGTCTTACTCCACGCTGGCATGCTGAGGCAGCAGGGCCAAGGAACAGAAACGGTTCCTGAGTATGTTGGGAATCCTTCTCTTGTCCTTGTGTGGAAGTAGCAGGATTACACGGCACACACGGTAGAAATGCCTGTGTGGCCTGGTCTGCCAGTACTATTGCTGCTGCCAGCAGAGAGCATGGGTGGTGGATTAAAGCTTTAACTCTCGCTAATCTGGATGCTCGTGTGTTGGGTGTGCCCCGTGCCTCACGCAGCACATAGGAGCAGGCAGCACTGGCCTTTGTGCACTGCTGTGAGTTGGGCTTGCTGTGTCTTCTTGCTGGCCTGGGCTCCCCTGGCAGATCTGGCTCACGAATTGACAGTCTTGCTGTCAAGCCTGCGCCTCATGGCGTGGCTTTGGGCACTTGTCTGGCACGCTTCTGCTCCAGTGCTTTCTGTGAGTGCCCAGCTCTTACCTCTCCTGTCCTTTCTGGGAGTCTGCAGCCTTTCTGCATGGAGGCATACCTTAGTTTTATCCATGTTTCCCCGGGGATTTCAGAGGCAGCTGGATTGCCCTCTGTGTGTTTGTTTCTTTTGGCTGTTCCCACCCTGCTCGAGTGGATGAAGTCAGTCTCCCTCCTTTGTTCTCGGTGAGGGGATTTGCACCTACCATGAAACTGTGCTGGCAGCAGGCAGGTGGCATTTGGGTGCATCTCCTCTGTTTTGTGAAGAGCTGTCAGGGAGGACTGGGAATCCAGTTGTACGTGGTGGTACGTTCTCCTGTGATATGCTGGCTCTAAGGCCAAGCGTGCCTCAGAAGAGGAAGTGCAGTAACTGTCAGCCTGGGAAAGGGTGGAGATCACGTGAGAGTACAAGAAGCAGCGGCAGAGTGTGCGTTTGTAGGAAATATTAGCATGAGGTGTTTACAAAGTCATCTTCTTGAGGTTGCACTTCCTGTACTGGTTTTGGCTGGGATAGAGGGAGGAAAGCTTTTCACCATGGGGAAACCAAAGTAAAGGGCAACCGCTTGACATTTGTGTGCACAGCTATGGACAGAGCTGAACAGTTGTGTCCTTGGTCTGTACAGGTCATGCATACTGTACATTCAACTCAGTTGCTTGTGTGGCTGACAGTGCTGCTCCTGTAGGCGATTGTGCAAGATGTGCTCATTTCCTAGTGTTTATAAAGAACGGCTTGTATCTGGATAACCAGACTCCATGGTCAAAGAGTAAATCAGAGCCAAGCTTGCAAAACGTAAAAAGTCCTGACCTGCAAGCCGCTGCTTCTTTTGTGTCTTCTTTACCTGCCAGAGTTGTCCTTCCTTTTCCCTTCTCCCCTGCAAACTCATATGTCTTTCAAACTGTTCTCTCTGTTACTTTAGGTCTTCTTGAGCTAGAAGGATGAAAATTGGCAATTGGAAAGTCACCGTCACTCTCCTAAGCTTCCTCCTAACTTCTGAGTCCCAGTTTGGGTGTACAAGGCTGCGAGCAAGTCTACCGTCCCATTCCATGATTTAAACAGAGGCTTGGAGCATGCATCATTGTAAGGTTTAAATTATTTCAGCGCTAGCAACACTGTCCCTTTCCCAGCTGGTGCAAAAGGGCTCATTGCACAATGGAGCTGCCTATCTAAAATGGTTCTGGGTCCTGGATCCCCTCCCACCCTGAGGGTCTCTTCCCGCATACCTCTGCCTAGAGGCTCTCTTCATCTCACCTGGCTCCCCCTGTTTGTCCTGGGCAGCGTGTCCCTGGACATGTTCACTCTAGCTCAGTCCCTGCCCTGCCCACCCTCACCTGCTTCCAGTGGCATCAGCCCTGGCTCAGGCCCTTCTTTACCACTTTTTGCACACTGTGATTCCAGAGCGGGATGGTCGGCCACCGAAGCTGCCATGTCGTCCCTGACGACCTCCAGTGAGAGAGAGAACTCCACTCCCAGGTTTGTTGTCGGTTCCAGGGATGATGAGACAGACTTTCTGGAATCAAACATGAAGACGGATGAAACCGATTTCTTTGAAGATGATGAAGAGGAGGAGTCGGTAAGGAGGTCCTGGCATTCTGGGTTGGAGCATCTGTGCAGAATTCCTGGGTTTCAGCCAGGTTTTGCATGGTTCCTGCTGAGGCCACAGACAGTCAGGACTGTGGGGAACATGGCATCAGGCTGTGTGGCACAGCCATGTGGAAGATGCATTGCACTGACATGCTGCCAGACTCAGTGCCTCGCGCTGCAGTAAATTCTAGCCTTTCCACTTGCAGGTCTTTTCCAGTTGCAACAGCAGATTTCTTTATCCTAGCAACTTAACCCTGATACTGCTGTAAACCTTTTGCTTTACCAGGGAACTTCTTGAGGAAAACTGAAGGAACTGTGAATAAGGGCAGAGAAGTGTCTGCAGGGAGGAAGCGTTTGCTCTTTTCTGTAGTCTCCAAGAACAGGCTGCAGAAAGGAGAATGATCTCCAGCTCCTGACTGCTTTTGGCCTCTATTCAACCCACCCTTTCAGTTCCCACAATGGCCTCTGTACCGGGCTTCTGTTCAGAGGAGCTTCGTGCCACTGAAATCATCTTGCCTTTGACCTTCACATGGTGAACTGCTCTGACTTAATCTTATTCCTAGTACAGTATGTAGGGACCTTGCAGAACTTTTATCAGCTGTTATCCTGTCTCTGTGCAGCCCATGGGGGCTAATACAGGTAGATCCTCTAGCACAGTTAAGAAAGGTCATCAGCAGCATATGCTGACCTCCTCTTTAAGGATGGGAAAGTAGATTTCCAAAGACAGTGCAGAGAAACCAGTGAATAGCTTGAACTTGTCTCTGCAAGACTCGTGGGCAAGGGCACTGCTATGAGGCAGAGGAACTCCTGACCTTTCATTCTGGTGATTGAGCTGGGACTTGTTTAAGTTGGTGATAGCTTTCGTGTTTTTGGTTTTTTGTTTGTTTGTTTGTTTTAATTCAGAATGGGCTGAGCAAAGTACTCTAGAGTGGAGTGGAATGTCCCTTGCTTCATTCCTGAGGAAAACACTAGTCCATCCCAGAGAAACAGTTAGGTGCCTTGGGCACATTAAGTGACATTTCCTCCTCTGAAGTTATGAGAAGTTGCTTTTCCCCCATGCAGATGCTTTAGGGTGTTGCACAGTCCTCTGCTGCTGGCCCCTCTAGTGAATTCCTGACAGAGATTGCCTTGAAATATCAAATACATCTGCAGCACATGGGGACTCAGCTTTAGGAAGGATACACTGATACAGTATTGATGCCCCAGTGATGGGAGTGCCCAGTGTTTGTGGCATTGTATTTTTGCTGTAGAACCTGAGCCCTTGGCTTTGCAAGTCAGTGCAGGTAACTTCTGAAGTCTCAGTTTATAGTTCGAAGCCACACTTGCATGTGCTGTGTAACCCACAGTCCTGTGTGTATCACTTCAGGTGACCTTACTGAGTTTGAACTTGCTTAGACCAGAATTACTTCATCAGGAAAACATCCAGTCTTCAATTAAAAACAGTCAGTGATGGAAAGACCAACACAGACCTTAGCCTGTTCTTCTGTTACAGTTACCAACACTTTTTGAATACAGGCCTTCTATCTTGCCTTATTCAACTTAAATTTGTCCCACTGGATCTTGCTATACCTTTGTCAAGTATATGGAAGAGCTGTTAGTACTGTTTCTCTTCTACTCACAACTACTTGCTGTTGTGATCTCCCCTTCATTTTCTCTCAGATAAAACAGACTGAGCTCCTGCTGTAGTCTTTTGCCATAAAGCATATGCAGCTCTTCTGTAAGTCTTCTTAAGTCTGCCACTTGTCCTGGTGAGTCCTGGAGAGAATATGAGGGAGGATTCCAGTCCCTGCTGCTTATTCAGGTGCCAGATATTTTTTCTCTGACCCTGTAAAAGGAGGAGGTACGTGTTGCCCAGCAAAGAAACAATCATTTTGGGCTGCTCCTTAATGACATCCACCAGTGGAATCTAGTGGGAGCTGGGACTGTGTATGGTCTGAGTCTAGGAAGGGCTGTGAGATCTTAGGGTTGGAAGAAAATCCTGTGTTTGTTCAGTATTGCCGCATTTGCACACTTAGAGCTTAAATTCAGTAAAGTAGCCAATCCTGAACTAAAACAGTCTGTGTCTTTCCTTTAGCCACCTGAACGGCAGATTGTGGTTGGAATCTGTGCCATGACCAAAAAGTCCAAGTCAAAGCCCATGACACAAATTCTGGAGCGTCTGTGCAAGTTTGAATATATCACAGTTGTGATTATGGGGGAAGATGTTATTCTGAATGAACCAGTGGAGAACTGGCCTTCCTGTGACTGCCTAATCTCCTTCCACTCCAAAGGTAAGAGTCTGTAGCAGGCCTTAGCCTACCTAAGATCTGGACAAGGGAGCTTCCATTCATTCTTTTTGTTTTGTTTTCTGTATTTCAGGATTCCCTCTGGATAAAGCAGTTGCATATGCCAAGCTGTGCAAGCCATTTTTAATTAATGACCTTGATATGCAGTATTATATCCAGGACAGGTAAGTGTCTGTGATCCAATAAAGCTCCTTCCCTCTTCCTTTGTCCGCTTTCTGTCCTTAGCATGCTGTGCAAGCTTCTTCCTGGCCACAAGCAAATGAGATGGGAAGGAAGGGTACTTTAGCAAGGCTTTTAGGGGTTGTTTCCCCATAACATGAAGGGGAGTAGATCTGGGGGTAAACCCATTGATACTTGGCATGTTTTGTCTTCTGGTTCAAATGCATTGTAAGGAATGGCCAAATGAAGAAGGATGTGGAAGTGGTCTCATGGGATGAGACTATCATGCCTAAGACAAAAAGACTACCCTCTTAGTAGGAGAGCCAAGTAGTGGGATGGCGTTCTGGGGCGGAAACTGGGGGCAGCAAGGCCAGGTCAGACCCTAAGGAAGTTATGTTGGTGAGGCACTTCAAGAGGCTTCTTAGCCAGTTAGTAAAACTAACTTGTAGTCATGTACCTCGGTGCATACAAACTGCTTTGGCTGTATATGGGCAGAGCTAATACTAGACGCCAAACCTCCCACCGTATTTTTGGGTTGTGTGCAGTGTTCCTGCAGGTGCTGACAGGTACTTCGAGGTGTAATTGTACTGAAAGAATTTCAGTTTCCCCATTCCAGACCATGCTGTTGAATCTCACTGTTTCTGTCCTCTCCAGGCGTGAAGTGTATCGGATCCTTCAAGAAGAGGGAATAGACTTGCCCCGCTATGCTGTCCTCAATCGAGACCCCGATAGACCAGAAGGTAAGTGCCCAGGCTCTTCTGAAAGCCATTTGCACGTACTGTACTATTTAGGATATTCTGCAGAGGCTGGGCACTGATAATCAGCTCAAGCAGGTCTGATTCGCGAGTCTATTGACTTTGGTGGAGAAAAGCCGTTGTGCCTACTGGCCAGGACTGAAGGGCTTCAGCTCTGCACAGGGGCTGCTTCCACTTTTCCTAACATGCTGCTGCTCTGCTTTGTCTTCAGAGTGCAACTTGGTGGAAGGAGAGGACCATGTGGAAGTAAATGGAGCTGTTTTCCCAAAGCCATTTGTAGAGAAGCCGGTCAGTGCTGAGGACCATAATGTGTATATTTACTACCCGACCTCAGCAGGTGGGGGCAGCCAGCGGCTCTTTCGGAAGGTGAGAGGATCTCTAGCTCTGGTGTTGAGACCAACAAATTTGTGGGTCTGAAAGATGCATGTGGCTTCAGGAGGGAGTGTTGGGGCAGGTGAAGGAGAAAGGAAGGTTTTGTGTTGGGGAACACAACTTCTTAGAAATTTTAGTTGAACCTTAAACAGCTGGGAATTCCAGAGGAATGTGTTTTGGTGGTAATGCTGACTTCACCTTTGTCATCCTACGTCTGCCCAGTGTCCTGTGTAGCAGTTACGGAGAAATGTGTCCCTTACTGAACTACATACTGTTTTTTTTCCATATCATTTCCTTGGTTTATTGAGATGATCCTTTTTAAAATCTGTTCCTGTCTGCTAACACGCTTGCTGCCTTTCTCAGCTTAGTGTTACTTGCAAATATAGTAAATGCACTATTTATTCATAGATTTCACAGAGAATCTGCCTTTACTCACTTCCTCTACTTTGCCAGCAAACAGTTAAAAGCTATGATGTATCTTTTTTTCCAATCACTTACACATCTGCCCTTAGTAAATCTAGACAGATTGTTTCCTTAGCTGGTGTACAGACATGCCATTTGAAATTGTATCCAAAGACTCACTAAAACTTAAAATGACATCATCTTCTGTCCATAAGATCTGTCATACTGTCCTAGAAAGAAGTAAAGCTGGTCTGATTGTGAACTGCCATCAGTTATTATCATTTCCTTATTAACTAGTCTCCTTACTTTACACATCTTTATCTACTATTTTTTGTTGCATATCCTTGTAGCAATTGGAGTCAACCTAAAGGTCTATAATAACTTTTCTCCTCTTTAGGCCTGGAAAAGGACATACCTATTGTCTGCCTTTTAGAGTCTTTTTTGTCCTCCATAATTGTGCTGTAACAGCTGGGGGTTCTGAGAGGTGTTCAGCCCATTCTCTCCCTGTGGGACAAAGCTTATGCTTTTTGTTCTTCCATATAAGAAAACAAACCCCACTGACTTCCCTGACGTGTTTATTCTTTGCTTTCAGATTGGTAGCCGGAGTAGCGTGTACTCCCCAGAGAGCAGTGTAAGGAAGACAGGGTCATACATTTATGAGGAGTTCATGCCTACAGATGGCACTGATGTAAAGGTAATGGAAAGCCTGGAATTGCTCCTACTGTCTCCAAGCCTGGGATAGCTGAAGGTTGGGCAGTCCTGCCTCAGTTGACTCTGGAGTGTTTGTTTAAGCTGTGAGGTGCTGTCTGTGCAGCTTGGATCCCAAACTGGGGAGTGGTTGTTCTGTAGATCATAACAGGAAGAAAGTGTGAGACCATCTAAATTTTTCCATGTGTCTGTGGTAGAACCTTCTGGAAGATGCAGTTACTCTAGATGGTTATGTCAGGTGTATCTATTTCTCTTCCTAGGTGTACACTGTTGGGCCAGACTATGCCCATGCAGAGGCTCGCAAATCTCCTGCTTTGGATGGGAAGGTTGAACGGGACAGTGAAGGGAAAGAAATTCGTTACCCAGTTATGCTGACTGCCATGGAGAAACTCGTTGCACGGAAAGTCTGTGTAGCCTTTAAGGTCTGCCTGTTTTCTCCTCTACACAAGCAGGATACTCCATGAATGTCTGATTTGTATCTCAAGCAGTGTTAAAGCCTGAGTTCTGTTACCCCACCGTGTTCCATGACTGCTGCCAGTTGCCATCTCTGCAGGCTGGGTACAGCTGGTCCTGCTGGCCCTGGCAGTTTGCTGGTCAGAGATGACTGGGAAAGCAGAAGGGCCTCCGCCAAATGTGCTCTGTGCTGGCAGGTGGCTGGTGTCCAGAGCACATCTAAGCATTTAATATCATATTCTGAGTGTGCTGCTTTGTCATATGTGCTGGTCCCTCCTTTACTATTCCTAGTTGTACATGTGTAGAGACCCTGACCTTCATTTCCTCTGCTTTTTTTTTTTTTTTTTTTTAATCTGGCTTTGGTGCACATTTGTGCTGTACTGTAGAGGTAGGTAGCTGAATGTATGCAAGTCTAGGTGTAGTTACATGACATGTTCAGCAGTGTCAACAGAAGCAGCACTTGACTACTTGTTCCTGGCTTCACTGCAATTTGCAACCCATGCAGCTGGGCTGATACAGCTGTTCCATTTTACAGCCTTTTCCACATACTGATGGATGTCTGTGAATTCATCACTTATTGTCTGTATTTCTTCAGTGTGCTTCAGAACCGTTGAGTTTAGAGGCAAGAGCAAGAGAGCCTGGAGCTGCTCTGTTCTGATCCTTAAGTGTTCTGTGGAGCAGGGGGGCTGGACCCTATAGGCTTAATCCAGGAGCTCATGGGCTGGGCTCTTGGTGCAGCTGTGAAGCTGTATAAGTTTGTGTAGAGGGCCTCTTACTGCTAACTTGTGGCTCTATTTTCCCGCTTTAAGACTAGTGAGGCAGGCGTAGAACGTAGAAGTGCTGCAGCAGCGGTGCCTTTGGAGGCACCAGTGGAGCTGAACTGGGCAGCATATGATAACTGGGCATGTGTGTCAGCCGTACTTGGCTGTGCATCTGCTGTCCTGCTTGCTGTACTCCCTCCCAATGTGCTTATGAATCCTGTGTCCTGTGTTTCCTCATGCAGCAAACAGTGTGTGGGTTTGACCTCCTGCGGGCAAATGGCCACTCTTTTGTTTGTGATGTGAACGGCTTCAGTTTTGTGAAGAACTCTATGAAGTATTATGATGACTGTGCCAAAATCCTTGGGTATGTAAAAGGGTAAAGGAACCCACAGCAAAGTATAGTGAATGGAGATGATAAGTATGACATAGAAATCTGTGGATGGTTCAGCTAGGGAAATTTGTTCAGAAGGTGAAAGCTTGGCTCTGGGAGGAAGGGGTTAATTATGTATAGCAGCTGGAACTCCTGCCTGCATTGGCATTAGCTGTCTTTTTCTATACCTGGAAGTATCCTACAGGATACATCTAAGATTGGTTGCTAAGGCCAGATGCAGTATTGGTGATGTGAGGGGAAATTGGTGTCCCCTGGGGGGTGCCCTAACTAGTCCTTGGTGTGCTAGATGTCTCTGCAAGGAAGGTAAGGAGATGATCTGTTTGTGGTTCTCAAATCTTTCAGCAGGACCACCAGGCAGGAGATGGAGAACCAAGGGAATGTGAGTTTTATGTTCTGATTTCTTCCAGAAACATAATAATGCGCGAGTTGGCTCCCCAGTTTCATATTCCCTGGTCTATCCCAACAGAGGCAGAAGATATTCCTATTGTCCCCACAACTTCAGGCACCATGTGAGTACTTGTCATCTTCTCAAATGAATGCCCCTGGAGGCTACATGAGGGACAAAGTGCAAATACCGTCCAAGGGACACATTTGTCAAGTATATCTTCTGTTTCCCCAGGATGGAGCTTCGTTGTGTTATTGCAGTCATCCGGCATGGAGATCGTACCCCGAAGCAGAAGATGAAGATGGAAGTTAAGCATCCTCGGTAAGAGTCAAGGCACAAAGATGCTGCATCGCTGGGAAGTGAGGAAGGCCCATTTGCTGAATTAAGAAGCACAGTAGAAGAGCACATGGAAAGCAGTGCTTTTTCCTGGCTCTATTCAATCAAATGTTTTCTTCTAAGTTGAGAGAGTCTTCTTTCCCCATAAGAATCTAGTCACCTTCTTTGTGAACACTGAAGGAAAGAGTGAAGGCTGCTACACCTTTCAAAGTGAAGTACCCCACTAAATTGCAAGATAGTGTCTACTTCCTTTTCTTAAATGAGCCTGGAAACATTAATTTTTATGAGAATTTCTGAAGGACCCAGTGGGCCTGCTGATTCTTCCTGAAGAATAGTGCATGAATCCATAAGTAGGGATGAAATTTGTAGCGCTGAAACAACAGAAACTATACCAGGGTTCTTTGTTGTCTCTACAGATTCTTTGAGTTATTTGAGAAATATGATGGTTACAAGACAGGGAAGTTGAAGCTGAAGAAACCAGAGCAGCTACAGGTGAGGGGAGCCCTCTCTGGGGTTACTGTATGGATGAAGGCAATTTGGATCCCAGTGTGAGGCAGTTTTTTGAGAGTGAGAAGACCCTCAGAAAGGCAACAGTCTGTTGCACAAACACTCCCTTTCTCATTCTCCACCCACTTTGCACTCAGCAGGGTAATAGTATGAGAGCATAGTGAAAACTGCTCCTGGATGATTTGAAGACTGTAGAACGAGGATGACCTTGCCCATCTGTTGTGGTTGCCTCCAGTGAGAGACAGCTCCAGGCTGGGGAAAGTTTGAGGCACCTGCTGGGTTCTAAATGGGGCTGGAGCACAGGGTGAAGATGCAGCAAACTGCAGTGTGAAAGTTTGTCCTCCCTGAGTTGTGTCTTACGAAGTGACATGCCTCTAAGGAGTATGTATGGCCCTGATGGTGGGTGAGACTGTCCGGAGGCCTTGTAAGATTATGGTGGTGAGTGAGAGGCAGAATTGCTGTGTGTTTGAGACAGTGTCTGCCCTCCAACAGGAAGTGCTGGACATTGCACGGCAGCTTGTGGTGGAACTGGGAACCCACAGTGACTGTGAGATTGAGGAGCGGAAATCCAAACTGGAACAGCTGAAGAGCGTCTTGGAGATGTAAGGATTCATATACTGGGGCACTGTGAGTCTGTCTCAGAGCCTTGGTCAGCATGTGATGCAGAAGCAAATTGGGCTGCTGATGTCTTAAGCAGCTAGTTCTCCAGAACTCAGGGAACTCTGTCCCTTGTTAGAAGCTATATGTGAAAGGTGCCATCCTGTTAATGTTTTCTCCTTAGCATCAAAACCGCTGTTGATTCTTATTCTAAGTGTCTCTGGTGTTTGTCTAAACAACTTGAGACAAAACTGAGCTTCCTTTGCTGTGGGAAAGGAGCTGGAGTCCTGTAATGACCATATTAATACGAAGCATTTTTATAAATTTGGAACAAATGTGATTTAAATAAGGTTGTTTGGTGACAAAAGTTTAACAAAGGGCAGCTTGGAAAACATGAAAAGAAGTTTGCATCCCCTTAGATTGCATATAGCTGAAATAAAAGACAGCGTGGTGGTGGTGTCATCTCAGAAACAAAAGGAAGGTTCCTCTCACTGTGGCATACGCAGGTGGTGTCTGAGGAGCACAGAAAATTATTTTTTTACCATGATTCTTTCCCCTGCTCTCTCTGCTCATTAGAGGTGTGGCTACACTTAGAGTGGCTGGCAGATTCTTTTTCTGTGATCCCGCTAATTCACTTGCTAAAGATGTAGATAAAGAATAACTCGGGTTGACTAAAGTTCTTGTGGGCGTATGAGAGCACAAAATGCTGTCAACTGAAGAGCAGGCAAGTAAATGGGTCTTTGAATTTCATTTAGGGAGGTTATATAGCTTTTTTTTTTTGAGTGTGTGTTCATGCCGGGTCACAGATAGATGTCAAAAATGTTCGTGTTCCACAGCAGTCGGTGTTGTAACAGGAAGTCAGTGTTTGTACTGTGTATTTTTGCTATGTGCTGTCTAGGGACCTCTGGATACAGGGTGAATGGGGATGGTTTATTTTTAATTTTTCCCCCTCTCACTGTGATAGGTACGGGCATTTTTCTGGCATTAACCGTAAGGTGCAGTTGACCTATCTGCCTCATGGACATCCAAAAGCTGCAAGTGAAGATGAAGGTAAAGAAATCAGACACTGCTGCCATGGTCTTTAAAGCCTGGTGTTTAAGAGTGTGTACAGCTATCCTACCTATAAAGACCCCTGGATATACAAGCAGAATTAATGACCCATGTCCTGTCTTTGCTGCCATCGTAAGAAGGGGTGAAGTGATACACAATGTAGAGTACCAGTACACCCTGGATGATGCCACAGGGCTTATGTTTCCAATTTAGTGAATGTCAGCCTATACCATCTGAAAGTAGTGGTTCTTAATTTGGTACTTGCTGGCTTGATTCTTGTGGATTCTGGGTCAGACTTGTGCTGAGAATTCTCTGCAAGGCTCTGGTGACAACTTCTTCTTCCTTCATTCTCTCCCATTGCAAGCTCAGCTTTGAGATCTGACATAGTGAGTACCTGTTTGTCTCCTAGAAGGTCGCAGAGAGTCTTCCCCTTCTCTTCTCCTGGTGCTGAAGTGGGGTGGAGAACTGACACCAGCAGGAAGAGTCCAGGCAGAAGAGCTGGGGCGAGCCTTTCGCTGTATGTACCCTGGTGGCCAAGGTAAGCTTTTTAAATATGTCTTAGGTCCTGTCCTGTGACTGTACCAGGTTGCTCAGCCTAGGTAATCACCAGTGTGAGGAATGCTCATATGTCTGTAGGTTGTGTGCAGCCTTTGTGATTCAGGTCATCACTGTTTTTGTTCTTTTGAGTTGACCTGATAAGGATTCAAGCAGGCTTTGCAACCAAAGATAGCTAAGCTAGCCAGCAGTGTTTGTTGCAGCGGTTAAACTTCAGAATGTTTTAGTATGGGACATAGAATCACTAAGGCTGGAAAAGCCTCTTTCAGTTAGTCTGCCTGTATTCAGAAAATCAAGCAAATCTAACAAAGTAATCCTGATGCAGCAACACTATTCAAAATTTATATATTTATTAAGAATTAAATTAGGTCAGATGTAGAGAACAGAGTAAATCTATCTTGGAAAACTGATAATTATGTTTTGGGACAGGGCAATAGTGAAGTAACTTACCTGTATTTTCTCTACCTTAATTCTGTGACTGTGAAAAGCACCTAGTACAGAGCTAGGAGCCCACCCCCTGCCAACAACAAGAACAAAAGACTGAGATTGCCTTTCTCATCCAAGTAAAAGAGTCAGAAGTAATATACTTCTATATCGGTCTGATGAGACCTATTTACTTAAGATAATTTAAGGTGAATTGGAAAAGATTTTCTTATAGAATAAGGGAGAATTAATCTAGGTGGAAGAGGATCAGGTTACAGAATACTAAAACAAAATGGACGTATGCAAGTCCATGGGTTCTGATGGGATGCCCCCATGAGTGTTGGAGGCAGCAGATGTCATTGAAAGGCCACTGTAGATTATCTTTGAAAGATCATTGTGACTGGAGGAGGTGCCTGAAGACTAGAGGAAAGGAAATGCCACTCCTGTCTTCAAAACTGGCAAGAAGAAGGACCAAGAGAGCTACAGGTTGGTCATGTACACCTTGATCCCTGGAAAGGTGATGGAGCAGCTAATCCTCAAAACTGTTTACAAACACATTAAGGAAGTTGATTGGGAGTTGGCAGCACGACTTCACAAAGGAAAAGCATGATTAACCAACCTGATAAATTGCAATGAAGTGACTGGCTTGGTTGATGAAGGGAGAGCAGTGGGTATTTTCAGTAAGACCTTTGATGCAGTCTCCCATAAAATCCTCACAGAGAATCTGATGAAGTGAGTATAGACTAGATGGACAGACAGTGGTGAGGACCAAAAGCTGGCTAAATGACCAGGGCCAGAGAGTGATGATCATGGCGTGAAGCCTAGTTAGAGGTCAGTAACTAGTGGTATACTGCAGAGGTCAATATTGGGTCCAGGCTTGTTTAACGTATTCATTAATGATCTGGATGATGGGGCAGAGTGTACCCTCAGCAACTTTGCAGATGACACAAAACTGGGAGGAGCAGCAGATACGCTAGGGGGTTGTACTGCCATCCAGAGGGAATTGTACAGGCTGGAAAAAGGGGCTGACAGGAGCCTCATGAAGTTTAAGAAGGAAAAATGCAAAGTCCCGCACCTGGAGAGAGAGCTTAATCTGCAGTGAGACGCTGTGTCACAGTTCCTGGAGAGCAGTTGGTACATGGCAGCTTTGTACAGATATACAGCTGACTTCTGTCTAATGTCTGTCCTTATCTAGCAGACTGTTTCTCTGAATTATGAGCTCAGAGCTGGGAGCTGTGTCCCCATCTTCTCATGCTGTGTGACTGGGTACTGTACAAATTCATCATGGGATTCCATCCGATAGCAAATGAGTCACCACTGTACTGTTTTTGGAGGGTCAGACTCAAAGCTGCATGAGTTGCTTTCTCTCATTACTGATCTGTCTCCTCTGGTTGACTCAGCCATCATAAATAAACTATTTTTCATGCCACAAGATAATTGTAGCTATACAGGATACGCTTTGGAAGCCAGGTGCTTCATTATTGGCTAGCTCTGGCTGCAGTTCTGATGGCAGCAGTACTTGCTTTTGTGCAGAGAACAAATAGAAGGAGGCAATTCTGTTGTGCTGCTTTATTCTGCACAGGGGCATTCAAGCTAGCAAAACAGTTACAGACTGTTGGAAGAGGATTGCTGCAACATTTAGACAGCATCAGACCTTTACTGGTGAATCCTCAATTTCATTCTCAAAATGAACTTTCCCAATTTAACCTGAAACATATTTTCAGGCTTCATGTATTGGCTAGAGCTCTCTGTTATGGAGCAGACTAAATGCTAGCTGCGAAAGTGATTAATTCTCTACAAAACTTTGTTACTGCAAGGAAGTTGTCTAAAGTAGTGGTATTCTGCAGTATACTCAGCTGATAGTCTTGAAGATGTCAGAATACTATTTTGACCTTGTTCTCTTTCCAGGTGATTATGCTGGTTTCCCTGGCTGTGGCCTGCTCAGACTGCACAGCACATACCGTCATGATCTCAAGATTTATGCCTCCGATGAGGGACGAGTTCAGATGACAGCAGCAGCTTTTGCAAAGGTTCTTCCTCTCTTGGGCATCTACATTCTGCTACGTTGGTCTTAGAATATGACAATTCTAAAGAAAACTTCTGGTGATGAGGAAGGAACTGTCCTAGTAGTTTCCACGTGCCTGTTGGGAGGGCAGTGGTACACTATGCTATTAGCAAGTTTGTGGGGCAGCACTGGAAACCCAGTGTAGCTGCACATGTATGTTGTCTTTGGTATTATGGCCAATATAGGACTCGAGGAGTTATTTACAGAGTATTGCTGGTGTTTAATGTTAGAACACTTGCTGAGTATTAACTGCCTACAAAATGAAAGTTTCTGACTGCCCAGCCCAAAGGCAAATGTCTTTGGTGCCCAGACACCAGATGTCTTCAGTGCATTTTTGGGGTGAAGGCTGGGGAAGAGACAGATTCATCTGCCAAGGGGGATCCTATGGTAACCATAGCTGTTCTTCAGAGCCTCTGCTGTATCAACATTTTCCAGCAAATTGTCTTGCCTGCTTAAGGATTGCCTAGACAAATCTGGGACTGCTGCAGGCAGAGATGGTGTTTTGCCTAGAAAAATGGCTGATGCTGATGCTAGAAAAAGTAGATGCTGGTGCTGGAAAAATGCTCTTCAAGGACAGTTGAGATTTCACTCAAGTTGACTGAAGGTTGGCCTTGAAACTAACAGAAATGTTTGTTGCATGGGTTGCACATAGCTGAAATCTTGTCCTCTGTTGTATTAGGGTCTGCTGGCCCTGGAAGGAGAGCTGACCCCCATCCTGGTGCAAATGGTGAAAAGTGCCAATATGAATGGTCTCCTGGACAGTGACAGTGATTCTCTTAGCAGCTGTCAACACAGAGTGAAGGCACGACTGCATGAAATCATGCAGAAGGATGCTGAGTTTTGTGAAGAAGATTATGAGAAGGTAAAGCACCTGCATAGCCTTAGAGCTTCCTGTGTCTTGAAGGAGAAGAGTGTTGCTAGAGTGGTTTAATATGTGAAGGTGGCTGGGATGTGAACAGTAGTTCTGTTAGTCTCAGATCAGCTCTAGTCAGAATTGCAGGATATAAACAGAGCTTAGGAATGGCAAAGGAAGGATTTTGGGGAGTAACAATCCCTGTATTTCTCCAAGTGGAAATCCTCACAGTTGTTCCGGTGTCCACTTGTCCGCTTCAAGAATCATCATCATGGTACCTTTCTCTCCCTTTAGAAGTCCCAGTGCATTTTATTCTCATTACTATGCCAGAATAAAATGGGTTTGACAAACCTGTTTTATAAATGCATGCACAAATATGCGATTGGCTGACATTTGGCATTTTTTTCAAAGATTTTCAGTGTGTGAAATCAATGTATCCCTTGTTAGAGGAAAGCTCCAAGCTGTTGAGGAAGAAGTTGCTCCTCCAGTCTTGTGAACTATGTCTCATACAGGTTAAAATTTAAAAAAATAGATCTGGGGGAATTTTTAGTGAGGACGCTACAAAAACCTCTTTCTTCAGTGGTGTACAGAAAACACTATCCAACATTGATGCTGGAGTGTCAAAAACTAAATGGCTTTTTATAAAACAATGGGTCCTGCAATAAGCTGGCCACGATCGCATGACCTTCTATGTATGCTCTTGCACAAAACTGTAGGGAAAATGTGCCGGTCTAGGGCAGAGAATGAGAACTACATTCAGAAGGGGAGTGATGATGAAAAGAGCAGTGGAGTCAGCTGAAAAGCTGCAAAAGACATTGCCGCTTCTGTGTAAGAGAAAATTCCTCTCCAGTTGGTTGCTTCTCTGCAGGATGGGAAAGTGGTCTCAGAATAGCCTGCCAATGTGGTAGCTCTCACTGGTTTATTCCCTCCCTTTCCCTTCTCCCCTAACCAGGAATCTGGCTTTTTAGCAGCTCTGTCCAAGTGTATACTGTACTGTATGCTACATGTACTGTATACTGCACCTGATAGCCCCAGTGTAGGAATCACATGCATAGCAATGTGAGTTGCTTGCTACTTAAATCAGATTGATTGTGCCAGCTAGGGGTTAAAAACAGTATGTTTTGCAGCAGAGAGAATTATAAACATGATTCAATAGGAACTACGATGAACTTTTGAAACAACTTGATATGGAGTAGGGTGAACTTTGGATCTATAAACCCAAAGTAACTATCTTTTGTAAGTGATCTCTATGCAGAAGAGACAGTATTTCATGTGACTTTTTTTTCCCCTTTCACTATCTAATTTCATTAAGGTCTATGTTGATACAAAACTTGCTGAACATGCTTCAGATGCCAGTTTGTCTTTGGAAAAATCTCCTTTCTGTAGTCCAACTAGAAGTTCTGGATTTGGACTGCTGCGTGAGCCTGTGATTTGCACGTGGTGAGGCTAGGTGGCCACAATCTTCCTGCTTGGTTTTCAAGCCAGTGAATCTTTGAGCTCCTATTTTTGTATGCTGTGGCTCATGACTTGGAGGGATAAGATTGTGGCAGAGACTAAGGCTGTAAGCACAAGAGCCAAATGCAATAGGCTTTGTTTATCCTGGCCTTACAGGAAACCACATGTCAGTGATATAGGTGACATAAAGCAAGAAGACTGTTCTGTCCTTATCTTCTTTGGGGCTCCCTGATTTGGGTGCATTGCTGCATGCTGCCTGAAACAATCCAAGTTGCTGTGGGTGGGCAATTCACCTTTGCCAGATTCTAGATCTTTTGTGCACATACGAACAGATCTTTTGGATACAAACCCTTACGTGGTCCTGTCAGTGTCTGGTAACTGAAGAGTAGAGAGCACATGCTACATCCAGCACTGTAGCTGCCTCTCCAACAAGTCCCTAGACACTTTATTTTTCCCAGACTCTGAGATACGATTACAGAATATTTTTTTTTCCCAGACTCTGAGATATGTTTACAGAACTGAAATCTATTACCATTAAGGAATATATTTATCACCTCATAAAAATACGTAAAACACCTGTGGAGCCCTTCTGTTCAAGCACAGAAGCAAAGCAAGCCAAGAGTGGATATTGTAGGTGGAGGAAGGTCTGATCTGACAGGAGCAGTTGTTTGCTCTGAGTTTGATTCTAAGAACATGCTTAATTACCTTGAGCGTTACACCAGGTTATTACACTTGGCTGGGAACGCAACTTCAGTACCTAATTGTAAAGCAGGGCAGCTGAAGAAGGCAGATATTTTGTGTTCACAGTCTGTAAAGCTACTGACTAATCTCTGTTGTTATCTTCTCTCAGCTGGCACCTACAGGTAGTGCTTCTCTGCTCAACTCCATGACCTTTATCCAGAATCCAGTAGATATCTGTAACCAGGTGTTCACCCTGATTGAGAATCTCACCTCCCAGATACGAAAACGTCTAGAAGACCCAAAATCTGCAGGTAAGTATCAGAGCTGGGAAGAGTCTGCAGCAGATGCATTTATTCTTCTGTCTTCAGAGCTCCCAAACATCACTGTGATTTATATATATAACTATAGCAAAGAAATTGTAGAGTGAAATTTTGTGTGTGCTATTGATATAGAAGGCTCCTATTCTGCTTTCAGCTACTGGTAAAGAGAGCTGTAATGCAACAGAAATGTAATATGTATTTTGGTTTTAGAAGGAATATAATCAGCAGCACTATGGCCTGGAGGGATATGCTTGGCTTTTTCAGGAATGTCTTGGAGGGTAGGTCAAGGCTGTAGGCAAGTTCTTTGGGTCATGACTTACTAACCTCTGAGAGTTTTCCTTATAACAGTGCAGAGGCTGTATAAAGGCACCTGTGGGACATGGACACATTCTATGGTAGACAAGCTGTAAGGAAAGCAGTTTCACTTTTTCCAGATATTTCAGAAATAATTTATTGCTGTAGGTTAAGATGCATTGCAACAGGTCCGATGGCTTTTCCAGGCTCGGATTCCTGTGGGTGGCATAATGCCTTCTGTGCTGGGAGAAGTCAGGTGTAGCTGTCACTTGAAATCTACATGGAATTAGGCAGGATGTGAATGCGTTTTTGTGTTCTCTGCTGTTTAGACCTGCAGCTGTACCACAGTGAGACTTTGGAACTGATGCTGCAACGCTGGAGTAAGCTGGAGAGAGATTTTCGCATGAAGAGTGGCCGTTACGATATTAGCAAGATCCCCGATATCTACGACTGCATCAAGTATGATGTACAGCACAACTGTGCACTGAAACTGGAAGGCACAGCTGAGCTCTTCAGACTCTCTAAAGCCCTGGCAGATGTGATCATACCCCAGGTATAGCCTGTCCTGCCTGTGTGAAGATATCTGTGGTGCCACTTTATGACCTATTCTCTGTTTTTTTTGTGTCTCCTGCACATTAACTTTTAAAGCAGTGTAACACAGATATTTCTCAGGTATCTCTTCTACTGTTTGTATAATGCCAAAACCATATATGACATAAGATATGGCAATGCTTTCTTCACGGATGAGGATTCTAACAGCATTAGAGCAATCAACAGCTGATGCAGCAGATTTCTCATGATCATCACAGTGCATTGTAGCACAGCTTCAAGTTGAGTGTGTGCTCTGTACAACATCACATCTTCCACATGCAAGATTGTACCTGGGGATAGGGTTTTCTGCATTAAAGTGAAGGCTTTTTATGGTGGATCTAATGTCCTTGTTAAACTAGGACTTGTTGAGTTTGCAAATTTGGGTTGCTTCTCACAAATTTTTTGCATGTAGAAACGGGAGGGGAAAGGAGGGCCATTTGCAATAGCTCTATTTATTCACCATTGTTCTGTCCCACTTGAGGCACAAATCTTTCATTTATGTGGAATGAGCTTCTAACAGCAGGGTCCAGTTGCCTTGGGCCCATGTAAGGCAGAAGTGGGATTCTAAGCTTTCCCAGACTACTCCTGATGAGAGATCCTTTGGCCATTTACAGCTTGGCTCTTCAAGTTTTATCGCTGCAAATAGCAGTTGTTGCATTGCTACTCATGACAGATCTGGGTATGTGTGTTCATACATCAAATTGTATTCGTCCTGAGAGAAAGCTCCCTGTCAGGTACTTGTCTCTCTCAGTTGTTGAAAGTCTACTGATGGTTGTGTCCAGGCAGTCTGGGATTCTTGGAGGAGCCTCTTTATGTGGAAGAAATTAGAAAGTTGCTGAGTGGTGTTTCCCTTTCTGGCCTTGCTTAACTGCAGTTCTGTTTGTGGACAGGACTGTGGAAGTTCAGCCTCTTTTCATCTGAAGATGTGGCAAAGAACAAAGGCTCAAAGATATCTATTGTGTTTTTTTGTTTGTTTGTTTTGTTTTGTTTTTCATTTTGTTTTCCTGCAGGAATATGGAATTAATAAGGAGGAGAAACTGGAGATTGCTATTGGCTTTTGTCTTCCTCTCATTAAAAAGATCCAGTTGGACCTACAGAGAACCCATGAAGATGAGTCTGTCAACAAACTACATCCTTTGTAAGGACTGTTGCATGCTGTTATTGGTGGGTTGGGCCAGCTTTGGGGCAGTGTGTGGGAGCCATGCAGAAGAGTGTACTGGTGTGTGAGGAGGCACTGGACATATGTTGGTTTGTCTGATGCTCCTTGAAGTGGAAGGGAAATGGAAAGACACATTGAGACTGCTGAGAGTGAGCCAAGGTGCCGAAGAAGCTTAAACCAATTGTAGCTGGATGGTGGTACCTTCATTCCTGTCGCTGCAAGGGGCAAGTGCTAGTGTGACGTAGGCACTTCTGCCTGTGTGTCTACCACAAAACTTGCTGCTTCTGTCCCTAATGCTCACTCTGCTTGTTCTATTTGTGCGTCTCTTTGACAGTTCCCAGTGTATGATTTCCTTGTTAAGTAAACAGAAATGGTGCTGTATGGTGGATGTTAATACACTGGCAGACTGTGGGTAACATGGGGCTAAACATTTTTTTTAGGTACTCAAGAGGAGTTTTGTCACCGGGTCGCCATGTTCGGACACGGTTATACTTCACCAGTGAGAGCCATGTGCACTCTCTGCTCAGCATCTTCCGCTATGGGGGGCTCCTGGATGTAAGTGTTCCAGCAATGCTCACAGAGTAAGCCTCCCTGCTTTTTCTTGGTAGCCCTTTCCAAGGTAGACAGTGTTTGCAGGTTGCCCCTTTAGCCAGCGTTCCCAGTAATGATGTGCATCAGTGGCCTCTGGCCTGCTCCATTTCTGCTGTGTTTGCATGTTGCAGCTTCCTGCCTTTCTGGCATGGAGGAGGATTGGTCTTCCTCTTTCCTGCCACTGCCTGCCTTGCTTGTGCAGAGGCATGTTTTCTCCAAAAGTTCTGTTGATTTTAGATGAGTCTAGACCACTTGCCTGTGTAGGAAGATAGCAATATGAGGCAGTGGTGATGCAGGAATTTCTTCCTGCCTCCTTCAGCTCTTTATTTAAAAAGTTATGCAGTCGCTGTTATTTCTTGTTTTTTGGTCAATTTTAAGTCAAGAAAATCAGTTTGCTTACAGAAGAATTGACTTGGGGTTGCAAATGCATAGGGGGTGCTCTCTACCAAAGGGACAGACAACACAGTTTTAGGGGACAAACTTATCCAATCCAGCCTCTTCCTGTGCTCTCATAATCTGCTTCCTCAAGGAATCATCATGCAGGCCCTGAGAAAAGCTCTGCTTTATACTGTGATTTATCTACCTGCTTTTAAGCGTGGTGTTCTCAAAAGCCTTGAGAGTTTGGGGTTGTTTAGCAGGTGTGATTTCTGATGTCTTTGGAAGCTACATATATCTGCAGGCAGCCATCATGCAAGTACCTCTGTATTACTTGCTCACTCCATAAGATGCTGCTTTATTCCCCACACAAGTGTCAGAGGATGCCATGTTGCCAGCATAAGAATGTTAAGCTGCATCTCAGTTTATATGTACCGATGGGGTTCATTTCATGACCATCAAGGTGGTAGGACACTCCACAGCAGCATGAGTGGCACTTTAGTTATGGCCAATCCCCAGCAGTGCTGGGAAACAATTATGGGTGGGCTGCCCTGCCTTGTGGAGCCCAAGGGTCCAGTGTAGCTCTGTCATTCAGCGTTGTGTACAAGCAGCTTCACTCAGTCCTTTATTTACCAGTTCATTCCTTGTGCTTTTTTTGTGGTTTCTCTAAGATACTCATTCTGTAGAACACTGAGAATGACTGTGTTTGGGTACTGCTGTGGGTTATGCTTTTCTTCAGTCAGCATGGCATAGGGGGCTTGCATCTGGATGTGCTCAGAACTGCACGTGAATTGTATGGGTAGCTGTAGTATCCCTCTATGCAATTGCTCCTTACTGTAAGCATCCTGCCCTCATTGCAAGGTCATCTCTCTTCATGCAGTTAAGCAAGATGTTTTTGTCCTGACAATGCTGTTACCTCGTGGAGAGGCTAAGTCTCTCAGACCCATTTCACTGAATGCTGCAAGGTGTCTGCTGTTGCTTATTCCATGCGACTGTTTATGTGTATATATCAGGAGAACAAAGACCAGCAGTGGAAGAGAGCCATGGACTATTTGAGTGCTATCTCAGAGCTGAACTACATGACCCAGATTGTTATCATGCTCTACGAGGACAACAACAAGGTGAGGGATATAGCTGTAGGACAAAATCCTTCCTGCCATGATGCAAGGCACAGTCCCCTGAGAGATGTGTTCAGCTGGGAAGTTTGTGACCTGAGCTCTCTCACCTTGTGAATAATGATGGATGGATCATTTACACAACCACTAGTTCTTATTTTTAGGTGAGAGGAAGTGACCCAGTTAATGTTTGTTACACGTAAGCAGGATGCCATCCTGATCAGTAACACCAAACTTACATATTTGATACTAGCTATTGTAAAGCATGTCCTAAAGAAAAATCATTTGGTGTTTCTTACTATTAATTACAAATGAACAATAAGAAAAACAAAATAAAACCGAATTATATTTGACAGTTTATTCAGAATATTTCTAAAAAATGTCCATAAATCCCACATTCATAAACTTTTATTTATTAAAAATAGACTGGTATAGTTAGGGAAGTATATACTGATATCTTCAGGAAGTAAAGATAATCACTTAAAAAACAGATGGAATATGGAAGGTGACAGTGATGACCATAAATAGTTTTGACACTGAATTGTACATACTGAATCCCAGGTTTGGTGACCTGTACTGCAGGAGGTCATAGTGGGTGAGAGGAGCAGTCCCTTTTTTCTGTAAGCTTTAGAATTAGAATTTTGTATTCAGAGAGTTGATGTGGGATTTTAATGGTAGAATAGAGATCTTGAGTTGTGGTATAAGTCTGTTAGTGAGTTGAGATGATAAAACTTTGGGTTTTCATTAGTGCCAGATCCTGTAAAAGCTCTGGCTACCTTTTAAATATATATATATATATATATGTATATATAAAATAAATATATATATAAGTTTTTAATAAGTTTTATATATATATATGTTTTAAATTAATATGAGAGACAGTTACTTAAATCTTGGAGTAACTTGACTAAAGTTATAGGAGGGAACCCATCTCTCCCTGTGCCAGTAAGTTCTGATTTTGCAACAGGAGTGGATCAGAAAGGGGCTATGCTTTAGGTTTGTATATATACATATAGCCTGATGCTGTTTTGGTCTTCTGGTGGCTGTTACCACAAAATAACAACAGTTTGAATGCCTCAGCTTTGTGCTAATAAAGGCTGTCCTTTTGGATGAGACAAACTTAGAGCCAGTATGTTTGTGGTTCCTTGTTGCTTCTGCCTTTCTTCCGAAAGGATGTGCTTGGGATGCGTGCTGCACCAGCATGGTGGGCTGACCTAAGTCCAGATCATGGCCTGTGCTGACAGTGGGATTAATTTTTATTCGTTTATTTATTCCCTATCACTCCTGTTCACAGGACCCATCTTCAGAAGAGCGTTTCCATGTGGAGCTGCATTTCAGCCCTGGTGTGAAAGGCTGTGAGGAAGACAGAAATGTCCCCACGGGATTTGGCTTTCGGCCTGCATCAGCAGAGGTGAGCACATTGTCCTAGACAAGAGTGACACTGTGCCCTGTGTGCTGGGGACATGGTGAGCATGGATCTGTCAGACCCCATACTGCTCTGCCGGGCCCTGTCTGGTCTCCAGCAGCATGTTCTCCTCTGGCCTTTAGTCTTGTGCCTGAGGATTCTAAGTGGGTTATGTTCTCTGCCTAACTTCGTGGGCTTTTCAGGACAGTCTTTGTGTAAGGAGAAAGCAGAATGCTGATAACTCACTGAATTTAGCAGAGCTGGAGATATGAGCCTAGAGTAAATGCCCTGGGCAGTGCCTGGTAAGGACATGTGCCTGGAGCTGTCAGTGTTTCGTACTGCAGAATGAGGACAAGAAAACAGACCAAGGCAGCCTGGAGGACCTCTCCAAAGAGAAGGCCATTGATGAGCCAGATCGTGCACAGCAAAGGTCTCCGCAGCCCTCTGAGCCAATCAGCATTCAGCGAAGATCACCACTGATCAGGAACCGGAAGACAGGGTCCATGGAGGTAATAGTGCAACGGGCAGTCTAGGTTGTTCTAGTGAAGGTCTTTTGCCTAGTTTTAGTTTCCTGAGATTCCTCTTAACATGCCAGAGTATGAGTTGATTCTGTGGATTGATTTGGGGATGGGATTGAACAGGGATTTTTCAGAAAGCTGACCTACGAAACTCCTCACTGAGCAAAGAGGGAATTGATGAGGAAGAGCAAGTAAGGAAATGCTTGAAAAACACAAGTATATTTAGATTACGTGCTCTGTAGAGGCATTCATGTTCCAGCTGCCAGATTGCTCACCTCTTCACCTTGCCACATTGTTATCTTTGTGTTCACTTAGATTCCAGCCTTTGCATCTTACAATTTAGCTCCCCATTTCTTGTTCCTGTTTCCTGTCTGTGGTCTCGTGCAAATCAGAGCTCCCTGCTAACTGGCGGGTTTATTATTTATTCTGTCATAGGGTTTAGAATTGTCACAGTCTCTGATCTGCTAAAGCAACAGATACTGATTTTACTGATCTTACTACTCTCTTTCATGGCTATTTGTATGCCATAAGGCTAGCTTCACAGTCAGCAGGTAGCTGACACCTTCAGGGTGCTTCATGGGCATTTTTAATATCTGTTTTCTGAGCCAGTGAAAGCAGAGTTAGGGCTTGAGATGTTTGTTAGCTGTCTTTTATTTCTGTGTCACTTGTGGTGTAATCTTTGTCAGCAGTACGCAGGGGCTCTTTGTAGTGGGCGCATGCTAAATTTAAGGGGACATACTTTTCTGCTGCTTAAGAAGGAACTGTATGTCCCAGTGTTTCTAACAAGAGTTTTGGGATACAAGGAGCTTAGCACAGGAATCCCTTTGTACTTCTGAAATCTCTACTGTTCCATAACCCGACACAAACATGAAATTAAAATTGAGCACACACTGTCACAAGCTTAGCATACAAGTACCAGTATGTACTTGTTTCTTGAAAAGTACCAGCTTCTTGAAAATTGTGATTTTAAGGAAGAGACACTTTACTTTTTATGGGTGTATAAAGGCTTTTGGCATCAGTGGGTAATTTAGGGCATGCCACTAACTATACTGTCTCTTTTTGCAGGTGCTTTCTGAATCTTCTTCCAAATCAGGAGGTTATCGCCTCTTCAGCACTTACTCAAGGCAGTCTTCTGAGATGAAGCAAAGTGGCTTAGGTACTGTACTTGACCTATACTCAGCCTGCTCACCTGTACCTCTGTATTTTTGCGTGCATCTGTCTGTTCCTTCCCATATACATCTGGCTTAAGTTCCTTGTATGTCTGTGTATATGTGTTATCTCTTCTTGTAGTGCTACTGCCTCGACTGCTATAAAGGCTATCTTATTGTAATACCTTTTGTGTATGATCTTTTCCTTCAGTTTCTAGCAACAGAAGATGCACCTGTCATCTTTTATAGCACGAAACAACAGAGCAAGCTGTGTACTTAGAGACTGGACTTCTGCTTCTGTGTTGTTATCATTTGTTACACCATTTTTAACCTTGGTAGGAAGAGGTGATTTCACATGAGAACTGGTATGCTTTCTGTTCTGAAGAACGGTAATTTGTGAACAAGGCTGCTCTTCATGTAAGACTATTTTATTTCTACCTTTGTTTCATAAAGAACTCTTGTATGGAACAGCTCTGTCATCTGCTGCAATGTTTTGACAGCTTCAGTTGAGCTAGGATCCACTGGTTAGCTGTTCTTTGCATGGTAGCCAGTGGCAGAAAATATTTTGGGGCCGTTGGTGTTCTCCATGTGTTCTTGAGGATACCATTCTCTGCCAACCTAAGCTAAACTATGTGTTAATAGTGGATTTTTTTCCTGAAATATTTTTGCTAAAGCAAGATCTGTTTGGAAGGTGAATAGCAGTCTCTGGTGTCATGAGGTTTAAAGTAGCTGAGAAACCTAGATCCTGAAGATTACTAATAAGCACCAGGAGGTGGAAGTGCCCAAGTTATGCTCACTTTCTTTTTCTTTAAAGTCATTTTTTACATTTTGGCTTTGAGGCATGGCCACAGATTTCCTTGCAGAAGTTCTGATTTACCAGTTCTTTTCTCTGTTATGTGGGCATCCTGCAGCCAAGGGTTTTCTGAAAGGCCCGATTTTTTTTTTTTTTGGTCATTTTTGAATGATTTGCTTCTTTGGAAACTAATTCTTGCCAAGTTAATTGAATTTTCTTTGGAATAATAAGGAAATATCCATGGAGTCTGCAACCTATAGCTCCAGCCAGCTGGAAAAGTGTAAGAAGTAATGCTGATGCATATTATTTTCTTAAAGGCGTAATAACTTTGGCCATAGTGGTTTTTGAGTGTGGTATATCTACTGCTTTTCGCAGACCACCTGCAGGATTAAGTAAGCTATAATAAACTGCCTTGATGAGGCCTGAGGAAACCTGTGGTTAATCTGTGAATCCATGTGAGTTAATATGAGAATTTCTAAGATAGCACTCACTCAATGAAGCACATCTGTTTGAAAAATTAATACATCAAATGCAACATGCAAACTGTCTTCAATGTTTGGATTTCTGAGTGCCAGGAGGCATGTGTTCTGGAAAGAAGATTTTACAGCATAGATATTATACCGTTTTCGAGGATTCTGAGGAATATATGTTTTGGGGATAGAGAAGACTACTGCTATACCGGAGAGAAGACTACTGCTATACTGCTATACTAGTCCTCTTGCAGAGGACTAGTTTTCCTTGACAGCAAAATTTAAAATGTAATCCCATCAGGTTTAATACCAGGTTCTTGCCTGACTTGCCTTGCAGGAAAGCCTTTGCTGATGACTTCCAACTGTGAAGCTCTGCAGAGGCAAAACTTTGGGTAGGAATTGACCAGATCTGTGACAGTAGATACAGCTGGATACTCAGTTCAGTCTGTAGAGACTTGCAGCTGCATGCAAATAAGGGTTGAGCAGAAGAGACTTGTGGTGCAACACCAGCTTGCACAATCTCTGATTATTAGGATGTCTGTTTCTGTGAATTTCTCTCAGCCTGAGAACTGTTGAAAAGAATGGTGCCTCTTTACCTTTAAAAGTCAAGCTCTTCAAGGAATATTCCTGCTTATTTTGTAGAAATCTAATTGCTTCCCCCTTTATGATCTGACATGCTCTCTCTTGGAGAAAGAATATAGAACTCATGTGAGCTTGAACTTTGGCTTTAATACTTGTCTCAGCAGCTGTGCTATGAGGTGGTTCATTCAGATGCTACCACTGTTTCTGAGCTTTTTTGAAGCTGAGCTTACTCTCTTGCTGCCTGACCTTGTCAGTGTCTGGCTATTTATCTCCGAGGGAACATTTCCATCTCTTCAGGTATAACCTTATATGTTGAGGCATACAGGAAAGGGGAGCAGGGCAGAGTTCCTAGAATAGCCCTGTTGCCATACCTGCTAGAATTCTGTCTTTAGAGTATTTTAAAAAATGCCTTAAAATGGCTGTTTGGAAAAGGGGAGAGCAGCAGCTTGCTTCGTCTTTGTAGTGTGATGCTTTGGAGTATGCCTCATTTTTCTGGGCAAGAGCAAGTGCATCATTATGGATTGTCTGCAGTATTTTGCATGTTTCTGGCTTGAGAAGCCTAGGGATCTTTCAATGTCTTTCTTCGCTTGCAAGGACACTGAAATGGGATTAAATCTCTCCTTGCTGTTTGAGTAAGAGGTGGTGTATTGCTGGTGGGGATGACAGCCTTGTTCTGAGACTCCCTTTACCATAGGGAAACCGGAGATGTCCATTTTTAAACATCTGAAACATTGAATAGACATCTGAAAATTAAATATACAAAAATAATCCAGTACACGCTGCTGTTTCTGGCAAGTGTTGCTACATCTTAAAACCAATTTGCTAGTATACCATTATGGTTTGAGGATGTTTGTTTGTTTACTTTGGTTACAGTGAACTCCTAGAGTTTATTCATAGATGATTGCTGTCATCCACAGTCATCCTTGTAAATTCTATTCAGGTTTAAGGGTGTGTATGGAGTGCTTTTTGTACTGTAGCAGAACAGAACCACTGGGGTATCCCTAGCTTAATGATTATTGACGCAAGATTGCAGAAGATAGTAAGTGATAAAAATATTCTGTTACATTTTTATTTGCTGGTAAACGAGCCTTGTTTTTGATGTTGTTTGTTTTAAACCGTAGAAGGATGACTGTGAACATCATGCTGGCTGCCACTCGACAAAATCTTGTTTGCTTTCTGACAGATTCCAGTTCATGCTGAGTCACCACTGAACTTCACTTTAAGGCATTAGGAGAAAATTTTCTAAGGCTTGTGTATCAGTCACCCTGCAGGCAAGAGTTCTTTGCCTATTTGTCGAAGGACGTGTACGTGCTAGTCTGTCATGCTGGAAAAGCTATCAGCAGTGACATGGTGGAGTAGCTAAGGTTCAGTGCATATGAGAACTCTTTATCATCCTCCACTGTTCCAAGAAGCAGGTGCTGTCAGTTGAGGCTGAGCTTACATTTGAATAACTCAAAGCTCAGGATCTGTGTTTTTTTTTTTTTCTCCAGAGGCTCCAGCTAAAAAGCAGTCTTGTAGAAAAAGGGCTGGCATCGTCATTGGCAACAAATGGACGCTAGGCAGCAGTGCACCCTTCCACCAGAGGAAGACAATGGCTTGCTTTCTCTGCTGGGTTAACAGGACTGTAGCAGGCAGGCTGAGGGAGCTGTTTTTTCTTCTCTGTTCAGCATCTGTGAGACTGTCTGAAGTACTGCTGTCCTGTCCTGAGCTCCCTAGTGCAAGAAGGGCATGGACATAGGCTTATGTAAGTCCAGCACAGGGCAGTGGAGGTGGGTGGGAGCTGGAGCGTGCAGTTGATGAGAAACCGAGAGAGCTGGGCTTGTGCAGTCTGTGTGTCAGAAACTGAATGGAGGATGGAGACCTTAATGTGATTCAGCCACCTAAATGGGAGGTTACAGAGAATACAGAGACAGACTCTTCTCCAAGGCACATGGTGATAGAATGAGAACCAACAGGCAGAAGCTGCAGTATGGGAAATTCCAATTAGTGACGAGGAGCACAGTTTTCACAAATGCACCAAATACTGGAACAGGGACCTCGACAGGTGGGGAAATCTCCTTCCTTGGAGGTATGCAAAACTTGACTGGACAAACCCTAGCAAGCTCATCCAAGTTGGTCTTGCTAGGGGGATTGGGAAAGAAGCTTCCAAAGGTTCCTTCCAACTTAAATTGTGCTGTATTTTAGAGCCAAGAGCTGCTTGCAATATAGGCAGAATCTTTTTAACAGTAGTAACAGTTGCATTGTTCCACATAATGCTAGAAGGCAGTATGTCAGGGTTTTCATCCTGGCAGATAAGATGGAGCAAGATCAACCTGCTTGTTTCTGGAAGCAATGTATGTGGGAGTAATGTTGTTTTTTAGTAGTTGGTATTCTCAGTACAGACGGTAGTATCAAGACAGTTTAACAGAGAATTCATAGACAATCAGTAGTTTCTCTGGCCCGCAAGAAGTTTGTTGTGTTTTTTTTTTTTTCCTCATGGACAATTGCTTTTCTTGGTCAAAAGAGTCCTGTTTCTAATGCCCACAAGTTCCTTAAATATCACATAAAGTCTAGTTGCTGTAAAAAATGCTGTACTTCACAGAAGGAAACACCAGCACTTTCCAAAGCCATTGGTCTTAGGTTGCCCTTCTGTGCTTGAGACCATTTTGAACACCTTAATCATTGCCACAGGTTATGCAAATCTCCACACTGTGGGGGCATCTGGTGCTTTGTGGATGTAGATCATGGAACACTTGGACCCACTCGGGACTCAAAGCATGACCATGTGGATGTGAAATATCATCTAGGCAGCAGCTTGAGAAAGAAAATTCTCTGGTCGTATTGCTTTCCTTACTGCTTGACAGAGCAATTAATCTCCATTTACAGCAACAGATTAAATACATTGAAACTTATTAGATGTAGACAACCCTTTCTCCTCAGTGCCCTGCAGAAGAAGGAAACAAAGAGAAACATGTGACATGAACATCAGTGATTTGCATCCTGGCTTTTCTGATATGAGTACTTAGTTTTGCTGACTGGCAGATGTCAAGATGTTTTTCCTAGACCAGGACGGAAGAGCCAGAGGGAAATAAACCACTGGAAGAAGTTAGGAACTTTCTTGGAGCTGAGTATTGGGCCTACCTGATGTGCATTTGTCACTGCTGAATTGAGAATGGGGTTTACTGCCTCCCCACGCTCCCCTAGCATCAATTTCTTCCTGAGGTGCCTGTGAAGTAGGCAGATTATTCCTCATTCTTCGACTAACCCTGCTTTTCTGTAGTTGCATGTGGTGGAGATGTAATACTAACACCTTCCATGCCTTTCCAGGGTCACAATGCACCGGCCTGTTTAGCACCACTGTGCTGGGAGGCTCCTCCAGTGCCCCCAACCTCCAGGACTACGCACGCAGCCATGGCAAAAAGTTTGCCAGCAGCCTGACATACAAAGACGGTATGTGTGTTCTCTGTGCAGCAGGTTAATTTGTGGACTTTGGTGTCTCAGGATACTACTAAGGCAGAGACTTAGACCATTAAGACGAGCGACACGGTTGAATGTGTATATTCGCCGCATCTACAGTAATGCATTTTGTCATATCCCAGGAAATCATGAACCCTGCTAGGACAAGACAGGAGCTGACATTGTGTGAGGAGCTTTATGCTGATGTATGGTAATGCTGGTGTATGGTCATGCTGGTGTCTGATTCTGCTCTTGTATTTTAATACTACTTGCTGTCGTGGAAGAGGGATTATCAGTCTGGATAGGAAATAGGTTTGTCCTGTGACTGAAATCCAGCACGTCAAATCATTTTGCTTGTCTTGGTGATCTTCCTGATGTTAAGCCAATGTTTTCTTGAGATAGTAATGCTCAACGTACAGAAGATGGGGCCATCCCAAAGGCAGTGTGATGTGCTGGGTGGAATAAGATGAGTGCTGGAGACCCCATCTGTGCGCTAGGCACACAAAAGAGTCTGAGAGAGCTGTCAGAAAGCAAGTGTAATAGTTGTGATATGCTTGTGATATACCGCAAAAGGACTGTAAAGTTTGGTTATTGTGACTAGTTTGTACTGCTGTATAGTTCAGGAAGACGGCCTGGTAAAATGTATTTGGGCCATTAGTATAAATGTTGTGCAGTGGGCATGGATGAAGGGGTGTTGCCAGCTGAGGACTGATCTGCAGTTAGTGTATTATGTATTGAGAAGCAGAGAGTCTATTGCTACTTTCAAGGAAACTGGAGCACAGGAAAAGGCCGAGGTATCCTGGAGGAGTTGTAGGAATGTCATGCATCAGTGGAAGTGTTCTTTATGATCCCAGTAAGGAGGTCATTCAGATTCTGTAAAGTATTGATGAGAACAGTTTAGGTGATGAATTGATTGAGAGCAGCACTGCAGAGAAGGACCTGGGGAAAGCTGATGGATTCAAAACTGAATGTGAGCCTACGATGTGCACTTGCTGTCCAGGAAGCCAAACATAGCCTCATAAAGATCATTGTAACCAGATGATCTTTAAGGGCCCATTCCAACCCAAACCATTCTATGGTTTTACGATTCTATGATCTAATTCCATTCCCCCTGCAGGGACACCTCCCACTAGACCAGGTTGCCCAAAGCCTCATTCAACCTGGCCTTGAACACTTTCTGGGATGAGGCATCCACAACATCCATAAAAAGAAGCGTGGCCAGCAGGTCAAGGGAGGTGATTCTTTCCTGTTGTGGTTTAACCCCAATAGGCAGCCAAGCCCCACACAGCTGCACGTTCACTTCCCTGCAGTGAGATGGATGAAAGAATTGAAAAAGTAAAAGTGAGAAAGCTCAGGGGTTGAGATAAAGACAGTTTAATAGGTAAAGCAAAAGCTGTGCCCACAAAACAAAGCAAAATAAATAATTTATTCACTGCTTTCCATCGACAGGCAGATGTTCAGCCATTTCCAGGAAAGCAGGACTCTGTTATGGGTAACAGTTTCTTGGGAAGACAAACAGCATAACTCGAAACATTCCCCGTTCCTCCTTCTTTTCCCAGCTTTTATTGCCGAACATGATGGCATATAATTTGGAATATCCCTTTGGACACTTGGGGTCAGCTGTCTTGGTGCGTCCCTTCCCGGCTTCTTCTGCACCCCCAGCCTACTGGCTGGCGGGGCAGGTGAGAAACAGAAAAGACCCTGATGCTGTGTAGGCACTGCTCAGCAACAAGTAAGAAATCGGTGTGTTATCAGGACTGTGTCTGTCACAAATCCAAAACATGGCACCATACGAGCTACTATGAAGAAAGTTATCCCTATCATGGTCAAAAATAGGACATCCCTTTCTGTTCTGCCCTCCTGAGACCCCACCTGGAATACTGTTCTGGGATCCCCACACAAGAAAGACATGGACTTGTTAGAGCAGGTCCAGAGGCGGGCCATGAAAGTCATCAGAGGTCTGGACACCTCTCCTGTGAAGACAGGCTGAGAGAGTTGCAGTGGTTCAGCCTGGAGAAGAGAAGGCTCTGGAGGGACATTATTGTGGCCTTTCATTATATAAACAATGCTTATAAGAAAGAGAGACTTTTTTTTTTTTTTTAATAAGGAAGAAATTTTTTGCAACTAATGTGGTGAGACACTGGAACAGGTTGCTGAGAGAAGCTGTGGATGCCCCATCACTGGAGGTGTTCAAAGTCAGGTTGGACAGGGCTTTGAGCAACCTGATACAGTGAAAGATGTCCACTGCAGTGCGCTTGGACTAGATCTTTAAGGGTCCTTTCCAACCAAGACCATTGGTCAAAAGTAACACAGGAAGGGAGAGAGGACAAATGATCTTATATGTCCCTTCAGGTACTGCAAACACTGAGTTATGCAGCATTGGACAAGCCTCTCCATGGATGGGGTCTGCACAGTGTGCTGTGCATTGGTTGGAAATCCATCCAGTACTTCACAACTCGGGTTTCCCAGCATTTGGATGGATTATTATTTGTTACTGTGTCTGAGTGCCTTTCTTATTGGGATCACAATGAACACAACACCAGTATGTGACAAGCTGGGGAGATAACTAAGGTTATAATTTGTGGCATAGGGGAAAACAGGAGATTGATTCGTTTGGATTTTTGTTTTAAGGCAAGGAAAATGTTCTAGCCAATCAGGGTGTTAAGATGTTATCCAATGCACAGACCTGTTGGAACCCCCTGAATACTGTTGTATTGAGACCATTAGGTACACCAGCTTTCTGTGCAGTTTTGCAGAGTGTAAGAGAAAATGGTGTTGCTTTTCACCTCCTTAGGGAGCTCCCTAGCAAACAACAGGCTGTGTGATAGAGTCAAGGAGGATGAACTGGAAGGATTTTTTTAAACCCTGCTGCACAAGCCTGAGTGCTGGCGACCTGTGGATCCCAGAGTAAGCTCATGGTGTTTGGCACAAGACGGATATGGATACCAAGAAAGCCACTTGAAAAGGCCAACTAGGGCTCTGGCTGATTTTCTTCCACAACTGTGCAAGCATTGTGGACCGAAGGCAGTACTAATTCTCAGGGAAAACTGTCAGACTGCTTGCTCTGTGCTCAACTGGGAACAGGACAGATTCTGTTCAGTCCTGGTGCAGCGCTGCCTTCCTCCATAGGCTGTGTGGTGGGACTGTGCCTGCAGCTGGCTTCTTGCAGTCAAGGTCCACAGCAGACACCTACTGCTTTAGCCTAAATTCTGCAACAAGGTTTCTGTGTGCTTAGATGCAGCTGTGTATTCAAGTATTTAAAAGTCAGACTTACTTAACTAATATGTGACTAACATAATGCAGAATTATTCATCTTGTTGGTACGTTTCATTTTTCACATTTCGTAGTGTGCTATGGCACCCTGTGCCACCAGTGCCCTGCTGCAAAAATAAGAAGAAATTGGGAGGGTTGGAAAAACAAATAGGAGTCAGAAGGACATTTATCTTCTGGGGAAGGTAGTTTGGAATGTGAAATAAGCCCTTAATCTGTTTGTTCTGCTCAAACAAGTACCAATGAAATGATGAACATTGGCATTTAAAACAAACATGACTAGAACTGACTGCAGTAAGTGACATAGCAGCTACAGCAGTCTCTTGGGAGTACACTTGTATCAAGGCTTTTTTTTGCAGTCAGGCTAATAGTCTTTAAAAAGCCTTCAGATTCTGAAGCATGTCTTTGCATGAACTCTGACAATTTTTCATGACTGATGCTTCAGGATACGATGCATGGCTTATAGCACTTCATCATAGACTTGCTCAAACGAAGTTTAAGTGGCCCTTATGTCTTTTTGCTTGGGACTGGAAAGAGGGTTAAGCAAGACCTCAGTGGAGAGTTGTGTCCCAAGCTCAGGTTGAGGGAAGGTCCACTGATGGTGATGCTTTGAAGTTGGTTTGTCTGAAGCCGGTGGTCCAGTAGCCTATGTTGCAGCACCATTTAAATTGATGTCCTGATAAAGGACTGGTGTCCCTGGCAAGATTGAGATGGTTACCAGCTGACTGACTGAAGCACTAGGACTCAGACACTTCTCAGAGGATGCACATGTAGGGAAGCTTTGCCATCTATCTGTTGAGTTTAAAGAGGAAAAAAAAATAAATTCTAGGGCTATGACGTTGCAAAAGGAAATTGCAGCAGCCTTTAGAGTTGTTTTAAATACATTATATGGGCAAGTCAGTTGGTGTAAATAGAGAAATACAACGTGGGGTGTGGCAGCATAAATTGGTATGTAAGACCCCTAACCTTGGTGTACAGTGATAGGCATACAGACTAGGTGGAATGGATGCATGAAACATGAAATAGAAATGACATCCTCAGTTCCTAAATAGTAGCAAAAGATATGATTGGCTGGGCTCTCACACCAAGTCATACATACAGGTGGTCTAGACCATTCTTTCCCATGATAGGCTGGGGGAAGAGTGAGTGGAAAGCTGCCTGGCAGAGCTGTGTGCTCAGGTGGCCAAGAAGGCCAACAGCATCCTGGCTTGTATCAGCAAGTGTGGCCAGCAGGGTTAGGGAAGTGATTGTTCCTCTCTACTCGGCTCTGGTGAGGCCACACTTTGAATACTGTGTTCAGTTTTGGGCCCCTCACTACAAGAAGGACATCGAGATGCTAGGGTGCGCCCAGAGAAGGGCGGTGAAGCTGGTGAAGGGTCTAGAGAACAAGTCTGATGAGTAGCAGCTGAGGGAGCTGGGGTTGTTCAGCCTAGAGAAAAGGAGGCTCAGGGGAGACCTTATCATGCTCTACAGTTACCTTGAAAGAGGCTATAGCAAGGTGGGGAATGGTCTCTTCTCCCAAGCACTCAGTGATAAGACAAGAGGAAATGGCCTTTAGTTGTGCCAGGGGAGGTTTAGGTTGGATATTAAGAAAAATTTTTTCACTGAAAGGGTTGTGAAGTATTGGAACAGACTGCCCAAGGAAATAGTTGAGTCACCATCCCTGGTGGTCTTCAAAAAAACATGTAGATGTAGTGCTTAGTGACATGGTTTAATGGTGATCTTGGTAGCTCAAGGTTAAAGGTTTGACTGGGTGATCGTAAAAGTCTTTTCCAACCTAAGTAATTCTGTGATAGCCAAGGAATTCCCAGAGTGGGAATAAGCTGAAGTTTTCATCCTTTTTTTTTTTTTTTTTTTTTTTTTTTTTTTTGCGCATATGGAGAGTAATCCATGTGTTTTAAAAGTCAACTGTTTGTGCCTCATTAGATGCATAGAGCCTATCCTTGCACTAACTGTCTTTCTGATGTTTGATTTCTGTAAGAGACCTTGGTCTGATTTGCTCCATGGCTCTAAGAGAAGCCTGAGGACCAGTGTGACAAGTGTATCCCAAAACGTCTTCCGTATTGAAATGCTTTGAGCAACAGAACTGCAGAGGCATGCCTTCATGGGTGTTGATTAAGCTTTTAAATTCTCAAATAGCTATGTTTAACTTGCATTAAGAGGATGTTTTGAGCTGCTCTTTCCAGTGCCACAGCTTTTCAGTTCCTCTGTAGAACAGCGTGTTTTCCTTGAGCAGAGGTGAATCCTGAGGACTATGGTTCCAGGTTTTCAGGGTATTCTCTAGTGCTGCTGATTGCTTGGTAATGTGCTTTTGTACTTGCAAGCATGGCCTACTTGCATCTTTCACCGGACTGAGCCTGGCTTTCCATCAAGATGGCTGGAAGTGTGATAGGAAGGAGTGTGACCAAGGAGTTTATAGGGTCAGGGGAGCCACTGATAGGACAGTGCAAGGAAAGTGGGGAGCTGACAGTGTCCAAGGAACCTCAGAGCTTCAGTCAGACCTGTGGGCAGAAAGTGCCTGGGGTGCTACAACAATGCCAGTGGGAGCATGTGTTATGGGGGTCAAGCCAGGAGGTGAACTTGAAAGGGTAGTTGCAAGCATATGAAGGCTGGGGGATCCTTAGAGGTAGGCTGTTAACTGAGATGATCTGTTTTTATTTCCTCAGAGCTCTTGTCTATGCCAGCCGTAAAACGATTTTCTGTGTCGTTTGCAAAGCATCCGACTAATGGTACGTTTGCTTCCTTGATTTGACGTTCCCTCACACTTCTAACCCCATGCTCACATTCAGTTCTCCTCTCTGCACATGCTCTCCTTTCAGCCGCCTTGTGTTTTTTTGCGTGTCTGTGTATCTGGTGTCCAAACATGCTTCACCTTTCCCCATTGTCTCATTGTGACTAACTTGTTCACTCATCTGCTGTTACTGCACAATGGTTCCCGTGCTGTTTGTGGGAGATCTGTCAGGCTGCTTTCCCCCCCAGACATTTGTGTCAAAAAGCAACAGCAGTGGCTTTGTGAATGGACTCCTAAAGCAGCCTTTAATTCCACTGCTGATGTTAAGGCCTTCTCGTGTGCTGCCTTGCAGGGGGTGGAGAGAATGCTCTTGGATTTGAGGGTGTGTGGGAATATCTACTCCATATCCTAAGAGCACTGCAGCTTAGGTCTTCAGTTTCTACAGAGCAGATCTTAAGGATCAAAACAAGGATATCCTGGAGCTACGTGTGTCACCTTGAAAAGTGCAGTCTGCGTGGGAGAGCAGGAGGTGCTAGCAGATTCCTTCTGCACATTGTATTCCTTAGCACAGGGGTCTTAGGAGGCCATGAGGTCACTGGTACTCCTATTTGCAAACTTGTTTGTTACGGTGGTCCCTTGGTTACTCCAAGCGTGGTGGTGCTGGTGGGAGTAGTCTCACCTTTCCTGATGACGTTATCCTGGAAATGATGTCTCTCCAGGTATTTCATCTGCTGATGGTGTACAGTGCTGGCTTGGGCCTGGTGTCATCCCAAACTAGGAGGGGATCAGCAATGTGCCACGCAGGGTGATGTGACCATATTCACTCCTGTTGTGCTAGTAGCTATGAAGAGGCTTGGTAGGGAAAGATATCTGACTGTGCTTATATTTACTCACCATCTCTGCTTCATATTGCTAGTAACCTAACACCTGAACTGTGAGTCTTGTGAGATTAAAGACCACTACATGGGTTGTAGCAGATGCCTTGAGCTACTATTTATTATAGCTTACCCTGAAACTTTTGCAAAGGTTTGTTTCATAGCACCACTCCTACCCATACCTCATGGCTCCTGCTGTTGAGACAAGTTAGATCCAAAGCACATCACTGAAAGATACCAGGTTAAGTATTTCTGTCTTAAGTGGTCATGGCTGCTTCTGGAATCTTGTTGCTTAGTAAATGCGAAGAAATTCTGCTCTCTGTGATCTGGAAGATGAAGAAAATCTAGAAGACTGTTACAAAGACCAAAGTTCTGGGAAAGATGAAAGAGGAGGGGACAACTAACTGTGGCTTTGTTTCACATATCTAAAGGGAACCTATTTTCTCTTTGCTTGGTTTATTTTTCCTAGAGTGGCCAACTGCTCAATTTGTATGTGTGGAAACCATCTGAGAAAACAAGGTGTACGTCAGCAGGATGTGTCATTCTATCTTGCCAACAAAACTTATACCAAGTACTGGTCTTTCCCAAGCCACACTGTAAAGCACCTGCCCCCTACAAAAAAATACAATAAAACGAAACTGAGCATCAGATTTTCTCAACAACCCAATGAATATTTCTAATAGTAAAGTGATTCTTAATCAAGAAAACAAAGACAGAGGTCCAGCAGGTCTGAACTTGAAGTTAAGCATCTTTTTAACAGCAAGGACATTTAGCTGCATGAACCACTTGCCTGAGGACGCAGAAGTTACTCGTAGCCCTAAATCTGTTTTTGCTTTTTTTTTTTTTTTTTTTTTCTTAAGAGCTGCCTCAACTTGGTGAGATGGGATGGGTGAACTAGAGCCATGGCCAAGCACAGGGTCAAGCCAGATGTTGCATGACCTGATCTCACGAGTCTTGGGAGCTCAGTATGAGTCCTGAGGCTGAACGCATGGAGAAGATGTATCTAGTACTAGCTAGATACTGGCTAGTACTGTATCTAGTACTAGCAGATACTGGCTAGTATCTGGACTGCCATGCAATGGCAAGGACATCACAAAAGATTGCACAGGGCTGTTTTGAGAGTCTAGAGAGGGAAGGTCAGTGCTTCTGTTTTTCTACACACACTAACAATATGTTCTCAGTCAAGCCCTGCTGTCCCCACAGTGTATCTTGCACAGCCTCCAGTCATTTGGTGCCAGGTCATTTGTTCTCTTCCATGTGCTGAAGTGACTGGCTGCACTTGGATGCAGAACTTTGTGCTTTGTTGGCAGTCTGGAGTTCTTGTCTCCTCTGGGAGGGTGAGTCTGGGCCTGTCTTTCTTATACTGCTGAACCTGAACTGTATTGGACTTGGAATATGTTGTGGAATTTATTCATTTGTCAGACTTCCACTTAAAAAGGTGAAGCCTTGCTGTTCTGCTTGTGGTGGGACTGCCTGTGCGCTGCAGTCATGTTTGGCAGAGGCTGGGCCAGCTGGGAGTCTGCCCTGCTGCATTAAGATTTGGGGTATGTAGCACTGAGAGTATTTCTGGTCTGCTTACTGTGGGAGGGACTGGGCTGCGGTGTGTGATGAGGGTCATCTCCCATGCAGCAGCCCCAGTGCTGGCAGCTCCGCTCCATTCCCCACATCTCTACGTTTTTTCTATTTCGCAGCTGCGCCTCCCCACTCCTCTCACTCTTTATGGCCCCCTTTCCTCCAGATGCGTTTGAGCACCACCACGTTGCCCAGTTGCTGCGCCGTTTTTCCTCTGACTATGCCACGAGCCGGAACATCTCACTGGATGCCACTCTAGCCCATCACCTCCAGCAGTGCTCCTACCACCTGCGCCTCTTCAGGAGCTGGCTGATCTCAGGGCAGGATGACTTGGAGTGTCTTTACGGTACTGCACGCTGCAGCTGCCTTGGTCCCGTGCTCTTGTAGCTGAGTAGGGACCACTGTCTGCTTGGAAATGCAAAGTATGCTTTGCTTCTAAAAAAGGAAAGCCTTTCCCTCACTGCATCCCTTAAATCTCTGGGTGGCTGCTGCAGCAAGGCGTGTGGGCTGTTGCACCCAGCGGTTTTGGAGCTTTAGGAAGTTGCCTTTTCACGTGGAGCCAGTGCTCTTTGTGTAGCTCTAACTCTGCTCTTTCCATCCTAGGCAATTGTTCATTGCCTCCTTCCTTTAGCCAGGGTAAGCCCATAAGCTTCCTTCAAGTGAAATGCTGTGCTTCTACCAGTGTGATGCCCTGCTGACATGATATGCCTCTCCAGGTCTCAGCAGGGTGCTCCTTGGTGTCCCATTATTAATGGAGGAACCAAAATGGATAATAAGAGTGTGGGAAGAAGGATTAAGGATGCACTGCAGCTGCTCACATGCAGGGTGAACTTGGTGTGGAAATTCAGGGAAAGTGACTGCTTGTGGGATTGTGTTACTTACAGAGAGACCAAGTTAAGCTAGAGTAGACACCGAGCCTCTGTTTGTCTGCATTGCATGGCATCTGTTCTGCCTGTTAGGATGTTTGCAGCGTGTCATGTGTCTGGTGGGAAGATGTAGGTGATTTCACTATTGAATCCAGATGTTATAAATCAAAGTCTGCTACTATTTCTTGGGTATTTGTCAGCATCTAGCATGGGTGGGAAGTCTGATGTGTTGACGTCTCCCTGCTCCGGAGAAAAGTAAAAAGATTCCTCTCTGAGAGGGGCAGCTAGCTAGGGCTGGCTGTTAATGTTCACCCTGCACCATAAAACCTGCTTGGTGCATGTGGCTTGCTGAGCTGTGTGGTGTGATGCATGGACTTCCTTTTTCATTCAGATTCATAGGTGGAAGGAGTAGGGTAGACCTAGTATAGCTTTTTATGTAGTGAAGCACCAGGATCAAGCAATTTTCAGAGCCTGGAACTGAGAGTTTTTCATATTTGGTCTATTTTTTTCTTGATATGGCTCTTTCTGTAAAGTAGTCAATTTGGAGATGGCAGTTGCTTTTCATCTATAATTAGGACAATCCCTGGTCTCCTAGCAACAAGTACTAAAGAGGATCAGAACTGCTTGAAGGGATGAAATGCTGGAACAAAGCAGACTGTTCCAAAGCCAAAGCTGAGTTTCCCCTGCTGCAGATCTCAACCACCTCCTGTGAGCTCCTGGAGAGAGAGGAAATGAACTCAGCACTTTGGGCAGTGATACTCCAAATATTGCAGGCTGATGCTGGGTTGTGCCACCTATCCTAATGCAGCCAAGCTGTGAGCTGTGCGCATCGACATAAGAGCTTTCCTGTGAGGAAATCAGATCTCTGCGCTCGTTACGTTCTTTTTTTCTGCTGTTTTCCCTGTCTGAGCGTCATCCAGCCCACAGTTAATTAACATGTTTGGAATTCCTGCTGGGGTTCTTCCTTGAAAAGTTTCTCCTCTCTCTGTAGCTGACAGTTCTACTTCCCCCCTTTGTAAAAACTAGGTATTCCTATCAACTTTTTCTCATCTCTCAACTGTACTTCTGTCCACACAAAAGAATTAAAAGAAAGAAACAGGGAGTTGAAGTTTGTAGTGAGCATCTGTGGTTGGAGAGATCAATGGTGAAGCCTTGAAGTGATTGGTCTGGGAACATGTGCTCGTCTAGTTAAAAAAAAAAAAAAAAAAAAAAAAAAAAAAGGAAGAGCGTGAAGTGAGCTTGTGTTGGTAATGAATTACAGCAGTAGTAAGGGTAAAGATCAGCTGTGAAGAAGCACAGAAGGACCGTGTGATAATGAGTGACTGGGCAGTAAAACAGCAGGTGATATTCACTGTAAATAAATTTAGAATAACAGGGAGAAACTGACCCAAATTCATACATAAAATGATGGGCTCTGAGCTAACCATCACCACCGGGAAAGATATGGAAAAGGTAGAAAGTCTGGGAAGAGTGATTTTAATAGTAGTCTGGATGGTCTGGAGAGAGGTGGTAGGGGGATCTGCAGTTCAGTCTCTGCTCCAGTACAAGAGCTACGAGTTTTCTAATAGACTACGTAGGAGGCACATCAGACAGAAGTGATTTTTTCTCACAGAGTGGAACTCCTCACAGCACTTCATGGGGGTGTTAAAAGCATAACTGAGTTTAAGGGGAGACTGGAGAATGTCTTGGAAGAGACACATTAGGTTCAGAACAGTTCTGAGCCGCAGGTCTCTGGAGGTTGGGGGAGTGTTTGGGGAAGGAGTCGCTACATGCTGTCATGTCTCATACTGCCATCGTGAATATCCACTTCTGGCACTGTGGGCAGAGAGATACTGAACGAGAATAGACCTTCAGGCTGACTGCACAGGCTTAAATTTAGAAAGGCTGCTTAGCAAAAGTCCTTCATGTAGGTATGGACATGAAAAATGTATTTCATGTACGTATTATGTACGCATATATAAACACATACAGATATACGTGCCATGTTGAAGCTCCCCAACACAGTAAAGCTTGACTGACCGGGCATTTGGAGGGGGAACTTGCCGAGTGTTCTTTCTCCCATCCCCTTCAGGATCTTTGCTAAGACTGAGGCGAGTGCTTCTTTACTCCGGAAGAGCTGACTTACAGACCTTTGGCATAGAGACCATTTGGGGATGTATTGGTGCCATTGGTCTGCCTCCTGCTTTCCGGATCTCCACTGCAAAGGAATAGGTACTCCTTCCCCTCCAACGTAGATTTCACAACTGAAGACATGCGTAGTATCTTGGTAACTTCTGCTTATCAATGTATACTAATGTTCAGAACTCAGACAAAAATATAATCCTCAAAAAGGATTGCTTTGGACCAAAAGAATTCTTACCTGAGCCTTCTCTGGCCTCTGTCTGTGTTGGCTGACAGCAGTCTGGATGCTTTCTACTTACCAGCCTGTTGGAGCAGCCAGTGCCTTCTCTCTTTTAAGTAGCCTACTCTGTTAGTGCAGATGCTTGCCGTATTTGGGACCTGAGCTCAGTCTTAGTAAAGCTGAGGAACATGCCATTTGGACTACTTGAAAACTGCTTATGTGACATAGCCACAAATTCTGCTGGCTCCCAGGTGAGCTGATGAATTACCAGTTCTAAGGGGTAATCACACAGGTGCCGATTTCATTCTGTGAGGAAACGCATTCCATATAAACTCAACTTTCCGAACTCATATCGAACAGTAAACTTTCTGCTTGTCTCTTTGGAACACACACATATTTTAGGAAACTTTGTGTTACCTTGAGTCGAATCAGGTGCTTCCACTTAATGAAATGGTGTTGATTTACTCAAGGTTTTGCCCTTTTATTTTTTCTTGTAGACTGGGACATCAGTAGTAATCAAGAAGATGCTTGTGAATTCAAAGTCTTGTTTTCTTTCTCTCTTGTTCCTCCCTTCTTCCATTATATAGACCTCAGGGTGACTGGAGGAGATACAGCTCGATAGATGAAAAATACCTGTTGGATCTGCAGTGAAAGGGCAGTAGAGTAATACAGCACGGAGGGTCCACCCGGTGATCTGTGATGTATTTGCCTGGAGTTCAGGCCATGTAATCATAAAGTAGGTGTTGGCTGCTTCAGAATTCATCATTATGTTCATACAAAAGGTGGTGCTTCTTGACCCTTTCTTTGGGGTCATCTGCTAACTGTTCACAAGAGTTGCATCTGTGTTCCTACTGCCTGCTGGAATCTCCTAGAAAACTGGGATTCTCTGGTTTAAATGGAGGACGTGAGACAGGTTCAGGTCTCCATTGGCTTTATATAGTGTAGTGTGCTTGGTAATCTCTGCAAAAGGGTCCTTATACCCAAGTCGTCGTTTTATTAAAGTCTTTTAAAGCATTGTGTGTTGGTACTGGGCAGCTCTGAAAGCCCTACTCTAAGGTGAGAGTCACACTCTCCTTCAGCAATTGGAAGACTTCTTCATAAACTGTAGTTATATAGAGTAGAGGCTCTGACAGAGTGTGGTGATGTGCGCATTTGCCAAGAAACTGCCAGGGGGAGAGCTGAAATGGGAATGTTGTTGACTCAGCTGTAATGTGATGGGGCTTTCAGCTTTGGCATCAGCATAGATGGGAGAATTGAAACAGGACTTGTAATCCTGTTGTAAGAGCACTGGGTTGTACCTCCCAGTGCTCTTACCTGTAGAACAGCTCTTGGGGCAGTCCTGTGCTCTCTGCTGCTGTGTCAGGCTGCTCCTGTGTTATCATTCAGATTCCTCCACATCACATGTAGTCTCCTTGGACATCCAAAATAATGCAGACTCCTCTGTCTTGAGTATCTTAAGGTTTTTTCCATTACCAAATCTTGTTTACTCAACTCTTAAAGCCAATTTATTTTATTTTACTGAACAGAAAATTGAGAGCCATAGCCATGCTGTGCTTCTTGCCCAGAGGAGATTACAGCTGAGCTTGGGAGTTGTTTCTAGCTACTCTGGTCTGCAGAGCCCAGACATGTGCCTCTTTCTGCAGGTAGATCTAACTGGAGGAAGCAGATTACTGTCTGCATCCCTAGTGCAGCTACTGTAGACAAACCTGAATTAAATGAAAAATGGCTGTGGGCTGCTGTTTGGTATAAAATGAATGAAATTCTGTTCACTTTCTTGTGCTATCGTCCCCATCACAAACTCCTGCCCAGCAGGCCCCAAGAAAAAGAGTTCAGGAAGTATCATCAGAAGCTGAGCTGTCAGCACTGAGTAGCTGTCAAATTGGAAAGGTTCATGTGTTTTCCACTCGTGCTTTGTTTATTTGTTGCCTCTTCCCCAAGGTGCCAGTTCTTTGCTAAGCATGTGTTATGCAACAGTGGTCAGAGCCTTTGCTTTGGACTCTTACTACTGTTGTGATACAAGAACTATAGTCTATAACGATAACTTCTGCTTGAAACTGCTGTTGTTGGCCTCACCACAGCAAAGCGGCAGGTAAAGAGAAGTGTGCAGGGCAGTGGGCTGCCATATATAAATGAGAGGGCTTGCTTGAAAACTGTAAATGTAGTGCTTCCCCTTAAGAACGGAAAGATCCACCTTTTCCTCCACTTTCTTGAGAGCAGTGAGATCACATATTGCTGGACAGATCTGTGCTATCAGGCATTTGGCACTTCTGGGATCTAGGTGTATTGATTCACATCAGTGGTGGTGTCGGTGTCACATGTTTCCTTTGACATTGGACATTTGATTTCTTCTCTATGTTAGAGGCATGCCCATGCACTCACATCCCTGTCGATGCCTCCAACGTATCTTGTAACAACATTGCTTTGCCCTATGTTATATTTAATCTTCTTCCCTTTTTCCTTGGAGACCTAGATAGTTGAGCTGGCTTTGGCTTCTCTTAAATCAGGTTCTGTTGTGAACTGACATTAGCCTCTCCTGTGCTGCTCCAACACCATCTCCACTCTTCTGGTCTTTTAAGTCTTCACCTTACCCTTTTCCTTTTAGATCTGTCTCCAGGATGCTTTTCAGAAAATAATTAAGTAAACAATATAATAAGGAATTCAGCCTTTCTGCTCAAAGGATTTCTCAGCAAGGGACAGAAGACAATGGTGTTTTTTCTGTCTTACATTCCTTTGTTCCAGCCAAAGATTTGTTATCCTTACGTCTCGAATTAATGTTTGTAGGCTCTTTGTGGCATAGGTAACCTCTCCGGGCTGGCTGTAGGGTTCTTTATCTCCAGTAGCTGTTAAGATGGTAGTGAATGTCTCTGCAGCACTGCAAACTGGTGATGATCTGGTCTGTAGCCTCCTTGTATTGTATGTAGATTCACTCTAAATACCATCTGCTGGCTTGCACTCCTTGCCTCTTGCAGAACTGGGTTAGGTGAGTGTGTTTGAGCAGAGAGCGTCCAGTGAAACCTGGAAGTGATTGGAACAATGTTTACTTTTAGCAGATACTCCAGGTACTCTTGATCTTCTTAGCAGGTGCTGTCAAGCTGCATGGACCAATTTTAGCCTGTCAGTGTGCTGGGCAGCAGTCCTGACACAGTAGTGCATCAAAAGCTGTTGCTCTTTTTGCTTTTCTAAGCAATCTTCCTTACCTGTAAGAACAGATATACAGATATGATTCCTTCACCATTTTTTTTTCTGGGCTTCTCAGAGGGAGTTTGGGGAGTCACAGAATAGGAAACCTAAGCATAAGTATAGAGGTCTTTAAACACAAGAGGCAGAGCAAAAGGAGGCATTCCCATGTGTCCAGAGCCTCATGTGTTTCTTCCTTGCTCCTCTGACAGATTCATGTTGGCTTGGTGCCCCAAAGCATTGCCAAGAAGCTTGGATGAAGAGGGATACGCTTTGCCATAATATTCTGCTGGCTTGAATAGCAAAGAATTTCTTGTCAGTGGCTGTGATGTAGCTTAGCTGTAAGCAAGTGTCTGTTAAATGTTGAGATACCTATTTCTGGTAATTCTGGGTTTGCTGGAAATGCAGTCTTTATGGGACAAAAAATTCAAACTGTTGCCCAGCCCTTCCTTGGGGGAGAGTTCTGTCAGGTGTACACTGGAGGGCCTGCTGTGGGAGAGGGAGGTTCTTTTCCCACCCCCTGCATTGGTAGCAGTGTGCTCTAGCTCACTGATAGTGAGAGGGGTGGACCGTGTCCCAGGCTGGAGTATCACTAATGGCAGGAATCTTCATGGAAATTCTGTTGACTTCACTCAAATTGTCTTTAGCTTCTGCAAACTGTGGGGAACTATGCCGAGTTCTCTGTCATAAACAGATATTTTAGTGAAAAAGTCACGAGTATCGCAGCAAAGGTTGATGCTGCTAGATATGGTTCCTTCTCCTTCTCCTCCTTTTGCGTGTGCCTGGATGCTTGCTTTCAGGTCTGTTACTGCATGTGATTGCCTAATGGTGATTTTCTTGACCTAGAAAAGGAAAGGTGACTTTAGGCCTGAGAGTGGCTGTTGTTTGATTCCTAGACTGCCAAGCTCCTTAAGCCATGAGCAGTCCTGCATGGATTTGGGTTGTTGTTTGCTCAATTCATTTTCTGATTGGGTTTCTTTCCAGGTTTTGAAGGCTGTTCCATGGTTCCTACCATTTATCCCCTGGAGACCCTGCACAACTCCCTCTCTTTGCGACAGGTCAATGAGTTCCTGACGGCTGTGTGCAGGAGTTGCAGTGAGTCACATGTCCAGTCTACCGCAGGTACTGATGAGGTGGGCTTGTTTCTGGGTAGGGCAGAGCAGAGCTGAGGCAAGCAGTCAGTTAAGGCCTTCTGGTCTTTCACATTTTTGGGGCAGATCAGTCTGCAGACAGGACTGGCAATAAGTGATCAGCCAGGTCTGTCTGCAGCTGATAAATACAGTGATGTGGATACAAACTCCAGCTGGGTAAATCTGAGGGTTGGATTCCCAGGGGCTGGGGGCAAGCATGGCTCTGAATGTGCACTCTTAAGCTCTTTCCTGAATGCGTGCTACTGGCTACTGGGCTATGTAGTCTCTGGTTTGACCCAGTGTGGCCTTTCCTTTATCTCTCTGTCTGAATGTTACTGATCTGTATGTTTTTCTTCTTTGTTTGTGTGTGTTTGTTTGTTTGTTTTTCTTGAAGCTTTGTTTGATTCAATGATTGGCAACCAGATACCAGGGGACCCCTTTATGTCTCAGCGAATCCTGTCAACATCCTCTTTCCCATTGCGCCAGCGTTCGGATAAGCCCCCTTGGTGTGAGTGTGCTTGCGTCTTGATCGGGGATGAAGAGGGGAGCAGAGGGTGCCAAATGCTGAAAGCCACGTATTGGTATTCAGGGTTTTTATGCTTTGGCTTTGAAGGAACAAAAACAGAAAGGGGAAGGAAGTCTCATGCCCTGTAAGAAAGCTACCAAAGAAAGATGGAAAAAGGAACTCTATATATAGCATTGTATATCACAGGGAAATCTACTGTTGGATAGATGCTCTCTCCCCAGGCATCCTCTCCTGAGTGCAATAGGACATAGCCTGAATGCACTTCATTTTTAACTCAAGTTCCTTGCTTCTCTGTGACACGTGTCCAACTCAGTGTCAGCATGTGGAAGCACCTTCCATACCCTATCAAACACATACATGCCTCACCCAGAACTCCACTTTGGACAGCCTGTCATTTAGTTCTTTACTTACGGGCTTTTCTGTAGCTCCTGAGCCTCACTTGCCACAGCCTCTGCAGAGGTAGTGACTGTTGTTAATTCCTTTTGCAAATCTGGCTGGAACTCAAAGGGCTTATCAAACGGTTTCACAGCAAATGCATTAATAACACAAGTCAGTGTTGCCACTGAAAGGGCGGTTCCACTCTTCTTGCCATACACTCCTTGTTCCAGGAGTAGTGTGTACTGAGCTGTGTAGGAAGCAAGGCCAAGAAACTGATCCGGTGTACAGTTGTTTAATCCTCCCCCATTCATTGGACTAGATATAATCTAAATCTCTTCTCTGGTTTCACTCAAACAATGAAAACAAACAAACAACAACAAAAGAAACAAAACAAAGCCAAACATTGGTGGTGAAGCAATATTTCTTCTTCCAGTGGCAACTCTAGTTCAACATTCAGGGATTTTGTGCTTCAGGTAGCAAGGGCACCAAAGTTAAAGTGTCCCATAATGATGAAGGAATGAAAGAAACTGCTTTTCAGCTCAAAGCCCAACATCAGATTTCACATGTGATGTGTTGGCATTATAGATAAACTGTATGACAAGATGTAAGTGTGGTGTTTGTGCTTGTGTTTTCATCAGCTGAGCTGCCAGAAGCACACCTAACAGCAGCTGCAAGCACCTACCAGGGTGCATGGCATGTAGATGACCCTCACCCATTGCTTCTAGAACTTGTGGGACTGCAACAGCTTGGGTTTGCTCAGGCTTTGGGCTGGGGAAATATCAACTACATGTTTAAGATTTCTCTTCCTCTTTGCAGACAGCAGTGGCCCCTCCAGTACCGTCTCCAGTGCAGGCCCGTCCTCCCCAACCTCTTCGGACAGCTGTGCTCGTTTCAGCTTCACCGAGAAACTTTCCATCAGTCCCCCAAAAAGCGAGGAGCAGCTGAATAGCCAGTCCCCTGAGCAAGGAGAGAGAGAACCTGACAGAGGAGGGCTTGATGTGGAGGTGGGGGTGTCTGGGTTGTCAGTGGCTGAGCCAAGTGCCCCAGAAATGCTGACCTGGAGTGAGGGCCCAGAGCCAGGTGGGGTCCTGGAGCTGTGCAAGGAGCTGGCTGACAAGAACTCTAACCCAGAGAAGAACAGTGTGCTGGCGCTGGATGAAGAAGAATCATCTGGGAAAATGCTAGACCCAAGTAACACAGGGAAACCAAAGTGTCATGCAGAGTCTGAGATAAGGCCAGCTGGAGAGAGAGCAGAGCCAGGTGAAGGGTATTCAGGGGGAATGACTGGCCTGAGTCAGTCAGGGCTGTCCAAGAACATCTTGGTGCCCTGTGAAGACGAGTTGCTGGGAGAGGTGTTGGACCCAGAGCATATGGGCAAGGAGCCACTGGGGGACAGCGCTCTGCCAGGCCAGCTTCTGTCTGCTCAGCCGTGCCAGGAGCAGCCACTGCCTCCTGAGACAAGCGTGAAGGGGCTGCAGCCAATGCGTCAGGAGGGTCAGCAGAACTAGCGGCTAGCTGGACAGTACACTGCAAGCGCTTCTAGCCTGGAGGCAGCCCAACTTCCTGCACAACACTTCATGCAGCTGGCTGTCTGCAGCACAGAACAAGCCATATCCCAAGGCCACAAGACTCTGGGGTGTGGAAGAGTCTGCTCCGCTCCGACACAAGCCAGCTCTTTGCCAACCAGCAAGAGATAACAAACACCCCATCTGCCCTGTTAAACAAACAAATGCAGTCTCAGTACTGGCACAGCACCTCCATGGAGTAGGGATGTGGCGCTGCATCGGTGCAGGGTGTCCCCAGGGCTGTTTGCTTGCTGGGACAGCAGAGTTAGAGGATTGGTAGAGTCAAGGCTTTTGGGGTGGTAAGTCCAGAGGGGATAAATGCTCCCTAGAGATTTGTTGGCCCACAGCCTTCAGAGAAAGGCATTCTGGGTCCAAAGTAATTGGGTTCTTCACAACCGCCACCCTCCTCTGTTCCTTCCTTCCTCTCTTGATGCCCACCATTGGCCACCAAAAACAGATCCAGAGAGTCCATGCTGGGAGGAATAGGAAAAGGAGAAATCATTCTGAATGAGCGTGGGAAAGAATTTAATGAGAGGAACAGGTTCAAGACTGCCACTTGCAAGAAGAAATCTCTCTGGAGTGGACTTGAATATTTTTCTGCTGGGCTGGGGCAGGCAGAAGCCTGGAGATCCAGCCTGAGAGGGGTGTACAGGGAGCACACACGGGTTTTTTCTAGTCCCCAAGGGTCAGGCAAGGTAAAGTTCTGAAGTCTTGGTGACAGAAATTAAGAGAAACTGCTATTTGAGCAAATCAGGATTGTTAGAAACCAATAAGGTGAAATCTTTATTATATATAAAATGAAAAGTATTTAATACATATTTATGTAAATGACCTGCAAGCACAAGCCTGAGGGCAACATTGACACAGGTTTCCCTGCTACATCCTTAGTGCAGGCCAGGACTGTGCTTCCTGCGCCTCCTGCATTTATGGACAAGTCTGTGTGTTTGTCTATAGCTAGGATTTATGTTTTTGTGAAGCTGTGCCCAAAGATCTCTGCGCTGTGTTGTGATGATGTACGTTCACAGTAAATCTCTGCTGTGGGTCTGGTGTCTGCCTTTGATGCTGACTAGTGCAGCAGTGTGTGTGTGCCAGAGCTTGCAGATGCCCAGGGCAGCAAGCACTGCTTGTTCTTGTCCACCCTGAAGGAACGAGGAACTGTGGCCAAGACTAGTTACAAATGAAGTGAGCACACAGGCATGGGGCTCTGCTCGAGAAGGCCAGATACCTTTTTTCCTCTGAAGAACTGGTCATACTGAGGAAGAGGTCATGGCTTCCCAGGGCCCACGATGGTTTGCTGTAGGATGGGAGCTCCGGTCTAAATGTTTCCTTCAGTTCCAAGCATGTCCTGCATACCATGTCCTCTTTCCTGTGCCTGATAAACCCTCCCTGCAAGTTTGGATATTTAAGTATGGTGATGTCTACTTGTACCTGAAATGCAGCAGTCTTACAGTGGCTTTTAGTGCAGCACTGTGCCAAGAGGAAACCCAGCTCCCCTTTCTACAGGTTTGGGTGCTGGGGTCTGGGAAAAGGGCCTTCCACATGCTGCACAGAAGCTCTCTGGCTTCTGTTGGCAACCCTGAAGTCAAGACTTGCCGACCAGCTACCCTGGCCTGTCTGACTGAGGCTGCCAGGCTTCAGTGTGCCCTGGCCCCAAGAGCTGGCCGTGGGAGAGCTGGCAGCAGAGTAGCTCTCCAGACCCCAGGGGCCCCTAGGGTGATGCCCAAGCACCAATCCTGCTGTGTGGCCCCACCGCAGCCCTCCCCAGGCTTGCACGTGGTCCTGCCACTGCCAACACCTCGCTCTCGCAGACGAGGCCCTGCTGGGGCCTGGCTCCTGCCAGCAACCGACGGTTCCTGGGGACAGCACCTGCGGAGCGGAGGCTGTGGCCTGGGCAGGCCCCGCCATCACCTGCTGCTGGCAGGGGGGGCTGAGCGAGATGCCGGCTGCCGGGTCACGCAGCAGGGGCTGAGTGGGCGTTTGCTTGGCATGGGCTTCAGGGGCCTGGAGCCTGCTGTGGGGTGGTTTCACTCTGCAGCAGTCTCTTAGAAGGTCTGCCTGTCTGCTCCCTCCCCGTTGCCAGAATATGGTCAGTGGCTTTGCTCAGTGCTGCCTGCCTGCCTGCCACACTGACAAGCAGCGCAGGCAGTGAACTGGGCCTTGGTGCTTTGTAGTTGGGAGCCCTTTCCCCCAGAGAAAGTGACTGCTGCCTGCAGTCTCCTTGTGCTCCTACGTCTGGGCAGGGTGACTGCTGTGGTAGCACTGCCCACGAGCTGGTGCTGCGGGACACGCCAGGTCATCTAAGCACTGAAGATGGCCTTTATGGCACATCCCTGAAGGCCGGGTCCTGCAAGAGGGGATTGCAGGGTGCAGCAGTGGTTGAAATCCCAGATAGATTGTTCCCACTCACAAAGAAGCAGTTCTATTTAGAATGGTCCCCAATCTTCAGCCTGTTTCTTCACCTGGAAATAAAAAGGGAGCAGCACTTTGGAAGCAGCTGGCAGCTGTGGCTCTGCTGTGGCTCTCAAGCTCAATGAGAGATTGGGCCCAGACAGGGTTTTTGTACTTGTAATGAAAAATACAAAACTTCATATCTCTTAAGTGCAAATATGTATACCAATTCTCATTAGTGTCTAATTTCAACATCAGACTATGTCTTTTGGTTCCTGGTGTCCTCTAGCCAGCAGTTATCTGGCTGCATTGGTACTTTGCATACTGGTAATCCTGTTAAGTGGTGTTCTCCAGACAGTTTGTTGGATCACAGGACTTCCTGATGCAGGGCAGGGTAACAGGGAAGCAGTCTGGTTAGTTGTACCGACTAATGCTTATATGTATGTTTTGGAGGCAAATGTTCTGTCCTTAAAGGCAGGTACCTTTCCACAGGCAACCAAGGAGGAAGCTGGGCTACCTGCAGTGGCGCCAGAACAGGGTTCTGGTCTATGGCTACTCCCTTTGATAGGTAGGCTAAAAACAAGTAGTGCCCTTTATTTTAAAAGAGCTGCTAAATAGCTGCTCTGTCAAGAAGCTTGTGGTTTTTCATGGTGCTCAAACACTTCCACCTGAACGCCTGCAGAGTGTGTGGTGAAACCTGAGCACAACTGTCTGATCTTAGTGCAGTCTTTAGTGTGTTTTTCTTGACTAAGAAGCAGCAGTGATTGATGGCCAGCCAGACCTTTCCAGACAAATGGGTGGTGTGAGTGCTATGAGTCACAAAGCAGAGGTTGGGATGTGTGTGCGCGCGCATAATTTCTGGATACAATTTTAGGAGCTGATGTTTTTGGTTTAATCCTGCCAAAGCCAGCTCTGGCTCCTCAAATCTGTGCTGGCTGCTGTAAGCTCTCCGTGACATTTCTCCGTGACAGCTGCACAAGCTGTGATATGCTCCCCAGCCACAGTGGCCCCCCCTTCTGAGTCTGCAGCCCAATCCCTGCTCTCTTTTTCCCCTGCATTCAACTGTGCCCCTGAGCTTCCTCCAGGGGACCACCAGGCAGGAGCAGAGCTGACTGGGCATCAGCCCCTCCTGACTGCTGCACAGGCAGGGCAGAAGGCTGCTCTGGTAGTGTTCTGCTGAGTAGCGGAAGAGTTGAAACAGAGTGTCTTTCCCTCCAGAGGGAGGCTGCAGAATTTTGCAGTAGTGCAAAGGTGTGCTGTTGAGCTAAGGATGGGCAGCACCTGGTGCCCTGTCAGTGCCTTGAGTGTCCACAGTCCCTGAGCTGAGTCCCTGATGCTGGTGCCCTGCCTGGCTGGCTTGCGCCAGACTCCTGGCCAGGCCCTGCTGTGATGTGCCTTCCACAGGACTGGGGATGCTACCAGTTTGAGGAACGCTGGCCAGAATGGTGATTCCCAAGAAGTGCAGAAGCCACCAGGGAGAGCCTGGCTTAGTGCTGCGAGGCAGCTGCCTGCAGTGTCCACTGGAGTGGCTGTGCATGGAGCACCCGGGCTGCATCCTGGCCCTTGGCCAACCAAACATGGGCAGGAAACATCTTCGAAAGCTGCAACAGTGAAAAACCCCGCTGGAGCTGAGGAAGGAGGACGGGGTCCCAGGCAGGTCTGTACCGCTGGCGTGGGTATCCTCTTGGCAGGGTCACAGGTTTTAGCAGCTGTGAGTGAAATTGTGGCATAAGCACAATCACCCAGGCCCGCCTGAACTCAGGTTGGGCAGTAGCTGGCCAGCATCGAGGGAAGGCTGCTGGTGTGGCAGCAGGATCTGCATGCCCCCTGCCTACAGGATAGACTCACTTAAAGAACAGTTTGAAACAGCTGGAAGTGTTCTTGTTCGCAATTAATGTGGCTTTATTATTGATGTGTTGGGCTCCTCTCTTGACAGTAGTTAGTTACAGTGTTTCACATGGAAATGGGCAAAAGGACAGAGGTCAAGAAACTAAATTCAAATAGAAACATGATGCTGAAGAAAAGAATCAGGGCTCCGTTTTTAAAACATTTAGCATAGAAGCTGGGAGCACAAGTTGCCATTTCAATACAGTTGAGACGTTCACTTTTTTTAAATTATTGGTTTAAAATAGTATTTTGTACCTATTACATACAGGAAGATTACATGTTGTTGCCCACATGCAGAAACAAGCAAAAGCAGAGTTTAACTGTTTCTCTCTATAGTGTTGTATTACCTCTGGCTCTGGATGGGTTCTGCTGGCTCCTGCAGGCTGAGCGGAGTCAGACTTCAGAATTTGGCATTTTTACAAGTCCTTTTCCCCCATGGCTTCAGAAGATTTCATGGGAGAGAGAGAGGCTGGAGGCACAACAGACTTCCACAAAAGACTTAAAAAATAAATAAATTGTGGAGTCTTGAAGACAGGGAAATGAACTGGTGTAGGATAGAGCAGTCCAAGCAGCATAGCTGCGGAGTACTGGAGCACAGCACATGGAGGGCAGGTGTTTTTGCTGGAACATGTCACTCCTTCCTGGAGGATGCAGGCACCTTACAAAGCCTCACCATTACTGCTTCTTATTCATAACTGCTTCAAGTTTAAAATTGAGAAACATTCATTTGTAGGTCTGTATAAAGTTAGTGCATTAGCTTTTACCCCTAGCCACACTGAAGAATCCAGGGATCCAGTCACTGAAGATGTCACGTTTGTTGCTCTGACTACCTGGCACTGAACATTTTGCATCCTCCACCTGCAGCTGGCTGCCAGCCAGTGCTATTGGCAGGTGAGCCAGGGTCTCCCCAAAGCACTGAAGGCAAAACCCCAGAGCAGTGCCTGGGGAAAACAGGAGCAGGTCTGTTACTGCCTGCAATTGCTTGCTGTACCCGACATTCATAGACACTTGACCCCATTGGGTTACAGAGAATGACATTTATTCTTCTGGCAGACACACTGTGATTCCATGGTTAACGTGAATACAGCGCAGGGCAGGGATTTCATAAATCCCTGAGTAAGCTCACATGCTCCTACCAAGGGCTGCATCAAAAGGGCTGGCTGCTCCTCGGGGAGGGGCTTCTGGCCTCAGGCTTTGTCCTGCAGCTGCTGGGTTTTAGACACAGCCTTGCAGGCTGCAAGCAGAGACCCCCTTTTGCTGCCAGCAAAAACTCTGCCCATTTCTCTGTGGTCTTTTGTTGTTCTTCTTTAAATTGCAGCATCTAAGTATTTGTACTGAGAAACCTCTGAGCTGACACCAAGAGCACATAGTGTCAAGTTAACACGTATAAATTAAAAAATCCAAACAAAATGCAGCTTAAGATAAAATAATAAATATATAAATTAAATGCAAAATAAACCATTTCCCTAGAAACTCCATTTTAGTCTAGGAGCAGGCTTCTAAGCAGCATTTTCTTTCTATCAGCTGCTAGAAAATGCTAGCATAGAGACTGAAGTGTCCCCGGCAAGCACAGCACATAGTCCTGGGATGCTTATTATGGAATCAGATCTTGGCTCAAGGCCAAGCATAGCGGGTAACACAGCAGATGGAAATACTTTGAGTTGTATGCCAAGCCTTGCAGCATTGCTTTCCCTCTCATGTCTCTTTCACAACCCACCACCACGCTTTTTTCACACACAGAAAGTTTAAGTTATCCCTGTGATAAGGCTCTCTTGCAGTGCTCTAGGATGTGGCAAAGGCTCCCCGGGTGCTACAGAACAGATGCCTGAGCACTAGCACTCCTGGAGCTGCTCTTGCTGCAAGGGCTGGCAGCCCCACAGCAGGAATGGGCTTGAATGCCAAGGAGCCTCTAGGTGACTGTTCAGTGGCAATGATGCACTCACGGCACACAACTACATCTCTGCCAGGCTGGCCATACAGCAAGGACCTAAGTCCACAATAGATGTGCAAGCAACAGGCTGCCAGCTGCAACTGCAGGGTATGCACAGCACAGCCTTGCCAGCAGCTATTCTGTGCAGGCAGCTATGCATGCTCCTGCCACAGCTGTGGAGTATCTATGAGCTAACACAATTGCTAAACTACTCCCAAGTGTTTTTGGGAAAGGGGTTCTCTTTCCTCACACCACAGGTTCTATTCCCCACATCCTGGGCACACTTAGGGAGGGCAGCAAAAGCTTGAACACAGCTAAGAAGCTGGACCACTGGCATACATGTAGCAAGGAAACTGCTGCTGCTTGCAGAACTGGCACACATCAGCTACGCTGGCCAGACAACAGCATCTCAGTACAGCATGCGAGTTCCTCAGCTGCCTCACCACACTCCTCAGGAAAGCCTTTGGTTTACGAGGGCAGGGAGGTTTCTCAACTATCATAGGCCAACAGAGGCCGGGTTGTTTCAGCCCTTCTGCTTTAGAGGGGGCTGTAGTTGTGCGTTTGGATACTGAGTGTGACTGTTCAGGCAACAGCCCCTCTGTGCCTCCTCCTGTCGCACTGCTGATGTGCAGGAGTAAGTTACCCACTTAGTGTGCAAAACTCAAGTTAGCAGGTTAGGAATGTGCTCCCTGTAGCGAAGAGCAACAGGCTGAACTCTCCCCTCCCACTGCCGCCCCTCCCCCCCCCAAAACCAACATGTCCTTCAGCCCAGCTCCTTGAGCATAGCGAGCAGGTGTTGCAGGAGTCTGTAACCAAGTATTTGGGATAGAAGCCTGCAGAGGTGGCAAATGGTGGCCCTGCCCGGTTGGAGTACAGGCCCCCTCACCCAGAACACCACCTGTATGCTCAGGACAGAAGATGGAAGAGTGCCTTTCACTGTCATGTTACAGTTGGAGGGTTTGGCCTTCCCTCATCATGTAGGTTTGCTTTGTGAATTAGTTTTTTTCTCTGTCTCCCTGCCCCCAAACACTGTCAACATGCAGCAGCAGCACTTCAGCCCTCACCAGAAAGATGAGGCTCATGGTGCTACAAGTTAAATGGCAAGGCAGCCAGGAAGAGAGTAGAACAAGCTCTCACAGCAGCAAGGCAGCCAAGATAGTCTACAGAAACTGTACAGGCGGCAGAATAAAGCAGGGAAAGTGGAAGTGCCCCTGGCCTGCAACTGCTCTTGCACAAACTCTTAGCTCAGTCCAGAATATTACAGAGCCCTGCACTTCTTTTTCATGGCATCCAGTGCTGAGCTAGATGGGTACCCGATTGCCTGACAAATGGGAACCATGTAGAGGACTAAACCAGAGAACTGGACTGTGATTAGATGGTGTCTCTGATGTTGCATCGGTGATTGGAGAGTCAATGGATGAACGCAAAGTGTGGCTGGGAGATTTAGAATTCGATCTTACAGGCTGGGAAAGATTCGTCCTGCATCACAACAGTACTGCTGCTTGCCAGTACCATGATGTTTAGCTCCTGCTGTTTCTCATGGGTCTGTTGGTACCATTCTCTTGTCACCTCAGTATCATGTGTCGGGATCAATGTCACCTGGGGAAAGAAAGCAGGAGGCATCATTGTTCGAGAACAACTGCACTGGTAAACAATGCCCGTAGGAGCTGAGGCTAAAATTTCCCATTAATTTTGGAACACTGTCCCCTTGGTACTGCTTGTTCTATTTAATGCCTTTCAGATGTCACATTCTCTAAGGCAGAGCTGGTGCTTTATTTTATGCAGTACCAGCACAATGGGGCTCTGAGCTGGCTGTACACTAGCAGTACTACCCCAATAAATGGTGAAAATGGCTGCAGTGGAGGGGAGAGCCTCTCTTTATTGTGCGCCAGAAACAGCCTTAGAAAGATCCTTCAGTGTGAAAAGGAGCAATGCTGAGAGTATTACTGTTATTGATTTTATAGACTTGATCTGCCTACTGACCCAATGTGCAGCTCAGGGACTTTGAAATCGGGGGGTGCATCATCTGAAAGAGCATACACACTTCCTGTACCTGTCATCAGAAACAGCGTCTACCCAAAATCTCCTGCAAACCTGACTACACAAGAAATATAAGTAAGAATGCTCCATTTGTTTTTTAATCTCTAATAAAAGTTACTATTTATTACCAGTATAATAGAAACAAAAATCTTAAGCAAGCAAGGCTAGCAACAAATGCCACAGGGCAAGGGACACTGATGAATATTCAGCCTGTGACAGTGCTTGTTTTTGCTTGCAGATAGGCTCATCCTGCAGCAGGTGAGAAGCAATGTATAATCTCTAAGTGCTTCCTCCTCTCAGAAAGATGTGGAATGGAGGACACATCTAACACTACTCCCATCATTCTGAGAGTGTCCCCCTTCTCAAGAGTACAAGTAGTTACTCCTCTGAGATTGCAGAGCAATACATGCCCAGTACCACTTGTATCCTCTTAATGTACTTTGTTTGTGACACGCACCTTCCCCCAAGTGCTTATGACACAAGGAGAAACATACATTCCCAGGCACTTCCGTGACATACCTGCAGATTCTCCCCCCACTGAGACTTCCCTTCCAGGAGCGCATCCAACACTGCACGGCTTGGTTCTCCATTGGCTGCATCATTCCCACTCACAACATAATATGATGCTCGAACCCGCTTGAAGAACTCTGGATCTGTGTTCTTTCCGCTGCAGTGGTTGGGAATGTACGCCAAGTCCACATAGACAGGTGGACCCATGGGCACAGCCAAACTGCTTTTAGGACTATTGGAAGCTTTGGAAAAAAGAAAGCAGAGACTATCAAAACCCTTCTGGAACGCACAGGCACTCAAATTAACACCGAAGAAACTGGATTCCAGAAAGGTTTTTCCCTTCAGCAAACAAGTTAACATTTATCCAGGCTCAGAGGAGATCTGGGTGGAATTTTGAGCCAGCACTGAAAGAAAGGGAGGAAAAAGGAGTGAGTTCTGCTGTTCTTGGGGGTTAATGAAGGGGGGCTGGAAGGCTTGAGACTCGCAAGTCTTTCCTGAAGAAGGGACTCAAAAGCTCCATTATTAGCTTTTGCAGAGTTGCCATCCCAATCAATAGTTTGTCCTACCTTTTTTTTTTTGTGTATGTTAATAATCTATTTTTGCTTAAACAAACAAACAAACAAACAAACAACTGTTCTGTGGCCTCTGTATCTGTTTATATCCTAGGGTATTGCAGTGGTCTTTTTGGAAACTCCACCCTGGCTTTCTGCCATCCCTGAGAATCACTGCTATTCTGTGGACTATTGCTCTTTCCTAGCAACACTGCTGTAACTTTTGTACATCTTTTCTTCGTTTACTGCTCTTTATATTTATGAGATGAGAGATTGTCAAAGGAGTTGTTATACTCAGCAGTAAATAGGCATATACAGACAAAACCCATGGAAGGACTGTCCCTTCTCTCCCTCCTGCTCTCTGTGGAGTCACAGAGGCCTCTGTCTTCTGTTTCCTATTCTGGGTACTCTCTTCTGTGAGCACAAAGCCACCAACACGGACAACTAATTGTGCTGGCTAGCTGTGGCACAAACAAAAAAAAATCCTTTCTTGTTGCAGCCATTCTTACTGATGTCTATTCCTCATCCCCAGTGTGATTTGGGCAACCCACAGCACTGCTCCAAACACAGAAATCATGCATCTTTGTCTCAACCTTCCCTTCAGGCTTACGTGTCCAGACACTCCATCTTGACAGCTCTTTCTGTGCAGTGCCTTCAGGACCTGACCACTCTGTACAGACACACTACTAATACCCTCATGCAGGCTTTCTCTTGACTGTACCATATTTCTCTGTCAGCTACTCACAAGACAGCTGGCTCAGAAACTTTTCAGGCCACGTTCCCTTGCAGACTTTTCCCTTGGCTGGCACTGTGACCACTTCATTACTCCATCCACTACTTTCCTCTCACTCCCCACTACACTGAGCAGACTCTTCATCAACCACTCAGCCTGAACATCCCTCTTGCTGTCAGCGACACCATCTGTGTGTCATCCGACAACAATCTCCTCACCTGAGTTGTACATGTATTTGCAGCAGGCACACATATAGGCTCTTTTCAGGTCTTTCTCTTCAGCTGTTCTTACTCAAGAAGAGTCCCTTGTAAAGCCTCTGCAAACCCTCTCTTTGCCTCAGTGTCTTCAGTGGGCATCTGCTGAGACCATAGCCCATCAGCACTGTTTTGACTTTCTTCATTCTCCCTGACACTATCTTCCTGCTGGCTCTTGTCTTACACTCAGTATCAATGGTCTGGAACAGAAGATTAAAAATCAGTCTGTGTTTTGCATAGAGCCTGGCACTGCAGCTTCTCAGCAGGGACATGGGGGTAATGCAGCTACACTGTATCATCTAAAACTGGTGTCCTCTGGTAGCATACTAGTAGAGCACTGGTCTCCATGTGAACACTTAGAGGAGGCCATGGGCTGTACAGACACTTGCAGCAAAGTACCCTTTTCATGTCTTCATTCAGTGCCCTACAGCGTGGTACTCAGACATGAGGGCTGCTCCCATCCCACCTCCACTTAATATTTCAGAGGAAAGAAAATATCTGACCATAGTGGTTCCTGTTATTCTACATGAGAGCTTTATCTCTGTCCTGTGCAACTTACCCCACTTAGAGGCCAAAAGGTGACCACCACTTCTTACACACAGATGTATTTTGTCCTTCAGTTGCTGGTATTTCTTTGACAGCACCCAACTCTAAATACCTACTGCCTCTCCACAGCTGTAGCCCCCAGGGGGAACTGAATCTTAGTCTATTGAGTTCTGAATTAGGTCTCACAGGGTTTTCTGCAGATGTGGTTGGATTCATCTCTACAGAGGTTCAGAGCTTTCCTCAAGGCTTTGATCTTTTTATGTGACTTGTATGACAACCTCTCTGCTTTCTCACTGCTTATGCCTGACTGGGAAACTCTGTTCTACTACATTTAACTTAGTGTTTTTTTCTTTTTATTGAACCTGAAGAGAAAAATGCATGTTTAATGAAGACTTTCTTACCAGGGTTTGTTTTGATGCCATTAACAAGGTTCTTGCCAGGGTTGCTGTGACTACTCCGAGCCAGTTCATCCTCTGTGTGAGGAGGCTGCACAAGCACACTACGTGGTTTGGGCTTCTCTCCTCCATCTTTTTCTTTTTTGGCAGTGGCAGATTTTGGGGATTTGTCAGATGGCTGTTTCACAGGTGTGGGTGATCGTTTCCCTTTCACATCTAATTTCCGGGCAGGAGAGGAAGATTTGGGTTTACTCAAAGGCTTCTTCACACTTTTGCTCTTTTCTTTCATGTCCTTCTTGGAAATTTTATCAGTTCTGCTCATGCCTTGCTCATTTGCCAACATATCAGGATCTACCATGCAGACATCAGGGTGAGGAGGATGAGGATGGGGATCTACCATTGGAATAGGCTGAGGATCATGGCTGGACCTAGAACTGGCATGATGAGCATTTCCAACAGCTTTATCTACTGGGAGGAAATCAGCATCTTCATCTGAGTCCATGTTTGCATCTGCTGTGATGGATGGACATTCTTCTGTCTCAGGTGGAACATCTGAGTCTGACTGGGAGGTTCCAGAATCACTCACTGATGTTGGAGGGGTTTCCTCTGCTGTGGCACTTTGCACAGGGCTACTACTCGTGTGGAGTGGTCTTCCTTGCACTGAAGGATGACCCTCCTCCTGTGAGAGGTCACTATCTTCAGAGAGCTCATGAGGGCTTGGGTTAATGAAGGAGGGTGAGAGCTCTCCCTTCCTGTGCTTGAATTCACATGAGGAGAATTTCTGTCTGCAGTCAAAAATGCCTTCTAAATGTGGCTCCATCTCATGGGAAGCATCTCCATGGTCCTCTGCTCTTCCAGCCCTTTGCACATCTGGGAAAAAGGGCTGGAAACTGTGTTCAGGGGACATCAGAGAGGAAGGACGGCTCTGCCTCTCTGTATCCTCTTTGCCTGTGCATGGAGAAAAACTGCTGTCAGAATCAGGGCACGTTTTTTCATCTTTTGTCTCTGCTGCATGGTATGTGCTTTGGAAAGCTTGCAGACTGGTGCTCACCTCTGTTGGACCATTGGCTGTGGTTTCATCTTCATGCTGATGATGAGGAAAAGATGTCAATACATCAGGGAGAGATGCTAATGTCATCAGCTGTTCTGTAAATGGTGCTTTCTGCTCTGGGCTAGTTACAAAGGGCTGCTGTTGTTTCTCTGCAGAGTGTGGTATGGGCTGTGAACTCTGGCACTCCTTTCTGCATGGCAAAATGCTCTCACCCATGCCACTACTGAATGCAGAACCACGTTCTTCAGCAAATGTGAAGTCTTTGGTTTCAGCTGTATGGGTTTTCATAGCATTATCTGGAATCTGTGGAGATGCATCCCAAAGACTCTTGGTACTTGGTTCTGCTCCTGCACTTGTGTATGCAGAAAGCATATGGGAGTAAAAACTTTCTGCTGTAGTCGATATTACAGGAGTAGTTGCTTCAGATGATGGTTCCTCTGACAGGCTAGAAGAGTCATCTTTCAGTGGCTGCTGGGGCACAGACTCTCTTTCCACACCTTTGGAGAACAGTTTATCTTCTTCATATGGACTCAGTGGTGAGAATTTAGTTAAAGATGAGGTATGGCTGCTGATCTCAGAAACCTCCAAGTACTCATCTTTCTTCCCCTGACCTGAGGACAAAGCACAAGAAACCTTTAAAGGAAGAGAGATATCTTCTAAATGGCTTGCTGAGGTTTGTTCATGTCTGAACACACTAGATGTTTCACTCTTTCCTAGCAGGGAACATTCAAATCCTGAAGAGATTTCCATCACTCTGCCTTCTCCTGTTGGCCCCTGCTTGTATTCCTCTTTCTGTTTTTCAGAAGCAGATTTCAAGTATATGGCTTGGTCATAGCACGCTGAGACAACCTCTGTACTTGGATAATCTTTTACATGGAAATGTGATTCCTTCGTGGATTTTTCAGCATCCTTTCTCTTCTGCAAGGAATCCTGGCTTAAATGGCACATTTCTGAAGCCTGCTCATCTCTGCCTATGTCTGGCAAGTCACTGTAACCAGCAACATATGTTCCCACAGCTGTGGCTGATGCAGTTTTCATAATTCCATATTCCTCTTTCCACACTGGATCAGAAGGTGAAGAGGCAGTAGAAGGGGGTGAATTGGACTCCTCATGCTTGCTTTGCAGAAGTGGTTCTGTTACATGGAACTTCTCCATTGCTGAGATGTGTGCATAGACTGTGCCTGCAGCTTGGTCAGGGCTATGCAGTTTAGACTCCTTTTCAGATCTCTCTGTAGCACCTTTCTCTAACTCTGAGTCACTCATGCTTTCTTCCCCTTGCCCTGTTTTGTCATAGTATGTATCTTTGAGATTTTGGCTTTCAGATTTCAGGGACAGAGTTACCTGCTCCTGGCCAGACAAAACGATGTTCTCATCTGGACAAGTGGCACCAATATAGGCAGGTGATTTTTCTTGATAAAATATGTCAGTGGGAGAGATAAATGCTGTGCCTGCAGATGATGGATGATGTTCAGAGTCCACTTCTTCTGGCAAAGCACAGGACACATTCAGTTCTTCCTGTCCCTTCGATATCTTAGGCTTATCTGTTTCAGACAAGGGCAAGTATCTTTTATGGATGTCTGTATATTCAAAGGCTGCATCTGCTTTATCTTTAGGGGATGCTGGAGATGACAACTCCTTCTCAGCAGAGGTATAAAGGCAGGACTCTTCTTCCTTCGCAGAGACATGAAAACCTTGATCTTTCTGAGAGCTCAGTGCTGTTGTCAGCACCTTGTCAGTGTGACCTGAGATGTCTGCATCCTTGGATGTGAAGGGGGAGAGTCCAACTCCAGACACAATTACCTTCTCATAGATGTCAGCATACTTGAAACTTCTTTCATCAGGATAGGGTGTTGGTTCTCTTTCTTCTTGCTCTTGTCTCATGGAATCGTCATCACCTCTGGTTCTGCAGACCCCTTCCTCATAGGAACAAGGGTCCACAGGGCTCCTGGAATAGGACTCAGGAAGATATGCCACTCGGCTCACAGAACCCACAGCCTCAGAATGGCCAATGGCAGCACTGCTTTTCTGAGGAGGGACTTCTCCTAGAGGGGAGTGTGCATGCTGCCCTGACCCTGCAGCACTTTCTTCTGAGGATGCTGCTACATATTCAGATTCTGCTGGTCTTGTAGATTGGAACAGAGCAGATGCTGCTGCCACCTGATCTTTGCCTCCTGTAGAGTCATAATGAGCCTCCGTGGATTTGTAGTCATCCTCTTGCTTTCTATCTATCTTGTATTTACAGTCCATTTCCTGAGACAAACCACTAACATCTGTTTTCTTTTCTGTATCCTTCAATGGGACTTCCTCCTGTTGCGGTGCTTTGCACAGATCTATCTTGTAAGACCTCTCTGTTTCTAGTGTTGTGCCAGTCTTTGTTTCCAGAGGGCTAGCTGTTACTGGCAGGGGAGATGCTTTCAGTGCTTGGTCTATTGATTTTGCGTAGATATCCAGGACAGCTTTCTCCTCATCGTCTAAATAGGAGTAATCTTGTTTGGATGTCAACATCAATTCTTGCCTTTCTATGTTTCCAGTTAATGGTTTAACCTGATTTTCCTCACCAGAGACATACTGAGAAGCCAAATGAGAACTGTCTGGGAAAGTGATGTCAGCAGGAGCTATGCTAACAATCTTTGTTTCTGCTGTTGGTTTGGCACTCTTCAGTGTCTCTTCTTTGTAATCACATGATTCCACTTTTAAACATTCTGCTTCTGCTTGCAGTAACACAGGTTTGTCTTTGGCATGACAGAGATCCTCATCCTCCTCACGGGATAACTGCCCTGCTCTTCCAGTGTCTCCTCCTTCCTGAAGATACTCATAAGCAGAGCCCCATGCTTCACTTTCTACTTTTCTCCAGGTATGACTGCCAGGCAGTACAGGCGATGGGATCTCCACTTCTCCCATTTTAGGAGGGGATTTTTCATATTCTGGTACCTCATCCAAGAATGTGCTCTCTCTCTCCTTATCATATATCTGCCGCCTTCCCTGAACAGGAATCTCTTCCACTTCTTCTGGAAACCACACTTTCTTCTCATAACCTAAATCTTTCATGTAAAAATCATCCATTTCTGGAGATTTTTCTTCTTTAGCTTCCTTGAACCCACAAGATTTTACATCTTCAGCAGAAACATGTGATGATGTTTTATCCTCAACTGGGCTAAATTCTGTAAAGTATAAGCCCTTTGCATCTGGAGATACTTCCTGAGAGAAGAAGCCTGCAGTTTTTTCCTTAGATGTGGCTTTTTCTGTTACAGAAAATAAACTGCTATCATCGGGAGACATTTCTTCAGTTGAAGTATCTCTGGGTGATGTATCTTTAACCGGGATACTTTCTAGGCAAGAAAACGATTTTGCCACTTCTTTTGTGAGCACTTTGGTAGAAATGTTTGGTGATTTTTCATATGTATCTGGGCTCTGCTCTGTGAAATCCATAGATCCAACAGCTTCTGATGGGAATTTGTCGGTAAAGTCAGACAGAGATTTTTCTTTCACGGGTATCTCTTCTGTGAAACTAAGAGTTTTGATGTCTTCTGGAGAAATACCTTTAACAAAAATGTCTGAAGAGATGTCCTTGCTGGGACTCTCAGTGAGAGAAATAGATTTAGTTTCTTCTGGAGAAATGTCTTTAATTGAAACCTGAGAAGATTTTTCTTCTTCTGAGGTGTCTTCTGTGAAATAGAGTAGTTTTCCTTCTTCAGTAGCCATCCCCTTAACAGAAATATCTGGGGATTTTTCTTTAGCAAGATTTTCTTCTGTAAGATAGAGTGATTTAGTATCATCTGGAGAAAATTGTGAGGTTTTCTCACTTTCAGATTTGCTTTGGTTTGTGAACCATGGAGGAGCCACACTTCCCACAGATGTTTCTGTGGTAGAGAATGGCTCAAAGGACAAATGTTTTGAAAATCCTGTTAAACTTTCTGCCATGGATTTAGTTTCTAGCTCTTTTTCAGGCTCCAGAAACACATCTGTGCTGGGATGCGGTAGTGCAGGAAGCTCTTCTTCCTCCCCTATCACCACTGTGTCCTGCTTGTGGTAGGAGAGCCAGGGCAGCTCTTCCTTCCTCACTGGTGCTTCCTGCACCTCCTCCCCAGGAGATACCTGCACATCAGCGCCTGCCTCCAGCTTATGTAGTACAGGTCCAGACACTTCTTTTTCATGTCTATACTTAGATGCAGACATCTCATCATCTCTGAGCAGTTCATGCTTGGTTCCCTTTACCACAATAGAAGTTCGATCTTCCAATTTCTTAGTAGCAGCATCTTCTTCTTTTTCAAATAGCTCTGAATCTACTGTTTCTAGCTTTTCTTCCACTGGAGACTGGTGGAAAGGTGTATGTCCTGCACTAGTGGGACCAGATTGGGTGGGAGATGCCATTTTGACTGTACTATCATCAGGACTCATGCATCGTTCTTCAGCCTCTGCAGAGTCAACCTGGGAAAACGGTGTTTCTTCAGTGGATAATGGCAAACCAGAAGTATGCGTCACTTCTGTGGGGACACCGGTTAACATATTATCAGTGCATTCTTGATGAGCGAACAGTGGGGCACTGTAATGGCCTCTGAGTTTGTCAGGCATTTCAATATTTGGAGTCCCATCTTCTTCTTCCTCTTCCTCTTCTGCCTCTTCATGAATATCCTTTTTTTGAGCTTCCAGTTTTCTCTCTCCTTCTGCTAGTGCATGGAAATCTTCAGGAGGCGGAGATTTAAAACATTTGTCTTCCTCCAAGGATGATGTAGGAGAGATTGTGCCAGCAGAGGGAACATAGTCAAGACCTTGGGTTGCTTCAGTCCGAGAGGAAGGCATGCTGTTTACTGTGTCTAGAAGTAAAGAGCTTTTCCCAGTCTCTTCTGTTTGTGGTGCTGTTATAGATGCAACTGACTGATCTTCTGCTACTGAAGTTGCAAAAGATGAAAGCTTATCACATTCTGTAATGGAGGTAGCAGAAGAAATATGTTCTTCCTCGGCTAGCGGAGCTGCCACTATGTTTGTAGGATATGCCAGGATTTCAGACTCCTGGCCAGCATAGCCCTTGGCTGCAAGGTCTGCAGTAGGCATGGCCTGTATTCCATGTATTGCTTCAAAAGAGCCTGGGTGGTCAGGAACAGAAATGTCATATGCATTGACATCATACTTCAAGTGTGGGATCCTCTCTTCCTGTTCATCATGTATTTCTTCATCAGAAATCGTCTGCTCTGTTTCTGAGTATCCTGGGATAGTTTCATCTTGGATATATGAAACATGTTCTGCTGTTGCTCCTGCTGGGACTGGCAGACTGCTCAGATACGACTCTTCCTTTGTTACCTCTTTTCCAACTAACTTGTTTTTCTCACCCATATCACTAAATTCTTTTTCATTTTCTTTAATGGTAAATATTTTGTCCTCCCTCTCATCCTGCTTCAGTTCATAGAAATCTTTACTCTTTTCCACCTTCATTTGCTGTTCTTCCTTTTCTTCCAGTTCTGCCTTTTCTACCACATCCTCTCTCTTTTCCCTCTGACCTTCCTCCTGTGCCTCTGTCCCCTCAGTATACTTTTCACAGGTCTTTGTTTCTGCTTCCCTCTGTTTTCTGTCCAAAGAGATTTTTTCCTCTTCTTCCTTGTCTTCATCTCTGTATGCTGGTGACCAAACAGCTTTTGCTACGAGGTCACTGTGTGCTGGTACCTGTTCTCTGTCTGGCAACAGCTGAACTTCCTTGTACTGCTCAGCTTTTCTCTTGCAGTATCTCATATCAAGATTTTCATCTAACGTTCTTCCTTCATCCTCTATTTTTTCAGCTTGACCTGCTCTTGGTTCTAGATGATGGACTGCTTTTTCCTCTGCTGGGGATTCTTTTTCCAAATCAGTAGTAGTTGTTCTCTGATCAGGAATGTTTGTTTTCAAAATCGTATCCATTTCCAGGTGACTCTGAGATGTCACGTCACTGGACTCTTTCATCTCCTTTTCAGGTACTCTCATAACCTTATCACTTACTTCTGTATCACAAATTTCTTGAGCCCCCTGCAAGTTCCCTTTCTCTTCATTCTTCAGCTCCTCAAAGTCCTTTGTAAGATCTTCTGGTGAAGACAGGACTAACCTCTGTTCAGCTATGGAAATCTCTCCTGGCTCCACCTCTACTGGCATCTTCTCCATTGGTGATGTCCTCAGGTCAGTAGGTACTTCCTTTTCAGGTTTGATTTTGATCTTCTCAGTTTTGATTCTGCCTGGAACTTTTGCCTTGTATAATGTTTTTCTTACCTCTGGAGTAAATGGTTTTAAGTCTGGTTTAGACATTTTTTTGGGCTCTGGCTTGATTTCTTTCTTTTTATCCTCTTTCTTTGAATCTTTTTTTTCCTCTTTCTTTCCATCATCTTTTTTTAAGTCCTTTTTTTCCTTCTTAATCTCTTTCTTTTCTTTGTCTTTCTTCTCCTCCAGTTTGGATACTTTCTCTTTGAGGTGCTTTTTGCCTACTTTGTCTTTTGTTAGTTTTCTTTTCTCAGCTTTGAGAACATCACTTGATTCTGTCTTTATCTTTTCATGTTTAACAGGTTTCTCAGGAATCTTCTCAGAGTGTTCTTTAACCTTTTTCTCAGTTTTAGCATCCTTTATGACTTCTGTTTTTACCTCCTTAATCCCTTCCTCAACTGCCTCTTCTTTCTTAGCTTGCTTTGTCACAGACGGCTTGGGGGAAGATTTAAGACTCTCTTTACTGTCAGTTCTTTGTTTAATTTTGGTCTGCTTCAGCACAGGTGGAGGTATTCCAGAAGTGATATCTTTCTGAGTAGCCACGGGGTACCTCAGAAAATCCAGGTGCTTGAGTTTCTCAAGACCTTCCAGTATTTTATTTTGAGGAGCATTTCCAGGAAACAAAACCCTTACAATTTTCTCTGTTGGGCTAGCTGGCAGCCACACCACTAGGGCTGTGATGGATGTGAGATAGGGAACAGAAATTTCACCTTCTTTTCCACTTGCAAGAATTATGCCAGTCTTTGCTTTACTATTACCAGCCCATTTCTGCATTAGAAACTGCATTTCTTTACTGTCCTTGACAGGATTCAGTATATACATGTCCAGCTTACCCACTCCCATTTTGTGGAAAAGCGTGATAGGTTCAATGGTACTGCTCACTACCCTGTAAAGAGGCTCTGATTTAATGCCAAGTCTGTTGAGATACTGCAGTGTCAGACAGGCTTCTTCAATGCTCCTCTTTACTTTCATAGATGATTCAGGCATCTTCAGTTTTTCAGGAACATTAAAAAATACAACCCCCAGCTCGGGAGAAATTAGGTTCTTCATCCAGTCACTGTAGTTGGTAGAGCCCTGGGATTGTTCCTCCTCTTGTTCAGCAACTTTCCTCTGCAGCAGCCCATTGATACCAGGTAGGTTGTCTGCACCAATGTGGGTCAGAAGAATAGAGTCAATCCTATCCAAGTGCCTTACAAGCTTCCAGAAACAAGATTTCCTGTCAGAGCCACCATCTACAAGGATGTTAAACCCATTGACAGCAAAGAGAGCAGAATCACCTCTTCCACCAGGGAATATGTAGCAGCAGGGTTTAGAAAGCTTCAAAAAGCCCCCTGAGGTGGGTGGTTCCAGGAGATCAAATGGAGATGGCACGTCAACTGTTTCAGAGACATATTCTGCAAACTCAGACACCCCATCCATTTCTGGCAGAACTGGATCAGGATTCAGTTTCAGATTAATAATATCCTGAAATCGAGGATGCCCAAGGTTGCTCCAGTCTCCTTCTCCCAAACACGATACAGTAAGGGAGGCCTTGATATCTGAATCAGTGTTGCTAAGAATCTGGGTGACCTATTGAGACAGGCACAGACAAATAAAGGTCAAACAGAGCTCTGAGACAAATTCAGCTCTTTTAAAAATAGCCAGTTAATGCAGAAATACTGCAAAGACTCCACGAGCATTTTACTGAGAGGAAATGCTGAGAACAGATGAAATACTCCAAAAGCATAAATGCATGCAGCCACACTCTGCTCTCTTTTGAAATTCTTCATGTTGATTTTTTTTTTTTTGTTTCCTGACTGTTTTGGCTGCACGGTGACAATACCTCAGGAAAGAGAACAGAAGCAGAAGCCACCTTGTCCTCTTTCTTTACTTCTTCTTATTCAGCCTGGGATATCAGTCTCTAGCTTGATTCAAAAATAGCAGTTTCTTTTTGATTTGTGAATTCTAATCCTGAAATACCCTTTTCAATGTTAGGCATCACTGTTGGAACTTATCCTCACTTATTGGCTACTGAACAATCATATGACATTTTGTGCATTTCAGTACCATGGGACTTTCTCTTCTATTCAGATCCATTTTCTTTCTCGAAGCCTATTTTAAAAAGTCAGGACTCCATCTCCGATGGGGCTGGGGACATGATACATGGTTAGTAATTAGAGCTAAGGTAGATATCACTTTCAAGGCTCCTTAGAGCTGTGGAGAAAATATCCTGAGCAAAGAAGCATTACAACTCAAACTTACTAAGAATCTGGAATGAGGTTGGAACATTCCTCCTTTGCATTATATTCTCAAACAATCAACCTAAAATAACTGAAGGCATTCAGATTTCCTGATATAATTACAGCAGCAATGTTACCCATGGTCAGAGTAATCAATGAGCCATTCCTGCAGCAACTGCACTTTCAATCCAATGGAGGCATTATAAATGTCTATCACACAATCATCAGTGGAAGCTAGGCTTATCAAAACCTGAAGAAGCCTATATGTGTTTACAATGAGCTCCAATAGTAAGAAAGCTTAAGGCCTCTGAGGAAAGCTACAGTACAGCTAGCCAAGATAATAAGCAGGAAATCCAAGGTTAAGAGACATCCTATAAAGTCTTCAGGACCATACTGGACAAAGTCCTGAGCAATCATGTCTAAATTTATTGCTGAGCCCATGTTAAGCAAGAGGTTGGACTACAAACCTCTCAAGTTCCCTTCCAACCTAAATGATTTTGCAATTGTATGATTACATAACTACATTTGTAGTTACTTAATCATCATTTAGTCATTTCTGTGTCATCTTTATGCAATGAATTCAAAGCTTTCTCTGTCACTTTTTTTTTCTGTATATAGCTATACACCCCGCTAATGAACACACTGAACCTTGAGAACAGCTTATGCTCACTAGACAGACTGTGAAGTGAAGAGAAACATTTACTAGGTTGACAATGGCCTCCGTTGGACGTTATTTGGAAGTCACCTGAACATATTTTAAAACCTGCATTAAGAAATTTTAAGTGTCTGCCCACTGCAGAGTTGGTCTGGAAGGATGTCTCAAGCTGTGCACTTAAAGGTGGCATCACCCATGCCTGTAATTTTGGAAAACTTAAGCCAGGGAAGTAAAGCAAGATGCCCACAACTACACCATGAGTTATTTACAATGTGCAATTATTTTGCTGGAGTTCACAGAGTCATAGACTCATAGAATGGCTGGGGTGGGAAAGGACCTTAAAGAACATCCAGCCCAAACTCCCTGCCATGGACATGGGACATTGCCAGATCAGGTTGCTGAAAGCCCCACTGAACCCAACTTTGAACACTTCCAGTGATGGGGCATCCACAAATGCTCGGGGCAACCTGTTCCAGTGCTCTGTCATGCTCTTTGGGAAGAGGAAGAGACATCCTGGCTTACTGCTCATGCTCACCTCTGGGTCTGAAAGTATCTCAGCAAACTTCTGGTAAGTGAAGGTCCCCGTCTGCAGGATCAAGTCTCCTTCCTGGTCTGAGCTCTGACCACAGAAGATCAGTAGTTTGTGGGCTGATGAATCACACAACAGTGAGTGAACCTGTTGCCATGAGACAATGTTGTCATGAATCTGATTTGCAGTCAAAAAGTTACCTATATTCTTCACCAGTACCCAGAAACACAACCACATGGAGAGTCAAAAACTTCCAGGTGATGTTTACTCATTTAATTTACAAATAGCCAAAACTTAAGTTTTCTATATACAGGAGAGTAGGTTTCTGAAAAGGGAAGATGATGCTACTGCCTTCCTGACACAGCTCCACATCACAATTCACGTTAGGAAAGTGGGCTAGTTTTAAGAGAAAATGTTTGCTAGGAAGCTCTACAATCTCCTGAGAAATAGTTAACATCAAGCAATAGGCACTAATTCTTCCAGGAAGCAGCTCATTGCCATAGGGCTGTGTCCTAGTTTCAATTAGGACAGAGTTAATTTTCTTCCTAGTAGCTGGTAGGGTGCTACGTTTTGGCTTAGGATGAGAAGAGTGCTGATAACATGCTGATGTTTTAATTGTTGCAGAGCAGCACTTACACCAAGCCAAAGACGTTTCAGCTTCTCACTCTGTCCTGCCAATGGGCAGGCTGGGGGTGCAGCAAGAGCTCGAAGGGGACAGAGTCAGAGCAGCTGACCCAAACTGGCCAAAGGGGTATTCCATACCATCTGACGTCATGCTAAACAATATATAGGGGTGGCTAGCTGGGGTGGGGGGCTGGACTGCTTCGGGTTAGGCTGGGCATTGGTCAGCAGGTGGTGAGCAATTGCATTGTGCATCACTTGTTTCGTACACATTATTATTAGTAGGACAATTATCATCAGTATTGTTATTATTTTATTATTGTTATTATTATTTTTTCTGTCTTCATAAAGTGTCTTTATCTCAACCCACAGGCTTCACTTTCCTGTTTCTCTCCCCCATCCCAGAGAGGGAGGGGGGAGGATGAGCAAACGGCTGTGTGGTGTTTAGCTGCCGGCCAGGTTAAACCACAACAGGCTGGCACACAAGGAACCATACATTCTTGTGTCTTTCTTTGTCTAGCAGTAAATTGTGCCAAATAATACTGGTTACAGCGTATATCTTACTGGCAAGACCAGAATGCTTAGTAACCTCACCACACCTTGCAGGAGACCAGCAGCATGGTCAAGAAGGTGCCAAGTGTGATAATCATGGCCCTCTAAGTCAAGCACAGGCCAGAGATCTGATGTGGAGAAAACACAGTGTCCTTACCTCAGACACGATGCTGTCCACATTGGGATTTACCAGGATCACTGTCTCCAGGGTATCACTCCGGTGATGGAGGGTTCTTTGGCCTGGGGAGAAGCAAGAAATTAAACGAGAAGGGAGAAGTTGGTAAGAAAGGGTCTTGTCTACTAATGTTTTAGCTTCTAAAATTCCAGTTCAGCATGGCTTTGATTGCAAGGCTTCAACTTACTTTCAAGACCCAATTTATTAATTGGGTCTGACAGACCAAAGCAAGCCCTTTCTGGTAACAAGGAAAAAATCCTAGCTCTGGATCAGCACTCTCTGCATCTGAACTCAACATGTTCTGAAGTCCACGGTGCCAGACGTATCAAGCTGCCTGCTTGTGCCAGACAACTGTGCCCCACACAGACTGGCACAGACTGATTATCCCACCCAGACAGAAGTATCTTCCGTCATTGCAGCTACCATGAAGAGGTATCTATGGGTATTGTCCAACCCTTAGTCATCACAGTCCTTTGTAAGCCAGCTGGTGCCAAGAAGCTCAGTGCCAACTCATCCTTCACTATTGTCATGCAGCACCAATACCAAAACTCTTGTCATTCTAAGTGAGCTTTTTTTTCCTTAGTAAGGCTTTTTTTTTTTTTTTTTTTTTTTTTTTTTTTTTTTTTTTTTTAAAACCTGCACTCCTAGATGTGAACTGCTGCTATGGGAGCTATCTAAAATGCTTGCTCTCCTGTCTTCCTTCTGCGAGAGTCACAAACAGGCACCCAGGTGACAATCTACTCTGTATGCAGGCAGAAAGGGAAGAGCCAAAGAGCAAACAAGTGCCTAGTAGTGTAAAACAAACACTTTGTGTGCTCAACTTAATGTGGGCATTACATGGAAATTTCACAAAATATTGACATAATGCCTGGGCCCTATTCATTTTTTTAGAAAGAACAGTAGTAAGTGCCTGCTATCCTGAAAGGAAAGGACAGAGGTATCTTTTTGTATCTGTGTCAAACAATTCTGTGAAGCGGGATTATGTAAAAGACCCTCCTTGCAGAATTTCCTGTGACAATGCAGGTGGTATACAAGTTTTTGCATTCTGGCCTTTGCAAATACCTATCTCTGGATATTACATCCACTCTACAAGCCAAACATTTAGAACTTAACTGTTGAAATTTATAATTTATAGGGTTTAACTCTTTCATAGGGTTTAGCTTCTCATATAGTCTAGAGGGACATAAATCTTCACTGAAAATGGACATCTATTTCTATTTTTAATCCTTCATCTTCCATACAACTGCTGCTCTCTGTCAGTGTTGTTCTTCCCACCCTCTTTATTCCACAGCCTCCCATCATCTCTCTTTCTGGGCAGATTGCAATCCTTCTAAAATAACATAATGAAACTGGTATTTCAAAGAACGGTACCAAAAGGACACAAAAAGAAAGAATTCAGAGGAAGGCAAATATTTAGCATAGCTTTAACCAAACTCAGTTTACTGGGATGTTTTACTGCCAGCAATTAAGTATAAACCAGCTAGAAATGCCCTGAATGCATCTTTCAGACCAAAATTACAAAGGCTTTAAGCTCTGAGCAGAATTATTTATACTCCGCTTCTCTATCTGCTTTGTGAACTTGTATTTTTTTCAGTTTGTCTGAAATGGTCCCTCCAGACTAAAACAAAACCAATCACTGTGCAACACAAATGTCTGCACTCAGCTCAGTGGCATTTCTGCCAGACTAGAAAACAAGCCCCTGCACAAAGAAGGGATTCTGCAAGTGAGCCCACGGCGAGTGGTATGTGGGGTGGCAGGTGGAGCATATGAGAAGGGCCCAGGAAGTGTCTGGGGCATGCACTGCAGCCAAAAAAAAATACTCATCCACTCATCGTACTCTTATATTAAAGTAAGAGTAACTGTAAAGGCACTGATATTTTGGTGTTGCTTAGATCCCATCAGTGAACACAAGGAGTACCTGGTTTCCTCACTGATTGCATTGGGAAGTTTTTGCACAGCTCACCCCAAACCTGGGCCTCCACTCATGCTGCTCAGTGCAGAAGCAATCTACTCCACTCCGTCCCAGACCTACAGTTGAGAAATGGAAACAATCCCATTGCTTCAACTTTTACCACCTTCCTGCTTATAGAGACCTTTTTGGCAGTTGTTATCCACATCACTTGGAGAACACAACTTGGTGTAGAGAACCAAGGCCAGTAGCCTCATTCTTGTGCTGCATGAAGAGGGCTCTCAGGCCCAGAGAGCAGTCACTGTTTCCAACACATGGGCATCCTTCCAGGCGCCAGGTACTAAGGTGCTGTGGAGGCAATGTCAGCCTAATGGCTCTGTAACGGACAATGCCAGTCATAGAGGGAAAGGGGCCAGTCTGCAGGACTAACAGGCATTAAAATACTGCTGCTTTCTGCCATTTCTGTCATTCAAACCTAAGCAGCTGAGCTGTCACTGCTGAGACTGGTAAACAAAGCATGGCTGGTTAGCAGTCTGCTCACATCCTCCCATCCCACAGAGGGGCAGTCCTCTTCATGCTTGAAAGAAAGAGAAGAGTTCAAGCTGTGGAGCCAGCAGCTGCTGGCAGATGGAAGGTAAGAATGGCGAAGTACTGAGTCTCATGAAGGGCCACGAAGATGATTAAGGGACTGAAGTGTTTTCATATGAGAGGCTGAGAACAATAAGACTGTTTAGGCTGGAAAAGAATGGGGGGGGGAGGAAGAGGCCAGACAGGGAACTTATCAATATTTATAAATACCTGATCGTAGGAAATGAAGAAGATGGAGCCAGACTCCTCTCAGTAGTGCCCAGTGACAAGACAAGAGGCAATGGGCACAAATTGAGATACATGCAATTCCATCTGAACATGCAAAAAAAACACTTTTTTACCGTGAGGGTGGTCAAACACTGGAACAGGTTGTACAAAGAGGTTTTGGAGTCTCCATCCTTGGAGATACTCAAAACCCAACTGGACACGGTCCTGGGAAACCCACTGTAGCTGACCCTGTTGAGTAGGTAGGATCAGAGTAGGTGATCTCAAGAAGTCCCCTCCAACCTACAATTCAGTGACCTTGTGAAGCAGTGCAGTCCTCCAGAGCTTTGCTCCTGACCCAGTCTTGGGTGGATTCCCTTTCTCCAGTGGCAGCAATTCATAGAATCATAGAATATCCCGAGTTGGAAGGGACCCATAAGGATCATCAAGTCCAACTCCTGTCACCGCACAGGTCTGCCCAAAAGTTTAGACCATGTGACTAAGTGCACAGTCCAATCACTTCTTAAATTCAGACAGGCTTGGTGCAGTGACTAGTTCCGTGGGGAGCCTGTTCCAGTGTGCGACCACCCTCTCGGTGAAGAACCTCTTCCTGATGTCCAGCCAAAACTTCCCCTGCCTCAGCTTAACACCGTTCCCACCGGTCCTATCACTGGTGTTTACAGAGAACAGGTCACCTGCCTCCCCACTCCCCCTCGCAAGGAAGTTGTGGACTGTGATGAGGTTCCCCCCTCAGCTTCCTCTTCTCCAGGCTGAACAGGCCCAGTGCCCTCAGCCGCTCCTCATACATCTTCCCCTCTAGGCCCTTCACCATCTTCGTCGCCCTCCTCTGGACACTGTCCAACAGTTTAATGTCCCTCTTGTAATGTAGTGCCCAGAACTGAACACAGTACTCAAGGTGAGGCCGCACCAGCGCAGAGTAGAGCAGGACAGTCACCTCCCTTGACCGACTAGCGATGCCGTGCTTGATGCACCCCAGGATATGGTTGGCCTTCCTGGCTGCAATTGGTTCTCAGAAGGATACAGGAGCATAACCACATAGACAAGCCCATTCCAGAAACACTGAATCACTGTACACATGCATGCACACCAAAACCCAACATGGTTCTTGCACTTAATTCAGAGAGAAATCAGACCAGCACACACGCTCTTGGCTGAACTGCGTGCTGTGACTGAGGTGGCACACGGCCACCCCCCCGGCCTGTCAGCCCCTCAGAGCCAGCACCCCGGGCCCAGCTTGGCAACAGCCGCACCCCTGCCCAGGATGGAACAAAGGCTGGGCTGTGGCAGCTGCACACGGCTGGCACTGGACTGCCAGGTACTGTCAGCACGTGTCAGGCTGCAGAAACAAAAGTTTCTTTGAGGGAGAGAAGGGGTGCTTGTCCAGCCCTGCAGCACCACTATTCCTCTGTTGCTGCAGCACCCTTCCTTTGGCCCAACTATGCTTTATTCTACTGGCACAACGTCTCACATGAGAGATGCTGCTGGGACAGCCAGAAGGGTGATACTTTCTTTGGCTCCCCTGCCATGATGGTTCTGTGCTGACATCAGGTGACTGCCCAAGATAAAACAAGACCCTTTTCAGAGTAGTTTACTGGGAGAAGTAGGGCTCAAGGTCCTACTTCAATCATCAGTATTGTTTCCCCTTTGTATCCCTGAAACGAAAGATCAACAATTGCTGCCACTCAGGGACTTGCTGATCTGGCTTGGACTCAACATCCAGAGGAACATTCCTAAGGCAGGAATGCGCACAGCAAACCTGTAAAAATCAGTTACTGCAGCTTTTTGGAAACGAACTGGCCTAGGATTTCACCAGGATTAGGAACCTTGACGCCAAACTGATGAGAGGTTCTCCTACAGCTGGCTGATATGTGAACCATGAGTTTAGAATTCACTATCCTACCGATAAAAGAGGGGAAGAAAGTAGGAAAGAACACCAACTTTCTTTTAAAAGAATAGGAAAATAAAAAGTTTACTTTAGGTAAAATTTTGCTTAACTTGTTTTATAGTAGTTTTCCTAGACACTCACAACAAATCAGAAAAGGAAACATCAGCTGAAAGCAAGCCTATAACTAGGGTGGGCTTCTAGAACAAACGGTATCTCCTGGGTCTGGAAAAAATTTTACAAACAGTATCTCACTAGTCAGATGAGAAGTCAGCAGGAAGAGGAAACTGTGCCTTGGCTGCTCAGAGACAGCACCATGGTAGAACAAGGCCAGTAAGAGGCAAAAGGTAGAGAACAGGCCAGGAAGACAGCATATTTGTGCTGGGCCACAACACTGGCAGGAAAGTCTGACAAAGCAGTCAGACTGTGGAGTATTGGCCCTCAGGCTTTTGTTCCTGAACTCCTTTCAGACCTACAGTCAAGTGGCTGCAGGCTTGGCAGCTAAGGGAATGCCAGTCATTCCAAAGCCTCTTTGAATACAAGTGCTCATCAGTCTGAGGAGCCCTTTGCTGGCAGCTCCCTCTGCACAGGCCTGCCCAAGATTTAAACACATTGACTGGTATCCTTCTTCTTACTAACAAAAATTACTTGCAACAGAAATGAGTAACAGTGTGACTTACATTGCGGGCAGTGATTGAAAGCACACTGTTTGGGTCATAGCCATGATCCTTACTAGAGCCCTAGCATGGTGAACTGCACGCCTGGAAATCTCACTGCAAATGAGAAAAAACTTTAAATACATTTACAGTATGAAGACTATCCTTCTCCGGCTCATGAAAATTGCTGTTTTCAACTTGCCCGGCACAAACATCTGAGCACAGATTGAGGCCCACAGATCTCCAGGTGCATTCTGAACATGGATCCCCATCCCTGCTCAGCCCTCTCAAACCATGCTCACCTGCTGCATACATTAAACAAAATCTCCTCTCCCCCAGTATTTCTGGGAGTAAATTTCATTAACACTGAAATCCCCCTTTCACATGAATCTTCACTTTGTGTGCTAAGGAACACTAATTACTGCAGTAACCACAATGCCTCTGCACTTACAAAGAATGTTTCTATCTATTATATCCCCACCAAGGCAGAAATGCCCTAGTCACAGAATCACAGAATCATAGTCTTTGCTATCTGTTTCTTAAAAGGAGAGTTTCTCTAGAGTTTCTCATCCCACTGTCACTAATTCTTGAAACTCCTCTAGTTCTGCTACGGCCCTTATGATAAGTAAGAGTGCAAGTATCAAAACAAGAAGGAGCACAAAAAATACGCAGCGTGGAATTCTTGTATCTTCTGTATTATTCCCTATCTTGTTTTTTTTTGTTTTGGTTTGGTTTGGTTTGTTTTTTTTTAGGCATCATAACATAACCTAACATTAACTTTGCATCAAATTAGGATTTTCAGTTAGGGGTATACAGTGACATCCAAATTTCATCCTGCCATGATGCAATTAACTGAGCTCTTACAAGGAGTTCGGAAGGTTTAATATTTCCAGTGTACTTGATCTTGCATTTTTTGACAATAAATTTAATGGGACATCATGATGACTGTACAGTTTAGTTGCATAAGTTCCTAACAGTCATTTCTAGATATAAGCAACTGAATCATCTGCAAATTGATCCACCCCCGTGTTCATTCCAAACCCTTTTCTGGTCATTGCTGTATTGATCAACTTTATATTTAGTAGGAAAACATGAAGCCCTTATATTTCACCCCCTCATGTGGCACAAACCTGGCCACATATTTTTTTTTTCTGTCTCTTAACTAGTTTTTTACTCATGGTATTAGTTGCTTTTTACCTGCACAAACTGCTTGCAGTATATGATATGTAAAGATTTTCTATATAAATGCCTCATTCATGACTTCACTGAAAGTTCAGAGAGGGGTATTCTCCTATACATAGATGACAATACTTACCGTTGTGCAGAAGCAATGCCACTTCCATCTTGAAGGACCACAGATAGCATGCATAAAGCTCTTTTTCTATAGGGCAGTTGCCTTCTGAATAGAAGTCAGCAGGAACTGTCCAGGGAAGCATTATACATTAATGTCCCAGACGTGATGAACAGCTTTTCTAGGCAATAGCAGAACTTCTAAAGCTAGTACTAAGGAGCATTTCAGAATTTGCAGGCTGCATTTGAGGATCGTGACTGATGAGGGAGAAAAGTGTTCTTTGTTTGTTTTGTTTGCTTGTTTTATGTGGCCCACTGGATGTAGACTTTATTTGGTTTTGTTGGAGGAAAGCAAGCGATGAGCAAAACCATATAGATTTTGGTGCGAGTTACCCATCCACGGCTGTCTACATATGCAAACACAAATACTGTGAGAGAATGAAGGACCTGACACTGTTTTTAGTGATCAGCAGTCAAGCAAAAAGGACGATGCAGGAAGACCAGTCTAGGCTAAAACAAAGGACAGTGGTCTAGGGTCACTACGTGACAAGCAGAATGTCGAGTAAAGAGATGATCCCAGAAGCAGACAGATGGCCCTGGAGGCAGAAAAGTTGCTCTTGCTGCCAAATAAGATCCTTGTATGTAATGTGCAATGCCACTCTAATTGAAAGCACCTATAAAAAACTGTAGCTGAATAATAATTTCTGGGCTGATCTGAAGGGCTAACAAGTATAGCTGCAAGGGCTGTTGCCTGTCATTTGCTGTAATCTTTCAGACCACCAAATCTCAGAGGTCTTATTATTCTGTTGATGAGAACTGGAGAAACTACAGCTACAACGCACTTGCCTGAAATAAGAGATCAATTGTCAGGCCAGTGTACCCAGGTTCTCGTCTTTGTAAAATACAATCACCTAGGCCAGAGCACTACAGAGGCATCTTTCAAGGGAGACTGTGCTAAAGTCAGTCATGATGTTCTGACTGGTACATCAAACCTTAATAAACAAGATGCACAGAAGGACCACAAAAATGATTAAAGGACAGGCACACCTCTGATGAGAGAAGGGCTGAGAGAGCTGGGACTGTTTAGCCTGGAAAAGTATCTGATGGGAACGTGCAAAGTCTGTGCTACAGAGCTAGCAGGACCTTGGCAAAAAGAGAATGCAGGCTGTTCATCTGACCACATAGAAACTAACTCTCCCCCATCCAGGGAATATTATTTATTCCTCTTTACCTCCTTTGTCTTCCTCACAAACACTCCAACACTGTAATGAGTGCAGCAAGCTACAGCTCCTTGGAAGAGAGACAGATTACTGAGAGACAGATTACTTCTTATCCCCTCTGTGCAAAAACATATTCCTACCTTCTACTGCAATACAGACCCACCCTACCAACAAGCCCAAGGAAGCCCTGCATTGTTTAGCAGCAAGGGAGAAGAGCGAGTGCACTCTTGCTGGAAGCAATGTCCTAAAACCACCACCTGAAGGGCACGCAGCTGCTGAAGTTCCTTCCTCCAGCATGCAGATTGAGCAGCATACAGCTGGTAGGACCAGCTCTAGCTGGAGGAGATTTTGAAGCTCTGCCAGCTAGTCAGATGGGCTCAGGGATTAAAAAATAAACACAAAGATTGCTTTGGCAGCCAGTACACAAACCAGCAACCGCAAAATCACAGCTCAGCACCTCCTCACCTACCGACTGCCTGTGCATCTCTGTACCTGGGTATCCTTGCTGTACTGAAGGAATAACATCCCTGACCTGCTGTAGCATGTGAGGGGGCTACATCAACCTTTGACACATGCTTTGGTGCTTTCATAGTTGTGAGCAGAAGCATGGGCAACCTGTGGGTAACCACAGCACTGGCAGTATGAACTAAAATGTGAGCAGCAATAGGAAAGTTTGCACGCACTCATCCTGCTGCCTGTGAGCTCAACATGTTCAAGAGGAGCATCCCCAATAAATGTAAGAAGAAATCCCTTTGCAGATGGATTGGCTGAAGAGATTCTGAACAGCATGTGGACGTTTGTGGTGGGATCTAGAAAGGAAAGATCTGGGGAAAATTCTATTTTAAAGAAAACTGACAGTTAAAGTTTTTGGCAGAGGGAGGCAGCTGCTGTAAGTAGAGCATCTGTGCAACAATGCCTGGCCCTACACAACCAGCAGTAACTGCCACTGCCACAAACATGGCATGGAGAGCAAATGGCTATATCTCATTTTGGTTTGACCTTTAGAGGGCAAACAGGAGCATAGAAAGTGCTAGTGTCAGCCTGGCTTAGCAAAATAGTCCGCTTCTACTTCTGGGAACTTAGCCACATAGGAGGCAGCCACCTTCATGTTCAGAGTTACATCCCACGTCCAAACTGAATCACCCAAGCACAAGGAAAGGAGCTTGGCCAGCTCCTCAGATTCTGAAGAGAGAAGATGACCCACAGTCTCAGTTTCCACAGACTGTAAATTAGATTCCATAGCTAATGTAGTGCTCATATTCGCTACTATATTAAAACAATCATTTTACTAATGAGCTGTTCTTAAAAAACTTTTAATTTCAAAGCAAAATATTCACTTTTTTAGATTGCAACAGAATATATTTGCCAGAATTAAATACCATTTAAAGTTATTGATAAAAGATAAAGATTTTTTTTCTTAAACTTGCACTGATTTGTCAGTTATTTTTACTTTTCTTTCTCTCCCTTAAAAGTTTTCAGAAAATTATTTGCAGGATACTCTATTCACGCACATAAAATCCCAGACTCATTCTTTTTTCAAACAAAAATGGCTGTATTGGGTTCAGCGTACACTTTGACTGAGAAGATAAGATAGGGTCGCTACTCTTTGCCAGTTTAAACCACTTTGTTTTTTCTTGCCATGAGACTTTGCTCTTCAGGCTGTCGGAGTTACCTTTTTATTCCTCTTGACTGCTCAAAACACCCTCCAATTCATCGTTGTCCATGCCCACAATCAAGGTGTTGCCTACATCCCAATCCTGATCTGCCACAGAGAAGTATTAAGGAATCTGGAAGCACATGGAGGCTTGTATCTAGCAGTCCTGTAGAAGGCAAAGAACCCAAAGGAAGATGCCACTGGTCTGCTCTTGGCTGACTCCCTCGGGATATGAACAAACCTCTGTTTGGTTCCATGTCTGCCAGAGACGGAACAGAGCTGCTCTTGGTCCCTCCAGCTGAAGTTAGTCTCTTTTGTATACATAGTTGAAACACTCGCTAGGCACAGAAATGTGAACAGATCGTGACACATCTGTGTCCCAAACGCCAGACTGTACAGTGAGTGTCTTTTCTCCCTCACCCAACAGCTCTAAGGAATAATTATTCAATTATACAAGCCACAGCTATTTCAGCAGGGGACACAAAGAGCACACTGGTACTGGCAGCGCCCTGTGGTTAGGGAGACCTCTGCTTTGGTGCAATCCTAAATCTGTGCATTTCTTCCAGCTCAGGAATTCAAGCAGGATCGCTAACGTGCCAGTGGACCCGCTTGTGGATCCCTTCACAAGGGGATGTTTCCCACTCTACTGCTCATTTTTCTTAAAAGGTAGTATTGTGTCAGATGACATGAGATTTTCATGCAGTGTAAGTGGAGAAAAATCAGGTGAAGACTAAAGCTGGAGCTTGTTGTAAACTGCTCAGTAAAGACTAGGAGATATTTTTAGTGCTAGGTGGGAGGCTGCAGTGCAAAATAGTGCCCAATCATTGGCTTCAGGTGCCTAAAGAAAGGTAGAGATCCCAGCAATTCTGGGTATGTCCAACTCTTTGTTTCTTTTCCAGAGATGAGGGAAGCAAAGGGTGCTATCAACTCAATGGATTGGATCACATCTGAAAGGGGCTGTCCCAGAGTCTTCTCCACCAGCTTCTATTCACAACACAAAATCATAGAACGGCATGGGTTGAAAAGAACCTTAAAGATCATCTAGTTTCAACCCTCCTCCTCTGGGCAGGGTTGTCAACCACTAAAGCAGGCTGCCCAGAGTCACACTAAGCCTGGCCTTGAATGCCTCCAGGGATGGGGCATCTACAACCTCCCTGGGCAACCCATTCCAGTGCCTCACCACCACCCTCTGAGTGAAAAACTTTCTCCTAATTTCCAATCTAAATCTCCTGTCTTAGTTTAAAACCATTCCCCCATTCTCCCTTGTCCTATCACTATCAACACATGTAAACAGTGACAGTTACAGTAATTACTTAATATAATAAAAATATTATGAGAAAAGTGCTGTAGTTTTAGCTTTCTAGCATGATTCAGCAGCTGAGAATAATGAGCTGTGGAAGTTTCCTGGTATTGGTTTTAGTTTTGGTAACATCCCAGACATGGACTGATGGGAGTTTTATATATACATGGCATATTTACCATTATTACTTGTATTCTTGCTAGACTGGAGCTGGGCAGAGGGTAGAAGAGCACCCCCTCAGGAATACAACACCTCGTGCACTAAAGCCTAATAGAGTTCAAGGGTTTCATGATGCGAGGCACTGACACAGAGAAGAGTGGCAGGCATCACACAGCACCCTGAAAGGCTTGAGGTGCCTGAAGGAATGTTCAGTTTTCCTTTTGTGGACCTTGCTAGAGATGTTTAATAACTCACCTTACCGTACTGCTACTGCTCGTCAGGAGATTCAGTCACACTTTTGGATAAGAACAGACTGTGCAGAATGCCTGACAACTTTCTGGGGAAATATGATGAAGGTAAGCCAGCGCCTGAACAAGGAGAGGAGATTTTTTTTTTTTTTTTTTTTATAAGGTATGGGAGGTGCTGGGTACTTGCTACATCCCAGGAGATACACCCTCCTATCATTTTCCTCTGTATTCCATACCTTGCCTCTAATATTTTCATGCCATCTACAGCTCCTCTCCCAGACAACTTTTATTTCTATACCATGCCAACCATAGCAACCATCTAATTGCTTTTCAATTGCACATACTGTCTCACTCTTATACTAAAGAACAACTTGACAACTCAGCCATTTTAGAACCTCTAATTGAAGACACAGATGTTCACTTTGGAAACAGCTGTATCTATTTCCAGAAGTTACTGTTCCAGCAACAGTTTGTTAAACGTCCCTGAACTGGAAGTTACACCACAGCTGAGCTACATTAATGGGTAAGATGAGCACTTCTGTATAGTTTGCCAGGTGCAGAATCAGTCAGGAGAGATTCTGTTCCTTTCAGCTGACTCAAACTCCCATTGAGAAACTTCTCTCCTTCTTGGAGTTGTTTGCTAATTGAAGCTCTCCTTGTCTCTTTTGCTGTGAAATAGTGTAAGGCATTCACATGAATCAAGAACACAACTCTGCATTCGGGCATTCTGTCCAGCTGTGAGGAGCTAGAGATGTAGCTTCTTAAATGTCTCCAGCTAAATCCACTAAAGGAAACCTAAGAACACCTTAAAACACCCTCTTATCTGTTGTCCTCACTCCACCAACTATTGACAGACTAATGATGTTCCCTTTGGAAAACAAATTAATTTTTCTCGTTTTCCTTGTCAGTAGAATTTCAGCTGTGATTTGCCACCAGTCCCTGAACAGAGGCTCCCATAAAACTCTTTGTCACTGAGGCAGATGCATCATTCCAGATACCAGTGCTAAAGACTCCTGTAAGTAGCAGAGCTGGGCAGCTTCCAATTTCTTAATTTTAATAAGAATATGAGTAACAGGCTACATGTTTGTACAAGCAGAACATAACATATCTTCGCTATGTCCTTCTAGTTTTGAAGTATTTGGCTGATAGTTGTCTGACTTGGAGGTATAGCTCATGATCTGTCCTGTTTCTCCCTGATTTTTGTTTATTTTTTTGGACAACTGATCAATATGAAATGTTACTGCTGATCTTGTGTAAGCAAGATCTTGCCTGAGGCAGAGAGAACTTAGTTGTATCGGAGAGAGGACAACTGTCACAAATAAGGACACAAATCAATCTCAGATTTCCTCTTGTTGGCCCACCCAGATGCCAAGTTTCTAGCAAGTCTGCTCTTTGCCCCTGACTTCTAGCATCTGTTTAGACTCCTCAAACTTCCTTCCTATGCCCTAAAGCTAACAGTCTCATTCTAAGTAGCTTGTCTTCTCTCTCACCTGCTTTCTTTGAAGATGACATGCTGAATGTGATCTCTATTCAACACATGTTTATGAATCCAGCTGTGGACTGTGTGTGACAGCAGTGGTAAAGCACAGAAGGGCTGTATTCTGTCAGTGTTTGAGGAAAAAGCAGCTGTCCTCTGCCAACATTTTTCCTTGCTGTATTTTGACTTTGCACTCTTGGATCTAGTTGCCACTTCATAAGTTCTCTACATGGTCTGGATTCCTGGGATTTCATTTACAGCATGGAGTATGGTGACAATGAAAGAGATACAGAAAGTTATTTAAAGGTGCAGAGCTTCCAGGCCACCTGAGCATTCTGCCAGCAAATAAAAGGCTTGTCTGGTCAACAACGAGAAGTATTTGAGAGAAGGCACGGAGGCTTGTGTCAGAGTAGAGACATCTTCTGTCAATACCAGTGACAGATCAACTCAGCCACTGTTTCTCACCAGTCTGCCTTGCACTGAGTTCACTGAAGTTGCACTGAAGTTGCCTGAGCCCCTACTTCTTAATGCCATGCAGTTAGCCAGGTCTCTCTCAGTTCACAGATTATGCTGCAATCAGGGACTGAACTTACCAACTTGGAAGAATAAAAAGGACTAGAACAGTCTTCTAAGATCACAAATACTTTTGTCTCAGAGCCTCCCTCTTGTTTGGCTCCCTCAGAGTCGTGCAGGCACAGACCCCTTCCACAGTCCCATGCATTCCACTTCCTCCGCCTTTGCTTTTGAACATGGACCAGCAGCAGAAAAGAAAACCCCTAACAATTAAAACACTCATGCAAATCTGTCAGTCAGGAACTGGGCCAAAACACCAACTGCACTCATATTTACCAGCCTGCAAGCTGGTTCTTCAAAAAGATGCCACGTACTTGTTTGAAGCAATTTACTTCTTATATGACCTGGGCAATGTTCTCTGTTACGTCCAAGTATTGCAGTCCACCCCTTTCACACCATTTAGGCTTTTCAGAACATAAATCTAGCCCACAAGAAGTCACTGGTTTCTTGCCCATTTTACCTCTAAGATAGATGTTAGTATCACGAGTGTCTGATGACAGGCTGACATTCCTCAGACAACATTCAAAATGGAGATAAGGGCCTTTTCCTCCCATCTTTCTCCTCAGTTATTTAAGAATTTGGCAGGGGCACTTAACAGAGGATGGCACAGGTGAGATGGCTATATCCCAGTGAAATCCCTGGCTAGCTACAGGAAGTGGAAAAACAATTTTGCAAAGTTTCTTAACAGAATCTCTTAACTTGAAAGTTAGTAGAGGAAACAAATGATCTAGACTTGCCAGTTATGCTTCCAGACTTTTTTTTTTTTAATCTGTTTCTTCTTATAGCATATTGTGAAAAACAGAACCAAGTTTTTACAGCTTTAATCTTTTCACTGGAAAGAACCAGAAGGACTTTTCTCAAGACTAACAAGATACCTGAAAAACAGAGCTAGAAAATGTCAGCCCACCCAAGCAGTGGTACCATGCAACTTTTGGACAAGCCTCCTGGTGAGGATTAAGGCTATAGCTTGTGCTGTTTATGTCCTGTCACCTGGTATTTCTATTTTCTTACCATGTCCAGTTCCCTTGAGACAGGAACGGTCTCTCCTTCCCAAGGTTAAAAGAGCTAAAAGACTTTCAGGTCAGGTACTCTATGAACATATTCAGTAACAACCATTTATTAAACCACTGCTGCCTGAGGCATTTAGGTGGATCCCAGGAGATAAAGGAGAACTGGCTCAGACATCACACATGAATGGTCTGGCAGTCTTGCCGTGCCTGAGCTCTGATATTTGTTTTTACCTTTGCTTCACACTAAAGAAATGGAGGGAAAACGCCCCAGGCACTGACCAGTGACTATAGTTCAGTTCTCCTCCTGTTGCACCTTACTCTCCAGGATCTCAAAAGCCAGTAAAAAATCACTAAAAAGATGCCTTGTATTGCAGAATGCCAAATTCACCAAGAACCTTACATACCTGGTCTACTGAGAACCCAGGACACTAAGGTAGGTTCTAGCAAATTGCAAGAGATTTTGGTGCTTCACAAGAAGGCCCATGAAAGACAGTAATACATACAAAGAGACTCAAGTTCAGTAGGTCATACTGATAACAGACGTGCATGTTAAAGCCTATCCCATCTGTGACTTACACTCCTCCTTTCATTTGCGATTCTCAAATTTCATCCTCCTAGAGGAACTATCCAAACCTTTATTTTTGAAGCTAAGAACGGGCTTTCTGGTTTATTTCAAAACACAGGTATTTGCATGATGATGTCTTTTTGGAACGCAGAAGGGAAACCAAATTGCACTTCCCATAAAAATAGTCCAACCCAGTGTTACTCTATCCATTTGAAAGATTGACTCAGCAAGACTTAGAGGCCTGTTTCAGGAGAACTAAGAACCTCTTGGCCAAGGACACCAATGTTCAAGTTCATCTGTGAATAAAGCCTAGGAAGGCTCCCTGAAGCACCGGATATACAATTAAGTTGTTCCATTAGCCGTGCAATTAATGACTATTTTATGTGTCCACACTGCACTGTCGCACTGTAATAATCCTAGCTACCCTCCATGTTCCTTGCAATATCCTCAGGTCCTCTTATGAGTCATAACTACCAACTCGTCAAGGGGCAGCACACTCAGAGATAGAAGTGCACTGTCTGACCAGCTGGTGCATAAGTGCTGACTGCCCAGATGGCAGGCCAAACAGAATACGTACTGTCCCAGTGAAGGCACTAAGTTGGATCACTTTCCTCTACTGCCCCACAGTTTTCGTTAAACCTGTAGAAATTTGTTACCTTGAATGCTTTAGCAAGGGGGAAAATGTTTGTCCTAGACAAAGGAAAATGTGTATTTGTAAGAGGAGTCCACAGAATTCATCCAAGCTGCTCTAATTCACATAATTCAATCAAGCAATTCAAAGGGGATGGAAAAAGAACAAATACCAACCAAGTTAGAACCGAAGTAGCTCAATACCTTTTCTAGTCTTTCCTCTCAACAGCAGCAAGACTTGTGTCTGTAGAATGATATGGACCTGTAACTAATTCAGGATTTTTGAGGGGAAAGAAAAACAAATCCTCTTTTTTCACTGCAGTGAATCTTCCCCTGAATATTTTCTAAGCTTTCATATACATGTAACTTATTCTCTTTCCTTCCCATACACAGAGACAAACCATCAGCCCAGTAACTATACTACCTCCCTTCCTTCCCTTCGCAGTAGTTTTGCTTCACAAACACTTCGCAGTCTGGAAAGTACACCCTTCATTTTGAGCTAGTTATTACTGTGAAGTCCTTGGATATTAACCAACCTTGTCCTCTTTGTCCTCCAATAGCATTCAGTGGCCTGCAGGTCTCTCTCTTTCCTATCCATCAATCACAAACGAAAGCCTGTGATAATGCACATAGCACATTTGGCTGTGCTAGCCAAGAGGCCAGCAGTAGAACCAACTGGGATCTCAGACACCTATCACAAAGACATACTGCTGGATCCTTACTTGGTTCTCAGTTTCTTATTCTTTTAAGAGATGCAGCCATCCCAGGAATTACCTAGAATGGTATGTGAATGAAGACAGACAGAAGAATGCAAGACCATGCCCCATAGAAGCTCATGCTGTAGAACCCCTCTTCTACCCCTAGTCTGGTGCCCAGCCACCTTCCTTTGAATGAGACACGCTGCATTTCTTGTTTACATACAGACGGCTTCCTTGCTTTCACTAAGGAGAGCCTGTGCTGGCTATTGCTGACTGTATTCCTCTGCTCAAGTCCATCGTCTGTTTACCTCCATATCTGCTGAGGACATGACTAAGGTATACTGACAATACAGACATGTGGAAGAATGGCAAAGACAATGTGAACGACATTCCTCTCGTGGATTGTTTTGCCAGGAGAGAAACTACTGCAAATCTACACATCCCTCTGTCCACAAAATGGGAGCAAGGTGGAAGATTTGACAGCCTGGCCTTGTCAGATCAAAGGAAAGGAGGGGAGAGAAAAAGAGTTTCTGGCCTGTATACAACCACGACTTGCTGGAGGAAGTGTAAGGGCAGACATGCAATCTGGATGCAACCAAGCAGTACAGAGCTGTCAAGGAGACAGGGAGGATACTGACCTTATGCAGTCAAAGGTCCCCTGCCCCATCAGAAGAAAAGGAATTCCTGTCCTTCTGGAAGAGTGCCCAGCCTGCAGGGCTTTTCGCAGTGGAACCAGAGATACTTGGAATAGAAACGCCTCGTCTCTGAGATCAGAGAGTTTAAACTGGAGCTTGTTTTTTCTGCAGTCATAAGCCAGCAGGCACCAGCTGCAGAATTTGCCGCAGTGTGTGTGCGCGCGTTTCTGCGTGTGAGTGTGCAGCAGCCACGCTCCTCCCCTCCGAGCCCGCTGTGCGATAAATATGTCCAGCTCCCTCCTTTTTCTCCTTCCTACATCACTGTGAGCCCCAGCCCGATTGCTCACAGCCCCCAGCCACAGCGGCCCCTCTCTTTTCTATTAAAAAAGCTTTTGTTGGCATCAGTACCGACTTTTAATTGCTCCCTCCTCAGTCAAAGAGGTTTGCCTCTCTTTCTTCCTCGCAGCCAAAACAGCAGTCTCCGATAGATATTCACAGTCATGTAGCCTGACATGAGCACCGCGCTAAACCCTGCTCCAGCTCTGGACGCTGTAGATAAAAAGCCCTATTTTGAGATGCTTCAATACATTTTAGCACTAGCATAGATGATTTAACACTTTTAACAAGATGTTTACTACAGACAATACTAACGGAGGACAAAGATATCCAAAAAAAACAGATCCCTGTGTGTCCATGGACCGCAAAGGTGTCATCACACTGCACCAGCGGTAACGCACCTTCTCCCCTCCTCAAAAAGGGAAAAGCTGGCCCCATACACCACTGTGCTACACGGGGAAGCACAGCAGGGTAAGGGACGACAAAGGACTGCTACTAGGAAAAAGAAAGCACTTTGTCGTTTTCACTTCTAAAGCACAAAATGCCTCCTTGTAGCCTACTATAACAAAATTCAACTCCAAATCTAGCCACATCTCTTCTCCTCCTCCGCTGCCCTAGAAAAGCTGCATCTCACTTGCGTTTTGCAAGAACCTTCCCTTTTTCCTACCCCACTAACTGGAAGAGTTGGAATGCTTTTTGGCCTCCTGTAGCGGAAGAATGTAGCGTTGAGCAGCTCAAAGCCAGACTTCAGCTACTCCGAGACTACTCGTGCGTGGGTGTGCAGCACTGAAGGAAAGAGAAATAGCAGGAGGGTGCCCGCATCTCTCTTTCATCTAATCGGCGGCACGACAGTCCCCCTTTACAGCCCTCCCCGCTCCTGCCAGGCATTAGCCTCGTTCCAGCACCAGCGCCGAGCTGGACGGCGGTGCGGGCATTAATGCCGGCTTCCACCGAGCCTTGCCGAAAGGGAGCGCCCGCGAGGTGCCCTGTGCCGCCGCCGCCCCTCTCCCGAGCGCCGCATCTTCAGGCACGACCACGCCAGGATCAGACATAGCGCCGCAGCGCTGGCTCCGGCAGCCCCCGGCAGGCAGACAGTCTTCTCCAGAGCCTCCTCCAGATTCACTGGGCATCCTTCTCTGTGCCTGAGCTAACGACACAAGCGCAGTAAACAGCTGAGCAGCTAGGGAATCCAGTCTGTCCCGACACCCGGGAGCAGGAGCAGCTGAAAGGGGCGAGGTCTTCACAAGGGTCATAAACGACCAGCGCCATCCGCAGCCCCCTCGCCCTCTTGTCGCTACCCCGGCCCCCTCGACCACCGGCCGGTCGGCCCCCGGCTCCAATAAGACTCCAAGGAAGGCCAAACGCGGCCGCCGCAGCCTGCTCCGCGAAGCCCTCAGCCGCTCCTCCGCAAGGGCAGCGCGGCCCCGGCCCCCCGGTCCGCCAGCGGACGGCCATGGCCGGGGAGCCGGGGCCGGGCGCGGTCCGCGGGCCGGGTACCTGCACTTCCAGTACCCCCCCACCCCCACCCCCCGGAACCCGTCCTCCCCCGACCGACGAGCTTTCTCCATAGCAGCGGACGGCATCAGCCCCAGAACAAAGCCGCGCTGCCCCGGCCCCGCGAGGGGCTCGCCGTCCTGACGGCGGGTCCTGACGGCGGCCGCCCCCCCGCCGCCCAGCCCAGCCCAACCCAGCCCAGCCCAGCCCAAGCCTGGGACTGCCGGGCCGGGCCGGGCCGGGCCGGGCCGGGCGGGGCGGGCGCCGCGCACATACCATCGTGTCCCGGGACGCGCGGCCCGCGGAGCGGCGGCCGTGTCGGGGCGCGGGGCGAGCCGGGGATGCGCGGCGCAGGCCCGCGGCGGCAGCTGCTGTGTCAGGGCGAGCCGAGGGCGGAGCCGCCCGGCCCCCGCCCGGCCCCCGCCGCGCCCGCGGCCCCGCGCGGGGCTGCCTTAACCCCCTGCGCGCTGCCCGCCGCTGCAGCGCCGCGCCGCCGTCGGGGCCGGCCGCTCGTGGGCGCGGGCAGGCCGGGTGCGTGGCGGGGGCCGAGCGGGTCCCCGCGTTGCCGGAACGCTTGTTCCCCCGCGGGCTCCAGTCAGGCTGCTCCGCGGAGCGGTGCCCCTGAGCAGCGGCACTCCCCCCTTCGTCTGAGGGGGGCTTTGCGCCAGGCTAGCCGTGAACCGAGAGGGAGAGAGCCGGTACAGCCTGAGCAGCTTGGCTGGTGACAGCGCTGCCTGGCTAGCAGCAGAGTTTGAGTGAGCGACGCGAGAATGCCAGCAACCTGAGCTCTGGAGATTATTTCCAGCACGGTTTTCAGAAAATGATTTAAGCATTTCGCTAAGAACTTCGCAACTCATTTCTTAACCAATATCACAGTGCCTGATCTGTTAGACTTGCGAGGCAGGGGAAGCATGCTTCTAAGCCCAGCAGAGCAGGAATGAGAGCCCAGTATTTGGAACACTCCATGCAGGGCCTGTAACTACTCCATAATATGTTAATTGCCAATAGTAACCTTTTATCCATAGCAAGCACTGAAAACCACTACCAGGGTCCTGCTTGCCTTACACAAGGTCCCAGCTTACAGAGTTAACTAGGAAAGCCGAAGGCGTCCTGCCTGCCCTACAGCAAGTGTCCCTCTCGGTGACCTTCTGAGACAATGGAAGGCTCAGGAATAGAACTGTAACCAAATTCTGATGCATTTTAACAATAAATTACAACTTTACTTTCCCTAGCTTGCAGATGATGCTAATCAGTGGTTAATATCTGTGAACCTCAGGAAACATTAACACAGTGGAATCTAACATCTGAGGCTTTTTTTTTTTTTTTTTTTTTTTAATATGTTTTAAATAGGAACTCAAAGAGACAAACTTCAGCTGCATATTGAAAAATATATATATATAGTTTCGTGCAATGGGAGCTGCTGAATTGCTCTGTTACACCTGCCACATCCCAGTCTGCTGCTTGACAGTTCCAACACAGAGGCAGTGACACCAGCTACTTGCACATGCCAGTAAGCGTACTGTGGTGGCTAGGAATGCCTGTGGCAAGCACTAGGTGAGGACAGGGCCTTCTAAGTTTTGCTTTCACCTTCAAAGTAAAAGTCACCACAAGGAGCAGTTCTGATCTGTTGCTCTGTGCCCAGCTACGCACTTGACAGTCAAACCGGGCAACTAACAAGTGGTGGGGGGCACAATTATTTTCCAGTCACCAGAATCATCAGTACAGCATAACATTCCAGCCACAGAGAAATAGCAACAACTGCAATTAAGTGATTGAAGAAGGTTGCAGATGACACAAAACTGGGTGGAGCAGCTGATACTCCAGGGGGTCATGCTGCTACTCAGCCCTGGTGAGCCCACACCTGGAGCTGAGTGTCCATTTCTGGGCTTCCCAGAACAATATAGACATAGAGCTTCTGGAAGGAGTTCGGAAAAGGGTCACTGAGATAACAAAGGGAGCAGAGCATCTGTCACGAGGAAAGGTTGAGAGAGCTGGGACGGTTCAGCCTAGAGATGAGAAAGCTCAGGTAGGATCTCATCAGCATCTGAAGGGAAGGTGCAGAGAGGACAGAGCCCAGCTCCTCTCAGCGATGCCAAGTGCCAGGACAAGAGGCAATAGGCACAAACTGGAGCATTAGAGGTACCACCTAAAAATCAGGAAGCACTTCCTTACTGTGCAAGTGACTGAGTAGTGGTACAGGCTACCCAGAGAGGTTGTGGAGTCTCCTTCCTTGGAGATCTTCAGAAGATCTCTGAATCTCTGACAGAGTCCTGGGCAACCTGCTCTGGGTGACCCTGCTTAAGCATGGGGGTTGGACCAGATGACTTCCAAAGGTCCCTTCCAAACTCAACCAGTTTGTGCAAGAGCATAAGATACAAGACAGATTGGTATACCGGCGAGTATACCTCTTAGTTTCTGGAAGACACCAGCTTAGGAGCCCTCGCTCTCCAACAAAGGTTGTTTCCATCTTCGTTTAGAAGATTTCTCTATTGCGCTCTGAATCTATGTATACTTTTCAACTCTGTGGCAACTGTTTAGCAACGCATCATGTACAAAAGGTTCTTCCTCCTACGTACTTGATTTGTAACTTCTGGCCAGTGATTTTGTGTCATACTCCCTAATTCAGGAGAGGAAAATAAAAAGAATTATTTCCCATTAACTTTCACTAGTGCGTCCATACTCTCATGTCTTTAATGGTGCTTTTCCTCTGCCTTTTCTATAAAGTGAGAAATCTATAAAGTGAGAAATGCTAACATGATCTTATCTCTTTTGTCTCAATGTATCTGCCTCCATGTAAATCACAAAAAAAAAAAATTGAGTCTTCCAGTTGCTGTTGAGAGTTTATATCAGAAATGTTTTTCTCTGTTAAATGAATGAACAGGAGACAGATGCATCTCTTACCTCTAATTTACCCCCTCACTTTCCAGTTTGTTATATGATTATGCAGTTTTCACAAAGTACAAATTCATGGCGTACAATCAGCTCATATCTGTGCTGCTTGACTAGCAAAACATTTGTTCAAAGCAGAAGGGATTCTTAAAACAGTTGCTGCCTTTACCACAAACCAGTCATTTAACTGGCCTAAAAAGCCTTCTTTCTGCACAGTTCTTTGAGGCAGCCCTCCTGCCTTTATGTGATCAGATGACAATTGCAGATAGCCTCTTCTTTTCAGCTTCTAAAGAGATCAACAAATTATCATTTAGAAAAAACAAAAGCCAACCCCCTAAGAATAGCTGTCAAAGAAAGAAGAAAAGGTGCACTAAGTAAGAAAGCACTTACTGAACTTCAAGTCTCTTCCAGTTCCTAAAGGGAAGGCCATTTTCTAGCTTCCAGTTCCTACTTTCTAAAGCCAGAAAGACCTACAGAGCTATGATCAACATCACAGTTTCTTCATTCTTTCAGGAAATAAGTACATTTCACTTGTCACCTGTAAGACATCACAAACATCAGGACCACAAAACATTGAGGGGGGAAAAAAAATAAAACTAGTGCTCTTGGTATTAACTAAGGCTTACTGATGTTCCATTCCAAGAACCATTTGAACACTGGTATTTAGGGACACTATTCTATGATGCAAGGACAGATTTATTTTAACAGAATTAGAGAAGGGATGGAGTTTCTACCACTTACACTAACAAAAAATCTCCTTCAATGAGTCAAATAATGACAGCCACCAAGTCACCAGGGTTTGAAACAAAGATCCTCTCTTTATGCTGGAAAACTGTAGTCCCTGTCTGCTGGGCTTGGAAAGGGCCTAGAAACTTCCTGAGATATAAGGTATAGATCCCCACTGACTAGAGCATAGAATTACATAAGGAATTAAACTGTTACTGACACGAACATTTATCATCGCTGTGTACCTCAGTCTGTATCGCACTGATAGGATTGTTCTTGATCATAAATACTTGGAAGTCACAAACTGGCTATTTCTCCAGGCCTGCACAAATAACAAAAATGACTTCTTAAGATGTTTTTTCTTGTTATTTTCAAGTATTAGGTTACAGCCAGGATCGCACCTCCATGCTTTTCTATACTATGATGTTGAAAAGTTTATATAAAGTGAAGGCTGAGTTTCTTGATGAAATATTAGAATTCCAAGAACATTATGCTAAAGCATAATACTGAATAGAGCTTACAGTAAATATTCAGACAGTGGCTCAGAATTGCCTGCTATCTTCCATAGGCTTCTTTGGCTCAAATGCACCTGATTTTCCTTCATAACCATACACCAAGTCTTTAATGAGACTAGAGATTCTAATAAACAGCATACAAACATCTGGATTGGTGGAACAAAGGATTACCATGTATACACCAAGCCATAGCCATGCTTTTAATTTGAGTTCTGTTTTTATTAGTAAGGTCAGGTATTTCCTAGCACCTCTAAATGAAAAGCACACAGTTTACAATGCAAAGAATTCTGACTTCTGGTATCTCATTACAGAAGACTGGCCTGGCAATGTAATTACTAGAGAAGTAGCAGGATACCTCCGCAGCATACTGTATGAAGGAGACCACAGTTGTGCAAGGATTTGTTTGCATCCATCCTGTTGGAAGATTATTTTTTGACTACCCAGTTACTGACTTTTCCACAGGCTCTCTTCTTAAAAAAACAAAACAAACAAACAAACAAAACTGACTACTTGTTTCAAGCTTTTGGAAAATCACTTCTACAACCCTCTTGCCTATCCTCTTTTCTCTCCAGGTACACTGATTTTTGCTCTTGTTTATGGGCTTTACCAGGATTTTTTTAAATACTTGTTTTTTGCTAAATACACCTGAATCTTTTTGTGTAACTATTTTGTGTGTCTTTCCAGCTTTCTTTCTTACTTACAAATAGGAGTACCCTTCCATTCTGTATGACTGCTTAAATTCTGACTAAGTATTTACTTCGTGCTCTTGTTGAGTGACTATATTTTTAAAGTATCTATATCTGAAAAGCAGTCACACCTTGTTAGTTGTCAAGGAACATTTGATCCCTTAAGTATTTTATTCTTTCAGCTGCTTTGCAGGTCCACTATTGTTAGGCATTTATGCTCACTTCTTAATTAGAGAGTAATCTTTTCATCTTTCTGATGCCTCAGGGCCTAATGAGTGATTACCTGAGCTATTGAGAAATAGTTTCTTTAGACTTTGACTTGTGGTTTTTAAAAAGTTCACAGGTGGATAGGCCAAATCATCTGTTACATTTGTCTGTTTATCATTTTCTTCACCAAATAGCATTCTTAATGTAGGTCCAGAGAGACTGTCAGCACCTGTTATCAACCTCTTTTCCAATTCCTACTTTAAACAAATTTGTGAAACCTGAGAGTTCTTTGGCAACACTCTGGTCTCTCTTGTCCCAGAAAAGAAGGTTTTAAAAATGGTGATCCTAATTTAACTCAGCAACTCAAAAGCTTTAGGGAAAATAACAGAAGATGACCTGTCTAGAGCTCTCGATGGAAAAGATAAAGAGACATAAAAATCAAGGCTGCAAAACTGGAGCAAGCATGCGCAGTACTAAAACACCAGAAGGAACATAAAGAGGGATTGAAGCAAATACTGGGGCACAGTAGGAACCAATGTGTAGCCTGCATGAGCAAAGGATGACTTCATAGCACCCAAAACGTGATCCTTCTTGGCAGGGTGGTTGGACTACATGATCTTCAGAGGTACCTTCCAACCTCAGCCATTCTGTGAAAAGGGTGGCTTAATGCAGTAGAGAGGAAGGAGGGACTAGGATATAATCCTGTTGGTTTTATAACAAGGAGTTCAAGGAAAGACTGCTCCAAATGTTGCCAATAAGTAGCATACGTCTACCTGAAGAAAAACTCCTGTCTTCCACACACAGAGTCCATGCTGCCTGTGTATCCTCAGCAGCCTTCATCAGCATTAGTACCCAGTTAACACCCACCAGACTTCTCCAGCCAGAGGCACATCATGTCTTTTCACATGTCTCAGCATATGTTGAGAACAACAGAAGATATAAGCCAGGTCTAGCACTGAAAAGTAACAAAGAAATACCTAAGGCAGTGTGAGAGAAGCTGCAAGAACCAAACTATGGTGCAAGATCCTTCCTACTGTAGAGAGCATCTTTTTCTTCCAGATATGTTTAACAGTTTCTTATCTCATTCTTTCTCTGAAAGAGCCACTTATCTTTTGTAATAGACAACAGCTACCCTGAGAAGGATGAGATTCCCAGGGACTTGCTGCTTTTTCAACTGCCTCCTAGGCTTGAACAGAAACAGAAAGGCTGCTGACATCTTTAAGGAGAGTATTTATTAGATCAGAGGCACTGATTTACCAGATACGGTTATCCAGATAACAAATGTTATAGAGGACACCTGTAGGACAGTTCTGAAATTCACAGCAGGATCCTTAGGGGCAAACCTGCAACAAGCAGTGGCGACTGAAGATTATGCAAACTGAAGATGGGAAGCTAAGCCTGATAGACAAAGCAAAAGAAAGGCTGGGGAGAAGGTAGAACAACTTTTAGAATTGGCAGTGGCATAGGTAAGATTTCCAGAACAAAATATACATGGGAAAGTTTGCAATATCCTGTCATTTCTGTTATGCAACTCAGTATAAAAGACTACTGAAGACTCTCAAAAAGAGAGTTTTTGTTAACCCATACCTGTCTTCCTTTACCTTTCTCCTCAGTGTGATATTTAGAGTCGGAAAACATTGAGATGTTGAAATGTAGGCATTTTCTTTAAGAAACATAAAACAGCGGTCATATGCCTGGAAAAATGCAGAACCTGTGACTTATCAGTGTTCAGATTTAAGTGCCATCATATGGAAGCTTCTCTCACAATGAATCGCAATTTAAAGACAAGCAAAAAAGAAAAAAACAGAGGATTTAGTTGCTACTATGTGCAAAGATACTACAGGAAACAGCCATATACTTTGATTACAGAACAGAAACTGTTCAGTGAGGCATATTTGAAATTTGAATAGTAAAAATGCAGTTCCTCCAAACTAGCATTAGTAGATAGCAAGCATGGTAGGGGGCATTATGGTAAACAGCTATTTGCTCCTTGTAAGGCCTACTAGTCAAGAAAGGAAAAGATGTGAAATAAGCATTTTTTTTTTTTTTTTTTTTTTTAGCAGAAATCAAATAGGACATCCATTTTAGGCACTGTTCCCTCCTGCTTTTATGCCATCCTGCAGGATGAGCACTGTAGCACGTGCTTTCTTGCAAAGATGCAGCTCAGATGAAACCCAAGACGAAAAAAGACAAATGGAAGGAAAAATCAATAACCACTTCTGAATTATTAATCTCCATGAAATATGAGTAAAAGTACAAGCAAGTCTCATCTTCAGAACAGAAGAATATTCTTTATAGGAGTCAAACTGTCTACTGCAGATTTTCCTGCACAATCATTAATACTCAAAGTTTCAGAAGCAAAGTTGTAGGCTTTGGTAAAATTCACACTATTCACCTACCTAAAGGCAAAGTAACTGAACAGCCATAACCAGTTTCCACGATTGCAAGCATCAAAGTGTAGCAAACAAAATCCAGACCAGGCCTCGGTTTTATAAACTATGAGTAGAACTGCTAAACAGAGGTCATTTGAAAGCAAAATATAACTGTGTCCTATTGGTTGGGGACTTTTTGCTGTCTTCATTTTTTATTTTTAACCATGAAAAATTCTAGTCTCATCCAGCTTGTCTGCCCAGTAATTCTACAGATAAAGATCTATACCAGTAGGGATAAAAAGACACTGTTTTAGATGTATTTAAAATGCATTCCACCAAACACATTTAAAGAGGATTGAGAAATACAAATCAGTTATTCACACTACTACCTCAAGGACAGACTGGCCTGCATTTAATATTTCTTGGCATTCTCATATTTAAAAATAAATCAAGTAAGACAATACCCACATCCACTGGGACAAGAAGTACTAAGAAAATGCAACAATGACAATATGCTTCTTTCATTCTGTGTCCTGAACAAATAACCAACCTTTTACTAACAACTTCATTATTAGTTTTCCTTTTCTATCAAATTTAAGTGTTAATCATCCCTCTAGTTCCATTCAAACAGATCTTGACACCTGGAATCTTTATTTACATGTGAAATATAAAACAGAACTGTTCTACCTTCATTTTTCATGAAGAATTCAAAAAGACTTTCATGACGAACCCACCCATTTACTCTTTACCTCCACATATGCCATATACACTTCTAGAATTTGAATTCCACAAACTACCAACAATACTAAACCACGATACTTAGTTTTAGAAGCAAAAATAATAGTTTAGTAGGGCAAGTACTAACTTCAGAAGAGCTACCAGTGAATATTCACAACTTCAGTTATTTCGGCTTTGGGAGCTTTATCTAATAAACTGGCAAAATTGGAAAATTAGAGGTATGCGTGAAGGTAAAGCAGAAAATAGAAAGAACAGAACAGACCAAGTGTTAATTTTTGTCTGTTCTGTATTAAGACTAGTTAAGAGTACAAAATATAACCATATAAATCTATTTCTCATTATATAATTCAATCAACACTATTTGATTAATGGAGGTTTATTCTGGACTAAGTATGCCTGCATATGGAATTCACCTACTAGCACTGTACTGACAGTTTTGTTAGTAAGCTTCCCATACATACCAGCCTTAAGTGATAATTAAGGAAAGGATACGGATGGAGCAAAATAGATACCTATACTGGCCACATTTTTGATCAGAGTGGTTTCTTACATGTATTGCTTTTCTGGAGTAAGTGAACATCACAGCACCAATGGGAGATAGCACTTCCTCTACCATTTCCACCCCTCACCCCATCCCCAAAGAGAACAGGAATCTAATTTTGCTGAACTTTTTCTTTCAATTAAACTGTGTGCCTGCAGTACTCCATTTACTTTAGGTAAAGAAGGTCAAAGAATCACACTTGCAATTAAAAAAAAAAAAAGTGATCTTGTGACAGCTATTGGACTATGTAGGAACTCTTACATTACTATTTTAGCCCAAGAAACCACATATGCATGCATCATTTTCATGTACGCAGCATAATCCTGCTCCCCAAGAAATTTTTTATAAGAAGCTGTCCCGCAGTTTTAGGACCTACCCTATCCCTGAACTCAAGTCATTGAGCATCCTGAAGAAAAACAAAAACAAACAAACAACAACAACAACAAATACACAGGATCTGGGACTACAACTCATTGCTCTATGGAGAAATCTTTTCAGAAGGCTGGATGGGTCTGATGCATTTGTATGTTACTCTGTTAGAAAAGATAAATTTATACGTTCTACTAGATCAGAAATCACTGTCAGAAAGATTAAAGTCAGTTTTAAGTGACAAACAGCTGATGAGCAGAGATTTGTTCAACATATTTCTAGGGGAATCCCATATAACTTGTGATCAAGACTTCAGTTACTTGCAAGAAAATAATTAATAATTAATATTTAAAATAACTAATAATTAACTGAAACTTGTGATTGGTGCCAAAACCATTGATCTTTCTACTAGACTAGACACATTACAGAAAAAAGCAAGGAATTTATATCACATTTGTGCCATGTTGGTTACATTTAGAAAACAGCAACACCATGGCTGAGAACACACAAATTCAGTTCATGGTAGAGAGCTAGCTGTAGATATATATTGCAGGCTATTAGTTAAGAGCAAGAATGTGATCAATAGGATGGTCAGAGACCACTGCAGTTTGTAGTTTTTGGTTTCCTTTTTGAAAAGCAGATTCTAAGGCTCTTTAAACTGAAGAGATCGTAACACGATTGTTTGTTGTATCATATCACAGAATCACAGAATTTCTAGGTTGGAAGAGACCTCAAGGTCATCGAGTCCAACCTCCAACCTAACGCTAACAGCCCTCCACTAAACCATATCCCTAAGCTCTACATCTAAGCGTCTTTTGAAGACTTCCAGGGATGGTGACTCCACCACTTCCCTGGGCAGCCTGTTCCAATGCCTCACAACCCTTTCTGTAAAGAAGTTCTTCCTAACATCTAACCTAAAACTCCCCTGGCTCAACTTAAGCCCATTCCCCCTCGTCCTGTCACCAGGCACGTGGGAGAACAGGCCAACCCCCACCTCGCTACAGCCTCCCTTGAGGTACCTAAAAAGAGCGATAAGGTCACCCCTGAGCCTCCTCTTCTCCAGGCTGAACAAGCCCACATAACACAAAGTATTGCTTGAGGTCAACAGTCCCCTCCCTCCCCAAAATTAGTTTGATTTATACAAAAGGATTCATTATGAGGGAAGGGGAGAAGGCATCTACAGGTAGTAAAATTTGTTCCAGAAGAGAACTCAGACATAGCAGATACAGTCAGAATGAAATATAGTGACTGCAAAGCACAGTAAATGAATTCAACCTAGATGTGAGGAACAGTTTTAACCACTAGCAATTATAACCACTGAAAGTAATAACCAATGGTTTATGGTAGACTGCTTGTAACCTGATGCATTCAAATGAAAAGCAATGCCTCATCTTAATACATAGTGCACCTCACCTTAATACAATTGTCTGCATAATACAAAAATCACAACACTCTCACCTACCAAACAAAAATAGTTAAAACATTTGCTTTGTTTATAATAATAATAATAATAAAAAAAAAGTGAGATTGTCTTCAGGTAGTAAATATCTTTTCCTTGCAGTTCTCTTAGCATTCTAAAGCCTGAATTCAGAAATTGACTAATTTGCTTCATTTTTTGCTTCATATAGGCTAGTAGAATAAGGCAATATGTAAGAAATCAGATGGAATAGGTGTATGGTGTGGACACCATACAGAAACATGTTTGCTCTATCAAGAAATAAAGAAAAGCTGAGTATTTTTTGCAGTTTCCTAAAGTTTCCAAATCAAGTAGCAAGACATTCCATTACAAAGAATAAAAGGTGCTACTTCAGAAGATGCTTCTAGACACACAGTCTTTACCAATGCCCATTAAGTCCATTTTAAACTTCGTGATTTTATAGCTCAGAGAATTTTATAATTTTTCAGGATCAAATAGAAAGCATGTCATCTCAGATTCCCCATGTACGGAGCAATACCAGTTCAGGAAAGGAAAATAGTGTCTCCAGTCTGCAATTTTAACTTCTTACAGAGAGGAAAAAGAGCATATTCTCTGGCAACACCATGGTTAACAGGGCAAGACAAAATCCTGGAACGGAGCCAAATCAGAGTCAGGGACATCTGTCTTCTAAGGAGGTTGGACTTATGGCATTAAAATTACAATAGCACATGACAACAATTAATCTCATGGCAAAATAGGATTAACAGGCTCCTTCAGTGCTGGCTTTCTGAGTCCACACCTAGGGGAAAAAATATTTTTTGAAATAGCAGCTAAAATCCTAGAAAAGATCACTTCAGACGAGCTCTGCTAAGTTCTTTCATCCAAGCTGGATGCAACAGAGTGCCAGAAGCAGTGCTGCCGCTCTGCAGACTGATGGGTGGACAACATTTCCGAGCAACACACGAGCACGTGTACCAGTATGGGAAGATGATGACATCGCTCATTTCTTACACGTTAATGCCTCCGGTGGGGAAGTGAGATAGGATACATTTGCTGGCTGTAAGTAACGATGCCTTCCACTTTATGAACCTATCCTGGGACGTTCTGAAAAAACAAGCTTCTCTAGATGTATTCATGATCTCAGGCAGAGTAACAGTCCAAATGGCTCAGCCCAGGTGCTCATTCCTAGGAGGAAGGCACTGAAACATCTTAAGCCACTTACCTCCAACTGTTTAAGTACACCACCCAGGTAAACAGGAATTGAGAGCTGCTGGTCAGATGCTCCCTCCTCAAGCCCATGCCAATACTAGGAATTCTTTAAAAGCAAAGGAAGAAATTCATAGCAGGGTAGAGTGAAACTACTGTAGAGTGAAACAGACCAAGAAATCTGTCAGAAAGTTATTCACAGCTGTTGTCACATGTTCAGGATTATTTTCATACTTAATCCTCCTTCCCTTTTGCCTATCTTATGTCTTAGCAAGGTCCAGTTCACATGGATTGGAAAAGCCTACTGTAAGCCACTGAAGGCAGGGACACTAAAGGAGAAACATTCATAGCCACAGTAAGCTAATAATACACTAGCAATACATTAACAAAGCTTTTGTTACCAATCTCCAAGTATGGCTGGGATTCCAGCATCATTTGTACAAAGTCACCCAGAGCTTGTATTAACTTGTAATAGCTACATCTAGCTCCACCATTTCTGCTAAAACAAACATGAAATTCCCCAAAGGGTAGGAGATAGAAAAAAAGAGCGTGCTAGAGCTACTCTTATTTGTGAGGCCACTGTCACTGTAGTTGCTGTGCTTACAATGCGCACAGCCACCAGGAGAATGTTGCCTTTGTCAAGTTAAAGAAGTGTCACTACAGCACTGCAAGAAAAACACGCAAGTCAAAGTTTCTGTGTGTAGCCACTGTGAGGGAACATGAACTAGTTACCAGAGCACTGTTTAAAGTAGCATCAAGCCTGTCTTTGAGAACAGATAATTAACATAACTATTTTGCAGCATATAGATCCTTCATAAACAGTTATCCAGTAATTGAAAGCTGCTCATTTTATGAAATGGAGAAAATAGTATTGACTTTTTATTGCTGTTTTTCCAGAGATGCTGAGTGCAATCACATGCCCCTTCTTTCTTCTTAACTGGCCATCTCACTCAGAGCTGTTAAACGCTTATTTAAATAAGAAACACAGCTCAGAAAAGTAGAGATAAGAGAATAAGGCCAGACAGTCAAGAAAAAAAGTGCTATTCTAGGCAAAAAATAGAAAGAATTAAAATAGGTTACACAGTAAGAGATAGCAGTTGTCTGATGAGTAAAAAAAAAAAAAAAAAAAGCCTTACATAAGTTGCTAAAAACAGTGCCTGCAACACTTGAAATGCCTGGGTTGTCAGAACAATAGAACTGGGTGTTCACCAAGGTCATGAAAGACACTGCTCTCAGTATGCAAATGCTGACTCCTAACAGCCAATTCAGCTTTCCAGCAAAAGGCACCCAGCTCTCAGAACTTGAGCCAGTAGTGCACTGACCTCAGCCAAATTTTATGGAAGCAAGTCATATTCTAGAGGATGCTGAAGTCTGGAGTGCAGGTAGGTGTTTTTATTTTGTGGTGATGTCACTCATGAACAGCAGCTGAAGATAAGAACTGGAAGTCTTAGCTGTATGCTCAAGTACTACAAGAAGTCACATAAGAAGCATACTACAAATAGGGTCAGCAATTATAGAGAGGCAATAACACCAAGAAATCATTCAAATAGGGAAAGCCAGTATTTTGCTAGATTTCTTATCTGATAGATCTTGTTCAAAGGGGATGATTTTTTCCCCCCACATTCTTTAGGTGCATAGTTTCATGAATCGCTCATTATTAAAAGGGCAAACAATAAATTAAGAAGGCACAGCGTTATCTTCAAAAGCATGTGAAGTAGTGCGCCTATCCATTCAAGTTTAGCTTAGATAAGCAAAATGATCACAGGGATTGAACAACTGACTTAATCTTAGAAGTCCCAAATCCTTCAATTTGGAGAGGAAGGGCAAGAGCATGAAATACATTCAAGGCTTACAAAAAAATCAGTCATAGATCAGGTCACTACTCACCAAATTCTAAAATGCTAAATGATAGGAAACGCTCAGTGAAGCTAAATCAACTTAAGAAATAAATAACTTCTTTTGATAGCAAGCAGTAATTTCAGTAACTTGTTACACAGCTGTGAATGCAGACAGTATTTGTATTCAGAAGGGATTCAACTTTTTTTTTTTTTTAACTAAAAGGAGTTGCTGTGGACATGTCCTTTAACATCCCAAATCCAAGCATTATGCAGAGTGAGTGAGTATGAGGAAAAGAGGACAATCAAAAGCAGCTACACTCATATGCTCTCCCTGAAATACATCTCTTATTGTTGCTTCTTGAGACAGAATATCAGGCTACATAGACCACTGATCTGATTCAGTATGGCATTTCCTTTGACCTTACTCATTTTTAATAAACTGAATAGAATTTTCACTTCTTACCTTACTATACAGTAGAGAAGATGAACAGAATCAGAGCATTTCTGAAAATTAATTTCTTTCATAGTAATGATACTTCACATGAGTGAATCCTATATGATTTTACTGAATCCTCAGTAGTTTCAAGTGTATAATAAATACGTACAGAAGTGTCAGTTGTAAAATGCAGGTTAAACATTTATAAGAATTCTGGAGCAAGAGAAGCACTATTTACCCTTTCAATCGGTAGCCAGCATTTGGATACGACAGCATGAAAACAAGAAACCAACATTCATTTAACCTTTGCTTAGCTCAAATATAGGAACATGTTATTGGAGCTCTGGGTTCTTACTTTCCATCAAGCAGTCTGTTGGGCTATCACAGTAAGAACTAAAACGCATACTTTATGAACAAAGCAACATTTTAAAATACACAAAGGTAAAACAAAAAATATTCCTCATAACTTCCTAACCTGGCCTAACAAAGAAGGTTCATTATGCTGGCTTCAAACAGGTAAGATGAAGCCCAATATTATTATCACGGACAATCCTGAAGATGTATTATTTTACAAAAAGAGCTCACTTAGTATTGAAAGAAGTATGTTAAAGATAGTAAAAGCTGTATTTTTGAAATAAAGTCTTACGACTTCATAACATTTGTATGACATGTCTCTCATTCTACAGGTTGAATAAAGCTGGAAATATTCAGTGAATTTATTATGTATTTGGAATAAATCATTTTAGAGAATGAAACAATTTCTATTCTAAAGAAAAATTTAGAAATAGTGGTAGTGTTAAACAGTCTGTACAAACAGATTATTTCTATATAAGAACTAAGAGATCGACTAAGAAGAAATCAGCTTCCAACCTGAGATCTAGTACTCTGGCATTTAAGTCCTAGAAAACTGGACAGCCTATCAGCAGTAAGGATTTACATGGACTATATAATGAATAACAACTAGCATGTCATTACAGGACCTTACTTGTTAATAAAGCCAAAAAAAGCTTGTCAGAGCCTCAAACATCATATTGATATAATGCACCTTATGAAATATTAATTATACTATTTAAGCCTAGCTTGACTTTCAATTGTGTCATTAGTTGGTTATAACAAGTTTTCTGAAGACTACCACAGAATATAATCTGAGAGGAAAGATTACTAGTATAGCTATTCAACTATCTTAAACTACCAGTCTAGCTGAAAGCAGCTGCTACTATTTCTGAAGTTTTGTTGTTGTTGTTGTTTTATTCCTGCTTTCTACAGGAATGTAACTGTTTTTTTTTCCCAAACAAACTCAAACAAGGATCAGGAAGTAGGTTTATCATGTTCTGAGAAGTAATTATTCTGAGCATTTTACATTGCCACATGTCAATTTCTATTGGAAAAGCATAGTCTCTCTGTTTTGCAAAGAACTATTACCATCCAGACAGTGTACATGATCAAGTACTTATGGCAGCCAATGGCAACTGACAGCAGTACAAAAGTGCACATAGGGGTACCCTCACCATAAGGGCACACAAGCCTTCAATATTTCACCTTGAGTTGGTTTGACAGTTATTTTTCTCATCACATTACCCTTTCCCTCCTTCAGGACATTTATTAGCTTCCAGATTCTCCATAACACACGGAGAGTTTGTCATGCAAGATCCTTTCTAATTCTTCCTACCTTCTTCCATTATTCTGCTGCCAATCAGGACTATCCCTTTTCCCTGTAGACAGTTCATCATCAGATGCTTATTTTGTTTCATGCTGTCCCTACCATCCATAGCTCTCTCCTGCAAACTATGCTGCACAATTACCCCAAGAGCAAAAAAGTCGTGTTGTTTGTGATAATCAGAAGTGAGCCAGCAAGATAGGTTAGCAAAACAGTCACCTTTTGTAAGGTGGATTAGGTATCATTTATGACTGCCTCACCGTTATTGGTTTTGCCCTCAGCTTATCTCCTCTCATTTGAGCCACATCTTAGACTCATTTGTTCCTCATCTCTAAATAAGCTGAAACAGAAGTTAGAAAATAAGTTGGATTCTTAAACATGAAAGTACTTAGTATAGAAAAAACTGCTCAAACAAGTGTGGCACAGCTAAAAACATTTAAGATAGCAATTATCTTCCAGAGGGTATGATCTGATGGCATATATGTAATGCATAAAGACTGTTCCCAGGTCACATTTAAAGTTTTTCTAGATTGTCATGTCAGTTGTGACCTGCAATTTCTGTTTTTGCAATCTTTCCTATGTTCTCCTCCTAACCATACCATAACCAGTTTCTTGCTAGCTACCACCAGAAATCTCTCTACACTTCAAGATTTACCACCTTCAAATAAATGATGGTATTATAGCCTAACTCCTCGGTTTTCAAGCTGAAAGGCATTCACCTTTAAGCTACATTATCTTCTGCAATAATCTTGAACTACATGAACTGTCATCATTGTCTACAGCTCGAGGCAGTTGCTTAATACAACTTAAGTTGTGGCTATTATCCTCACACTCACTCTTTTTGCCTCAAGATTCTTGATCCCACAGAGCGATCCCTCTGAGAAATCATCTTGCTGCATTTTGACTAACATGTTTACTGAATTGATCAACAAGAACATGCAACTTTCTAGTTTGATGCAAAGCTGCTCTCTCAACTTCCATAACCCCTAAGACTGTCTCTACCTGGCTGTTCTTGCTCTAAGTGCTGCCAGGGGACTATTAGAGAAGTCATATGCCAGCTGCACACACTTGCAACAAACCAAGTAGCCACCTATGGAAACTAATCAGCTCCTAAGATCAATCCTTAGATAACCAAACCAGAATCTCATGTCTATACTGCTGACAGCTTCATCACACAAGCAGGAACAGCTGAAGGCCAGCTGTACTTCTCCCTTCCCAAAGGAGTACTACAGCAAGAGATTTTTGTGTGGAGTCAAAACAAACGTGTTGATCTATTTGAAATTCTGCAGATGTGTATTTATGGAGAAGGGCTTTAAGAAAGAGTGCTACTATATCTAGTACCACATTAAACTGCAAGCCTTCAATTTCAAAGCCTGGGCAATTTCAACTTCCTCAGTGAAATGAAACAAGCCAAGCTGAGATTGTGCAAATGGACTCACCCCAGGATGACTAAAATGATCATTATCCTTAGTGATACCATAATACTGAAAAAGCAACATGGCAAGAGATTTAAGTACTATTTCCCACTGCTGAGACTTCAATAGCTCTAAGTCACACTGTCTTTTCATAGGAAAAAGGAATTTGGCCACCACCTACCTTTCTCCCTGCTTCAACTTACCAAAGAAAAGTATTTCCTGTAGCTCTTGCCTAAAACGTAACCAATTCATTACAGCTACAATAGTGCACTCATATTAAACGTGGTTAGGAATTCATGCCGGAAGTTACTTTTACAGTATGCAGAAGCAGAATCGCTTCCTTTTGATTAGTTTATTATATTTGATAGAAAACAGCTCATTTGTTTGGCATATCACTTTTGAAGAGATAATGGTAACTGGAAAGTGTATTACATTTCATATGCTTAATATTTTCAGTTATAGGGGAAAATATCCAGACAAGAGATCTGAACCTTGCCCCTTGTTCTATGGCTAATAGGATTCCTTGAACAGACTCCATGGACTTTGATTTCCAAAACACTGACAAGTGGAAAAAAATCACTTATCTATGTCTGCTGGCTCCTTCAAAGAACTACAAGCAGGACTTCCCTTTGCAGAATCGGTGGGTACTGTTTTCAGATTGACACTAATTCTGTCCTTTATTATAGTTTCTACTGATTTGCCCAATAGAATTAGCAGTTGGTTGGCAGGCCTGCAGTTCCCTGGATCCTTCTTGGAACCTTCTTTATAGACTGGCATTGCATTTATCACCCCCTTGCTCTGGAGGAAAGAAAAAGTTTTAGGTGAGAGAATACACGCTACTAATATTAATCCAGATATTTCAACCCTTAGTTAAGAATTCTTCAGTGAACATTATACTTTGTTACCTTGTTTGAATCTATTTGTACCATAACCCCTGTAATAGTTGCTTTAAATGCAGACAGATCTTCTGCCATGTCTTGGCTTGCAAGTTTAATAAACAGTATTTTAATACACACACAGAAAAGACCCCATAATATACACACTGCTTTGCCAGGAGGGAGATTTTCTATCTCCATATTAAAAGAGTCACAAGTAAGTTAAGAGACCTCAGTCAGTGGCAGATTTGAGAAGAGTCTAAGTACCTTCTTTCACAGCTATCCATTAAGAGAACAGTTTGGGGAAAATATATTCAAGAAGCTTTGACAAGAGTGTAAAAGGAACAGTGAGTTATAAGAGAGTTGTTATAAGGGTTTTGCAACAGCATCATTAGTGCTTATTACAGCAACTTTAACATACATTACATAAATTATAAACAGCGTAACTAGAATCCAAGCTTTGACTGTTAATGACACTGTCAAAATGCTTTTACTTATTATTCTTCTCAGGAGGAGGAAACAGGCCTCCAAAAAAAGTGATTCAGAAAGCCCTTTGATTAGTCTTACACACCCCTTGCAACATATTTTATACATGCAAAAGTACATTCTAAAACCCAAAAGGAAGAGGTAGATAGTACATAACTCAAGTAACACTATATTGTGCCATATGAATAAGGTACAGAAGACAGACAAATTCTAACTAGGTTAATACACGTTTACACGGCACGTTTGTATTCACTCTATTCTCAGTAGTAATTAAGTTAAATTCCTTACATCCAACAGATCCTTAAGACTGTTTTTCTTCTTTAGTGTTTGCCTGCAGAATCCTGAGCAAACAATTCACTAAATGATTATGACATTCTAAATCAAAATCAGCTGTATTCTGTATTTTTTCTAATCTAGAAAGAAAAAAAGTAAAAGTTAATGGTGATAAACTAACAACTGACCTTTGACTTCTGAAGAAAACTGAGCCAGGTGCCGGGTTACAAAGAGTCGCAGTTGCTGATTCAGGTCACAGGAGAGAAGGTTAATATTCCAGGAACGAATTCCTGCCCAACAGAAGAAGAACAGTGAACTGTTGTTACATTTACTCCAGAAACAGAAGAGGAGACAGAAATTAACAAGACACATAAGAACCAATGATGGTCTTCCAAACATCCCTACCCATGGCAGGGGTGTTGGAACTAGATGATCATTAAGGTCCCTTCCAATCCAAACTATTCTATGATTCTATGTTTCAGGCTGAGAAAAAGTCTTCAGAATCAGAGGGTCAGAAGGTGTTTCCCTTCCATAACACATCTATCCCTGGAGTACATGCAGTAAGCAACTCGTCATTCAACCTAGGCTTCAAATGAGTGAAACTAATAAAAAAGTTCAAGGAATAGTGGCTAAATTACTCGACTGCCCAAGCAAGGCAGTTACACTATGTTACCTTTACATCGTCTGCATTATCCAGCACTGGTTGCATATAGAGACAGGCTACTGAATGTTTCAATTACTCAACACCTCAGTCACTCTGGTTTCTATGCTCTTATAGCTTGAGCATCCTCCAAGTCACAAGAGCCTCCTCCCCTCTCACCCCCCCCCAACTCCCTCTGCCTAATCACTCCTTCAAAGCCCCTGATCCTACTCAAAGACCCTTTGAGTTTGCTCTTTAATCTACATAATCTTTGTAAGCTAATCGCCTTCATATCAGCAGGAAACAGTGTCTGCTCCCGGAGCAAATGGCACCACGCTGTGCTGGGAAGTCACCTTCAGACTTCAGCGTGAGCAGCTGTACATTCTAGATGACACCAAACACTACAGATCAGATCTTCTTCACAAACTAGTAAGGAACAACCTCTCCTGGATGGTGTGATACTACATTGTGGTACCACAGAACAGAAATGGAAAGTCACCATGAATCACTACTCTGGCCTCTTATGCTCCTGGTTGCAGAAGCACAGCTGTTGAAGAACAATATCACAGACTTCTAAGAGTTTATTGCAACAAGAGTTTCAGCTCCATTTTTTGGGGGGTCCTTGATGACAATTCTTCCACCATTTTCTGGAAACCTGTCCTCTCTTGTATAAAGAAAAAAAGTTTTATTGTTTGTGCATCCAGTATCTGCTCTCTTTCCAAGTGAAGCACTTTGACTTTTCATGCAGATACCATTCCCAGTTACTGCAGTTTTTGTTCTCCAGCACCGTAACTTGATGTTACACAAGAGCTGCTGACTACTGGTGGGAAACAGTACCTTCTAGGATACAAGCTCCAGCTTTGTACACAAAACCAAGACAGAGTTAGTAAGCATTGCATCGCAGTTCAGTAGTCGAGAGGCCTGTAAAATCCACAGAAACTCAAGAAAGTTTTGATCTTAGTTTCTTTCTGGTGGCAGCTGACAGAGGAATGCAGCTTATCAACCGACAGTCTGCACAGCAGAGCATAAAAAAGTAAACCCTCTGAACATCAAAAAAGCTTACTGCCACTTTCAGTGTCACAGAACATCTATTCCTTTCTGTGTAGCCTTGGAATAGGTAAAAGTAAGATGTGCAATAAGAGACAAGGAGCAAAAAGGTGAAAAGAATGTTTTCCTATGAAATACCGTTGGAAAGCATGATGGATTAAACCAATGTCAAATATAAGTGCCTCTTAATGCAGTGCTGATGAGCATTCCGACCCAAACAGGAGCAAGGTGGCACTCTGCAGGGCATATCCTGCTGACTTTAGCTGCTGTGCCAGAGTCCTGGTGTCCTACTGCAGAGATAGATGATATCTGAGGCACTGCTACTTCCTCTAAGACACAGACATGAGAGACACTCTTTCAGATTAAGGAAAGGGAGAAGTAAAATTCTCATTTCACTCATTATCTTACTTGTCACAATTTATTCAATGTTTCCTTCCCCTCCAGGAAAGGAATCTCACTCCCCTTGCCACAGTTTCAATTTATACCATGGCAGGACAGTCAGAACATTGTCTTTGCTGATTGGCTTCCTGTTTCCAGATACAGGAGTGCGGACTACACCGTAACAAGGTTTATAGGTGCCCACGCTCTTCACACGTACACAGCTTGGGTAAGGTACCATGGAACTCAGTTTCCCATCTCTATCCTAATGCCCTTGTAAACTTCTTTATTTCTTGCCAACATAACTGGCTCATAAGATTTGGCATTTCCTTCTAATATCATAGAATGTCTTTCAGATGTTGTTTTATAACTGGACAAGAGTCACAGCAACAGAGAAATCAGACCAGTATTTGTTAGACGGCATTTTAGAATAGGTGTTGTTCACGTTTTCCACAGATACACAATGCCACTGCATAAGAAGCACCAAGTGTGAGAACAAGCAGGTTCCCACAGTATCCTATATTCATTATTCCATTCTCCTGAACCCAGAAGAAAAGGGAAAGTACACTTTCTGGTTCAGCCAGAGTAAGAGATTTATTCACTTACTTTTCAAGTATCTCCTCCCAGTAAGTTTTTGTGCAGGCAGGGCCCCACAGCCAACAGAAAGAAACAAAATACGAACTGTTTTATCCTTAAATGATAGATAGATAGACAAGTTTGGCTTACCAACTTTATTTGCCAGTTTTGTTAATTTGATTTTCACTGGATCTATAAGCCTCTTCCTAGGCTTGCAAGGTTGCAGAAAAATGCTTTTGTGAAGGGCAAAAGCATTTTGTTATTTATACTGCTTCGTTTCCTGAGGAAATCAAATCCTCTGCTTAGCAGCCTGTTCTACCCTTACACAAGCCTCATGTGAAACCTCTTCAGCAAGCTACCCTTAAGAAATGGGATACATCATTTTTGTACTGTTTCCATGCTTCCAGAACTCCCTGACCAAGGGTATAGCTGCCTCCACCTTTATAACATGCTGTGTGTTGATAGATCTCAAGACACGCACACAGTCATTTTAATGATTCTTGTTATTTATATCAATTTTCAACTTACAGATCTCAATCTATTTCAAGAAGAGGCCATTCCCTCAGTTTCCACAGTGGAGAAAACTCCTCTATGGCTTGCTGGAGGTCATGCACCCCATCAGTGACAAAAGGAAGCCTGTAATCCAGGTTCATACCTTCTTCAGCAGTTCACTTGCTACTGAGCAAGGCATTCACTTCTACTGGGAGAGATGTACCAATACTCCTGCTTAAATAGCTCTTATGCCAAAAGATGGCTGCACTTGACAGGATTTCATTTCTGGTCAGACACAATTAACTGTAGAATTTGTATGTGTTATGGCACTTAACAATCCGTATTGCAAAATTTGCATCTATTTTTTCTGGAATTCCTAGGGTATTGGCATTTCAATCCATTAGTTTACAGTCCAATCAGCCACTATTTCAAAGATTCGTTCAAAAATGGGATCGAGATGGAAGTTGGCACACCATTTCAGTGAAGTCCCAAGCAAATAAAGCCATCCTGATGTGCAGAAAGCAGGAGCAGCCCTTCAAAGCCTCTCAGAGCCTAAGTGGTCAAAATCCAGTCTATCCCTGCTGAATAGAGTTGTCCCTCGGAAAATGGAATGAAGCACTGTCAGTAGTTGGTAAGTGGCCTGCCAAAGACGGGTGGATGGTAAAGATGCTGAAGTGGAGAAACTGGACACGGCACGACGTTTTTACACCCCCTTCTTAAATCACACCGTCTGTCTGTCCCTTAGTACTGTTGATGGTCAAAAGGCACACACCCACAGAAGTATCTCCCAATAGCGCAGTGTGGCCAATATTTACATCACTGGCATCTTTTAAGACAACGCACCTTGGAAACGAGGGGAGCGCATACCAACTTCCAAGCGTATGAGCCACCCCTCATTTCTCAGTGATGCGCTAAACTGCATGATGAAACAGGACCCCCTCCCCCGCCGCAAGGTCCTCACGGAGCCGGCAATCCAACCTCTCTTTTTCCTTCGGAACCATCAGAAGCTGCCGCAAAGCAAGAACTACCGTCCCGCCCCACCGCCCGGCCCCCGGCCCTTGGAACGGCCCCGCGGCCAATCGCACCGACAACGACCCTTCGCCAAGGGCGCCGGGCAGCGCCCAGCGCCGATCGCCAGCTGCAGCCGGGCGGCCGGCACCGCGCCTCGCCCTGCGATGTGCCGGGCTTTGGCCGCCCGCAGCCCCTCCGCCCGCAGGCCCCCGCCGGCAGCTGCAGAAGTCACTCGGGCGAGACAAAGCCTCGGCAGGAGGAACCTCGGGGGCGAGGGGAGCAAGGCCCGGTCTACCGCTCCTCTACTGAGGTGGAAATTCCAGAACCACGGAACGCCTTCAAACTCCGGACATTTGCGCACAGCGCTGAAGGCATTTGGCTAACGCAAGTAGAAGAATTCGCAGAGGGGAAAAAGGAAAAAGGGCAAGCACCCCCGCCGATCGCGGCCCGAACGCCCGCAGGCACGCCAGCCTGCAGCAGCAGCAGAGCCCCGGCCGCCTCCCGCCCGCAGATGACGCCCGGCCCCGCCGCCGAGGCCCCCCCGCCCCGCTCCGCGCCGCCTCGGCCGACACCTGCCCCCCCGCTCCGCCGTCGCCCCGTCCCCCCGGGCCGAGGACGAAGCTCTGCGACCCGGCGGCGGCTCCGCCTGGGGCCGGGCGTCCGCCTCCCGGCGGCGCGGCGGCAGGGCCGGCACCCCGCGCGGCCCCTCAGGCGGCGGCGGCGGCGGCGCCCGGCCCCGCTCCTCACCGCGCTCCAGGGCGCCGCGCAGCGCCCCGCGCTCCGGCTCCGTCCCGACCTCGCCGATCACCGCCAGCAGCGCGTGCCTCCGCGCCTCCCGGCCGCGCGGCCCGCCCGGCAGCCAGGGCGCTGCCGTCTCCATAGCGACCGGCCCGGCCGTCGTCTCCATGGCAACCCGGCGGCCGCTGCTGCAGCGCGCCGTGACTGGCGCACGGCTCTTAAAGAGCCCCGAGCTCCGCCCCGCTTGGCCCGGCCGGCGCGCGCTGCTGCGCTACTGCGGCGAACGCGGGCGCGGCCTCAGGGGGCGCGGCCTCCGAGGCCGCAGCCGGGCCCGGCGGCGCCGCGCCCCTCCGCGGGCCGGGGCCCCGCGCCTCGGCCCGGGATCAGCCTCGGGTCCGGGTTCCTCGCCGGCTCGGGGAGCTCGTGCCGCGGGCCGCGCGCAGCCGGCCTGCCCGAACCCGCGCCGTCCGCAGGCGCCAAGCGCGGCGCCGTCGCTACCCGGCCGGCGGCTGCCGGGAGCTGTCCCGGGCCGCAGGGCGGCGGGGCTGCCGGTCCCCGGCCAGGCGCAGCAGCGCTCCGTGAGCCGGTCGAGCCGTGAGCCGGACTCACGGCCTGTGAAAGAATAATCGTTGTTGATCTGACGGGAGAGAGTTGCTTAAGTACTGCTTAAACTCCGCAGAGGTTGTTAAGTGCCCCGTATTGGGTTATTGCAATATCCACAATAAAATCATGGAAGCCAGCAGTGCTAAAAGATGCCCAGGCTTGCCATCATTTACTTTTCCTTCTTCTCTGTCCCGCGGTAGTAAACAGAACAGAGAGATCGTTGTCTCCTGGCGATTCTTTTCCCTATTCAGTTGCAGACGTGTACTTGCCTCCAGTGGTACATGATGAGCTTTCCTAGATTCCAGAAGCAGGGTATACAAGAAAAATCTCTTTGAACTTTACCCTCGGGTGTAAAACAGTGGTTGTGAGCAGTCACCTGCTGTGTAGACAGGACTTCTTAACATGCAGAGTGACCAGAGAGGGCCTTAGTTCAGGACACAGATCCACAACCCTAACAATCTGTTCTAGCTAGCCACATCTTGAAAGCACTTCAGTGCAGTATGTGGAACAACCAAGCAAACACAGAGTATGAGACTTCGGTGTGCCGAGCGAGGGAGAAGCACCGGAAAGTAGTAAAATCCATGTCTCTTGTGACGAAGGAATGGAGAGACATCTTGTGCTGATGAAGCTGAGTGGAAAGGCATCCCAGCTACTTTAAAACAAGATTGAAGTCAGAAATAATCTGCAGTGTTTCCTAAAGCAGCGTCAGGTTCTGCCCCCTGCAGTCTGCAAGATTTCCACAGAGATGAGCTACAGTCTAAGAGGCTTGACGATAAACCGGTGTCTTGTCCTGCTTTGTTCCTTTGTGACTTGCCAAGCCTGCCGAGGGGACACAGCTGAAACCTCAGAAGGTTCAGACAGCATTTTGGCAAGCATATATGAATCTGAAAATCCGTACTGTCATAAGCCTCTGTGAGAAGCTAGTTGGGAAAACAGCCAGCCACAGAAAGAGGGAAAAATCCAGAACAGTTATTTCTGCGGACTACTGGAGATGTAACTAGCTTACACAGTTTCTCAGTTTGAGATCTTTACTCAAAAGGAGATCTTCACTCTCAACAGATGAGTGAGGGGATGCTGCAATAGGTTGTTTTTTACATTACATTGTGGCGACGTGGCTGGCTATGATATTTAATAAATAAATCTTACAAATAGAGAATTAGTGCATCAGAACAGTTTAACTTACTTTTGTGTGTTGTACCTTGCATAACATCATTAATTTGATTTGTCTCAAGGGATTGTATGGAAGCAAGTAAATACATGAGTAAAGAGAGAAACCTGCAAATAAATATCAGCGTACAATAAATTCTATCTTGAAAGTAGGATTGTAGATCACGGAGGGCAAATATGAAGATGCAAGATTTTTGGAGATTTTTACACCAGCTGGTAGAAATGCCTTCTGTTTTCAGGTGATTCAGTCTTAACATTTGCTGCTTATTTTTGACATGGTAGCTTTCCAGAGCTGCAGCTTTCCACTGCAGTGCAGAGAGACTCCTCCAGCTGGCTTTCTGCCAAGGGGAAAAGAAACAGGAGGCACGCAAACTATAGTGAAAGCTTAAAAAGAACGTCCAAGCATGGTCCTGTACCATAGTGACAAGAACCTCTTGGGAGGACAGTTAAGAAAGGTGTTTTCATAGCGTGATCAATGCATGTTCTTTAGCAAATGATAGAATCACGTCGTTTCTGTTGTTTTCTGATGTAAATCGGATCTCTCTGTGGTCACAACAGAAATGGAGTAGCAGTGCAGCCATACTGGTGTTACATTTCATCAGCCCTAGTGTGTGTGCTCTGCATCAGGTAGCGAAAGGAGGGATTTCTAGCCTAAGAGTTTCCTCCTTTTCCCTGTAAATCCACATTTTAGATGCATCCAATAGATTAGAGCAATTAACGTGCAAATTTCTGCTTTCAAGCACCATGGCAGTAATAGGCACCCCTGTGAAGCATCACAAGCTGACTGGGGCTGAGTGCAGATACCACAGGTCCTGACAAGCATCAGGTGCTGACAGAATGAGAGGTTGCAAAAGCAGACAGGAGTATCTCTGAACAGAGGTAGCTGATGAATCACAGGTAAATGAGCATTATAAAAATGGATTTAAAAAACAGGCTCAAAAGAGCATAAATAGGATCTTCATAATATCAAAGGAAGAACAATCTACTTAATTTCATTATCTTAGTCCTTTAGCCTGGAATGCTGACTTTCTCTATTCCCTAGCTAAAAATGACCATATGAATAAAATTACTTCTGGGAGCCAGAGATCTATGGCAGTATCTGAATAAGGCTACTGCCTTTAACCAAGGTAAAATATAATTTAATTTTGGCTGTGACCTTTCTGTGTAGCAGAGAACAATAGGTGACTTCCTAAAGGGACTCTGCTCTTTATAAAGGTCCTGATCTCACCTGCAGGAATCACAGCTGTCCTTGGAGCAGAAGAGCCCGGCATTCATAATGCTTCCTTGTAGAGATGGAACTGTTTTGCCATTTATACTGACACTTCCAAGTTGTATTGTAAGATACAGAAAGAGAAACAGACAGCTAAGCCCTTCAGTTTGACCAAACCATTTTTTTTTTTTTAATTTTTGATATATATTTTTAATTAATATGTTTTGCTTCTCTTCAGCCCTCTGGATGATTTATTGGAGCAGTCCTGCTTTTCTTCCAACTTCTGTTGTACAGAAGGCTTTGCAAGATACTGAATGTCTCCTGTGAAATTTGGAATGACTGCAGCTCTGATCAAGACAGGGATTTACCTACCTATAAAATTATCACTGTGTATTCATTGTGTCATTTCCAATGATGCAGAGCTTTTGAATTAAAGTAGATGTTTATCAGACCAAGGAAGGTACTAATTTGTGCTGATGCAGCAATTCCTGTTTGAACCCAAGGTGATTTTTAATGCATTAAATATTAAATACAAAGTGGCCAGAATTCTTACCTCTTTGTTTAATCATTCCTCGTAATTAAAAACAATTAAAATAATGTACTTGAAACAGTCAGGCAAAGCACAAGCATAAAAAATGTGCAGAAATGGAATAGATTTTTGAAGACTGAGCTGTACATGTTGCCAGCAACCTCACTGAACAGTGCAAAGAAATTATGATACTACACTTTCCACCATATCTGTGCATGTCTTTCACAATTTCCCTTGCTTGGTAAAGCCAGGTTGTGATACTAAGATTTCTCCAGAAGAAGGAGCAGAGAAACTGTGTGATCCTGGCTTGCAGGTAAACAGTTAAACTTCGGTATTACATGGTGCTTTTTATGTTACTGAATATTAGGCATATTTATGCCTAACATAAGTGATATGTAAGCCAATAACTAACACGCATGCCCAAGAAGGAAGCTTATTGGCTGTGGTATTGCTAGCTATGTACGGCATACATGATTAAGTACCCACCCTTTTTGTTTGTTTGTTTGTTCTTTGGTTACATTCACGTGATGAGCACATCTTTGGAGTCAGTCTTTTCACAACTTAAGAATATACATATATTGGATTAATGCTGAGGCCCTTTGCCTGAAGGTCATAGGAGAGCAAGAAACTGCATTGTTGAATACCAATGCTTGACACTTGTCCCATTGTATACCTTTCAGTGCTCTACTACTTCTAGAGTACACAGCCTCTGAACAGTGGTTAAGTGATCAATTCTTCTATGTTTGCACTGAAATTCAATATTAACAAAAGGCGAAATAAGCCAACGTTAAATAAAGAAATATCTGACTAAAATTAAGTTTGACAAAGAAGTGCAATAAGGAATAAGGTATCAGAACAGAGTATCTACAAAAAATGCTGTTTCATTTACCCTCTGGGACTGACTTAGAGACCATCCTGCAAGGTGGGCATTGCTGTGACCTAAGGAAGCGGTCCTCAGGCCTGCTGCCTAAGGAGTTCATGATACCACAAATACATCAAGGGAAGCAGAGTCCTCCACTTTCACGTCTCAGAAGGTAACACAAGGAAAGTAATTGTTTACATATATTTATCCTATAGCACAAGTCAGAGTAATGTGTCTAAGTCGTGCAGTCATGTATCCGTCTGTACGAAATTATTTAAAATTATCTTAGTTTTCCTTTAAAGTTTGATAGAAACATAGTGTCACTTGGCCATATATTACTCTTGAATCGAGCCACTGGAAGTTTAGGAAGCGTTTTCTCAGGATCCAGAATTAATCTTTCTCAACAAAAAAGGACATCAATGTCAGCAGGGCACCCTCTAGGGGCCATTGTGTAATTTTTGTACACTGTTCTGAAACTGATTTAATGTTAAAAACAAATGCCAAGTTAATCATTCTTAATTATTAATTAAGCTTTGGCATGGTCCTGGAGGAGGTGACAAGGACAGTGCAGCAGGGAGCTGGTATGAGGCTAAAGGTGAGACAGCTGAGAGGGGATTGTCACTCCTGGCTGCCACCATGAGCAACTCCCTTTGGGTACTGGCATGACTAGGTTTAATGAAAGCACAGGGATGGGATGAGTATGGGTTGTGTCCACTATCCATGGCTGGATGGCATGTGGCTTTCTGGGATGACAGTGGCCAAAATGGCGTATGCACTGATCTCTTTCCTTCTCCCACATTCCCACGTAAATTTATCAGAAAACCCATGACCTTGTTTTCAGCCATGGCCTCCAAGAATGACGAAGGTATTTTAGCTCAGGAAACAAACAGTAGAGTTCCAGGCTCTGGTAGGGATCAAATGTGCAGTGTGTGATGTCATACACTGTGTTTTCTGATTCTGTGTTCTGAGGAGGGACTCCACGTCTAAAATTCTATCAGCTCTCCAAAAGCTCCTCTCCCACACCCATACCTAAATGCCTCCATTTTTCTTGGTCAGCTTGTGCCACTTTGTCAGCACTGTGGTGCTGGTGAGATGCCAGTACAGGCCAAGACTGTAAAAGCTCACTGACTCTCCACACTGTGGGGATGGCATCAAGGCTTTTGGTCGCAGGCCAGGGCAATGACCAAGGATGCTGCTGTGCCTCAGCATGTCCTCCGGAACCCTGGAGGAAAGCACCAAGTTCCTGGCTCTGTCACCTCAGTAAGTTGTGAAGTACTCGGTCTGGCTCTTCTTTTGCCATCTGGCAGATAATAAAGACACAGAGCAGAGTGCTGTGCTGGGGGCTGCTGGCCCTGGGGTCACCGTGCTGATGCGGGAAGGCACACACGGTCTGTTTTGCGTCTCTAGTGCTTCGGAGACCTTCTGCTGGGTGACGAGCCTCCCGCTCCGGTGGCCTGTGTTTGCAGTAGAGGTGGCAGGGCTGCCGGCCTGCGGCAGGACCCACACGCCCCAAGCTGCCCAGACCACACCAGCTCCTGTGAACCCAGGCCTGGCCCCAGCCTCCGGGTACGTCCCCCGGCTCCCTGCTGCCCGCCGCGGCTCGGGCTGCGGCCAGGCGGCTCGGAGGCGTTGGGGAGGGCCCCGCTACTCCGGGCCTCGGGGCCGGCCGGGCCCCGCCGTCCGCCTGAGCGCCCCGGCCGCCCCAGGCCCCAGCCGCAAAGCCGCGGTGCGGGCGTCGGGCGTCGGGCGGGGCCCAGCCCCCTACCGCCAGCGGGGCGGGTCCAGCCGGCGGCGGGGATGCGGCTCGGGCGCCTCAGCCCCAGACCGAAGCGCCGACGCTGGCCCCGCTCGCGGGCTCCCGGCTGCGACCAGGTACAGGCGGCCGGGGCTGGGGCGGCGCCGCGGCCTCCCCCTTCCGTCGCCCCCTTTCGCTCGCGGCCGCCGCGTCCTCCGTGCTGCGGCCGGGGCGGCTCCGTCCCTGCGGGCGTGAGAAGCGCGCGGAAGTCGCGGAGCAGCTCCGCGGCGGCGCTTGCGGGGCGCCGCTGGGCCCGGGCCGGCCTCGGACGGCCTCGCCGCCGCGGCTCGGGGCGCTGCGCAGGCCTTGTCCGGGGAGCTCCGACGGCGGGCCGGGGGCGCGCGGGGGCCTGGCCGCCGCGCCGGGGGGGCGGGGACGCGGCCAGGGCGCGGCGCGGGCGCGATGCGCTCTGCGCGGGGGCGGGTCCCGGGCGGCTGCGGAGGCGCGGGGACGCGTCCCGTGGCGGGGAGCAGGGCTAACCCGCGCGCTGCAAGCAGCGAGCTGTGGGACGTGCACGCGGAGACGGCGGTGACCGCGCTGCCTCTGCAGTTGCCCCAGGTCAGCTGTAAGCGCAAGGGCTTCCAGTTAGCTCCAGGCATCTTCCATGTTAAACAGCACGGCAGCCTTTAGTGACCTCTGGGTCTGTAGCATACCGGGCGTTCTTATTTGCCGTCGGACTCGCAGGCCCTGAGAATGCTGTAGACTATGCAGTGTTTACTCCCGGGTTAGTAGAGCAAAGGATAATTTGTACAGGAATCGGCCAGGCAGGTTTTGTTTGTTTACTTGTTTGTTTTTTTTTCCCTTGTGAACAATAGCAACTGTGATAATAGAGTACGATACTTAAACTTAGATTTTCAAAGACAGGTAACACCCTTAGTCCTTTAGTAAGCCTAGGTATCTTATTAGGTGCCTTAGTTCTTGTATCTAACTCTCACTTGAAATCAAGATCTGGTATTCACAGAATCACAGAATTTCTAGGTTGTAAGAGACCTCAAGATCATCGAGTCCAACCTCTGACCTAACACTAACCAGTCCTCCACTAAACCATATCCCTAAGCTCTACATCTAAACATCTTTTAAAGACCTCCAGGGATGGTGACTCCACCACTTCCCTGGGCAGCCTGTTCCAATGCCTAACAACCCTTTCGGTAAAGAAGTTCTTCCTAACATCCAACCTAAAACTCCCCTGGCGCAACTTTAGCCCATTCCCCCTCGTCCTGTCACCAGGCACGTGGGAGAACAGACCAACCCCCACCTCGCTACAGCCACCTTTAAGATACCTGTGGAAATTCGGTGTTCTCCATCTGAATACTATCCTCATCTGAGGATAGGACCTGAGGCTGCTCTGAGACACAGAGAAATAGATTCAAAGTGAAAGTAATTATGAGTACTAGGAGACCTGGTTCTCATTTTTCCATCCCAATTAGTAGACTACGTTAGAAAGGAATGCTCAGAATAAAATAAACTATAGCTTCAACTGTCCATTGCAAACTCTCTAAGATACAAGAAATTCAACTGATGCTCCATCTCGCATGGAAAAGGGAATCTCCAGTATGGGTGGATCAATGGCCACTCACAAGAGATAAGGTCGCGGCGCTGCAGGAGTTGGTTCAAGAACTCCAACGAGGACATATTGTCTGTGTCTTTCATCCCTTCACAGCACATCTACGTTTGGACTCTCATCCTAACTTACTTACATTTTGACATGGAATCAATGTCAAAGTGTAAGTTTTATAATTATGTTACTGAAATTTCATCACAGGTATGCATCCCTTTTTTGCTTATGATCACCCCATACAGATATTGCTGAAAGTTGTACTACAGTCAAGTTGCTATTCTTCTACTTTTCTTCTGTTTGTAAGGCCTGTTCTGGCATGAAAATAAATCAGGTATTATATGCTTTGTCTTTGCAGATCTATGTTGGTTGCTAACTCATCTCCTTATTACCTTCTAGGTACAAACAGGTAATTTGTTTGATATGTTATCAACGTTTTCAGAGATCTTAAAGGAATTTTGAGAGACTGGTACATTTGACACTTCTAGTCTTCAGATACCCCATTATCCTCCAGGAGTTCTAGAAGGTAACTGCTAAGACAACATGTTTTAAAATGAAAACTCAACAGATTTTAAAGTATCTGGCTTAGATAAGCACTCTTTAAAAAGTTTCATCCTGGCTTTAAGGGTGAAGTCTTGGCCATTGTCATTGTCTTTTAACTGAGCTAGCTCCTGTTCTCTGATAACCATTTTAGAGAAGAGCAGTACATGCTTCAGCCTTCTTGACGTTGAGCTCCCAGCAGCATCCCCTCAGAAAATGGCAGACCAATGGTTCTTCTGGTTGTTGTTTTCCTGCTAATATGTCCATAAAATAATTTTCTTCTTGCTCTTGGACCGTTTCTATCTTTGGGCCTTTGCTTTTTTCATTCTTGTCCCTATATGCTTCTGACGTTCTTTTACACTGATCTTTTACGAAAGCCAGAATGATTTCCATGTTTGCATGTCATACCTGAGTCAAATTAGTTTCCTGTGGTGTACAGGGTTATCCTTTCTTTGTATTAAGATAGTTTGCACTTGTACCTTTAGTAAAGACTGCCATCCCTTTGTAACTTCTTTTGTGGCATAAGATCTTACCTCCTGCCAGTTACCGTTTTATTGTTGTCTGTTTCTCAAGATCCATTCTTTGTTTTTTCTGCCCTTTTTTTCTTTCCAGAGATAAATTCTGTCCACTTACATGTACTTCTGTTGTTACAACACAATTCCTTTGACTTTCCCTCCCCGTTAGTGTTAACTGTATCTACTGTAAAAGCACCTTCAAATGAAGGTCTGGATTTTGAAGAAGGACTTGGCTTAGGTAGACATTTCAAGTGCTCTAATGAAGAACATGTATTCTGTAGGAAAAGCTAATAAAAAAAGTGCTGCTGGCATGATAGAATTGGAAAAGATGATGTGAGGAAAGATACAGTTGTGTAATATTCTGTCTATAAGAAAAGGAGCATATTCATAAACACTGAAGTGGAACACAGTAGCAAGGTTAGAAACATTAGTAAGTCCAGCTGGGATCAGTAGTGGTGTACCACAAACTTTCCCCAAAGATGAGGGCTCATGCTAAACACCTATGCTTTAGAAGGCAGCTTTACTTTCTACTTCACCAAAACACTGTGGAATTTTACGGTTTTAATGTTGAGAGTAAGCACAAAGGAAGACCATCTAAAATGCTTTCAGTCTGATGGAGGCAGAATTCTGCATGAAAAAAAAGAATGAACAGACTGCAAGAGCCCATTCTAAAACTTCTGAGCCACTTAGGGATCATAGACTGCTAACCGTCCTTTAAGGAACCTGGTATTCTTGTTGGGTCCCTGGGATAAAGCATGTTGTGAAGATGAACTCTGGCTTCTCTAGATGGGTAGCAAAAGCCTATCAACAACTTCAGCTTTCAAGAGGATTTAGTAGTCAGAGGCCTCACGGCGTGCTTCAGCATCAGGACAAACTTCACACGCTATCCAAAGTAGTACATATTTTGGAAGCTAGTGTATCAGAAAAAGCTTTACTAACACAATTTAATGTGTGCTAAAGGAGCATCTTTTGAGAGGTGAACAGCCAGCCAAAAAAGCATCCTTCCTCCGTGAGAACTGCAAATATTTATAGCTCGTTTAACATTCTTAACATGAGTGTCCAAGCTTGGATTTCACATTACATGTTAAATTTGTTAACATGAACTCTTATTTTCAGGGTTTTACCATGTGCGACTTCACGCCTATAACTTTGAATACTACCAGTTTTTTCCAGGCCAGGTATTATTTTTCAGTCTTCTTTGTTCTCAGTTCTACAACAGATTTTTAAATAAAATACATAGAATTCTCATCTATAACACATGGAGAGATGCAGCAGTAAAAAAGAAGAGTTGCAAAAGAGGATTTGAATTAGTCTGTTCAAACTAATTTTTAGCAAAAAGTTTAGCTCTACAGCTGAAAGACAACCACGTGGTCTTAACTTGCGCCCAAGCTTCTCCAGTAACCGTTGGTATTAACGCAGGAAAATGAATCGCATTTCACTTCCCTCGGGTGCCTAGAATTTTACATAGAACAGCATCACGGCTGTCCGGGAGGAGCGGCGTTCAGTTCCGTGCCGGACCTGAAGGAGCTCCGGGCTTTCGCGTGCCAGTAACGACAAAGGGCGCTCGGCAGGGGGGCTCTGGCGGGCCGGCTGTCCTGCCCCCGCCCCTCCCCTCTCCCCGGTTCTCACGGAGAGGCCGCGTGCGCGGCGCCTCCCGCTGAAGGGCGCGGGGGCCGCGGCATCTCCGCTGCCGCTCGTCCCGCGGCGCCCCAGCCGCCGTCTCCCTGGTAACGGCGCCTCCCTCGGAACGGCGGCGCGGGGCGGGCCGGGCCGGTCGCGCGCCGCCAATCCGCGCGCTGCAAGATGGCGGCTGCGGGAAGCGTGGCGCGGGGCGGCGGCGGGCGGGCGCCGTAGGGCCGCGGCGGGTGGGCTGCGCCGCGCGCTGCTGCTCCCGGGGCGCCCCGCATGGATCCCGGCGGCAGCCAGCCGGACCCCGGCCTCTCGCAGCGAGGCACGCCCTGCCTGATCGTGGCGGACTCGCAGCCCGAGAGCGCGGGCCCGGAGGAGGACGCGGAGCAGGCCTGCCTCGGCGTGCTCGCCCGCCGGCTGCCGGTCCGAAGGAGCCCGAGCCCCGTGCTGGTGAGCGGCGGCCCGGCCCGGCCCGGCTCGGTTCGGCCCGGCCCGGCCCGGCCCGGCCCTGACGCGACGCGTGCCCCTGTCTTGCAGGAGATCGTCCGCGGCCCTGCCGGCAGCCGGGCGCCCGCGGGCGGCGGGGCGGACAGGGAGCGACCCGCAGGTGAGAGCGGGGCGCGGGGCCGCGCCGTGCTTGCGGAGCCGATGGAGAGCCCTGCCCGCCCGGACGCTGCCGGCCCGCGCAGCCGCGTCGCTGAGGAGGTGCCGCCGCCCGGCGGGGAGAGCAGGTGGGCGCCGGGCGAGGCCAGGCGAGGCGAGGTGCGCCGGCTGCCGGCCGCCCCCTCGCGGGGCTCTCGCCCGACGAAATGGCGGCCGCGCGCCGTGAGCGGCCTGCGGCACGGGCGGCGGCAGCGGGGTCCGCGGGGGCTCCGGCGCCGCAGCCGCGCGGGGCCTGCCTCCGTGCCGGGCTGCGCTCCTCGGCGGGCTCGGGAGCCGCCGGGCTCGTTGCCGCCGTGAAGCAGCTCCTTGGAGCAGCAGCGGCCTGTCGGAAGGCAGCCCGCGGGAACCCCCGAGGTGAGTAGGTCTTTCTGTTGCAGTGCCCCTGTAAAGACTGAAGAAAGAGCTGGAAGCGATGTTGAGGACTGTCCTACCTCGCCATGTGTAGAAGGTATCTTCTCCGCCTCAGGTCACTGGGTGGTGAATCTGATCAATCTTCTGTGTAGCTTTCAGTTCTGTTCCCTCACTTGTCCCACCAGGGTAGTCGTGCCTGCAATAATTGGTCAGAAATTGGCATCTTTTTCCATTGCATCTTACTGTTATCTTTTTCCATTGGCATCTGGTCTGCATGCTTTGGAGCTTGAAAATCCGTGAGGACTTAATATCATCGTTACCAAGGATTTTGGAGACAAGGGATGGCTTAGAATATGCGTGGTGACCACTAGGAGATGGAGCCGTTTTATGGCAGAGGAGATAACTGGCATAATGGTTGTCATCAAAGGACTTTCAGGGACAGAATCTATATTATCAGGATTGTTTTCTGGTATCCAAATATACAGTAGTACCCAATGGCATTGTATAAGACCTTGCTAGTTAACACTGGCTTTAGATGTAATGGTCGCTGTCCCTGTACTATTACTATAGTTTTAATTGGTACAGCTGAATTGAGAGTCTGTTAGTTTATTTGGGGCTTTGGCAGTATCTTAGCGTATCTTTTGCCATGGCAAAAATGGCTTTTTTTTTTTTTTTTTTTTTTGGTACATATATTACTTATGGATGTTTGATGTTAGATACAGGCATGTCACAGCTGCCTTTTGGAGCTCTAGAGCTCTCACAGAGCCAGGACTTTGAGAGTGACTTTGTGCCCAATGAAGAAGATGCTAGGCATCAGTTTCGCTCTGGAGCTGCTATCCCATCTTCTTCCAGACCTTCAAAGAGTGATTCTAAAGATGGTATGTGAAAATGATCTTAGATGTGTTTTTGTTGCTCTGTAGCTTTTTTTTTTTTTTTTTTTTTTTTAAACTAATAGATGTTACGATTCTCTGAATACCATATTGGTAGTGTGCAACAATGAGTTCACAGTTCTTAGTTGAATAGAATTTTGTCTTGTCTTTACTTTGGGCTAGTTTATTTGTTTGCTTGTTGCTTCCCAAATGTTGTCACTGATTCTGGAACCTGTCTTTCCAAATTTATTTCTAGAACAAACATTCAGACAATCAGATACTGACTTCCATGCCTGGCAGAAACCTCATTCCATCCTTTTCTTTGTTCTGTTGATAGTTCAATGCTAAATCTTTTTCATATAAAATTTGTCTTTATATATACATACATAACTTAGAGAGCTACACGTGTTCTCTGTATTAGTCCAGTTGACCTCTGAGTGACAAATGTTCTTCTGTTTTTTTCTTTACCTTGCTAGAACTGAACGTGCATGACAGGCAAATTGTCTCAGGCATAGAAACGCATGCTGCTTTGGAGAGCCAGCCAGAGGAGTTTGAAAGGTAAAACAGTCCCTGTTCTTTGTATTTCTCTTGCTGAAATTCCAGAAGTTGTTTTGTGTGTGTTTTTTGACTTCTGATTTTTTTTTTCCACTTTTCTGACTGGTATATAGAAGTGCATAGCTTTAATCTATTCCAGTACATTTACTTTACAGTTTTGCAGTTGATATGTTGAGTTTCTCAGGTCAGTGACTGTGTCCTACTTTCCCAGAGCTCTGCAGGAAGGGGAAGAGGATACCACGAAAGAAATGCCCGTCTCTGATCCACTTAAAAGTGAGAAATCCTCTGGTATTTGTCATGAGGAGTTGGATATCTTGTCAACTCAGGAGGAGATGTTTCCTGAGAATAATGTAACAGGTAACAATAGACAAATAGAGCAAGAATGTCCATCCCAGAGGTCATCATAATCATTCCTGCTTGGTATTTTCAGTTGTGTAGTATTTAGGGTGTGGAGTGCTGTGAGTACTTTTCACATAATTTCAAATAAAATCGAGAACACTGGAAATGAAAGGCCACAACTTTCACTGGACTGTGGAGCAGTGTCTAAATGTCACTTCTTGATAGAACAGTGACAGTTGCTTGTTAAATATGTTTCCTTTCCTTTCTCGTCTCCCTTGAAGAACAAAAGTAATAATAATAAAAAGATCTTCTGAAACTGGTAATAATGATGCTCATGCCTTGTAGTGACACACAATCTAAAGTGTGGTTAAATACTGTAGGCAAATGTTGTAGGCTTCCTTACGTTGCGTAACTTGGGCAAAACATAGAAAAGGCCTTCAGGGTCATCAAGTCCGATCATCGACCTCACCTGTTGAGTCCCATCACTAGACCATGTCCCTTAATGTCATGTCCACATGTCTTGTAAGTACCTCCAGGGACAAGAACTCCACCGCTTCCCTGGACAGCCCATTCCAAGGCTCGATCACTCTTTATGAAGAAATTCTTCCTAATACCCAATCTAAACCTCCCTGGTGCAACCTGAGGCCGTTTCCTCATGTCTGATCACTTGTTCCCTGATAGAAGAGACTGACGCACACTTCACTACAGTCTCCTTTCAGTTAGTTGTAGAGTGTTGTGGTCTCTGCTCATCCCTCCTTTTATCCAGGCTAAACAACGCTAGTTCCTTCAGTTGTTACTCATAAGCATTGTTTTCTCTAGTCCCTTCACCAGCTTTGTTGCTGTTCTCTGTACATGCTCTAGCAACTCAATATCCTTCTTGTAGTTTCCACCTTACTCCTTCGCATCATTTAGCATCATTGGTGTTCCTGTTTGGGATAGGACAGTACCCTGCAACCAAAATGTTACCATGATTTCAGTCGATCTTACTTGCCACCTAGGTTAGTGTTCATTTCCTGAAAGAGAAGAGATTATGAAATTGCATCAGGAAAGAGGTCATCGCTGTATTGTCATGGTATGAGGATGTCTAGGTCTGGTTTTGGTATCCATAATTAAAAGGTTCGAGAAGAAGTAGTAGGGTTCTTAGCAATGCTTATAGTTACAGGTCTAGAAAATAAAAGTTTTGACAGGGAAGCTTGTCACAGTCTACAAAGCACGTACTAAATTAAGTCTCACTTAGTGGTTTTTGTTTAGCTTTAATTTGCGTACAACTGTGATTATGCTAGTATGTTTTCGTGTGTGAACCTCCTGTACCCGGAAGGTTCAGTAACCGCTTACGGAAATTGAATCTCTGGTCAATGTGATGTCTTTGAAGGAGGGGGGGTAATTTTGGAGCCATTGGGAATTTTTCTTTTTTAATTACCAAGTACAAAGATATGTACATTTTGGTCTGAAAAAAAATTTATTCTGTAGTTATAAACTACCTTTATCGTCTGAACTGTATGATGACCACATTTCACATGCTGGACTTCTACATGCTGTCCTTCTCCACCTTTGTGTGAAAAAGGCAGACAAGGATAGGCTGTGACTTTACAGTAAGGTGTACATCATTCATCAAAACTTTCTGATCAACTTGTTTAATGGCCAGATTTCTAATCTTACTTCCTTTTGTTCAAAATTGTTTCAGGGAATGGCTGTCCTGTAACCAGGGTGGAAGAGGGAAGTTCTCTGGCATGCACCCCTGCCCGCAGTCTGCACCTCCTGCAGCTCTCTGGACAGGGATCTCTTGTACAGCAGAGTCATTCCACGTAAGCAAAAAAAAAAAAAAAAAAAAAAAAAGACCCCCAAAAACACAAAACTATGTTGTAGTAGCTTCTGTACCATTTCCACCATGCTTTCTTTTATTCAAAGACTGCTAATGCTATCTGTTTACCTTAATTTGTGCAACAAAAGCAAGTTAAGCTAGTTTGGATTCCATGTCACCTGTTTGTGTTTGTACCTTGCAATTTGGAGCTGGTAGTTAAATAGAGTTCTCAAGTTTCCGTGCACATGATTTGAACAGGTATTACAGATTATAACGTGTAGTTCTATAGTTAAAAATTACAGTGTCAGTTATAGGATAGAAAATTTTATGGTTAATAAGTAGATCTTACAGAGAAGATGTATTTGAGAGGGCATTATGCGCAAAAGGAATGAATTCTGTTATTTAAAGGTCATCACCGTAGTTCTGGTCTAGTGAATGATAGTGCATTTTTGTTGTTAGAACTCTGAGATCTTCGCTTTCGACTGTGAATGTGTGTGTGGCATAAGGAAATTGTGTGGAAGCGCTTAGGAGAGCATGTAAGCTAGGAGAGAGTGTTCACATCTTGCTACTGTGGTGTCCTTGATTATGTTCACTGAATAAAGGTGTATGTATAGCTGAATATAGAATGAAGTTGCGGCTTCTAGCTTGTAACCCCGGGGCAACTCTTGAAAAGAGCTCTTTGCTTAACTGTTTTGCCTCAACAAGATTCCTGCTGGGGTTATCAGCTCTATTCCAGCACCAGCTATCTGTTGGTAATTCTTTCTTTGACTTACCCTGTTGTGATGACTTTTCTTTTCTTTTTTTTAATGATAGTGGATATTATGTACGTTCTTCTGCCTTTGACTTTTTGCCCTGCTCTGCTGTCTCACAGTTGGTGCTGGCTCTTTCTCTGTTGTCTACTCCCTCTTCTTGCATGTGCATGGTCTTAGGTGGAAGTTGTCAAAGCAGAAAGCAGTTCAGCTTGTGTTCTAGCAAGGTCTCTGTGACCTTTGAACCTAAATTGCTGATTGTTCTTTTGAGAACACTGGCCAAAATTCTCTTCTTCATGTTCAGTGTGGTGTTCCCACGCTTCCTCCCCACACAGCCCACCAACAATGAAGCCTGAAGGTTATTCCTTTCTCTCTACTTCCCCTCCCCCGGAGGATCCTCACTTTCCAGTTTCCCCGTCACACACATTATCAGTGTATGTTTGTCTTTCCTATCTTAAAACCATGCCCTTGACACTTGTACTTTCTTAGCTACTGCATTATTTATCTCTAAGTTGACTGAATACACTGTAGCAATTATCTGTAATTATCTCTTTCATACTGTACAATGTGGAGAGCAAGGAGGTGCTCTCAAAATAACTGCGTTAGATGACCGGGCCATGGCTGACATGTTAACTAGTGCTGTTGCAGGCAGTGACAGAGTCTTGTCTCCTCAATTTCTCATTAAGTTTGTGTTGTCAGGTGACTTTCTAATCATCATTTCCTAGCCAGAGCTCAAATAAGTGCTTTGTCTTCCTCAATTATAGTATAGAATCATAGAATATCCTGAGTTGAAAGGGACTCACAAAGATCATTGAGTCTAACTCCTGGTTCCACTCAGGACCATCCAAAAATCAAACCCTGTGTCTGAGATTGTTGTCCAAATGCCTCTTGAACTCTGGCAGGCTTGGTGCTGTGACCACCTCCCTGTGGAGCCTGTTCCAGTGCCTGACCAACCTCTTAGTGGTGAGGTTCCTCTCTTTCTGAGTAGCCTTTTCCTGATACCCAACCTGAACCTCTCCTGGTGCAGCTTCATGCTGTTCCCTCAAGTCTTACTGTTGGTCACCAGAGAGAGCAGATTAGCACCTGGCTGCCCTTCTGTATCCTTTTGTGAGGAAGTTGTAGGCTGCAATGAGGTTGCCCCTCAGTATCTTCTTCTCTAAGCTGAGCAAACCAAGTGATCTCAGCTGCTCCTCATGTCTTCCCCTCAAGACCAACCACATTTTTTGTTGCCCTCCTTTGGACACTGTCTAATAGTTTTATGACCTCCTTATGTTGTGGCGCCCAAGCTTGCACACAGTACTTGAGGTTGCACCAGAGCAGGGCGAGACAGTCAATTTCCTCGACCAGCTAGCAATGCTGGGCTTGTTGGTCCTTTTGGCTGCCAGGACACACCATTGAGTCACACTCAACTTACCATCAACCAAAACCCCCAGATCTCTTTCCCTGAGGCTGCTCTCCAGCCTCTTGTCTTCCAGTCAGTATGTATATCCAGGGTTGGCCCATCCCAGGTGCAGAATCCAGCACCTGCTCTTGTTGAAGTTCATGTGGTTGGTGATTGTCTAGGCTCTAATTTGTCAAGATCTCTCTGCAAGGCTTCTCTACCCTCAAGGGAGTCAATAGCTCCTCCTAATTTAATATCATCTGCAAATGTACTTAGTATACCTTTGAGTCCTGCATCCAGATCGTTTATAAAAACATTAAAGAAAACTGGCCCCAAAATGAAGCCCTGGAGAATCCCACTAGTGACTGGCTGCCAGCCTGATGTAACTCCGTTTACTATAGCCATTTGAGCTTGACCAGTCAGCTGATTTTTTCACCCATCGTATTATGCATTTATCTAGCTGTATGCTTGAGTTTCTTGTCCAGAAGGATTCTGTGAGAAACAATATTGTTAGCTTTGCTGAAATCCAAAAGGATTACATCAAGTGCCTTCCCTTGCTCAACGAGGTGGGTAATGTTGTCATAAAAGGAAATTAAATAAATTAAGCAGGACTTTGCCCTTGTGAATCCATGTTGGCCATGACCAGTGGGTGCATTGTCCTTCGTGTGTTTTTCAATAACTCCCAGAGTATTTTTTCCATTGGTTTACCAGGCACTGAAGTGAGACTGACAGGCCTGTGATTACCAGGGTCTTCTTTCTTGCCCTTCTTAAACGGACCACCCTTCTTGAAACTGGGATAGCATTTGCCAGCTTCCAGTCAACAGGGATATCAACTAATGATGCCTGTGTGGTCAATGATGATTTCTCAGGTCTTTATATATTTACATATATATAAAGCACCTATCACCATATTGATAAACACTCTTTGGATCCACTCTGACGGCAAGGGTAAGAACAGGAGTTGGCCTGTTAATACCTCAGCATTTCTGTTTTCAAACAATTAAACAAACAAACAAACAAGACTTTGCTAGAGAATACCTGACATGCTCTTGTGAGAAGACTCCTAATGTGACAAGCTGGATCTACATTTGAGAAGTTCATCAATTTTCTAGTGATATATGTTCTTTTTCCATGTTACCTTTTTCTGCAGTGGCTCTTCAGGCCTAGTCGTTCCATCTCCTGTTGCCTTTGGATCCAGTGCTCTTGTCCCTAGCAGTCCTACTGAACAGGAGCAAGCAAAAGGTAAAGTCTTCTGCATACTCACCTGTGGTTGTTTCTGTACTTCGTGGTTTAGTCTGAGCCTTTAGCCTTTTCAAAACTTGTTTAAATTACACTTAAAGTGTAAAGTGGGTTTGAGAATGCTGAAAGAGGCAGATGCAGGGAGATCTGTATTTGTAATTCAGATCCCAATATACTGTCAGTATTTCCTGCATAGCTATCATGATAAAATTTCCTTCACATGAAAGATGAGGAAAACTTCATATGGAAAAGAGAGTGCTTCTTGCCATTGTCCTCCTTTCTTAGGGGCAAGCCATTCTTTTGCTACAGGTAGGTATGGCTTAAATATATGCTGTTAGGGCAGTAGGAAAGAGAACTGGGTCATAAAAGTCATCTTACCCTAAGTGAAATGGCTAATACAATATTTTAAAAAGCTTTTATATGTTACATGTATGTATTCTAGAAGGTCATACCAAAAGACAGCTTGTTCTGTATACCTTGGTTCTTACACATTTTCTCTAAGTACCCGTTCGCTGTCAGGGTTAACGTATCCATGAACTTCTAGTACAAATCGCCATTCCTTTCTGCAAGATTGCCATCTCATTTGCTGCACAAAATCTGAAGTACCTTTAGAATAGATGTTTAGTTAGTGGGGTCTGAATTTGGTTGCGTTGTAATAGAAATAGCAAAACAAAAACCAAAAACATGTCCTCAGAGAATAATTTGTATAAATTTTAGACACTTATTTCTAATTGTAGAAATGTAGACCTGTGGTAGCAAAATAGTTATGAACTCTCCCCAACCCTTCACCCTGTTCATTTAAAGATACAGATAATTGTGTTAATTTTGTTTGTTTGTTTATTTATTTATTGTTTACCCCCACTCCTCCCTCCCGCCCCAAGATTTCAGGTTCACCCATTGAAGTATGAGAGAGTTGCATAAACCACTGCAGATAAAAATCTCTTAATGGAATGTTGGAAAGTAGGTACAACATAGAGATCTGCTAGTAATTTATTTTCTGCTCTTTCAATCCAGATGAACAGATGGATATCTCTATCCCATCACAAGCAAGAGAGCTGATGCAGGAGGAGCAGCAGGGAGAGGTGCTGATGCAGGAGCAGCAGAGGGGAGAGGCGCTAGTGGAGATAGCTATCCCATGTATCCCACCAGGACCTTCTGTCCTCCCACAGGCTTCAACTCCAGTATCCCAGAGTGCCCCAGCCTTCTTTCCTGGATCTTTACCTATACCATCACAACCAGAGTTCTCTCATGTGAGGGTTCATGTAAATATCTATCCCGACTTTTTTTTTGTGGGGGTATTGCAGAAAATGCATTTTTGAGCGAACCTCTGTGCTTCTGTGTGGGGCTTCCCTACTAAACTGATTGTCATGAGCTTCTCTGTTCCTACCAGTCACGGTTATATGTTGATGATATTTCTCTATATGTGTGGCAGTTTATCCTGCGGAGAAAATATAGAACAGCTTAAGAGGGCATAGAGAGTTACTGAATGTAGATTTTTTCTTTTATTCTACACTAAAAACTTTCCTTGTGCTTTTTTTTTTTTTCTTCCTTTCTTTGAAAGGCTTCTACTTTCTCATGCTGAACCAGGCATTCTGCATCTCAAACTGCGTCAGAAACTAGACTTCTACAAAGATAGATTTAATCGTTATTTGTCACGGAGAAGGCTTGAACAAGGCTTGATCTCGCTTAGCGCAAATTTCTTTTAAGTTGCTTATTCTTACCATCTGTTGTTTGCTTTTTGATTCTGGAAGTTAATATTGTTCAAAGGGATTTAACAGACACTTGGTGGCTTTATAGCTCAATATAACAAATTTAATTAAATTAAGGCAGAAAATACAGGTTGAAGTAGACTTCAGTAGTTGAGGCAGAGTTTTTTCCTTATCTGAAAGTGGTCTTCATGCTAATATAACTATTATAGAGAATCTTTCCAGAACCCTTGTTTGTCTGACTGAGAACAGCTACTGATTTGCCATACTTGCCCTGTACTTCATGATTTGGTAGTAGGAAAGGTGAGCCAAGGATCATGTCTGACTGGCAGAGGTACTGAAAAGCAATGAATGATGATAATTTCTTGTAGCAAGAATGTGGCAGTTAACACTTATTTAAATGGATAAAAAAAAACAACCAACCAAACAAAACTTGTTTTAATCCATAGGTTTGTTCTGAGCTTGCTCTGCTCTGTAATCTAGCATCATCTTTTGGAAATAATAAACAGCCCAATTTGGGATAACCTGATGTTCAGAATGCCAATTTTTTCATTTTAGGATATTTTTGTTCCAACTCAGAGCCCAGAGAAGAGACATGAAGGAGAAGAAAAAACTGTTGCTTTGACCTGTTCGTGCTTACCAGGAAACCTCTCTGGAACCACAGATGTTTTGTCAAAGGTGCCTATGGGGGACTCTGTGCCACAGCCTTCTGAGTCCTGTAGTCTGATCCTTTCTGTAAGTGAATGTAGTGAGTCTACAAAAGCAGAAGTCAGTTCAGGCTCTCTGAAAACTAGCCAAGATAGTGAAACTTTATGGGTACAGAAGGTTCCTGAATGCAAGGCCTCAGACTTGAGCCTTTGTGCTGTGGAGAATGACAACACAAAACTGAGACTGGATGCAGGCCATCAAGCCCTCTCTGAGAACTGTGAAAAAGCAAAAAAAGAGGGTATAAAAACTGCAGGAAAGCCTGTAATGCAGTTAGTTAGTGCAGGTGAAGCAGGAAATGAGTCACTAGCCCTTACAGCTCATCAGGATCATGGGTGTATTTCTGGAAGTCAAGCTGCTGAACATCAGTCTGGTCAGCCTGAGATTTTGTCCTGTACTCAGGGCAGAGAAGCACGGTCTCAGGGTTATCCATTGGAAGAGAGTTCTGAACCTGAGGCAGTTCCTGAGACTCAATGTGAAGAACAAGAAGAAAAGCTGCAAGTAGAAGAGAAACAAATAAACAAAGATGAGTCTCTTGTTAACATAGCCCTTTCTCAGAGGTTTATCCTTGAAAGGGAAGTACAGAGTCATGAAGACATGGAAGTGGATTTTGCTGGTGGCTCTGGTAAAAATAGCAAAAAATTGTCTGGTCATACCGAAGAATTAGGAAAGGTTGGACCAGAATGCTGTGTAAAAGAAACTTTACAAGACTGTACTTCTGGCATTGGAGAGGCAAAGAACATGGATAAACTGTCCTCTAAAGCTACTTCAGAAAACATGCCAAAACTCAGTAAAGTTTTATCTAAGCCTTCTGTAGGGGAGTTAATGGAACAGCATAACAATTTGTTTCCTAGATTAAAGACTGACATTCCATCAGAAGTGGTATTGTGTGTGAAAAGCCACCCAGATGGTTCAGAATTAGACCAGGCAATGAAAACGGAGAATCACACACCACTGCAGGAGAAAGGGGTTGACATGCTTGTGGCTCAGCAGGAGAATTGTATACAGAAGAGTACAGAGGATACTGCTATGACAAGGAATCTGGAGCAAGAAGAGAAGATGCAGCCACAGGAGAGGGTAGCTGCTAAGTCTCCCAGTCCTTCCAATGGTAAGTGAATTTAGGTTAGTAGTTTGTAGGTGTGTATACTTTGAATAATGTCAAGGGGGCTGTGTACAGTCCTCAGAGTTTTTGGGAAGCGCTGGTTCTGAATGGATGTTGAACAGCCTATCTTCAGAGCAGCAGTGAAAGTTACTGTTAACGTGTGTAAGGTGCTGTTCCCTTTTTCACCGTTGCAGCACTGCTGCAGGCAACAGTGATGAAAAGTAATTCATACTCCTAACACCCCCTTCCTGTTTTATGGTAGAAACTCTGAGCAACTTTGAAAACTTGGAATGTTCTGACCTTGGCAATGCTGATGGATTTCTGTAATGCTTTTTTTTTTTTTTTTTTTTTCCTGAAGCAACAATGGTAGTGTCCTTGAAAGGAAAAGGGTCTGTGGTAGTCTATACTTCCCTTTTAGGTGTCCTTACTGTTTGTTTGTTTATTTATTTATTTTCTCCTTTCATTCTCAGGGGAGGATTTTCTTTGTGGAGACATACAGAGCAGCTTTAAGTGAGACATTAATATAGCAAATCTATCTTGAGTAATTTAAAGATGAATGCTTTTTACTTTCACATAAGCTGCTCTTCAGTAGGCATTGTCATGAAGCAAAGTAAAAACTGACAGAAGTTTAACCTATTTTGCACGTATCCTTGTGTATCCCCACCTCCCCCCCCCCCCTTTTTTTTTTTTAAATCTGGGACAAGATTTTTTGAAGTGAGATAGAATAAGGAACAGTTCTGTCTGAAGCTTAACCAACAACAGATTGAAAAGTGTTTTTTGTTTGTTTGTTTTTGCTTTTTTTTTTGCTTTTTTTTTTTTTTTTTTCATGTTTTGCCATGCAGCTCTGCATAACTGCTGGTGCTGGTCAAGGATGGGAAATAAGTGTCTGGAAACAATGAAAGGGAGCAACCCCAACAATGCTGCCTTAAAGTGTTTGTCTGAATAGAGCCATGAACTCTTTATAATGTTACCGTGGTTTCATTTCAGTGTTGAAACCTCTTTAACTTGCTGTTGCGTAGTTAAGGAATCTGGAACGCTGTACCTGAGTTTTGTGGAGATTCTGCCCCTTCGTTGGCTCTGTTTTAAAGCAGTTCTGTTCTCCTCAAATGAGAAAATAATAGAAGACAGTGTTTTAGTTGGTATTAAGTCATACACATTTTTGTGATGTAACTTTTCATTATAAACTGCAGGATCAGAGAGAAGGAGAGGAGAGAGTTTTCCCCATCTTGTGATGGCAGTAGGTAACTTCCTGTCTCCTGAAGTTGGTGACTAAAAGCTGAGTGTGTGGAAACATTAGCTCTCAATAGGTGATTGTTGTCTTTACATCTGAGCAGACCAGTATGTTAGTTTATGTTTACTTAAGTCTCTACAGTGATTTGGGTAGTTTTTGCTCTGAATTATCTAAGTCATTCAATTATAGTACAGTAGAAGATTAATATAATTGCGGAGTGCTATTTAAATTAAATGAGATGTTCAACAGGGAAGATGTTTATGAACCACCTGGTAGATTCAGATTGACCAGTCTATGATCTTGTTTTATGGAACCTATACAACCATGGACTAGATTTGAATCACTCCTAGCACTTGAAGGTTGTGGTATTGTAGTATTGTCCTATAGTCTGTTCTTCAGAGCTTTGTTCAATGTTTTCTTGTTTTTATTTTGAGAAATTAGTGTAAGATATACAGCTCAAACATATTTCCTAATGTTCAGTCTTATTTTTCCCTTTATGGACTCAGAGCTGATAACTGGTCTGAGCAATTTTCTATTCTTTGTCACCGAGAGATCTATTCTTTGTCAGTGGGGGATATCTCACTTATGTCCTCTGCCAACTTACGGTTTGTTTTTTATCAAGACCTGTATATTTCTTCAAAACTTCTCTGATCAGTCTCACTAGTCCAATATTTTTTGCTATTTTCTGAACTACTTGTTTACTTTTTCCACTTATGAACTGATCCTGCCATTTATGACAGCTTTGGCTGTTTCTTCCTGATAGCTTTTTGAGTGCATTCTTATATGCTTCCCTCCCCTTTTCTTCAGTTCTTGTGACCTTGAACCGTGCTGACTTCTGGAACATGTGATCCTGTTCGGAAAGGTCAGAATGGCAGATTTCAGAAAGGAACAAGATGAAGAGCTTTCTTCTTTATGTCTGAGCAGACGTAGGTGAGATGACTTTGAAGTGCTAGATGGAGATTTGGATGAAAAGGGATTGAGTGTAATACTTGTGTGCTTTTAATACCAAATTTTCTGACAAGTTTGGAAAATACCCCCCAAAAAGCTGTTTAATAGTATGGAACTGTCTGGCAACAAAAACTTGAGATACTCAAAAATAGGATGAAGGTATTTTGCGTTGTAAGTTACAAATGACAGGTAAATATTCATATCTGTAGAAGTTAGATTACAGTGCGGTAGAGAAGAGAGATTTGAATGCTTATGTGTGTCATCAGTTTTGGAGAGATTTCCAGCAAAGGACAGTAGCATTTTTCAAGCTGGACTTTACTATTAATATCTGTTGACCTATTTTAAAGCAAAATAAAGCTTAAATTACTTTCAAGCCACATGGAGCCTTGTGGCCAGAGCTTTTTAATATCACTGACATCTGAGAAACACTTCTACCATGATTGCTTTATTTTGAGCTAAGTATATGTTTAGTCATACAAAAATTCCCTTGCTTTAGGGGGTTCTGATCTCTTTGCTTAGATTTAAAAACTCCACTTTCTCAATAATGAACTCATATGAATCAGTCTGTATTTTTGAGCACTGTTTAGTATGCCAGCTATCATACCAGTTTAACTGATGTAACTTTTGCACCCATTCTTCTGAATGCGGTTTTACCAATGAAGCGTTTAAGTGTTTTTTTGGTTTTGCTTTCTTTAACATCCCATAACTAGCGACAAACAGTTTCTTTCAGAATGTTATAACAAAATTCTGGCTGTTGCTGAGCAAGAAAGAAGAGCGTTTCAGTTGACCAGAAATGCAATGATTTCATGCGTTTTCTGACTTAAGGTCTTTGTTTGCATGGGGAACCAAGCACTAAGCAAATGGCATGCTGGAGGCAATTTGGTAGCATTTGTTTTGTCAACTGAGACAGTAGTGTCATCAGTTTCAGATTTAGGGTATGTTGCTGGGGTACATCTGAATTCCACAAATTCTTGTACAAAGTTTGGGGGCTGCCACTTCAGTGAGATTTAGGGAAAGCTTTCACTATTGTTTAAAAGTGGTCTGATTTAATCATGATTCATTTTTTCAAATTAGGGGAAAAAAATACAGAATCATAGAATATCCCGGGTTGGAAGGGACCCGTAAGGATCATCAAGTCCAACTCCTGGCACCGCACAGGTCTGCCCAAAAGTTCAGACCATGTGACTAAGCGCACAGTCCAAACACTTCTTAAATTCAGACAGGCTTGGTGCAGTGACTAGTTCCCTGGGGAGCTTGTTCCTGTGTGCAATCAGTATCAGACTTTGGAGGCTCTGCACAAAATCTGCATTTCCAGGGTTTTAGATATTCTGTGGACCAATAATACCAGCCTCTTTGTTAGATTATTTTGTTGCCATTTAATGGTATGGATGTTCTATTGTGTTTTTTTTTTTCTTTTTTTTTTTTTCCCTTCTTTGGTCCTTCCCATTTAGGGGCTTGCAGTAAGCTCATTGTGCCCATGTAATAGTACTAAACTAAAGACTGAAAATCATGTTCTCTGTGAACTGAGGAATTAACCAGTCAGAAGAGAATCAGTCTACTTTGGTATACAATTTCCTCCTGTATTTTCCCCAATATTGAATGGCAGATGCATATGGATGAATATAAGAGCAAAAATGTAGTGGGGAGATACTTCTCCAGAAGCCTCTGTTTCATCACTCAAAAATGTACGGTTTAGGAACTTTTTTTTTCTTGAATAGGTGTTCTTCTCTCCCTCCATGAAAATTCTCACTGTGTTTTTTTAACCTCTTTAAAGTTCTAGGCATCAAAGGTTCTTGCAATAGGAGGATTGACATCTTAAATTATATTCTGAGTTTTAAAAAAATAATACCCCAACTGTCTTTATTTCACCAGGTATTAGTTTCATTTGATGACCCCTAATTCTGAAACCTTAAAAATCTGATAACTTCAATTTGTGTAGAATCCTGTATATGGCAAGAATGAAGGTACTTGATATCAGTATAGTAAAACCTATTTCCTTTCTATTAAGCCATTTTAGATATTAGGGAAGTGTAAAGATACAGAGGAGATCAAATATTATTTAACATGAAGGTGAGTGATGATGTTTTAGATACTGTGTTGTTAATTTCCTCTAACTGAAAGAAGGAAAATAACTTTTTGTGTAGAAGAAAATACATTTTTTAAAATTGAATTAAAAAAAAAAAAAGACTTTAATGTTAACAAGCATGGGGCATTTGCTATGCTGGGACTGGATATCTCTGAAGATGATGTGGCATGGTCAAGAGAACAGTATAGGTCTTCGAATTTGACAAGAGTATTGGTTCTATTAAATAAACTGTTTGGCAGGACACTGCTGGAATGATGATAAAGATGAATAGCTATAATTATATACTGAAGCTGAACGTTATATTCCACTTCTGTATGGGGTTTCATTGAGTTCACAATCCCCAGCTTCTTTTTCAAGAGAGCATGAATAAAACTTCTTTTAGCTTGAGGTAATATTTCTCTTGCATATCATACTTAACACATCTTTTCTTAGATAAATCTAAATACAACTTAAAAACATCACATTTAGCTTGATTTACATTCCGAAGAGAGGTGTAAAATGAGCCATGTTTGGAGAAAATTAACTTGAAAATTAATGTTTGTGGTTGTATCTTGCATATTTATATTACACTAAATAGTAGAGTTGTCATAGAATCATAGAACAGCTTGGGTTGGAAGGAACATTAAAGATCATCTAGTTCCAACCTCCCTGCCATAGGCAAGGATGCCACCCACTAGGTCAGGTTGGCCAAGGCCCCATCCAGCCTGGCCTTGAACACTTTCAGGGATGGGGCATCCACAGCCTCTCTGGGCAACTTGTTCCAGTGCCCTCACTACCCTTACAGCAAAGAATTTCCTGCTAATGTCTGATCTAAACCTATCCTCTTTTAGTTTAAGACCGTTCCCCCTTATCCTGTTGTTATGTACCTGAGTAACGAGTCCCCCTCCATCTTTTTTTTTTTTTTTTTTGCGTCCAATGTACCTGTAGAACCCCTTTTTGCTATTCTTTGCATCCCTTGCCAAGTTTACTTCTGTCAGTGCATTGGCTTTCCTGACCCCATCCAGACATCCATCCATTTCCCATCCCTGTACATCCAGACAGTATTTCTGTACTCTTCCCAGGGCACATGGCCTTGTTTCCACCGTCTGTGCATTTCCTTCTTTTGCCTAGGTTTGACCAGAAGGTTCTTGTTCAACCATGCTGGTTTCCTACCTTCCCTGCTTGATTTATTGTGTATGGGAATAGAGAGCTCTTGCGCTCTAAGGCAAATATCCTTAAAGAGTTGCCAGCTCTGATCGGATCCTCTGTCCCTAAAGACTGTCCCATGGGATCTCATCCACTAATTCTTCGAACAGGTGGAAGTACACTCTTCTAAAGTTCAGGGTCCTGACTTTGCTCTTAGCCAGGTCCATGTCCCTTGAGATCACGTAGGATTGCTCTATGTTACGAGAGAGTTGAGGCTTTTGAGATGTTCTGCCTGCTGCCTTCAGACTCCTGCGCTGCAATGGAAAAGTATGCATCGTAATTTTTTTTTTTTTTGTTGCCATCACACTGACTAAGGTATGAAGAGCTTTAAAGCATCATCCAACTTCTCTTTAAGCAGGTTTGTTCTCATAACAGTTATTTCCAACAGGAGGCAAATCTTCAGATAATGAAGCATACATTAGTATGCACAAACTTTGGGTGAGGACTAGAAGGATCTTGAAGAGTCCAAGAAGCAGGAGTAGAAACCAATGGTGAGGTGGGTAGGGGCACATCCTCCTGTTTATGAAGTTGCCTTGAATGAGCTTAAGTGAACTGTTCATTTATTCTACAAAAAAAACCCAAACACTCATAGGATGGAATATGATAGAGTAGGGGGAGAAAAGGGATGATCTGGAAGGCTTCTAGAAGTACATACAGTTCTTTCTTATTTGCTAATCTAGTCCTTTTTGATGTATCACAGGTAGGTATAACATACCAACAGAGAACACTGATGTAATCAAGCTTTTGTCCTGTCTAGCAGCACTAGTGAGTGAGTTAAGAGCAGAGGTAAGAGATGGCTTTTTGAAAGAGAAAGCGGAAGTTCTTAAATGTAAGTCATGGTTTGTGTTGGTTGTGGATATTTTTGGCCCTGCCTCCCCCACGCTGTACCAGTTTGAATATAAGTAATTGCTCTAGTTTTATTAGCTGCTTAGATAGTAAAATGTTCCTAGGTCTTCCACATAGTGGTCTTTCCTCTCTGCTTTCTTCTTTTGAAAATAATCCTGTAGCACGATCTGTACGAGCGATTGGGTAGATGTGTGCACAGAAGACAAAATGGCCATCCACTAATAGTCTTCTGTGCACATCTTCATGTGGCTGAGAGCCATAGTATGCACCACATCCCTTTTAGAAGTGATGGGTAGGGAGAAGAAGTAGAGCAGAGGGGCCTGAGCTTCAGGCTGGCTATCTATGCAGTAATAGTGTGCAAGAGGCATCACCACATGTAGAAAATGGAGTGAGACTTAAATTTTCATCTACAAGAGAAGAGGATAACAAATCTGCTTTGCTTAGCTTGATGCACAGCTGGAAGAATCGATTGTCTCCTAAGGGTGTAGTTTTGTGCTATGCTGGTAGTTGCTATTTGCACTGTGCTGTAAAACATCCAACTCTCCCTGTGAAAGTTATCTAAGAAATTGAAATTTTTTATACCTTAGCATTAGCAAACTGGAGAGCGGCAAAGTGAGCCAAAGAAAGACTGGATCTTTTGATGTTGAAAGATAAAAGCAAATGTTACAGGATGATGGTCTTAAGGATATAGGAGAAGATTTTAGAGAAATACAACCTTTCATTGTTTGAATGGTTGGTACAGATAGGTGAAAGTAATTAAGCTTTCAGGCATACTATGCATTTTTTCAGGTCAGGCATTCAAAAGCCATTTGAGAGGAATGGTAATTGGCCTTTTGATATGCAGTGAACCCACAAAGTATGAATATCATTGTTCTGTGAAATACCTGTCCACTGCAAAAACACTCTGGAGTCCCTAAGATGATCTTAAGGATATTGCAGTTGCTGAACCATATCTTCAAAACCTGTGGTGGTATAGTGGCTGATGGTGAAGATGAGTTTCCAAAAGGACAGTAAATAACTTTTTACAGGCTATCTTTTTTTTTTCTTTCTCCCTCCCCCTTCCCCCATGAGTGGGTTATGTCTTTGTCATGTATTTATGGCATCATTTCCCCCAAGGCAGTTGTGTATATTATATGTGAGCATCTTGTGTAACTGCAGAATGATGCACTATGTCTTGCGATAAATAAAAATTGTATGTGAGTATCTGGTGCTAGCTCTTGAAACCTTTACTAGAAAATTTCCAATACTGTTTAGTTTTGCTATTTTTTAATACATGCCTATTAAAATTAGAAGTTATAATGTGATTTGCATTGTTTGAGCAATGCTTTGTGAAAACGAAGGTTAGGATTAAAGATGATGAAAACCAATTTTGACCATAATGTGGGGGAGGAAATGGTTATTCTTTTAATCTTATTTAAAAATTCCATGTAATCTGTAAAGACTGATGCTTGCATATTAATGTCCTTCTGGTGGCAGCTGTCAGCTGGTTATAATACTGCAATATCTGTTATTTCCCTTAAAAGTTTACTCTGATGGCAAGTTTCCGATGTTATTGTCTAACTGTTCATTGACTGCTGCTATATATTCAAGCTCATAGGTAGCTATCTGAATCACAGAACGGCTGTGGTTGGAAGGGACTTCTGCAGGTCATCTGGTCCAACCCACTGCTCAGTTGAGATCACCCTGAGCAGGTTGCACAGGACTATGTCCAAGTGGGGTATATCTGCTGACCCAAGGCTAGCTATTTAGAATCATATGGTGATTTGGGTTGGAAAGGACATTAAAGCTCATGTAATTCTAAACCCTTGCCATGGGCAGGGACACCTTCCACTAGATCAGGTTGCTCAGAGCCTCATCCAATTTTCCACTTTTCCAACATCCACTTTCAGGGATGCGGTATCCACAGTGTCTCTGGGCAATGTGTTCCAGTGCCTCACCACACTCGTAGTGAAGAATTTCTTCCTAATGTCTAATCTAAATCTATGCTTTTTTAGTTTAAAACTGTTGTCCCTTGTCCTGTCACTACACACCCTGATGAAAAGTCCCTCCCCATCTTTCCTGCAGGCCACCTTTAAGTACGGGAAGGCTGGTATAAGGTCTCCCTACAGCTTTCTCTTCTCTAGGCTGAACGACCGCAGCTCTCTCAGCTGTCTTCACAGGGGAGGTGTTCCAGCCCTCTGGATCCATTCTAATAGGTCTATGTCTTTCTTAGGCTGGGGACCCCACAGCTAAACATGAGGTTTCACAAGAGCGGAGCAGAGGGTGAAAACCACTTTCCTCAGCCTGCTACACTTCTTTTGATGCAGCCCAGGATACAGTTGGCTTTCTGGGCTGCAGGTGCACATTGCCAGCTTGTGTTGAGTCTCTCATCAACCAGTGCCCCAAGTCCTTCTCTTCAGGGCTGCTCTCAATCTGTTCTCCACCCAGCCTGTATTTATGCTTGGGATTGCCCCAACTCAGGTGTAGGACCTTGCTCTTGGCCTTGTTGAATTGCATCAGGTTCACGTGAGCCCACTTCTCCAGCCTGTCCAGGCCACTCTGGAAGGCATCCCTTCCCTCCGGTATGTCGACTGCACCATTCAGCTTGGTGTCATCTGCAAACTTGCTGAGGGTGCACTCGATCTCACTGTCCATGTTGCCGACAAAAATGTTAAAGAGCACCTGTCCCGGTACCGACGCCTGAGGGACACTGCTCATTGCTGGTCTGCGCATGGATGTCAAGTCATTGAACAGAATTATTTGAGTGCAACCACCCAGCCATTTCCTTACCCACCAAGTGGTCCATCCATCACATTGACGTATTTCCAATTTAGAGACCAGAATGTCACGCAGGACAGTGTCAAATGCTTTGCACAAGTCCAGGTAGATGACGTCAGTTGCTCTTCTGTTATCCATGATGATAATACACCATTCTGTGCAAGGTTAGGTTATTAATTCAGGCAACACATAGCTCTGCCAATACAGTTGTGTCCTATCTTTCATTTTTGTTTCTGGCTTTGTTTCTGTTCCCTGTGCAAAATCCTGAGCACTTTTCAAGAAAACCTGCGTTCTGCAGAAGTCCTTTTCACATGAGGATATTTAGTCTCGCTTTCATCTAGCTTCTGGAGACAACTGCGTCGAAGTAGACCACAGTCCATACTTCGACCGAGAGAGACTTTCCACATGAAAAGTGAGGAAGATCAGTTAGAGCAGCAACCCTGAGTCCACTAACTGTTCAGGAGGTTTTTGTACAGGATAGCACAAGGGTTATGCTTTTCCTCATTTCCACACCGCAGTGAACTTTTGCTTTTTGTACGTGGACTGGAGTACACTCCTGAAATCACTAATCCTGGCTCTCCCTGTCTTTTAGGAACCCCATTTCATTTTACTTTGCCAAAGGAGGGTGATATCATTCAGCCCTTGACCAGCATAACACCACCTCTTACTGGCCAGCTTAAAATGGGACCTAGAAGACACAGCACGCCAATTGGTGAGTTTGACCCAAATGGTTCTCTTCAGTTTGGAACTTTTTATTCTAGATGCAGGATCATAGGATAACTCAAACCTGTCTTGGCAAAAAACATTGCTGCTGTTTGAGGAGGGTTCATCCCTCTTTTTCTTTCCTCGGTCTGTAATGAAGATGTTTGCTACCTTAGTATGGGGTTGTATGGAACATACCTTCCTTCATTGCATTCCCATATATAACTCCATTAAAGAATGCAGAAGATCCCTTTGAGTTGTGAAAGCACTTAAATTAAAAGAAGGTTGTTCCCAGCATTCATCGTTTTGCAAGACTTTCTCTGCTGGGTTCACAAAATAACAGCTTGCATGTGTTGGAGAAAAGGAATTGCATATTTCTGGTAAATAGTAAATCATTCTGCTCTCATCACAAGCTATGGATGATACTTGTGCTAAAAAACTTTGATCCTCTCAGAACTCTAGGATGACCAGAGAGGAATTTCCACTACTGCGCTATCACTAATAATGCATGCAGTGAAGCAGTTTCAAAACCAAACTGGGCCCTGAACCACAGCAGTGGGAACCACAATGGCTATTTCCATTTTTACTTCTTTGTTTTCCTATTTTCAGTGGCTGATAGTTGTCCAGACAGCACTATAGCAACTAGTGATGTTACAGCTGAGGGTACAATGGGGACCAACAATGTCACCATGGAAAGTGCAGTGGTATCAACAGATGTGTCAGAAGTGTGTGAAAAAGGAGATTCTCATGTAGTTCCTGAGGCTGATGCAAAACTCTCTCTGCAAATGAACCTTGTTACCCCTGTGAATGATGGGAGTGAGGAATCCCTGCGGTTCTGCTTGGAAAGTAAGAGACTGAAACCTTGGAACATACAGGTTGTACTAGACTTCAACACCCTGACTTAGAATCTCTCCATGGCATTCCCTGAGATGGTCTCTGAAATCTTGCAGTTTTTCTTCTTGGGCAGTGAGAAGAGAGGCCTCTGTTGTGGGGGAAAGATATTTCCAGCAGACTGAAAATTGTGATGTGCATTTGCAATGTACATTGCAATTGTTTGTGGGTGCTCTGTGAGACATGTAATCACAAGACAGAAAAAGAATTTGGTTATGTTAAGGAATGAAAAGATACTGAAAGTATGACCTGAATGAACAAGTTTGATAGCATTTTAATCAGAACAGTGACATTCAGTCAAATAGCCTAAAACTTGCATATGTACATGTATATAGGCTCGGGGCTGTGATGGTAAGTTGGGTGGGGAGGCCTGAGGACTCTTTGTCTGACATTACTCAACCTCTCAGCTCACTGGGTGTGGGGTGCTTAGAAGGACAGGAGAGACTGTGACACTGAAATTGTCCTTCCCTTCCCTCTTGTTTCAGAGCCTACAGCCAGTGACAGGAAAAATGGATCTGCTGCTGCTGCCAGGTAACTGGGCTTGTTGCTGTGCAGAGTCAACACAGAGGTCTGGTTAGATCCTTTTTCTGCTCATTACCAGTGGAAGGGGGAATAACAGTTAAAATGAGACATAGAAGTAGGGAGCTCTTTTAAAGGTAGCAACAGCATCAACTCTTTAGTTCTTGCATCAGGTTTTAAGTGAGTAGATGTGGATGCGAGGTGGGTCCAAAACAGCAGGTTTCCTACCTGCTGTTCTGCTGTAGGCTTTGTGCTTTCCTACTAACATCAGCATTTTACCTCCTTTTGATTATAGTCAGAGCAGAAATTCATGTCTTGTGCAGTCCAGAATGCAGGTCTGCACTATCAACCTCTGAAATTTCAAACGTGGTTTTCTTTGTTATTGTGCAATTTTCTGCAAATAGTCTCAGCTCTGAGGAGTTCTGAAAGAAAATTCTGTTTGATATGAGGCTGATAGAAACATAACAAAGTCACTGACGGATTGAGATCACAGTTTAACGCGTTGACCAAAATATAAGTTTTCTTCCTTGATCTTTTAATCTGTATGTATCTGTCTTACCACACATGTAAGAAAAATAGTTTTGGAAACAGGCTTGTTATCATGTACTGTATTCCCACATCGCCTAGGGTTGCTTGGTTGTGTCTTTTAGACTGTATGATTTGTAAGTACTAATAAGAATCTGAGTGAGAAGACACTATCTATAGTGGTCTGAGTGAAGTATAAGGGTTTGAAGCAGTGAGAAAACTTTGAAATAAACTTAGTACCTCTTGTCGCAGAATTAGGTGCTGGATGGTAATTATGCCTCAGTGCTGAGGATGAATGGTCATCAGTCCTCACTGGTTGATGTTGGGTTGCCTTTGTAGGTGCAGGTTGAACTTGATCTCTCAGAGTCTGCTTTACAAGTCTTTCCCCATAATTTTGCTCTGTCATGAAGATTTTAAATAAGCCATAAATGGTCTAATGGTGTTCCCCAGTGGCTGCAAGAAATAGTGATGGTGAAACTCCTGATGGTGCTGTAGTTCTTCACCCTACGTTTTCTGGAATTGCTAGATTGCTCTTGGCTGTGAGAGTGTCTGCAGAAATAATAGAAGTGCTTATATAATTGTGGGTAATTTCTTGACCTTTGAGTGTCTGACCATCACACTCATTTTCTTGTTGCCTACATCAGCAAACTCAATTTGAATGTTTAATGCCAGTAGTTGTTTTCCCAGGGGGCTAGAAAACTCGTTATGCTGTATTTTCACAATCCCTAATGCCTTTTTTTTTTTTAATCTGCGTTGCTAGCTCCCAGAAAGCATCATCTGTGTTCAGTCGTGTCTGTGAAGTTCGGCGAGAGGATGAGGCCAGAGGCCATGACCTTTCAGCTTCTCCATATAGGTAACTACTTACAGTCTTTGACTGCCAGTCCTGGTTAGATTTTGGATTTACACACGTGTGCATTTTTAACATTAATGACTCAGTGTAGTCTCTTTGTCTTTGGATGACTTAAAAGGTTGGGCACAATGGAATGAATATATTAAGTACTGTATGTCTATATCTCACATGGTAATCACAGAATGGTTGAGGTTCGAAGGGAACCCTGGAGAGTACACAGTGTCCAACCCCCTACCAAGCAGGGACACCTAGAGCACATAGCACAGGATCGCATCCAGGAGGATTTTGAAATTCTATCTTTTGATTGAAGTTTTGACCTATGAAGAAAAAGTAATTTATATTGCAAGAGTATTGAACGGTTATACTGTAGACAGCGATGACCAGGAACTTCTAGCGCTGGGCAGTGTACAGACAGAATGGAAGACAGTCACTCCTCAAAGCCTCTCAGGTATGAGGGAGATGAGAGAGGATAAATGTGTACTTCTAGTAAGATTCAGTATACAGTCCCATATAAAACCTGGTAAGACTATTGACGGGGAAGAGAAATCCTAGTGAAAGTGTTAAACAGCATTTGTGTTCACACTCCTGCCTCTTCTTCCTAGGTGTGATTAACTCTTTCAGGTCAAGGAAGTGCTGAAGCAGACTGTAGCAACATCAAGATGGCGTGACTTTGAGAAGCATTTCGCATATGTGGTCCTTGTTGTTTGGAGCATACCTTGCTTTATTAGTGTTTGCAAAAGCTCCTAGTTTTCTATAGGTGTCAGCAATTCTTCCTGCCACCACATGGATCACTTGAGAGATGTTGCAAAATGTTTTACAATTTGAAAACACACCGAGTTCTTTGTAAGCTTAAGAAGCAATTGAAAAAATGCATTGTTGTATTTTGAATAGTGCTTTGACCTGAGTAGCAGAATATTGGCCTTCCTGCTTTTTTAATCAATAATTTTGACCTATATATAACTGGTTTGCAGGGGGAATCTATTCAGTTTTCCTGGCACAGAAGAAGATGATGAATTATGTAAAAATCCCAGTCAGCAGTGCCGGCAACACAGAGCAGATGACAGTGGTAGACAGCTCCTAATTCCTCGGAGGATGCAACAGGGCTGCCATCAACAGCCTCCCTGTGCAGAGGAGAGGGAGTGTGTGGAGACTGGTACTGTTAGCACTCAGATGGAAGAAGGGACAAGAACGCGGAAGAAACCAAGTAAAGCTGTTGCAATTAATGAAAGCCAAGAGAAGCAAGCAAATACTAATAATAAAGGGATTCAAACTGCAGCAGACTCTCATTTTACCCCAACAACTGTTACAGTAGCAACACAAACAGCAGAAGGAATCTGTAGGCGAGTGGATGTGGGAACCAGTATGTCTGGGCAAAAACCTGGTCGACAAGATGCGAACATCCAAACTGAGGAGAGTGGGGAAAAGCTTGTGAATGCATCTGGAGAAGACACAGACTCTCTGCACAGTCAGGTGGGATGAAGGCTGCCTGTATTTAATTTTACTGCTTTAGAACAGTGAAGTATCCCTTCAGCCAATAAATTCACTAACAATAATTCCTCTGTCAAAAAAAGCCAAGAGACCTCTTCAAAACATAAATGGCTTAAGCTTTCCTTTATCAACTGTAGACAGCTGTTAAGGGACTGCAGTACTCAGTGGACAGAGTAAGTTTGGGAAGTAAATGTCTTGATATTTTCTGAGAAACTACGGCAAGTGATTTTGTGTCTGTCTGTGTATGTCTAGATGTAGTTAACGCTATTAAAAAAAAAAAAAAAACTTTTTTTTGGATGGAGGAGGAAGTTGTATGAAATCTGGAAGGAATGCTTTGATGTCTCCTATTTGCACCAGTGAACTTCTGGCACTTTCACTGGATGGAGCAGCAGAATACAATGGATAAACACATCAGGGGAGAGTTCCTCTAGTTAAACATTCTAATAAGATGAATTAGCTTTGAACTAGTGTTTCAGAAAGTTTGCTGCAGACTCAAGAAAAATAACTGCTTTGAAGTTAGAGCTTGCATATTTCTTATGAATATAAGGACTAGAATAATGATCTTTTCTAGACTTGAAATAAGAACTGTGCCTCCTCTGAGAAATAGGAGGTTAGAGGGCCATAAATACACTCTGTAATAGTTATGAGATCTGAGAGCCCACTGAATGACTATCAGAAGCTATACTAAGACAGTTTGGTGTTTCTTCCTTGGACTGCTGTGATTTCCCTTCCTCTGCCCCTCAACAAATGAGCAAAATGTGTTCAGTTTTCCCTTGTTCGGGGTCTTTCATGTTGTTGCATCTAATTTGCAGCAAGATACTGAAAGGTTCCCTACGACAGTACTCAAATGCGATAAGAAAAAACTGTACTGCAGAGATAGCTGTTCACAGAAATTATTTGCTTTTGGATGTGGTTTGTTTTCATTTTAATTTGTCTTGTTTATACAGGGAGAGGAGGAATTTAACCTTCTTCACCCACCTAGAGGCCAGGTTCAACGTCGCCACATGCGAACTGTTCGAGAGGTGCGCACTGTTGTTACCCGTGTTATAACAGATGTTTACTATGTAAATGGCACAGAGGTAGAACGAAAAGTAGTTGAGGTAAGATCCTGTTTTCAGGGCTAAATATACTAATATGTTGGCTGAAAAAATAAATTGTATTGTGGCTGCAGAAAACGTGAGCTGAGTGGGCAAACCAGTGTGCCGTGATGACAATTTTTTTTTTTCAGTGAGTGAACATATAGACCATTCAGTGCATATTGAAAGCTGTGTGTTTGTTGCTGGTGTATTTCATTCCTGTTACTGCGTTCTGAAGACACACTTCTCTGGGAGACAAAAATGGACAAAAGACTTTATAATATGCTTCTAACTATTGTAAAATTCTTGGGTTTTTGTCAAAGCAGAGATTTCAGAATGGGCAGAAATTCTATTAGTCAGCAAAAATCATTTCTATCTGTAAAATTGAACTATATAAGACTGTTCAGCCTGTTTTGCAATTCAGTGTTATCTTTCACCTGTAGTCCATGGGGTTTTGAGTCCTGTCGACCAGATTCTGTAAGAGATCTCCAAAAAGCATCTCGAAATCAAAAAATAAACAAGCCTATTTTTACTATGCTTGTATTGCTGTACAATCCATTCCTTTATTGGAAAATCTTTAGGGAAACTCAAAGAATAGTCAACAAATGCTGATATGATATACATGGTAAACATACCAGCCTGCTTGCAGTAGTAACATATTACTGCTATTCTGCTATACAGGTAAATAACATAAGTGTCTTGTGCTAACTTTGTTACAGTGAATAATGTAATTACTCTTTGCAATGAGTAAAGGTACAAATGGATAAATTAGTTCAGTTACTTACGCTCTCACACCTGACACTACACACAAAATTGCTTATTGTAATATTAAAATAGAGAATTAGATTTTCTTAAATGTGTTTTCACAGGCTATGTAATCGTAATCGTATAACCACGTCCAGTTTATCTACCTACATTTGATATCAGTGTTGTGTTGACAGACCTGTAAATATCCATAAAACTTGAATTGCTCCAAATGACCAACCATCTGATTTTGATCTTGTATTACTAGTAACCAAAGGCTGATAGTGTGTCATGTAGTTCTTGCACTCTTACGCTCTAAAAGGGTGGAAATCATTCAAAGCCAGGCTGATTTCTGGCTTTGAAATCAAAGCCGTCCAAGCTCTGTCTTGGTGACTGATTTCTTAATGTGACTTCTTCGTATGGAGCACAGCTACAGGCCTGTAGGGAGAGAGCTGCTGTCTGCCTTTGATTAGTCCAGATTCAATCTGCGTAGCTGTCTTCAATTTCATGAATGTGTTCTCAGCTTGTTTGTGTCTGATGCTTCTACAATGTAGCTTCCATCTAGCAAGTTCATCACCTTTGAAGTGGCCTCTTTTTTCTTCTAAGGAAACTGAGGAGCCTATAGTGGAGTGCCAGGAGTGTGAGACAGACACATCCTCCTCTAGAACAGCAGTGGGCTCATCACTGACCTCAGGGGACCTTGGTGATGTCAGCTCCTTCTCATCTAAGGCCTCAAGCCTCCACCGCACATCCAGTGGAGCAAGCAGTGGTCACTCTGCAACACACAGCAGCAGCTCAGCACGAGGAACTGGAGCTGTCAAAGGGAAAATGTGTGGTGCAGAAACTGGAGAGTTTGTTTTACCCATTGGCAGAGGTATCTTAGGAAAACTAAGGTATGTGCAGAGCTTTGAGAATGGAGAAGGTATTTTGCAGAAGTCAACAGCTGGCTTGGGTGAAATGTGAAGCAAGGTAGACCCCAAACCAAGAATATTCAAGAAAGGATCTGTCTTGATGAACAGAAATAAGGAACAGTCTTTGTATTCCCATCTTTTCTTCCTGAAGGAGTAATGGTTGTTTCCTTATGATGCATAGCTTTGCTTTTGCTCTGAGCAGTTGAGGAAGGATGAGGCAAAGTTCTTGTCCAGTTGGCAGATCACAGGGAAAATGGGGTGATATAGCAAGGTGATAACTCTTTTCAGAATAGTTAACTGAACTCATGAATTCTCTAGCCCTAGGAAAGGAGCTGGTCAGCCAGCATCTCCTCTCAGAGTTAGCCAGACAGGAGCGCTTCTGTGTGAGGAAGAGGAGGACTCTATGCTTGGTACTCGTCAGGGTGGCAGAGCACCTGTTACACCTCGTGGGCGAGGAAGAAGAGGCCGCCCACCATCTCGAACAACAGCAACAAGGTACCCTGGACAAAGGATTCTGTAATTTTAATATTGTCAGGGAAGAGAAGGGGGGCCTGCTGTATTAATGTGACAGAGAAAATGGAGAGTTAAGTATTTCAGGAGCTAGTTTTTGGTGATAGCATGTAGCAGCAGCAAGAATCTGTCCTAAATATTCTTTGTTTAGTAACTGTTTTTCCTGATCCTTCTGGGTCTGCTTTTGTCTTTTCTACAGAGATTTAGCTGGAATTCCAGGTGTAGAGGATCTCTCAACTACAGCATCACCTGAGGAGAAATCATTTGTTCGTGCAGTTCGCCAGCCAGATGGAGGGGAGAAATCTGACACTTCTGGCTTCTGTGCCTTACGTCGAAGTGACTCTCCAGAAATCCCGTTACAAGTGGTGACTGGTCCTTCAGACTGTGCAGACTCATCCTCTGGGAGCAGCTTTGTGGGCCTCAGGGTTGTAGCAAAGTGGTCTTCAAATGGGTACTTCTATTCTGGAATGATAACCCAAGATGTTGGGGCAGGGAAGTACAAGCTGCTTTTTGATGATGGGTATGAATGTGATGTGCTAGGAAAAGATATTCTACTGTGTGACCCTATCCCACTGGAAACTGAGGTGACTGCACTCTCAGAGGATGAGTACTTCAGTGCAGGTAAGAGCAGTGCTTGAGGTCAGTTCCTGAGTTCTCTTGAGGTGCTGAATCCAATGGAAGATGGGTGTTTGTTCAGGAGGATGGGAAGCCTAGGTGTAGTTAACAGGTGTCATTTGCTGTCTTATCAGGTGTAGTGAAAGGACACCGGAAAGAGTCTGGAGAGCTATATTATTGCATTGAAAAGGAAGGCCAGCGGAAGTGGTACAAACGAATGGCTGTTATCCTGTCTCTGGAACAAGGAAATAAGCTCCGGGAGCAGTTTGGGCTAGGCCCTTATGAACCTGTCACCCCCCTGACGAAGGCAGCTGACATCAGTCTTGGTAAGGGGAGGTGCCGTTGAGCTGCTGACTCTATGTAGTTTGAAGTGCTCCTGTTTTTCTTCCGGGGCTATGCTGTCACACATCTTTGTGCCTTTGAGATGTTTCTGCTTCCTAATCCCAATTACCCATGTTTTAGATCTTTCTGGATATTCGAAAATGTTTTCAGAGTTCATAGAATATCCCAAGTTGGAAGGGACCCACAAGGATCATCAAGTCCAACTCCTGGGTTCCCAAAGGACCATGCAAAAAATCAAACCATGTGCCTGAGAGTGTTGTCCAAACACTTACTGAACGCCAGTAGGCTTAGTGCTGTGACCACTTCCCTGGGGAGCCTGTTCCACTGCCAGACCCACCCTCTCTGTGAAGAACCTTTTTGTGATAACCAGCCTGAACTGCCTGTTGCAGCTTCAAGCCATTTCCTCAGGTCCAATTGCTGGTCACCAGAGAGAAATCAGTGCCTTCCCCTCTGTTCCCCCTCGTGAGGAAGCTGTAAACCATGATGAGGTCCCCCCTCGGTCTTGTTTTCTTCATGCTGAGCAAACCAAGTAGCTTCAGCAGCTCCTCACATGTTCATGGAGTTCATTGACAACTACCTACAAATTGCACTGAGCCAAGTCAAGATCCATCTAACCCTGTAACCCTGTGTGCTGCCTCAAACAGCAGCTTTTTGTGTATCTTAGGGGGGATCACACAGGAAAAGCAAGTTTGGATTTGATCTTTGGTCTAATACAGCCTTTCAGTAGTCAAGTCTGTTGAATCTTTTGGATCAGAGGCTGCTTCTGGACCATGGTTTTTATCGGTTAGCAGCAGACCTGAATTTTGTCTGATGCATTAAAACAGAGTTGTAGTGGCACAGTCAGTGTGGCTTGTTGTAGTCAGCTTTAGTTTGGATAAGCATTAAGTAATTTTATGTCATCAGTAGACTTTATCTCACAATTCTTTCTCCTTTCTAAATATCTTATTAGCATGTTGAGCAGTATATGCCTGAACACAAATACTTGAAGTGCTATATAAGTAACTTTGTTCCATGTATTCTTGCCCAGTGATCATCCTTTGTGATGACCGGTTATTAACACATGAGAGGACATTGCTCCTGTTTGCTTTAGTAGCTTAAGTTATAGAGAAGCTTTTGGTAAGATCATTTTATATATATATATATACATATATATATATACACACACACACACACATACACATTTTATTTAAAAACAACAACTCTTCAGTCACTCATGCAGATCAATCATCATCCATATTCTCATTGATTCTTTCAAAGAATGCTAATGTATTCAAGATGATAAATACAAATAAGTTTTTGTTTCCCACCAGGTCACTTCTTGATGAATCTACCAGATCCTTATTATCGTTTCAGTGAATTTGTTGGTACAAAAAAAAAAGCCACAAAGCTACCATTTTGTAGTTCTCTGGATTGTGCTGGAGGTGCTAAGAAAATGTTTCATTAGTACTATAGTGTGTACCTCTGTATGGAGGTGATTTTTAAACAACAGGTTACGTGCAGCTGTTTGTAACTTAGCAATTCCAGACTTGAATTCCTTGATACGACTTGCTAAGCATTGGATTACCTTATTAATTCATCTTTCTTCCATTATCCCTAAGTTCCTCTCTATCACACATACAAATAACTTATTCAGCTTTCCTGTGACAGCATGTTTGTTGAATATATGAGATCTTTGAGACCCTTTTCCTGTTTGTATCTCTTGCTCAGAAACATAGTGGTATTGACTGACTTGTGGAGAGCAACCTGCTTCCAGGGTAGTGGTGCCTACTGTACTCAGTTACACTTGGTATGTAGGGTGACTGCTGTGATATAAACTGTTCGGTTATGCTGGGTGGAAAAGAGACTGGCAGAGTACTTGGCTTGAGAGAAGAGACATGCAAGCAAGGGTGGATTTTTTTGTTTGTTTTTGTTTTTTCCTCTCTGCTGTTTTGCTCTAACAGAGGGTGGTAGTATGTACCTGCTAGATACTGTTGAGTGTAGCCATCTCTGGACAAATAGATAGGGGTAGGTAACAGCAGGAGTTCAAGAAGCGTTTGGACAGACACATGCTCTGATTTTTTTTTCTTTTTAATTATTATTATTTTGGGTGGTCTTTTGGGGACCAGGGAGTTGGACTCGGTGATCCTTGTGGGTCCCTTCCAACTCAGATGTTCTATGAAAATCAGTTGTTATAATCTCTGCATACTGTATTACAGATAATCTTGTGGAGGGGAAGCGGAAGCGACGTAGTAACCTTGCTTCTCCCAGCACTTCCAGCAGTAGCACAACTCCCACTCGTAAAGGTCTGGAGAGTAGTCCACGCATCCCACCAGGTGTGCTGTCTGGTAAGAGGAAGCTTGTCGCTTCTGAAGAAGAGAGATCCCCAGCTAAACGTGGCCGCAAGTCAGCAACAATGAAGCCTGGTGAGAACATTGTTTTCTGTTCTTAATCTTTATTAGCCTTTTTTTTTTTTTTTTTCCTCCTTGATATATAATATATATATATTATTGTAGTTGGTCTTTCCACTTCACACAAGCATCTTTCTTACTTTTTGCTTATTTGGCCTGTAGGATTTGAGATAGATTATCCCTGGATACATTCAGTAGCCAGAGATATTTTTAGCATAGTCTGAGTATTTGTCTGCCATCTTTTCATTTCTGCCTTTTAGAAGTGTTCTTTGCAGCATGTTGTTCTGACCGTAATGCCTCTCTTCTTTCTTACCTGTTTAGTCAGTCCTGATATGCCTTCACAGTTAATGCTGTGAAGGGTCCCTTTGTTTCAGGATATTGACAAACTGCCAAACATTGTTCTATTAGTCGCTAGGGTTTTGATTTAAAGATTCTTTCCAGCTACACGGGTAAAAGATGCCAACCTATCCTAGCTTAATCATAACAAAGTCCTGCCTCCCTTTCTTCTCCAGTAAAACAACTGAAATTGAACATATCCCAAATCATTCCTCAGGTCTTTGTGTTGAACCTGACTTGTGAGACTCATGGTGCTTCCATCTTCCCACAGGGGCTGTGAGAGCAGGAGAGTTTGTGAGCACCTGTGAAGGTGTAGACACTGTAGATCCCCCAGTTCTGGAGGACCATCATGGACCATTGCCCCACAATAAGACACTCTTTTTGGGTTATGCCTTTCTTCTCACCATGGCAACACCCAGTGACAAATTGGTCAATCGCCAGAAAACATCAGATGGTCCTGCAGGGAGTAGTGAAGAAGAAGAAGGTGAGGTGAACCTTACCCATCACATTTTCAAGTGGAATGCTGTTGCTTTGGGAAAAGGGATGGATTTTGTCTGATCAGGCATTGGTGCGAGTGTTTTTCTCTTGCTCATTAATCCTTTGCAGAAAGGAGATAACTGTCAGTCTCTTAGAGAATTTACAACCTGAAATATAGCAAACATCAGTGATGATCATAAGGCTGTTCAGCAAAATAAGAAAGGTATGACAGAAGGATCAGCAGACTCTGAATATATCACTAGTGTAATATAAGAAAGAAGGTTTTAAGAAAAGAGATAGTGCTGAGAAACAGGACTTGAAAGCATGAATGGATTGCAGCAGTTTACCTTCACTGAAGTCATGTTTCATGCAGTTAACTGCGGCATGAAGAAAGCCACCAAGTGCTCACTTGGCTAATTAGGCCATTGCTGCGCTGCCTTTACTGATGTCCTTTTTTTTGGACTCCTCTGAGAATTTTTGTAGATGTACTTGGGAGAAAGGGGAGCGGATCCCTTATTAGAATGGATGAGTTGTGAAGACTGAGGAGGGTATGGACATGGACAGGTTATAGCCAAAAATTTAACCTTCTATTTCTGTTCTAGAATTTTTAGATATGACTCCATACAACAAACATTATATAGCACAACAGCTGCGAGCAGGAGCCGGCTATATCTTGGAAGACTTTAATGAAACCCAGGTAAGGACTTGGGTAGTAGTTTAGGATGATAGTCACAGAATAATTGAGATTGGAAGGAATTTTCTATAGATCATCTAGTCTACTCCCCCTGCTCAAAACAGAATCAACTTGAGAAAGTTGCTCAGGACCTTGTCCAGTTGGTTTTTGAGCATCCCTGAAGGTGGAGACTCCACAGCCTGACAGGGCAACTTATTCTAGTGTTTGACCACCCCCAATTTAAAAAAAAAATAAAAAAAAAAATCCTGTATTTAGGTTTGTATCTTCTCATCCTTTTAGTGGATACCAGAAAGTATAGTTTGGCTCCATCTACACTCTCCTGTCAGTTACTAATATGCTCTGGTAAGACTACCTAAGCCATCTCCTCTGGAGCCAAACACACCCAGTTCTCTCAGTCTCTTGATCAGATGCTCCAAATCTTAGATCATCTTAATGGCTCTTGGCTGGGTCTGCTCCAGGTTGTCCATGTCTTTCTCATACTGTGGAACCTAGGACTGGATGCAGTTCTGCAGATGTGGTCTCACCAGTGCTGCAAATAGAGCAGTATGATAGATAGACAGAGCGAGCAGCAGGATAACCAGCCTTGACCTGCTTTAATGTTAACGCAGACAAGGATGCTGGTTGGCTTGATGCAAAGACACTCTGCTAGCTCATATTCATCTTGTCTTCCACCAGAACCCCAGGTCCTTCTCTGCAAAGCTACTTTTCACTTGGTCAGTTCCCAGCACATACTGATGATGGAGTTACTCCTACCTGGGTGTGGCACTTAACATTTCCCTTTGTCAAATTTAATGAGATTCCTGTCAGGCCATTTTTCCAGCCTGTTGAGTCCCTCCTGAAAAGCAGCACCGTCTACAATGTTTTTCAGTAGAATGTTGAAAAACTGAATTCTTTTAGGCAAGAATAGATGGTGGGGAAGCTAAGCATCGTTTACGCTTCTCCATACATACAAGTGTTTCTTGCGTGTCAGTGTTTGGCTTTGTAAAAGTAAGCTGAAGAGATGAACTGGATGTACAGGAAGGCTCCTATAGAGCCATCTCCCCTTTTTTCATCTTCCTCTCTTTTGGTACTTCTGATGAATGGCAGGTAAATTATGAGTAAATTAAGCATAGTTCTCATAGGAAAGAGTAACTTATACTTCTCATGTAATACAGTGTGTTGTAATTTATTGGTAATAATTCTAGGGCATTTCCTGGAGGATTTGGGCAACTAGAGACAGTTCAGCATTTTTCAGTGTTGTCTCCCTGAGAAATGTTGCATAGTCTAAATAGGAGTCAAGTAAAATGGGATGCGCAGAATAGCTCCTGTTACAATATGGTATGGGAGACAGAGCAGTTGAAACTGAAAAGCAACGGACTTACAACTGGTAAACTACTTGTATGATGAAAAACAATTCTGTCAGAATCTAACCAGGCCTCAAGAATCAGCTGAAAGTATTCCCTCCCATCTGAAGAATGATTAGTTAGTCAACAGCTAGCTTATATATGAGAAGATCTCTAATTTCAAACAGATCTAGGAGTGCGATTTTCTGAGTTGGCAACCTCAGTACTTGTGACAGGAAGTTACCTTCAAGATGCTTTAGGAATTTTCCAGACTTGCTTGCTGTGGTGGTATGATATAGCCAGTTTATGCCTAGGAAATTGGAGTGTCCCATAAGGATGAGGGTAACTGATCCAGAAATTTCCCCAAATTGCCTATAGAGTAGTTCATCTGTGCCATTGTCCTGGGTAGGTGGTCGATAGTAGACACCCACAACGGTGTCTTTGATATCTGTCTCCTTAATCCTCATTCAGAGGCTCTCTATGGCATCATCCCCAACGGCAATGGCCATATAGTCTCATCTCTCCCTGACATACAGCAGAACACCTCCACCTCACCTGTCCTGCATATCCTTCTTGAACTTCTGATAGCCCTCCATCCCAGCACTCCAGCTGTGGGTCTTGTCCTGCCAAATCTCACTAATACCAGATATATTATAGCTCTGGGACAGGACAGAAGCTTCCAGCTTGTCCCGTTTGTTCTTCATACTGCTTGCATTGGTATACAAGTGTATCAGACGTGCTCCTGAACCCACAGTGCTCCCTGGAGCAGCATAGATGCTCCTGTTAGCCTTGCCACCAGGAGACAGTGCTGCACCATCCATTGGCTTAACCTCAGTGCTCCTAATGGTATTCGCCTCCTGCACTGATCCTAGTTCAAAGCCCTCTCAATCCGTCTCACTAGGCTATAGGCCAAGAAACATTTCCCTCAACAAGACAGGTGGGTCTCATCAGGCCCCAGCAAACCTCTGTTCTTGAAGACTCTTCTGTGATTATAAATCCCAAAATTCTTGCAGAGGCACCAGTCTTGGAGCCAAGCATTGATGACCTGGACTTACTTTCTTTTCCAATCTTTCCCTGTTATTATGGGAAGATTGAGGAAAACATGATCTGTGCTCCTGAGTCCTTTAGTTTTCTCCCCAGCACCCTGAAGTCCCTCCTGATAGACCTTAGACTTCCTGTTGCTATGTTTTTGGTACCCACTTGAAAAAGGAGAGGGTAATAGTCTGAAGGTTGTATTATGCTCAGACACTTCGTAGTAGCATCCCTGAAGCCCTGTGGAGGCAGCAAACCTCTTTGTGAAGAGGGATCTGGTATGCACATGGGTCAGATTAGATAATATGTGAAACATGTAGGCACGAATAATGTGGGCACACCTGTATCGAAGCTTTGTATGATGTAGTGATGATGAAATTACAAGTAATGATGGCTTCCAGAACAAGTCTTTTCCTGTAGTTTTATGTAGAGAACATAAAATAGCAGACAAAGCCAGAACAACATTGTGCAGACTTTGAGGCAGATGGTAGTTTTTTTTTTTTTTTTTTTTTATTATACACATACTTTTTCTCAAGTCAGAAAATAAGGTTCAGATTTTTAATAAAAAAGGTAAACTGTTCTTGGAGCATTTTGCCTGAAGATGTAGTCTTCTCTACTGACTTAGAGTAACAATTTAAATGATGAATTTCCTCCTTTATCTGAAGCGGCAGGCAGTTATACAAATTTTACCAGGTAGTTTTTGCCTGTACTGCATAGCCATAGCTTTGAATAGGTGGTTATTATAGGTACTTCTGATCTCAGAATCTGTTTATCTAATTCGCTTTTCTCATAATATAGCTGTGAAAGCAGAGTTTTGATTGTTTTCTTCCTTAGTGTTTAGCAGCAAGATAACTTCAACAGATTTTTTTTTTCTAAGCACTTTGTCTCCAGTTTACATGTCTTTTTTATCTTACCTGAAGTGTAATGCAGCGTATCAGTGTCTTTTAATTGCGGACCAGCACTGTCGAACTCGGAAATACTTGCTGTGCCTTGCCAGAGGAATCCCTTGTGTGTCTCATATCTGGGTCCATGATAGCTGTCATGCTAACCAGCTTCAAAATTACCGGAATTACCTTTTGCCAGCTGGTTATAGCCTCCAGGAGCAAAAACTGCTAGAATGGTAAGTGCCATAAGTAATAACCGTGATCTGAGTGCACAGGCTGAGGATTTAAGTAAGGAGAGAGAAGCATTATGCTTGGGAGGCTCTTGAATACTGCAGGTTCTGAAGGTGTCCCTAGTACTGCTCCCCCTGTTTTCCCTTCCAGATAGAAACAGCATTTCCACCTCTTTCCTTAGATTTACCTCTAATGCCAAGGTGGCTGCCATATACACAAAAAAGTCTCCTGGGAAGAAAGATTTCAGTCTCCTCTTAAGGAAGAATCGGGCAAGATTTCCCACACACTTGGCTGACCTCTCTAATTGCTCAGAAATGGACAAAGGAGAGCTGGCACATTTTGAAGTCAGGTTCTGTATTTTCTGTGGAATTTAATCCGGAAGGTCTGTTCGAAGAGAACAGATGTCAGGTCAAACTTCTCAGGTAAGGTGAGGAACAGACAAAAGCAGTTTTCAAATCCCCGTAGGCTTTTGGGCAGGAGACTGATATCATCTTGCTCAGCCCTGTCAAAGTGGAGATGTTTTGGACATGCACAGGAAAGGTGATTCAGGATCAAGGAGTAGGCTAGCCTAACTCTGAATTTAGGCTGCCATGCACATTGCCAGTGTGGTCTAGCTCTGTTTTTATTACCTATAAATAGAGAATTGTTCCAGGTGTTTTGGGGTGGTGGTAAGAGGGCAGGTCACTGTATACAAGATACTCAAAGAACTAATATGGGAGCCAGTAAGGTGACAAGGGGAAGTAGATAACGGTCTTCAAATAAAAGCTCAGATTATCAGGTATTTGTAGCAATCTGCAATTCCCTTTCTTCCACAGGCACCCACGAGAAAATCCATTTCATAACCTGAAGGTTCTCCTGGTATCAGACCAGCAGCAGAACTTCCTGGATCTGTGGTCTGAAATCCTTATGACAGGGGGAGCAACATCTGTTAGACAGCATTATTCAAATGCTCACAACAAAGGTATTCATCAGCTTTCTCAGGCCTAGTAGTTGGGAATTCTTTGCCACTGTGGTCTCTAGTATGGTTTTAAAACCTTTATGATGGCTTGCAATGATGTCTATAAAAGAAGGCAAAATGCTGACACTAGCTCGCTGCTTGAATGTGATGTAGAAGCTTGCATCTAGATCTACCTTCCAGTGAAAAGATATGCTGCAGCGATTCAGGATACAAACCATCAGCCTCCAGCTTATATTAAAAGGGCAAACTTAGTCAAGAGTCGCTCCTGGGCCTTCTCCAGGCCACTAAAATTGAGTTTCCATATCCTTCTGAATTCCTGTGTACATACCCAACTGTCTTTTCTCCATACGGGATGTAGGCCCTAGTAAATGCAGCCTCCAGTCAGGACTTGTAGTTATCTACTCCTGTCAGTAATCTTGGCTACTAGTTTTCTGTTAATTTCTATCTGGACTAGAGCAAATGTACCTGCAAGGTCAGAGTTGCTAGAGAGCATGTCTTCTAACAAAGAGAATTCATGGGCTAGGAATGAGAGAGATTGGGTGGTAGAGAAATCCATAGTAGTGAAACACACTGATCTGCTGCTAAAAGATCCTTTTTCTTTTATTTAACCTGACCGATGCCTCTTTCCTCCTGTGCAGATATTGCTTTGGGTGTTTATGATGTGGTGGTGACTGATTTTTCCTGCCCAGCTGTTGTCTTGAAGTGTGCAGAAGCATTACATCTGCCTGTTGTCTCGCAGGAGTGGGTGATCCAGAGCCTTATTTCTGGGGAGAGAGTAGGCTACAACAAGCATCCGAAATATAAACATGACTATGTCCCTGACTAAACTGAAGCATTGCCCTCCTGTTCCATTGTTGTGCAGACTTGTTTTAATCAGATTTTAAATGTTTGTGTAATTGGACAGTGTGCATGGATTACTGTATATAGTTTTATCTGCTGAACTTTTATCATGAAATAAATGTTCAATCTCTTGTGGTAGCTACTGGATCTCCTGTTTTATTTGGATTTATGTGCCTCACTCAGCTGAGGGCTGAGGGAAATTAGTAAAATCCATTCCTTCAATCCTCCCAATTTACCTCAAATTGCTATTGCAGTTGTTTCGCGTACAGAGAAGTATGTATTTGATTAGCAGACACTGTCTCCTGTAAGTCAGTTTATTGCACAAGTGAAAGTTCTGAAGACAGACAAAACTTCAGTCATAGTTGAGAACAGACTACTTCCTCCCTATTCCAGCTTGCAACGGATCATAGCCCAGCTCCAGTTAAGATATTGCAATTCTGACATCATAATTCTTGTTTTTTCTCCACTTTCAGAAGAAGCACAGACTGCCTCCCTAGAAGCATTTATGAGTAGATGCTGAGCTGCAGAAAGCATGGTTCTACTAGTTCAGAGTAAAAGAAAAAGCTTTCTGCACTCAATAGGCAACTGTACAGAATTGGCAGGAAGTGCCACTTAAACAGTGGCTCATCAGGCAAGTACCAACTACAAGGAAAAAATTCCAAGAGCACCAGAGGCATCACTGCTTGTCATGCTGTTGATCACAGTCTGAAGAAAAGGTCTTGGTGTTCAAACTCCAAAACTGCAAGAGAAGGATACTGTATTAGCTACATTGAAAGGAGCTCCCTCTACCAACAACCCACATCACCATTTTTCAGCCAACATTAAATAGCAGGTAAAATTCTGCAGGGTGAAAAAAGCACATGGAAACTGTAAGTTAAATCGTTTTGGCTCTGTTACTTTTCTGTCATGGGTATTAGCAATGTTTTGTTTCTAATAATTATAGCTTAACTGATAAAAATATCTTAATGATCATTTAGATCACTTTGTGTTTCAGGTGTCTCATAATAATGCTGTGAGCACTCCTGAAAATACTCCTACCTGCCCAAGGTTCCTCCGGCCTGGGTGTAGTATTTGTTATAATCCAAGCGTAGTAGCAGTTGAGCTAGGTCAGAGTTTATCTGGTGGTTTCGAACACTAGAGAGAATCTTGAAGAGCAGCGATGACTGACGACTGAATCCCTACAAATTACAGGAAGTCATTTCAAGGCATGCTGAGGAAGGCTCTTTGTCCTGCCTAAACATTTAACAGCCTGAAGAAGAGAATCACTGCAGAAGAACTGATGCTTGCAGTCCACTATAAGGTAAGTTGTCAGCCACAAGAATTATTAGGTGTTGGGTATCCAAAAGGAGGGAGAAAGGTACAATCTGATGTACACCTCCTTTCTACTCAATAGAGTGATTTCTGCATAACTGCCCACATTCTTCCCTTCTGTGCATATGTAGTTTTTCTACCCAGGAGTTATTGATTAATTAAAGTTGTTGCACTCATTCAGAAAGTCTCATCTCAGCTTAACGGCTGTAGAACAAAAGTAAGTTTAAAGCCAAGATGACTATTTGCCAGATGTTTGCATGGGAGACAAACACGTACATATAAATATAGATTCACCTTCACCAGAATACTGAGTTGTGCAGCTCCCCGCTCATCTAATGGGCCCAGATTCTGACTCACCAGAGAACAAAAACTATGACAAAGATCTAGAATTTCATTTAAGCAGTGGAAAACCTGCATGGAAAAAGAAGTACAAGACAGCAGTTAAATGCAGCTCAGCCCCAGAGAACATTTTTAGTATCTAAGAAGTTGCAGCGTTCATAACTTAAGATGTTACTAATACCGTGTTTTTAAACAATCAGTAAGGAAGATGATAAAGCAGCTGTAGCATTTTAAGGCCTTTTTCCTGAATGAAATAAGACTTGCACAATGCACTACATCTTCTCCCCTTGTCCTATACCCCCAAAACAACCACATTTTGCAGACGTCACTGGGGAAACAGTCATTGCCATCAGTCTACCAGCCATCAACATAGGCCCAGAAGTTGATCATTGGCTATCCTATCCAACCAGCAGGCCACCACTGCAGCTTCAAGGTTGAGAATAAGACTAAAGAACAGCAAGAGATATAGTTCAAGGGCTTAGTTCTACTGTTCGCTAAACTCGGAATGTCTTATGTCAATTGGGCAAGGTAATTTGCATTCAAGAATGTTAAGAAAAAGCCTAAACACCTCACATGCATGACTACTGGGATATTTGTAAGTTCCAGACTGGAAAATGTAGTATGTTACCACCTCAAACACTGAGCAAAATAATGAAAGAGACAAGACCCAGGATATCACGGAGTCTCATTGGCACCAACCATCTTTCTAGATGTTTTCTGTGAGGCTACGTATTTAATAAAAACAGAAGCAACATTTTAATATACTTTTGAGTAGAGTAACAATACAAGACCATTCTTGAAGTCCACTGTGGAACATCTCAAATATTTTATCCTCCTAAAGTTTGAGACGGGATTTTTTTCCCTAGCTAATGCATTTCTCTATGAGTCCCTCAGGAGTACAGCTCCCAGCACTATGCTAATTGGTACCTCTTCAATGCCATTGCCCATGAGAAAAACACAGCAACATTTTTTGTTTTTCAAGTTAAGGCAAATTGTTCACCACTCCCACCAACTGTAACTTAAGTGATCTTAATTAACTTATCTCTTCTAGTTTATACCTGCTTTATTCTTAGAATTGCAGTCTATACTCTGCAGGAGATTACCACTGATCTGTTTTTTGAGGAGACTGTTTGTCTGATCTGTTTGCAAAGCTACTTCTTGGGGCAATTGGAGAACTCATAGAAAGGAAGTGAAGATCTACTTACAGGCTTTAGGAGGATGAAAGACTGAGCCAACAGATTGCTTAAGAAATGATCATGAGCCAGTCTAATACTCTCAAAATCTCGTGTGGCATTTATCTGTTGGAGAAGCTGTGAGAACTGAGATTCCAGTACATCCACCTGATGGATATGTAAAAAAATCTCATTAGTATCTTCCTTTATGAGGAATAAGGAGTACCTCAGACCAGCTACAAGTTTTATTTAAGAAACTTACTCTCCCTATTGCTACTCCTAGATTAAGAGGCTGAGCATCACCTTCTCTCTGCCCCCAGAATGGAGACCTATATACCACAATAGTACAATAATATAAGGGAGGGGGAATAGATGCTTAAGTATTACCGAAGTAGAAAAGAAATTGGTCACTTTCTTTAAGATTAACTAGTGAAAAAATGTACAGCTAATGCGTAAACAAAGGTATTTATCTTCATTTCTGAATTGGAACACTGGGAGATGCTATCTGGAGGCTCAGGGCAAAGGCTGCAGTGCAACAGCTCAGCCAGGTTAGTGTAGAATCTAGAAAGTCGAGCCCCCTCAATTCAGCTGTTGTTGCTATTAAATTGATTCTCACAAAATTATGCTGCTACTAACTAGTGTTTAGATTTGAAACATCTCTTTTTAACTTCAAAAGGTCAAGAGTACAGCTTCTTTCAATTCTTAGATAAAAATAAACTGAAATTAGAACTCAGTTAACAGGGCAAGGGAAGAAGATAGGATGGTACCTTAATGACGCAACTTCAGGGATGAGTGGGGCCTCTCACAAATGCTTAGTAGCACTTGAGAGCCGTAACATTTGCATTTCCATTAACACTCAAAAACTCTACTGATTCAAACAACCAAAAAAAAACAACTATAATTGTAGCACTGAATCTGGGAACTCATAAGTTTTAGCTTAGGACTTCAGTGCTCCCACCATGAGTTTCTGCCAGTTTCTGATTAACTGATATGGGTTTAATATTCTGTATAATCCTGACCTGCAGATAATACTGAAGATTGTCCACAAGGAAAGCCATGTGGTCCCTCAGACGCCACTTGATGGCATCAGTTCTGTTAGATTTCAGGTGTTTGCGTTGCATCTGGAGAGCCCAGCAGTGTTGTAGCTCAGCCTGGACCCGTCGCACGCTTAGCAGGTATTTGAACACAACATTGTACCTACATTCAAAAAATACAAAGTTGTTGAAGAGGGAACTCTTCCTTGGGTACAGGTACTGGAGAAGATAACAGTGCAAGATTGGAAAAAGAAATGGGATGCGATTGTTTGCCAATAGGGCAGATCAGGAAATGGCCCGTCGCAGAGTAACAGGTTTCTATTTGTATTGGTTATTAACCTAAAAAGTAATTTCACCATAAGCAGAGAAAAGCTGTCAAAGTTTGACAGATCTATTTTGTTGACAGATCTGCCAGGATCTTACTGTCACTAGCAACAACTGTACCTTCAATATGACTAAGTGGAAAGAGTAATTTTAAGTTTCAGGGAGCAAGCTACAGTGTTATAGATCTACCTTTCTCTCAGGAGAAGGGGGAAAAAATGAGTGTCTGAGATCAGGGAGCCTACAGACATAGACAAAGACCACACCTAGTACTTACTTCTCCAAAACAGCAGGAGTAAAGAGAATGTGCAGCGGCCACTGAACTTTGTAAGAAAGACCCAGAGCTGCCCAGCCAGATGCAGGGGCTTCACGTGGAGATAACTCTCGGGTAGGCCCTTCACGAGCCTGAGGAGTATCTGAAAACAAATATGGTACTGAATTAAGTCTTCCTCTCCATCAAGGCAGCCCACAGAAGGACAAAAAGGGGAGAGAACAGAATGAGAAGAGCAAAAGCAAGCTAGGCCATCACGGAGGGCTGTGAAGGGAACAGATTTAATTTTTATTTTTTTTTTTTAACTACAAAGAAGGGTAATTAATAGGCTTGAAAACACGATCATCATGTTTCTTCTTTACTCATTACTGAACATGCAAGTAGGTACCTTTATGCTCCTTTCCATGATACTCAATGGTCAAGTGAAGCAGAGGGAGAAGGTTGTCGTCATCTAACAGTACTTTATGAGCAGACTGCTGAAATGCAACATTGACATCTGACAGAGAGAGCACAGATACCAAATACTCATGACATTGCAGCTAGTGTTAATTTTGCACTCATTCATTATTTATGCAGGGACATAAAAGACAACAGCGATGCACTATTTATACCCTTTTCATTTAGTTCCACTCACAGATATGGAGAGAAACCTGCCATCTGAAAGTTTCTAAAAGATGTTTTCTTTACTCTCTCTGTGGGACAATTTAATTCAAAAGTGCTGCTCTTTCAAAGCTAATGAAGACATTTAGAAGATAAGATGGGGAGCTCTTCTGTATTGGACATAGCTAACCATCTGCCTGCTATACCATAGAGAGTACAGTTTGTACGTGAATAAGCAGCACTCACCATGTTCAGTTACAGCCGTAGGTGGTGTTTTTAACATGTGCTGTGCAGTGTCAATGAAAGCCTGAAACAGCTCACCTCTTCCCAAAAGATAAAAGTCTTTTATAATCTGTGGAGATAAGTTTTTGTATATAAGCATATCAAAAACCTAACAAATACTAGGTGTCCTAACTGATAACATTTATTACTAGACAACTTCTGCCATTTCAAAACAGCTGGAGAGCTCTGAAATTCATCCACTGCCCAAAAGGTTTACAAGGCCTTGCTTCAAGAGGCAAACCACAAAACCCTCTAACTCTGTCTGACCAAGTTCTATCACCGCACTCATTCTTGAGATCTGGAAAATGAAAATAGCTTTACCTAAAATAAAAAAATGCAGAACCTAAGACGGTAAAGAATTTACTGGGGGAATAGCCATAAAAAAGCAACAACAACAACAACAAACCTACAGCACTAATTTTAAGCTGCTTTAGCAAGAACAAGCTAGAATTGGTATTACCTTCAGTTGTCCTAGTAAATCAGATTCCTCCACCATCAGTTTCCAAAGATGCTAGCGAAGAAACAAACAAAACACAAGTAACCACTTCTCAGATTTATCTAAACCCATTAACTAAGATCAGTAGCTGTCTTAAAATACTTTAGATTCACACAAAAAAGCACCCATATAAAATACAAGAACACACTGTGAAGTCAACCCATGCTACTAATTAGAACACTGCTGATGCATACCAGCAAAAAACATGAAGCCTCAGGTCAAAAAATAAGTGAAGTCTTATGAATTCATTCCCATCCTAGTTATATTCTCACTTTTCTAAGCTCCCCACCTTCTCCAGTTTTTGGTATTTTTCCAAATTAAAAAAAAAAGCACCAATGCAAAGCATTTGTCTAAGTAAAAGGCCAACTGTTACGTCAAAAGCATGGCATGAAAAGTCTTCATGAGTTAAACAACCGTTACGTACAAATTCCCTGCTTTTCTCCATGCAAATGACTGGTACTTGTTAGTGTCCTTTTATCATTAGAATTTGGAGTAACACAACACTCTGAGTCCCATAGGAACCTGAAAGCTACCTGCAGCCTCCACGCTCCTGTTTAATCACTAATTGTAAAGTTCTTCCCTTCCTCTGGTCATTCACAAAACTCTAAAGCTTCCCAGACTGTATAGTTATCCTTCCTGGGATCCTTACCTCAGCAACAGTGCTCCGTATCCAGTCAACCACAGATTCAAAGTCCACCAAACTAAAGAGTGGTTGCTGCTTGAGTCGGTGTAGTTCCGCTGCAAAAGTGTCCTCCTGGTTTTTTAGGATGGAGCCTGTGCAAGTAAGAAAAGTGTTTTGGACAATACTAAGGAATACCATTTGGAAAATTGCAGACCCCTTCCACCTCCCTGGCCCTGCTGGCTGCACTATTCCTGATGCAAGTCAGGATGCCATTGGCTTTCTTGGCCACCTGGGCACACTACTGACTCATGTTCCGGTGAGCTTGACCAATGTCCCCAAATCCTTTTCCTCTGCACAGCTTTCCAGCCACTTTGCCCCAAGCCTGTAGTGCTACATGGGGTTGTTGTGACCAAACTGCAGGATCTGGCACTTCGCCGTGTTGAGACTCATCCCATTGGCCTCTGCCCATCGATCCTGCCTGTCCAGGTCCCTGTGCAGGGCCTTCCTACCCTCTGGCCGATCAGAGAGTCATAGAATCTTTTCCAACGCTAATGATTCTACGAGTCTTTGACACATCCTGCAACATACATACTCAGAGCCAGATGTGCTCCTGTGCCTGTTTGCACCCTTCAGGGACAGGGATACAAACTGAAAAAGCAACATGACATTTACGATATCTGTATTTACTCAGAGTAAAGCACATGGTGAGTTGTTGCTGGGAACTTGGAACTGATGTTTGGAGAGTGTTTTTTTTCATTCATTCCTTACATCCTTCCCTAGCACTTTGAAGCAGAACGCTGAGACCACTGGTCTGACCTGGCACAGACATCCATACTTTCTGAAGAGTATCAGCTGATCATCAGCAACTGTTAAGGAATTCATTCATAAAACATTTTGGAAGATACTCGTCAGTCATTCACAGGTGAACAAAGAAAACAAGAAAGAGGTTTCTCACCTTTTCTGGTCAGGTTAACATTTTGATTCTCAAACATCTGTACAGATTCTCCTACAAACAAGATTTTCTCAGCAACCCGCACAGGAATGTATGATGGCAGCATTTCCACTCGCAGAGAAAACTGTTTTAGAGATGGAGCTAACATGTTCTCCTCCTCAATCAAGCGCTGTCAGAGACCCCAGGGAAAAAAGTGAGAGCATGAGGCAAAAGAAACAAAAGGTTGAGAAAAACAGGCTTAAAATTTTTGAAAATTAAACAGAGTACATTAAAAGCAACCAGAAAAGTAGCAGATCTGGTCTGCCTAATTTCAATAAGGCTGTAAACTTCTTGATACTTCTGGCATACTAGCAGATCTCTCTACAGAAGATGTTTTCATCAGAAAGGGGGGTAGTGGGGAAAAATGAAGTGCAGCCTTTGTTGAACAGCAGTAAATTGGCTCTCCCAAAGGATAATGCCACAACAGCAAAATGAATTATTCTTGCAAGTGCATCACATTAGTTTTTCTCTGCCATAACAATGCTAATTAGCATTAGCAAAAATAATCCTCCTTTATCCCTATTCCCATGTTTTAGCACAACTAGAACATTTGTGGTACAGATGCACAAACACAAATACCTCCACTAGTGAACAGACAGCTTAAGGATCTGAAGGCTTACGTATATGAATTTTCTCAATTATTTCCTGCAAAACGTTTTTCAAAGACACAGTATGTTATTAACTTCCTCCTGAAGGTATAAGTAAATATTAGAACTCCAGGTAGCGATGCTATATTTTCTTTCAGAGAAGCAATCATAGCAATACGGATTATTTCATCTGGTTTTCTTGTTATTGGAGAATTAGGTTCGTTAGACCATAATCAAAAAACACTATTGTACCAAATTTTTGAGAACGTTTGTTTTGGGAATGAATTCTTCATTTTAACAGGAGAGTTCAGTATGAGTTTGCATATGGACGTTAACAGCTTGGCAATTCTTAAGATTCTTCTGACACTTTTAGATGAGGAGATACCCAAGAATTTTGAATTGGTCTATCCCATCAGCACCAAGGGTTTATTATTTTACTATGTGACAGCAGAACAGCCAACATCAATAGTCAATAATACTGAACAAGAGATTTAGTTAGGCTTTCTTGTTATCTTCTTGATGTGCCTACATTTGCCACCAGGGATCTAGAAGACTTACCAATTTTCACATAGATCATACATCCAATACAGCAAAATGGCTGATTCTCTGTCGTCTTCTGAAGTTTTTCCTTGTTTATGACTGTGTATAGTCTTTCCTCAGCAAAGACTGTTTATACAAGGCACTTAATAATTACGCAAGGCAGGTTGTAATGGGGATGAATCTTTTATGCATTCACAGCTGGAGTTACATGCAACAAACTAACACCATTGATGCCCATTAAATGTTTTCTCACAGTAAATTAGAGAATGTGAATTTACAGAGTGGTTCCTCACTAGCACCTGATGTGAAAAATATTCAGACGCATAAAGCGTGGAAGATCACTCCATTGGGAAATCTGCTTTGCACAAGAGCAATTTAATGGTATGCCATCTACATGAGGAGTTAATGCATTTCACCAGTATTCTGGCAGGCTGTCCCCTTGCTTAACTTAGCACCCTGGACATGTTAGCAGTCTCTTGACTATTCCTTAGCAATTTTTTCCCCAGTAGTGTCAATGGCATTACCCTGTTAAGTAACATTTCCACTCTGATTTGCACCAATGGTTGTGCAAAATAAGTACCTGAGCCAGTTACCACCAGAAAGGGTGCAAACGAACTACACCAAAGCTTCTTACACTCTTTCCCCTGCAATTGTTCATGCTATCATCTATGTCCAGGTTGAGAAAATCAAAGAGTTGACTAACGAATCAGAAAAGAGTCGAGCAGGGTGAGTACCACACTTGAAATTACTTGACACCAGCGTCTACACAGATTCTATCAATACGGCTTTCTGCCTCCAGATTATCCAGCTATGCCCACCAGTATGTCTCTCTTCTTTATGCCTAGCTGCAACGTATGACAATATTCTGTTGATCTGCCATCCTACCAGCTGTGGTGGTTTCACCCTGATGGGCAGCTGAATTCCACCACACTGCTCTCTCACTCCCCTCCTAATAGGAAGAGTGGGGAAGAAGGAATTAAAAAGGCACACAGGTTGAGATAAGGACAATTTAATTAAGGGGAAAAAAAGAGGGAAAAGAAAAATAAATGAATAAAAAATAATAAAAATAAAAAAGAAAGAAAAAAAAGGTTACACTGAAACGAAGAGAAAACAATTATTCTTAACATCCCGTCATCAAGCAATGTTTGGCCATGTTTTGTAAAATAGGGCCTCAATATGCATCGCAGTTTTTCAGGAGGACAGATGTTTTCCTAACAAGACTCCCCCTACCCCCCTTCTCCTTCCCCTTCCACAGCTTTTATTGCCAAGTGTGAAGTCATATGGTATGGAATATGCCTTTGGTCAGTTTAGGTCATCTGCCCTGGCAATGTCTCCTCCCCACACCTCTTGCCCACCCCCAGCCTCCTGGCTTTGAGGGGGCTGGAGAGAGTGTTGATGCTGTGCTAGCACTGTTTAGCAACTGCCAAAACACCGGTGTAATATCAGTGCTGTTTTGTGGGGAAAGTGAACTGCATCTCTGCCAGACCCAGTACACCAGGTCGCAATAATGACGAGTCCAGCATAGTTTGCACTGAAACAAGGCAATACGTTTCCTCTTTAGTTACCTACGGAACAAAGGTGCCAAGCCATGACTTGCAGCCTTACCAAGTCCTGCAGCTCTCGTAGCTGTTTTCCTGTAAGTCCCCCAATTCCTAGGTCATCATCATCATCTTCAGGTTGGCCAAGGACATTTCCAGAAGACGGACCCTGTTTGATAAAGAACTCTTCATGTTGGTCTAGTAGCAATCCATGTAGCATCCAGGCAGATAGCTGCTTATACATGACTCCATGACACACAGCCAGAATCCTGAGATCAAGAGAAATAGGACAGTGAGTTTCTGCATGCACTAATCAAAACCTCAATGTACCTCATTCTGGTAAGTCCAGTTAGTTAAATATCTAACACAGATTTTTTTTTTTTTAATTTTTTTAATCAGAGAAAGATGAACTGATCACTCAAAAACAAACAAACAAACAAACAAAACCAAACAAACAAAGCAGCAAATATATCTATATTTGTATATATATCTGTATATATATATAATATACAGTGGCTTCCCAGTTCTGCTGTTTCTACTCTATTACTATTTCAGCGTGAACACTGAAAAGAATCATCCCTTAAGAGCCAATGGCCTGACTTTCTCACCAAAGACACAAAAACATAGCAACATCCACCCAGTGAAATACATCTTCCTGAAGGATGGAAAAAAAGAGTAATAGGTCTGCTACATCGAAAACATTTCACGTAGATTTCAAAAGAAGAATAAACATAGGATCTGAACTTTCCTCAGCACTGATACCTCAGTAAGATATCCAAAAATAGAAAGTATGGAGAAAGCCTTAATTCCTGCCATTAACCTGCTTTAGATAGGTAACGGGGACTGTGACAATTTGCCTTGCATGCTACTCCTATTTCTAGATCATGCAGTCCTATTTTGAGAAGTATTATCTGCTTTTACAAGAAAGATAACACACTGACACTAACTCCAGTTACTACTTAAGAAGTTTTATTGCATCTACATACTTTTCAAGAGCACTGCGAACAGGAGGCAACCCCCCACAGCTATGTTTGTGGACGGTTTCCAATATCTGACATCCATGAATCTGCAGAAAGAAAAAGCATTTAGAAAAAGCATTTTCTGCACAAGTCTGGCAGAAAGAGATGAAACATACTCTATATAGTGAAAAAAGAGGTGATGACCTTTGTGAGCCTGTGTGAGGCTGCACACCCAAGTTTTTTCTCAAAAGATTCCCTTAACAAAAAAAATAAGCATCTCGTAACTCTGAAAACATTAGCCTCCACCTTTTATTTTATTTTATTTTATTTATTAAACTCTGGTGAGGGTGGGAGAGAAAACAGGCTCAGAAAAGAAGAAAGTCCAGTTAGCAGCATCTTGTACTTTGAAATGTGCTGTGATTAGAATATCTGTCAGAGATCTTACTAATAATGAAACAGAAAAGAGAGTTAAATTGAGTCTAAATGGATTTGTGAAACGTTCAATACTTACAGTAGTACTAGGAATGGGGCACCCATTACTGAAACCAGATTCTTTCCTAGCATTCTATTGTGGTGTGAGGTCAGAAGATACTTTTATCAGCTAAAGAAGAAACTTGTTAAGAGAGACTAGCTACAATTTTGCTGTACCTTCTGAGTCTTGATCTGTTCCACCACGACCATTACAGATGGGAAGAGTAACTGAAACTGCAGAACAAGGAACAAAATGTTGAATTAGTTTGCTATGCAAGGGAGAGAGAAATTGTGATTGGGTAAGTGCGGACAGCACCTGATTACAGTAATTTAACCAAGCCATCATCATGCTTTCCCCACAAATCGGAAACCATTCTGTGACCTGAAAATCACCGGAAAGAATACACTCCCTCGCCTGGATCAAGATGCACTAAATTACTGCATTCCAGCTGCAGTTCAGACTAAGCACAAGCAGCAAGGAATATGCAAGGGTAAAAGTGAAAAACCTAAGATATGTGTTACAGTGCAAGTAATCCTCTAAACATGATCAGGGGACTACAAATTTGGAGGCATTAAAGAGAAGTGACATGACATGAAAGAATAAACTTTGTTTATCCCACCCATGTTCTCATTAGACATATCACAGAGCGGAAAGAGTAACCGAAGAATACTACATGTTTATTAACATGACATACCTGGTCCAAGGAATAATTAACATGTGAGATGGAAAGATGCGGGTCAGCCAAAAACTGTAAGAACAAAGCAATTAATGAAAATTAAAATAAGTTATAGATAAGTAAAAAAGCAGGTTTGATTCTATATTCCATACCCTTAGTTCCGACAGCTTTCCCCCCTCCTCCCCCCGGCTTTTTTGTGTCATGTCCCATTTAGGCTGTAACTTTTAATGAAACCACTGCACAATGACTGTACAAAGGTGTAACAGCTACAAAGCCACCAACGGTTTAATCAGAACCCTCACAACTGAAAACAGAAGTCACAATAGTCTGAGACAGCAATGGGCTCTGAGGCTGTTGAGGCACCTACTGAACTGCATATAAAAAGGGACTGACTACTTATTAGAATGAACAGTCATTTATAATGGCACCTCACAGGAATAATTTGGAAACCATTCCTAAAGGGGAAAGAAAACTATCTTGTCGCCTCTTTAACTCCTACCACATAGCCCATTAATTGCAGAAATGACAAGTTTTCACAATCTGTCAGCAGCAGGACAGCCTCTTGTTCCAACTTTCTCTCCTTTACCTCTTGTTCAAGGTCAAGTAGTGCCTGTCGATATGGCTGCAATACTGAATCAAGACCTGTGCAGAAAGCTCGCAAATAAATCCCATGTAATCCACCCTGGTTTTGCTGAGATACATGATGGTCCTAAAAGCAAACAATAAAATCAACATCAGCCCCTCAGTGCAGGCCTAAAGAGTGATGGAATTTCTGTGCAGCTTTACACCAGCATCCAATGATCGCAGCATCTTGAAATGCACCTCAACCCCCCAGAAAGCGCCCAGAGAAGAAACAGCAGAGTTTCATTTAGCTCTTCTGTGTATGCACGCAAGGGTCGCCACAAACCCTGGAGAATCTGCAGCGATCGCGAATTAGCGCGTTATGTTTCCCCAGGACCGAGATTTTTACATTCCGTCCACCTTTCCACATGGGTTGTCGCGGACCCTCCTTCACTTTCACCGCGCGGAGCCTCCCGGAGCCCCGTTCGAGGCAGCACGGTCGCTGGGACGAGTGCCGGCCGGCGCCGCGGCGCATCCGTGCCCGGCGCGGTTCGGGCGCAGCGGCACCCGCCCAGCTCTGCTCCGCCCCGCCCCGCCCCGCCCCGCCCCGGGAAAACCGCGGCCAGGCGGCCCCACCTGCTGCTGTACGTGCCCGGTGTACTGCTCCACGAACTCGGCGAAGCGGATGTAGTCGGTGCCGAGGCGGCAGAGCCGGTTCAGGACGCTCGTCTCGCTGGGGTGCAAGAACGGCAGTTCCTGGGACACCTGCGGGGAATGACAGCGATGAGGGCGGGCGGGAGGGCGGGCGCGGGGGCGGGGGCGGGCCGGCCGGGTCCCGCCGTACCTGCAGGCCGCCGCGCTTGCTCCAGGTGAAGGCCGCCCCCGGGTACCCGCTCAGCGCCAGCAGCAGCTCGTGGATCATCCCGCTGCGCGCCGCCGCGCGGGCTGCCGGGAGGGGCGCGAGGGCTGCCGGGAAGGGCGCGTCTGCGCCGCGGCCGCCGGAGGGGTCGCGGGCGGCGCCTCGGCCCCGGGGAGCGGCGGACGTTGCCGCTGGCCTCGCGCGGCCCGGTGGCAGGGCGCGCTCCGCGGGCGGCTCCCCGCCGGGCCCGGGAAGTAACGGGAGGATGGGCGAGCGCGCCGGCTTTCCGGAAGAGTCCCCGGGAGCAGCTGGCCGGGCCGGGCTAGTCCGGTGCCCTCCTCTCCGCTCCTGGGGCGCTCTGGCGTGGCCGCAGGAGGACGGCTGAGTGACTCGGGTGGTTGTGGTGGCAAGTGTTGGTCCAGAAGGGCCCTTCCAGAACAGCAGCAAGCTCGCAACCTTCTAGGTTGTTTTCTCGTCTTTGTTTTTGGCATTTCTTGTCAAGTTTCTTTATTGTTTTCTTAGGATGTGTGGCATTGTTCTATCCACTTTAGTTTGACCTTGGTCTTACCTGTTATATGTTGGTCTCACCTCAAGTACTGTGTACAGTTGTGGGTGTCACAGCATAAGGAGGGCGTAAAAATATTAGCCTCTGCAGGTGGGCAACAGAGGTGGCGATGGGGCTGGAGAGGAAGATGTGCGAGGAGCGGCTGAGGTCACTTGGTTTCCTCAACTTAGAGAAGAAGAAACTTGAGGGACAACCGAATTGCTTTTCTTCCTGTGCGTTTTTACTCATTATGTCTTCATTCAGTAGAAAGTAGCGTTAAGCATAATGTTTACTATTTGCAACAGATAAATAACTTTACTGTCCAAGTGTGTTTGGTTTGTGATCAGTTTGTCGTAGTGTGCTCTGTTTTGTAGGAGAAAGTTCTCATGTTATGTTCCTACAGGGAAGAAAAATGTTCAAGTACGTAGCCTAACTATCTAAATAAAATTGTCTCTTAATACCCTCTCTGACATGTATGCATTTATTTTCCTATAGCTATATTTGCAGTATACTGGGAGCTCCAACAGTATTGTTCTATTGTGTATCAATACAATCAAACCATTCTCTTTATATTGACAAAGCTTCTATTGGCTGAACAAAGACTGGAGTTTAGCTAGGCAATTGTTCATCATTGACATGAATGTCACAGTGTGCAGTTGTGCCAGGAAAACTACGTGATACTCCTGCTTTTAGGAAGCTGTATTTGAGGGTTAGCACTGTTAGCTTCAGTCTTGTGGTGCTGAAAGCAGTCACAGTCCTTCCGTATTCGTTAGAGGCTGTGGTTCAATCCCATGCTTCTGACTCAAAGTTCTGTGCTAACAGGCGGCTTATGATTAACGCTAAATTGAAATACGATTGTTAACTGACTATAAAGCTAATCATGTTATAGTAAGATTATATATAGTTAAATATGTGGAGAGTGATGGCTCAATATTTGACCCTAGAATGCTTTGCCTGTAAATGCCGAATATATAATTTAGTGGTATATTGTACATTGCTAATAACATGGTGCTTTTATTTATGTAAATACATACTAATTTAATCTGACAGGGAACTCTTGAATCTGAACATAATAGTCTTCTATACCCATAAATCAAGGTTATAGTAGCATTCTGTCACAAAAAGTGCGACTGTCAGGTGTCTTTCTTGAGAACAAGGCAGAAGGAAATGATGTAACATTTCCCTCTGCAGAGGGAACGTTTGCCTATTGCAGTTGTGGGTGGGGGGAAGCTAATTTTTGGGAAGGTAAAGTTAGTGATTTGTTGGAAGTGAGTCATACTAAAAGTAAAGCTAGAATTAATTATGAAAGCATTTGAAATAGAGATATGGCAGCTTTTTTGTCATTGGAATTTCTTGTTTGATGGTGAGAGGTACGGGTTTGAGCTCCACTAAATATAGTGGGCTGGTTAAGACTTAAATTACTTTATTGGTTCTCAAAGTGCCTTTGTAGGTAGGCTACATGAGAACAAGTACAGGCAAAAAAAAAAAAAAAAAAAAAAAAACATTAAAAGGTGTTAAAAAATAAAAGAAGGGGAGGATGTCTGTGCCACAGACAAAATAAATTTTGAATCGCCCCATGTTTTCCTTCCTCTAGGTAGCTGTGGGGCTTCCCTGGACCTTACAGATGCTTCAAGTGAAAGAAATTGTACCTGGTGCTTGGAAACAAGTACACAGTGTTTGCAGTTCAAGAAGTGTTCTTGCCAGCTTGCCCATGTTGCACTGTCACAGGGAAAAGGAGAGGTTTTCATGATGGTTTCTGTGAATGGAGAGATTGCTCACCTTCCTACAAAGAGTAAGTGCTCCTCTGCTATTTCATCAGCCTGTGGCTGTGTGTTAGCTGCATGTCCTGACTATAGCAGGACTGGGCAGGGTTAGGGTTCCTCCTTGTCTGTTGCTTGCTCTCAGTCTTCCATGAGGAGTCCTGCAGACTGTGTGCATCTAGAGCTGTGTGCCAGGCAGCTCCCGGCTGTATACATGCATTTTATGTGTATATATACGCACGTGCACATTAAGTGTGTGTGTGTATATAACACACATGCATGTGTGTTTAAAACATACACTGGGTCATTTGAGGCAATTCTGTCAGATTCATGCAGGGCATTCTGGGCCTGTAAGAACAGAGAATGTAGCTAAACTGGGTAATTAGAGAAGACAACAAAAACGAATACGGACCTAAACCTCAGTACAGGTATAGAGGATAAGATTTAAACGTATCTTGAATGAATGTGGTCTAAAGGGAAAGGTCACATATGTCTGTAAACACATGAGGTGCAAAAAATAATGTTAAGAAAAAATGACTAATGAAGATGAGAAGATTCATCAGAATGAAGGCTGCTAAGATGTGGTGTGGCACTAGATGTTATTTTTATTTCAGCGATCTGGGCCGGCTCCATGTGTACTACAAAGAGAGTAAGTGATGACTTAGAATTCTTAGTGCTAAATGGAACATAGAGCAGATCCTACTCCCTCTTCAGCCTTTATTTTGCTAAAAATTAGGATATGTCTGAAAAATTCTTCAGTGGAAAACTGTTTGAATAGGCTATTATTTCCCAGTCTTTCTTGGAATGCAAGGCCTTACAATACTTTGCACAGGCGGGTGGAATAATTGTATATACTATACTGTTTGGAGGAGGACAGAGGAGGTTAGAGATGCCTTATGTTTCAGTGATAGCCTGCAGCTAGGTTGTCTTGAAGTGACTATAGAATTGCAGCTTCAGAATCTTCAGGTTTTCTAAAAATCTTTTTTTTTTTTTTTTTCTCCCAGCACCATTTATAGACATCTATCTTGTAAAGGAAGTGACAAATAAACACCTTCAAAAGAACATATAATAGTAGTTTAAATAAGGGACTGAATTTTGGAGCTCTTCATTTCCTCAGGGAAGAACTAATGACTAGGCATTAAGGCCAAGTACTATTTAAAAAAAAAATCTAGCTGAAATTTTGAAACTGAAAAAGTTTCAAAAAAAAAAAAAAAGAAAAAATAGGTATCTCTGTAATGCTGTTTGTAAGGCTGACTAGTAAATATTCAACATTTAAAAAAAAAAAAAAAAGGACAAGCAACAGGAGAGGCAATAGATCAAACACACAGATACACAAGAGAGTCTACGTAAGCCTGGCCTGGTGGAGTGTATGTAAGGGGGAGGGGTGGGATAACTGTCAAGGCTGATTTTTATCTGGCTGCAGTGTATCTGTCCACTGGGGCTTGCAGGGCAGTGCTGCGTGTGTAAGGGTTGGAAGTTTTGGGCCTGGTGGCTGTGGAGTGCTGGCTGGCTCGACCTAGGCTGCATCCCATGTAACAGGGCTGGCAGGCCAGGGATTAGCTGAGTGTTGCCAGCGGGGCTGACAGGAAATCTCAGGGTGCTACAAGTGGGACAAAGTCTGGTCCCCTGTGAGGGGGACCCCGAGGCAGGCAGGGTGGGGCCCGCGGGAGCACAGTGCTCTGCGAGTGGGCGGACCGAAGTCCCAGCAGGGCTGAAGGATGCGGACTGGGCCGCGCCGGTCGCTGAGTCCGGCTGAAACCACAAGGCTGGCAGGAGGGGCGAGCCGGCGGCCGAGACGGGGCAGGCTCTCACCCCGGCCACGGCAGCGGATGAGGCTGGCGGAGGCGGCCGGGGCGGGGAGAGAGGGAGCGAGCGCGGTGCGGCGGCTCCGCCCCCGCCACACCCGGTGCGGCAGGAAGAGGAACGGCCGCGCCCTGGTCCCGGCCGGCCCTGGTCCAGCGCAGCGCCATGGCGGCGGAGGAGGTGGACGGGCTGGCCATATCCCGGCCGCATTATGGCTGTGAGTACCGGGGCTCCCAGGCTCGGGTCCGGGAATCGGCGGGGCCGCCAAGTAACATCCTACCCGGCGACGCCCAGCCCGGCTTGCGCAGCCCGTGCCTTCCCGGGGACCGGTGCTGAGAGCGGAGGCTGCGGCGCCGCAGGCGCGGGGAGAGCGTGGGGTCTCGGTTCTGCTGCTGGCCGGCGGGCCCTACCGGCGGGGTGCGAGGGCCCCTGGGCGCGGCCCGCCGCGCCTCCCACGGGGCGGGCGCCGAGGGTCTCGCCGCCGTCTCTTCCCCGGGCGCTACAGAGCGCTGGGAGAAGGTGCTGGGCGCGCGGCGCTGGGGCGGTCTCCTGCCGTCGGGGAGCGGGGGGTGCCCGCGCCTCCCGCGGGCGAGTCCCGCGCCTCGCCCAAGATGTCCGCCGCGGGGAGGGGAGCACGGCAGGGCGGGGGCGCCTCTGGTGGGACGGGACGGGGCGCGGCGGCGGCGGAGTCTCGGCAGGGAAGGGGCGCGGCGAGCCGCCGCGGTGGCGGACCCTTCCGTCTGCCTTCCTGTTCGTTCCGGTAAAGGTGCCTGACGTACCGTCCGAAACGCGATCGGAAGCGTTTAGGTTGAACGCCTTCACTTCCTTGGACACGCGCTCACAGTAGAGAGGGAGGCTTTAGCTCAAGGGTTCCGAAATGTACGCTTGCTTGTGCAAGCTGTCACGTCAAGAATGAGTAAAGATGAGGAAGAGGCTGTGAGGCGGATGGGAGATGGCGTAAGCGACGGCCGGTCGGACCGCGCGGTGCCGACCGTGCCGCGGCGAGGCCTGGGGCGGGCGGGGAGGGCAGCAGCAGGTAGAGTCCCGCGAACGGGGCGGGGCGCGCCGCACTCGGTGTATTGTCGGAAGGAAGGACAGAGCAGGGGGAATCGGGAGGAGGGAGAACTTTCCCGTGGTATTAGGTGTTACTCTGTGGCTTGGGGCAGGTTTTTATAGCTTTGGGAGGGGTTGATGGAAGCAGGAAGGTGCTTCTGAGGTACTTCGGACAGGTTTCTGAGAGAAATTGCTTTGCAGTTTCAACCAAGGTCTTGCTTGGTCCCAAATGCTATGGTTACTACCACGTCAGTTTTTGTTTGTTTTTATTAAAGCATTTTAGGTGTAAGCTAGTCTTTGATTAATTGTGGTATGAGACACTTCCTATTTGTCAAGTTGATCTGTAAAACCTAAAAAATGTGCTTTTTTTTTTTCTCCTCATGAGAGCATGGATGAGGTACTTAGTTGTAAGAGTGGAAAGGACAGGCTATATCACGAAGGCTTTGAATGTATAGAATCTGAAAGATTTAGGCATATGCCCGTAGGTAGGTCCTCAGCTTGATCAAAAGATGATATGCAGGTTGTGGATCTGAAAGGTTCACCTCCAGATAAGGGTCCATGAGCATTTCCATCTTTTTAGAGATGAAGTATGACAATATAGAAGAGATTATATGACGTGAAAATATGCTGTTAGCCTTCTTTAATCTTTGAGTACTAAAACAGAAGATAGGTGGAGAGATGCGTGGTCACTGATGTGCCTTTGAGAAAGAGGAAGGCAAAGCTAGAAGAAAGAAAGAAAAGAGAAGACTTTGCTCAGTGGAAGATGGGGAGAAAGCGGGCTCAGAATCAAATGGGGAAATCAGGCAGAGGGAAGACATCAAACTTACGTGATGAGGGAGGAAGGGTAAGGAAACAAGGTCTCTTCTGTTGCTTGCAAAGATCAGGTGTGTTTGGTCCCTCATTTTTCTGAATCAAATAAAACGTGTGGTGAGTTCCTGGGGGAAGGGTTGGATATGATTTTTTTGTGTGCCTGTCTGGCTGCATTCAGTCTTCAACCACCTGACAATGTGTTTTTGACTATTTGCAGCTGTCTTGGATAATGAGAGATTAACAGCAGAGGAAATGGATGAAAGACGACGCCAGAATGTAGCGTATGAATACCTTTGTCATCTGGAGGAAGCAAAGAGGTAAGAAGAAGAAGGACTGAAATTGCTGGTGATTTAAAAATAAATAAATAAATAAATAAATGGATATTTGGTGAGGGGAATGATTACTACTGAACTTATTTTTTCTGACTTTTTGCTTAATATGTTGAAAAAAATGTTGAACTTATTCCTGGCCTCCAGCATGTATGTAGCTTTTATGTCATCTTCATGTTTAGTAAGCGTGAAAGTATGCTGTGTTACTTCATACAAAATGAAAGTATGATCAGAAGATAGTAGATGCTATGTATTTGCTATTAAAGGAAAAAAAACCCACAAAACTAATACTAAAAACAAATCTGTGAAGTCTTATTGTTAATATTCTCAAAATCTTTCTTGCAAACATTCAATCCTATATGCTGTATGTGGAGAATAGGAATGAGACAGACCAGTTTGCCTATTTGTTTCCTTTCCTGACAGATGTCTTTTCATGCCTTTGTATAAATTGATTTTTTTTACTTGAATTTTTAATGACTATTGAAACTGAGATTGCGACTAAAGGCAAGTTTTAAAGAACAAGATTGAAGAAAAAGAGGTGAGGTAATGTTTCTGTTAGTGACTCCTACAAGACTTAAAAATAATGCTAGTGTTTCAGTTTGCATTTTGTAATTAGTCAAGAAACGAATTGTGAACATAGTTTCTTTGTTCTCACAAAGACCTAGGCAATCTAGCTAGTATGACACAGAAAGTAACTTCTGTTGCAGCAGAAAAGTAAGGAACATGAAAAAATGTGTTCTAACTAGAATTTGCTCAATAGTTCTGTCTGTCATTTGAAAGATGGTACAGGTTAAGAGCCAGAAAACTTTCTCTTCCTCTGACTGGTGATATATTTTGGAGCATCTGTATAAGTCTCCCCCAGCAAGACAGACGTGTTCCACTGCAGTGTTTTATAGAATGGAGTAGTTCAGTTGGAAGGGACCTACAAAGATCACCAAGTTCGACTGTCTGACCTCTTCAGGGCTAACAAAAAGTTAAAGCATACTATTGAGGGCATTGTCTTGAATGCTTTTTGGATGCTGACGGACACGGGGGGGACATCAGTCACCTCTCTAGGAAGCCTGTTTCAGTGTTTGACCGCCCTCGTGGTAAAGAAATCTGTTCCTAATGCCCAGTCTGAACCTCCTGTGGTGTGACTTTCTGCTGTTCCTACATGTCCTGTCATGGGTTATTGGGGAGCGGAGACCAGCACCTCCTTTGGTGTTTCCCATTTTCAGGAAGCTGCAAGGAGCAATGAGGTCCTCTCTTGATCTCCTCTTCTCCAGACCAGATGGCCCAAGCATCCTCAGCCTGTCCTTGTAGGACATGCCTTCCAGCTCTTTTACCAGCCTTCTTGCCCTCCTCTGGTTGCTTTCATGGACCTTAACATCCCTTTTATATTTTGGAGCCCAGAACTGCACACAGTAATCAATATGAGGCCGCACCGGTGCTAAATACAGCAGGGAAGGAAGTCATGTTTCTTGACTGGCTGACTATGCTGTTCAATGCACCGCGAAATGTAGTTTGCCCTTTTGGCTGCCAGGGCACACTGTGGCTCATGTTTATAGGAAAGAAAACAGATCTTGTACAAGATCAGTGCTGGCAGAGTATAAAGGAGGACTCATTTTCAGTACTTCATTCCAGGATTTTAATAGTTCATGCCGCTGTAAAATACTTTTGAAGGGGCTAGGAGGACTCCGCTTATACTATAGTCTTTCAGGTACTTCATAGCAATTGTCACTACTGCACATCTACAGAGGTTGCTTAGGTACTAGCAGATAATAATTTTCTCTCCATGCAGACTTGGATGAGGTGGGACTAGTGAGAAAGATAGAAATGTATCTCAAAATCACCCTGTCCCTCTGAATAAAAAATCTTTAGGATCGAATGCTGAGCTACAGGGAGAGATGAATGCCATTATAAGTCACCATGCATGCTTGAATGAGCCCCAGAAAAACCACTTAGACATTGGCTTCAGAGTGGATGCTTTCTGAGATGCTTGTATTCTATTCAATTCTTTGTCCAGACTTGACAAGAAAGTTAGGCAAAAATGCCTAATACAGGCCACAGCTTTAATATTCTCATTAAGCTGATGCTTATTCGTGGAGACTTACTTAGCCTTTGGATAAATAATCTTTAACTAAAGTTTCTTGGCTGTCCTGCGTCTGCTTCCAGCTATTGCCTCAGCATTGACAAGGCTGAGTGGTTAAGCATTTGTTTTTGCTGCACCTTGTCAGGAATTATGTTTTTCCTGTTTTGTCCCAGGGACAAGCCTAGTTGTTGACATTGTCTTTTTCGAAGAAGGGAGTGACAGATGTGTCATTCAAAACACAAGTAGCGGTAATACAGTCTCCCACTTTGGCAGTCAGAGCACTTACTTTGCTTAATGGCCTACAGGCTGTCTATACACATGCGAGGGAATTCCTGTCTCCTATAGCTGAAGCCATACCACTTTGCATAAGAGTTAAAGATTGCATGACCAGAAGGAAAGAATCAGGAGTCCTTTGTTTAGTGATTAAAATACACAGGTGAGAGCAGACAGGCTTGAGTTCATGCTCTGTTTCCAAGAATGTTTTTCATTACTGAACAGTCTTTATAAATTGTCTTTTTTGTTTTTTGTTATGAATTACTGCTAGTATAGCCAAAAAGAGGGCTTTGGGCTGCATTGCTGGAAAAGAGTTTTAACTTAAACAAACAAAAAAACAACACCTTGAATTCAAACAGTTTATTATATTTAAAATGTATGTAATTGTCCTGAGATTTTCTGTATTTACTTCTTTGCCGGTAGTGTAACTGAGATGTAATGTGTGAATTAGGCACTGCAGCGTTTTGCTTGTGCTGCTAATGGCAGTGTCTCAGCTTTAGGTATGGATTGGAGAGTTTCTCATCTTTTTTCATAGTGAGAGATTTTCATATGAAGCTATATCTCTGAGGAGACTTAATAGTGGAGCAAGGTATCTAGTGCACATCACACTCTCAGAAGCCGAAGAGGTGAATTTTCTAACATCAACGTCTGTTCAGACAGTGGGAGGTGATTGAAGAACAAATCTTATCCCTACCCCACCTCCCCATCATATTACAATATAATATCCCATTCAGACTGGGTAGTTTATATCATTTTTTATAGAACATAAAGGCACCTAAAGGGCAACTAAAATGATATGAATATCATGTTGATGGGTTAATGTGGGCCCACTTCTCCAGTCTGTCCAGACCCCTTTGGATGGCATCTCTTCTTTCTGTCGTATAATGTCACAATCCTTGATAATACTGTGCTGGGGGAGAGAATAAGTCAGTAGGTGAGAGACTGATGCTTTTTTTTTTTCTTTTTTTTTTTCCCCAATCATTGCTAGTGGAACAATGCCTTATTTCAAAATTTGAAGATAACGTTATTTGAGAGACTGGCTGCCTGACAATACCTGTTGTTTAGATATTTACTTTTGTGTCTTCTGAAGGAACGCCTGGTTCTAAAGTGCAAATAATGGTACTAGCTGCCTGTAGATACTCAAGGATCTTGTCTTGGAGGGGAGTATGCATTTAATACTAGTTATGCTGACTGACTAGAAAGGTGAATGTATTTAATTTGGACAAGCTTCAGTAAAATTGGAAGGCCTACATTACCCATGAGGTTGTGTGATGAGATTGGAGAGTTAACTCTGGCTTAAAGATGATCGTTTCTGTGCTAGGGAGATGGAGGAACCAGAGTGGGAATTCTATAGACTGTAATGCCTCCAGTGGTTTCACCCTGATGGGCAGCACCTCTCTCTCATTGCCCCTCTTCAAAGGAGCGGGGTGAGACTAATATTAAGTGCTTGTTAATAACAGACTAGAGCAGTGAGAAACTAAAAGCAAACGAAAAACGCCTCCTCCTCCCCCCCCCCCCCCATTTTCTGCCTCCCTCTGAGCAGTGCAGGGGAATTAAGGCTGTGGTCAGTCTCTAACACTTCCTCTTCTGTTCTAGCATAGTCTTATTCTCATCTCTTTGCTTCAGCATGGGGTGCCTTCCATGGGATGCAGTTATTCTCAAACTTATCCTGCGTGGGCTTCGCACATGCTGCAGTTCTTCAAGAAGTACTCCAATATGGGTCTATACCACGGGGTCCCTCCTTCAGGAGCATACTGCTCCAGTATGGGTTGTCATGTCCACACCCCCACTGGGTGGTAGCTCCTGCCAGATCGCCTGTTCTTATACCGCCACCTCCACAGGCTCCAGTGTGGAGATTTGCTTTGCTGTGGTATGCCATGGGCTGCAGGGGAGTTGAGTTAAAGGATGATTATCAGAGTCCAGCATTTGCCTGTTTCAGATCCCTGCTAAGAGCTTTCACTGAAACAGCTTCACAAAGTTGAATGTATTTAATAAGGCAACAGATATAACAGATTTGCAATTGCTGTTGATAAATACACTTACCGCTGTAGTGCTAATATATGATAATAGTGCTAGCAAAATGCTATCCCTGATATTCCTCACCAAAGGGTGGAGGTGCAGAGGTTACCAAGAAGTTGTCCCTGTCTTGAATCACAGAATCACAGAATTTTCTAGGTTGGAAGAGACCTCAAGATCATCGAGTCCAACCTCTGACCTAACGCTAACAGTCCCCACTAAACCATTTCCCTAAGCTCTACATCGAAATGTCTTTTGAAGACCTCCAGGGATGGTGACTCCACCACTTCCCTGGGCAGCCTGTTCCAATGCCTCACAACCCTTTCAGTGAAGAAGTTCTTCCTAACATCTAACCTAACACTCCCCTGACTCAACTTAAGCCCATTCCCCCTCGTCCTGTCACCAGGCACGTGGGAGAACAGGCCAACCCCCACCTCGCTACAGCCTCCCTTGAGGTACCCATAGAGAGCGATAAGGTCACCCCTGAGCCTCCTCTTCTCCAGGCTGAACAAGCCCAGCTCCCTCAGCCGCTCCTCGTAGGACTTGTTCTCCAGGCCCCTCACCAGCTTTGTCGCCCTTCTCTGGACCCGCTCAAGCATCTCCATGTCCTTCTTGTAGCGAGGGGCCCAAAACTGAACACAGTACTCGAGGTGCGGCCTCACCAGAGCTGAGTACAGGGGGACGATCACCTCCCTAGCCCTGCTGGTCATACTGTTCCTGATACAAGCCAGGATGCCATTGGCCTTCTTGGCCACCTGAGCACACTGCTGGCTCATATTCAGCCGACTATCCACCATCACTCCCAGGTCCTTCTCTGCCTGGCAGCTCTCCAACCATTCCTCTCCCAGTCTGTAGCTCTGCTTGGGGTTATTGCGCCCCAGGTGCAGGACCCGACACTTGGCCTTGTTGAACTTCATGCAGTTGACCTCAGTCTTGGTGGAAGAGAAAGTCACAGCCTCTTCTAGGTTTCCAATTCCTTTCCCTCCGCCCCAGCTTTTCCTTTTTCTTCTCTCTAACTTCATCTTCTCTCTTTTTTTAATCCGTTTACACTAACTCCTAATGTTCTTTTATATCCTGACCTTATCTGTTCCCTCCCTGTGGTGATGTTTAGCATGATTTGGGTGAAGAGTTGAGTACTGTAGTCATATCTGTTTAGCATATGCTTCTTTAAGCTCATTAGCATGTTCAGGGGTGTGAACTTTAATATTCATTTTACACATCGAATCAAAAGGTTTCACTAGGGTACTAGGGCCCTCAAGATTCTGTTCTGCTGCCAAAATAGGGCTGTCTCACCAATACTAGACTCCTTCCTCAGCAGCCTCTCATATGAAGCTTGCAGACCTCCATCCACAAAGTTTGTATAAGAGAGAAAAACTGCTTAATTCCCCTTTACTTAAAGCTGGTGCTTATCTGAACAAATCTGACTGTTCTCCACAAGGGGGATAGCCTGCTCCATCATGGACCTCTCTGCAAGCTGCAGGGGAACTTTTCTCTTTTCAGTGGTCCCCAACAACAGGACAAGAGGCAACAGGCATAAACTGAAACAGAGGAAGTTCCAACTGAATATGAGAAAGCACTTATTTACTGTGAGGGTGACAGCACTGGAACAGGTTGCCCAGAGGGGCTGTGCAGTCTACTTCTCTGGAGATACTCAAAACCCGTCTGGATGTGATCCTGTGCAACGTGCTCTAGGCGATCCTGCTTGGCAGGTGGGTCAAACTGGATGATCTGTAGAGATCCCTTCCAACCTCAACCATTCTGTGATTATGCCTTAGTGCCTGGCGCACCTTCTCCCCTCCTTCAGTGTCCTTGGTGTCTGTGGAATTGTTTTTCTCTGCATTTACTCACAGCAGGCCCCTTTTGGAGCTGGCTGGAACTGGCTCTTATCTAATGTGGGGCAGCTTCTAGACTCTCCTCAGAGAGACCACCCGTGCAGCTCCCCTGCTACCTAAACTTTGCCACATAAGCCTAATACAGCAACTGAATAAATGCTGTTAAACTACAGTCAAACAAGCAAAAAAACCAAAAACCAAAAAAAAACAAACCTCAAGGTTTCTGTGGAAACCTTATTGATGGCATAGTGTTCTAATGTCTAAACACTGCTGCCTATCAACCACGTTTATTTTTTTCAATGAGACTTGAAAAATGCTTGCCTTTCACTTATTTTTGTCTTTTTTAAGGATGATAAGTATTAGTTTTAACATGAGCATAGAAAGTTTTAAATATAAACGCTTTTGCATAATGCTTTTCAAAAACATTCTGTCCTCAGGTCTAGCATAGGGTTAAACTATGCTGCAAGAAGGGGGAGCATTATTATATGTAAATTGCCCTGGTTTTGTAGTTACATTAACACCCACTTAGGAACTTGTTGAAACAGGTATTAGAACATGGAGACAGTTTATGTTCTCATTACGCATTATTTGTCTTCATGGAGGTGCTTAAGCAGAACTTGCTGCAACCGTGTTCTTCAGTAAGGTGTTAAGTTAGGTGGTTGTATGCTCCCTCTTTCCTTTTAGGTCTTCCTACCTTTGAGCAAGGTGAGTGTTCCCCCCACTCCCAAGGTTATTCAGAAGAGAATTGTGAGCTTTATTATTAGCATTTGGACTCTTCCAGGGTTCAAGTGACTCAGTGTCCTCTCAAGAGTCTTTGGCTCTAATGATCTAAGGTGTGTAAGTGACATTGCAGAATCGCAGAATGGCCGAGATTGGAAGGGACCTCTGAAGATACGTAGTCTGACCCACCTGCTGAGCAGGATCACCTAGAGCACATTGTGCAGGATGGCATCCAGGCGGGTTTTGAATATCTCCAGAGAAGGAGACTGCACTACCTCTCACGGCAACCTGTTCTAGTGCTGTCACACTCACAATAAAGAAAATTCTTGTCCCACTCACAAGGGAGGGAAAAGATGGTTGCTTGAGCTGGTTATAGGGAGATTGGACTAGATAATCTCAAGAAGACCCTTCCAACTTCAGAGACTCTGAAAGCTGAGTAGCACAGGAAATGCAGCTGTGTGTTGTGGGATAGGGGAAGAGCATAATTTAAATGATAGTAATGAGCTTGCTTTACAATATCTTTTGGATAACAGGCCAGAATTTTTAAACTTACGTCATGTCTTTTCTATTACTCATTCAGTTGCTTTGCACATTTTCTAGAACTTGAAGAAGAATAAAGTTTCTGAGAAGAAAGCAGCAAAAAGCAGGAATTTAGTAGTTGCAAAAAAATGAGTTTCCTTTTTTAGCTCACATATGGAAGCTGGCCAGGTATTCCCAGAAACCTTTTCTTCCTTGTAATGCTATTCCTTGATGCTTTTTCCAGTCTCCATATACTGGTTGCAGTTGGAAGCCCCACCTTTTCTCAGACTCAGACTGCCCTCCACAGTGTAATATGTCTCATTTGGGATTTGAGGTGCTCTCCCAGTCTTACTGTTTGATTCCCAATTCTTGATTTGCAGCAGAAGCAGCCTTGAGAACATTCTGTTCAAGAAGATGTGGTGACTAGTATGCTTTTAATCTTTTTGGTAGTGTTTGAATTCTTAATTTTAAAAAGTACTTGAGGAAATACAGCAGTCTAAGTCTCAAAGTACTGCATTTATTTCACATCAGAAAGGAAAGTATGGTCTTTCACTATCGGAGCCTGTTCAGAAGCTTACAGGAAAGCTCTTGCTTTCCATGCTAGACTAGACTCAAATTAGCAACCTGCTATATATATATATACTTTTTCCACTTCAAAATTGTTACCATCTAAGTGCACCATATCTGATGTGATAAGTAGAAGGTAGCTGAGACTTTGAGATTATTAGTTCTGTTAAATTTGTACTAGAGAGACTGAGCATCCTTTGCGTTGTGAAAGTTTCTCTAATACAGACAGGGTGTTTTGGTTTTTGTCTTTTCTCATGTGTAGTCTCTGTCTATGACTTGTATGTGTCCCGAGTTGATGCCTTCTGCACTCATATCCCTTTACTACATAAAATTTGTAAGCTGTTCATATCGAATACCAAACCGATGTCAAAACTTGTTGAACTGTTTGTCTTTCTGCAATTTGTATTTTCGTACTTTTACTCAGTTTCTTACTCCCTTAACATGACCTTTGGGTTGTATTTGTTTTCCAGTTAGTCATATAAGTCAGTCCTCTGACTTCAAGTAATTTTTTTTTTTTTTTTTAGGAAAGCAAGTAAAACTGACAAGAAGCGTAAGAGACTTGAGGCTTGGAAATGTTGTTGTATTTATGTATCTTTCCAAAAACTTCTGTGTGCTTCTCCAGAACATGGAAGGCAACTTCTGTATTTCTAGAGTATCTACTCTTTTGGAATGGAGGAAAAAGGTGTTTCCCTTTCTGGATGTGGTGTTGCAATGTCCTGTTTCAAGGGACTTTTCAAGCAGTGCTTGAGTCTAGTCATTTTTGTGTAATTTGTCACAACTACTCCAACCAGCTACTTGTTTCCTGATTGAAAGTTCCTCCATGCGGAGTTTTTATAATCTGAATGTTCAGAGCAGAGACGACAACTGCCATGGTGTACGTTTTCTAAAGAGTTTTTTTTTTTTTTTAATGGTTTATTAAGAAACTTAAGTTTGGGAACGTGAGAAAGACTAGAAGTGGGTGAGGAGGCTGGAGAATGAGAAGTTGACAGAAGCTGGAAGATTCTGGTGTGTTGTCCATTTCTTGCTGAGAACCACTCCCTTGAACTATTGCTGTTATGGGAGGGCTGCCAGCAGGAACATAAAACTGTTTTCTTGATGTTGTTTTGTGAGTGCTAGTTCCTGAGAAATGTGGTTTCCCTTCCCTTCCCCATCATTCCATGCTCTGCTGAAATTGTCACTTTTGGAGACATCTCATTGCTGTCCTGATTTTATGATCAGTTAGTGTGGCAAGCTCATTGAAAAGCTTCTTGGCACTTTTTCTTGCTTGTGTTAGCTTTTCAGAGGTGTCACCTCAGTTGTTTGGAGCTGTAGATGCGTCAACTGTGAAGAAAAGGCTTTCCTGGGCAAAGAGGAAGAACCTTAAAATTACGTAGTTGTTTTCATTCAGATGGAAGAATCAGTAGAACTAAGATTTGGGGGCAGTAACAGTGGCTTATTCTAGGTACTTAATGATGAGCAGCTGTGAAAATTTCATAAGTTTCCTTTTGAATTAGGTTTTCACAGTGTGTGCCCTCTGGAGAGAAATGCAGATACTTAAAATAATGTGAATAACCAAAGCAACAACAGTAAAATCAAGCTGTTTATAAAACCTATATTGAATCATGAGAATCCTTTCTATAATGAGTCCGTCAGAATAGCTCTCTGCTGAAGAATCCACAAATTGGAAAAAAAACGTCTGGGACTAGATCTTGAAGGAAGAAAAAACCCAAACTCAAACAGAAGTGCAGGAGGTATGAATTAAGAACGTGGGGACTTAATGCTGCATTTACTTTATGGTTATTTTCTAGATGCTCTTTGGTGTAGGCAACAGAATTCACAGATGATGTTTACTTATCCTCAGATGTTTTTTTCTATTTGACTTGTACCTTTAATCAAACACAGAATTTGAGCAAAGAACAAAGCACTAGTGTTATACTTTCTCTTTTAAAGAACAATGGCTTGTTTATCTTAAAAGGCAGAAGGCTACTTTATGCACTGACAGACAACATTGTATACTAATGTTTCAAGTAGAGACCAAGAAAAAATAGATTCAGATGTGAGAACTTGACTGGCATTCCTCTTGAGTTTTAGTAGCAAAGGTGTACAGTTTATCTGAAATTTGTTTTCCCAAATATTCTGTTTATGTTAGCAGACTTAAAAATGGAGGAGTTGTCACAGAAGAAGAGGGTGGCTCTGTGGTAGCTTACAAAAGAAGGAAAGCCTTAGGAATAGCTGAAAATAAATGCAGGCAAGACAGTTAAGAAGACTACCTAAGACTCTGTATCTGCACTAGTCGAAGTTATATTTCATTTGATCATTAAAATGTTGCAGCCTGTGAGATTTTCCATTTTCACAAGTGCCTACCTGCCTTAGGTAATTAGAAATGCAGTTTACTGCCTTATCTGGCCTTTTCAGGAGAGAATAAAAAATGCCCGTGGTGAATTCGGAAGCATCTCATCTCCTTAGGCTACTTCTACAGTGTTTTGTAATTGAAATCAAGAGTAAACTGTGCAAAAATATCGTCAAAATTGAAAATAAATGTTTGTTAACGTATTTATTTTAGTTAATGCAAAGAAATCATCATGTATTTTCTTGCTCAAGCTCAAGAGATCACTTTTTTTTGTCATGTTTTCACCTGTTACAGGTTATGTAATTTTTAGCTCTTTCCCTTGAGCGTTCCTTGAATGCTGGACTGAAAATTGGAGATTCAGAAGCAGATTTACGTAGAATCGAGTAGTTCAGTTGGAAGAGACCTATGAAGATCACCAAGTCCAACTGTCTGACCTCTTCAGGGCTAGCAAAAAGTTAAAGCGTACTATTGAGGGCATTGTCTGAATGCCTTTTGAACACTGACGGACACGGGGGAGACATCAGTCACCTCTCTAGGAAGCCTGTTTCAGTGTTTGACCGCCCTCGTGGTAAAGAAATCTGTTCCTAATGCCCAGTCTGAACCTCCTGTGGTGTGACTGAACTGCAATAGCACCATTAAATTAAATGAGACAGAAGGCAACAAGAAAATCAGTTGTTATGAGGAGGCTTAATATTTTGTCTGAAGCATTACTGATTAGTATCTTAATGACACACTTTCCGATAGTGCTATAGCGACTTTCAGCCTCTGCGCTAAATAAATAGTATGCTGGAGAGTAACATAGCGGTAACAGCAAGGCACTTACTTGGCATAGAGTTGTGTTCACAAATTGGAATTATATTTAAGTGACCTACTTTGTTCGTCTTGCATTTACAGATGGATGGAGGCCTGTCTGAATGAGGAGCTGCCCCCCACAACAGAACTCGAAGAAGGCTTGAGAAATGGCGTCTACCTGGCCAAACTTGGAAACTTTTTCTCTCCTAAAGTCGTTTCTGTGAAGAAAATCTATGATAGGGAACAAACTAGATATAAGGTGAGAGCTGCTCTCTGGGTATTGGATTAGGTATAGTTTTACAATAGGAAAACGTGCACGTGGATGTGCGGACTGAATAAGCAGAAAGTTACGTTATTTTAGTGTTACCTGAAAAACTCCTCCTTCACTTTAGAACATTGGGTAAGTGAGGGGAGTGGACTCTTAGCTTTATGTCTGTGCTTGTGTTCATGAAAGAACTTGCCCTATTATAAATAAGCAATATAATTGTACATAGAAGACTTCTTATGCCTTTTCTGTAAGAGTATGGTTTCCACCATCTGTCTTGTCAGTTGTGATATTTTGTCTGCCCTCCCTCTTGTTTCTGCCTATTTTTATTTCAGGCAACTGGTCTTCATTTCCGGCACACTGATAATGTAATTCAGTGGCTGAATGCCATGGCTGAGATCGGTCTCCCAAAGGTAATTCCTATGTTGTATGTGTTGATAAGTATATAATCCCCAAAAAGCTTTACATTCTGTGGAAGCATTTGCTGTTTAACTAAAATCGTCAGTCTTCTATATAGTTGGTTCTTCATTCTCTAGATTTGCATTTCTATAGAAAGTCCATCCTAAAATATGCTGACATACTTCATTCTGCTGTGAGAGAATGATTAGGAGAAAAATAATTTGTTCTTCTGTACAGTATCCTTCATATCACAAGTCTGGCATACCATCTGCATTCTGATGAGCAATTTCTGAGCTACAGTTAGATTGTGGTAGTTTTATGGAAACCTACACTGAAAGAAGCAGTGCACCAGAAAACAGTAGATACTCAATTTTTTCAGATTTGCCTATGAAATTTTTAAATTAATTTGAAATATGTTCCTGGTGTAACTTAAATATGAATTATTGGCTATACTAAAGGAAAGAATGGCCTGATACCTCAGAGGAGTTCAATAAACGCTATTGTCTGAACATATATGGAACTGTGGTAGTTCGGCACTGATAACCAAGTTGCATTAATGGATTCTAAGTGTATTATTTGTTTGTTTTCTGTAAAACGTACTCGGTATCACCAAAGCAAGCGTTGCATAACTTAATCTGCTGTGTTTTATTTGGATATATGCTTGCAACTTGGTTATTTTATATTTGGCAAAGTTTTTCAAATAACTTGTTGAGGTTTAGTAGTTGAGCCTTGTTGGGATTTTTGATGATCTTAAAGGAATAAATTTGGGATTCGGAAATATCGAAATACCCCTCAGTAAGTTTGCAGATGACACCAAGTTGGGGAGAAGTGTCGATCTGCTGGAGGATAGGAAAGCCCTGCAGAGGGACCTGGACAAGTATTTTTGTCCAGACAAAATCCTCATTCTCTCTTCTACTGCAAGTATTTTTTCATCGTTTTAGCTTTCACCAAAGTCCCCGTTAACATCTTATGGCCTGGTATCTTGGTAGGCACACGAAGGAAGGATTGTATGCTTTCACGTGTGTAGAACTTGGGCAGGGAGAAGGAAGCCTTGGTTTGGGTGAAAGAAACAAAAGGAAAGATTGACACTTAAAATAGGAGAGATGTTGAGCTAGGGGCAGAGAAGCTCAAAGAATTTTGTTTGGTGGGCTGCTTCATTAATGTACTGCAGAAGACCTGGGCTTATCACAGTTATGACATTGAGGTATATAGAGTGAGTATTGTTCAGACTGCTAACTTTGTTTTATCTTCAGATATTCTACCCAGAAACTACAGATATCTATGATCGCAAGAACATGCCACGCTGTATCTATTGTATTCATGCACTCAGGTAAGGTGTACTAGGCAGAAGTCTAATTGCTTCTGAAATCTGTTTAAAAAGCTGAAAGCTAAGGGGTGGAGAGCTGAGCTGGAGGGTAGATGGGGACAAATTCTTTAGCAGAACTGTTGTACCTGATTGGAGCAAAGATCCACGTAGCCCGTATTTTGTCTCAGACAGTGGCCAATTCAGATGCTGAGGAGAAAAATAACCAATCAAGTATGTTGTGACTACTACCTTCCCAACACATTTCTCCCCTTCCTCTCTACTCTCTGAGCCAGAGATTAACAATAAAATAAAATATGGGGGCATAAAGGAAAGTTTGAAGCCTTAAAAGCTGTGTAAAAGAACATACTGGTCTATTCAGAGATCAGTCAGTACACTGAACAAAATCTAGTAGGATCATAGCTATGTACCGTAGTATGTGTATCTTGATGTGTATCACAGTAAGTGATCAGGCAGTAACTGTTGCTGAAAGGTCTCTTAAATTTTAAAATCTCACATAGACAGTGTATGATAATTTATATCCTTGAGGAAACTGGTAGGGGCCCCTTTGTTGATACTTCCCAATTTGATGGGATGACACGTTAGGCTTCCCGATTCTGCCTCCTCCCCCTCCCTTCCTGGCACCTGGCAGCCTGGTTTGGATGGCTTTTGGAAGATGTGATTTTTACATAAGAAGGATTCCTTCTGTAGAATATAGTGGGTGATTTAATGCTGGATTGCATACATTTGGATCTTCATCTGTTTGCTCAGTTTCAGTTCTCTAGAACAGCTTGTTCTGCTGTTTGATCTGTTGCCAATGCACAATCCATACAGATGGCTTGCATTTATCTGAATGCTATTTGGATTGTTTTAGATCAAGTTGTTATTTATAGAAATGATGAACTTGATTCAAGATTATATCTAAAATGAGTTATCACTGTAGAATAAGTTACTCAAGAGTTTGTGTAGACCTGTGATGGGGTATGCTGCTGCTATCAAGAGATCTGTTCCTTTTTGTTTAAGTTCTGTTGAAGTTTCTCCCTTGCTAGCAGCTTTGTAGCTACTTTATTCCTAGAGTTGGCTAGCACAAGTTCTTGTTACATGTTTCTTGTTAGAGCCTGGCCATTTTCTATTTTTTTCCTCCTATACAGCAGTCAGAATGGTGGACGATAACCAAGTTTAGTTAGAAAATTAGGCTTGCTGCTGAAGACTTTCTAGATCATATTCAGGAAAAGAAAAATAATTCAGGGAGGAAATTGAATAGTATTTAAGTTAAAGCTGAAGAATTTATAATCTTTAATAATACCTTTTTACTACTTAATTGAAAAAAAAAAAAACAACCTCTTTCATCTGAAATGTTCTATAGCTGGTTTCTCTGCAAAGGCAGACTTCTCAAGATTGTGATTTTTAAATAATTTTGCTTACCATCAAAAGAGAAATAGTTATGCCATGTACATGTAAACTTGGAAAAGGATATTTTTTAAAAAAAAAGCTTCTTATTTTTTCAGGCATTGTGTACCACTATTTTCTGGTTAAAGACGTAGAACACTGTGTTGTTCACATTCCATAAGTCATAGGTGTTTCTGCCTAGTGCTTGTGTTTAATAAAAATAATAAAATATTGCTTAGATCTGTAAAGATTGGAGATTTAGATTTTTATGAGTTTAGGTCATGTGAAAAGGTGAAATTGTCTGTCCTTTCTTTGCCATGCAAGTCAGAACTGAGTTTAGCCTGAGGAATGGTTATGTTTTTTTAAATAATTTATTTTTAATGTTCCTGTATAATTAGATATTTTACTAGAGGGTACATGAGCTGTGCTGAGCCAGCCTGACAGGCAAGAAGGATGAACTTGTTTCTCTTTCTCCAGTCCTAGCTATCCTTAGCTGTGTGGATTTATCCCTCCTTAGTAGCAGTTCCGTTTCTTGTCAGGCTCCTTTGTCAGTTGGATCAATACACTGAAATTAAAGAAAAAAGACTGAGTTAATATGTTAATACCATTTTAGTAAGTTAGATCAGCTTAGTGAAGTCACGTGCAGCTGAAAAGGGAGGAAGAAGAGAGTCAGCTCTCATTCTGTTGGTGATGTATTATGCTGGTTTACCTGAATGGTTCCTTAAATCTTTATTTCCTAAAATTGTTAGAACCATGAGGAAAAATTACTAGTTCTGATTGATTATTTTCTTTTGCAGCCTGTACCTGTTCAAACTGGGTCTTGCCCCGCAGATTCAGGACCTATATGGGAAGGTAGACTTTACAGGTAAAAAGAAAAACTGTGCTGATGTTGTGTTGTAGGCATTATATAGATCAGTGAAAGGGTTGTTACTGTGGGAGTCCTAAATGCAAATTAAAATCAATATTAGTGGCTGTGAGAAGTTCCAGTAGTTAAAGCAAAAGATTTGTTTTGAGTGCTTCTAAGACAGGTAGTTAAATAGTCATTAGTTCACTAATCATTACTTTCACAAATAACAGTTGCTTAATATTTCACCGCTGTTGGTGTAGGATGCTTTAGGCTTGCCTTCATCCCATTGGGAGAAGTTTTAATCTTCAAGTTGGTAAGCAGTTCTGAGTTCCCTTAAGAGTTTAAAGTAGAGCTGCTTATGTCCCTATGCCTCATCAAGATTTCAGTTACTTGATTTGTACAGGAGTGTCAAATTGTGTGTTCTGCGTTTTCAAAATTACTGCCTGAGGACACACACTAGATTTAAATGCTTTATTTTCCTGCAAACCAGTTATTGATTATACCTATAAAAGGCTAAACTAACAGCACTGTTTTTGAGTTATGTGGTGTTTTGCAATAGCGTGTCTCAATATCTTCCATTTCCCTTTCATATCCTCCATATCCCCTTTTCTCAATGCAGTCTCTCTGCAGGAAAAAGGAATGCTCAAGTATCATTTGTGCGTTTTCCTGACTTCCTATCATATGTATTGATATACATAGCTGTTTCCTAGTGCATTTTAGCCTATATAACACTTTTAATGTACATTTTAGAGGAAGAAATCAGTAATATGAGGCTTGAACTGGAGAAGTATGGTATTCAGATGCCTGCCTTCAGCAAAATTGGAGGAATTCTGGCAAATGAGCTCTCTGTGGATGAAGCAGCATGTGAGTCATCTTATGTGATTATTCAAATCAGCATATTAAATAATAAGGGTCAGTTTTAATGCACCTTGTTTTAAGACATTATAGGTCTTTTTGAAGAGAGGGAAGAGGGTTTACATGTGAATTCTTTCTGCTAGAATACACTACTAAGAAGTAAGACATCCTTTTCTGTCAGGAACACAAAAACATGCTGGTTTTGCTTTCCGGTTAACTTGCAGATAATTCTTTTATTTTCAGTCAAGTTCTCAATTTTTAGCAGGGCTGTTGTGTTTGTGGCTCTCAGGCTGTGGCTTGTTTTTCAGTACATGCTGCGGTCATTGCCATTAATGAAGCAATCGACCACCAGGTTCCAGCTGACACACTTATGGCAATGAAGAACCCTAATGCCATGCTGATAAATCTTGATGATCAGCTGGAATCCACTTACCAGGACACTCTCTACAGAGCAAAACAAGACAAGATGGAGAATGCTAAAAACAGGGTAAATCAATTATTTTAATTCATCTATTTGTTTGCATTTCAATTATGTATTGTAGCTTAAGCTGTGAGGGAATTCACAGAATGTGTTACAGTCCTGTATATATAGTGTTAGGTTATTAATATTTATTCCTGATGATATTCTAATATGGCACCCAGTAACCCATCTTCCTATGGTAGAAGACGGCAGTTAGTTGCTTTACACTGTTCAGCTATCTGAATTACGCATTGTATATGTAGACGCAGCATTCATGTCATCCTTTATATGTTGGGAATGCTATCCGTCTATCTTCAAACTATATTAATACACTTTTATATCAACGAAATGGTGAGCATAACCAATTGACCCTCCCAGTAGGGTTCAAGGTAGCTTATTGCACTATATATCAAATGCCTAGGTATGTCTTCTGCTTTCCGTGTCGTGGAGCTCTGCCGTGTGTTCAGGTAGAGTCCATAAATTGAAATATGGTGTTTCTATGCCACGTGTTTACTTCTAGGGCTTTTAGCATGTGTAGGTCATGGATAGATGACCCATCTCAGCTCTGTATGAACAATTGTGCTCACTGACTTATTTACATGAAAGGATTATGAACGATCTCTGAAGACAAAGGAGATCATAGAAACACTAACTAGTTTTTATTTCATTTTCAGATTGCCTCAGAAAATTCAGAGAGAGAGAGAGATGTGTATGAAGAACTTCTGACTCAAGCTGAGATTCAGGGAAACATCAATAAAGTGAACAGTAGGTATCATGCTAAAGTAATAGTCCTGGTTAAAAGAATACTTTAAAATGATACCTGTGTTCCTCCTCCTTGCTTTCTATAACAAGAAGAAAGCTGCTGTAGTGCTAGCAGAAGTGGAAGGCAGTTCCCTTGCTGTTTTTGTTTGTTTGTTTTTTGCTTCTTTATTTTTTTTTTAAATGTGCTATTGGTACATAGTCGTAAGATGAATTTATTTTGACTTCTGCTGCTCTTCCTTAAGGGGATGGATTACCTGTATTGCTTCTGGAGCCTCACATACCACTCTGCTGCCCCACAATTCATCTTGAGTAATGTGTGTTATTTCCATCCTTCAGCTCGTTGTTAAAATACTGTTTTGCAATTGGTTTGGAAGTCTACCGCTCAGATTACATACCTAACTTGCCACACATCATGTCTAGGAGTATTTCTTTCTGAGCAGTAGATTATATAACCTATGGGACTTTCTCATTTAACGTTTCTTTAAAAATTGTACTTTACTGTCACTAGCACATGCAGCCATATCAAAGATTGGCCTAGCTTTGGAACAAGGAGATGCGTTAGCACTTTATGAAGCTTTGGCAACGCCAGCCCTGGGACTCCGAGGACTGCTACGAGAAAACTGTGACTGGTATTTCAAGCAATTTTTGAGTGATAGACAGCAGAAGAAGGAGGTATGGAGAAGCCTAGATCACTGCTGGTTTTTTTACTTCTTTTTTTGACATACCATTGTCCGTAGTATACTAATTGCTTGCAATGTACCTGTATTACAGTTTAGTGTTGTTTTGAAAAACTTAGCACTAATAGGCAGATCATACAGTAAACATAATTGTTTAGGCAGATCATACAGTAAACATAATTGTTTAATTTTAATTCTGCATATGTAAGGCCAGTGTAACACTTTATATATAGGTATATAAGATTAAAATGCTTTCACAAAACTTGAAAATACTCACTTGTATGTGTATGCACAGAACAGTATAATACAGATGCATCTTTCCTCTTGTTTTACTGTTGTCAGTGATCACATAGTGTGGATATTTGTGTTTTATAAATACCTATCCAGATAAGCATTATTCTACTTTCACTATGGAAAATCCTATCCATAACCAAAAATGATACTAGATTTTCACTTAAAGCCAGCTCCAGTGGATTTTAGGTGCAGGTTGGCTTATTTTATGCTTATTTTATTTATAAAATTCACAAAATAGATTTAAAAAAAAAAAAAAGTGTTGTGTCAATTGTTACAGTGTCATCATGTTAATAGGGGAAAATATGCTGCTATATAGATGGTTATTACTACTGCATTTCTTTAGTGAATTACTTTTTGAAAAGCTACAGCCAAGTAGACAAGGTATTGCATGCATTTGGATCCAGGAAAAATGCAGACAAGTCAGTTGTACAGTTACAGCAAACTACATCTTGGGCACTGTGGTGGATACATATGTACTTATAAGTAGAAAATGCTACGATATAACTCAACAGTGGCTGCTGGAAAACACATCAGAGAGAAAGAGACAGCTTTTGCACTGTTGGAGTATAAAAAAGTTTCCAAAAGTTCAGAACACGTAGATAAAGTAAAAGGCTGGAGAAATGTATTTGTTCATAAGACCTTTGAATCACAGTTTGAAGTAGAAGTAGTTAGAGAACTGTTACAGATCTGAATCTGTAGTAGGGCCTGGCAGTTTACACTGAGGTCCTGGATAAATGTCAGGTTTGAACAGACAACATATCAGTTATGTTGAATTCTGGGGAGAATAAGTGCTTTATATTTTTCAAGTGCTAAATAGTCAGGTACTGGAGCTGATATCATTGATAGTACAAGTCTTATATTGTCAGGGCAAGTAGCAAACACTGTGTGTCAGGTATCAAGTAATCATATGTAATTACCTGCTCCAAGCCAAGATCGCAGAACAGATCTTCCTGGAGGCAGTGTTAAGGCACACGCGAGACAAGGAGGTGATCTGAGACAGCCAGCACGGCGTCACCAAGGGCAAATCATGCCTGACTAATCCGGTGGCCCTCTACGATGGAGTGACTGCATCAGTTGACAAGGGAAGACCGACCGATGTCCTCTACCTGGACTTCTGTAAGGCTTTTGACACAGTCCCACACGACATCCTAATCTATAAATTGGAAAGATATGGATTTGAAGGGTGGACCATCCGTCGGATAAGGAATTGGCTCGATGGCCATACCTAGGGAGTAGTGGTCAATGGTTCTATGGCCAGGTGGAGGCTGGTGACGAGCAGTATCCCTCAGGGGTCTGTCTTGGGACTGGTGCTTTTCGAGATCTTCATCAAGGACATGACGATAGGATCAAGTGCACCCTCAACGAGTTTGCAGATGACACCAAGCGGAGTGGTGCAGTTGGTACAACAGAAAGAAGAAATGCCATCCAAAGGGATCTGGCCAGGCTGGAGAAGCGGGCCCACCACGTGAACCGCGTGAGGTTCAGCATGTCAAGCACAAGGTGCTGCACCCGGGTCGGGGCAACCCCAGACAGGAGTATGGACTCGGAGAACTGTTTGAGCAGCTCTGCAGGGTTGACCTGGGGGTTCTGGAGGACGGAAGGCTCGATGTGAGCCAGCAGTGTGTGCTTGCAGCCCCGAAGGCCAACTGTGTCCTGGGCTGCATCAAGAAAGGTGTGATCAGCAGGTTGAGGGAGGTGGCTGTCCTCCTCTGCTCTGCCCTCGTGAGGCCCCACCTGGAATCCTGTGCCCAGGTTTGGGGACCCCAGCACAAGAAAGATGGGGACCTGTTAGAGCGAGTCCAGAGGAGGGCCGCAAAGATGATGAGAGAGCTTCAGCACCTCTCCTGTGAAGAAGGGCTGAGAGAGCTGGGGCTGTTCAGCCTGGAGAAGAGAAGGCTCAGGGGAGACTTCACTGCGGCCTTTCAGTGCTTAAAGGGGGCTTATTAAAAAAAAAAAAAAAAAAAAAAAAATGGAGTGGGACTCGTTACTCAGGTACATAACAACAGGATAAGGGGGAACGGTCTTAAACTAAAAGAGGATAGGTTTAGATCAGACATTAGCAGGAAATTCTTTGCTGTAAGGGTAGTGAGGGCACTGGAACAAGTTGCCCAGAGAGGCTGTGGATGCCCCATCCCTGAAAGTGTTCAAGGCCAGGCTGGATGGAGGATGTGTTGGACAGGGTTGACAAGCAAAGGGTGTGTGTAGAGTGATATGGATGAGAGAGACCCTACAGTCAACAAATTGGGGCTGAAGGGGGCTTATTTCTAGTGTCAGAAGTGCCAGAAGAAGAATGTTATATGGGAAGCTCTTACCCTCTTCCTGGGAAGGCATCATGACTGGATGCTTCTCTGAAGTGCCTGTATACCAAAGCATGTAGGATGAGGAACAAAGAGGAGGCATTTAGGGGTCTGTGCAGTTTCAGAGGAGCTGTGATCTTACTGGAGTCTTCAGGAGAGCCTAATAATCTGTTCTTGGAACTGCTTGGAAGAAAAGCACAAACATGGTCCTGAAAGAGAGATCTAGGAGAGCTTACTGATTTTTCAAGGCTCATCTCCTCCAAACTTGATAATGCCTGTCCTGCTGAGCAAAAGAGGCAAGAGGCTCTATTCTGGATGAACAAGGCACCTTCGACAAAATTCAAACAGGAGAAGGAAGCATACAAGAGGATGAGGATGGAAGCATGGTCACGTGACTCAGAAAAAACACGGCGATGCTGTCTGAGCATGAAGGCAGGGTTAAAGGCAAAGCCCGCTGGAGCTGAATCTGAGCAGGAGATGTTGAAGGGCAACAAGAAGTACTTGTACGTTGTGGAAGTACTATGTATTTATCAACAGCAAAAGGAATACTAGGAAAAACTTGAGCAGGTGACAGGGGACACAAAGGTTGTAGTAGTGAATGCTTAAACAGCTTGGACAGGTGAGCTGGTGGACTGTGTTCATGAGTGCTGAGGTGAGCTAACCAGTGTGATTGTGAGGCTGGTCTCAGCAGTCTCTGAAAGTTCATGGAGACTGGGGGTGGTTCCTGAGGAACAGGGAGTGAAAGTCCCTCTTGTAATCAAGAAGGGCAAGAAGGAGAATCTAAGGAATTGCAGGTCTTGTCAGCCTCACATCAGTCTCTGGGAAGGTGATGTAGCAAATAAAACAGTTCATCTTCACATGTTGTAATGTTGTTTGTCTTTACGTCTTCTCTTTAAATATTTATATACTCTGATACATCAAATATTATTTATATATTGTTTCATTATTTTATAATACATATAACAATTATGTTATGTATGTATTTTTTTCAGGAGCAGGACTGAATGCACTTGCAGTGCAAGGTGTATGGGAGCTGATTTATGCTCCCACTTTGGATGGGGTCTGCACAGAGTTTATTAGGACATACTGTTCTGCTAATTTAATGTGTTCTGTTCCTTGAACCCCCTCAATGTCAATCTGTGATCAGTAGATTAGCCTGTGTATGTAATAATTCTCTTTTATAGAATGTTAAAAGGTTTTTTTTTTTTTTTTTTTCTACTGGAGAGCAGCTTTTTAGTGTTTAGAAGGATCCCTCGATCTAAAGGGGATACAACAGCAATTCATAGTTACTCTTGAGTTACTTATTTTTATAAATGCCAGTTTTGTTTCGTGAACAGTTAAATGATGTTCCTCAGAATAATTTCTTAAAGTGAATGTCCTGCTTTAGGATGCTCTTTCAACCAGTTAGTAGTCTACTGCTATGCTTTGCTAGTGTTTCTTATTTGGGATTCTGCACGAAAGATGAAACTGAAGTATGTTATGTGTGTAGCTGTTAAGCTCTTCTGTGGGTATAATAGGACTTAGTTCAGCAGCTGCTGCTATTCAGAAGATATGTCGCTTAGCTCTGAAGAAAAAAAAAAAATAACTTTGCAAGTGATGTTTCTTGGGAGCTACATTTCAGATAGGAAAAAAATTGGGCTTTTTTGAAGTCCTACCAAGCATTGGGGTGGCAGAAACTCTTCATAGTTTTCCAAAGATAACTCTAGGGATGAAATAGGACCAGGAAGGTTTTTACCAAATGTTTTAGTCATAGCAAAACCAAGATTCAGCTGTTTTCTGAACTGCAAAGTCAGATTGCATGCTCTTCCAGAAAGTAGTTGAAAGCTCTTAATATATAAATATGGTCGTTGGTGCTTCTGGACAAAAATCTTTACCTGTGTGAACTATAATGAAGGGTTATGGCCTGTATAGGTAGTACCCAAGTTATTCTGTCCATCCTGCTCCACAGTCTCATTTTCTGTTTTTATTCATGTGATACTGTATAGTCCAAGAAGCATCACATATAAGCCATAAAATGGATATTGTCTGGTTTTGACATTCATATAGCTCTTTCACTGGTTGGAGGTAAAATGGAACATGAGTTAATGTGTATGTTCATGGCAAGCTACACAAATACTAACTTGCCTGCAGCACACAGTTCATACAGAAAATCTTTTCCCCACAAAGTTGTCTCCTTTGTCTTACATATTTCAAAATATTTGGAAGTGGGGTCTTGCATTTAATAATCGTTGTTTTCATGGGACTGCACTTCTAAAAGGGATCAGGTTGTACACATGTACTCTTTCAGCTTGGAACTGAGAATCTGTTGAGTGTTTTGTCTTCTGAATGCATGCGGCATTCTTTGTAGAAGGGAAAAGCTGCCTTTTTTTTTTTTTTCTTTTTGCAGAACTTTTTGAAGTGAATGAGCTGACATTGTTTCACTCTACCAATTTGTTTTTTTTCAGGCTGGCCTTATAGGTCTTCTGCAAAAGGAAGAGTTGCAGTTGGGAGTGGATGCTGCTAACAGGGCAGCACAACAATATCAGCAAAGTAAGGAGCACCAGAAATTATTGCAGCAAAAAGTAGCTGTGGGATGTCATCAGAAGGATGAGAGCATAATATTTGTGTTTATGTGGAGATACATCAGGTTTCTATCAGACTGTTATGAATGTTCTTTAAGTACTTAAAGGCTACTGAAAACAGTAAAAAATAATCATGACAACCGTCTGTAGTGCCTTTTATCCGGCTATTAAAATACTGCTGGAGAAAACAGCACATTAGTTGAAACACTAAGCAATGTGAAATTTTTGCATCCACCTTAAAGAACAAATTTCCCAGTCAGCTAGTATTAATGTAGTTTTATGGATCTGTGAAGGAAATCTGGATTACTGCGTGAGGTGTGAAAGCTAGGTTATCTATTGACCATTGATGTAAGTCTTACTTGGTTTGAGCTACAGAACTTCAGCTGTTTTTGTATGCCTAGTTGTTTCTAAATACCAAGTAGCAAATGATATACAGATCACAATGGCTGTTTTTTGATCAGTGCTTCTGACATCAGGTAGAGCTCTCTAATGGGGAAGAACGTTCAGTTTTGGCTGTGCAAGAGCAATTAGTTCAATTTGTAATATGTAGAAAAAAGGCTACGAAAGGCATGGGTACGGAGAATTTAGATTACAAGAAAATAATGAATGTCTAATAACTAGGAAGCTACCATCAAAGTATCTTACTGGTTCAGCATAGAGCCTGGCATTTGCTTATCTACTTGTGCTATTTTAAAGTTAGCCAAAGTGCATCTGCTATCGAGTGCTTGTTACTTCTTTGACCTATATAGACACAGGAAGGAAAAGTCCTTATTAATCACCCATGGAAAAAATTGGCAATTATGAGACTTCTTTTCATCGAAAGACTGACTTAGTGAAACAGTCCTCTGAGAATCAGGCAAAAAGGTGGACTGGTTTTAAAAATGAGTCTTGTTTTAAAAATGTGCCTTATTTGAAAGAAGGCATTATATAGTTTAGTTGTTTGCAATAATGGAAGATTAACTGGGGAAAAGTGAATCACAGAGCTTCACTCATTTCCTGCCACTAAAGGAATTACTTTTTTTTGTGAAAGGGGTCTGATAATTGAGTAGAATAAAAGCGCCGTCATTACTGGAGACTCAACTGCCTGCTTTCCTCATTCCTTTTGCTACCTCTTGGAATTTCTAGGGCTGGCAGCAGTGGCCAAAATTAATTCTGCAATTCGAATGGGTGATGCTGAGAAGACTGTGGCAGAAATGATGAATCCAGAGGCCCAACTACCAGAAGTTTATGTATTTGCTGCAGCTCTTTACCAAAGGGAGCTGTCCACCTTGCAGCAACAGAGTCATGAAGTAAGTAACGTTCTCTCTTACTTCTGGAAATCGATATGCATCGCTAGATCTACCTTGTCTGTTTCATTAAAATGTGCCTGTCTTGAGCATTCATAGAACTGTATTGATACTTTGTCTGTTCTGATATGATGTTTAATCCCTAAATCTTGAGCTATTTAGTACTTCAAGATTCTTCAAGCAATAGTTTGCAAAGAGAAAGTAGAATTAATTTGTCCTCTCTGTATGCAGGGTAACCTCACACATCCAGAATTATCTGTTGCTGTAGAGATGCTGTCTTCTGTGGCCCTGATTAATAGGGCTTTGGATTCAGGGGATGTGAATACTGTGTGGAAACAACTGAGCAGTCCTGTCACAGGGCTCACAAACATTGAGGATGAGAACTCTCAAAGGTGGATATTTCCAAGAATCTTGTCTGTCCTTGATGTTGCTTATATTTTGTGGTATTTTTTTCTTCTTACACTTCAGGCTCTTTCATTACTTACTACAGTATTGGTTTCTTCTCTGTTGGCACTTGTATCTTCTCTTTGAAATTACCATTTCTTACTAGTCTTGTTTCTGTGCTCTCTTGAAGCTTTCTCATGCTTTCAAGTTAAAGCCACATTCTGATACTACTGGGTTGTCACTGACACTAGGCTAGCTCACCCACAGTGTTTTTTTTTGCCCTGGACCCTCATTTAGTGTTTTAGTGCTTTTTGCAATTATTTCACACTTGGGCTGGACATCTTTCACACAGGCTTTCCTCTTTATCCTCCCCCTTTTTCATGTTTGCTCCAGTTTCAACCCTCGTGTTCTCTGTCCATTTTGTGTTCAGTTCTGTCATGCTGTCTTGTGTGTTCCCTGGCTAGCTTTTCATGACACTTGACAGTTCTGTTTTTTGTTCTTTGATAGATACATCGATGATTTGTTAAAGCTGAAATCTCAAACACGTGCAGAGGGAAATGAATTTATTACGTGGAATGATATCCAGTCGTGTGTGGATCGTGTGAATTTAGCAGTGCACGAAGAACATGAACGTAAGTTTACCTTGATTCATACTAGGCTGATCCTAGATCATAAGGTGCCCCACAAGTAGGGGCATGCCAATACAGAAAGTTGTTGATTGGCTTATGGTTGAGCAATACATTTGATATCTAGGAAGATATGAGTCAGATTTTGTGGTCTGTGATAAAGGGGTCTTGACAGCAGAACTGTTGATGGAGAGATTGGGCATCCAGGAGTTTTTCTGGTATTGAAAACCGTTGTCTCCAAACACCATGTTAATCTTTCCAATCCAAATTTTTACCCTTTCATTAGGAAAATATGTGATCTGCCCTCAGTATCTAGGATTAGTCCAGAATCTCTATTCAAATGTTTTGGCTTAAAAAGCCAGTTTTGCCATTGAAATTATAAGTTCCAGATGTTGCGACCCAAATCTCAAGTTAGAATTGAAATGGAGTGTGCTGATCTTTTAAGAGCTTTTTGTTTACATCTAGTTCTGTAAGGAAATTAGAAGCTTTCATTTTGTGTTAAGGCTGTGTATGACCAATAGATGTTACAGCCAGGAACTGTAAAACCTGAAATGACTGATAAATGACTTTCTGACTTGTTTAAAAAAAAAAAAAAAAAGTTTCCTTTTAATATGAACTAATTGTATGGAATCCATAGAACTTCTAAATATTTGCATCAAGTATGAGTACCAGATTTCTTAAATACTCATAAAGTAAATTTCTGTTACAAATTGAGAAATGTAAATGGGTGTTAACCGAACTTGTATTTCTTGTATAACTTATGCATTTTCCTCGTTTCTATTTTTAAATGGTCCTTATGGTAATAAGTGTCTTTTAGCAGTGATAAAAGACTGGGACTGAGTGTAACAAAAATTTCAGGTAAACAGAGAATTGGGGTAATTAATTCTCCTTTCTCCAAGAAAGTATTAGTTGACTTATAATCTGGAGTGAAGATACTTAAGCTTTTGAAAATAGCACAATTAAGCAGACTTATTCTTAGGTAACTCCTTGTGAGGTTCACTACCAGCAGCTATCTTAATTTTCTATTAATTGCTTTCAGTTTCATTAAGGGACTGTGATTTTTTTGTTATGACTAGTACTGAAAACCTTGCAAGTAGTAAAACATTTATGTTCAAGCCATCTTTGTAATATTTAGTTTAAAGCCTTCTTTATGTGTTGAGGGGAGAGGTTTGTCACAAGCACTGAGGTGAAAATTAAGTTCATCACTGCACACTGAGACAAACAGTTACCCTGTTTGTTACACACTGTCTGTTGTGTAGTTGATGAGCTGTCTCACCTCAAAAGACTATAATCTAGAGAGGGTTAAAATTTAATTTCAGAGCCTGCTATCTTGATTAACTTACATCCTGGATCTCCAAATAGACACTGTGTTTCCTGTTTAGGTCAAACGAGTAGTAACGTGGAAACTAGACAAACAGGGACCCACACAAGTGTATGCACACACCAAAATATTAATTTCACGGTCTTCTAGGTCATGTAGTCCAACAACCTTCTTATAACAATCCTATACCCTGTAAAACAACAACAAAAATTAAAAAAGTGCAAAAAATACAGTAATGGGAAAAGATGTTTTCATGCGGAGTTTCTCAGTTCTTTCATCTGTTTGTGTTTCATATGTGCTCTTATGCAAGGATACTTTTGTCTCATGTCTGTGAAGAAGTTAGTCTGAGAAAGTCCTCAAGCCATACAACCTTGTATTTTTCCCTTCCACTTATCCTGATGTGGATAGTGGAAGGTTTCAAATTCAAAAATGTTTTATAGTGAGGGGGTAAAACATATTATTGTTCCATGGAGTAGTCTTGTCATGCCCGTATTAGCTAACTAATCAAAGATAATTACTGCTTATCTTCTGTGCCCTCTTGTAGGTCAAAGAGTTACCGTATCTGCTTTTCTTCTGTCCTCTTGTGATCAAGTAGTCTCAATATTCTTGCGTGTGTGTGATCTTTTTAAAGAAAGGGTTCCCCCACATCCTTCCGAGCACCTGTAGGGAGAGAAGTATCTTTAAAGATGAATATGTACCTGAAGTATATGTACACGTTGTAGACGGGCGTAAAGAGTCTGTACCAATCTGCCTGGGTCAACCAGAAGGATGTCAATTTAAGAACAGAAAGAATCCTAATGGTAGTTTTGGTCCACTACAAGCTAGAGCTCTGTCAGTAATACAGAAAAAGAAGACTTAGTAAATACTAGGTAGTTCTGTTTGGGTAAAAGCAGATGATAGTCATATTGTGATGATAACAAAGTATCTTTCATTTTGGCGTTAACTAAAACATTTGATAACCTGATCATTATTGCTGGACATCTTAAAAGTAGTAAGTTCAGAAAGTTTGTGTTCTGCATTTCTAAAAGATCTCTTCCCCCAACTAAATCTATGCCAATCTGGAAACTGAAATTAGAGAAGGTAAAGCGAGGAACAAGTCTGAGCAAGTCTGGTAGATAATTATAACGTAATTATAATAATTTATTAACTGTTTGAATCAGCTTACTGAGAATTCTGCATAATGCAGAATCCATCACAATTTTACTGAAGATTGCAATCAAATTATTCCCTAGACATGTCCAAAGAGACAGCGAATGTGAATGCTAGTCAGACTAGGTAGACTCTTGGTTTTGACCCTTAAAGGTCTCAGTGGGTATCCAGTAATGATTTTGACTCTGTGTTTATTATCTGTTTTTGTGCCTATTGCCATGGGGACTACGTTCTAGGTAAAAAGTCATCTGAAACATGGTTAGATCTGATGATAAAGACCATGTATTTTGAAGTTCTGGGATATGTGTCTTTGTGTCATTCTTGAAATCTCTTTTGTAAAGAACAGCTCTGTGGCTTGAAGGAGATACAAGTTGAAATGGTGCTTTTTGACAGAAACTATACCATCATTTTACTATACCATCATTTTAGTGACCCTGGTTCTTGTAGTGTCCTCAGTGTGTATTTTTCCTTAATTTCTGCTCCATCCAAATAGCAGCTCTTACCCTGAAATAGTCCCTTTTTCACATAAAGTTTTGTTTAATGATTCTGTTTCTGCATTGCAGAAGAAAAAGGTTTGATCTTTGGATACATTAACCAAATTTGGAAATTCCCACTCCGAGCTCTTCACTTTCTTCTAAAAGATCTTTGTTCTCCATTAATCAAACTGTGCCTTGAATTGGCACTGCTTTGAGCAGGGAATTAAATCTGTAGATGTCCATTCCAACCTAAGTTATTTTGTGACTTACAGGAGATGGTTGTTGTAGAAATTGCATGTATGACATAGGCTTTGTTCTCATTTAGCTAACTATAAGATATTTGTGTATGTCTATTTTTATTTAGCTGAAACGTAAACTTAACTTGAGAGCACCCACATCTCTGATAATACGGTTAATATATGTTTAATAAAAATGATTTCTAAAATACAAAGTTACTGTATTTTTAAATGGTCTTCTGTGCAAATCTTTAGCTTCATGTTAAGATTCCTTTCTAAAGAAGCAAAGTAGTCTTGCTTTCTTTACCAGTAAAAATATCTTCTGTTAAAGATGTTGCGATTCTCAGCTGGTATCTGGTTTAGCACAATAGCCCTTTTCTTCTGAAGCACAGCTTATGATTATTGCAAAGAAAAGGATCTTTTTATTTCTCCCCCTACCCCTTTCTCACTAGGGATTTTGGCAATTGGTCTTATCAATGAGGCTCTGGATGAAGGGGACACCAAAAAGACTCTACAAGCCTTACAGATTCCTGCGGCAAAATTGGAAGGTGTAGCCCCAAAGGTAGCTCAGCATTATCAGGACACCCTACTTCGGGCCAAGAGAGAGAAAGCACAGGTAAGTGCAATTAAATACGTGTCTGAAAAAGCTTTTGCATCTATGTAGTGTGTGTATGGTGGGTATTCCTTGTCCTGAAAGCCAGGAAACAAAAATGGAAATGGAGAGATGGGCACTCTGCATGCTATCAGCTGATCTTACCCAGTCAGCTTGGATATTTCTATATTAGAGAAAGAGATATACAGCCATAAGACACGAATCTTCACAACTTACAGAGGTAGGTGTAAAGCTATTAACTGCTCAGCTAATCCCAGGTCCAGAATGAGATACGTATCTCATTTTTGGAGATACAGTGCTTCATCTTCCTTTGTTTCGTTTTGTGAGGAGACCATCTTTATTCTATTAGGTCTGAACTTTTGAATGTAAGTCTCGTGCAAGCTTTTATATTTTTAGTATTCTTGGTTAAATGTGGGTGTAGGCATATTACATAAGGCAAAAAAAAATCTGAAAGAAAAAAATAAGTTATGTGATGAATTGGGGAGGGAGGGGGGGAAGCAAAATACATGCTACTAGCAAAATGTATTTTGATGCCTGTCATTCACTTGGTGACACTTCAGTTGCTAAGCATCCTCAATGCTAAGGATTTTTTGAGCGCTAGTTTTTCTTACTCGCGAAGGACTTCTGCCTACTTGTATGGAGTTGCCACTTGGAGTAACTGAGTAATGTCCAAGTAAAAATGGAGAGAGGAAGAGTGATCTGATCTTAATAGTTTAGGAAAGAACATGAGACTGTGTGTGTATCCATGCTACTGATTTTTGAGTAGTATGGATGGGATGCTGATTTTCCCCCCACTCCCCATACTTACAAAGAAGTAGCATACTGGCTTGCTTCCAGTGGCCTAAGAGTGTTTAATTTTGTTTGCCGTGCAGCTCATTGCTCTAATTTCAATGCAGTATTTAGCACAGTAGAGACTAAGATCATATTGTGGTGAACATTGTGGTGTGGTTGTTTTTTTTTTTTTTTTTTTTTTTTTTTGACTAGGTGTAAACATACATGATGACAATAGCTGGAAACTACACATTGGTGATAAAAATCATTAGCAGCTTCCTCAAGGGCCCTGAAAGGGTTAATGTTCTTCAGGAACACATTTTGTGCTGAAGCATTTCCTTCTGCTGAGTCAGAATGAAATAACAAACTCTTTTTATTGTGCACTTAAGCTTCTGCCAGGCTAGGCTGGTAACTTCAGTTGGCGTGAAATTACCTTATTTAGGCATATGTTCATTTTAGAGCTCCTCCCAGCAGCATGGCAGTAATTTCAGAAATTGAGATCATATTACAACGTAACATTGTGGGGAGAATTAATCACTATCACTGTCCTAAGTCAACTCTTACTAACTGATGAATTCTGAACCTTGAGGCTGAGAGGGATGATAGCTCACCACAAGACATTCTTCAGTTGCTTTTGTGTTAGGGGCACATTGTATGATGCATATTTATCATGTGATGAGTAGAGAGAGAAAGCATCACTCCTTTGTATTATGCTGTGCATGCCCTCTGGAAGTCTGTGGTAGGAAATGCATAGAAAAGCACTGGATGGTTCTGATAGTCTTTGGGTTGGTGACTCTGCAAGTAGAGATTACAGGTACAGAAATTGGTTCTTTGATCGTCCCCCACTCCCTGGGTAGGAATTTCTCTGTTGCTGAAGCTGTCATGGGACTGTCTGAGCTTTCAGATAAAATTTGCCTGAGAAAGAGACGTTCTGTAGAAGGAAGTGACATTATATATGTTGGTTTCAAACCAAAACAGTGAGGAAAAAATGTGGAGGGTACGTAAGGAAATGTTCATTTTCAGTCTGGCCCTAAAACTCTTGAACAGTGTAAGTAGTGGCTCTTTTTGTGCGACATTGATGATTATTCTATATCAGAAGTAAATGTTTGCTGTGTTCCATTTATACAACAGTTGTTAGAGTGATAGCAGTTTCTTCTTAAGATTTCTTTCATGGTTACCTACATGAAGCACCAGTGGGTGGGAGAAACTATGCTTGGAAGTTGCTGGATCATTGTTCATTATATATATTTTGGTACTTGGTAGACACTTATCTTTTCCTTCTAAGGTTTCTGCATGTAATAGTTGATTGGATTTCTTCAAATCACAGCCAAAATAAAGGATATTGTGTGATCAATACTCCATAATGAGCAAGCTTTTTAAAACAAAGACTCAAAACGTGCTCTTACTACTGTGCATTCACACCTAGCTGCAATATGTACAATGCTTTTTGGCTTACTCCTGCACGCATGCAAACTTCTATGGACAGGGCCAAGAATAGCCTGATGTACCATTAGTTACCTGAGACTTTCTAGCAGCTATGCATATGTGTGCATTGGCACCTTCATTTTTTTTTTTTTTCCCCCTCAAAGAATACTTTGCAGATTTCATTTGTAGAAGGACTAACCTGTGTTAGTCCATGCTGAGGTCCACCCAGCTAGAAGACAGCTTTGCAGAAAAGGACCTAGGAGTCCTGGTGGACATCAAGTTGAACGTGAATCAGCAGCGCACCCTTGCTTCTAAGAAGGCTAAGAGTATTCCTGGCTGTATGAGGCAAAGTATTACCAGCAGGTCAAGAGAGGTGATCCTTCTTCCCTACTCATCATTGGTGAGGCTGCCCCTGAAGTACTGTTTCCGATTCTGGGTCTCCCAGTACAGGAGAGACATGGACATACCGGAGGGAGACCAGCATAAGGCCAACAAGATGCGTAAGGATATTGAGCACTTCTCAAGAGAGTGCTGGAACTTTATAAAGATGAGAAGGTTCAGAGGGGGAATCTCATCAGTGTATATAAATACCCAAAGGGAGATGGAGCCAGGCTCTTTTCAGTGGCACCTGTTGCCAAGAGACAGTGGGCACAAACTGAAACACAAGAGGTTTCATCTAAACATCAGGAATTACTTCCTTACAGTGTACAGGTGACTGAGCTTCTGACAGAGGTTGCCCAGAGAGGTGGTAGAACCTTCTTCCGTAAAGATCTTCAGAAGTTGTCTGGACATGGTCTTGGGCAACCTGCTTGAGCATGGGGACTGGAACAGATAACCTCCAGAAGTTCCTTCCGGTCTAAACCATTCTGTTATTTTTGTGTTCCTTGGAAAGGCACATCCTCTCAGCAAATATTTCTTTAGGATTAACAAGTACAATTTCCTCTGTCTTGAGTTCCCTTACCTGACCTCTGCTTATCAGAGCAACTACCATTGACAAAATTTTGGGGTGCTTCTGTTTCCTGGTAATCAATTTTGAATAGGAGGAGGTATTGAGTCTGGTAATGCTGTAGCCTAGTTGTCTCTGCTAGTCACAAATGCACATGATGTCTGTGCTAAAGTTGGTTAGAAAGATACTTAAGTGCTTCTTATTCCCTAAGAGACTGAAAACTACTGTATTGGCTATTGCTCAGTACAGAATATTTCACTTTGCAAAACCAGTGATACTTTTCTCCTCATGCTGTGAACTCTTTCCTCGTCACATTCTCTTCAGGACACTCAGGATGAAACAGCTGTACTTTGGCTAGATGAAATTCAGGATGGGATTCATAGGGCCAACAAGGACACAGAGGAGTCCCAGAGATGTAAGTATCTTTTTGCTCTTTAGCGCAGCTGGCAGGTGGACTGATCCACCTATCATTACATCCCACTAGAGATGGTACTAGTCGTAGCAAAGGCCCCTTTTGGGTCAGTTAGGTGTTGTGATTGAGCTCTGTCAGAGGAAGCTGTCTTAACTAAAACTGTTGTCAGGGTAGAGCTCAGCGGAAGGATGGAACACTGTGTTGAAGAGAAATACTGTTAATAAGTCAGCACCATACTTGTGCAAAAATCCTGGGCTGTCAGGCACTGTACCATGTATAGCTGGATACTCCATACTAAAAAGACCTCTATACTACAAGTTGCCTTGTAGATTTTTAATCTATAATTTGTATGTGTATATATGTATATGTACAATTGAGTATTTGTGTACACACACACAGTTTCTGCGTGCATCTGTTGCCTTGCTCTATTCTGTTGTTTTGTCTTTGCTGAGTCACTAAGCCCCTGAATGCCAAGGTAACTTGCTTCCTTGTATTGTCAAAGTTTCCTTAGGAATTCTGGCCATTAATGAAGCAGTAGACCGTGGAGATGTTGGCCATACCCTGAGTACCTTGCGTTCACCGGATGTTGGGCTATATGGAGTCACTCCAGAATGTGCTGAAACGTACCAGCGAGAGCTGGCAGAAGTCAAGAGCAGAAAAACGGCAACAGGTGAATCACAAGTAGCTAATTGTTAGCACAATAAATCCAAAATCATTGCATGCAGAATGGAAACAAGATGGAAAAAAAACCTGTAGGGAGAAGTCTTGTCTTATGGGTGTCTTGTTGCTGGAGTCTTGTGTTATAGGAAACTGAGTCTAGCTGGTAAACTAAATTTAAAAAAAAAAAAGAAAAAAAAAAGTAAACAGTGAAATATCCTCTACTTGTAGAATGCATTGTGCTTAGGTAGTTCTTGTATTAGTTCCTTAGGGTCGCAGACATTCCTTCTCTTGCTTGGAGGAAGAAACAACTGTACGTGTTTATTTCCTTATTGTAATATTTGTGTATGGGAAAGATAAGACATGTCTGGTTTTGATACTTACACTAGTTTCTGCTTTTAGGGGGCAATGGCAGTGAATGGGTGAAACTCTGGGTGAGAGGAGGCTATAATTATTATCATAACCTGCGTACCAAAGAGGGAGGATGGGATGAACCAGATGGATTTGTGCAAAATGACACACAACTGTCACGGGAGGAGATACAGGTAGGGTAGAAAACATGCGCTATTTTTCTGAAAAGTTGAAGTTCCCACTGTTCCAGTCCTTAATGCAACTCTTAAGAGGTAGTTTCAATGCAGTAGTAATGTTAACAAGCTTTGTAACTCATTTAGTTCACTGTGCACCACCAGCCTTTGCGTGTAAAAACTCCTTGTCCTTTTTCAGAAAATTTGTCCTGTTGGTAAAGGGGTACAGGACTGTGGTATTGCTGTTTATTGAAAGGCAACTTGGAAGTTTCTCTTGAGCGAAGTACAGAAAGCTACTGTAACATCCTGTTTCTCGTATCACCATTCTTTCTTTCTGGCTCTTCCTACTATAACACTAAACCAGAGCACCATATCTGGTGTCACTGCGGCATACAACCGAGAGCAGTTGTGGCTGGCCAACGAGAACCTGATTACAAAACTGCAGGCTTGCTGTCGAGGATATCTTGTTCGCCAGGAATTCAATTCCAGAATGAATTTTTTGAAGAAACAAGTCCCAGCAATCACTTGTATCCAGGTAAGGATTTCCTTTAATTCTGCTTCAAACTAGTACTCATCAGTTGCTCTCTATATACACACTTATTGACTGTTTCTGTTCACTCAAACAGTTGTAACTCAAAATTATCTCAACCTCATTTTGCAAATTATCTAAAGGCATTTCCTCCCAAAGAGTCTTCGTATAGTTTGCTTTTCTATTTTACATATGAGCGATAAAGTCTCCTCAGGCAGAGCTGCAGAGAGGAGAAAACGTTTGAGGAAACTTTACTTTCTGCTTTATCATCTGGTTGTGGTTTTTGGGACTAGCACAAAACAAAGTATGCCATATGTCTTCATGTTGATAATACCATGGGATGAATAATTACTGTGATTCCTAATGAATTCAGGAGAAGTAACATAGCTTTCAGTATACCTGGGTAGAGTCTCTTCTCATTTATCCAGGGATTTGGAGAATTGAGGGCATTAAAGAGACAGTGTGATGATTCAGCATGAAGTTGGGCACATTTACAGGAGAACAATGAAAAAAATCTTTCTCCGGTGTTGTAACTGAAATGTGTGCAAATGAAATACATGCTTTGCACCCTATTAACACTTTGAGTTGTGTATGTGTGTTTGTTCCTGCCTAAATAGCGCACATGCTCTTTACAAGTATTTAATAATAAAATCCAATTCATTAAAATAACACTCTCACTTTTAGTCCAATCCCTTGCCTAACTTCTGTTCTAAGAATACTTCTGTTCTAAGGATCAGCGGTAATTAGTCCACTCTAAAGGCTTACAATTCTACATCACTCTACTTTCTAGCATAGCATCTGCCACTTGGCCCTCATGTAGAACAGTTTATGTGAATTTGATTGCTTAGTTATATACCAGCTAGTATACTATATACTTCTCTAACTGTGTTTCTGAAGGCCCAGGCTCTTCATAGGGTAAGTCTCTCATGGTTACAGTTGGTGGAATAAATAGATAGTGCTTCACTGTATATTTTCTACTGTATATCTCTTGTATGATAAGCATGTCTCCATTACATTTTACTTAGCCAAAAAGGAAGTTGGTAGCTGAGCAGCAGAAAGAACCTTAGGATTATAGTTACTTCTCTTTAATTTGAAAAGTAAAGTAAGCATGTGTTTTTTTCTGTATTCAGTCTCAGTGGCGTGGCTATAAACAGAGGAAAGCGTATCAAATCCGTTTGGATTACCTCCGAGCACACAAGGACCAAGTAGTGAAGGTAGCGAAGGCTCTCTGCTGATTTGCTTATTTATTTAGAAACCTTTTGGGTAGTAATCTCTGTGGAAAAGTCTTGTATCTGACTTATTTTGGTTACTTTTCTATAGATTCAGTCAATGACCAGGATGTATCAAGCCAGAAGGCGTTACAGAGATCGTCTGCAGTATTTCAGAGATCACGTAAGAGGCTGTCCTGTTAAATGAATTCAGTATTTAACATTTTTACTCTTTCCTGAAAAAGTTCAAATTTTGTTTCTTTTTACATCCTAGATAAATGATGTTATAAAAATTCAAGCCTTTATCCGAGCAAACAAAGCACGAGAAGACTACAAAACCCTCAGTAAGTATTGCTAAGAGAATAAAAATAATCATAGCATGTTTTGCAGTGGAAGGGACCTTAAATTCCAATCCCCCTGCCACGGGCAGGGGCACCTCCCACTAGACCGGATTGCTCAAAGCCCCATCTAACCTGGCCTTAAACACTTCCAGGAAAGGAGCATCCACAAATTATCTGGGCAACTTGTTCCAGTGCCTCACTACCCTCTGACTAAAGAATTTCTTCTTTATATCTATCTAAGTTTACTCTCGTAGTTTAAAACCATTAGTCCTTGTCCTATCGCTACACTCCTGGGAAAGAGTCTTTCTCCAGCTTTCTTGTAAGCACACGTCAGGTACTGGAAGGCTGGTATAAAGTCTCCCTGTGTAAGCACACGTCAGGTACTGGAAGGCTGGTATAAAGTCTCCCTGGAGCGTTCTGTTCTCCAGGCTGAACAACCCCATTTCCCTCAGCCTGTCTTTATAGAAGAGGTGTTCCATCCCTCTTATCAGCCTCATAGCTCTCCTCTGGAGTTGCTCCAACAGGTCCATGTCCTTATGATGGGGACATGGAACTGTGTTCGTGGAGCTGAACATAGAACTTCAGTTGGGGTCTCATGAGAGCAGAGTGTAATGTGCCTTGAATCTCTGTTTGCAAGGGATATTGCTAGCGTGATGTATGACTTCCAGACAGTTAAGATCAATTGGGATGAAGTTCAGAGAGTAGGTAGTTCTTGAGACTTGAAAACTTGATTCCAGATATTGCTTCCGCTGCTGAGAAATAGAACCACAGTTAGTGAGGTAAATTCAGCAATGTGGACTACTGTAGCCTGATAGCTTTTTAATTCTTTACTGTTCGATTCTGTCATGATTTACTCAAAACAAGAAATTACAGGTGTTGTCAGAAGGTGACAGGTGGTGTTATTTTTTCCTGGCTTGGTTGCTTCTTGACATGCTATTTAAACATTGATAAGACCTGATGTTTTATTTCTTGTTTTTAGTTAATGCTGAAAACCCACCTATGGCTGTGGTTCGGAAATTTGTCCACTTGCTTGATCAGAGTGACCAAGATTTTCAGGAGGAGCTTGAGCTAATGAAACTCCGTGAAGAAGTTGTAACCTTGATCCGATCCAATCAGCAACTTGAAAATGACCTCAATCTCATGGACATCAAAATTGGGCTGCTAGTGAAAAACAAAATTACACTGCAGGTAGGAAATGTGCTGATGGGAGACCAACTACAGAATGAACTGAGCCCAGCGGCAGTTAGCATGGAGAGCTCCTGGCCTTGGGTCTCAGTTGCTCTGACCCAGCGGAAAATATTGCCCCAGACTTACAGATTTTACTCCCAGTAAGTTCTTACTCCATTCCACTTACTTAGTATGTATCCCTAGAAGGACATCTGTAGAAGAAGAAACAAGACCTGGAGCATTACCAAAAAAAAAAAAAAAAAAAAAAGGCAAAAAAAAACCACAAAGAAAAGAAAACCCACACCAGACTACACTGACCCAATGAAAGCAACAGATTGTATGTTTGAAGGTTTTCAGACCTGCTTTGTTGCTCATTTTTCGTTAAATTGGTTGCACACTAGCTTACATATTTTAGTTTCTCTTACTTTGGATGCTATAGCAGAGAGGGAGGTGATTTCAGAGGCTGAAAATATGCTTATGCCACTTGGAGCTTTTTATTAAAGGAGGTCCCCTCTGTCACTTTGCTGATAATTAATTTCATGCAAAAAAAAAAAAAAAAGTCTCCCTGATACAGCAGTGCCTTTTATTCAAGATGAAGTTCCAGTCGGCTTTTCATTTGGTCCTGAATGGCATGATGCTAGCCGTGTCCCAGTTTGAAGTCTGAATCATGGTAGTAAAACTCATGTCTGAAGGAGGCTCCAGTTCTTGGGCCTGTGCCTGCAGCAGAAAGCGTCATTGCTCTCTGAGTATGTAGAGGTAGCTAAATATAAAACAGGACTTTGAGGATTAAAGCCCAATTTAAAAAGAAAGATTTTTCTCAGACATTTTTAGGATGCTACCAGCTCTGATAGTAATTGCTGCCAAGGGTGACTAGCCCTTCTGTGGTTCTCAACAAATTCAGAAAGTCGGGAACAAAACAGCGAAAGCACTGCTGTAGGAAATAATGCTCTGCTTCAATAGCCCTTGACACTGCATTTCCACATCCAAGCAAGTGGGCTCTCAGATGCATTTTTTTTTTCCAATATTGCATGCTATTAAATATTTAGAGTGGAATCTGTCCCTGTCTGTTCCTTCCAGGATGTTGTTTCGCATAGCAAAAAGCTTACCAAGAAGAACAAGGAACAGCTCTCTGACATGATGATGCTGAACAAACAAAGGGGAGGTTTGAAAGCTTTGAGCAAAGAGAAGAGAGAAAAGTTGGAAGCCTATCAGCATCTGTTCTACTTACTTCAGGTATGGAAAATCTAGTGCTGGTAGAGCATTCGTCTTGTCATAGAGGCTTACATGTTTTGGCAGAGTCTTTGCTTGTACACTATTGTTTTGGACCACTGTAGTTCTTCATGATACTGGCCTTTGTGGACTCATGCACTAAGCATTTTTTATTTTTGTTACAGACTAACCCAACCTACTTGGCCAAACTGATTTTCCAGATGCCTCAAAACAAATCTACAAAGTTCATGGATTCTGTCATCTTCACATTGTATAACTATGCATCCAATCAGAGAGAAGAATATCTGTTACTGCGGCTTTTTCAAACAGCATTGCAGGAAGAGATCAAGTATGTGGTAGCATATGGCATGGCCTTGCTGTCGAATCAGTTTTTGCAGTTTCTAGAACTGAGGCAGTTTTCACATGGTGTCTCATGCTACTATGCAGATAATGCTGAGCTGTCCCTGCATTCTGCTCTTTCCATTTCACATTATTCATTTTTGTAGTCTAGAAAGAAGCTTGTCCATTAGGAATGAAGCCATTTCACTACAAGTGAAATCTTTTAGTCAAGATTTCACTTCTCAACAAGGCAGCTATTTTTTATCCAATGCAAAATCTTCCTAAAATTCATTCTAATCTGAATTCTTTAATGTCTGCTTACAAAAACTTCCAACAAACTGCAAACTCAGGCTTTACAAGCCAGAGACAGAGCGTAATGCTAAGCTCTCTGGATTTTCAAAACACTTATGAGAAGGCTGAAAATGAGAAGCTTTATTGTTGGCATTTTTATTGACTTAGGGACTCTGGCTGCCCTCAGGCATATTTTGGTTGGTCATTTGAGCCTCAGGAGCTTGGTATTACGTGACTTAAGTTCTTTATGATGCAGAGTTGCACAGCTTGCTGTGAAGAAGAATGCACATGAAGTACTGGAGGAGATTACTTTTTAAGCATTTTAAAAGTTTTTTTTAAATATGAAGATGGCATGTGACCTGAAACAGCGCAAAACAAACAAACAAACAAACTTCTTTAAGTTAGGTCATGTTGAGAGTAGTTGTTTAGGAAAACGCTGATGCTCTATTATCTTTCGGTGTATTTACAATAGTTATATACTAGGTATGGCTTCTGTTACGTGCTTATTTTTAAATACTGAAAGAAGCCTGCAGGTCTTTTTCTTCTGTCTATGTAAAACACCCTTTATTTCATCTATATTTTTGCACTGTTCTCTAATAGAGCATACAATTGGATTTACAGTAATTGTCATTGACGTGCCTACTGACGAGTCATGTTGGAATTCCCAGGTGGTGGTCATAAGGTTCCTCGCCTAGTCTGTCTTGAGAATTGTTGCAGTATTATTCTTACATAGTGTTGCAGTTTATTGATGTATTGAGATTTTAATACAAAACCATCATCATCTGTTTCCTGATGGTGGTGCTAAGAAGCATACCGAAAGCCAGTAGAATTACGCATACCTTGTACTTAATATTGATTCTTTCTTCTTCAGATCAAAAGTAGACCAAATACATGAAATTGTGACTGGGAATCCTACTGTTATTAAAATGGTGGTAAGTTTCAACCGTGGTGCCCGTGGTCAGAATGCACTAAGGCAGATCTTGGCACCAGTTGTGAAGGAAATCATCGATGACAAATCACTCAATATCAAAACTGATCCGGTGGATATTTACAAGTCTTGGGTTAACCAGATGGAATCTCAGACTGGTGAAGCCAGGTATGGGAACTGTTACTACTATGTTTTTCTAAGCGTTGTCCAGCTGCTGTGCATTGCTCTGTTAATCATTTCTGTTAATCATCCATGGCTTCACTGTGTGCATCTGTCCAGCTGATGCTGTCTTTTCAATCTCCTCAAGACGGCTTTCTTCTGAAAGTTGTAAAGATCACGTACTGGTGGTGCTGAGAGTATTGGAAGGGAATATCCTGAAGATGGAAGGAGAATTTTTTTTTTTGCCTGTTTTGAATCGATAATTAGCTATGAGATGCCTTTTAAGCTAGAAGAAATCATAGGAAGAAAAATTAATTGAGAATCAGTTCGATGTCAGTCTTTGTTCTTTCTTTTTTTTAACGTACTTTAAAAGAAAGGGGAAAAAAGCATACAAAGTAAAAGCCAACTCTCAACACACCACACTGCATGATTTTTTTATCATCTTAGTGTTGAAATGTGCAGCTTGCTCTTTCACCAGTTTATTTGCAACCTGAGACGCTACTTTGTCACAGAAGGCACTTTTTTTGGCCTAGTGTGCATGTTGGTATGCTGGACAACAAGGGACAGTTCTGAGTTAGCTGGGCTTTTTCTCACAATGGCTATTGCAAGGAGAGCAGAGGAAATGAAAACAAAAAATCCTTAGCTCTTCCAGTGCCTGGACTGTTAATTGAAGGTAATGCACAGCTCTTGACAGACAGTGAATGTAGGCTTGTTTCTGTGTCAAGTGAGAAATTCTGCGTAGCACTAACAGAAATAGGCTAATGTGAGGACTACTCACCTTCACATTTGACTTTTTCAAATAGCAAACTGCCATATGATGTTACACCTGAACAAGCTCTAAATCATGAAGAGGTAAGGACCCGCCTGGATGCCTCAATCAGAAATATGAGGACGGTGACAGACAAGTTCCTGTCTGCCATTGTTAGTTCAGTCGACAAAATCCCGTAAGTCTGCTGTACCATAGTTTTATCCTGTAGAAGTTATTGGTGGTAGCTTCATGCTTGCAGCAGTCTTAATTGCCTTTTCTTTCCTTTGAAGTTATGGAATGCGTTTCATTGCCAAGGTACTGAAAGATTCCCTGTATGAGAAGTTTCCTGATGCTGGTGAGGATGAACTTCTGAAGGTGAGGAGCTGAACATTTTGTGAATAATTGTCAGCCAAATTGGCTGTGGTAAATGCATCTTGTTCTTATCCTTTGTTGGGTGTATGTGTGGTGAGGAGCATATGCAAACCTATATACAGGTTATTTATTATTATGGATATAAAATGTTTTACATTGCCTTTGATTTTTAGCTTCACGTGTACTTCATCTGAGATGTAATATAATGTCAGAAGGAGTCATCCCACTGCTTCTGCTCTGCTTCTAGTATCTTGGGCATTGTGTCCTTTAGGTTTCTTGGGGTACTCTTGCTCCTGGAAAATAAATCTTGGTTTTGCTGGTATGATCAGAGCCAGCTGCTCTTTCCTTAAAGAGACAATGTCAAGTTAAAAGGTCTGCATGCAAATCTGTTATTCCTAGTTAACCTTATCTAAGATACTCTAGTGTATTTTAGCAGCAACATACAGTGTTGTTTTTCGTGATGTCTGGTCAATTTTGTATTTTGCATTTCAGTAGATATGGAGAACAAAAAAAAAAATTCTAACAGTAGGCACTCCCAGATGAGTATAGCTTTGTGGCTTTCATTGAAATTTATTTGTTTTTATGGCTTTTTGTAATTTTGAAGGTCTTTATGCCTGTGAATGCTTTGCTTGTTGATAAAAAAACAGCTTGGATCTTAAAATACTTGACAATGTCTCTTTAAGCTTCTCTGCCTCTGCTTCATTACAGAATAATTACCAATCTGAATGCTGTTTTCTTCTCTCTTCTAGTTCTGTGCTTTCCCATTCTGAGGCATCGATTCTTTCTGTGAAGGTGAATTAATTTTTTCCATCTGTAAATTTAGGTGGAAAACTGCGGTTTTTATTAATCTTTGTGGAAACAATGTAATGGTCCACATGAAAGTCAAAACTGCAGCTGTGTGCAATGACTGCTCGTAGATTTGTTAGGACCCAAAGCTAGCTATGTAGTACTGTTCCTCTCCCCCTGTAAGTTTAAATATTATTAATATGGTTTCTCTCACAGATGTATTTTCTTATGACCAGTAGTAAACAGTTTAACTGTTGTAATCCTGTGATGTCATCTGGGAGAGTACAGCAGGAGCTTGCATGAAACAGTTGTCAGAAACATGACTCTGAAAGCAGTTAATAATTTCCCGGGCTGCTTAGCAATGGCGAGGCTTTTTCTCTGTTTTCAGCTTTTTCTTCAGTCCTCTGATCTCTACTGTGCATTCAAGTCACATGTCAAGCAGGAGAAGCCAAGATTCTGTGACCTGGCCCTCTACAAATTTCTGTGAACCACCAGAAAATACTAGAGCATGCGGTGTGAGAACTTTTGCTTTACATCAGCATGCTGGACTAATTCCTTTTCGTTGCTGTAATTACTTTAGGCAAAATACCAAATACAGGTTACAAGTATATGTAAGAGAGTATGAATAATGGGACATCTTTATTTTTGGTTCCATGAAGTTTATTTTTATTGCTGCTCACATTTAATGAGGTAAATGGGATTTTGAAATGCCCAAGGCCATTCATCTTCTATACTTCTGGGTTTCTTACCTCTGGATTAAATGATTTCTCCGTTACTCTCACTTAATTTTAAGTGGTAGTCTGTAGCTGAAAATGTTGCTGGCTTATACAAGCTATTCTGAAAGAGAAAAGGAATTTGTAGAAGGGGTGGAAAGTAGCTGCTATTTTCTCAGTTTAACTCCTTGGTTTACAATGCTTCTTCACTTTTTGATTTGCTGGAGATGGTCAGTTCTGCACGCATCTCTAAGAATTAGCTCTTGTTCCTTATGGGACAGCAGTACCAGGTTCCTCTATACTACGGTCGTTCTGACCTCTGTTAAACTGAATTGTTTAATTCTCATGACAGACGATCGTATGCTCATGAGTAGTTCATTGTAGTCTGTAATATTGTCTGCCTATATATGTTTTTATAGGCTAAAATATAAAATCTTCATGCATAGAAATATCTGCAGCTGTATTGTCCTGGAACTAATAGTTTTTGTGTTGACTGTCCCACTGCATCTTCATATATAAATGCTAGATTCTTTATAGCATATGCTTGTACACAGCAGCACAGTATACCATTTATCTTGGAAGGGACCTAATGCTTACAATAAAATAATTTGCCAAAACTCATTTGGAGAAGTTTCAGTAAAATTCACTGGGAGCCTATACCAATTTCTTGATGTGTTTCTTCTCTGCTCAACTTTTCCTAGATTGTTGGCAACTTACTCTATTATCGCTACATGAATCCAGCCATTGTTGCTCCAGATGCGTTTGACATCATTGATCTTTCAGCTGGAGGTCAGCTGACCACGGATCAACGCAGAAACCTTGGTTCCATTGCAAAGATGTTGCAGCATGCTGCATCCAATAAAATGTTCATGGGAGACAATGCACATCTAAGCATCATTAATGAGTATCTATCACAGTCGTACCAGAAGTTCAGGTAGAAGACTTTAGCCAATTTAAGTTGAGAAGGGTGGCGGGGATAATGTTGCAAATAAAAAGGGATGAAAATTAATATTAAATATGATAAATTCCATCCCTGTCAAATATGCAGTTTGTTGAAAATAAGAGATTACACCTCAGACTTCCATAAGCATCAGTGATAGTGCCAGGTAAAATGTGGACCTGGAATTTATGAACAATACACAGTATGTTAATGAGATTGCTACCTCAGGTGTGTTTTGACTTGCAAGTTTCTAGAATAAAGTTTTTTTTTGTGTGTGTTTATTGTGACACTGTGGCCATGAGCAACTAGAGTGGACATGCATTCTTTCCTGTATGAACCCTGCTTTCCTGTGAAAACTAAATGGTGCTTAGGAATAAAGCAGGCTGGCAATTAGCCGTTCATGTAGTAGAAGAAGCTTTTCATTCAAGAATTGTCATCTTACACCTTTCATCTTTTGGAAGAAAGAAAACTAGAGATTGCTGGGAGTGAGGGGTGTAATTGCAGCAAAGACGGGATGTGTGAACAAGGTCACAAGAACCATAGCCCTGTCCTGCTGATGCTGAAAAAAAACAGTGCCCACATGGCCAATGACAATAGTTGAATTTTACTAGGTTACTTTTCATGTAATAAAGTAAAGCTGACCAACTGTAGGATGCTATACTGTACCATAGTTTAAAGAAGAGTGATTTGGGCTTATCAGGGAGAGTTGATGATCTTGATAGGTCTTGTGACTTGTTCTTCTTTTCTCCTCTTCCTTTTTTTTTTTTTTTTTTTTTAAGACGTTTTTTTCAGGCAGCCTGCGAGGTCCCTGAATTGCAGGATAAATTTAATATTGATGAGTATTCTGACTTGGTGACTCTTACTAAACCAGTTATTTATATTTCTATTGGTGAAATCATCAATACGCACACTGTAAGTATACATTAGCTGCAGTTGCTCCTTGTAAGTAGTCCTCACAAAAAAAAAAAAGATTCTGGTTGAAACTTGAAGTAACCAAATACAAAAATGAAAGTTGTCATTTGATTGTAGTGTACAAGAGCTTGTAAGTTTATAGAATTCAGTAATTTGGTAATTTTTTTTAAATTATTTCAAAAGTATGTGAGTATGTGATAATGGCACAATTTTGAATGGTGATATTGCAGCTTTGGAGTTTAGCAAAGTAAGATCTTTTTCTAAAATACACCAGTGCAAAGTCATGTAACTCTTCTGTCTAGAAAAGGTTTTATGATTAACAACATAAATGTTTTTTCTGTTCATCCAGCTGCTTTTAGACCATCAAGATGCAATTGCTCCTGAGCACAATGATCCAATTCACGAGTTGCTGGATGATCTTGGAGAAGTTCCTACAATTGAGTCCTTAATAGGTGACCTATTTTATTTTACCTAAGAAATGTGTGATATTACCTCCTTGGATGATGTGAAGAAGTGCAGTGTTTCAAAAAAAAAAAAAAAAAAAAAAAAAGTCACCATTGGTATCACTGGTTATCTGGAAGTACGTAATCTAAAAAAGAAGAAGCAGCAAATTTGTTCCAGTTTATTCCTCTGAGTGCAGAAGTTGTGACCCTGGGAAAAAAACAAACACAAACATCTCTCTTCTTTCTTTTTGTCCCCAATCCCGTCACCTTGCACCACTCCCATTTCTAGAAGATGGACAGAAACTTAGAAATGTTTTTTGTTCCCTTACATTGGAGCCATTTCTTTGTGTGTCCTAGCTTGTTTGCAAAGATTTATCATCTGTTATGGAGATCTTTATGTTCCTCTTCAGAGTTGATTAACAAATATATTAAACAACATGTGTCCCTATAGCAATCTTTGGCATAACTTTTTTTCCATCCTATTGAGTGTTTTCTATATGGTGTTGAGCGTTTGATACAGAATTTTCTTTTTTCTCTTTTTTTTTGGGCTGGAGGGAAGAAGAAACTAACTTCACTGTTAAAATCTGTGGAAATTTTTTAAAATGCTACCTGAGCCACAGTTCAGTTCTTCATGGTATAACAAACTGAAAAGTTTCACAAGCCTCTCCTTTTTTTTTTTTTTTTTTTTTTTAATGTTGCAGCTCTTGGTTTTTATGGTGCAGCTTTTGGGAGCGTGAAATCTGTCTGCTGGGCTTTGGGGATGGATGGACACGGTTTTTCTGAGAGGATGCAAAAATAGTTAAAAAGTTGCTTGTTGAGGAAGTTTGGAACCTTCTAAAGGAGTAATTGCTAGCACGTTTTCTTCTGAGCACTCACAAAACAGAAGTATTATCAGAGAGAACCTAAACCTTGAGTTTAACTAGAATTTACCCTCCTTCACCGTTTCATTTCTCCTGTGTGTGTATGGTTGCTGTGGTTAATGTCTCAGTTTAATATTTCTACAGCCTTTTAAAAAGGGGGCATAAGGGGGAGCAAAAAAGCATCCTAACAGCTGTTCTGATGAAAATTCAGCTACAGTTGGAACAGGTAAAATTCATTGTGACAGGACAGCTTACTTTTGTTTATTAGGAGAGTACAAGCTTAGTTGCCAACAAAGGCTTTGCTTTTTGCTTGGAAAATTCATTCTAGTGAGGATGTGGTCAGAAAGACACACTGATATTTTAATTTATAAAGTATTTTGGCCGGCTACTCTTCTTGGTAGAGAGTAAGATGCTGAGATACAGTGTGTAATACATACACATCACCCTTAAGGCATATAAACTAGAGATTATGTGGTGCCTTTCCGGTGTGTGTAGTCTCTCAATTTGTGAAGAAAATGTCCGTTGATATATTGAAGATGTTTTCAAGTGCTAGTATTGCAACAACTTTTGACAGTAAAGGAAACAATGTAGTTTTTCTAAGGTCTGTTATGTTGGGGAAAAAATGTGAAGCCGTAGTAGTCATGAACATAAAGAATGATGTAGTATATAAAATCTTTTTTTGCTTGACAGGGGAAGGGTCTGGCAACGTTAATGACCCCAACAGGGAGATGCTAGCAAAGACAGAGGTTTCTCTCACGCTCACTAATAAATTTGATGTTCCTGGTGATGAAAACGCAGAGATGGATGCAAGGACAATTCTGCTGAAGTAAGTGAAAGATAAACTACCCAGTATGTTTCTCAAGAGAAGGGGAAGAGTAGAACCTGAATTTTCACAGCTAATCTGCATGTGAAAGTAGGAGAACTGAAGTTTAAATCAAGCAAATGTGGTACTGTTACTCAAAATGCATTGAACTTGTAGCCATGTTGTTTAAATGCTGTGGCTTTTAAACTTGTTCTTGCTAGTCCTTTGTCACTGTAGAATTTGTCACTCTTTAAAAGCGTATCTTGGATGATTTCAGAGGGGAAAACATTCCAAAACAGAAAATATTCCAGTTGTGAGCAAGTGTGATGATGACAGCAGTTGGATTTATTCATTGTAAATAACTCATAGCATTCATCACAATTTACTTTTACCTCTGAGGTTTATTGATGTAAAATTAAGATTGCCTATATAATGCCCTTTGTGTATTTTTTCAATAGAATACATGTGACATAAGGAAATGCTATGTGTAACTGAATGCCTAGCATATGTGATGCTGTACTGCTGAAATTGCTAGTTCTTATGGAATTTGCTGATTTATATAGCCTTTGAGTAGACTAAGTCTTTATCCTGTTAGCGAAGTGGAAGACAGTGATAGTGTCTATGTAGCTGAGCAAACTCATCTAGTGGGTGATGCCCCTGCCTATGACAGGGGGGTTGGAACTATATGATCTTTAATGTCCCTTCCAACCCGAGCAATTCTATGATTATGATATGAGTGATGCCGCTCACCTTTTTTGGTTTATGATGCTCTTTTGTACCCTCTGCATTCTCTGTCCCAGACTTGACTCTGATAGAGGAAGACTAATAACTTTTTGGGAAATGGAGGTGTTTGTAGACTGATCAAAGTAGAGCAATGAATAGACAGTGATTTCATTATTGCCAATTTTTTTTTTATTTTATTTTTAAATTGGGAGGACTTAATATTGACTCTTTGCCAGTTTTAAGCAAATCCCTGTTGCTGGGATTTATAGAGCAACTACCTGGCATGCAGTTAGGCATTCACCACCTCTGATGCGTTCCTGCTCAGATTCTAGATAGCTTAACTGTGAATTTTGCAGATCTGCTTACACTTGGCCTAGATGGAGCAATGATCTCTTAGAAAAGAATTTTATCTCCAAAAAATAACGTTAAATTACCTGGGTTCCTGTGGTAGTTTTACTTAGGTGGGCAGTTGAGCTCCACCACCACCTCTCTCACTCTCCCTCTCCTCAAAGAGGAAGGGGGAGAAAATACAACACAGAGAACTCAAGGTTTGAGATGAGAAAGGTTTAATTAAAGTGGAAAGGGAACGGGGAGAAAAAGAAACGAAAGAAACAGTAAGTCCTCACAGAAGCACAGAGAGAAGGGAAAAAAATTATTCTCTACTTCCCATTGACGAGCGATGTTCGGCCATGTCCTGGGAAGCAGGGCCTCAAAACGCAAAGTGGTTGTTCAGGAGGAACAGCCCCCTCCCCCACAAGAGCCCCCCTTTTTATTGCTGAATGTGACATCAGGTGTTATGGAATATCCCTTTGGTTGGTTTAGGTCAGCTGCCCTGGCGATGTCCCCTCCCCATCACTTGCTCACCCCCAGCCTGCTGGCTCTTGGGGGCTTGGAAGGAGTCCTCATGCTGTGCCAGCACTATGCAGCAATAGACACAACACTGGAGTGATACCAGTGCTGTTTCAGCTACGAGTGCAGAGCACAGCACTGTGTGGGCTGCTGCAGGGAAATGTGACTCCACCTCAGACAGACCCAACACAGTTTCTTGAAAGATATGTCAGTATTTCCCTGTCCACCAGAAGGTGACATTGATTTCAGAAGTAAAGATTTATCACACATACATGCCTGAAGTCATCTAAGATGTGAATGGTAAGGAAGGTGTTGATGCACTTCGCATTATGCCAGAAATAATTCTAGCCTGATTACAAATTACTGAAGGCACAATTTGGTACTGTCATTTGCCTCAGGGACAGAATTGTCTCAGGCTAGGCATTGGCTGTGGTTAAGTCACAGATCTCGATCTTTGATCCTGAGATCAAGGTATGACTGTTTGTTATTAAATTAGAGACGAGTACCCACTTTGGTTCAGTTAGCATACATGGGGGGAAAAAAAAAAAGTCGCACGGAGTACTTTTGCTACTTGTTACAAAGCACTGAGGTGCACTTTTGGAATCAGTTTCCAAACTTTTCACTGATATAACAATCTCAAAAAAAGTAAATCAATTACCGGAGTTCTGGTCCGGTCTAATTTACATCTGGCTAAGTGCATCCAGTGATGATATGACTTCAATGTAAAAAAGTATAACTGTAGTTATTGCAGAGCAATATTGAAGGTCTTCGGGCCTAAACTTTTAATCTCCTGTTCTCCTCGGTTTCTCTGCAGCACAAAACGCTTAATTGTTGATGTAATCCGCTTCCAGCCAGGGGAGACACTGACTGAAATCTTGGAAACTCCAGCTACATCAGAGCAAGTATGAAGAATTTGTTTCACCGCGTTCTTTTTAGACTGAGAAATTGTTTTTATCTAGATTAATGTGGGTATACTTGGTAATCTGCATTATGTGTTGTAGTGAAGTTGTCTCTGCTGATGTTGGAGCAGCATGTAACAATAACGAGGAAGGAATGTAATGGAAATAAATTGTACATGTCAATCTAAGTCCTCTGAGAGTTGCCAGAAAATAGGTATCTAGAAGACTTCCAAACAGTAGGTAGATTTCTACTGGTTCCTGTACGTGGAATGTGTTCATCAAACATGGATTCGTCAGAGTCAGTACCAGAATGACTGAGTAAAATTCTTATCATGTTATGTCAGAGTTGTCAGGTGACCTGATTCTAGTTCTTTGTCACCCTAAAAAAATGAATCTGCTAATGAGCTTCTAATTTCCTGTTTTTCTAGGAAGCAGAGCATCAAAGAGCTATGCAGAAACGGGCCATTCGTGATGCCAGAACTCCTGATAAGATGAAAAAATCCATGTCTGTAAGGGAGGACAGCAACTTAAATCTTCAGGGAAAAAAAGAGAAAATCAAGACAGGCCTGAAGAAGCTGACAGAACTGGGGATAGTGAATGCTAAAAATAAATACCAGGAACTAATCAATGACATTGCAAAGGTATGCCAGTTGGTGGTTTCCTAGTCAGAGTTGATTTTTTTTTTTTTCCACAGTTTGCAGTGTTGGGAAACTGGCATGGAGTTTTCAGGAGGTATAAGTTTTGCAGTAGGTAGACATACAAAGCATACCCTTTGCTGCAGTGTTTCCACCTCTTCACATTTCAAAATTCCTTTATTTTTATGAGAATTTTACGTTTTCTCAAATGACTGTGTTACCAGAATCTGAGATACCTTAAGAAAGTGTTACAGTGCCTCTACAAACTTTATCATGCGTGGAAGTTTTTGCCCATAACCTAAAGAAACCCTAAGTATTGTTTTTGTTTGTTTTGTTTTGTTTTTAATATATCCATTCAAGAATACCTAAAATGCTGATGTGGGAAGTTAACAAAACGACTTGTGGAAGAGAGATAATGCTGTTGTATGTTGCTATGTTGATAATGCATTTTATTATATCATACGTTTGACAAAATATTGTGTAGGAAAGATTATGTGTGTAAAGTGAATGAATTGTCACACGTAGAGACCAGATTAAGTATCAGAAATGAAAACAGAAGTTGACTTGAACATGTGATGTTTTTTATTCAGCTGCTCATGTAACTTGCTTAAAAATAACTGACTGACAAAGAAAGATGAGGAAGTCTATACACTGTTATGGTTATAGTTTTTGCTTTGTAAGGTACCCTTCTTACCTGGTGGAGGCAAAAATTGCTGCCTTCCTTAGATTGCATACTATAACACTATTAACATACACTATGACAGCATTGAAATTTGAGAGAGCAACAAAAGGTTAGAATGAACTGCTGTGTAGAGTTGATTAGTTCAACACGGAGAAGCAATGACACTTAAACTGAGACAAGTGTGTCTGAGGAATCTTACTACAACTTGTATTCTGAAGGAAGGCTAAATAAGATCAGTGCATCTCAGTATGTCTCAGTGCTCTGGGCTCGAGCAGCCAGAGAGCTTCAATAACCAGTAGGTCTCTGCATATCTTGCTCTGTGCTGTAGGATATCCGAAATCAGCGTAGATACCGTCAGAGAAGAAAGGCAGAGTTGGTAAAGCTGCAGCAGACATACAGTGCCTTGAATTCCAAAGCTACCTTTTATGGGGAACAAGTGGATTATTACAAAAGCTACATAAAAACCTGCCTGGATAACCTGGCTAGCAAGGGCAAGTAAGTATCTCAGAACTATGCTTGTGACCCTAGAAATGCTCCTTACAGAAAGAACATGTAGGTCCTTGCTAAAAAAGAATTGTAATGTCATCTGCACAAAGCTCATTGGCTAGGCTCTTCACTGCAAAGGTGGGTTCCAGGGAAGGGTCTCAGCAGTGGTGGGGAGTACAGGGAGAGTGGTGGTGTCCCAAATGGGGTCAAAAAGACATATTTGAAAGAATTTTGTCCCTTTGAGTGAGGGAAGTGTAGAGAGGCCAGAGAGAATGGGGGTGGTTTGCCCAGATAATGCATATGCTGCTTAGTCAGTCTGTCCTATCGTCCTTTCTTGGAGCAGAGAATGAAAACAGCATAGTTACTTACAATGACAGCACTGATCATGAGTTGTCCTCTTTTTGTCCCAGAGGGAGTGGTGCAAGACAATTCAATTTTCCTGAAAAAAAAAAAAAAAGTCTGCTTTCCCAGTTTCTTTTCTTTATGTTGACAAGGATTGGCATCGTCCTTACTAGGCTAAGAACATTTTTTAAAATTACTGGGTTTGTTTGCCTTCTCCCATTTTTCCTCTGAATATGCTGCAGAAGTAACTTCCCGTTTTGAGGAAACTTCAGATACGGGTTTGGACGACTGTGGTTTGTTGTTGGAAAGGGTGTGAAGCACGGATTTGTGAAAAAGGGAAATATATTAGCCCTTTAGTCTGAAATTGCTGGCATTAGACACCCTTGTTTAAAATAGAATGTGAAATGAAAGGTAGGCCAGGTCTTTCTGTTTTCTCAGACACACGGAAAATTTTAACTCCAGTGCAGTGACAAAGGACAGGCAGCAGGGTAATGAGTAGTCTCATGGGTCAAGATGGGCAACTTTAATGGCTTGTCCATTGAACGTGTGGTCAGTACACTGAGATTGAACAGGAGGTGAGATGAAAAACAGCCTAAATCTATCAGGGCCACAGGTCATACTTAAATATATGTAGCATGTGTAATCTTGGATCCTATCATTAATTGCACTTTTTTTTTTTTTGTTTCTGTGTGTGTCAAAGTAACTTACCGGTCCATTTTCAGAGTACCAGTTAACCATAAGAACATTCTCTTTTGCCTAATGATAAATAATACTTGTTTCTATGAAGTGTTGTATTTTCTGCTCCTGTAGTGTAAGTTATTGGTAAATTGTCAGAAGATCTGATTAGAGCTACAAATGCTTTGCAGATAAACTTACTAGTAGGAATATATCATCTATCAGCCACGTTAATCACAGTTGATCAGCTATACTGGTTTTAGCTACTCACCCAAATAGGATTAAATGTTTGCTGTCTGACTTCTCTTTATTTGTTTGACTGAACATCAATTTTTTCCAGGGTCTCGAAGAAGCCTAGGGAGATGAAAGGCAAAAGTAGTAAAAAGATTTCACTAAAATATACAGCAGCTCGACTTCACGAGAAGGGAGTGCTTTTAGAGATTGAGGACCTGCAAGTTAACCAGTGAGTGTTGTTTTATGACTTATAAGAGCTAAATAGCTTACCCATTTCCCTCTTTTTCTGGGATTGTTGCATTCTCTTATAACTTGTCTTGGTGCTCGCAGTTGATGAATGGAATTCTTTTTGGAGCTACAAGGAGTCTTTCCACTCTGTTCATCCTGAGATTTGTCTGAGTTGGTGACAGGCCGCCTAGTGGTTAGCATTGTTGGCAGACTTAGCTATTAAAGGTGAAGACATTGCCAGACTACACAGACAAAACACAGGGCCAAGAAACCTTGTATTGATTGGTCACTTAGGAGTTCTCTTATTTCTGGTTAAACAGGAGCAGATCGCTGGTAGAGAAGTTTAACAGGATTTAAAGATGATACCATCTTCCCCCCTGCAGCCCCACACTCCCATTCACGGAAGGGTACCTCCTTAGGTGAATTGCTACTATGGTTAATAACTCTCACTGCTGAAAAAACAGCTTAATGCAAGCCTGAGTTTGTTCAGATGCATTTAGCTAGCCTTGAGAAATTGGTCTGTTTTTTGCAGGTTATAGACAAGTGGCCTGTTACTAATTTTTTTTTCGACCCTGAATTGAATGATTTTGTACTCTGCACTAAATGGGGTGTGGATGTGCGTGTGCTGAAGTAGGTTGTGCTTGCATGAAGATGTGATCTCCCAGACATAAAACTGTTAGGCTTCTATTTGTTGTTGGCTTTTTTTGGTCTTGTTGGCTTTTATGGCCTCATTCCGAATGGAGATAGAATTAGAAGTTACGAATAGAATTCTTAAAAAATTATCTTTGAATAATTATGTCATTAGGAACTGCATGTTCAGTAATGAACTGTGATTTTTAATTTCTCAAATATACAGGTTTAAAAATGTGATATTCGAAATCAGTCCAACAGAAGAAGTAGGAGATTTTGAGGTAAAAGCAAAATTCATGGGGGTACAGATGGAAACCTTTATGTTACATTATCAGGTAAGAACTATCCTGTTTAATGATGACATACTTTCTGCCTGAACAGTGTGAAAAGCTGTCTCAAAAACAGATGATCAAGTGAAACAGATGCAATGCAAATGGAGTATTCAGACTAATTTGTTTCTTTACTAATGAAAGCTTGATCTTGATCTGTATTGCTAGTTATGCTTATATATGTGCACATATATGTACATGCATGAGCACTTTCAACAGCCTTCTGCTGTAGCAGAAAGATCAGGAGCCTGTGTCAGCAGTCAGCTAGGCTTGGATGTGTTGACATCAGCTACTTGTAACTTACGGGTAGTCTTTCTGCCACCTTGCAACTGGCTAATTTAGCTAGAGAATCCTCAACCTTTATTTACGCAAAGCTACCGAACAGGAATGCAGACTGAACTTGTGCTGCATGGTTTCCATTCTTCTTCCTGCACTGGTATTGTTATGTCTGTCATCTCCGTCTACATCTGTGTGTCTGCCAAAACCTGGTCCCCAGGAATCGTTAGGTATGTTAATCGTGGATGTCTCAGGGATCTTGAAACAGATTATACTGTGTAGGGAGCTCCTACGCACAGATAAATCTGTGTCACACTCAGTAATCAGCTGCTGGAAGGGACAGCTGTCTTGCATATCCCATATGTGTGCTCTGAGAACACCTGTAGCTCATTCCAATTCTAATCCATTGAAGCTGGTCACAAACTCTTGTTCATGTGGCTACCTCAGGTTGCTCAGTCCTCAAGCACGTGTTGCTGTACTGATGTGTCTTTGTAGAACTGCTGTTCAGAAACAGCAGATGTTCTGAGAGGGGAGTAATGAGGAAGCTGCCATTGCTTTTCCAAATACAGCATTAGCAATGGCTTTGCTTGCGTTGCCAAGATTTTATAGAAAGTAGCAGAAATAGTTTTCTGATATTTACTCCAGCATCACCCAGACTCTACAGCTGCAGGAGGCAAGTTCATATTTCAGAAAACACACAACATTTCTTCGTGGTAGCACAACCTGAACACCTTCTCCAGTATGTGGTGGTCAAGAGTGAGAGCTGCTGAAAGAAATTCATTGCTGAGATGAATCGGTGCAGGTAGTCTTAATGCTTTGTCAGGTGCGTCACAGACAAGAGGAAAGTGCAGCTAGAAATACTGCATAAATACTGGAGAGCTGGAATCAGCATCATGCATTTATTACTAATGGAGGTGCTGTTTATTTCTCTGACTTAAACTGCTGTTTTAAACTGCCTCACAGAGGTCTATGGCAGATAGGCATTTTAGAAAGCCATACTGTGGAATGCTTTAATGTTTCATGGGTACGTGATAACATTAGGCATATGGAAGTGAGACCCTTTTTGAAAATTAAACTTTGTGGCTGTTACGCGAGTGAAAAGCCTGACGATGTCCAGATCTGAAATACAGCTTTCTTGGAATTGCTTTCTAATTCTGCCCTTTTGTAATTTTTATTTTCTGTAAGCACAGATGAAAGATCTGAAAAGTCTTAGCGCATGCAAAATAGCAAAATATGTTGCTCGATGATTTGGTCTTTAGCTTGCTTGTTTTTCTAGCTTATGCCGTGTGCTTTGTGATGGGTATTCCTCAAAAGCTTACTGTTTCACAGGGTCTTGTATAGTCATAAGCTGTTGAGGATTACTCACTCATAAGTGTATTCTCTTTGACAGGATCTTTTGCAGCTGCAGTATGAAGGCGTTGCAGTCATGAAGTTGTTTGACAGAGCAAAAGTAAATGTCAACCTTCTGATCTTTCTTCTGAACAAGAAATTTTATGGAAAGTAACTGACCTCTGCTGGCAAGTCTGTGAAAGGGGAGATAAATAGAAACCTGCATATATGACTTGTAATGATTTAGCTATGCATCAGTATATGCCCATACCTTGCTAAAATATATCAAATGTATTATGACAAAGGACTAAGAACCTCTTGTGAATTGACAGTGCTGACCGAGTCTGTAGTGCGTTGCTTCTTGTACCTTTATGACCTTTATGTTCTACTTGGAAGGTCCCCTGAGAATGTATTTTTATATGGCACTGGGGATTAAACTATTATTAGGATAAACTTAGGGCTGCTTTATTTGCCTAATCATGTTCTTTATAAGTCTCGTATTCTGGTTATGTGTACAAAGAGAAAGATTGGCACTATAGAGCAATTGATTTATTGATTTGCCTCATGAAGGAAAAAAGTTAGAGATTTTATTCAGACTCCAGTTACTCTCTAACAGCAATGACTACAATGAAAAAATTGTTGAAGTCCAGGTAATCCATTTGTTTGTGAGCTTGTGGCAGTGATGACAGCAAGCCAGTTGCTGAGAATGCATAGGGTCTGGAGAATTATTAAGTGTCATATGGTTGCTGAACTACTCACGATTATGTGTTATAGACACATAGAACAGCTTCAGTGTCTTATTTTTCTTCATTTGTTTCTCTTAATGACACTATATAATAATTTACAGATGGCCCATTACATAGAAGGACTGTGGAGGACATTTATTACTGCATAAGGATGAAAAGAAGCCTTTTGGGAGGGGAAACTGAAAAAATCTTAAGATGTTAGTTTTTAGTGCTGCTTGCAAAGCATTTAAAATGTATTTTTTTTTCCAGTTTAGAGCAATGTTCCATATATCTTTATCTGATTCAATAAATGTTAAGCTCTACCTGCAGACTTGTCAAAAAGTTCCCTTGGGGGAAGACAACTATCTTAAATAGGTCAGTCTTTAAAAAGTTAATTTTTTTCTAGCTCTATCGAAGTCCCCATTTGTTTTACTATTTAGTGGATTTTTCACCACAGCAGTGGTGGTGCTGCCTGTTCTGCTAGATTCAATAAAAATACAGAGACTCTTAAATAAATAAATCCAATAATGAACTAATTGTTTGTTCTGCCCCTTCTTCCACCCCTGTTTTCTTCTTAGTATTTCAATTTTTTTAGAAGGGACATAACACTTAATTGCAAATTTCAAGTTACTCAATTGTCACTTTCACTGTTCTTTCAGATTACTGAGTTAAGTTGAACTGCCTTATCTCTGACCTATGTAAGCACTAGTTCATTGGCTTAGATCTTTGCTTATAAAAGCCACTCGCAATATTTGCAATGGTTACATTCCTGAGGATAATTTTTCTGTAATTCTTTAATAAGCAATTACGTCTTTCAACCTGCTAACATCTAGACTGTATTAAATACTATATTTTAATGCTGATGCATGTGGGGTCCAACCCAATAACAACAACAACAAAAACATCCTTACATATCAAACTGAAGGTAGATCTTTACAGTGCAGATCATCTGAAAGAGGGAGACTTCAGAACTGGATTTCCACTGCTATCGGAAGAAGAGATGTGTAATGGGATAAAGGTCTTGACTTGTTTCTTTAATTTTTTCTTTAGCTGCTTCTGAATTTGCTGTATCATAGAAGGACTTAAAAATTGCATTCCTTTGATCTGGGGATGGTGAGAATAATGGTGGAACATTATTAAATATTACTAAGAAAATGCAGCTGTATTCTGCAAGCTCTTGAAGCACAGAGATTGATTCCTCCATTTTTTTCTAAATAAAACACTTTAAATATATTTTTTTTAAACTACAGGTGTGGTCAGATTGGGGAACAAGGTAATGAGGTATTAGCAGTTACCTTATTCTAATCAAGGAAAACATCCTTAACAGGTGACTTATAATACTTACCTCTTGCCTTGAATTGGCAAAACTTGGAAAAAAAAAAAAAATGGTTGCTTGAAAATAAGTTTAAAAAAATGGAAGGAGTCTACTCATTTTTGCTAACACTATCAAACTAGAGAAAAAACTATTAAAAGATTCAGTCACAGCACTGAGTTATATGTATTTTATAATTTATTGGTGGCTTAGCTTTGCTTTACACCCTTGTATTTATGATGAAAGTAGCTACATGTATAAGGCAAGTCTGTCTGTTGTTCTTTGCTAGTAAAGCGCCTTTGTAACTCACATCTAAGTAAAAAGTCATTTGTCCCCATGGCTGTTGTATGCAATCTTGATCAGAGGAGGCAGCCCCCTAGCATGAGAGCTGGGCCCTGGGAGCAGCACGCCAGCAGCAGGCAGGCCTCACTCAGGGAGAGCACAGTTAAACATTGTTGGGTGGCACCACTCACCCTGTGGCACAGGTGTGAGGCAGTGGCAGAGCAGTGCAGGAAGGGCTGCAGTTGCCATGGACCTTAACAGGGACTGGTTCTGGCAGGGCTCCAGACCTGGGTGTGGGAGCCCGGGGCTGTGCTCCTTCCTCACTCTGAGGCTACTTCTATTTTCCAAGGAATGTTGCTATTTTTTTTTACTCAGGAGGAGAAGATGAGGGGGAGGCTGAGAGCCAGGCCAGGCCCTAGCACTGCTCTTGGTGATGCTGGAGGTGGCACCTGTGAAAGTGGGAAGTTGGGCAGGAGGCAAGGGGGAGGTGGTAGGGAAGCTGAGAGGGAGGTCCACGACGTTTAACACAAGATTAGAGGACAGAGCGTGTGGTGTCCTGCAGTCTGTTAGACAGTGTACTCTTCGGGCTGTGGGCTGCAGGTAAGAAAAAAAAAAAAAGCGTTTCAGATTGCCCCAGCTCCCAGTCGCGAGAAGCACACTGAACAAGGCAGATAACGTGCTCCCTGACGGCCGAGGGTGCAAATTTCTGCTTTAATCGTTCGTCCTTTGTCGGGAAAAACGTGCAAAGCCGTGCCTGCCGCTCTAGCGCGGCCACCTTCTGGCGGAAAGTGGGTACTGCAGGTTTAAGGGCGCCGCGCATGCGCGGTGGCGCCCGCGGGCGCCCTCTGCCGCCATTTGCTCGTGGGAAAGGAGTACTGCAGGCGACCGGGAGCCGCAGAGGAGCCCGCGAGCGCCCTCTGCCGCCACCTGCTGGTGGAAAACGAGTACTGCAGGCGGTCGGGAGCCGCGGAGGCGCCCGCGAGCGCCCTCTGCCGCCACCTGCTGGTGGAAAACGAGTACTGCAGGCGGCCGGGAGCCGCGGAGGCGCCCGCGAGCGCCCTCTGCCGCCACCTGCTGGTGGAAAACGAGTACTGCAGGCGGCCGGGAGCCGCGGAGGCGCCCGTGAGCGCCCTCTGCCGCCACCTGCTGGTGGAAAACGAGTACTGCAGGCGGTCGGGAGCCGCGGAGGCGCCCGCGAGCGCCCTCTGCCGCCACCTGCTGGTGGAAAACGAGTACTGCAGGCGGCCGGGAGCCGCGGAGGCGCCCGCGAGCGCCCTCTGCCGCCACCTGCTGGTGGAAAACGAGTACTGCAGGCGGCCGGGAGCCGCGGAGGCGCCCGCGAGCGCCCTCTGCCACCACCTGCTGGTTGGAATCGGATACTGCAGGCGGACGGAGGGCGCGCATGCGCGGTGGCGCCCGCGGGCGCACTCTGCCGCCACCTGCTGGTGGAAAACGAGTACTGCAGGAGGCCGGGAGCCGCGGAGGCGCCCGCGAGCGCCCTCTGCCGCCACCTGCTGGTGGGAATCGGGTACTGCAGGCGGACGGAGGGTGCGCATGCGCGGTGGCGCCCGCGGGCATCCTCTGCCGCCACCTGCTGGAGGAAATCGAGTACTGCAGGCGGCCGGGGGGCGCGCATGCGCGGTGACGCCCGCGGGCGCCCTCTGCCGCCTCCTGCTGGTGGGAAAAGGGTACTGCAGGCGGCCGGGGGGCGCGCATGCGCGGTGACGCCCGCGGGCGCCCTCTGCCGCCACCTGCTGGTGGAAAGCGAGTACTGCAGGCGTCCGGGGGGAGCGCATGCGCGGTGACGCCCGCGGGCGCCCTCTGCCGCCACCTGCTGGTGGGGAACGGGTACTGCAGGCGGCCGGGGGGCGCGCATGCGCGGTGACGCCCGCGGGCGCCCTCTGCCGCCACCTGCTGGTGGAAAGCGAGTACTGCAGGCGGCCGGGGGGCGCGCATGCGCGGTGACGCCCGCGGGCGCCCTCTGCCGCCACCTGCTGGTGGCAAAAGGGTACTGCAGGCGGCCGGGGGGCGCGCATGCGCGGTGACGCCCGCGGGCGCCCTATGCCGCCTCCTGCTGGTGGGAAAAGGGTACTGCAGGCGGCCGGGGGGCGCGCATGCGCGGAGACGCCCGCGGGCGCCCTCTGCCGCCACCTGCTGGTGGGAAAAGGGTACTGCAGGCGGACGGAGGGCGCGCATGCGCGGAGACGCCCGCGGGCGCCCTCTGCCGCCACCTGCTGGAGGAAATCGAGTACTGCAGGCGGCCGGGGGGCGCGCATGCGCGGTGACGCCCGCGGGCGCCCTCTGCCGCCTCCTGCTGGTGGGAAAAGGGTACTGCAGGCGGCCGGGGGGCGCGCATGCGCGGTGACGCCCGCGGGCGCCCTCTGCCGCCACCTGCTGGTGGGAAAAGGGTACTGCAGGCGGCCGCGGGGTGCGCATGCGCGGAGAGGCCCGCGAGCGCCCTCTGCCGCCACCTGCTGGTGGGAAAAGGGTACTGCAGGCGGCCGGGGGGCGCGCATGCGCGGAGACGCCCGCGGGCGCCCTCTGCCGCCACCTGCTGGTGGGAAAAGGGTACTGCAGGCAGACGGAGGGCGCGCATGCGCGGAGACGCCCGCGGGCGCCCTCTGCCGCCACCTGCTGGAGGAAATCGAGTACTGCAGGCGGCCGGGGGGCGCGCATGCGCGGTGTCGCCCGCGGGCGCCCTCTGCCGCCACCTGCTGGTGGGAAAAGGGTACTGCAGGCGGCCGGGGGGCGCGCATGCGCGGTGACGCCCGCGGGCGCCCTCTGCCGCCACCTGCTGGTGGAAAGCGAGTACTGCAGGCGGCCGGGGGGCGCGCATGCGCGGTGACGCCCGCGGGCGCCCTCTGCCGCCACCTGCTGGTGGGAAAAGGGTACTGCAGGCGGCCGCGGGGCGCGCATGCGCGGAGACGCCCGCGAGCGCCCTCTGCCGCCACCTGCTGGTGGGGAACGGGTACTGCAGGCGGCCGGGGGCACGCATGCGCGGTGACGCCCGCGGGCGCCCTCTGCCGCCTCCTTTTGGTGGAAAACGAGTACTGCAGGCGGCCGTGGGGCCGTGCATGCGCGTTGCTTATTACGTCGTTGGGTTTTTTGCTGTGTAATTTCCTACGCTCCTAGATTTTTCTTCATATGTAAATCACACAGAATCACAGATCTTCTAGGTTGGAAGAGACCTCAAGATCATTGAGTCCAACCTCTGACCTAACACTAAAGTTTGAGCTAATTCCCGTGGAAAATATTTCATTTACTTTCTTGGTTGTATTGTCCTTTCTATGTTCAAAGCTGAGGCATAAATACAGTAAATTTTGCTTCTAGAAACACCCCAGTTCTCTTGTCTGCACTCTGCATGCTGTAAACTAGGAATAGGCACAAAAAAAACCAAACAAATTAATTAATAAAAGAACACAGCTGCTGCTGCTCCTGCTCTCTTTCTTGTGGTTTGCCCCCTCCCCTTTCCCAGGTGATTGGGTTTGGGTGCTGGGCGGGGCCAAATGGTATAGGAGCCCCAGGCACGGTATCAGAGAGCTCCTTCTGCCCGGGCTGCTCTTTGGGGTCAGTGCTTTGTTGATGCTTCTGTTAGCTACATGCAGGGTTCTTTTGGTGGGTCAGGGTCTGGTACGATCTTTTAGAGGAAACCGATCTAGTAGTATGTGCATTTATTGCTTGAAGCTCTTTGGAGGTGATTAATTGTTATAGCACATTTATGGATAGGATGTCAATGTTATTTTGTGTGTTTGCTTTGTTGTTCTAGGTCCCTCGTGATTTTTGCAGGGTTACAGGGCAGATGCCACCAGATCTACCCCTTTTGTTGTTTTTGTTTTGTTTGATTTTTTTTTTCTTGTTTTTTCTTTTTCTTTTTTGGAAGGGGGTTTGGGATTTGAGCGTCCTATTTTTTTGGGTTTGGGATTTGAGCATCTCAATTTTGCGGGTTTGGGATTTGAGCGTCTTAATTTATTGGGTTGGGGGTTTTAGGCATAGGACTTCAGGGGTTTAGTGTGGTAAATAGTTTGGGTTAGGTCTGTAGGGGTTTCGAGGATGTTTAGGGATAGGGCTTGAGGCTTTTTTGTGTAAGGGCGGGAAGGGCTAGGGTTACAGTGAGTGCTGTTAAATGTAGTTCTCGAAAACTCGGCCTCTGATTGGCCGTGCTGGCTGTCCAGGGAGTTCTGGTAGGTGTAGTTTTCCGGCACCAGGCTTCCGGTAGGCCGTGTTGACTGCCCAGAGCATGCCGGGAGATGTAGTTCTGGGACTCCGAACTTCCGGGAGGCCATGTTGGGTGCCCAGAGCATGCCGGAAAATGTAGTTCTGGGACTCCGGACCTCCGGGAGGCCATGTTGAGCGCCCAGAGCATGCCTGGAAATGAAGTTCTCGGGAACTAGGGTTGGGGTTAGGGACTAGGGCTGGGGCTAGGGCTAGAGTTTAGGGTGCGGGTTGGGGTTAGGGCTAGGGCTAGTGAATGCTGGTTCTCTGTGTTTGCAGATGACGGTGAGCGTGTTTAAACTAATTCCAGTTGAAGAAGTTTCAGTTACTTGCTTGGTGCCGTTATCAGTTCAACATTAAAAGCTGCAGCAAAAGCAAAAAGGGGATTTTTGCTTCTAGAAACACCAGAGGTCTCTTGTCTGCTCTCTGAATGTTTTTGAGATAAAACAGATTTTAAAAAACAAAGGAAAAAAACAAAACAAAACACAGCTGCTCCTTTTGCTCTCTTCCTACTTTCTTGTGCTTTGCCCCTCCCCTTTCCCAGGTGATTGGGTTTGGGTGCTGGGCGGGGCTAAATGCTATATGAGCCCCAGGCACGGCATCAGAGAGCTCCTTCTGCCTGGGCTGCTCTTTGGGGGCAGTGCTTTGTTTTTCCTTCTGTCCGTTGCAGGGTTGTTTAGGCAGGCTGGAGTCTATGGATTTCTGGATTTTAAGTGCTTGGAATTCACTTAGGAGAGGGATGTTTAGTAGGGGCTGCTGGCTCAGTTTGGGGCGTGGTTGTCACTGCAGTTATTTTCCTACAGCCAATAGAGTAAAATTCCAGTTTGCCTTTTAGAGGTGCTATAAGTGGGTAAAGAGAACAGATGGAAGTGTGTGCCACGTGGGGTAGGCAAGCGGCTGAGGTACAGGAGGGGATGAGAGTATGTGATTTTTTTTCTGGGGATGAAATGGAATCAATTTTGTTGGTGTATAATCTGTTCTGCTCCTAGATTTTTCTTTCAATGTGAAGAAAAGTTTGAGCTAATTCCAGGTAAGAAAGTTCCAGTTACTTGCTGGGTCGTATTGTCCTTTCAATATTCAAAGCTGCAGCAAAAGCATGGGGATTGTTACTTCTAGAAACACCCCAGTTTTCTTGTCTGCACTCTGCATGCTGTTGAGCTAAAGCAGACTAAAAAATAAATAAATACAGGAAACACACACAAAAAACAACAATAACAAAACAAAAAAAACACACACAAAAAAAAACCACCATTGGCTGACTTGTTGTGAATGCAACGATCATTTAATCCCTTTGTTTTCCCAGGTGGTGTGGATGATACTGGTTGCAGTGTTGGAGCTTGGATTTGGAGAGGAACAGGTGAGCATAGTTGTATGTTTCATCAGCAGTAGTCAGCATTGTGGAGAAGGTGAGCAATGGGGCCGGCGTCCTAGTGAATGCTGGTACTCTGTTTTTGCAGCTGATGATGAGCCTGGCAATTGCCTAAGATGACAACCAGTGCCTGTGCATTTCTTGAAGCGGAGGGAATTTACCATGCAGCAACCTGAGAGCTAAGTTGGGGGGCACCTGGTATTTGCATATCTGGGGTGGCTAATGGGAGCTGGGAGTCAGAGCAGCATGGTGCCTGCTGGCTGACTAGACTTGGTGCCACGGTGAGGGTGGTTCAGGCTGGGTCACGTTCAGGCTGCTTGTGGCTGGGTCGCCAGGCTAATAGAAGCAGCGGGATTATTTTGTAGCGTGAGTGCGTGCGCCAGGCAGGACAGTTTCCTTCTGTTCGTCTGTGTTGTAGTGTTGCTTCTGCAGCGTCTGTTCTGTGCTTCTCGGGTCTTGATATCCTTCTAGCTTTTTACACTGGACTGACCAGACAGGCGACTTGGTAGCGGTGCTGAAGGGCCTCAGTGCTTGTTTTGTCATCGTGGCTCTGATCCGAGCACTTCTTGTCTTGCAGTCGCTGCTTGAAATGCAGTTCTGTTTCAGGTCTCGTGCATCATATTCGGTTTGAGATCGCGTCTGTTTCCATCCTCACTCTTGCGGAAGTCATCTGGGCCGCATCAGGAGCTCCTGCTTGGGAATTGATTTCCTAAGCGTCGTCTTATGGGGTTTTCAGTCCCCATCCTTCTGGTCTCTTGTCTTGAAGGCAGGCTTTTTCGGCCTCCATCACCCCAGTTCTGGCAGTGTCTTCCAGTCGCGTGTCGTGACATTCGAGTCTCTCCTTGGGTCTGGTGCAGAGCACCTGTTGTGACTTGCTGTTGCCATAGGGCTTCCCTCCAGGGGTCACTTTTTCTTGCGCCTTGTGTTGTGTGTTTGGTTTGTAGTGTTTGCGGCGTGCCTGTGTGTGTATGTGTTTGGTCTGGAGCTGTCCTGCCTGGCAGTTAGTGATGACAGCTAACGTGGCAGTGCATGGGTGTGCTAATACATTGTCCGGACTGTGTTGGTGAAGACATCTTGTCTGCCTCTGGGCACGTACTGAAGGGCAGCAGGCACAGTCATCTCTGTGGTGTTTGTCAGATGTGTGTGTGGGGGGGAGAGTATATCTGCTTGTGAGCAGCTGCTCGCATAGTGCTTGAACGGTGTGCTTGAGGAGGAGGTCTGTCGAATCTTGAAAGCTTACAGATAAGGGGTTTTTGAAACTTTTATTTTTATTTCTCTCCTGTCCCCAGTAGAGTGTAAACCTTTGGAGGAACCTGTCACAGGAAAGAGCTCCTTCTGGAACTGTTCAGTGCTCTGTAGGCAGCTCGGTGACTGGCTTGGTCTACTTCTGAGGTGTGCTGAGGTATGGGGGCTTCTGTTTAGAAATGATAATATTGTAAACGGGGTCCCTTTGTGTTGTTGAGGGATGGGTGCTAATGCTGGCAGCTGAACGATTATCTTGTGACTGTTTTCATTTGCTAAAGCTGAAACACAGTGTACAACACAGGACTTGACCGCAGCTTCTTTTAGCAAGGTGAGCGATGAGCAGATCTAGCAGTTACTTTAGTGGTGCAGTTGTCACTGCAGTTAGTTAACTGCACAAAGTACAGTAAAAATCCTGTTTATATTTCAGAGGTGTGTTGTAGCTGGCCTAAGAGAGCAGATGGAAGCATCTTCCTCGAGGGCAGGTGAGGAGGCAGAGGTAAGGGAGCAGATGAGAGTAACTGTCCTAGCTGTGCTGTGTCTTTGGATGCTGCTTCAGCCTATGCTTTTCTTTTTGTTTCACAGGTGTGTCGCACAGGCTGAGTGGGGCCAAGTTGCACTCTGAAGAGCAGCACGAGAAGGGCGGGCTGGTTGTGAGCTGGATTGGAGCAGAACTGCCAAGTAGCACGAGGTGACTGCGAAGGGTCTTGCTTTGCAGGTGCCATGGCAGGCTCTCCACAGAAGCGGTTGAGGATTTGAGAAGAGGTTGCAGATCATCGAGGAGCGACACGTGCAGGGACAGCTTGAAAACGGTATGGCTGCTTTCTCTTCTGTTTATCAGGTGTCCCAGGCAAGGTGGGCTGTGATGTTAGTCTTTAGAATCGGAACAAAGCAGGTGCTGATGGCGGTCTGCTTTGGTAGGCAAAGAGTTGCCCGAAGCCCTATCCTGTGTAGCCTGGGCACACCTCGCTGAGTATGAAGCTTGCTTTCCAGCAGTTCTCAAAACTGTGTTGAGGCTGAAATGCTGTGTCTGTGTTTTGGTTGGGGTTGCACCTTGGTGAGTGTAGGGATGGGTTTTAAGTGGGTGCAGCGGAGGGCCTGGCCCCAGTGTCCTGTAGTGTGTTTTAACACATCAGCATAACCTTTTGGTTCTCAGATAGCCTACTGAAGTAAGTGATTTCTCCTGCGAGTGGAATGGAATTGAATTCTTCTTTTGGCATGTAATCTGTTCTGCTCCTAGATTTTTCTTTGTAAATGAAAGATTGAGGTAATTCCAGGTGGAAAAAAAAAAAAGAGTTACTTGCTTGTTTGTATTTTCCTTTCAATATTCAAAGCTGCAGCAAAAGCATGGGGATTTTTGTTTCTAGAAACACCCCAGTTCTCTTGTCTGCGCTCTGCATGCTGTTGAGCTAAGCCATATAAAGAAGTTAATAAAACCACAGCTGCTGCTCCTCCTATTTCTGCTTTTTTGTGCTTTCCCCCTGCACTTTCCCAGGTGATTGGCTTCAGGTTCCAGGTGGTACCTAATGGTAACTGAGTTGCAGGTATGCCATGAGAGAGCTCCTTCTGCCTGGGCTGCACTTTGGGGTAAGTGCTTTGGTTTTCCTTCAGTTGTTTGGAGGGTTCTTTAGGTGGGTCAGTCTATGGACTGATGCGTTTTCAAGTAGAAACCAGTACTCCTATCTTTTTGAGGTGGCAACTGGTAGGATCTGTCATTGTAAAGCAATCTAGTAGTAGGTGCCTGTATTGCATGCAGCTCTTCCTCAGGTGAGTAATTGTTATAGCAGTGTTACGGATAGTATGGCGATGTTACTTTGTGTGTTTGCTTTGTGGTTCTGGGTCCCTTATGATTTTTGCAGAATTACGGGGTTTTCTGTGAGTCTTTGCCTTTATGTCAAATCATATCAAAGTCACAACCTTGGTGGCAAAGTGATGGAGCATGGTTTAGGAGAAATGTATCATTGAAGCTCCCTGTGTGAGCGATTATCTGAAAATGGCAGCAGTGGGCATGTAAGGGGTATTCTGTTTCAGGTTTAGGGACAGTTTATTGAATTTCTGGAGCTTTTGCCTGTGGTTTTGCTGTCAGTTGAGTCTTTAGACCTTGCAGCCTTCTAGTCTTGATGTCCCTGAATTGACATATTAGAAGTATGTTTATGAGGTGTTGCTAGGTAGTTGTATTTAGGAAACAGTTGAGCATGGTTCCTTGACCACGTAAGTGCAGTACTGCCAAGAGACTGAGCAGGGTCACCTTCTTCATCACTGAAGAATAAGTCTGTTCGGGCCCATTTCGGCGCGGCGCCGCCCGGGCCCATTTCGGCGCGGCGCCGCCCGGGCCCATTTCGGCGCGGCGCCGCCCGGGCCCATTTCGGCGCGGCGCCGCCCGGGCCCATTTCGGCGCGGCGCCGCCCGGGCCCATTTCGGCGCGGCGCCGCCCGGGCCCATTTCGGCGCGGCGCCGCCCGGGCCCATTTCGGCGCGGCGCCGCCCGGGCCCATTTCGGCGCGGCGCCGCCCGGGCCCATTTCGGCGCGGCGCCGCCCGGGCCCATTTCGGCGCGGCGCCGCCCGGGCCCATTTCGGCGCGGCGCCGCCCGGGCCCATTTCGGCGCGGCGCCGCCCGGGCCCATTTCGGCGCGGCGCCGCCCGGGCCCATTTCGGCGCGGCGCCGCCCGGGCCCATTTCGGCGCGGCGCCGCCCGGGCCCATTTCGGCGCGGCGCCGCCCGGGCCCATTTCGGCGCGGCGCCGCCCGGGCCCATTTCGGCGCGGCGCCGCCCGGGCCCATTTCGGCGCGGCGCCGCCCGGGCCCATTTCGGCGCGGCGCCGCCCGGGCCCATTTCGGCGCGGCGCCGCCCGGGCCCATTTCGGCGCGGCGCCGCCCGGGCCCATTTCGGCGCGGCGCCGCCCGGGCCCATTTCGGCGCGGCGCCGCCCGGGCCCATTTCGGCGCGGCGCCGCCCGGGCCCATTTCGGCGCGGCGCCGCCCGGGCCCATTTCGGCGCGGCGCCGCCCGGGCCCATTTCGGCGCGGCGCCGCCCGGGCCCATTTCGGCGCGGCGCCGCCCGGGCCCATTTCGGCGCGGCGCCGCCCGGGCCCATTTCGGCGCGGCGCCGCCCGGGCCCATTTCGGCGCGGCGCCGCCCGGGCCCATTTCGGCGCGGCGCCGCCCGGGCCCATTTCGGCGCGGCGCCGCCCGGGCCCATTTCGGCGCGGCGCCGCCCGGGCCCATTTCGGCGCGGCGCCGCCCGGGCCCATTTCGGCGCGGCGCCGCCCGGGCCCATTTCGGCGCGGCGCCGCCCGGGCCCATTTCGGCGCGGCGCCGCCCGGGCCCATTTCGGCGCGGCGCCGCCCGGGCCCATTTCGGCGCGGCGCCGCCCGGGCCCATTTCGGCGCGGCGCCGCCCGGGCCCATTTCGGCGCGGCGCCGCCCGGGCCCATTTCGGCGCGGCGCCGCCCGGGCCCATTTCGGCGCGGCGCCGCCCGGGCCCATTTCGGCGCGGCGCCGCCCGGGCCCATTTCGGCGCGGCGCCGCCCGGGCCCATTTCGGCGCGGCGCCGCCCGGGCCCATTTCGGCGCGGCGCCGCCCGGGCCCATTTCGGCGCGGCGCCGCCCGGGCCCATTTCGGCGCGGCGCCGCCCGGGCCCATTTCGGCGCGGCGCCGCCCGGGCCCATTTCGGCGCGGCGCCGCCCGGGCCCATTTCGGCGCGGCGCCGCCCGGGCCCATTTCGGCGCGGCGCCGCCCGGGCCCATTTCGGCGCGGCGCCGCCCGGGCCCATTTCGGCGCGGCGCCGCCCGGGCCCATTTCGGCGCGGCGCCGCCCGGGCCCATTTCGGCGCGGCGCCGCCCGGGCCCATTTCGGCGCGGCGCCGCCCGGGCCCATTTCGGCGCGGCGCCGCCCGGGCCCATTTCGGCGCGGCGCCGCCCGGGCCCATTTCGGCGCGGCGCCGCCCGGGCCCATTTCGGCGCGGCGCCGCCCGGGCCCATTTCGGCGCGGCGCCGCCCGGGCCCATTTCGGCGCGGCGCCGCCCGGGCCCATTTCGGCGCGGCGCCGCCCGGGCCCATTTCTCACGTGGAGCTACTGAGCAGGTGAGATAAAGGAGTTGGGAACAGAGAGGTATTGCACAACTGTATGTTGCATCAGTAGTAGCGAGTGTTGTGCAGGAGGTGGGTATTAGATCTGGTGTAGAGGGATGGTTAACTGAGATAGGTCACGTAGACATAAAACAGCTGAATCTTCACGAGTTGGACAGACATCGCACACAACTTGTCTGAGCCAATCAGACACAAGGACACAATATCCGTTGGCGGTTTGGGAAAGTACCGACTGTGTTATTTCGGTCGAAAGGATGAGGAAGAAGCTGATAAGATAAGGACGTAGGGGGACCAATCATGAGCTTAACTTTTGTAATATGTATGAGCTAATTATATGTTAAGGAATAAAAGGCGTCTGAGCTATCCAATAAATCGAAGCTTGCTGATCACTCATAGTGAGTGTCCCTGTCTTCTGTCGACAACAAATGGCGCCCGAACAGGGACCCCGCTGGCGGTGAACCTGCGAGCCACGGATCGACGGAATAAGGGAAGGAAACAAGTCCTGCAATGCAGCTCAGGAGGTGGAAGGGACGAAAATGCTGAATCCTCGCACCCGGGAGCACCTATAGAGGGTCCCGCCGGCCATGCGTCGCCGAGGTCTTGCAAAGGCTGCAACAGCACTGACGTAAACAAAGGTATGGAGAGACAAGCGACGTATGATCTGCTCAAGTGCTTTTTAGAAAAGTAGAGCACGCAGGGTATAGACTGTAAAAAGGAATTGCGGAGGGATGCGGAAAAAGGAATTGCGGAGGGACGCGGGAAATTGAAGTAATCGCGGTGCGATGCGGGACATCCGAGATCGAGTTGCTACAGTAGACCAGAGGCATCAGTGGACAACGGCAGCTGACCCTCACTGTGTGGTGAGTCGGCACAGAGCAGAGGGGTGGACATCAGGACCCTGCAGACTGTCAGATGTAACCATGGAAGCAGCGGCGGCTGTGCTGCTTCTCTCTGGCATTCATTTTATAAGAGGTTTATCTTGCAATGCAAAAAAGACTATTCGTCCCCAGATCGGTGTTATAACTGTGTTTCTGGATAAGATTCCGTGGGGTTGCCACATTCTATGGATTAGTAATGACGACTTAGCTCTATTGCGGGGCAGGAGTGCAGAGATGCAGATTACACTGCCAAATGACCACCGGCAGACTTGAGGAGACACTGCTCGGCTGCAGGGATCGGCTGCAGCGTGGACGCCCCTAGGTGCACCCTGAGCGTTTTTGCTCGGAGGGGACTCCACTCTCAGCTGCTCACCACAGGAGCAAAGATCTCCTGAAGCTGCAGACAAACAGTATGTTTTCAGCTGCTGGAGGAATACTAACTGAAGTGTTAATAATTGTATGTGTTATTCTTAAATGTCCAGGTATTTTGTGTTGAAAGTATTTGTGTAAGGGTAAGGTTTTAAAACAAAGTGTTGCAAGTCACTTCACGAGGAACACAATGAGAGACAATACTTGTTTGTTGGGTTATGATTCTAAATTATATTGGCCGCACGTATTGTTTGCTTATCATTCTAAATTATATTCTCGTGGTATGATTGAGGTTGTGGTATGATTGAGATTGAGATGTGCCAGAGGCCTCTGGGTGTGCAATTGTGCTGTGTGTGCGAGTGTGCTATGTACTGTGTTAGTGAGAGCGTGCTTATTGCCATAGTGCAGGTTGCCATAGTGCAGGCTGAAATCATAGGAAATTAGTGCCGGCAAAAAAATCATAGGAAAATGAAGGATGACGTAGCCCTAGATTCATTACAGTGCCTTTTAGAAAAATGGGGAGTCGATTGTAAGCAACTAGCAGGACTAGTTGCGATCGGTCGAGCAAAATCATATTTCACAAGTATGGAGTCAAGGACTGGGGGCTTTGGGAGCTGAAGCAAAATCTAATAACAATCCGATGTGGAATAATGACACTGCAAAGGCTCTGCCACCTGGCATGTTTTTGATTTGCGGGGATCGTGCATGGCAAGGAATACCTGCCAACGCGTTTGGGGGTCCATGTTATCTAGGGCGACTCACATTGTTCGCCCCGGACTTATACAGTCTCCGGAACCAGAGCTTGTCGCAGAGATCCAAACGAGCTCTTAAGACTTTAGGTTCTGACTGTGATGATGGTGTAGAATTATGGGGCGCTGCTGAGAGAATATTTGCTTCATTAGTTCCAGCAGTGGGAACTGCACATGCTTTGGCTAGCATTAATAAGCTTGCTTGTTGGGCTGTTAAGCAATCAAATGTAACAACTGAAATTATTACTGAAATGGCACAAGATATGGATAGTCTTAGGCATGTTGTGTTACAAAATAGGGCTGCAATTGATTTTTTGCTTTTAGCGCAAGGACATGGATGTGAAGATTTTGAAGGAATGTGTTGTTTCAATCTTTCAGATCATGGTCAATCGATTCATGACCAGTTGAAATGGTTGATGCAGCACACAAAGAAAATTACAGTACAACCTAGTTGGCTTGACAATTGGTTGCAGTCCATCTTTGGGGGTCTGTCTAACTGGTTAGTGAGTCTAATCAAAGAGGGATTTCGCTTTCTGCTTATAGTTATATTGATAAAAATAGCTGCGCGAATAATTTTTGGTTGCTTAACTAAGAAGCTTGAACAAGTCACAGAAAAGGTATTAGTAGTCCAAAATAAAAACGGGGGAATTGTAGAGGGATGGTTAACTGAGATAGGTCACGTAGACATAAAACAGCTGAATCTTTACAAGTTGGACAAACATCGCACACAACTTGTCTGAGCCAATCAGACACAAGGACACAATATCCGTTGGCGGTTTGGGAAAGTACCGACTGTGTTATTTCGGTCGAAAGGATGAGGAAGAAGCTGATAAGATAAGGACGTAGGGGGACCAATCATGAGCTTAACTTTTGTAATATGTATGAGCTAATTATATGTTAAGGAATAAAAGGCGTCTGAGCTATCCAATAAATCGAAGCTTGCTGATCATATCACTCATATTGAGTGTCCCTGTCTTCCTTCCGTCGACAACACTCTGGCATGCTAGTGATTGCTGGTTCTCTGTTTTTGCAAGTGATAATGAACGTGTTTGACGTAATTCCATTTGAAAAAGTTCCAGTTACTTGACTGGTCTGGTCGTGTTGTTATTTCAATATTAAAAGCTGTAGCAAAAGCATGGGGATTGTTGCTTCTAGAAACACCCCAGGTCTCTTGTCTGTTCTCTGCATGATGTTCAGGTAAAGCAGATTTAAAAAAAAAAAAACACAAATAAACAAACAAAACAAACAAAAAAAAAACAGCTACTGCTCCTCCTGCTCTGCTCCTACTTCCTTGTGCTTTGTCCCTCCCCTTTTCCAGGTGATAGGGTTTGGATATTGGGCGGGGCCAAATGGTATATGAGCCCCAGGCATGACATCAGAGAGCTCCTTCTGCCTGGGCTGCTCTTTGGGGTAAGTGTTTTGTTTTCCTTCAGTCAGTTGCAGGGTTCTCTAGGCAGGCTGGAGTCTATGGATTTCTGGATTTCTAAGTGCTTGGAATTCACTTAACAGAGGAATATTTAGTAGAGGTTGCTGGCTCTTTTTTTTTTTTTTTTGATGGTGGGATGCTCTTCTTTTTTTGAGCTATATTTTAATCTCTAGATGTACAAACCTACTTGTGTAATTTTCCAGGGGACTAAAACCAGCTTCATTTCATGCTACATGTGGCTTGGCAGTTTAGATGCAGCATTACCAAGAGCCTGAGCAGGGTTGTATCAGTCTGCTCTTTCCTCTGCAAAGGGTAAGTCTGTGATTACCTCTGCAGGGGCTGCTGTGCGTGCACGTCTTTTTGGCATTTATGGATCTCAGTGGTTTTTTTTGTGTGTGTGTATATTCTAAGCTTTTATTTTTTGAGGGGCAAATAGTGTGTGTGCTGAGCGTGGTTGGCAGGAGGAGGTGGGGAGCTGCTCAGGACTGGTAGGTTTGGTTTCTCAGAGTGTGCGGCAGCCTTCCTATGCGACGCGACTGATTATTGGGTGGGAATGTTCCAGTTTGTGTGTCTTAGCCATTGTAGCTTGTGTAGTGTGTGTTGTGTGGCCCAGGCAGAGTTTGCTGTGGCACTGTGAGCGAAGAATCTGAGTTAGAGCTGGTGAGCAGCTGAAGTACAGGAGCTGGGAAAAGAGAGGTATTGCAGCAGGTACGCTGTGGTTGTGAGGTGCCTCAGAGTGTGCTTTTCTCTCGTCTCCACAGGTGCTTTGTGCAGTCGTGGACAGGGAAGGGAAATCCTCATGTCACGAAGCACTGAGGGAAGGTGAGTGTTGTCAGCCTGGTCATCCCTTATCCGAAGCGAAGGGAAGACGCTCAGGTGTTTCCCTGTGAGGGTCCGAGGTGAGGCTGTGTGGGATAGAGGAGCAGTGTGGCAGGTGGTTGCTTGCAAGCACAGTGGTCATTGTGTCCTTTTGTGTTCCCAGGTGGCGTGGGTGATGCTGGCCGCTCCTTTCAAGCTTGGACCTAATTTGCAGGTACAGAGGCAAGTGGCCTGCTGTTTTGAAAGGATAAAACTAAAGATGGGGTCCCTTTTGTTGTTGAGGGATGGGTGCTACTGCTGTCAGCTGAATGTTTATCTTCTGCCTGTGTTTTTCGTTTTGTTCAGGCTGAAACGCAGTGCGCAGTGCAGGACGTCTTGACCCGAGCTGCCTCTGCAGTGACTCTGGTGCGTGATGAGCAGAGGTAACTGTTTTTGGGGCGCGGTTGTCACTGCAGTTATTTTCGTACATCCAATAGAGTAAAATTCCAGTTTGTCTTTTAGAGGTGCTATAAGTGGGTAAAGAGAACAGATGGAAGTGTGTGCCACGTGGGGTAGGCAAGCGGCTGAGGTACAGGAGGGGATGAGAGTATGTGATTTTTTTTTTTTTTTTTTCTGGGGATGAAATGGAATTAATTTTGTTGGTGTATAATGTGTTCTGCTCCTAGATTTTTCTTTCAATGTGAAGAAAAGTTTGAGCTAATTCCAGGTAAGAAAGTTCCAGTTACTTGCTGGGTCGTATTGTCCTTTTAATATTCAAAGCTGCAGCAAAAGCATGGGGATTGTTGCTTCTAGAAACACCCCAGTTTTCTTGTTTGCACTCTGCATGCTGTTGAGCTAAAGCAGACCAAAAAAAAAAAAATAAATAAAGGAAACACACACACACACACACACACACACACACAAAACCAACAATAACAAAAAAAACCCACCATTGGGTGACGTGTTGTGAACGCAACGATCATTTAATCCCTTTGTTTTCCCAGGTGGTGTGGATGACACTGGCTGCACTGTTGGAGCTTGGACTCGGAGAGGAACACGTGAGCACAATCGTATGTTGCATCAGTAGTGGTCAGCATTGTGGAGAAGGTGAGCAATGGGGCTGGCGTCCTAGTGAATGCTGGTACTCTGTTTTTGCAGCTGATGATGAGCCTGGCAATTGCCTAAGATGACAACCAGTGCCTGTGCGTTTCTTGAAGCGGAGGGACTTTACCATTCAGCAACCTGAGAGCTAAGCTGGGGGGCACCTGGTATTTGCATATCTGGGGTGGCTAATGGGAGCTGGGAGTCAGAGCAGCATGGAGCCAGCTGGCTGACTAGACTTGGTTCCACGGTGAGGGTGGTTCAGGCTGGGTCACGTTCAGGCTGCTTGTGGCTGGGTCACCAGGCTAATAGAAGAAGCGGGATTATTTTGTAGCGTGAGTGCGTGCGCCAGGCAGGACAGTTTCCTTCTGTTTGTCTGTCTTGTGTTGCTTCTGCGATGTCTGTTCTGTGCTTCTCGGGTCTTGATATCCTCCTAGCTTTTGACACTGGACTGACCAGACAGGGGACTTGGTAGCGGTGCTGAAGGGCCTCAATGCATGTTTTGTCATCATGACTCTGATCTGAGCACTTCTTGTGTTGCAGTCACTGCTTAAAGAGCAGGTCTGTTTCAGGTCTCGTGCATCATATTCGGTTTGAGATCGCGTCTGTTTCCATCCTCACTCTTGCAGAAGTCATCTGGGCCGCATCAGGAGCTCTTGTTGGGAATTGATTTCCTAAGCGTCGTCTTATGGGGTTTTCAGTCCCCATCCTTCTGGTCTGTTGTCTTGAAGGCAGGCTTTTTCGGCCTCCATCATCCCAGTTCTGGCAGTTGCTTCCAGTCGCGTGTCGTGACATTTGAGTCTCCTCTAGGGTCTGGTGCAGAGCACCTGTTCTGACTTGCTGTTGCCATAGGGCTTCCCTCCGGGGGTCTCTTTTTCTTGCGCCTTGTGTTGTGTGTTTTGTTTGTAGTGTTTGTGGCGTGGCTGTGTGTGTATGTGTTTGGTCTGGAGCTGTCCTGCCTGGCAGTTAGTGATTAATGTGGCAGTGCATGGGTGTACTAATACATTGTCTGGACTGTTTTGGCAAAGGCATCCGGTCTGCCTCTGGGCACGTACTGAAGGGCAGCAGGCACAGTCATCTCAGTGTTGTTTGTCAGATGTGGGGGGGGGGAGAGTATATCTGCTTGTGAGCAGCTGCTCGTATAAGTGCTTGAACGGTGTGCTTGAGGAGGTCTGTTGAATCTTGAAAGGTTACAGATATGGGGTTTTGAAATGTTTATTCTTATTTCTTTCCTGTCCCCAGTAGAGTGTAAACCTTTGGAACCTGTCACAGGAAAGAGCTCCATCTGGAACTGTTCAGCACTGGGTAGGCAGCTCAGTGACAGGCTTGATCTACTTCTGAGGTGCTGAGGTAATGGGGCTGCTGTTTTGAAACGATAATTTGTAAATGGGGTCCCTGCTGTTGTTGAGGGATGGGTTCTAATGCTGGCTGCTGAATGATTATATTGTGACTGTTTTCATTTGTTAAAGCTGCAACACAGTGTACAACGTGGGACTTGAGCATAGCTGCTTTCGGCAAGGTGAGCGATGAACAGATGTAGCAGGCACTTTAGGGGTGCAGTTGTCACTGCAGTTAGTTAACTACACAAAATACAGTAAAAATCCTGTTTATATTTCAGAGGTGTGTTGTAGCTGGCTTAAGAGAGCAGATGGAAGCATCTGCCTCTAGGGCAGGTGAGGGGGCAGAGGTAAGGGAGCAGATGAGAGTAACTGTCCTAGCTGTGCTGTGGCTTTGGATGCTGCTTAGGCCTATGCTTTTCTTTTTGTTTCACAGGTGTTTCGCACAGGCTCAGAGGGGCTAAGCTGCACTCTGAAGAGCAGCACGAGAAGGGCGGGCTGTTTGTGAGCTGGATTGGAGCAGAACTGCCAAGTAGCACGAGGTGACTGCGAAGGGTATCCATCTTGCTTTGCAGGTGCCATGGCAGGCTCTCCACAGAAGCGGTTGAGGATTTGAGAAGAGGTTGCAGATCATCGAGGAGCGATACCTGCAGGGACGGCTTGAAAACGGTATGGCTGCTTTCTCTTCTGTTTATCAGGTGTCCCAGGCAAGGTGGGCTGTGATGTTAGTCTTTAGAATCGGAACAAAGCAGGTGCTGATGGCGGTCTTCTTCGGTAGGCAAAGAGGTGCCCAAAGCCCTGTCCTGTGTAGCCTGAGCACACCTTGCTGAGGATGAGGTGTCCTTTCTACCAGTTCCCAAAACTGTGTTGAAGCTGAAATGCTGCGTCTGTGTTTGGGTTGGGGTTGCACCTTGGTGAGTGTAGGGATGGATTTTAAGTGGGTGCAGCGGAGGGCCTGGACCCAGTGTCCTGTAATGTGTTTTAACACATCAGTATAGCCTTTTGGTTCTCAGCTTACTGAAGTAAGTGATTTTTCCTGCGAGTGGAATGGAATTGAATTCTTTTTTGGCATGTAATCAGTTCTGCTCCTAGACTTTTCTTTCTATGTAAATAAAAGCTTGAGCTAATTCCAGATGAAAAAAAAAAAAAATTCAGCTATTTGCTTGGTCATTTTGTCCTTTTAATATTCAAAGCTGTAGCAAAAGCATGGGGATTGTTGTGGAGGAATGGTTAAGTGAGGTAGGACACATGGATGTTGAGCAGTTAGGAGGTCATGGGCTAGGGAGGTACCATACTCAACTCATATGAGCCTGGGCACGTGCGCAGCCGGTTGAGAACCAATCAGGCCCAAGGACACGATGCCCTTGTGTAGTTGGGAAAGTCTCTAAGGCGGGACAGTAGCTAAAAGAGGGAGGAACTAACTGACAAGATAGGAAAGTGTTAGCCAATCCTGAGCTTAGTTTTTGCAATATGTATGAGTTGATTATGTTCGAACTAGATAAAAGGTGACTGAGCTATCCATTAAAGTTGAAGTTCACTGTTCACTCATATTGAGCGTCTGTGTCTTCCTTCCGTCGACAACAAATAGCGCCCGAACAGGGACCGATCTGAACGGGATTTGGACACTGCTGGCGGTGATCCTGGGCCACGGTTGGACGGAATAAGGGAGGAACCGGTCCTGCAACGCAGCCCAGGAGGTAGAAGGGACAAGAATCCCCACACCCGTGTCGGGAAGGTGAAAGGGACGTGGAGTCCCCGCACCCGGGAGAGGATCCCACCGGTCACGCGTCGCCGAGGTCTGAAAGGTGAAAGGGACGAAAACTTGGAGTCCCCGTACCCGCAGCTCGGAAGGTGGAAGGGAGTCCCCGCACCCGGGATGAGCCTATAAAAGGTCCCGCCGGAGAAGCGCCGCCGAGGTCTTTGCAAAGGCTGCAACCAACGTATATAAAGGTATGGAGGGACATCGGCGTATGCTTTGCTCGAATGCTTTTTAGAAAAGCGGAGCACTTCAGATATAGACTGCAAAAAGGATTTACCAGGATTATTAGCATATGGAGTAATGCAGGGTTGTTTTATCAATCCTGATACAGTTTTTGAACAAACAGAGTGGCGTAAATTTGGGGACAAATTGTTTGATGAAGTTATTAATGAAAATAAGGCTGCTAAAAAATTATTGAAGCCTTGGAGAGCAGTCACTAACGCCTTAGTTATACATCAGGCTGAGCAGAGAGTCGCTACTGCTGGTACAGAGCGACTGGGATTGCCGGGAAGTGTTGGAGCTGGGGATTGCCCACTGCCGCCTTCAGTGAGAACGATAACGCTGCCTCAGGGGGCTACGGGGCAGTGGGAGCCTCCCCCCCCCCTCAGTCACCGCCACGAGCAGTGCTGCGCTCGGAGTTCCGCGGAATCGAACGGCAGCTGACCCTCACCGTGTGGCGAGTCGGCACAGAGCAGAGGGACGGACATCAGGACCCTGCAGCCTGTCTGATGTAACCATGGAAGCAGTGGCGGCTGTACTGCTTCTCTCTGGCATTCTTTTTATAAGAGGTTTACCTTGCAATGAAAAAGGGATACTAACTGGAGTGTTATTAATTGTATGTGTTATTCTTAAATGTCCAGGTATTTTGTGTTGAAAGTATTTGTGTAAGGGTAAGGTTTTAAAACAAAGTGTTGCAAGTCACTTCATGAGGAACACAATGAGAGGCAATACTTGTTTGTTTGCTTATCATTCTAAATTATATTCGTGTGGTATGATTGAGGTTGTGGTATGATTGAGAGTGAGATGTGCCAGAGGCCTCTGGGTGTGTGAGTGTGCTGTGTACTGTGTTAGTGAGAGCGCATTTATTGCCATAGTGCAGGCTGAAATCATAGGAAATTAGTACTGGTCGAGCAAAATCATGTTTCACAAGTATGGAGTCATTGTGCGAAGTAGCCACTTGGAGAAACTTAAGGGAACGTACTGTTTAAAACTTTTTGATCGTAATGAGTCAATTCACAAATCCATTACTTTCTTGAAAGAGCACATGAGGAAGAGTCAATATGGTATCAATCCTTTCAATCAATGGTTCACTGATTTAATTGAAACAATGCATAGATGGTTACTGGGATTAGTCAAAGAGGGATTAAGGATTTTGTTCACTGTGGTGTCAATCATCATTGCATGTAGTATTGTGATAAATGTGGTTAAAGAGTTACTTGCAAAAATGTTATAAAATGTTATAGAGATTTTGAAGTGGTGCCAGAAACAGGTACCCAGTGGATCACTGCAAAGTGGACTGAAGCAGCTTTAGAATCTGCACACCCTGAAGACGACCAGGAAGAGGTTCCTGATAATCATTCTGACAATGATGTGGGCTGTGACACCTCGACGACTATCAAGAACAGCCTTTGATCACCATCAAGTGATTAGGTTTAAGTGTGTTACTACTAAGTTGTGTTACTTACTATTAATTGTGTTACTGTTAAGTGCTTACAGTAATTGTAGTGTTATTAGCGTTAAGTTGTATAGTTGTGTTATGTTATGTACCCTTTCAGAACATGCTTGTTTGGGGTCCCGATAGGGGATCCAAAGGAACTGAGTGAAATGTTAGCACCATACTCTGCCCGTATTACTCTGCTTAATGGATCTTTTTCTGACTGTAGGAACTGCACACGCTTTGGCTAGCATAAATAAGCTTGCTTGTTGGGCTGTTAAACAGTCAAATGTAACCACCCAAGTTCTTTCTGAAATGTCGCAAGACACGGAAAGCCTAAGGCACGCTGTGCTGCAAAATAGGGCCGCTATTGATTTCTTGTTCTTGGCTCAGGGACATGGGTGTGAAGATGTAGAAGGAATGTGTTGCTTTAATCTTTCCGACCATGGTCAGTCAATTCACGACCAGTTGAAATGGTTAAGGGATCATACACAAAAAATTGTGGTACAAGATAGTTGGTTTGAAGGTTGGCTTAAATCTGTTTTTGGGAACATGGGTGGATGGGTTTTGTTAGTTAAAGAGGGACTTTGCTTTCTACTTATAATTATATTGATTATAATTGCTGCATATGTAACCTTTAACTGCCTAACTAAGAAACTAGAGCAACTCACAGAGGAGGTATTTGTAGCACAAAATAAAAATGGGGGAATTGTGGAGGAATGGTTAAGTGAGGTAGGACACGTGGATGTTGAGCAGTTAGGAGGTCATGGGCTAGGGGAGGTACCGTACTCAACTCATATGAGCCTGGGCGCGTGCGCAGCCGGTTGAGAACCAATCAGGCCCAAGGACACGATGCCCTTGTGTGGTTGGGAAAGTCTCTAAGGCGGGACAGTAGCTAAAAGAGGGAGGAACTAACTGACAAGATAGGAAAGTGTTAGCCAATCCTGAGCTTAGTTTTTGCAATATGTATGAGATGATTATGTTCGAACTAGATAAAAGGTGACTGAGCTATCCATTAAAGTTGAAGTTCACTGTTCACTCATATTGAGCGTCTGTGTCTTCCTTCCGTCGACAACAGATTGTAGCTTCTAGAAACACCCCAGTTCTCATGTCTGCACTCTGCATGCTGTTGAGCTAAGCCATATAAATAAGGTAATAAAACCACAGCTGCTGTTCCTCTTCTTTCTGCTTTTTTTGTGCTTTCCCCCTGCACTTTCCCATGTGATTGGCTTCAGGTTCCAGGTGGGACCTAATAGTAACTGAGTTGCAGGTGTGCCATCAGAGAGCTTCTTCTGCCTGGGCTGCTCTTTGGAGTAAGTGCTTTGTTTTTCCTTCAGTCAGTTGCAGGGTTCTTTAGGTGGGTCAGAGTCTATGGACTGATGCATTTTCAAGTAGAAACCGGTACGCATATCTTTTTGAGGTGGCAACTGGTAGGATCTGTCATAGTAAAGCAATCTAAGTAGTAGGTGCCTGTATTGCACGCAGCTCTTCCTCAGGTGAGTAGTTATTACAGCAGTTTTACGGATAGTATGGCGATGTTATTTTGTGTGTTTGCTTTGTGTTTCTGGGTCCCTTATGATTTTTTCAGAATTACAGGGCTTTTTGTGAGTCTTTGCCTTTATGTCAAATCTTATCAAAGTCACAACCTTGGTGGCAAAGTGATGGAGCAGGGTTTAGGAGAAATGTATCATCGAAGCGCCCTGTGTGAGCATGTATCTGAAAATGGCAGCATTGGGCATATAAGCAGTGGTCTTTCTCAGGGTTAGGGGCGGTTTGTTATATTTCTGGAGCTTTTGCCTGTGTGTTTGCTGTCTGTCGAGTCGTTAGACCATAAAGCCTTCTAGGCTTTATGTGCATGGAATTCACGTATTTGAGGTATGTTTATGAGGGGTTGCCAGGTACGTTGTTTTTGGGAAACCGTGGGGTACGGTTTCTTGACCGCATAAGTGCAGTACTGCCAAGAGACTGAGCAGGGTCACCTTCTTCATCACTGAAGAATAAGTCTGTTTGGGCCCATTTCGGCGCGGCGCCGCCCGGGCACATTTCTCAGTTGGAGCTACTGAGCAGGTGAGTTAAAGGAACCAGGAACAGAGAGGTATTGCACAATGATATGTTGCATTAGTAGTAGTGAGCGTTGTGCAGGAGGTGGGTATTAGCTCTGGCATGCTAGTGAATGCTGGTTCTCTGTTTTTGCAAGTGATGATGAACCTGTTTGACATAATTCCATTTGAAAAAGTTCCAGTTACTTGACTGGTTGTGTTGTCCTTTTAATATTAAAAGCTGCAGCAAAAGCATGGGGATTGTTGCTTCTAGAAACACCCCAGGTCTCTTGTCCTCTGCATGTTGTTCAGGTAAAGCAGATTTAAAAAAAAAAAAAAAAAAAATGAAAATCTGCTGCTCCTGCTCTGCTCCTACTTTCTTGTGCTTTGTCCCTCCCCTTTACAATGTGATTGGGTTTGGGTGCTGGGCAGGGCCAAATGGTATATGAGCCCCAGGCATGGCATCAGAGAGCTCCTTCTGCCTGGGCTGCTCTTTGGGGTAAGTGTTTTGTTTTCCTTCAGTCAGTTGCAGGGTTCTCTAGGCAGGCTGGAGTCTATGGATTTCTGGATTTCTAAGTCCTTGGAATTCACTTAACAGAGGAATATTTAGTAGAGGTTGCTGGCTCACTGTTCTTTGCGATGGTGGGATACGCTTCTGTTTTTTGAGCTATATTTTAATCTCTAGATGTACAAACCTACTTGTGTAATTTTCCAGGGGACTAAAACCAGCTTCATTTCATGCTACATGTGGCTTGGCAGTTTAGATGCAGCGTTACCAAGAGCCTGAGCAGGGTTCTATCAGAGTCTGCTCTTTCCTCTGCAAAGGGTAAGTCTGTGATTACCTCTGCAGGGGCTGCTGTGCGTGCACGTCTTTTTGGCATTTATGGATCTCAGATGTTTTTTTTTTTTTGTGTGTGTATGTTCTAAGGTTTTGTTTTTTTGAGGGGCAAATAGTGTGTGTGCTGAGTGTGGTTGGCAGGAGGAGGTGGGGAGCTGCTCAGGACTGGTAGGTTTGGTTTCTCAGAGTGTGCGGCAGCCTTCGGGTGCGATGCGACTGATTGTTGAGTCTCTCCTGGGGTCTGCTGCAGAGCACCTGCTCTGACTTGCTGTTGCCATAGGGCTTCCCTCTGGGGGGTCACTTTTTCTTGTGCCTTGTGTTGTGTGTTTTGTTTTAGTGTTTGTGGCGTGCCTGTGTGTGTATGTGTTTGGTCTGGAGCTGTCCTGCCTGGCAGTTAGCAATGACAGCTAACGTGGCAGTGCATGGGTGTACTAATATATTGTCCGGACTGTTTTGGCAAAGACATCCAGTCTGCCTCTGGGCACGTGCTGAAGGGCAGCTGTCACAGTATATCTGTTTGCGCACAACTGCTTGTTTACCTCTATTCATTTAATAAATTGTAAAATTTAATTGCAATCCAATTTGGGACCCAGTCATGTATGACAACTGGGGGCTTGTCCGGGAGGGCTTTGGTTCCTGAATTCTTACTTGATCTAGGAGAGGCGCCCCACCATTTGGTGGCTGCTGTTCGAGTCAGGTCGGGACTAATGGCATCTTGAACCTGAATAAAGGTAAGCAAAGGTTTTGATTTTTTTTCAGTTCCCTTGCTGGCTGCAGCACTATATTTTGCCCGTAATTCTGTGTGTGAAGATCTGAATGAAGACAATGGAGTCATAAGCGTTTAAAACGTATACTGTTCTGTTGGGTGGGTTTCGGTTGCCTGTGTGTGTAAGAGTGTGACTGAGACGGAATTCAGTTCCGAAGCGATTGTGGAGGTCTTCTAACCACGGTTCCAATCTCCTGCTAGGGACTTGGCCAGTGAAGGAACGAAGGGATTCCTATAGGATTTGTGGGTGGGTGATAGATCTTAAATCCTCTGTAAGACACTCTTATTAAGGTAACCAAGGGCTGTGGGAATTGCCACAGTAACATTCCTAGATGGGTCAGACAAAATCGAAGACCAGGGACCAGAAGAAAGGGAGCAAATTACCAGACATACCACCAGAAAGTCCATTAGGAATAACGGTTAGAAATTGGAATGAGAGGGGCCCCAGAAAAGGAAAAAGTAAATAAAAAACGGTCCAGTATTGTGTGATAGAATGGCCAAAGGAGCCTTTAACACCACATATCTTTCAGCCTGCTTTTGGATCCTTTGAAGACTGTATTTGTCAGGCCTTAAATACACATGTTAATTCGAGGGAACCTTTTTGCTGGGAAGAAAGTGATTATGCAGGATTATGGATCAGGAGGACTTCATGTCCTTTTCCAGCCTCAATATTTACACTAAAAGCAGATAAGAAATTTGAAGAAGAACAAGAACAGGAAAAAGGAAAAGATAATAAACGGGAGCCGTTGGATAACCTACCATCTCCATATCCTAACAATCCACCTCCGGTGGCTGTGGTATCTCCAGCAGTACCACCATTGCCCCAGCTTTCAACACCATCAGCACGAGAATGAGACCGACCACCGGCTGCATGCACGAGAAGTAGTACTGCCGTATCTGAGAGAGCTCCTCTATATCCCTTAAGGGAGGTAACTGGTGTATAACTGGGTTGGAGTTTTAACAGGGTTTTAATGGTTTCAGGGTTAGCGTGTTAGTGTTTTAGAGTTTTTTTTTTTTTTTTTTTTTTTTTTTTTTTTTTGGGATGGAGTATTGCTATGTTTTTTAGGGTTAGGGTCCTAGGGTTTTATTTTTGGTCAGTTACTTAGGGTTAGTGTGTTAAGATCCTTTTTTTTTTTTTTTCTTTTTCTTTTTTTTTTTTTTTTCAGGTTAGGTTCTCCAGGGTTAGGGTTTTGAGCATCTTAGTTTTTTGGGTTATGGTGTTGAGCATCCTAATGTTTTGTGTTAGGGCTTTGGGTTTTAAGCATCCTAATTTTGGGGTTAAAGTTTTGTGTGTCTTCATGTTTTCAGTTTGTGCTTAGAGCGTCCTAAAGTTTTGGGTTTTGGTTTGTGTTTTGAGCGTCCTAATGTTTAGAGTTACGGTTTTGAGCATCCTACTGTTTTGGGGTGGCTTTGGGTTTTGTACATCTTAATTTTGGGGTTAAGGCTTCAAGCGTTCTAATTTTGTTGTTTAGGGCTTTGAGAATCCTAATGTTTTGGGTTTGGGTTTTGAGCGTCTTAAGTGTTTGGGTTAGGGCTTTTAGGCATAGTACTTCAGGGGTTTAGTGTGGTAAATAGCTTGGGTTATGCCTGTAGCGGTTTCAAAGTTTTTTAGTGTTACGGGTTGAGGCTTTTTTGAAAGGCCGGTAAGTGCTTGGGTTACAGTGAGTGCCGGTAAATGTATTTCTCGAACACTCGGCCTGTGATTGTTCAAGCCAGCTACCTGGGGAATGCTGGTAGGCGTAGTTTTCCGGCACCGGGCTTCCGGGAGGCCATGTTATTTGCCCAGAGTATGCCGGGAGATGTAGTTCTCGGCCTCTGGACTTCCGGGAGGCCATGTTGAGTGCCCAAAGCATGGTGGGAGGTGTAGT